>NC_141691.1:831110897-832525897 GCF_964263255.1 Lissotriton vulgaris | reverse complement strand
ACACCAAGTTTAGGCCTCCGTCCACATTTTACCCCATTCTCCCACGAGACAATCTTGACATTTTTCATGAGAATGTGGTATCTGATTTGAAAGATCTACAAAGAAATGTAGGTAAGACCAAAAAGCATTTTGATAGCCGATCACTGCAGTACTCCGCACTCACCAACAGATTGAGGAAAGAAAAGGATCTGGTGGTGAGAATGAGTGACAAGGGTGGTAACGTGGTTCTGATGACCAAGGCTAATTATGATAAGGAAGCTTATATCCAGCTAAATGACCGGACATGTTACGAGCGCATCCATGCACGTGTTTTGACTAATATCAAGGAGGAATACCATCGTAAGTTAGCTAAATGGAGATCCACCAAATTGATTTCAGAAGCAGAATATAAGTATCTAAAAGTCGATAATCCTATAACACCGATTCTGTACTTTATACCAAAAGTACACAAGGACCCTCTGAACCCACCGGGTAGACCTATTATATCTGCCAGAGGGAGTCTCCTGGAGCACACATCTGTATATATTGATTACTATCTGCAAGGCTATGTACATCACTTGGGCTCATATGTACAAGATACAGGGGACTTTTTGACTAAAATTCAGGATATTGAATTGTCTGCAGGGGATTGGCTGATAGCTCTGGATGTTACAGCATTATACACGAGCATAACACACAGGGATGGCCTCAATGCAGTTCGCTATTATTTGTCAAGAAGGGGTCCAGAGTTTGAAGAACATAACATTATGCTCCTTGATATGTTGGAATTTTGTTTGGTCAATAATATCTTTTTGTTTAACCAACAAGCATACCGCCAATTGCAGGGAGTAGCCATGGGGGCCAGCTTCTCTCCAAGCTTCACATGTCTCCACATGGGAGCTTGGGAGGAGTTGGTCCTTGGCCTGGAATATCAGCACTACATACATAATAATCTGGTGGCGTGGTTCCGCTTCATCGACGACCTGCTGGTCGTGTGGAGAGGAAGCCATGAAGGAGCACTTGAGTTCATTGATCAAATCAACAACAATGATCTCAATTTGAAATTTACTGCGACCCTCAGCCAGGAGAAAGTCACATTCCTTGACACAGAACTATATGTCAACGGCAATAAATTGGAATCCAGATTGTACCGCAAGGTTACGGCTGGCAACAGCATCTTACATGCTGCCAGTTCGCACCCAGCACATTTGATCTCCAGTATCCCTTATGGGGAAATGCTGCGTCTAAGACGAATTTGCAGCAATCCTGAGGACTTGGAACAGGCGCAAAAGGAGAGCGAATCTCGCTTTCTTGAAAGGGGTTACTCGGTCCAAGTAATAAAGAGTGCCATTCAAAAATCCATGGTCTTATCTAGAGAGGAACTCTTAGTTAAGAAATCTGAACGCCAAATGATATCTGTGGAGAATACACAGGGTGAGGGAAAGCCAGAGGCGAACTGTTTCAGAATAATAACCGGCTTCAATAGACAGCACAAACAGATTCGCAAAATATGTGATAAACACTGGCCTATCGTTACCAAGGACAACGTTATAGGTAAAGACCTCCCCAAGAGAGTATCACTCACTTTTAGCAAAGCACCATCTATGTGTGATCATAATATGGTAACTAACTCAGAGCCCTATGTAAAGTCCTCATGGTGGCAGGAAAACAAAAGTTTTTACAAGTGTAAAACTTGTAAAGCCTGCCAACATGGAATTAACACCAGGAGTTACAGAGACGGTTTCACTGACACGCAACACCCAATAAATCAAGTTCTAACATGTAAATCAGAATTTGCGGTGTACGTTTTACAGTGCCCCTGTGAAAAGAAATATGTGGGCAGCACCAAACATGCTGTCCACAGGAGAATCCTCCAGCACCTCCGTGCTATCAGCAACGGTGACAATACCTATCCGGTGGCTCGCCACTTCAGGGAATGTCACCAGAGCGACAATACTAATCTCAAGTATTGGGTGATTGACGCGATTATTAACAGCAGAAGGGGAGGTGACAGGGAAAACAAGTTGAGGAGACTTGAAACCAAGTACATTTTATTACTCAACACCAAGACCCCAATAGGCCTTAACATCACTGAGGATCTTTACACTTGCCTGCCCTGACCCCTTGTCTATTTATGTCTCCTCTTCATGGTAATTGTGCTGGAGGGTAACCCGGCTGGGTGAAACTCGTGCAGGTACCATGAATTGGCTGCGACAGAATAAATAGTCCGGAAATCTGACCGATTATAGCTGCTGCTTACAGACATACCATTAACAATGATTTTATATATTCACTATGCACTTGTCAACATTGTTTAGTTTATTATTGTGGTTATGGTAATCACTATTTTTCTACGGTAGCATGTACTATGGTTTTAATACTTTCTCTAGAATGATTTGCAAAAGGTAGAAAACTCGGTATGAAATTTGTATCTAACTTTGAAATGCAGTAATTGATCAAAGACCAATATGAGTAGGGTGGCATAGTTACACCATATTATGACGGGTTCTGACTTTAGAATATGAGGTCTGGGTTTCAGCAGCAATACTGAGCCATAAGAGGAGAAAATTTGCATATTTTGCACATATTTATTGTAGATAAAATGGTTGACATTTTGCTTCAAATTTGCACATTTTGCGATATTTGCACATATTTGAATTGTCTATAATGTATAATTATGCACTTGCACTTTATTCTATGTATTTCTCCCTTGTCCTCATGTTTTTAATCGTAAGCAGACTTGTCGTTTTCATGTATTTTACAGTGATTGTTGTTGCCATTATTAATTCATTCATATTGGCATCCAGTTGTGTATATTTATGACGCTGGTTCTACTTAGGGTATTTTACTATTATGCAATTTATTTCATGAAAAGTTAATGCTGCCATTTAGTAGCTGGAAGTATATTTTCCATGTCCATGCTAATGAAATCCACAGGTGAAACTCATTTTTTATCGTCACTAGCACTTTAAAAGGGCTGTCCCACTATCAAAACGTTGTCATGAGAACAAGGCTCCGTTGAGCCGAAACGTCTTTGACAGTACCTCTGCAATAAACAAGCAAGAGCCTATCTGGTCCATGTCCGAGTTTCCTTTGCTGGCTGGCGAGATTTGTTGCAGCGCAATCAGAAAGCGGTATACGTAATATATATATATATATATATATATATATATATATATATATATATATATTACCTACTGGCGGTAGCCAGTAGGTATATATAGTTAGGACCCCAACATTCTATTGGGAATAACTTTGGCGCTGGTTGATGAATCTTCGCAAATTTCTCAAAGAAGATGGCTCGTTCCGCTCCTCTCCATCCCTGAAAGTTTGGGGGGGATTCGTCAAGTGGGGGCTGAGAAAAAAGGGGGGTCCCAAAACGTGTTTTCCCCATGTTAATTTCCATAGGACCTTTAGACTCGGCTACAGCCCGAACGGCTGAACGGAATTATTTGAAATTTGGTAAAATGGAAGAGACTGGTTCGCAGATTACGCTTTTCTTTAAATGGTGTAAATCCGTCCAGTATTTGCAGAGAAAATTGCATTTAAAATCAATTATATATCTATCGGCGCGCACGCGTGCGCGCACTCTCCCCGCCTACCTGCCTGAAATCGGGCCGCCGCGCTGCCCGCGGCGACCCGGAAGTGCTGGGGCCGGCCGGCCAATCCCAGAGCGGCCGGCTGGAAATGCCCGCCCCCGCCGCGAGGGGGAAGAAGGACGATGGCGGCTGATTGTGCAGGGCTCCCGTGATGGGAGGGAGCCCTGCCACCTGTATGACAAGTGTCATTTGCACCTACGAGTGCCCACCTCGTTTTTGTCCCCGCCTGCCTGCCTGAAATAGGGCCGCCGCGCTGCCCGCGGCGACCCGGAAGTGCTGGGGCCGGCCGGCCAATCCCAGCGCGGCCGGCTGGAAATGCCCGCCCCCGCCGCGAGGCACGGCACGGCGTAGCAAAGCATGACATTACATGACAGCTTGACATGGTTTTATGAATAAGATGCTATATGTGTGTCATGTGAAAATTGTTGTAAATGGTGGACGAAAGATTTCAGAATAGAACAAACATATTAACTAGTGAACTCGTGTTTTTTTCTATAATTCGGATAAGATTTAAGGGCTGTTTCTTGTTTGGATGCCAGTACAGCAGATTATAACATTCATTTACATAAACAGCCGCCTGACGTCATATGTGAATGAGGCCGGCTGGTGTTAATCAGCGCTGTGATTGGTCTTTAGGCAGGCTGACTGTACCGCAGATGATCTAAAGCGAACCCTATCATTAAACGGAGTAAGGAATTGGCACAAACTGTGCGATCCTGGGCAAATCCCATCGCCTTCAGCGCGCCAGGCTCCATATTTTTCTGGCCCAAAGCGCCTAAAACGGTCGTAAGGTCTGTGGTGTGCGCTATATGGATGGATAAATAGCATTTTCGTCACAATTCAGGCATACCAGCCAAGGGGGAGCCACGGGGAGCTGTGTGTGCAAACTCGAGGACGCAGGAGGCGGGTCAGACTGTAAACAGTGAACAGAGGTACCGAACGTATATACCGGCTTCCAGTGCCGGCTGGGCACACGGGGCTTTCCGTAACACGTACACACCAGCCTGGTGCGCGGCAGTGTCACTAGTATTATGCGCACAGATAAAACATCTTACGCAAGTACAATACTGTAACCACACCGCCCTTCCCTAATGAAATAGTTATCCAATTGGGGATAGCTACGGCTACTTCCATAAATACAATTGGCGTACAATACGAAACTCACAGTCATTCGCTTTTTTTTCATTTTGGTGAATTGGGCGCAATACAATTTAGATATAATTAGTATTTATATATAAAAAGTAGTGAACCTTTTGCTATCCCCAACATAAGTTAAGGCAGTGCTTCTATTTAATGAGAAGACGCCACGTTCTTTCTCTTACACGTTTAGGACGCCGTGGAATTAAAGATGTGCACCTTTTATCCTGAGGTCATTCAGTCTGTGCTTCGTTCTTTGATAGAGTGCGCGCGCCCGAGCCTATCGCGGCCTCCCGTGCTGAACCCACCTCTTTACCAGTGTTGCCCGGAAGCTTAGCTAAGCTCTTTTTGGGCGCGTGCACGTTGTCGGTTATCTGATTAAGTATCAATCCTGTGAATTACTGTTATCTGATTACTTACTAATGGATTGTTAATTTGCTGCGGTCCTATCAGACAGTCCCAGGTGTACTTTGGGGTTATGTGTACTTTTCGGGTCGTGCACCTGCAAAAGATTCGGGGTGCTCCGTGTTCGTAGCGGGTACATTAGGGAGCTTAACCGGGAATTAATAAATATAAGCTAAAATGAACGGTTATTCATAGCGCTTAGAAACGGCAGTAGGCGCGCAGTAGCACACTCTTCATAAAACGGGAATTTATTATGATTATGTAGACATGTCGCCTCGTTGAAATAAAACGCTTTAATTTGGAAAAAGTCCATTGAAAGGGCAAAGGCAATTTTTTAGACGCCCCTCACAAACACGGGTTGTTTGTTAATATGGTTTTGCAAGCAGAGTGTGGATGAGAAAGCACGGCGAAGGAGGTTATGGGCAAAGATTCCAAAACAAACAACCGTTTGTGTATTTTTGCAACAATAATGTTCATTATAACGAATTTCCACTCGCATTTCATTCAGATTACCACAAGGACTACCTAGAAAGTGTCAATGTTATGTGAATATGACTTGTTCATCCCTTCCGCTTAAACTATTTATGCATTTGTATATTTATTTGTACGTTTTTAAAGAGCTCTTTGTCCTATTTTTGGTTACTTCAGAGAGCTAAAAATGCAAAACCTATGACCAGCCGACTTCCTTACTCCTGTAGTGCTAAATGTTCCATAGAGATGCGTTTGCATATGACGAGCGGCGTGATCCTCTGCACCAAATGTGTTATACTTCAAATCCAACAGCACCAAAATGACCTTCAATAGGCTGTGATCTCGAGCAAAGGGAGCAGAAGAGAAGCTAGTCCAAGGTGAAGTGTGATAAAGAGCTTCAGAAGGAGTGCCGGGGCCTCGCAGCGCTAGGACTTCACTGGCAGTGTAAGGACTGCGCTGGCATGCGAAGAGTATTACTCCCTCTTCCCTCAAATGAAGATCAGGATTATTGGGGATAGGGGGATGGGGGGCGGGTTGGTAACCGAAACCGAGGGGTAATGCGGGACAAGGCTTTCACCATGAGATGAAGATGAAGGCGAGAGGAGCAAAGAACAGAACATGTACTAAACTTTGTAGCCAAAAATAAAACCTGTGTGCCAGACGCTTTTTCACCAAAAATAGCCGCCGATTGTTGTGCCTGTCGCCTGCCCTCGCTGTTCGTCCCTGTCTGGGCGCTGTTCTCGCGGCATGCGTTTCTTGCTGAAAAATAATTTTCGGGTACCTAATCCTGTTTATTTATAAGATGGATAAGTGATTGCCAGCCTCTGCTGAATTTTTAAAACAAAATTTGCTTCCTTAGTGATATATAGATACACACACATAAACCATTTGTTTTACTTTGAGAGAGGAAAACAAACCCACTACTCCGTTTTTTGGGTTAGGCACATACATTTTTGTGTTTTTATGGAGTGTGGACGTGTTGCTAGGGAATGTCAGACTGTTGTATAGAGGTTGCACTAGGATAAGAAAACACTTGGAAAATAGCAGGAAACAAATATATATTATATATATATATATTAGCTTTTAAAAACCAATGAAATTTACTGAAAAAACCATAGGTTATAGACTATATATAGTTAGGAATTAGCCTTTAAAAAACCTTGGAAATTCACTGAAAAAACCATAGGTTTTTGGCCTTATATAGTTAGGAATTAACATATAAAAAACCATTGAAATTCCTCCTATATAGTTAGCTGGACATTTTATTGATATAAAACCAATGAAATTCCACATATAGTTAGTTGCACTAACTATATATTTCGCGCATCCGCAATCCAATGCTGATGATGTCACATATTACATCATTCATGACATGGTCAGTGACATCACTGATGACAGCTCATTTAACATCAATGATCACACCACTGATGATATACTTCATGTGATAATACAATGCACCTCCTTACACTCTAATATAACCTCTGTTACACCTAGTGTAAAATACAGAGTATCATTTTTGAAACTATTAACACACCAATACCATTTACTACATACGCACTCACTGATTCCTACGTCTACATGCACATTCATTCATTCACCCATAAAGTCACTCGTACATACAGTCACTCATCATTACAACACTATCATATGCACTCATACACCTATGCAGACACTCACACACTGCCACTCATCCATGGAGTTACTCACACACCGAGTCAGTCCTGTAAAGAATCAATCACACTTTGATTTCTTCATCTATACAGTTAAACACAGAACAGCTTACATTTTCACAGATATACTAACACATACTTACTCACTTATACAATCAAATCCTTCATCCATACTCTTATACATCCACTCATTCTTCAATATGTAAAACATATTTAAACTTTACAAAAACGCACAGTCACTGGATGATGTCATCAGTGATGTCATTTGAGATGTCATCAGTGATGTCATCAGTGATGTCACTGACCATGTCATGAATGATGTAATATGTGACATCATCAGCATTGGATTGCGGATGCGCGAAATATATAGTTAGTGCAACTAACTATATGTGGAATTTCATTGGTTTTATATCAATAAAATGTCCAGCTAACTATATAGGAGGAATTTCAATGGTTTTTTATATGTTAATTCCTAACTATATAAGGCCTAAAACCTATGGTTTTTTCAGTGAATTTCCAAGGTTTTTTAAAGGCTAATTCCTAACTATATATAGTCTATAACCTATGTTTTTTTCAGTGAATATATATATATATACACATTACCTACTGGCGGTCGCCAGTAGGTATATATAGTTAGGGGCCGAGAAAAAAAGGGGTCCCAAAACGCGTTTTTCCCATTCATTTTTCCATAGGGCCTTTGGCCTCACTTTTAGCTCGAACGGCTGAATGGATTTACACGAAACTTGGCAAAATTATAGGGACTGTTAGCCCGATGTGCCTTTGCTGGGTCTCAATATATGTGCTCCAGTGGATTTTGAGAAATTAACGTTTAAAAAAACAGATATATCTGTGACAGCGTCCCAGATAGCGCACCAGAGCGCGTACTTTTCGCGTAACGGAGCTTTGCGTAGCGAAGCTGATTGGCTCTCCGGTGTCTGTCAACATTCTAAACAGTCCAGTGCGGCCGCCATCTTGTCTCTCGGTAGGATCAAGAGACAAGAGGAGGAGAAAAACGAAGGGGGAATTTAATGAAAGGGGGCAAGGTAGATCCTTCTTGACCCCCTAGGAATGATGTTGGGGTTATTAAAGGGTCCCGTGGGGCAAATAATAAAAATTTGATTTTTCGCGGTAGAAGCGCTTCTCGGTTCGCGAACCGGGTCGCAAACTGGTAGCGAAACGTGAATTCGCCATTTTGTGTTTCGATTTAATTAAATTACTAGGTATAAGGGGGTACGGGAGACGTATCCTGACCCCTTATGTTTTCTGAGGGTGGCTGAGGAGGCTCATATATGTTGATACATGTCTTCCAGCGGCTGTGCGTGAGCGTTTTTTTTTTTTTGCTGCGTGACGTCTGTTAACGTTCGATTCGATGGAAATCAGGAACTGTTGACCGCCATTTTGTCACTGCGAGTAAATATTTTGTTAAAAATTATTGTTATAAATTAATTTTTATTGATAAACATTGTCTGCGCCATCTTGCCTTTTTTGCAATGCCACACTTTTGTTGAGCACGGCAGCCATTTTAGATGCCTTGACCAGACCCACTCTCTGCACGCCGCCGATCCTCAGCATGGCTCCCCACCCTCGCAAGCATCTCCCTCACGCACTGGTCACCCCCGCTCTCTCTCTCATGCATGGGCCAGAAACCTCCTCCCATCTGCGCTGTTCGTGAGCGTTTTTTTTTTTTGCTGCGTGACGTCTGTTAACGTTCGATTCGATGGAAATCAGGAACTGTTGACCGCCATTTTGTCACTGCGATTAAATATTTTGTTAAAAATAATTGTTATAAATTAATCCTTATTGATAAACATTGTCTGCGCCATCTTGCCTTTTTTGCAATGCCACACTTTTGTTGAGCACGGCAGCCATTTTAGATGCCTTGACCAGACCCACTCTCTGCACGCCGCCGATCCTCAGCATGGCTCCCCACCCTCGCAAGCATCTCCCCCACGCACTGGTCACCCCCGCTCTCTCTCTCATGCATGGGCCAGAAACCTCCTCCCATCTGCGCCGTTCTTCTCTGAGAATCACACCCTGTGCCCGCCCGAAACCTCCCTTTCACCCTATTCACTACCGCACCCTCTGACATTCCTCTTCCTCTGTGTCCGATTGTCCAGGCCGGTCCCAGGCTATCACCTAGCCCTGCAGGTGTAGTTTATGGCCCCAGCTGTAGAGAATAACCCCTCTTCAAAGGATTTACAGTAGATCAAGGCCCCCACCCGATGAGATCCGTCACACCACACGCGTTCCTACTATCTGATAACCATCCTGTCTTGTGCTTGGGGAGGGGATTCTCACTGTGAGGGTGTGTGGGTCCAAGCCTGAAACGGAAGATTCCAGGGATGCCTCTTTGTACATCAAAGTTTTTACAATTATGTGTCACATTAAAAATATATAGCACTCCAACAAAGTAGTAGGATTATAACATTTTAATAACTTATAAATATATACAACGCAACAAAAACAGTAAATACATTTAAACATTTTTTTAAAAAAGAAGCAACAATGGTCAGTAGCTGTGTTTTGTGCGAATAGTCCCAAGGCAGCACAACGTGCTGAGTTCTGGACGGCACCCAGGTGATGTTACCTGGGTGCTGCACTGGTTTTTGGTATCCTACAATGCAGCTCCGAAAAACGGCGTGGGGCGTCCCGGGTGGTGCGGGGGGAGGCCTCGTCAGTAGCGGTCTGTTGTGCGAATAGTCCCAAGGCAGCAGAACGCGCTGAGATGTGGATGGCAACCAGGTGATGTCCAGTAAGTTGCTGCACTGTTTTTGGCATCCTACAATGCTGCTCCGAAAAACGGCGTGGGGCGCCCCGGGGGGGGGGGGGGGGGGGGGTAAGGCGGCGTGAACGGGCCTCCCCAGGTGGAGGCTCGTCTGCTGTACTGGGGCGCCCCTTTACCGTTTCAGTTGCCATTCCGCCCGCTTTTGCTACACTGTGCCTCATCCTCCATTCAGCTGTTTATCGCCCGCTCTTGCGGCTACAGCATCTCGCTCACCATGTAGTTGAGTTGCGCCCACTCTTGCGGTGCAGCGATAGGCGGCTGCCACAGGACTCTTAAAATGGCGGACGGCTCTTCGGATTTGGGCCTGGTCCACTAAAATGGCCCTGGGACACCTTGGAACTCGGATGTCCCCTGAGCCTTGAAGATTTTACAAAAGTCTTGGGGGCCCCCGACTCCTGCAGGCTTCCGGTGGGGAGCGGCTGCCATGATTGCTCGTGGAATGACCACGACGGAGCCACAAGATGGTGGTGCTCTCATGCTGACGCCAGCTTCAGTCTGAAACATCCAGAAACAAGGTGGGGCTTTCATCGTTTGGGAAAAAAAAAATGTTTTCATCCAATGAAAAGTGTTATTTTTAGGTCATATGATCAAGCCTTCTATCATTAGGAAACCAAAAGTAAAATGAACCAATGAAAAGTTTTATAAACAAGTCACATGACCTGTTATGCTTACGTTACGCGCTGCTATAAAAAGCGTAGAAAATCCGTTGGCACGTGAGGCGGCGTCAATAGCGGACCGATGTGCGAATAGGCCGAAGGCAGCACAACGCGCCAAGATCCGGATGGCACCGAGGTGGTGTTCAGCAAGTTGCCGCACTGGTGTGGCCATCCTACAATGCTGCGCCAAAAGTCGGCGTGGGGCGCCCCGTTGGCCTGTGAGGTCGCGTTAGTCAGTGGGGGCTGTTTGAGGATCTGACTGCATTGGAAAGCAATGTGATGCTGTGCGTCGCCCCCAAGATGGAGGCTCCTCGGCTGCAGTGGGGCGCCCCTTGGTGTTTCACTCGCTATCCAGCTGAGTTGCGTCCGCACTTGCGGCTACAGTAGCCCGAAGGCAGCACAACGCGCCGAGATCTGGATGGCACCGAGGTGGTGTCTAGCAAGTTGCCGCACTGGTGTGGCCATCCTACAATGCTGCGCCGAAAGTCGGTGTGGGGTGCCCCGTTTGCTTATGAGGTGGTGTCAGTAGCGGACCGATGTGTGAATAGGTCGGGACCAGCACAAGGCGCCAAGATCCGGATGGCAAGTCCTGGATGTTGGGTGCCATAGTTGAGAGTTCTGAGCAGTGCTTGTAACACTGTCTGAAGCTTATTTGCACCTGCTGCAGCTTCACTATTGCCCTGGTGTGGCCAAAGATCGCCCATGACATAGGCGGCCGGCTCCCGAGGTTCGGCTGAACTTTTTTCCTTTTCCTTTCTGCATCTTGTCCCACAATCCGTTTGACCTGAAGACACGACCAGGTCCCTGAATGTGTGCAGGGGGACGCTATTGATTGAATCAAAATGGCAGCTTCACACAAAGCTGACTCAAGCGTTGCTGGTGATGCTATACAGACAAAAACTGGTTTTCAGTTTGTACATTCTTCAGGATTTTTCCATCCAAGGCTGGTTGAGAGTTTGTAGAACAATGGCTTTAGATCTTGCCCTCCCCTCTTTTGACTGTTGGTTCTTGTTGCCTATCTCTTCTGTTGTTATTTAACTGAACCTTTTTTGACTGCCGAAAGGGGTTCTGGTCCGACCGCTGGTTGGTGGAGACATTTTGACTATATCCTGGACCTGCCCGGCCTCGCCCAAAATGGCGCCGGTATAAATGGGACTCGTAACTCCTTGTTGTGTACTGGTTGCACAACCTTGATATCACGAGATACGTATGCAGTTTGTCACATATTACATCATTCATGACATGGTCAGTGACATCACTGATGACATCACTGATGACATCTCAAATGACATCATTCATGACATGGTCAGTGACATCACTGATGACATCACTGATGACATTTCAAATGACATCACTTGTAAAATCACTGATAACATCTCATTTGCCATTACTGATCACATCACTGATGATATCATTCATGTGATAATACGATCAACCTCTTCAGACTCTAATATAACCTTAGATACAATCAGTGTAAACAGACTCTCACAGACTGTCACTCATCCATGGAGTTACTCACACACCTAGTCAGTCATGCAAAGAATCAATCACACCTCCATTTCCTCAACTATACAGTTATACACACCTTACTTAATCAAACATATACTAACACATATTTACTCTCTTATACAATCCCTGATACAAGTTCACAATGATCCATACAGCCACTCACACATTCACTGGCTCTTATGCACAGTTATTTATATATGTCAACTCTTACATGTACTGTGTTTTACATATGTAGTTACTTTGACATGTAGCACTGAGATATCCATTCACTCACCAATACACTCATGCACACTGTCAACCGCCCATACAGCTGTTTTCACATGCACTTTTGAACCCATACATCTACTGAATCAACTGCTCACACATCTATGCACAGAGTCACACACCTCCCAGCCACCCCCACACACACACTCAGTCTCCCATACAAATATTTGGGCAACCAATCAATAACCCATATAGTTACTCATATAGCTACTGATCAACACATGCAGCAGTTTACAGAACTACAGTAATAATGATGCACAAATTAAGACAGTTTAGTCACTAACCCATGCACTCAGTGAGACACATTTAATCATTCTCTCATACAGTCAGTCATGCACCTACTAAATCCTTCATCCAAACACTTATACATCCACTCATTCTTCAATATGTAAGACATATTTTAACTTTACAGAAACATACAGTCACTGGATGTTGTCATTTGAGATGTCATCAGTGATGTCATCAGTGATGTCACTGACCATGTCATGAATTATGTAATATGTGACATCATCAGCAGTGGGTTGCGGGTGCGCGATATATAGTTATTGCATCTAACTATATATGCGAATTTCTATGGTTTTGTGTGAGTAAATTAAGGTTTTGTAAATGCTAATCCCTAACTATATATGGGCTAAAACCTATGGTTTTTTCAGTGAATATATATATATACATATACACACATATATATATATATATATGTATATATATATATATATGTATATATATATATATTGGCCCCGAAACGCGTCGGACTTTACAAAAAATTAGGAGAAAGGCTTCACAGTTGATCGGGAGCCACATACAGCCGGAGGGTTTTGGAGCGCCGTGGTGAGCCCTTTTGTCAGCGCAGGGGTGCTTTGGTGATTCATTGTTTTCACGGTTGACCCGAACCGTGGGAAGGAGCTCCACTTCACAAGGTGTTGAGGATGCAGCGCGGGTGAAGACTGTGGCAGGCTCACTGTCTCCTGCCTGTCAGAGCAACACTCCAATGAAAATTACAACTTTGAAGCCTGCCCCCATACCTACTTAAAGTTATAAAAATGACTAAAGGGTACAGAGGCACCAAAACCTACTGAAGGAAAATAATAACTCACCTGTGGGACTACATTCACCAGAATCCCTGGCGATATCATCCTGACAGTCACACCCACTTAGGGCGGATTAATTCAATCAAATAAATATGTGTTTGAATTACTAAGGTGAGCGTGGTGTGCTGTGCTAATGTCCATGAGGAAGGGGCGTTATTGGCCCCGAAACGCGTCGGACTTTACAAAAAAATTAGTAGAAAGGCTTCACAGTTGATCGGGAGCCACATACAGCCGGAGGGCTTTGGAGCGCCGTGGTGAGCCTTTCTGTCAACGCAGGGGCTCTTTGGTGATTCAAATATATATATATATATATATATATATATATATATATATATATATATATATATATATATATATATATATATGTGTTCCAAAGTCCGCTCTCGAAACGCTGACTGCGGCCCCTCGGGAGGTGGCACCAATGCCGGCCGAGCAAGCCGGTAATTAAAGTACAAAGTTCCAGGCTTAAGCAGTGCTCTCAGTCCGCAAAACAACACAAAACCGCTGTAGTCTCCAAGGGTAATTATTTAAACTAACAACATGTTTCGGCTGCGGACAGCCTTGTTCACGTTAGTTTGTAAACAGTTTCCGTGGTTAATAAAGTGTCAGGAAGTGCAAACATAGAAACAGGACTTGAATACCACATATTTTTCTTTACATGATTAGACAAGTAAACGGAACATAATTTCAAAAGAAATTCGATTTCATGTACTAGGTATTGCACACACTTAATATTAATTAGTGAAAAATGCATCAACATAATAACAGGACTGTGCTGGTGTCTCACTAATATTTATACAATGTTACTAATCAATGATTGAAACATAAAACATTGCCGATCATGCCCACAAGGAAACGATGAAACCGCCACCATGTAAGTAGTTTTACAGATGCGGTGCAGGACTACATGTTGCTATGACAACGTTCCGTTTGTGTGAAGCCCATGTATGGACACATCCCCGGTATGGATGAACAAAGGCAGCAACACAAAGTGAAATAGCTGCAACGAGCGTGTACCTATGACTAAAAAGGTATCTTAAAGGTACAGATGATAATACACCGTGCAAGGAAGAAAATCACAACAAATGACAGTTCTGAGTTACACCGCAATGTTTGTAGTTTTTCTGAGGACAGCGCAAGCTTAATGAAGCCCTAATGCCTGGCTGGCTTCCACTGTAAAACTTTAACACATACCCAGTGCGATGTGTCGTAGTAGTGACCACAAAAGAGTCAACAGGGTCACAAAGAAAATGCAAGCTAGCACGGTCCGCTGTGTAAGGCGGCAATGGCAAACAAAAGAAAAAATTCTAAATATGCATTAAGTGTAGTCCATGTTTTCAAAGCAGCAAGTGTACTATGTTGGTAAAAAAACCATAACACACCAAATAACACACCAAATCGGGCAATGGCTAATAATTACCAAAGGGCGACACAAAAGGTCCTGGTCAGAGGTATCAAGTCCAAAAGTAGAAGGTTGCCCCCCACAACGGGGCCTACCGTACTGAGAGAAACTGCCCAGATGTCAAGGTGAAGTGAAGTGATTACGCTTTCATCTTTTGTGAGCAAGGTGGCGACACACCGAAACGCGTAGATCAAATGCGCTATTGCCCTGTGTAACTAAAGTAATAAAAGGAGATTGCTGTAAACTCCAACTGGTTGTGCGACCCGTTTTTTTCCCTGGTGGGAAAAGTTGTTGGAATATTAAGCGGCGTTGGTTCAGCCGCAGGACAACGCACATGTACGAGCGCTGCACAAATCCCGAGTGTGGAACCAACGTGGAGGTGATATATATATATATATATATATATATATATATATATATATATATATATATCTGCACTGAAAATACTCCTCACAGAGATCGTAGCCCATCAAGGGGTGGCGAGACGCCGGTGGAAATTCCAATCGCACTCTCGGATCAATGGCAAAAACCACCAGTAGTCCAAGTGTCAATCAAAGGGGGTTTATTAACTTCATAAACCCGCCGTGACACATTTCACCCTCAAGGGGCTTGTAGGAAGTTAATAAACCCCCTTTGATTCACACTTGGACTACTGGTGGGTTTTGCAATTGATCCGAGAGCTCTATTGGAACTTCATTTCTACTACATATATATATATATATATATCTTGCCAAACTCATCCGATACGAAGAAGGCGCTGACACCATGAAACTCAATCCAAACTCGATTTATTTACTCACTGTCTGCTTATATATATATGTATATATGTATATATGTATATATATATCATGTATATATATATATATATATATATATATATATATATATATATATATATATATATATATATATATATATTGCAACACGTTCAACTATAGAGTCGAAAAAAATGGCAAGCACACTGGAATCCGATTTTAGTGAATTTAATGCAAACCCCCCTTCACCCCTGACAGACGCGTTTCGCTATTCCAGCTTCGTCAGTGTCAGTTTGATTGTGTAAAAAACGCCATTTTAAACCTATTGGCCAAAGCTAAAATCATTGACATCGATGATGTTACAATTTGCCAATGTGGCGGCCATCTTTGAGTGTATCTCACTCCTCTATTCCCACTGTGGAAAATGGCGCAGAATAAAGTGCATAGTGCTCATTTAAAAACATTACAACAACAAACATTACTTGATTTATGTACACACATTTCATTTTGATGCCTTATGAGATATAGAATGGCAAACATGTAGTACTGATATAACTTTGTATTTTCTCAGTTAGTTTTCTTCTAGGGGTGTATCCCCCAATGACACCTCTTGTAAATACCCAAGATCTACATGTTTACCTCTACTTATCTCTTTTGTTTTGTAGCCCTGTATGGGCAAGTATATTTTTTTGTTATTCAGTTAACAGTGATTACGGATAGGGAACATAAATGAGGATAGGGAGTTAATTACATTTTGCAATTATTGTTCATACCGTTACAGTTTAGTAATCCACATGATCCCATGTGCATATTTAAAGGTGGACCCACAATTCCTCATCATTATTGAGGCCCCATGGTGCATTGGTCTTAAGGTCAATTATATAAAATAAAAAAAATAATAAATATTAAAATATATATATATATATATATATATATATATATATATATATATATATATATATATATATATATATATATATATTCACAGAAAAAACCATAGGTTATAGACCATATATAGTTAGGAATTTGCATTTACAAAACCTTGAAAATTCACTGAAAAAAACATAGGTTATAGACCATATATAGTTAGGGATTAGCATTTAAAAAACCTTATTTTATTTGCACAAAACCATTGAAATTCCATATATAGTTAGTTGCACTAACTATATATCGCGGACCCGCAATCCACTGCTAATGATGTCACATATTACATCATTCATGACATGGTCAGTGACATCACTGATGACATCACTGATGACATCTCAAATGACATCACTGATGACATCACTGATGACAACACCCAGTGACTGTATGTTTCTGTAAAGTTAAAATATGTCTTACATATTGAAGAATGAGTGGATGTATAAGTGTCTGGATGAAGGATTTAGTAGGTGCATGACTGACTGTATGAGAGAATGATTAAATGTGTCTCACTGAGTGCATGGGTTAGTGATTAAAGTGTCTTAATTTGGCAATTATTATTTATGTTGTTCTGTAAACTGCTGCATGTTTAAATCAGTAGCTATATCAGAAACTATATGGGTTATTGAATGGTTGCCCAAGTATTTGTATGGGAGACTGAGTATGTGTGTGGGTGGCTGGGAGGTGTATAAATCTGTGCATAGATGTGTGAGCAGTTGATTCCCTAGGTGTATGGGTTCAAAAGTGCATGTAGAAACAGCTGTATGGACAGTTGACTGTGTGCATGAGTATATTGGTGAGTGAATGGATATCTCAGTGCTACATGTCAAAGTAAGTACATATGTAAAACACACTCCATGTGAGAGTTGACATATATAAATAACTGAACATAAGAGCCAGTGAATGTGAGAGTGGCTGTATGAATCATTGTGAACTTGTATCAAGGATTGTATAAGAGAGTAAATATGTGTTAGTATATATTTGAATAAGTAAGGTGTGTATAACTGTATAGTTGAGGAAATGGAGATGTGATTGATTCTTTGCATGACTGACTAGGTGTGTGAGTAACTCCATGGATGTGTGACAGTCTGTGAGTACCTGTTTACACTGAGTGTATCTAAGGTTATATTAGAGTCTGAAGATGTATTATCACATAAATGATATCATCAGTGATGTAATCAGTAAAGTCAAATGAGATGTCAGTGATGTCATCAGTGATGTCATTTGAGATGTCATCAGTGATGTCATCAGTGATGTCATTTGAGATGTCATCAGTGATGTCATCAGTGATGTCACTGACCATGTCATGAATGATGTAATATGTGACATCATTAGCAGTGGATTGCGGGTCCGCGATATATAGTTAGTGCAACTAACTATATATGGAATTTCAATGGTTTTGTGCAAATAAAATAAGGTTTTTTAAATGCTAATCCCTAACTATATATGGTCTATAACCTATGTTTTTTTCAGTGAATTTTCAAGGTTTTGTAAATGCAAATTCCTAACTATATATGGTCTATAACCTATGGTTTTTTCTGTGAATTTCATTGGTTTTTTAAAAGCTAATATCTATAGCTGTAAAATATATTCTTTATTAAGTGACGTATCACATAGCCCGTGAGACGCCTCATGATGCATCGCATAACAGTGACGTATCGTCTCTGCAGCGCAAACCAAACCCAAAACGTAAGCGCGCCAGAACACGCTTAAAGATATATATATATTTTTTTAACCTTAATTAGACAAAATCCACACGTGCACATATCACAAACGTTCAAAAAACACAATATGTCGGACTCCCGTTACTCTGCCGGTTAGCTGCCCAGTTAACGTACCAGGAAGCACCTTTACCACGAAAAATCGCAATTTTTTTTTCTTTTGCCCCGCAGGGAACTTTAATAGCCCCCTCATCAATCCTAGGGGTTCAGGAGGGGTCTGCCTTACCCCTTTCATTCATTTACACCTTTTTTTTTCCCACCTCTTGTCTCTTGATCCCACAGAGAGACAAGATGGCGGCCGCTCCAGACTGTTTACAATGATAACAGCCAATCAGCTTCTCCTCAGACTCCCGTTACACTGCCGGTTAGCTTCCCGGTTAGCTGCCCGGTTAGCTGCCCGGTTCGCGTACCAAGACGCGTCTCTACGGCGAAAAAATCAGATTTTTTTTTTTTTTTTTTTGGCCCCGCGTGGCTTTATAATATCCCCCTCATCAATCCTAGGCGGTCAGAAGGGGTCTACCTTGCCCTCTTTCCTTCATTTCCCCCTTTGTTTTGGCCTCCTCTTGTCTCTCGATCCTACCGAGAGACAAGATGGCGGCCGCTCCGGAATGTTTACAATGTTGACAGCCAATCAGCTACTCCTCAGACTCCCGTTACACTGCCGGTTAGCTTCCCGGTTAGCTGCCCGGTTAGCTGCCCGGTTAGCTGCCCGGTTCGCGTACCGGGGCGCGCCTCTACGGCGAAAAAATCGGATTTTTTTTTTTTTTTGGGACCCCGCGTGGCTCTATAATATCCCCCTCATCAATCCTAGGGGGTCAGAAGGGGTCTACCTTGCCCCCTTTCCTTCATTTCCACCTTTGTTTTGGCCTCCTCTTGTCTCTCGATCCTACCGAGAGACAAGATGGCGGCCGCTCTGGACTGTTTAGAATGTTGACAGACACCGGAGAGCCAATCAGCTTCGCATCGCAAAGTTCCGTTACGCGAAAAGTATGCGAAAAGTACGCGAAAAGTACGCGAACCGGAGCGCTGCCCGGAGCGCTGTTACAGATATATATCTTGTTTTAAACGTTATTTTCTCAAAAACCACTGGAGCACATATATTGAGACCCAGCAAAGGCACATCGGGCTAACAGTCCCTACAATTTTGCCAAGTTTGGTGGAAATCCATTCAGCCGTTCGGGCTAAAAGTGAGGCCAACCGCCCTATGGAAATTAACATGGGAAAAACGCGTTTTGGGACCCCCCTTTTTTCTCGGCCCCCCCTTGACGACCCCCCCCCAAATTTTCAGGGGCTGCTCAGAAACAAAATGTGCCATTTTCCTGAAAATTTCAGCCGATTCCGTCCACAAACGCCAAAGTTATTAGACATAGAATTTTCAAAAGTTCCATAGAGAAAAAATCCTAACTATATATACCTACTGGCTATCGCCAGTAGGTAATATATATATATATATATATTAGTTCTCCAAACACGCAGCAAAACACCACGCTTGACAACACCATATGCTGGCCAAAAGTTTATTCAAGTCATCCCACAACTGGAAAACCTCTCGCAGCGTGTCTTTATTCATGATCTGCCAGGCAGCACAGCGTACCAACTTGTGGATGTCGCTCGTTTACAGCCATAATGTTCCAACATGTTTCTGGCGCTCACGCGCCCTTGATCACGGGTCTGACTTGGGGAGATGCAGCGGACATGTTGCTTTTAAGGTATAGTAACCCCGCCCATAATTGGCGCATTGCCCTTTGGTATCTGTAGTCATCAGTCTTTAGTAGAGGCCGCCGCTCATTCTCCTCATTCAATTAAAAACCACAGTGGGTTGCTTCATTTCACAAAGTTCGTCGTTGCATTGTTCTCACCCCGACAGGATGACACGCTGCTCTTCTTATGTTGGTAAAGTTACAACGTTTGACCTGCACGTCCGCAAGGGGATTTTCCGCAACCAGGCACGGCCGCTATATAATCCATATGCAAAGGAGCCCACAATTGGAAAACCTCTCGCAGCATGTCTTTATTTATGATCTGCCAGGCAGCACAGCGTGCCAACTCGTGGATGTTGCTCGTTTACAGCCATAATGTCACAACATATTTCTGGCGCTACACGTCCTTGATCACAGGTCTGACACTTGAGGTAGACGCAGCGGACATGTTGCTTTTAAGGTATAGTAACCCCGCCCATAATTGGCGCATTGCCCTCTGGTATCTGTAGTCATCAGTCTTTAGTAGAGGCCGCCGCTCATTCTCCTCATTCAATGAAAAACCACAGTGGGTTGCTTCATTTCACAAAGTTCGTTGTTGCACTGTTCTCACCCTGACAGGATGACACGCTGCTCTTCTTGCGTTGGTAAAGTAACAACATTTGACCTGTACGTCCGCAGGGGGGTTTTCCGTGACCAGGCACGGACGCTATATAATCCATATGCAATGGAGCCCACAATTGGAAAACCTCTTGCAGTGTGTCTTTATTCATGATCTGCCAGGCAGCACAGCGTACCAACTCGTGGATGTCGCTCGCTTACTAAGATAACGTCCAAACATATTTATACATATAGTTAGAAATTAGAATTTTAAAAACCTTCGAAATTCACTGAGAAAAAACACAGGTTTCAGGGATGTTATAGTTAGTTTGACATTTCACTCGTACAAAACCATATAAATGTGCCCGTTATAGTTAGTTGAGCTAACTATAGCTTGCGCTCCCACAATGCACTGCTGATACAGTACAAAGCTATGGAGTCACAAACAAAACTAAAGCTCAAAACTGCCAACTCAGAGTTTACAAACGAAAAATTAAACATAAACAATAGAAAAATGAAAATAGAAAAAAATGTGGGGTTTATGTAATAATTTGATAAAAAATTGGATGGTTCTTGGATGAACTTCACATTGCACTTTTTGGGATAAGGAGTCAATAAGAGATGCACTTTAAGGTATACTGGGCATTCGCATTTGCACTTGATATGACCTCTTTGCACCTGTATTATACATATTTGTGGTCGAGAGAATAATGCAATTTACAATTATATGGACAGTGGGAACAAGAACAAAAAAGAATGAAATGTATTTTACAAAGATTCTGAAACGTTGGCAAAAATGATGCCTGTTACTTCCCTGAACTGAATTATAAATCATACATTGTGTAAAAAGGGTTATTAAGCCAAAAGCAAACAATAATGTAATGTAGTAATTTTTAAGAACTACAATAATAATTTTGTTTGATGTATTCTGCTTTTATGGTTGTTAAGGAATTTGTAAATAGAACATACTGGTTCCGTATAACGTAAATGCATCTTCTAGGTCTATGATTGCGTATTTTGCACCAAGCACCTGACACTTTAAAAAGACTAGTGAGGCCACAGAGCTTGTCATGTGAACAAGGCTCGCAATGCGTAATGGCTGCATTTGAATAAACAAATTAATTTGCACTAACTTGATGGTCATGCCCGTTTGTGAGGAAATTTGGTGGAAGCGATGGAATGGATGATTTATAAACCAGAAAGGCTTCTCCTGGCTGCACACGGACCCCCTCTCCATTTAGGCGATGCAGGTTACAGAAGCCAAGACCTCCGGGGCGTGCCCCAGAACTAAAAGTGTGATCTGGAAGTATATACCACATCTGACCCCCCCGGCATTGCAAAGTAACACTGAACCTGACTGAAGTTGGGGTGATCCAAGTTGGATGACGCGGATAACGCCCACTACAAGCAAGGTAGGAATGGATTACTGCTGGAGTGGAGAAGTGTGCTTCAACGAGGATAGATCAACCACATTTACTGGTGTTACTCATCCCCGTGCAATACAATGTAAAACACACTAAACATAATGTCAGCTGACACGCTGTGGGATCGGGAGGCAGCAGCAACAGAATTGTTTAGTGACATGCCATCAGCAGCAACGACTGGGCGAGGCAGCAGCGCAATACCGAATAGCAACAGCAGCAATATTAAAGACAAAATAAAGAAATTGGAAAAACTAATGAGGCAGGAGCAAAGCAAATGGTGGGAATCAAGATCTCTATAGTGGTACTTGGATGTAGGCAGAATCCCTAGAGTGCTTGGAATACTAATTGCACCTAGCTATGAGAACCTAAACCCCAGTATGATAAAGGAATGGGCTGAATGCAATTTGGACTCATCCAAGAGATTGGTGCAGATCCTAGTGAAATATGCTGATACGGATCATGCTGAATTACAGAAACACATCAATAAAATCAATGAAGAAATAGAAGCTGGTGGGCAACCAGAGGAGATAACGCAGATGCGCAATGAAATGAAAATGCGTTTACGCGAGTAGGAAGATAAAATCAATGAGAGAAAAACCTATAAGTTCCAAAGAGAAAATATGGACTATGAAACAGGACAGATATTCACGTTCTCAAATTACATCATCAGGGATGTCATTTGAGATGTCATCAGTGCTGTCACTGACCATGTCATGAATGATGTAATATGTGATGTCATCAGCAGTGCATTGCGGGGGCGCGAGTTATAGTTAGTTTAACTAACTATAATAGCTGAATTTCTCTGGTTTTGTATGAGTAAAATGCCCAACTAAAATGTCCCTGAAACCTGTGTTTTTTTCAGTGAATTTCTAAGGTTTTTTAACTGCTAATTTCTAACTATAAGGTTCCTGAAACCAATGGTTTTATCAGTGAATTTCCAAGGTTTTTTAAATGCTAATTTCTAACTATAACGTCCCTGAAACCTATGTTTTTTTTTGTCAATCTCTAAGTTTTTTTAAATGCTAATTCCTAACTATAACGCCTGTAAAACCTATGGTTTTTTCAGTGAATTTCAAAGGTTTTTCAAATGCTAATTTCTAAGTATAACGTTCCTGAAACCTATGGTTTTTCAGTGAATTTCAAAGGTTTTTTAAATGCTAATTTCTAATTATAATGTTCATTAAACATATCTTTTTTTTCTGTGTTTTTAATTATCATCCCATTCTCAACCTGGTGAAAACTGCAAATCTCACCACTCTTCCATCAATACCTTCCACCAACAAAATCGTCACAAACGAGAGCCACAACTAACGCTAATGATATGCAAAGTAGGCTTTCCCGTGCAAAAAAACATGAAAACACCACTGCCCATATTTTAAACAACCAGCCAAATCTGCAATGCGATCCAAAAAGCAGACGATAAGCCGACTTACAAGTAACAAATTACCATCAACCTTTAACTGGTGCAAGAAGGTTGACTATCTACTGCGTGAATTAGACCCAACTCACAGCCACATCTAAAGACCAACACGTTATAGAGCTACTGATCATGCAGCTCCGACACCCAACAAGACCACAACACCCAGAGCCACCACCACAAGAACCTCCCCCCCGGAACCCCCCCGCTACTACCACTGAGGCAGCGCAAAACAGGATAACAGACCTTCCCAAAATACCATGGGCACTCAGCCGCCAATAGCTAAATGTTGGGAGATGTGGCAACCAACTAAATATGAAGAAAGCAAGTCACCCATCAATAATAATGCACACAATGCCAAGTGTAATGCTGATGTGCTGCACAGACCTCACTATGCAAACCACAAACCTCTCCATGTGGAGATATACCATTGATACTTGTAGTGTAGTGCACAGTGGACGCAACCATGTTACCTCAGGCAGTGGGGAAGATCTCGGTCATGTAGCTGTGTTGTCCCCCCTGGAAGCGGAAGCAAAGTGGTATGATCCAACGTACGCCACTCCAGCACAGGAGTATGAATAATAGGCCAGGCCCTAGGCATGGTTCACTTCTGGGAAGACCAACGAGTCTGCCAGAGTAGCTGCCCTCACCCTGGCACGTGGCTGCCGCCCTGACTGTGATTCTCCTCCACACAACCCCCCTGGGAACCCAGCAGCACAGCACCGCAGACTTGTGTCTGTACTGAATACTGCCTTTGATCTACACTGCGGACAGCAAGGTTTACAATTTGAGTTCAGCCTTGATTTCTTAATGGCACAGAGAATTGTACTCTATGTCCTCGGATTCTGTCAAGAGGTGACAAAAAGCATTCCTCGATGTCTATGCTAACTACTGCTTTCGATCTACACTGCGGACAGCAGTGCTCACAATTCAGATGAAGTGGCGATTGCAGATGACGCAGTCCAGTTCGCAAGAGACGGTGCTCCCAGTGCGGCCCACCGGGACCACGCATCATCGCAGAATGCGTACACGCTGTGTGCTTCAAGTGCTACTAACTCACTGCACCATAAGTCATCTCCACGTGGCCTTATCAAGGCAAGACATTGCCACTAACTATGCAGCTCAACTCAAAGCCACATGGCTGTGTGCCCATCCTGACCCCTGCCTGCACCCTACACTGGGTTTACACAGTTCACAATTCAAGATTAGTAGCGAAGCAAATTGTGTAAGAGACTATAATGGGTTAAGAAGACCAAATGCTCCCAATCTGTTCAGCTCAAGTCAACGTCACCTGCTTGTGAGCCTTTGGTGACCGCTGCCTCTGGTCTACACTGTAGAAGACTGGTGACACGTGGTGCCACCTAATCCTGTTCACCGCAAGCCAATCCCACATGTGTAAATTGTTCCTGAGTCCAGAATGGCAGTGACCCCAACTTCTTTGCAGCAACCATAGCACCAGACTCCTTTCAATCAGTGAGGGATATTTGCATATGGAAGGCCAGCGACACGTGGTGCACGTGACTGTGGGCCCTTGCTCACCGTTACCTCTGGCCTACTCTGTGAAACACCGGCGACACATGGTGCCACTAACCGTCTTCAACACAAGTCGATCCCACATGTGTAACTGTGTCCTGAGTCCTGTATAGCAGTGACCCCCAACTCCGTGAGACAACTACAGCAGCAGACTCCCTTCAATCAGTGAGGCATATTGCCATATGGAAGGCTGGCGACATGTGCTGCCACTAACTCTGTTCAACACAAGCCGATCCCACATGTGTAACTGTGTCCTGAGGCAGTGACCTCAAGTCTGTGGCAGCGACCACAGCACCAGACTCCCTTCGATCAGTGAGGCATATTTCTATATGCAATGGCGGCGACACTCAGTGCCACTAACTTTATTCAACACAAGCCGATCCCACATGTGTAACTGTGTCCTGAGTCCTGAATTGCATCGACCCAAACTTCGTGGCAGTGACCACAGCCACTCACTCCCTTCGATTAGTGAGGAGTATTTACAGATTGAAGTCTGCCGACTAGTGGTGCCACTGAACCTGCACTACGTAGGCTGGTGAAGCCACCAACGTATGTACATGACTGTGGGCCTTTCCTCATCGCTACCTCTGGCCTACACTACGGTCATCAGAGCTCACAATTCAGATAGAGTCCTGATTTCACATGACACAGTCCAGTAGGCAACACACATTACTCCCAGTGAGGCCGTCCACACCAAGCACCATCACAGGCTCTTATAAGCTCAATGCTTCTGGTGCCACTAACCCTATTTAACACAAACCAATCCCACATGTGTATCTGTGTCCTGTTCCTGAGCAGCAGTGACCCCAACTTAGTCGCAGCGACGACAGCACCAGACTCCCTTTAGTCTTATTTGTTGTTCTTTTCTTTAAATATTTTTTTTTATATGTAAATCTATACATGACTAAGATTCTTCTTTCTCCAACAGCACAGGGACACTTCCGGGCCCAAGAAGGTTGTTGAGGGTATGTTGGTAATGTGGGGAGAGGGAGTGTCAATGGGGTATCACTCACAGAAATAACTCCGATATCTTTTCATAAATGCCTCGGACAGATGCCAGCTGACGGACTGAATCACAAAATGTTTTTTCAATACTTATATAGTGTAACAGTTTGGACCCAGGCTCGCAGAGGGACAGAGAAAACCCAAAGGAAATGCTGGACGGAGCATTGACAATGCAAGCACTCACCCCCAGTCAACTGATCTGGGTTTAATCCATCACCGTTCTTTAGCCCACTCTGCCACCCCAGTTCAGACATGGCCATATGCAAATCAGTCTTACCCTGTGTCTCATGGGAACAGTCCAGCCCGAACTGCCAAGCCATGCCTTCCCTGGACCGGAAACAAGCTACTGAGGACCGGTTTCTGGCATTTCAGCCTTCTTCAGCCCGGTTTGCTTGAATCCAGTAGCAAAGTGAGCAAGGGACTCACGTCTGAGCATACCCTGCTGAGGGACAGTACACAGACACAGTACTATGAGCCGTCCGCGTCATTGTGTCTATCCCTGCCCTGTTCCGTCGTACGCCACGCCACTCCGATTACGTTCCGACATTGGCTATGATTATGCAATGTGGTGGAAACGACCTAGGCACATTGACTGGAGTAGGTTTAGAAATGCTTATGAAGGACACCTTTGGACAATTGATGTTACTTTTGCCTCAATCTGTCTTCGAATATTCCAATATATGCTAAAGACAGAAGTGGAAATGATCAAGGCAATTTTGTCCTCAGATTGAAAAATCGCTCGCTTACTAAGATAACGTCCAAACATATTTATACATATAGTTAGAAATTAGAATTTTAAAAACCTTCGAAATTCACTGAGAAAAAACACAGGTTTCAGGGATGTTATAGTTAGTTTGACATTTCACTCGTACAAAACCATATAAATGTGCCCGTTATAGTTAGTTGAGCTAACTATAGCTTGCGCTCCCACAATGCACTGCTGATACAGTACAAAGCTATGGAGTCACAAACAAAACTAAAGCTCAAAACTGCCAACTCAGAGTTTACAAACGAAAAAATAAACATAAACAATAGAAAAAAGAAAATAGAAAAAAATGAGGGGTTGATGTAATAATTTGATAAAAAATTGGATGGTTCTTGGATGAACTTCACATTGCACTTTTTGGGATAAGGAGTCAATAAGAGATGCACTTTAAGGTATACTGGGCATTCGCATTTGCACTTGATATGACCTCTTTGCACCTGTATTATACATATTTGTGGTCGAGAGAATAATGCAATTTACAATTATATGGACAGTGGGAACAAGAACAAAAAAGAATGAAATGTATTTTACAAAGATTCTGAAACGTTGGCAAAAATGATGCCTGTTACTTCCCTGAACTGAATTATAAATCATACATTGTGTAAAAAGTGTTATTAAGCCAAAAGCAAACAATAATGTAATGTAGTAATTTTTAAGAACTACAATAATAATTTTGTTTGATGTATTCTGCTTTTATGGTTGTTAAGGAATTTGTAAATAGAACATACTGGTTCCGTATAACGTAAATGCATCTTCTAGGTCTATGATTGCGTATTTTGCACCAAGCACCTGACACTTTAAAAAGACTAGTGAGGCCACAGAGCTTGTCATGTGAACAAGGCTTGCAATGCGTAATGACTGCATTTGAATAAACAAATTAATTTGCACTAACTTGATGGTCATGCCCGTTTGTGAGGAAATTTGGTGGAAGCGATGGAATGGATGATTTATAAACCAGAAAGGCTTCTCCTAGCTGCACACGGACCCCCTCTCCATTTAGGCGATGCGGGTTACAGAAGCCAAGACCTCCGGGGCGTGCCCCAGAACTAAAAGTGTGATCTGGAAGTATATACCACGTCTGACCCCCCGGCATTGCAAAGTAACACTGAACCTGACTGAAGTTGGGGTGATCCAAGTTGGATGACGCGGATAACGCCCACTACAAGCAAGGTAGGAATGGATTACTGCTGGAGTGGAGAAGTGTGCTTCAACGAGGATAGATCAACCACATTTACTGGTGTTACTCATCCCCGTGCAATACAATGTAAAACACACTAAACATAATGTCAGCTGACACGCTGTGGGATCGGGAGGCAGCAGCAACAGAATTGTTTAGTGACATGCCATCAGCAGCAACGACTGGGCGAGGCAGCAGCGCAATACCGAATAGCAACAGCAGCAATATTAAAGACAAAATAAAGAAATTGGAAAAACTAATGAGGCAGGAGCAAAGCAAATGGTGGGAATCAAGATCTCTATAGTGGTACTTGGATGTAGGCAGAATCCCTAGAGTGCTTGGAATACTAATTGCACCTAGCTATGAGAACCTAAACCCCAGTATGATAAAGGAATGGGCTGAATGCAATTTGGACTCATCCAAGAGATTGGTGCAGATCCTAGTGAAATATGCTGATACGGATCATGCTGAATTACAGAAACACATCAATAAAATCAATGAAGAAATAGAAGCTGGTGGGCAACCAGAGGAGATAACGCAGATGCGCAATGAAATGAAAATGCGTTTACGCGATTAGGAAGATAAAATCAATGAGAGAAAAACCTATAAGTTCCAAAGAGAAAATATGGACTATGAAACAGGACAGATATTCACGTTCTCAAATTACATCATCAGTGATGTCATTTGAGATGTCATCAGTGATGTCACTGACCATGTCATGAATGATGTAATATGTGATGTCATCAGCAGTGCATTGCGGGGGCGCGAGTTATAGTTAGTTTAACTAACTATAATAGCTGAATTTCTCTGGTTTTGTATGAGTAAAATGCCCAACTAAAATGTCCCTGAAACCTGTGTTTTTTTCAGTGAATTTCTAAGGTTTTTTAACTGCTAATTTCTAACTATAAGGTTCCTGAAACCAATGGTTTTATCAGTGAATTTCCAAGGTTTTTTAAATGCTAATTTCTAACTATAACGTCCCTGAAACCTATGTTTTTTTTTGTGAATCTCTAAGTTTTTTTAAATGCTAATTCCTAACTATAACGCCTGTAAAACCTATGGTTTTTTCAGTGAATTTCAAAGGTTTTTCAAATGCTAATTTCTAAGTATAACGTTCCTGAAACCTATGGTTTTTCAGTGAATTTGAAAGGTTTTTTAAATGCTAATTTCTAATTATAATGTTCATTAAACATATCTTTTTTTTCTGTGTTTTTTAATTATCATCCCATTCTCAACCTGGTGAAAACTGCAAATCTCACCACTCTTCCATCAATACCTTCCACCAACAAAATCGTCACAAACGAGAGCCACAACTAACGCTAATGATATGCAAAGTAGGCTTTCCCGTGCAAAAAAACACGAAAACACCACTGCCCATATTTTAAACAACCAGCCAAATCTGCAATGCGATCCAAAAAGCAGACGATAAGCCGACTTACAAGTAACAAATTACCATCAACCTTTAACTGGTGCAAGAAGGTTGACTATCTACTGCGTGAATTAGACCCAACTCACAGCCACATCTAAAGACCAACACGTGATAGAGCTACTGATCATGCAGCTCCGACACCCAACAAGACCACAACACCCAGAGCCACCACCACAAGAACCTCCCCCCCGGAACCACCCCGCTACTACCACTGAGGCAGCGCAAAACAGGATAACAGACCTTCCCAAAATACCATGGGCCCTCAGCCGCCAATAGCTAAATGTTGGGAGATGTGGCAACCAACTAAATATGAAGAAAGCAAGTCACCCATCAATAATAATGCACACAATGCAAAGTGTAATGCTGATGTGCTGCACAGACCTCACTATGCAAACCACAAACCTCTCCATGTGGATATATACCATTGATACTTGTAGTGTAGTGCACAGTGGACGCAACCATGTTACCTCAGGCAGTGGGGAAGATCTCGGTCATGTAGCTGTGTTGTCCCCCCTGGAAGCGGAAGCAAAGTGGTATGATCCAACGTACGCCACTCCAGCACAGGAGTATGAATAATAGGCCAGGCCCTAGGCATGGTTCACTTCTGGGAAGACCAACGAGTCTGCCAGAGTGGCTGCCCTCACCCTGGCACGTGGCTGCCGCCCTGACTGTGATTTTCCTCCACACAACCCCCCTGGGAACCCAGCAGCACAGCACCGCAGACTTGTGTCTGTACTGAATACTGCCTTTGATCTACACTGCGGACAGCAAGGTTTACAATTTGAGTTCAGCCTTGATTTCTTAATGGCACAGAGAATTGTACTCTATGTCCTCAGATTTTGTCAAGAGGTGACAAAAAGCATTCCTCGATGTCTATGCTAACTACTGCTTTCGATCTACACTGCGGACAGCAGGGCTCACAATTCAGATGAAGTGGCGATTGCAGATAACGCAGTCCAGTTCGCAAGAGACGGTGCTCCCAGTGCGGCCCACCGGGACCACGCATCATCGCAGAATGCGTACACGCTGTGTGCTTCAAGTGCTACTAACTCACTGCACCATAAGTCATCTCCACGTGGCCTTATCAAGGCAAGACATTGCCACTAACTATGCAGCTCAACTCAACGCCACATGGCTGTGTGCCCATCCTGACCCCTGCCTGCACCCTACACTGGGTTTACACAGTTCACAATTCAAGATTAGTAGCGAAGCAAATTGTGTAAGAGACTATAATGGGTTAAGAAGACCAAATGCTCCCAATCTGTTCAGCTCAAGTCAACGTCACCTGCTTTGAGCCTTTGGTGACCGCTGCCTCTGGTCTACACTGTAGAAGACTGGTGACACGTGGTGCCACCTAATCCTGTTCACCGCAAGCCAATCCCACATGTGTAAATTGTTCCTGAGTCCAGAATGGCAGTGACCCCAACTTCTTTGCAGCAACCATAGCACCAGACTCCTTTCAATCAGTGAGGGATATTTGCATATGGAAGGCCAGCGACACGTGGTGCACGTGACTGTGGGCCCTTGCTCACCGTTACCTCTGGCCTACTCTGTGAAACACCGGCGACACATGGTGCCACTAACCGTCTTCAACACAAGTCGATCCCACATGTGTAACTGTGTCCTGAGTCCTGTATAGCAGTGACCCCCAACTCCGTGAGACAACTACAGCAGCAGACTCCCTTCAATCAGTGAGGCATATTGCCATATGGAAGGCTGGCGACATGTGCTGCCACTAACTCTGTTCAACACAAGCCGATCCCACATGTGTAACTGTGTCCTGAGGCAGTGACCTCAAGTCTGTGGCAGCGACCACAGCACCAGACTCCCTTCGATCAGTGAGGCATATTTCTATATGCAATGGCGGCGACACTCAGTGCCACTAACTTTATTCAACACAAGCCGATCCCACATGTGTAACTGTGTCCTGAGTCCTGAATTGCATCGACCCAAACTTCGTGGCAGTGACCACAGCCACTCACTCCCTTCGATTAGTGAGGAGTATTTACAGATTGAAGTCTGCCGACTAGTGGTGCCACTGAACCTGCACTACGTAGGCTGGTGAAGCCACCAACGTATGTACATGACTGTGGGCCTTTCCTCATCGCTACCTCTGGCCTACACTACGGTCATCAGAGCTCACAATTCAGATAGAGTCCTGATTTCACATGACACAGTCCAGTAGGCAACACACATTACTCCCAGTGAGGCCGTCCACACCAAGCACCATCACAGGCTCTTATAAGCTCAATGCTTCTGGTGCCACTAACCCTATTTAACACAAACCAATCCCACATGTGTATCTGTGTCCTGTTCCTGAGCAGCAGTGACCCCAACTTAGTCGCAGCGACGACAGCACCAGACTCCCTTTAGTCTTATTTGTTGTTCTTTTCTTTAAATATTTTTTTTTATATGTAAATCTATACATGACTAAGATTCTTCTTTCTCCAACAGCACAGGGACACTTCCGGGCCCAAGAAGGTTGTTGAGGGTATGTTGGTAATGTGGGGAGAGGGAGTGTCAATGGGGTATCACTCACAGAAATAACTCCGATATCTTTTCATAAATGCCTCGGACAGATGCCAGCTGACGGACTGAATCACAAAATGTTTTTTCAATACTTATATAGTGTAACAGTTTGGACCCAGGCTCGCAGAGGGACAGAGAAAACCCAAAGGAAATGCTGGACGGAGCATTGACAATGCAAGCACTCACCCCCAGTCAACTGATCTGGGTTTAATCCATCACCGTTCTTTAGCCCACTCTGCCACCCCAGTTCAGACATGGCCATATGCAAATCAGTCTTACCCTGTGTCTCATGGGAACAGTCCAGCCCGAACTGCCAAGCCATGCCTTCCCTGGACCGGAAACAAGCTACTGAGGACCGGTTTCTGGCATTTCAGCCTTCTTCAGCCCGGTTTGCTTGAATCCAGTAGCAAAGTGAGCAAGGGACTCACGTCTGAGCATACCCTGCTGAGGGACAGTACACAGACACAGTACTATGAGCCGTCCGCGTCATTGTGTCTATCCCTGCCCTGTTCCGTCGTACGCCACGCCACTCCGATTACGTTCCGACATTGGCTATGATTATGCAATGTGGTGGAAACGACCTAGGCACATTGACTGGAGTAGGTTTAGAAATGCTTATGAAGGACACCTTTGGACAATTGATGTTACTTTTGCCTCAATCTGTCTTCGAATATTCCAATATATGCTAAAGACAGAAGTGGAAATGATCAAGGCAATTTTGTCCTCAGATTGAAAAATCGCTCGCTTACTAAGATAACGTCCAAACATATTTATACATATAGTTAGAAATTAGAATTTTAAAAACCTTCGAAATTCACTGAGAAAAAACACAGGTTTCAGGGATGTTATAGTTAGTTTGACATTTCACTCGTACAAAACCATATAAATGTGCCCGTTATAGTTAGTTGAGCTAACTATAGCTTGCGCTCCCACAATGCACTGCTGATACAGTACAAAGCTATGGAGTCACAAACAAAACTAAAGCTCAAAACTGCCAACTCAGAGTTTACAAACGAAAAAATAAACATAAACAATAGAAAAAAGAAAATAGAAAAAAATGAGGGGTTGATGTAATAATTTGATAAAAAATTGGATGGTTCTTGGATGAACTTCACATTGCACTTTTTGGGATAAGGAGTCAATAAGAGATGCACTTTAAGGTATACTGGGCATTCGCATTTGCACTTGATATGACCTCTTTGCACCTGTATTATACATATTTGTGGTCGAGAGAATAATGCAATTTACAATTATATGGACAGTGGGAACAAGAACAAAAAAGAATGAAATGTATTTTACAAAGATTCTGAAACGTTGGCAAAAATGATGCCTGTTACTTCCCTGAACTGAATTATAAATCATACATTGTGTAAAAAGTGTTATTAAGCCAAAAGCAAACAATAATGTAATGTAGTAATATTTAAGAACTACAATAATAATTTTGTTTGATGTATTCTGCTTTTATGGTTGTTAAGGAATTTGTAAATAGAACATACTGGTTCCGTATAACGTAAATGCATCTTCTAGGTCTATGATTGCGTATTTTGCACCAAGCACCTGACACTTTAAAAAGACTAGTGAGGCCACAGAGCTTGTCATGTGAACAAGGCTTGCAATGCGTAATGACTGCATTTGAATAAACAAATTAATTTGCACTAACTTGATGGTCATGCCCGTTTGTGAGGAAATTTGGTGGAAGCGATGGAATGGATGATTTATAAACCAGAAAGGCTTCTCCTAGCTGCACACGGACCCCCTCTCCATTTAGGCGATGCGGGTTACAGAAGCCAAGACCTCCGGGGCGTGCCCCAGAACTAAAAGTGTGATCTGGAAGTATATACCACGTCTGACCCCCCGGCATTGCAAAGTAACACTGAACCTGACTGAAGTTGGGGTGATCCAAGTTGGATGACGCGGATAACGCCCACTACAAGCAAGGTAGGAATGGATTACTGCTGGAGTGGAGAAGTGTGCTTCAACGAGGATAGATCAACCACATTTACTGGTGTTACTCATCCCCGTGCAATACAATGTAAAACACACTAAACATAATGTCAGCTGACACGCTGTGGGATCGGGAGGCAGCAGCAACAGAATTGTTTAGTGACATGCCATCAGCAGCAACGACTGGGCGAGGCAGCAGCGCAATACCGAATAGCAACAGCAGCAATATTAAAGACAAAATAAAGAAATTGGAAAAACTAATGAGGCAGGAGCAAAGCAAATGGTGGGAATCAAGATCTCTATAGTGGTACTTGGATGTAGGCAGAATCCCTAGAGTGCTTGGAATACTAATTGCACCTAGCTATGAGAACCTAAACCCCAGTATGATAAAGGAATGGGCTGAATGCAATTTGGACTCATCCAAGAGATTGGTGCAGATCCTAGTGAAATATGCTGATACGGATCATGCTGAATTACAGAAACACATCAATAAAATCAATGAAGAAATAGAAGCTGGTGGGCAACCAGAGGAGATAACGCAGATGCGCAATGAAATGAAAATGCGTTTACGCGATTAGGAAGATAAAATCAATGAGAGAAAAACCTATAAGTTCCAAAGAGAAAATATGGACTATGAAACAGGACAGATATTCACGTTCTCAAATTACATCATCAGTGATGTCATTTGAGATGTCATCAGTGATGTCACTGACCATGTCATGAATGATGTAATATGTGATGTCATCAGCAGTGCATTGCGGGGGCGCGAGTTATAGTTAGTTTAACTAACTATAATAGCTGAATTTCTCTGGTTTTGTATGAGTAAAATGCCCAACTAAAATGTCCCTGAAACCTGTGTTTTTTTCAGTGAATTTCTAAGGTTTTTTAACTGCTAATTTCTAACTATAAGGTTCCTGAAACCAATGGTTTTATCAGTGAATTTCCAAGGTTTTTTAAATGCTAATTTCTAACTATAACGTCCCTGAAACCTATGTTTTTTTTTGTGAATCTCTAAGTTTTTTTAAATGCTAATTCCTAACTATAACGCCTGTAAAACCTATGGTTTTTTCAGTGAATTTCAAAGGTTTTTCAAATGCTAATTTCTAAGTATAACGTTCCTGAAACCTATGGTTTTTCAGTGAATTTGAAAGGTTTTTTAAATGCTAATTTCTAATTATAATGTTCATTAAACATATCTTTTTTTTCTGTGTTTTTTAATTATCATCCCATTCTCAACCTGGTGAAAACTGCAAATCTCACCACTCTTCCATCAATACCTTCCACCAACAAAATCGTCACAAACGAGAGCCACAACTAACGCTAATGATATGCAAAGTAGGCTTTCCCGTGCAAAAAAACACGAAAACACCACTGCCCATATTTTAAACAACCAGCCAAATCTGCAATGCGATCCAAAAAGCAGACGATAAGCCGACTTACAAGTAACAAATTACCATCAACCTTTAACTGGTGCAAGAAGGTTGACTATCTACTGCGTGAATTAGACCCAACTCACAGCCACATCTAAAGACCAACACGTGATAGAGCTACTGATCATGCAGCTCCGACACCCAACAAGACCACAACACCCAGAGCCACCACCACAAAAACCTCCCCCCCGGAACCCGCCCGCTACTACCACTGAGGCAGCGCAAAACAGGATAACAGACCTTCCCAAAATACCATGGGCACTCAGCCGCCAATAGCTAAATGTTGGGAGATGTGGCAACCAACTAAATATGAAGAAAGCAAGTCACCCATCAATAATAATGCACACAATGCCAAGTGTAATGCTGATGTGCTGCACAGACCTCACTATGCAAACCACAAACCTCTCCATGTGGATATATACCATTGATACTTGTAGTGTAGTGCACAGTGGACGCAACCATGTTACCTCAGGCAGTGGGGAAGATCTCGGTCATGTAGCTGTGTTGTCCCCCCTGGAAGCGGAAGCAAAGTGGTATGATCCAACGTACGCCACTCCAGCACAGGAGTATGAATAATAGGCCAGGCCCTAGGCATGGTTCACTTCTGGGAAGACCAACGAGTCTGCCAGAGTGGCTGCCCTCACCCTGGCACGTGGCTGCCGCCCTGACTGTGATTCTCCTCCACACAACCCCCCTGGGAACCCAGCAGCACAGCACCGCAGACTTGTGTCTGTACTGAATACTGCCTTTGATCTACACTGCGGACAGCAAGGTTTACAATTTGAGTTCAGCCTTGATTTCTTAATGGCACAGAGAATTGTACTCTATGTCCTCGGATTTTGTCAAGAGGTGACAAAAAGCATTCCTCGATGTCTATGCTAACTACTGCTTTCGATCTACACTGCGGACAGCAGGGCTCACAATTCAGATGAAATGGCGATTGCAGATAACGCAGTCCAGTTCGCAAGAGACGGTGCTCCCAGTGCGGCCCACCGGGGCCACGCATCATCGCAGAATGCGTACATGCTGTGTGCTTCAAGTGCTACTAACTCACTGCACCATAAGTCATCTCCACATGGCCTTATCAAGGCAAGACATTGCCACTAACTATGCAGCTCAACTCAACGCCACATGGCTGTGTGCCCATCCTGACCCCTGCCTGCACCCTACACTGGGTTTACACAGTTCACAATTCAAGATTAGTAGCGAAGCAAATTGTGTAAGAGACTATAATGGGTTAAGAAGACCAAATGCTCCCAATCTGTTCAGCTCAAGTCAACGTCACCTGCTTGTGAGCCTTTGGTGACCGCTGCCTCTGGTCTACACTGTAGAAGACTGGTGACACGTGGTGCCACCTAATCCTGTTCACCGCAAGCCAATCCCACATGTGTAAATTGTTCCTGAGTCCTGAATGGCAGTGACCCCAACTTCTTTGCAGCAACCATAGCACCAGACTCCTTTCAATCAGTGAGGGATATTTGCATATGGAAGGCCAGCGACACGTGGTGCACGTGACTGTGGGCCCTTGCTCACCGTTACCTCTGGCCTACTCTGTGAGACACCGGCGACACATGGTGCCACTAACTGTCTTCAACACAAGTCGATCCCACATGTGTAACTGTGTCCTGAGTCCTGTATAGCAGTGACCCCCAACTCCGTGAGACAACTACAGCAGTAGACTCCCTTCAATCAGTGAGGCATATTGCCATATGGAAGGCTGGCGACATGTGCTGCCACTAACTCTGTTCAACACAAGCCGATCCCACATGTGTAACTGTGTCCTGAGGCAGTGACCTCAAGTCTGTGGCAGCGACCACAGCACCAGACTCCCTTCGATCAGTGAGGCATATTTCTATATGCAATGGTGGCGACACTCAGTGCCACTAACTTTATTCAACACAAGCCAATCCCACATGTGTAACTGTGTCCTGAGTCCTGAATTGCATCGACCCAAACTTCGTGGCAGTGACCACAGCCACTCACTCCCTTCGATTAGTGAGGAGTATTTACAGATTGAAGTCTGCCGACTAGTGGTGCCACTGAACCTGCACTACGTAGGCTGGTGAAGCCACCAACGTATGTACATGACTGTGGGCCTTTCCTCATCGCTACCTCTGGCCTACACTACGGTCATCAGAGCTCACAATTCAGATAGAGTCCTGATTTCACATGACACAGTCCAGTAGGCAACACACATTACTCCCAGTGAGGCCGTCCACACCAAGCACCATCACAGGCTCTTATAAGCTCAATGCTTCTGGTGCCACTAACCCTATTTAACACAAACCAATCCCACATGTGTATCTGTGTCCTGTTCCTGAGCAGCAGTGACCCCAACTTAGTGGCAGCGACCACAGCACCAGACTCCCTTTAGTCTTATTTGTTGTTCTTTTCTTTAAATATTTTTTTTTATATGTAAATCTATACATGACTAAGATTCTTCTTTCTCCAACAGCACAGGGACACTTCCGGGCCCAAGAAGGTTGTTGAGGGTATGTTGGTAATGTGGGGAGAGGGAGTGTCAATGGGGTATCACTCACAGAAATAACTCCGATATCTTTTCATAAATGCCTCGGACAGATGCCAGCTGACGGACTGAATCACAAAATGTTTTTTCAATACTTATATAGTGTAACAGTTTGGACCCAGGCTCGCAGAGGGACAGAGAAAACCCAAAGGAAATGCTGGACGGAGCATTGACAATGCAAGCACTCACCCCCAGTCAACTGATCTGGGTTTAATCCATCACCGTTCTTTAGCCCACTCTGCCACCCCAGTTCAGACATGGCCATATGCAAATCAGTCTTACCCTGTGTCTCATGGGAACAGTCCAGCCCGAACTGCCAAGCCATGCCTTCCCTGGACCGGAAACAAGCTACTGAGGACCGGTTTCTGGCATTTCAGCCTTCTTCAGCCCGGTTTGCTTGAATCCAGTAGCAAAGTGAGCAAGGGACTCACGTCTGAGCATACCCTGCCGAGGGACAGTACACAGACACAGTACTATGAGCCGTCCGCGTCATTGTGTCTATCCCTGCCCTGTTCCGTCGTACGCCACGCCACTCCGATTACGTTCCGACATTGGCTATGATTATGCAATGTGGTGGAAACGACCTAGGCACATTGACTGGAGTAGGTTTAGAAATGCTTATGAAGGACACCTTTGGACAATTGATGTTACTTTTGCCTCAATCTGTCTTCGAATATTCCAATATATGCTAAAGACAGAAGTGGAAATGATCAAGGCAATTTTGTCCTCAGATTGAAAAATCTAGGACGAAAGTCAACAAAGCTGTGTCTGCATACCTCAGAGACCACAAAATGGGGTCCATCTACAATAACAACATACGTTTTGATATGGCTGATATCTACAGAAGTGATGGAGTACACTTCACAGATCAGGGAAATCGAGTTTTCCTGAATAACTTGAAGCTGTGCATCCACACTTATATGTAGCTCCAACTAATGAACAGAAAGGGTCTTTTTAGAGCCACACTATAACTTACAAATTAGGCCCGCTATTTTAAGGCCAGGTAACGGCAACTCCCCGACCCTCGCCAAAATGTATACTCCACTTCTGTGCAACAGCGGCCACACCATCTCACTTTGCTACAGAGAGCTCTTGCTTTGATCACCAACTGTACTCACCCATAGGGGTGAGTAGTTTGTGCTTCACAAATACTATACATCACCGTTCTTTAGCCCACTCTGCCACCCCAGTTCAGACACGGCCATATGCAATCAGTGTTACCCTGTGTCTCATGGGAACAGTCCAGCCCGAACTGCCAAGCCATGCCTTCCCTGGACCGGAAACAAGCTACTGAGGACCGGTTTCTGGCATTTCAGCCTTCTTCAGCCCGGTTTGCTTGAATCCAGTAGCAAAGTGAGCAAGGGACTCACGTCTGAGCATACCCTGCCGAGGGACAGTACACAGACACAGTACTATGAGCCGTCCGCGTCATTATGTCTATCCCTGCCCTGTTCCGTCGTACGCCACGCCACTCCGATTACGTTCCGACATTGGCTATGATTATGCAATGTGGTGGAACGACCTAGGCACATTGACTGGAGTAGGTTTGGAAATGCTTATGAAGGACACCTTTGGACAATTGATGTTACTTTTGCCTCAATCTGTCTTCGAATATTCCAATATATGCTAAAGACAGAAGTGGAAATGATCAAGGCAATTTTGTCCTCAGATTGAAAAATCTAGGACGAAAGTCAACAAAGCTGTGTCTGCATACCTCAGAGACCACAAAATGGGGTCCATCTACAATAACAACATACGTTTTGATATGGCTGATATCTACAGAAGTGATGGAGTACACGTCACAGATCAGGGAAATCGAGTTTTCCTGAATAACTTGAAGCTGTGCATCCACACTTATATGTAGCTCCAACTAATGAACAGAAGGGGTCTTTTTAGAGCCACACTATAACTTACAAATTAGGCCCGCTATTTTAAGGCCAGGTAACGGCAACTCCCCGACCCTCGCCAAAATGTATACTCCACTTCTGTGCAACAGCCGCCACACCATCTCACTTTGCTACAGAGAGCTCTTGCTTTGATCACCAACTGTACTCACCCATAGGGGTGAGTAGTTTGTGCTTCACAAATACTATATTGATTTACCTTTGCACTCCCTATACAACATCACCTAAGCACCATATATAAGTTGGACAGGTGTGGCACAGCGCCCAGAGCACATGACTTCACAGCATATGACACACAGTTTGGGCTCACGCTTTCATCCCCAAGTCTCCCAGCAGCTCTGCTTAGCACCATGAGACTCTAGACAATACCTCGCATAGTTTCCATTCCCCAGGACTTTCAGACCAGTACGGGTCAGTAGTTCATCCTAATAGGTATAAACACATGCTGACACTACTCCACAGGTGGAGTGCAGCAGCCATGGCACATGACTTCACAGCATAAGACACAATTCGGGGTCACGCTTTAATCCCCGACTCCCACACCAGCTCACCTTAGCAGCATTAGACTCTAGGCAATACCTCACTTAATATCCGGAGCCCAGCACTTTCAGACCGGTAGGTATGAGTAGTTAGCTTCGCACCCCCTGTGTAGCACACCCTAAAGACCCCACAGAGGTTACTGTGCTCCTACCCTCCTCTTTCCTACTTTTTTCGCCCTTTTTTCTCCTTTCTCGCTTCAACTGAATCACAAAATGGCGGCCAACACTTTTTAGTTGCACGAGACTCTAGACAATACCTCACATATTTTCCGTACCCCAGCACTTTCAGACCAGTACGGGTCAGTAGTTCATCCTAGTAGGTATAAACACATGCTGACACTACTTCCACAGCTGTAGTGCAGCAGTCAGGGAACATGACTTCACAGCATAAGACACACAGTTTGGGCTCATGCTTTAATCCCCGAGTCCCGCACCAGCTCACCTTGGCAGCATCACACTCTAGGCAATACCTCACTTAATTTCCGTAGCCCACCACTGTCACTGGGGGAATACTTTGCTTCACATCCCCTCTATAGCACACCCCAAACACCCCACAGAGGTTACAGTGCTCCTACCCTCCTCTTTCCCACTTTTTTCACCCTTTTTTCCCTTACTTGCTCCAACGGAATCACAAAATGGCGGCCAACACTTCCTAGTTGCAACCGCTCGCAGCGCTCGCAGCCAATCAGCAGCAAGCTTGTGCTCGTAACGCTTCAGCCAATCAGATGGCAAAATTCCCAAATATCGAAATATGTCAATTTTGATATTTCTCAAAAACCACTGAATGGATTTACACCAAATAAACAAAAGCGTGCTTTCTAGACCAAGACCCTTCTCCCTGCCATATGTGGGGTAATTCCGGTCACCCGTTCAACCTGTAGCCTTGTCTAAAGTTTCCTTTTGAAATTAACATGGAGAAAACACGTTTTGGGACCCCATTTTATTTCGCCCCCTTGACAAATCACCCCCAAACTTACAACAAAGGAGCTGATATCAACAAAGAATGCTCTTCCTGGGGAGGCAAGATGGCCGCAGCTGGGTTGTGGTGAGCAGTCGCACTCGTCCTCTCTCCCACCTTGAGCTGTATATGCATAAAGAATTGGATATGCTGAGTACCCCCCGATGGGTACATACAGGACTAAAGGGCTACGTTACTATCAGGAAGCAATTTGCGCAGCTTAAGTGGAAGCTACTCTGGGACCCGCTCTGGATTAAGGAAAAGTTTGCTGTCCTGATGAGCGCGTTTGGACCCAAAAAGAAGCAACCGCAAGCGGCTAAAATGCCCCCACAGCCTGTGAGGCAGGAGAAGGGGCAGGAAAAGACAAAAGAGCAGGCGGATCCGGCACCAGTAAAAGCTACCGTGGTAGTGACAACAGGCGAGGAGGGAGTTAACACGGGTGGGCTGGCACGATCCCTCGGAGCAATTCGGAAAACGGTGGCTCCCCCATCGAAAAAGAAAACAGACCTGTGGGGGAAGACAAGCATAAACACCGGTGTCGAACAGGACAGCCCAGCGGATCTTCGAGGCACGATCTCGGTTAAGGCAGAAAGAGCCGGCGAGAAACTAAAGGGTAAAGAAACTGCTCTGCAACAGCCTACCTTAAAAGAGGTATTTACCCCGAAGACATCAGGACAGAACAATGGAAGCACCGGAGCCAGCGGAAAATCAGATGCCTGCAAGAACATCCCCGAGGACGCTGAGGACGCGGTGAACGCCGAGCCCAAGGTTGCTAGCCAACGATCTAGCCCCGACCCAGACAGCAATCCCATCTCACTCACGGAGGCTCCTGCAGCAGAACAGTCTTGTGGCAGGAAAGACTCTGTTCCAGGTACGGTAAGCGTAGGAGGAGAAGTGGGTGTGGGATTGCTCGAGTTAGGAAAGGCGGACATGATGGGGGCCATAATGATGCTGGAAGCTGAAATGAAAACCCCGCAGAAACCTGGTAACACATGGGGCAGCAGTGTTTGTCTGGCTAACAAGGACACTGCGGGGAATGGCATGATTCACGAAGTGCTGGAAAGGGGTGAAGGAGGTTCAATTGAGGGGAGTGCTTCTTCTCCCTCAATGAGGACTCGGAATCAGAGCGAACCAGTGAGGGGAGCTCAGATGAGATTTCAGACTCAGGATCTAGCACCTCAGGTAAAGACACTACTCAGAAGAAAAAACTGTCGAAATTAAGCAGGCAGCTTGCCGGGTCACTGAAAAACGCCTAGTCTGGGACTACTCCGCAACTTCACAGACATATCAGGAGGAGGATAACACCATGGAAGCACCTCCCGGGTCTTCAGTGCAACATGCTCCCTTTGACCTTTTATTTAACACACTTAAGCAAATGCAAGCAGAGGCTAGGTCGGAAAGCCGGAGAGCAAGGCAGGCCTCAAAGAAAATCCAGAACACAATGAGGAAAATGAATATATTATGTGACGAAATAGCAGACAGAGTAACGGAAGTTGAGGAACGAACGGGCAAGTTGGAGGATGATGTTGGAAGCTGGCAGACATTCAAGACAGCACAGGAAAAACTAACTGAGGATCTTCAGTGGAAATTGGAACTGGAAGAATACGAAAATTGCCAGAGACGTAATAACGTTAGACTGTTGGGTGTGGCGGAAAGGTTAGAAGGGCAGGACACCAGGCGATTTGTGGTAAACTTGTTAAAGGGGGCATTTCCTGAGTCTGAGTGGCAGTGGGAGAAGAAGGTACAACAGGCACACAGGTTTCCATTCACGTTGAAGAAGGAACGAGGAGCGGGGGGGTGGCCAGGGGCCTTTGCCCAGGGCTATCCTAGTAAATGTAGGGAACTTTTTGCTAAGACAAGAAATCATTGATAAAGCTAGACCCGACAGCAGGCAGTCATTTGAGGGTACCACCTTTTTTGCTAGGCCTGACTTCTGCCACGTTACGGTGGAGAGAAGGTGAAGGCTCAGGCAGATGATCGCACCATTTCAGTCACTGGGCTCAGAAGCGTACCTTTTCTTCCCTGCCAGGCTAAAGGTGATCACGAAGGGGAAATTAAGAATGTTCCCTTCAGAGATCAAAGCCCAGCAGTTCCTGGATGAGCTCAAAAGTCAGAAGGGGGGTTAACTCATTTCGGATGTCTAAATTGAAAATGTATTTTGTTATAAATGCTGGATTAAGGCTGTCTGAGATCAGGATAAGGGGGCACAGGGTGCTACTGCATGGCAGACTGGTAGGTGGGAGGGGGATGCGATTGACGCAATCCAAAAGTGGTCACACATAGGTCATTCTTGACCTATTTGCCAGTAATGGGGGGAGGGGTCAGGAGGGGTGGGAAGGGTAAGGGGGTTAAAGGGGGGTAAGGGGTGGTGAAAGGTGTACAAATTTTTGGAATTTATGGTTTGAATCAGCATATTGTTACCTGGTGCAGAGCACAGGTTCTACGGTACATAAAACTAGTAGATGGATGTCGTTGCAGCTACAGTGTAGGCTTATTTAACTGGTTTCTTTTTTGCAAGGTTTTCAATGTATTTTAAAGGCCTGTAGGATTGCCTCAATTAGCGTTTGCACGGTCTTAATGAAGTCAATAAGAGATTGAGAGTGGCGGCGATGCTTAAGACTCTGCATTTAGACCTGAAATGTCTACAGGAAACCCACATAGAAGGAAGAAAGTCATATCTTTTGGAGCAATTGGGGTTTACAGTTTTAGCAAATAGTAAACAGGGGACAAAAACCAGAGGAGTAGCAGTATTGGGGAGAAGTAGGGATGTGGTGGTAAGAAGGAAGAAGGAGGAGCAATGGGGTAGGTGTGTGATTCTGGAAATAGGTTTTAAAGGTGAGAATTTAATGTTGGTTACAATATATGGCTCCACAGAGGATGACTCTGATGTTTTCCACTTTCTGGATGCAGAATTGGCTCAGTGGCCCGAGCCTATTGCATGCTGTGGTGACCTTAATATACATGATCCAGATAGCTCATTTGTACAGCCAGGGAGAAAATACTTGGGGAGGAAAAAGAAAATGTATAGAGCACTTTCAGACATGGTGTTTCATAATTCTTTGGGGGATTCGCGGGTCAAGTTACATCCATATTTGGATGGCAGCACTTTTTTCTCTGCTCCTCATAAAATTATGGTCAGGCTGGATTATTTTTTAATTTCCAACTTCTTTATTCCTGGCTCTCGGATAGAGAAACAGCCCTGGATTGTCTCGGATCACAGTACTCTGGTGCTGACATTAAAGTTGGGCCAGGTCCAAAGAAGAATTATGCAGTGGACCTTTGAGAGAGCACTATTAAAGGATCTGGTGTATAGGGAATACATGAAAGCATGGATTAAATACTTTTGGGATATCAACAGAGGGACAGCATCCCCGGGGGTGGTATGGGACGCTTTTAAGGCCGAGGTGCGGGGCGAGACACTGAGCTTTTTTCTAGCAAGACAAAAGAAGGAGAAAGCGAAGATAGAGGCAAAATTTGGTAAAGAGGAAGAAGAATTAGCTTTAGCTATACTTCAGAACTACTCGCTTGAACCGCATCTGCTTAGAATTATAGCGCTTAAAGCAGAAGCCATAGAAGGTATCGCCAAGAAAGCAGCAGAGAAATATTTGGTTAAAAAGGAAAGCAGGTATGAGTTAAGTGAAAGAGTGGGGCATATTTTAGCCATACGAACTAGGCAGAGATTAGCTACAGCTGATATTAAAAAAATTATGGATGCGCAGGGTAATCTGGTTATGGATGCTGACTTGGTAAGAGAAGTTTTAGGAACTTTTACACAGATCTGTATGCCTCTGATAATGTAGGGGGATTGGCGGATATTTAAAGTTATCTTAGGGACACCCTTCCCCCAACTATGCCCGAGGAAGAAAGGGAGGTCTTAGACGCCCCATTACATCTGGAGGAATTGATTGTGGCTTTGAGCAGCCTACCCTCGGGGAAGGCAGCAGGGCCGGACCAAATCCCGGTGGGGTTTTATAAAGTATTTAAAGGAGTACTTTTGGTGGATATGTTTATTATCATGTTGCAGGCACAAAGGGGGGAATCGAGTCCGGAATCATGGGGCGGGCGGATATTGTTGTAATTGTAAAAAAGGGGAAGCCTCCGATGGCGCCTGGTTCATACAGGCCAATCACTCTACTGAATTCTGATGTAAAAATTTACTCCAAAATGTTAGTAAAGAGGCTGTCGGGCATTATTGAGCTTTTGGTAAGCCCTTCACAGCATGGGTTTATACCCGGCAAAGGTACAACACAGCATGTTAGGATGGTGGTCACAATGTTTGATGCAGTAGGTGTCCTGGGAGACCCTATGGCAGCTCTGTTCTTAGACGCAGAGAAGGCATTCGTCACGGTTTCCTGGGCCTACCTATGGCTAGTTATGAGGTGGTGTGGTATTGGAGAAGGTTTTATAAAGGCTATACAGGCTTTATATAATGAACCAACCGCCAAGATCAGAGTCAATAGGGGGCATTCGGCAGCAGTGAAGATCGGTAGGGGGACTAGGCAAGGTTGCCCTTCGTCCCCGCCGCTGTTCGCGTTGTATCTAGAGCCACTTCTGCGTAGGTTCGAAAGTAACCCTGAGATTCCACCAATGAGGGTAAATGGCTGCACGGTAAAAACCCTGGCCTATGCCGACGACGTGGCCATATTGACTCCTATTAGGGAGGTGGAAGCTGAGGCCCAGTTGTTTGGGCAGGTCTCTGGGTATAGTTAGAATAGATCTAAGACCCAGATAGTAGAAAATGTGTACTCTAGTTGTAATGATATAAGGGTGGTTAGTTCAGCAGTATATCTTGGGGTGGCAATCTCGGCAAACCTGGAATTGGTGGTGGAGAATAATATGGCTCCATTAATCTCCAGGGTAAAGGCGGATTTGGAAAGAATGAATAATTTACATCTTTCTCTCGTGGGTTGCACTAATGTTATAAAAATGCTGATCCTGCCTAAATTTCTTTATTTTTTTAAGTCTATTCCTTTATTTTTTGAAGCTAGATCAATATACTAGGGATCATTTTGAATAGATTTATATGGGCTCACAGTAAGACTCGGAGGGCCTATAGATTCATTTCTCTCCCAAGAGAGAGGTGGGTGGGGGGCCCCTGATTTTAGACTTTATTATTTGGCTGCGGCCATACATTATATGCAGGGACTGATTGGCGGGGGGGTATCGAGCAAAGAGTTACAACTATGTCCATGGAAGTGTATGCAGCAGTTTTGGGAGCAGAGGCAGAAAACTGTTTTCTAAACGGTGCTGCGTTTGGATATTACAAGAGGACAAGATTCAAGACGGTTAATGCAGCAATCAAAATATGAAATACCTTTTTGAAAAAATCTGGATTAGGGAGATATAATAGGTACACTAGGTGGTACAAGAACAGATCTTTCCCAGCGGCAGTTTTCGCCGACTTAACAATGGCTGGATGGGCGGAAAAGGGGATTGCACAGATTGGTGACCTGAGGGATTCAGAGGGGATAGTACAGTTTATAGATCTTATATCCAAATATGGCATTGACAGAAGGGACTTTTTTAAATACCTGCAGGTTAGGAGCTTCTTTAGTAATAAGCAGTGTGGGCCAGCAGGATATGATAGCAATGAAATTCTGGAGAAAATAAAGCTAGGCGGGGACTGCACGATTAGATCATTTTATGCATGTTTGGTAAAGGGGAAAATTGATGATATCGATAAACATAGTAATAAGTGGGCCGAGAAACTAGGTGGAGAACCTGAAAGGTTTCAGGAATCACTGGACCTGGGTCGCACAATTCTGTGCTCAGCTCCTTTACAGTCCCAGTATTACAAAACTCTGTATTCATTGTACTTTACCCAAGCTAGGATAGCAAAATGGGGGAGGGGGCATAACGGGTACCTGCTGCCCTCAATGTAACTCAATAGAGGCAGATATTGTTCATATCATCGCTACCTGTCCCCAATTACACACTTTGATTAAAGATATAGAGGTGTTTCTGGATAGGTCATTAGGTATACAATCAACTCTAACTCCTACTTGGATACTGATGGGGATAGGCCCAGAGGGGAATAACCCACAGAGGGAATTTATGTTTATGGCAACGGCAGTGTACAGATTGACCATAGCCAGGGCGTGGTTGGATAAAAATCCTCCGGTTATGCAAATTTAGCTGGCTAATTTATTGGCCGCTTATAATTTGGAGAAACCCATCTATGCACGGAAAGGCATATATATATATATTTATATTATAGAATATATGTGTGAGTTCATTCCTCAGAGAGTCATGAAATGCCCTGCCAAACCATGAGAAAGGTAAACCCTTGGGTAGATTTGAAACCAGGATCCTTAACGTGCGCCTCAAATAAACAAGATACCTTTTGCTTTTGAGTCCCTGAGTCACAATATTGAATAGATTGTGCAGTATTATATCATGTATTCTTGACTACTACTTTCCCCTCTGATTACGTGTGGTGTCACATACAGTGTCCACAAACTTTATATTCATTGATGACTTATAATTGGCAAACAGAAATTGCTGCCCCATTTAGCATAATTTATTGAGCCTACAGGCATTGCTCATTGACACTTCCTGACACTTAACCGCATTGCTGCGGCGGTTATTTTTCCCCTGCGCAGCTTATTTCTAAAAGCCGCGTTAGATGACGAGCTCAGCTCGTCATCAGCACACGACCACCGTGGCTGATGACGAGCTCAGCTCGTCATCAGCATCGAAGGGGTTAAGACGCTTGCTGAAGACCTTCTAGCTCACTATGTTGGTAAAAGAGTTTTTGTAGACAACTAGATTTCACACTGATGATCCATATGTCTACAAAGCAGAGGAGCTGCGAGGTGGGAGTAATTGAAAGCAGACTTGTCGATTCCTGCAAAAGCAGAAAATAATTGCTGTGAAATTGTGAGGCTGCCAAACACATTGACGGATATGGAGAGCCAATTATTATTTTAAAAAATCTAATTTCTAACAGTTAAGTAACTGGAATTACAATATTTGCCTTTAGCCAAACGACTGCTCTGGTGTGACTTTGAGAAGGCTGGTTCGTAAAGTGTTGGCAGCAAAGAAATCGGATCATTTAAATTTCTGCAATCATTCATACAGCTGAGTAATTTCTGAAAAGCAATGGATTTTTTGTTTCTGTGGGCGGCTTAACTCAGTCACCATGAATATCAATTCACAACAGTGTTAGGGTTAGCGGAAGTGATATCATACACTTCTTGCCCTAAGATGTCAAACACCACAGGCTTAACCTCTTGAACCAATGGCTTGTGTTCCCTGCTTAAAATAAGGTAACATTGGGCATACCTATTTGACATATTTAATTTAAAGTCCCTAGTAAAGTGCACTACATCTGCCCATGGCCTGTAAATGAAATGCTCCTAGTGGGCCTGCAGCAGTGATTGTGCCACTCACTTATGTAGCACTTTAAACCTGCCATTGCAGTCTATGTGTGCAGTTTTTATTCTGCCACTTTGACCTGGAAAAATAACTTTTGCCAGGGCCAAACGTTTTCTTTTTAATACATAAAAGACAGGCCTAGGGTAGGGGGGCCTGGACAGCCAAGAGGGCAGGGAATAATGTATTCAAAAAGTAGGACATGTCATTTTAAGTTTAACATTTTCACTACTGAAGTCTATATCACTTGATGCTAAGGTTTGGTTGACACAAGCACTCACAACGCGTGGGGGCTTTTAATGTTTTTTGATTTCCACAATTGGTTAAGAGTTCCAAAGTTTGTGATGTGATGTGTAAAAATCTCTTTATGATTTGATGATAAATACAAGTTGAAAAAAATGCGGTGACACTAATTGAATTTTGTGATCACAATGATGAATGTTTTGATAACTGATGTCAGTAAAGGCTTAATTTATTGAATTTGAATTTATAGTGGCCTATGCTCACTGACACAAATAGGCCCAACCCCTTGGTAACTACTGATAGAAAGTTTGCATTTTTTAGTCATTTGGTGAATGCAGCCTGTCTCTCGGTCACATGACTGGGTATGGCTGGCAGTGGGTTTTGTGTATTCATCTTCGACAGGCACACACATCCGGCAGCTTAGGTGTGACTGGATGGGCTTGCATTGGCATAATGCGTGGGAGGAGCTGGGTCCAGCTGTACTTACACTGGAATAGGCTGTGTCCTGTCTCCACACAAAGGACTGCATACTCCCTGTAGTTAGTCTTTATCCATGCTGGTAGGGCATCTGCGCACTTCAATGGCATGCCTCTAGAAGCTTCTCCCCCACTTCAAAGGCACAACTAGGTAGAAACACTACACCTCAAAAACCAACACTGCAGTACACTTCGGGACCTGTAGATTCTCTGCCAGGAAGGACTTACTGTGATGCTGAAAGGACTGCCACTTATGCTGGACTTTTACTCTAAAGGAGCTACTGTCCTACTGTGCTGACCTGCTGCCTGCTGTCCTCTTGCCTGGGAAGGAGAAGGAAGAACTTGACGTGCAACCAAATCTTGAACTCTGGACCGCAGAGTGACTCCAAGATCTAGTTCGATGGCCTCCTGATTTGGGCCTCAATTACATAAAAGGCTCCCCAAGCAGCTCCGGGACCCAGCTACAGTGAGTTCTTGACTCTCAAATTGTGCCCATTAGGTTCTAGACCCTTGGTGTGGTTTAGCGAACTTTAATCAAGCTTATGGGATCTTTGCAACCACAAACATGCCCGTTCGCACCAAGACCATGCCACTCACACCAAAAATCAGGACAAAGCACCCCAAGCCTGTCTCTTCTCACTGCAGCACCATCAGCTCATGGGAAACTACCAATGCAAAGCTCCAACCCACTCATCTCTGACGCCCAGCTTGCTCTTCGCGCCACACAAACAGCCTCCCGTGATGCCCTCCTTACTCCTTGCATCCTCTCCCACTTGAATGTGATTCTTGGCACAAAGCTTGAGAAGGAAAAACTTGAGCTGGACTAATCTGGGATTGTAGCCGTCCTGCTCTTCATCGCAGTCTGCCTGAACTTTTTTTTTATTTTTCAAAAACCTTTATTGAAAACGATGCAGCATATCAATGTAATAGACATTTCGGGGGATCAACAAGAAGCCATTACATATTAATATTGTACACATTCCTGCATCTACAACTTTGATAAGAACATCCCCCCCTCTTGATTACCGTCAACATCTCCCTGCTCTCAGGGTACACAGTCTGAATGACATACTCGCAGTCCCAATAACAGATAAAAGGAATAGTGGTAGATTTCTACATCAGTTGGCACCATATGATCCACAGTCTTGCAATGCAGTTCATTTATCAATTAGCAGCTGTCCATCGGGTTCTCTCAGTTTGATGTCCGCGAGGCCCTGGGCTAGTCTATTCAGTAGCTCCACAGCCCTTCCCACTCCCTTCCGCTGCATGTTCAGTACCAGTGACACAATTGCAACATTAGGTGGATTCTGTAGGCAAATCTCCCCCAGCCACTCCTTCCGCATCCATACCATCTCTCCCCTCAGCGTCCCGCGCCAGTAGATAACTAGTCAGTGGGCTCCAAATGTCCTTCGGTCAGGACTTCAGAGGTAACTGGTCAGCATAATGGCCTAGATTTTCTTGACATGTAGTCCTTTTTAATACATAAAAGACAGCCCTAGGGTAGGGAGGCCTGGACACCCAAGAGAGCAGGGAATAATGTATTCAAAAAGTAGGACATGTAATTTTAAGTTTAACATTTTTTGGTAGTGAAAAACAATTAACTTCATTTTTCACTACTGAAGTCTATATCACTTGATGCTAAGGTTTGGTTGACACAAGCACTCACAACACGTGGGGGCTTTTAATGTTTTTTTGATTTCCACGATTGGTTAAGAGTTCCAAAGTATGTGATGTGATGTTTGAAAATCTCTTTATGATTTGATGATAAAAACAGGTTGAAAAAGTGTGGTGACGCTAATTGAATTTTGCGATCACAATGATGAATGTTTTGATAACTGATGTCAGTAAAGGCTTAATTTATTGAATTTGAATTTATAGTGGCCTATGCTCACTGACAAAAATAGGCCCAACCCCTTGGTAACTACTGATAGAAAGTTAGCATTTTTTAGCCATTAGGTGAATGCCGCCAGTCTCTCGGTCACATGACTGGGTATGGCTGACAGTGGGTTTTGTGTATTCACCCTCGACAGGCACACAGATCGGGCAGCTTAGGTGTGACTGGATTGGCTAGCATTGGCAGAATGGGTGGGAGGAGCTGGGTCCAGCTCTACTTACACTGGAATAGGCTGTGTCCTGTCTCCACACAAAGGACTGCATACCCCCTGTTGTGGCGTTCTAATCTAGGATCCTGATCGATACTGTGACCGTATGCCCCTATTCGGCTATAAATCCATTTATTCCCTATATTGGCATAACCGTTCAAGTGCAATATTCAGTAACTCATCTCTGGCCTCACACGAACAGAGCCACATTCCAGAATAGCTTTCTCTGCCACTTCCTTTGCAACCAATTAGTGCAATGACAGAGCAGAAGTCACTATCTGAGATTCCTAGATTAACACTCCGAGTTCTTCAACAAGATAAAAACTCAGTAAACCTGGAAATCCCCGCTTGCTGTGTTTTGATTAGTAACAGAACTATAATGAGCACTGATAGATGATCACTTCCTAGTGACATCTTTATTGACGTCTTATGTCCAGCAAACTTACGTCAAACAAGGCACCTTTCAGGTATAAATACTACCAACGTGGCCTTAAGCAAGTCCCCTGTTGCCCGTCGCCTGAAGCTGCTGTTATGCTGAAGATATCATAGCTGCTATCGCTACTGCTATCGCTGCTAACTAGCGAACGATGGTGTGGTGAACCTAGGAGCTGAACAGCCGTCCCCCTGCAAGAGCCCAGCAGATGCAAGCTGCCCGCGGACGCTGTCCCCCCTCCTTCTCCTCCTCGACGCGCTGAGAAGAGACGCTGCCTTTCTCCTGCAGAGAAATACAGCTCCGGCGTTTCTGGTCTACCCTTGCGGGTGACTGGGATATCGAGCCCTGAGGGAGATACCAGACCTCCATCATTCTATTCCAGAGGTATGGTGTTGACTAAACCCTTGAGAGAGAATTCTTGAAGCAAACCTTGGCAAAACCAACTTAACTTAAAGCTACTTACTTACTCCCCTCCCAAGTATTAGACTTAGGTCAGGTACACTGGGGTAGGCGTAGTTAGAAGCACCAGTTGAGTATTTTAGCCTAATGTATATATGACTGTATATATGTTTTATTACTTTTAAACCATTGTATGGCTAAGAAACCATATCAATGCTTTTACAGTATTATTTCGCAATGCTTATCTTACTGTACGTACTTTTTATAATAACAAGTCTTGCAATTGTGGCAATTCATTTCTCTTGTATGAGAAGAAAGACTGTTCAATAAATGTTACCCTTTATTGACAAACGCCCGCCTCTCTGTTCTCTACATATTGTGAAAGTAAACTGCACCAACCTGACTGAGTACAATAACTGTCTATTGTTTCACACGACCCTAGAGATTGACTCTTGATCTGAGGAGCAAAGTTGTCATGTTGCACGGTTGTTGGAAAACTGAATCCCTTCTTGTCTGTACCAGGGAAGCTGATCACTTCCTATTTCAGAGAAGAAAGTTTCCAGTGACCTCTGAGCTAGTTGGTAACAAACCCAATTAAGTTTAGCATAGTCAGTAGAGGCCTGGAAGATCCGCACTTCTACGTCGATACTACTGTTTATGTTATTCCAATGCGCAGGGCCTATTGGGAAAATAGGAACTACGCTACATGGCGCCCAACGTTTGGTAAGGCGATAAACTAACGCAAGACGTTAGAGTAACTCAGTCGTGCATATTTCACACAGACCCCTTTCTCCCGTAAATACTTCAATAGACGTCTGGAGTGGGTGAAAGGTTAAAATCCGCCCGAACTCAGTAGGAAGAGATTCCTATGTAAAGCTCTGGTTTATTCAATGTTGAAGGATACAGTTTTCCAAAATATTGTGCACCTAATCTTTGTCTCCTTGGAGACCTACTCTGCAAAGCCTGCATTTATAAAATGTCAGACAGTGAAGAAGAAAGGGAAGCAGCTAGGCTGGCAACCCTACTAATAGAGGAAGACACGAGTCTCCTACAGATTGACCCGGATGCAATTATCATCCCGGTACATTTAAGAAAATCTATAACGTTAAAACTTATAGAAAACGGACTGACACCACAAGGTGGTACAGTAATTTTCGTGATAGAGGCACACGAATATCGGCAGACAGAGGTATTCTATTCATGGATAAACTTTCCAGCGGCAAACGCTAGAACAAAAGAGTTTCACTATTACAAAATAGAGAAACCTCCGGAAGAGTACGCTCCTTTCGAGGAGACTGAAATCCCACTAAAATTCCAAGAGCACCTGCTCTGGTTTAATGGCGCCCTAAAACATAATGATCGTATTACCAGGCTCGGTCCACTAGGTAGACCAGGAGCAACGTGGCCGGTTCTAGCCAGCTATACACCACATCCGGACATTGCAAAAATGTCAAAAGAAGAGCTGTTAGTACAGCTAAAAACACTTATAAAAATACATAGGCAGTTAGTCCAATATGTAATGCGGACTGCAACAGTCCAGCCAGCTGTTAATATACCACAGCTGACCCCTCATCAGGGGAACACTAATAAAATTACACCACAGAACATACAGTCATGTCTTGGTAAAACACCCGTAAAAAGGGAACAAATTCCTTTCTGGTTAGCACAGAAAATCACTCAAATAGAGGCAGTATTTCCAGATACTACCCCTATTGAGAAACACAGAATCTTGACCATCTGCCTTCCTATGGGAATCGCACCACACATAGAGGACTGCGACACTTGGGGTACAGTCTTTGCTTCCATTTACACATAAACACACAGTGTTCCGTCTATGGCGGTAATACCAGAAGTGCTAAAACAGATTCAAAATGAATACGGTCCAGAGCCAGCTTTAAATCTTGGTATGAAATTACTGAAAGACTTTAAGCAGGTCTCGGCTATATTATTAGCCAACATAAAGGGAGAAGCAGCATCTGTGGCGATCCGCCAGAAGTTGAAGGAAACAGATATAACAGATCAGCCAATTGAGCTTGCCAAAATCATAGAAAAATGCTATGAAGAATTAGGTAGAGACAGCTTGGGTGGGAAACCAGTAAAGCCCCAACTGCTCGAAAATCCTGAAAAATTATTTATTAAAAATAATTCAAACACTCCGAAAAAGAGCTGGGATGGAAATAAACAATCCACTCCCAAGGAAAAAGTTTTTCAGTCCAGAGGAAGGTCTCCTCGACGGAGGGAAAGAACTCCGACTGAGGAACACCAGCCTCCCCAGAGGGAGCCCTCTGAGAAAAGATATAACCTTAGAAATAGGGATAATTTGAAAAAACCTGATAGATATCAAAGTATTGATACACGTCCCTCTCGATCTTTTTCGCAGAAATCGGAAAGAAGAGGACGGTCAGACCCAGGAGAGCACACCAAGTCCAAAGACAGGGAACCTGCTCAGAGTAAAAAATCTCAATTTCCAAAAAAGAAGGTAGCCAGTATTAGAGTAATCAACCATGCCGAGAATACTGAGGACACAGTTGAAAAACGGGGAGTGGGCATTGACAATGTTGGACAGTGCAGCAGAAATCAGTATAGCCTGCAAGATCTTGATGAGTCATCTGGAGACAGTGGACACGAATGAATACATTCAGGTTGAAACTGCCGACACCAGACTTAGCGAGCCCCATAAAATATACGAAATAACATTGCGTATAGAGGGTGATAAGACTAGGAAAATAAGGGGTCTATTTTGGGATAAGCTCTCAACAGGCTATGATATTCTGTTAGCTGAAAAAGATTGGCCCCCAGAGTTTGTCAGGGAGTGCCCTCGTGGCGAAGAAATGATTATGCCTGCCTTCTCGAATCACATTCCGATTCACAAAAAATATACATATGCAAGGAAATGGGCAGTATCCCAGGCACCAGCATTATATAAAAATCATGTAGGATGGGATGAGGACTCTCCTCCCCACAAAATCCAGTTAAAAAGTGAACCAACTGCCCAAAGGCAGTATCCCATTAAGCAAGAAGCTAAAAAACAAGTCAGGGAGATCTTAGATCAACTTGAATACCAGGGGGTGATTGAAACATGCACCTCTCAAATGAACAATCCTTTGTTTCCTGTCTCCAAGCAAGACAATTCATATTGTCTAGTTTTGGACTACAGACACCTTAATGCATGTTGTAAAACATTTGCAGTACAAAACTTGCATAGTGCAGCCCTAATGAATAACATAGTTAGGAAAAAATATAAAACGACATTAGACATATCTAATGGTTTCTTTTGTCAAAACATTGCACCAGAAAGCAGACATTTGACCGCTTTCTCAGCATTTGGGTCGCAGAAAAAATTCTGTCGACTCCCACAGGGGTTCAAGAACAGCCCAGGACTATTCTCAGCTAGGGTAACAGAGTTACTACAAATATATGATGATGAGGCATTATCATACGTAGATGATATTTACCTCACAGACGACGACTTGGATACTCACTTGAAAAGAGTGAACACCATTATACTTGGGTTCGCAGCAGAGGGTTATAAATTCAACTTTAAAAGTCTTGAATTGCCCATCTGACAGTACTATTCTTAGGGTACGAATTATCAAGTGAAGGAAAAAGCCTAGCGGACAACTTCTTAGAGAAGTGCGCTGTACTCCAAGCTCCAAAAACGCTGAAGAATTTACAATCCATACTAGGTTTTCTGAATTTCGGAAGAACTTACATTCTAAATTACGCGGAAAGGGTTAAACCTCTCTACGAACTAATTAAACCTGATTTTAAACAAATCAATTGGACTCGAAAACACACAGAAATTTTGAGATCACTGCAAACAGACATTTTAGCTAAAACTAAATTAGATACACATGACAATACACGCGGTCTTGTAATCCGAATCATCCCAGGAAGATGCGGATTCACGTACCTGACCTCTAATGAGGGAGAAAAGGTACCAATCTCAATTAAATCTCACTTGTACACACAAGTAGAAAAAACATTCAGTCACACAGAAAGAACTGTGAGAACAGTGCAAATTGCATTAGCAAATGAAAGAGAACTAGCACACGGCAAACGGATTAATATCCTCACAGTGGAATCCATCTTCGAGGCGCTATTCAGCCCAGTAAACCTGCCTACAGTGTCACTGGATCTGAAATGGATACAGTGTGTAGATTCTCTAGGAGCGGAAGATGTGAAATACTATTTCGCCCCGCAATTCGAAGAACTGAATGATTTAGAATATGAAGAAGAATATCCTCTGCCAATCGAAATTCTGCCTCTCCCACAATACGCCTGTATAATCTATACAGATAGATTTGTACAGCATTTCAACGTAGAGAGCAAATCCTACGATGCAGCCTGTGCGATTGTTGAAGGTCGTTGGCTGTGCGGTAAATTCAGACCGAAAGTAACAAAAACTGAATCAGTAAGAAACTGTTCGGCTCAGAGAGCTGAAATCAGATGTTTAAAGATGGCGCTTGAAAATGCAGAACGTGAATTTCCCACACTTATCGTGTGCGATTCTCATTTTTGCGTCAACTCTTACAATAATAAACTGCAGAGTTGGATTGAAAACGATTACAAAGATGACACAGGTGCCACAATAAAGCATAAATTGCTCTGGAAACAGGTAGCTCTTTTACATAAAGAACTACAAAAGACTCACGTGATACACGCACAGAGTCTCCAACGTGATGGCGTTCACGTTGCAGGGAATTCATTGGCTATTACAGCCACAACGGAAGCAACTAAACCGGCTTCCGTAGCCACAAAAAAGCGTACAGAAAAATACATAGACGGGGAAATCATGCTGGCAGTAAAAACAACCGTAAAAGGCAACTGTGCAGCACTGCCCGTGAACTATCCACTCAATTATGCATACGTAATCGATGCAAACTCCGTTCCTTTTGCTCGAATCCCTGGAGTGGGGGATAGGGTAATTCCAAACATGAACAGGAGAATATTAGTAATAGCAGACGCACACATGGGTGAAGGTCCAAGGCACATTCAGATGAGGGAATCTCTGACTGAATTGCAATCAGTATACTGGTGGCCGGGGATGAGCGTGCAACATCAGCTATATGTAAAGAACTGTCCGGACTATGACAGGGATCGCAGTAATGAACCAGTCCTGCCTGTTGCACAGTTACCATTTATAGAAAGGGTAATGATGTCCGCAAGCCATTCAGCGTCCTATTAATCAGTTAAGACTAAACACACTTAAAAAATGAGGCCCCCAGCGCTCGGCTGACGCTAGAACGGTTATAAAAGATCTGCGAGTCTTTATCGGCACATACGCAATTACCACGTTCCATTCTGACCAGGGTCCTGCTTTCAGTTCCCGAGCTTATAAGGAGGCCATGGCCAGCATGGGAATTGGGTTGCGGTATTCTTGTCCGTCGCACCCCGAAGGGAATAGTGTGGTAGAAAGAAAAAACCGGGACATAAAGCGATCTATAACAGCGAAGGTATTAGGTTCAGGCGCTGGGTGGGTCAAACATTTAATAAGTGTCCAAATCAGTCTTAACAATTTGCCAAGAAAATCTCTAAAAGGTTTCAGCCCATACGAACTATTGTTCGGAATTAGAATGACAATTCAGGACTTAGATAGTCAGGTATCAGTGGTACAAGATAAGAAAACAGACTTTGACATCAAAGATCGTTTGGCTGTTTTACAGGAACTGAATGAAACAAGAAAATCCTTAAGCAACATAAAGTTAAAGCAACAGCCAGATACCACTGACGAGGCACCACAAGCAACAGCCCCAGCAAGGCCTGTCTGGATTCCAAAGATTGGGGATCTAGTCAGAGAAAAAATCGCGGTGAAGAAGGAATTTGGGCCTTCTTACAGAAAAGCAGTACCTGTCTTGGCAGTCACCGGAACAAGATCAGTAGTACTACCGCCCCTTGCTGGTAAAAAGGAGAACAGAGTCGTGTCTATCGACCTGGTAAAACCACAACCATGTGGCCTATAATCAACAGTAGGCCCAGTGGACTCCCAAGAAACAACAGAATACCCAAACTTGCAATAATCCAAGAGGTTCAAACTGAAAGACTAATCACATTCGATCAGCCTGCAGTGCACAGAGAAGGACTATGCAATAATGCCATGGAACTCGTGCCTTTTGAGACACAGATTGAAACAGTTCGTCAAGAAACACCAGTCTACAATAATGTGGCATCAGAAAGTGCTACCGAAAGACAGATTGAAAGAACAATCCCAACAATTGACAGAACTGCCTCTGGTTATTTCATCAACTTCGACAACTTCTCTGAAGATCAAAACGACCCCGAAGTGATGCCAGAAATAAAAATGACTCTTAAAGAAAATACAACAGAACTCCTTCAACTAATCAAAGAATTATATCTGGATACACCGTTGATTGAGCATTGGATTATTTCAGGGGTATTCATACTCCTACTATGCCTAATTTTAATTTTAATTTTAGGAAAGTTTATCACAATTGAATGGACACAGCAAATCAGAACATCAACCTAGTCCTCAAACCACACAGATCATCCCACGTGAAGAAAAGAGAACTGTCAACAGTAAATGTCACAGCAATTCCAATACCCGGTGGGGTAGTATGGGAGAAAACTGACTATGAGATCTATGGTCCGGTCGAGATCCTGAAGTATCCTCATCAACTGAAGGTTTCCTTAAGTGACTTTGTAAAAGCTAGTACATTCTCTGATGATTGGGACTTTAACAGTATTAATGACATGATGTCTGATTTAGTAATGTCAGCTAGATTTACAGAACATGATTATTTACAAGGTTCGTCTAGTTATGATCAGTTATTCTGCTACACACATTATGGCGATCATTATTTGCATAAATCTGCACAGCCTAGAAATGTTTTTAAGTATAATCAATGGGAACATTGAGCTACACCACCTAAAAGCAGTTCTAAAGCATTTTTTGAGAAATTCAAGTACTTCTCAGGGTTTAACATAACAACTTTCCGATTTAAAAAGTGCCTTGAATACATACCTACTGGCCAGTATGAACGATTGGGTAAAGGTTATGTTAAATCAGAATGGAAATTACCATACACACATTCATGCTATAGTGACAGCGACAAAAATGTATTTCTTAGTGGTGAAAATTGTAAACATTCACTAAGCGGTATACTTTTGTGCCAGGGTATTAATTTACATGGAGCCTGTGAAGGTAATTCTAACAACCTTTCATGCCACCAGCTTGTCACACCTGCAACTCAGATAGAGCCCTTCTTTATGCAACTTGCGAATGGGAGTTACATTCTTAGAACGGATCACAGATGTTGTGGCCTTGTTCCAGGGAAAAGTTATCTCGTAAGCGTAACATCCATGGTCAAATGCTGTATGCAAGCATTGTTCCCGAGCGGGCCTGTAGACACAGAGACTCCCATCTGGCCTCGTCTGAATCTCTATTCTATACGAATTGATACTTTAAGCAAAATGAAGTCTGTGCTTTTACAGACAACAGTGCCCATAACGTCATCAAAAGAGACGAATGATCTTCTAGTTGCAAGGACAGCTACGGAGGTTCATGACCTTTTATCAACAAATTGCCCCGTGCATTTCGTAGAAATGCTTAGCCAACTCCTTAACATGTCTAGTGCCACAGGCATCCCAGGCATATTTAAGACGATTTTTACGGGACTGCTAACACCATTTCAAGCAATTCTGGGAATCGTTCCAAATTTTGTCCACTCTGTTTTTGGCGGCATACCCCTATTTTTGGGACTTGTAGCAGGGATTTTATTTTTGACCCTCCTGCTTCGTTATGGCAAGCCAAAGCTCAGACATGACTCCTATGGGATGGAAGAGACAATCCTAGCAATCCGCTACCGGGACAGAATAACTAGAGTCCTTGGATTGGCCAGGCTGAGAGATCTAAACATGACCTGGTTCCTTTCATTCAGACCGATATGGCAATCCTGTATCTTACCGGTACTTCGATGTATGCTATGCGGAGATGAGTGCGTGTTGGACATCTGTCTTTCACTTCCATCAGCAGTACCAATGGACGTCGATACTTTGCTCAGTCCGATAACGGCTCACGCATTGTGTTGTCCCCAGCGGCTACCAATCCTGATGACGGCATTCGTTGGGACTCCTGTGCTACGACTAGGTGGTAACAGTGGAGCAAGTGACAAAAGCAGCATCACCCAGGTACGACCTTCTGTGAGCATTGCTGATCCCAACTATGATGACAGCAATCATTCTCACACTAGCCAAGTTAAAGCACTATCGAATTTGGTTGAACTGTCACCTGATTTTGTAGACCAATTCTTTGAGAGCCTGTCTGATATGATGTTCTCACCCGAACAGAATTAATAACTTTGGAGAAGCTTTCCGACACACAGCGTTCCCATGAACTCTGATTTCGGCCTTCAGTTTTGAACAACAAAAACAGCTAAAAGCGTTGGAACTCCCCGTTCAAGCAATAATTCTTTTGAATTGAACACTTTTTAATATTCACCCTTTTTTGGCACGAAAAGTTCTTTGCTTAAGGTAAAAACTATTCATAGAGAACAGAAGCTTCAAACTTCTATTTCTACATACATCTAGAGATATAATAACTTTACACCAGCCTCTAGCACATTTATTGCAATGCATTTATATGTGATGAATTATCTCGCCCTTCTTCTGTTTCAGAGATATTTCATGTGTAATTCTTTTTGCATAATCGTTCATTGATTTCATATGCTATAATTTTTGAATGATTTCTATGCTTCAAAAACGTACAGTACCTAAATTTTCACGTATTACAAAATAAGGCTATTTCAAATGCATTTATGTATTTTGGGGTGGGCAATGTTACACATGCATCTTATTGCTCTAGTATTAGTAATTTGATGGACATGAATTCGTGGAGTGGGTGTGGCGTACTAATCTAGGATCCTGATCGATACTGTGACCTTATGCCCCTATTCGGCTATAAATCCATTTATTCCCTATATTGGCATAACCGTTCAAGTGCAATATTCAGTAACTCATCTCTGGCCTCACACGAACAGAGCCACATTCCAGAATAGCTTTCTCTGCCACTTCCTTTGCAACCAATTAGTGCAATGACAGAGCAGAAGTCACTATCTGAGATTCCTAGATTAACACTCCGAGTTCTTCAACAAGATAAAAACTCAGCAAACCTGGAAATCCCCGCTTGCTGTGTTTTGATTAGTAACAGAACTCTAATGAGCACTGATAGACGATCACTTCCTAGTGACATCTTTATTGACGTCTTATGTCCAGCAAACTTACGTCAAACAAGGCACCTTTCAGGTATAAATACTACCAACGTGGCCTTAAGCAAGTCCCCTGTTGCCCGTCGCCTGGAGCTGCTGTTATGCTGAAGATATCATAGCTGCTATCGCTACTGCTATCGCTGCTAACTAGCGAACGATGGTGTGGTGAACCTAGGAGCTGAACAGCCGTCCCCCTGCAAGAGCCCAGCAGATGCAAGCTGCCCACAGACGCTGTCCCCCCTTCTTCTCCTCCTCGACGCGCTGAGAAGAGACGCTGCCTTTCTCCTGCAGAGAAATCCAGCTCTGGCGTTTCTGGTCTACCCTTGCGGGTGACTGGGATATCGAGCCCTGAGGGAGATACCAGACCTCCATCATTCTATTCCAGAGGTATGGTGTTGACTAAACCCTTGAGAGAGAATTCTTGAAGCAAACCTTGGCAAAACCAACTTAACTTAAAGCTACTTACTTACTCCCCTCCCAAGTATTAGGCTTAGGTCAGGTACACTGGGGTAGGTGTAGTTAGAAGCACCAGTTGAGTATTTTAGCCTAATGTATATATGACTGTATATATGTTTTATTACTTTTAAACCATTGTATGGCTAAGAAACCATATCAATGCTTTTACAGTATTATTTCGCAATACTTATCTTACTGTACGTACTTTTTATAATAACAAGTCTTGCAATTGTGGCAATTCATTTCTCTTGTATGAGAAGAAAGACTGTTCAATAAATGTTACCCTTTATTGACAAACGCCCGCCTCTCTGTTCTCTACATATTGTGAAAGTAAACTGCACCAACCTGACTGAGTACAATAACTGTCTATTGTTTCACACGACCCTAGAGATTGACTCTTGATCTGAGGAGCAAAGTTGTCATGTTGCACGGTTGTTGGAAAACTGAATCCCTTCTTGTCTGTACCAGGGAAGCTGATCACTTCCTATTTCAGAGAAGAAAGTTTCCAGTGACCTCTGAGCTAGTTGGTAACAAACCCAATTAAGTTTAGCATAGTCAGTAGAGGCCTGGAAGATCCGCACTTCTACGTCGATACTACTGTTTATGTTATTCCAATGCGCAGGGCCTATTGGGAAAATAGGAACTACGCTACACTGTAGTAGTCTTTAGCCATGCTGGTAGGGCATCTGCCCACTTCAATGGCATGCCTCTAGAAGCTTCTCCCCCACTTCAAAGTCACAACTAGGTAGAAATACTAGACCTCAAACACCAACACTGCAGTACACTTCTGGACCTGTAGTTTCTCTGCCAGGAAGGACGTACTGTGATGCTGAAAGGACTGCCACTTTTTCTGGACTTTTACTCTAAAGGAGCTACTGTCCTACTGTGCTGACCTGCTGCCTGCTGTTCTCTTGCCTGGGAAGGAGAAGGAAGAACTTGACCTGCAACCAAATTTGAACTCTGGACCGCAGTGTGACTCCAAGATCTAGTCCGATGGCCTCCTGATCTGGGCCTCATTTACATAAAAGGCTCCCCAAGCAGCTCCGGGACCCAGCTACAGTGAGTTCTTGACTCTCAAATTGTGCCCATTAGGTTCTAGACTCTTGGTGTGGTTTAGCAAACTTAAATCAAGCCTATAGGATCTTTGCAACCACAAACGTGCCCGTTTGCACCAAGACCATGCCACTCACACCAGAAATCAGAACAAAGCACCCCAAGCCCGTCTCTTCTCACTGCAGCACCATCAGCTCATGGGAGACTACCAATGCAAAGCTCCAACCCACTCGTTTCTGACACCCAGCTTGCTCTTCGCGCCACACAAACAGCCTCCCATGATGCCCTCCTTACTCCTTGAAGCCTCTCCCACTTGAATGCGATTCTTGGCACAAAGCTTGAGAAGGTAAAAACTTGAGTGGACTAATCTGGGACTGTAGCCGTCCTGCTCTTCATCGCAGTCTGCCTGAACTTTTTTTTTATTTTTCAAAAACCTTTATTGAAAACGATGCAGCATATCAGTGTAATAGACATTTCGGCAGATCAACAAGAAGCCATTACATATTAATATTGTACACATTCCTGCATCTACAACTTTGATAAGAACATCCCCCCATCTTGATTACCGTCAACAGCTCCCTGCTCTCAGGGTACACAGTCTGAATGACATACTCGCAGTCCCAATAACAGATAAAAGGAATAGTGGTAGATTTCTACATCAGTTGGCACCATATGATCCACAGTCTTGCAATGCAGTTCATTTATCAATTAGCAGTTGTCCATCGGGTTCTCTCAGTTTGATGCCCGCGAGGCCCTGGGCTAGTCTATTCAGTAGCTCCACAGCCCTTCCCACTCCCTTCCGCTGCATGTTCAGTACTAGTGACACAATTGCAACATTAGGTGGATTCTGTAGGCAAATCTCCCCCAGCCACTCCTTCCGCATCCGTACCATCTCTCCCCTCAGCGTCCCGTGCCAGTAGATAACTAGTCAGTGGGCTCCAAAATCAGAGCAGTGCCATAGTTGGCTCTCATTAAGGCATCTCTGTCTCTAGTGATATAGATGCCGAGGTATTTGATTTCCTCCATCTCCCATACTAGAGGATAATCTAACTGATGTTGCGGGGTAGCGTCCGTTAGGGGAAAGACAGCTGATTTGGACCAGTTGATCTGGATGCCTGATATGACGCCAAATTTGGTGATTTCCCTGAGAACAGGGTTAAAATTTTCATGGGGTTTACGAATATAAAGGGTCATGTCATCCGCGTATAGCGAGATGAATATTTGTCTTGCCGGGTAAATCAGCGCTTTATCGTTATGGTGTTGGCGTAGTTTTGCTGCGAGAGGATCAATGGCTAAAGCAAATAGGACTGGGGACAAGGGGCAGGCCTGACGCGTTCCCCTTGTTATGGGGAAAGGTGGGGATCTCGACCATTTAGCAATACCGATGCCACTGGCCTGTGGTATAAGAGCTGTATTTATTGAAGAAAGGAGATTGGCAAACCCATACGGCCCAGTACACCCATCAGGTAGTCCCATTCTAGGGAATCAAATGCCTTAGTGGCATCGAGGAAAACCGCCACTGCAGCGCTATTGGGGTCTAGGTCCTGCAGTACCGAGGCTAAAGTTCTGAGGTTGTGGGTTGTGGCACGGTTGGGTACAAACCCAGCCTGGTCAGGCAGTACTAGCTTTTGCATAAGTAGGTTTAGCCTAGTCGCCAGAACCTTTGCAAGAATTTTTATATCACAGTTTAGTAGTGATAGGGGTCAGTGTGAGTCGCAGCTTGTTGGGGGTTTCCCTGGTTTTAATAAGGACGTGAGTACCACCTCTCGCATTGATTCCGGCAAGCAACCTTCCTCTCGAGCTGTATAGAAGACTTCCCTAAGGATTGGGGCAAATGTGTGCATATACATCTTATAAAATTCGATCGGTAAACCAAACCGTCCGATCCGTGGACGCGTCCTGATTGCATCTGCATTATGGCCTCCTTTATCTCATCTAATTCGAGGTAGAGAAATTTCCTTTGATTATCCCCTAACCAGGCTAGGGCTGTGTCATCCAGGTAGGGTGACAGATCTAGCGGGTCTCCTCTCTGGGTGGAATAAAGGGTGCTATAAAAGTCTCTGAATACCTCTAGCAGGTCGGGAAGGTTTCTGCGGAGGGAGCCCTGCACGTCCTGTATGGTGGTGACATAGTTGGAGAATTTATGGGGTCTGATCGCAGTTGCCAGGGCTTTCCCCGGTCTATCACCTTCCCCATATACTCTGGCCACATATGGTCTGCCACGGAGCTTGCATTCTTTATGTGCGAGTTCCTCATATTCCGACATGGTGTCACACATCTTAGCTTTAAGTGCTTGTTCTGCAGGGTTTGTGGCAATGTCTTGCCCCAGCTGCATGAGTGTTCTTTCCAGTCGGTTTAGATCAGTTCGCAGTGCTTTCAGTACCCCCCTCCTTTAGCAATACACCACCCTCTGACAGTAACCTTGAAGGCCTCCCACACAGTAGTGACACTGGGCACGGAGTTTAGGTTGCTCTCTAAAAATTCCCGGATGTCCTGCTCTAGCTCTGCCTTTAAGGCGGTATCTTGTAAATGTAGGGGGTTGAGGCGCCAGTTCCTGTAGGGGGGAAGCGGTGCCGGGGGTCGCAAATCCACCAGAACAGGGGAGTGGTCGGAGTACGTGCAGGCTAGGTGTGATGCTCGAAAAATCCAGGGTGCCATCCCAGCAGACAGAAACACGTAATCTAGCCTGGCCCAGGAGGAGTGCACTGCCGAATAGTGGGTACTTTCCCTCCCATTGGGGTGCATATGCCTCCAGGAATCTATAAGGCAGTGGTCTCTCGTGTGATCCTGGAGTGCACTACAAGTGTTAGTGTAATGGGCAGGGGAGGGTGTAGACCAGTCTTGGTGTGGCTGTATCACCGTGTTGAAGTCCCCCCAAACCACAAACGTGGTGTCTAATTCCTGGATCCTACTCCAGAGTTGTAGGAGTGTATGGGGGTCGTCGAAATTTGGACCATAATAGTTTGCAAAGGTCACATCATATGAATTTAGTCTCCCCCACATAAGGCAATGGCGGCCACCCACATCCGCTTCTGTACCTCCCAACACAAAAGGCACCCCTCTTTTAATAAGTATCGCCACTCCCCAGTCATAAGTGGAGTAAAAAGCAAAAGAGCGGGAGGCTGCCCAGCGTGATGCGAACTGGGGCGGGGTTTCAGAGCCTATTTGTGTTTCTTGTAACATGGCTATTGAGACATGATGTTGATCAAGGTATCCCAGGACTTGTCTTTTTTCCTCGGGTTGTTTAGCCCGCGGACATTCCATGTTAGTAGCATGATAGGCTGCTTATCACAATTAGTACCAGCCATTTCCTCTGTGCATCTGATCTGTATTTATGTGTGCCATTGTGTAACCTACATAAGAACAGGTAATCATTTTCCGCTGTAAAAGTACCCTCCCACTCCGGCAACCCCAACTCGCCAGGTATTAAAGTCCCCTCCCCTTATGCAAACCAATCCTACAAAAACCTTACATTGCAGTAACATCAGATCCCCTTGGGGAATGCCCATGGAGGGAAACACAAGGAGATCACCACCCACTCTTTGCCTCCCATACTCACACCCACCACACTCCCCGTGCAAACAGTGAGACAGGGGCAAATTGCCGGGCAGATGCATAGAGTATATTGTAGTAATCAAGTCCATACATCAACCCTGCAGATCAGGAGAGTAGAAGCGGAGCAGCCCCGCGGCCCTAAGACAGGCCGAAGGAAGTGGCGTCGTCATTCCTGTGCCATGAGAGGGGAAGAAGGACTGGACTGATCCTGTATTTCTGGTCCTGACGAAGCAGCCCTCCTCTTGAGATAGTCTTCCACCTGTTGCGGGTTTTGAAAGAAGTGCTGCCTCCCCAGATGCGTTATCTTCAATTTCACCGGGTACAACATTGCATAGTGGATCTCCTTTAGCTGGAGTTTCTTCTTTACTGCAGAGAATTTTCGTCTGGCATCTTGCACTGCTTGGGTGAAGTCGGGAAAATATGCCAACATCGTATTTCCATATTGTACTTGTTTGCGCTCCCGGGCAAGCTGCAGAACCGTGTCTCTGTCTCGATAGTCCAGGAATCGAGCTATTATGGGGCACGGTGCCCCTCCGGGGAGTGGCCTGGCTGCCAGGGACCCGTTCAATCACCAGGTGAGACGAGAAGGATTCTCTGCCGAATAAGTCAGTGATGCTGATTTTCGGGACAACGCTGTGAGGGCAACGACCAGTCCCATTTACCTGTCCTGGGCTGCAGACCATCCACGGACCACCAGAGACTCCTCTTCAGTGCCATGAGGGAAACGGCGGCAGCTCCTTCCACGCCGGACCGGGCAACAGCGGGTAACTACACCTCCCAGCTGCCCCGGGGTCTGGAACTCCAGCGGTGACATCAGTTTGGCGCCCGGAGGCGCTACAAAGCGCAAGGAGCTCCGAGGGTGCTTGGGGGACGCTGATTTTCGGGACAACGCAGTGAGGGCAACGGCCAGTCCCATTTACCTGTCCTGGACAGCAGACCATCCACGGACCGCCAGAGACTCCTCTTCAGTGCCGTGAGGGAAACGGCGGGGTGAAAATTGCAAAAAGCACAGTTGATGGACAGAATGTAGAACAATGTCATACATTCACCCCAGTACAAGGATCTGGGCCTAAATCCATAGTTTTTTTGCACTCCACACCACCCTGGGTTAGACACTGGCTATATGCAAATCAGCTCTGAACCTGTGCCTCATGGGAACAGTCCAGTCCGAACTACCAAGCCATGTCTTTCCCAGACCGGAATCAAGCATCCAAGGACCGGTTTCTGGCTATCAGCCTTCATCAGCCTGGATAGCTTGACTCCAGTGGTGTGGAGAGCCAGGGACTCACGTCTGAGTATACCCAGCACACTCGGGGTGAAAATTGCAAAAAACACAGTTGATGGACAGAATGTAGAACAATGTCATACATTCACCCCAGTACAAGGATCTGGGTCTAAATCCATCGTTTTTTTGCACTCCACACCACCCTGGGTTAGACACTGGCTATATGCAAATCAGCTCTGACCCTGTACCTCATGGGAACAGTCCAGTCCGAACTACCAAGCCATGTCTTTCCCAGACCGGAATCAAGCATCCAAGGACCGGTTTATGGCTATCAGCCTTCATCAGCCTGGATAGCTTGACTCCAGTGGTGTGGAGAGCCTGGGACTCACGTCTGAGTATACCCAGCACACTCGGGGTGAAAATTGCAAAAAACACAGTTGATGGACAGAATTTAGAACAATGTCATACATTCACCCCAGTACAAGGATCTGGGCCTAAATCCATCGTTTTTTTGCACTCCACACCACCCTGGGTTAGACACTGGCTATATGCAAATCAGCTCTGACCCTGTGCCTCATGGGAACAGTCCAGTCTGAACTACCAAGCCATGTCTTTCCCAGACCGGAATCAAGCATCCAAGGACCGGTTTCTGGCTATCAGCCTTCATCAGCCTGGATAGCTTGACTCCAGTGGTGTGGAGAGCCTGGGACTCACGTCTGAGTATACCCAGCACACTCGGGGTGAAAATTGCAAAAAACACAGTTGATGGACAGAATGTAGAACAATGTCATACATTCACCCCAGTACAAGGATCTGGGCCTAAATCCATCGTTTTTTTGCACTCCACACCACCCTATTTGAGCTGGACGAACCAGATGTTTCCACTTGGTTAATGCAAAGTTTAATTGTTGTAGGTGTAATATTATTACATAATGCAATGGCATAGCAATAGCCTCCGCAACTCCAGTGGAGCGGGGGACCCAAGCTCCAGTGGACCCCCTCTGGCACTGTGCACAAGCGGCAGACACTTCACCTGAGAGCACCTAACTGGGTCTGGAGCATCGGAGGCCCACTCAATGCACTTTGCAGGGGTGCCTCCTTAAGTTCTGTTACACCACTGACACAGCGATTTTAGTCTGTCGTCGTGGTTATTGGACATTCTCATACAAGAACACGGATAAACAATTCCGTTAGTCCCCAGCCTGATTGTGACATCTGTTGGCTGTGACAACCAGAAACCTTTATAGTTCTGTTCTTCACCTTAATTAAATTTATCATCCATTTCCATTCCTTTCTATGGTGAGTCCCCTTTGCTTGTGTAGTACACTGAAAGTAGGTGCTCAGTAGGTCTTGAACATTTTAATGGTCTGATATACCAATATGGTTCCAAGCTGTTTTAGATCCAGTGCATAAAGGCAGCTCTTCCAAACCAGCAAAAACATTTGTGGAACCAAGACACAACCCTGGGTTTACTTTGTTGTCCAGCCTGTTTTCCGTTTAAGCCTGCCTTGTGTTCCCCAAAGGGACCCCCTCTAGGCAGGCAAGCTGTTGAAACCTAGTATCATATCAGTCGTTCTGGAATTGATATCTGAGCACTACCCTGATGTCAATAATTATTTTGGTTCGTTTAATCCTAATTTTGCACATCCTACCAAAGGACTGATAGGCACCTGGCACAATTCATAGGAGCCAAACTCACACACATTAAAATAAATTTTGAAACAACTAAAGTCGCAATGAAACTACCCCTACCCTTGAGATATGAATGTAGTAAGCTGAGAAATTCTCGGACAAAATTCCCATTTAGTCATTTTAAAAGTAGTGACTAGCATATCTTTGCCACTTGTGCGTAATGGTTGCAATACCTTCTGGGAAGAAAAACCTTTTATTTAATTCCCCATTAGGAATGTAATCCGCCAATAAATTAATCATCCGATGAATGGTAAAGAAAAAGGTTACCATTGATGACCTCGGGTTACCAGACATGTGCTACTGTAATACATCTAGATCAAAAATTGAAAATCAGTTATGGGCCCAGATTCACTATTCTTTTGTGCTGGCATAACCTTTTGTGTGATGAGCCTGCCGCAAGTGACTATTTGTAAATACTCATTACATAACTGGAAGCAGTTACCCCTTGAAGTGTAACCAAATATTACTGCCAACTTTTAAGCTTTAAATAGCACAATGCCGAGTTGCTAGTTATCTTAAGTAATCAGACAATACATCTTTTCCAACAGTACTGAATTCTTGAAAAGCAGGTTTTGGGGAATACGAAGTGAGTAGGCTACATTTAGCTTTACCCTTAAATTAATTAATAGCAAAGTAGTCAAAACCCCGAAATCTATTCACCACTCCCCAATCCATTACACGAACTTCCTACAATGTGTGCAAATAAATCATATTGCATCAAACAGATTACATCACTGTTGTCATTCTGCTTGCGTGCCTTTGCCACGTTCATTGAAAGCAGCTTTCAATTACAGCTCACCACCACTGGACGCAAGTTCTAAACTTTCTCCAATACCCCATCAGTGAACATCTGCTTCCAAGGCCCACGGTTGTGTGAGAGGATCCCCCTCTCCTATTACTGTATCCAAGAAAGTCCTGGAAATCCAGCAACGAGCTGGTCATTCAATAGCTTCTAGGCCATCATCCGAGGTAGCAGAGATGCGAGCTAGATTAGAGCCCAAGAATGCCAGATCCAACAGCATTATTTCCCTTGGAGATACAATGCCCTACCTGTTCCAGTAGGTCGAAAAATAGCACGTGATTTACAACTTGATAAAAAGGGATAATCGCTATTTAATCCAACAAGAACCACGTCCTTCAAAGCAAGGACAAGTTGTATCAGTGAGTGATCACACAACGAAACTTCTCACTTAAAGAGCCGGGTTTCATACATTTAGGGGCATTTTGTTTGTGGCAGTCGATTTTGGTCCAACCAGCTGCAAAACTGATCTTTCATTACCGTGATCTCCTTGAAAGGGCCTGTTACAAATGGACAGGTAATCGGCAGAGTTTTTCTCCTGTCGGAAATACAAATATGGTTTGCATTGTTAATTCTGAGCAAAGAAGGGAACTACTTTCAGTTACAAGATATTTCGGCTTTACAGGCTTCATCAGAAACTATGGGACATTTGTAGTAATGTACAAGATTCTGCTGTGTCTGATGTATTGTGTTTCTGCTTATAGAATGGAACACAAATAATATCTTAGAAGAGTCCACTTGCACCCCTATCCTTAGAAGGCATCAAACCAACAGATAATACATCACTGGAATTAATTAATTCTAATACACATAATGCCATATTATCAAGAACGGCGATAACATTATCACCGCTTTAGCGACAGGAAACTGCTGCTAAAGCGGCGATAAGGGGCTTAATAATATGCCCTTGTGAATTTCAATAGAGCCCAGGTTCTGGTGTGAAGGACATCAAACCTGGGCTTCTATGGGAATTCACAAGGGCATATTATCAAGCCCCTTATCGCCGCTTTAGCTGCAGTTTCCTGCCGCTAAAGCGGCGATAATGCTATTGCTGTTATTGATAATATGGCCCATAGGGTCTTATGGCGGGTGTCCCGGTTTTATGTGAAGTAATTATCACAAATAAAAGTCTATATTCTAAAGGGAAACTGAGGGGGTAGAAAGAAAGGGAGGCCAGAGTAAGTGCTCTGGCATAGAGTTTAGAATTCTGCTTGACTCTCAAGATACAGTTTTGGGACATGACATAAACATTACTAGGAGGTCCCACCACAGCCAATTCATTTACTTTCCTTGTTTCAGGAGGACTTCATTATTTCATGGCACTTGGATTGTAAGCATTCAGTCAGGCTAATAATAAAGGGTGGCATGACACATGATACGGCTCATACAATGAAAGTCTGCATCGTCTGCCAAGTGAACATTTATTCACTCATTATTTTAAGCTTTTCATTTAGGTGTAAAACTTTTTTGGGTGTCTTTAGTAAAGGGAAGCGCAAACTGCCAACCTCTGGTCTAACAGAGACCCCGGGAACAATGCAATGGTGTTTTTGGCCCAGTTTTGCAACAACATTGAATATTTCCAACCCTGCCTCCTTCATGAGGCAATGTCGACCCACCACTGTCTTGCATAAGGAGCAAACCTTCCCTGTGTTCAGCTTTTGCATGGGCAAGACTCAGCACACTGAAGCCCCTGTTAAGGGATCTATCTTTATTTTAATTTCTTCTTCCCTTTGCTCTTTGCACTCTCCTGAATGTAAACATTGGGCAAAACCACGTTACTGCCCACACCTCATCCACTAACGTTCTTGGAGAACAAACGTTCTGAATTGTCCATGGGAATGCAGGGAGTGGGCTGGATGTAACCCCCAGGTCATGGGGTCTGCTTGTGAAGTTATGTTCCCTTCACTCAACCATCACAGTATCTGCAATGAAATAATATAAAACAAACACCCTTCAAGATGCATGCCTGTTCTCTATTGGTTCTATGTCAGTCTATGAGCAGAAGTTATCATTATTATTATTAGTAAATTCTTGTTGAGCGCATGGCTACCCATAGGCATCCCAGTGCTGTCAGGCAACGGACTAGGCAAGAAGGTCTAGTGAATGTTCTGGAATAGCCATGTTTTTAGTTGTTTCCCGAACATTAGATGGTCAGGATTGGATCTGAGCTTGGTTGGGAGAGAGTTCCATAAGATGGACGCATTATATGAGAACATACCTCCGCCTGCTCTTGCTCTCTTTGTTTTGGGTGTCTTGGATTGAAAAAGGTTGGCGGATCTAAGGTTACGTGAAGGTCGGTGGAATGTAAAGAGGGCTTGAATTATTTTTGGGCCTGTGTTCCAGAGGGTTTTGTAGGCAATGCATAGTGCTTTGAATTTGACACATTCTGCTATGGGCAGCCAGTGTAGAGCTATTAATGCTGGTTTAGCTGATTCTTTTCCTGGAATATTGTGAAGTAGTCTGGCTGCTGCGTTCTGCACTATTTGGAGCTTCCTGATCGTGGTTTTAGGGGTTCCTAGGTAGAGTGAATTACAATAGTCCAGCCGGGGTAGAATCAAAGATTGTACCATGGTTCTGCGCACAGTGTCCGGGAGAAGTGGTAAAATCTTTCTAAGTTGTTTTAGAATGCCAAAGCATGCAGCTGCTGCTAGGACTGCTTGGTGGTCGAGCTTGAGTGAACTGTCTAGCCAGATTCCCAAGCTTTTAATCTTCTCTTTGGGCTGGGGAGGGGGACCGAGGTGGCTAGGCCAACTTATGTTAGTGTGTGACTCGGCCTTATTTCTGAGAATCATTAGCTCTGTTTTGTCCCCATTTAGTTTGAGGAACGATTGTTCCATCCAGGTGGCTACCTGTTCCAGGCATAACTTAAGGTCGATAGTGTTCTCTTTAGGGTGTTCTAGGGCTACTATAAGATGGGTGTTGTCTGCGTAGGTCACAATTGTGACACCATTCGGCTGTACTATTTCGGCCAGTGGTCTCATGTACACGTTAAAAAGGGTGGGGCTAAGAGAAAAGCCTTGCGGGACTCCGCAAGGGAGAGGTATCTCTCTTGATTTGTACATGCCTTCGAACACTTGGAAAGTTCTGTCTGATAGGAAGGACTTAAGCCAAGCTAAGGCCTTTCCTTCGATTCCTATCTCTCTGAGTCTGTCTAGTAAGATCCTATGGTTTACCGTATCAAACGCGGCCGTGAGATCCAATAGGATAACTGCCACTGTTCCTCCACGATCCAGCACTTTCCTTGCTTCCACCATTACCATTAGGAGTGCAGTTTCCGTCCCATGGTTAGGTTGGAAGCCTGTCTGTGATTTGTGCAGAATGTCCTGTGATTCTAGATACTTGGACAGTATCGTGTTCACGTGTTTCTCTAGTATCTTACTGACTAGTGGGAGGAGCGAAACCGGTCTGTAGTTCCCCCAGTTATCTGGATTTAGACTAGGTTTTTTTATGAGTGCCCTCACCATCGCCTGTTTCCACCTTACCGGTACTGTTGAAGTGGTCAGGGATAGGTTGAGCATTTCTAGGAGAACTGGGAGGATTGTTTCCTTAACTTTTTTTAGCATGTGCGCAGGCGTTGGGTCGCTGGGTGATCCTGATTTTATTTTCCCAAAAATGTTATACAAGGTAGTGAAATCCATGATTGGGATTTCTTCAAGAAGCCCTAGTTTGTCTGATCCACTAGGAGTTTCGGGGTAAGGTGTGTCCTTCTGCTGTAGGGGTAGGAACGTATTGTATATATTGAGAATTTTGTTATTAAAAAATTCTGCTAGTTCCTTACATCTCTGAGAGGCTCCTTCCTTGGAATCTTCTGGTTGAGGGCATGTAGATCATGTTTTTACTATTCTGGCTATTTCTTATGGGGAGTTAGTTGCTGCCTTAATCTTTTCCTCAAAGTAAAGTGCTTGAGCCTTTTTTATTTCTGTTTTATAACTCCATGCCTTCTCAAGCTTTTTACAGTTTTGCTTGAGTTCCCGAATATTCGGAGTGTACCATGGTGATTTTTTGTTAGTGGGCCTCTTTGCTTTCCATTTAAGTGGGATATTTGCATCTAGGGATGCTGTGATCCATTCATTATATTTATCATACGCACTGGTGGGTTCAGTGATACAGCAAGGGTATGTGGTTGTTAGCTGTGAGTAGTATTTTGAGTTAGAAGCTGTTTGCACTAATTAGAGGTGCCATGTATGTGCGTGTGAGTGTCTTTTTTGGTCGAGCATTAGAGACCTTTTGTAACTTCTCTTGTGGGCTTAAAGCCATCCCCTTGGTTTTGATTTGTTTGTTTCAATGGATTTTAAAAATCCTTGCTTGCTAGCGGTCGGTCCTGTCTCTTTGTCCCTCCTTTTCCCCTTCTATTCATCCCACGCAGCAGGGACTAAGTATTGCCTCATTTCACTATGGTTCTTTATCTGTACTTTGGGGGGCTATTTTTTCTTAGTTTCCTGCTCTGTTACTGTTTGACTGTGTTCAGCTTCAGCGCCATAGTTGCTTACATGTAAATATAGCATTCCTCCCTCCCACCTCCTCTTAATGCCCCAGTTGTGTTAGTGCTGCCTCCCACGCAGTGCCACACGCTCTGTTGCTTGTATTTATTCAGCCTAATTTCCATTTTGAATGTAGTCCATCAGTTGGGCTTCTTTTGATTAGATATTATTTTGATTTTGGGTATCCTTTTAAGGGAGATTGGACTTGTTTTTGCTATTTTCCTGCCTGTGTTCCCTTCTCCTATTGCAAGGAGCAGCCACGGCTCCGGGAGCCCTGGTGGCTGCGGGGAAAGGCATTCGTATTGTCCTTACATGCTGCTGCTACCTGGGAGACAATATGTTTGTAAATGTTTGTGTATTTGACGTTTGCAGCCATGGAGGGTTGGTGCGCACAAGGCAGAGCAGTGGTTACAGGTTGCGCGGGTTCATTGGCTGCATGGGCGACTGCTGGCTTGTGGACTCATTTATAACTGATTACAAACACACTAAGTGAAACATAAGAGAGGGTAGAATTGTTGCTTATTATTTGCTGCATGCCCACGATGCTGCTGTGATTTCGCTTCTCTGTGGGCTGGCGTGGTTGTGTGCATGCACTCACCTGGGTTTGAATTTTCACAGCCAGGTCTCCTATTTGTTTGCTGCCCAATTTGTCATGTAACATGGTCTTGACACCGGGCTGCGCTTGAGACTTTGGAAAGATCTGTTGTAACAGTATCTAAACTGTAGTGTTAACCCTGCTGATTTCAGTTCTGTGAATGATTTTTTTTCTTTTTTTTTTTTAGGAAGTGGGAGGCAGGTTTAGAGCACAGTGCACGTTCTTCCTCTTTATGATTAACTAATCGTGCCCAGCCTCTTTATAGTGGAAAGTAAGTTGTGAGCTTGTAACGCAACAATACACAGCGTTTGGCAGACAGAGGAAGGAAGCGTCTCCCACCCTCCCAGCAAGCGATGCGTCGTGTTGCTTTGTCTCATTTTTTCATTCCGAAGGGGGCACAGACTTCACGTTTAAAATTGCTGCTTCTGCCTAATGTAAATATATCAGCCAAGAAAAGGTCTTCTTACTCTGGCATATTGCTTTTAGAGCAGCGCTGATTGTAAATTTTGTTGAGAGCCCGCTGATCAGCGTTAACCTCAATGAGCATTGCAGAGAAGAACTGGTAGTGTGCAATTAGAAATATGCCTGCCATGCCCGAAGGTGCTTCAACAGTGCAATAAACCTATCAGCCCAGCGCCTTCTTGTTTGCACTTGAGGTGTGTAAAGATCGAGAATACAACTCAGGGTTTCTTTGGGGTTATGTATGAACTTTATCCTGAACAAACCACAAACAGTGAGCAGAGATTCCCTCTCTCTCTCTGATCCTTATTTTGTCTAAAATGTGTGCATTAACAAGGAGAAATTCTATGTTATATGTTTGGACTTCAGACACATCAAACATGAAAAAAACAGATGTTCTCAGGAACGGGCTGGGAACCAAAACTGGCCCTGGCAAAGTGCTTGGCCGCCCCCCCCCGGGGGTTTGGGGGTGCAGCTGAGCAATTCGCCAGGGCGGGTTTTGGCCGATTTTGTTGCAGGGGCCGATATTGCAGCTATGCTGCAAAAACGGCCCTGTAACAAAAACGGCTCCCCTTTACTTTTCGCACTTTATATTGATCCTTTAATTAACCGTTTTAATTTGGAGGAAAAGAATAAACCGATCTGCTTAGCCAATCTAAGTTATCGAGCATTAGCATATGCTGACGACATCGTCCTCGTTACAACTGATGTTTAGACAGCGGTGCCAGCAATTAATGACTTAGCTTCACAGTTCGGATATTTTTCTGGGTACAAACTTAATCTGTTGAAAACCCAGATCCTATGTTCTGGGGATAACCACCCGGCTGATATTTTTATGGCTTCGTAAGTCATGTACCTTGGAATTAAAATCTCGCTTCCGATATCTGGTATTCCGGAATTAAATATGAACCCAGCGTTGGCTAAAATTAACTCTATGTTAGAGCGTTTAGACCATCTGCATTTATCCCTGCATGGTAGAGTTAATGTTTTAAAAATGCTAATCCTACCTAAGGTATTATATATGTATCGTACAATACCCCTGGAATTTCCCCCTTCCTGTTTTAAAAATTTAGAAAGGGCGACATCTAGATTTCTGTGGGGTTATAAACGACAGCGGAAAGCCCTTGAAAAAATGATCCTTAGTAAGGAGTGTGGTGGGTGGAATGTCCCGTATTTTCTGTTCTACTATATTGCGGCGACTCTCCAATCTATTAGTCCATTGATAATTGGGAATAGAGCCGAATTCCTGCTTGTAATACTCCGTCAATTTATGAGATGCTTATGGGAGAAGGAATGAAAGCCTGTTTTCTTAAACTGATAGAACCCAGCTATTATAAATAAACGAGATTCAAGACGTTGAAAGCAGCATTTGGTGTCTGGCAAAATGTTCGGAAGCATTTGGGTTTAACTAAATTGAACACATATGCCCCCTTTGCCGCTTCTGGTCTATTGCCCTCCGCCATCTTTTGTGACTTACCTGCCATTAGGTGGAAGCTGAAAGGAGTATGTTATTTATGGGATTTGTTTCTTGATGGCCAATTGGCATCCTTTCAGGAGCTACAGAGTAGGCATTCTTTAAATAAAAATGATTTTTTAAAGTTTCTCCAGATACGCAGATTTTTACAAAATTCACCATATTTTGCAGTTACTAGTATGAATAAAGTCCCCCTCTTGGAACATTTACAAAAAAAAACATCAATTGGCATTCTGTACTCATGTTTGATGCAGGAACTTGGGGACGATTTAGATAATTGTCAGTCGAAGTGGGCAAGTAAACTGGGGATACCCGATATTGATGTTCAGGAGTCTGTTAAGCTTGCCTCTGAATTTTTAATAACTGGGATGATGACATTCCAACATTTTATGTGCATACATGATCTTTACTACACTCCTAGCAAAGTTGTAAAATGGAGTACGACAGTGGGGACGAAATGCAATCACTGTGGTTTGTACGCTGCTGATACATTACACATGTTTTTTCAATTTGGTAAGCTTGGGGAGTTCTTTCAACAAATTGAAAGCTTTTTGGTTGCTATTGTCAAGAGTAATATCAATGTAACTGCAGAGATGGTGTTAATTGGTTTAAGCTCAGGTACTCCTAGATCTAAACCATTAACGTGCTTTCTTTTTATTTGCATGGCGGTAGCCCGAGCCTGCATCACTAGGGATTGGATTAATCCTGACCCCCCGTCTTTTTTTAATTGGTGGGAAAGATTATTATTTATGTATAATATAGAATCCGCTATGTATAAATTTAAGGGTGTTAAAAGGAGGGCTATGGGAGGGAAAATGTGTGCGCCAATTGCTGATTGGATTTAGATATTGTATGAATTGGAGTATGTAACTAATTTATTTATCTGTGGAATTGTGACTGTCCATTGCTGATTTTCCTTGCATAAAATAATAAACTTAGAAAAAAAAGAACATGTGATACGAAGATTCTTAATTATGTTGAAAGGTTGTGCATCGGTATGACACAACACTATGGGCCCGATGTAGGTAAATCTACATTTACCACTTCATAAATACCGAATCATACCGAATCGGTATTTATGAAGTGGTAAATTAGAGGGGGGGAGATGTAGGTATTTCAGATTCGGTAAATACCGAATCTGTAAGATTCGGTATTTACCGATTCTGTAACTACCGATTCGGTATCCCCCATTGCTTCCTATGGGCCTTGAAGCCCATAGGAATCAATGGGCATTACCGAATCGGTAATTACCGATTCGGTAATTACCGATTTGTGCAAGGGTGCAGGGGGTGTCACTTTGACACCCTCCAGCACCCCAAAAAAAGGCATGTGAGCCATGTGGCACACAGACATGCCCTAAGGGCATGTCTGTCTGTCACATGGCATAGGTGTGCATGCACACATGTGCATGCACACCTGGATTCAGTATTTTAATACCCAATTGGATTGGGTGTTAAAATACCGAATCTGAAGGGCCCGTGGGACTGAAAGTAGTCCCACCTACATCCCAAATTTAAAAAATCGGTAAAATTACCGATTCGGTATTTTTGCGATTCGGTAATTTTACCGAATCGGTAAAATACCGAATCGGACAAAAAAAGGTCCCCTACATCTCAGTAGGCCAAATACCGGTCGGAAACGGCCGAAATCGGCCGTTTCCGACCGGTATTTGGTACCTACATCGGGCCCTAAGTGAGAACACATTGAGTTACACAATTCTCTTTTGTGCAACATTAGCATTAGTGTGAAAAACATTTTGAAGTACAGATCACATTTATGTGGAAAATCAAATATGGGGGCAAAATTACATCTAGTTGCAAAATTTTCGTTGGTGCAATATCACCAGAAGTGCGTTGATACTTTTAAGAGTACACATACACATGAATTATAGTGATCAATGCTTTCCTTCACCTTCAGTCACAAAAGAGACAAGGGAACCCTACCCACTAAGGAACCAGGGTCAGTGCTTTATATCGGAAAACAACGGTTCCAGTGGCACAATAAATGTAAGACTGATAGTCAATACAATATATGTTAATTAATAACAATTAAAGGGTTAAAGGAGGGTATCCGACAGAGAAACGACTCTACACGGAAGATTCCATATCATCATTGAATTTTATATTTCTTTTGTTTAATTTTTTCATACTTTTTCAACAATCAATAAATATTCATAGTGTTACAAAATTAAGTGCAAGGTGACCCAAAGTGTAAAATAAGAACCAAGGAGGTACAGCAATTATAACAAACTAATACAAGCAGAAGTGACATATAAGGTTTCTAAAGGGAATAAGAGTGCAAGAAAACGACCACAATTAATAATGAACACAATAGTTTGTGACAATGGCTATCGAGAATCATAGGCACTGTTCGTAGGGTTCGTTTTCTGGGGGCGTCGACGGCGTTTCGACCCAAATAGTATAATGGGTCACGTCAGGACTAAACAATGTGGGACTCTGTGAATAGGGTGTGACAAAAATAAAAATGGTGGTGTAAGAATACAACTTTTAACAAGGATATTTAATTGCAGATTATTGGGAGGCAAGTGGACTAGTTACCTAGACTTTTAGATCACACGCAAACAGGATGATAACTTGAGGAGTGACACCCAAGCGTGAGTACAAAATTAAATACACTTACAGTGAACCCAGCCGGGTACTGTTGTGTGGTGCTGCGCCAAAAGGAAAGAATAACAATTAATGTACAAGTATCATTATAATGTGGGTAATTCTATGCTGAAAAAATTAACAGCAAGACTTACCACTGTCGTGGTTCAATAGTTGAGGCCGGGGTAGCCTATGAGCTTTTTCAGACTGCACCAGGGTATGATAGGCAAATACCTTCAAAAATGCATAGCAGGTAATCAGGTTTCAATACTGGAGTTGACATATAATATTCACTCTGAAATAGTTGGAATCTTACCAGATTAAAAGGAGTAGGTAATGTACTCCATAAAGATAACAGCGTTTGGCAATTGCCAGTTTCAATATTATGAAACGCCTCGCAGGGATTAGTCACTCGCGTTGCCAGGTCGGGACGATACCTAGAATAATGCGATGCAATCAGTGTTCGTTACGGACTTAGCATATAGCGTAATGTCTTTAAACAGCTCTCGGCTGTGTCTTACCCGCTAGCTGAATTGAGGTGCAGTCTTCAGTAACTGGAATTGACTTCCGCGATCCGGAAGCAGTCTCTATCAGACAAGGCACGAATACGGGCATTTACGAGCAAAACACAGGGGGCGTGAGGAGAGCGAAGGCTCCATCCTCACGATAGAGAAAGGACTTGACAGGGAAAGAATGGAGCCAGAGTAATCGATGTCCCGATTGGAAGTGAACGATACCCCTGATAACGCGATTTTAGATTGTTAGGTCAATCCTTACGATGGAACACACAAAATCCAATTTGAATGAAGTTAAAGTTGCATGTCATTCTACATACATTCTACAGTAAAAAAAACGTAAAAAGACAAGTATTACGGCAATTTTTCGAGAGGGCACTTAAAACATTGTAACCATTATGCTGTACAGTGGTTTAACTTTTTAGGCGAAAAAACACATTATTATGAGGAACAAAGGAGTTAGTGCAGCAATTTTCAAGGGAGCACTTTGCACCTATTGTACAAAATACAATGTGTACATTAGTTTCACATTTGTCCCATCAATATAATGTATGATTAACTGACCCAGGGTACAACATCACGAAAACCTTCAATCGAATCAGTAACCACAATTTTCTTATTGTTGAGGAAGAGAGGTTACATAACCTCGCCATTCCTCAGCTGAATTAAGCCCATGATTTATAGAATTCACTTTGTCAATCCAATGGCATTCGCGCCTTTGCAGTATTTGCGAAATGTTTCCGCCTCTCTCTGGTAACTTCGCAATATCAATCACCTGCCATTTAATTTCTTCAGTTGTATGGTTTTTGTCAAGAAAATGCTGGACCAGAGGAGCAGTCACCACAGATTTTCTAATGCGACTGCGATGTTGACTTATTCTGGCTTTAATTGGTTGCTGAGTTTGTCCAATGTAGGGTAATCCACATGGACACCAGATGCAGTACACCACATTTCGGGTGTTGCAATTCGAAAAAAAGTCAAGTTTATGTTCAACCTCACCATGTTTGAACACAGTGGTGTCTTCAGTGAAAGGACATATGATGCAATTGCCACATCTATGGTGGATGGCCCCATGCTGCTTCCAAAGTGCCTGATTTTTTGGTGATTTCAGTAGATGATCTTACCAAATGATCTTTTATATTCTTGGCCCTTTTATATGCAAATAGGGGAGTTTCAAACGAGGAATCTAGACTTTGAATAATCTCCCAGTGCTTAGTAATGGCTTTCCTGATTTTGTTAGTGTGTGTGCCAAATGTAGTGACACATACAATTTTAGATGTCTGTTTTTTTGGTTTAGATAAAAGTAATTCCTCCCTTGGGCAGTACCATGCTTGTTTGAGCGATCTTTTCACTATCTTATTAGGGTAACCTCTCAGCAACAGTTTCTTTTTTAGTACTTCTGCTCCATTAAAGTAATCAACCTTGCGGGCACAATTGCGACGTATACGCAAAAATTGCCCGAAAGGAAGACCATCTCTCAGTGCTCCCGGGTGTTGACTTTTATATGCTAAAAGCATATTTCTTTCAGTAGGTTTCCTATGTAGTGACGTAAATACTTTGCCATCATCATGTTGGATATTGAGATCCAAAAATGCAATTCTTTTTTTGTGGTCTGTAGATGTAAATGTCAAATGCATTTGGACGTGGTTAAGGTAAGACACAAAATCATTAAACGCGTCCTCATTGCCTCTCCACACTAAAAAGATGTCATCTATGTATCTATACCAACAACTGATGTTGGAATGTTGAGGGTTTTGGTCATTCAGAGCATATCTCATCTCCACGTCATTCATATAAATATTCGCTAGGTTGGGCGCAAAAATTGCGCCCATGCTGGTCCCGCAGCACTGTTGATAATATTGACCATTAGATACAAAATAGTTAGTTTGAAGTGCAACCCGTAATAGCGCAATTATGAATGAGGTGGGGACATTGAATGGTCTTGGTCTTGTATCGAAAAGCCGTTCAATCACAAGGATACTGTCCATTTGTGGTATATTTGTGTAAAAGGACGAAATATCCAGAGTGGCTAACAAATCAGTTTCTTCATGGAAGACCATGCCCTCTATTAAATTTATCATGTGTGTTGTATCACGTACATAGCTTTTCTGTAGAGGGACAAAGTCTTGGATAAAGAAATTAATGTACTTCCCGATCGGCTCATTACAGAGCCACAACCCGATAGGATAGGATTGCCTGGAGGATGTGTCACACTTTTGTGTATTTTCGGGAGAGTATAAAGAACCGGAGTTCTAGGATTGTCCGCATTAAGATATTCAAACTCGTGCTTAGTTATAAAGCCTTGTTCAAGGCCTTCCGATGTTATATGTAAAATTTCTTGGCGAATCGTGGTTAATGGATTATAGTTCCGTTTTTTGTAATGCTTATCTTCTGATATTTGTTTGATAATCTCGGCATCGTAATCAGCTCTGTCCTGAATCACTATGCCTCCTCCTTTATCCGCTGGTTTGAGAATCAAGGAGGAGTCATTCTTGAGGTTGTTTAATGCTTGGCGTTCAGCAAAGGAGATGTTATATGGTGTGAACTCTCCTTTATTTTTTATATTGGCTACATCTTGTAGAACCAATTTCTCAAAGGTAAGTAGTTCATGTGGCATCATTGCATTGGTGGGATAGAAAGTAGATTGGGGTCTCAAACCTGTAACTGAATCACTAGAGGTAAATTCACGATCTTTAAAGAAAATTTTTAACCAAATCTTCCTGAAAAACTGAAACAATTCAGTTTTCAGATTGAAGAAATTCGTTATTTCAGTTATCACAAAAGATAATCCCTTACTCAGTAATGATATTTCAGAGGAGGATAACACATGTTTAGATAAATTAAAAATTGGAATAGTGTCCATACTATTGTTGTTAATGTTTAGTATTGCTGTTGTCCCCATTGATAATGTTTGTTCCTGGTCTGGCGTTCCCCAGGATACTGGTGCCAAACTTTTCTCTTGGGCTTCGCTCCTCTGCCTAAAAAAGGCTGACCTTGGTGATTCACGGAGAGACTAGGGCCGGCCTGATTGTCCGAGTCACTCGAGCCCCCCTATGATTCTGAGAAGGTTATAGGTTGATTTCTTTTGAATCCACCCCGTGTATTCTGCCTATTTTGGGTTGGAAAGGTGTTATAAAAATCTTCTTTTAAATAGGGGAAAGCTTTTTCTTTCTCATATGTTTTGATATCTTTCGATACCTTATCTGCCTTTTTCTTCAATTCAAAATTATTGAAGTCCTCTATTGATTTGTTAAGTTTATCGAATAGTGCTTTTGCTTCAGTGACCCCGTCACCACCCAATAGTACTTTTTCCAACTCCTCAATCTCTTGTAGTTCTAATTTAGAATGTTCTAATGCTGTTTCTACTCCTAAGACCATCCAATGACGAGAGCATGTAATTGAAATGCCACAGAAGCTTCCTTTGAATTTTGGATCTTCTCGGAAGATGCCTGGCACGTTCCTTACCTGAAGTCCCTGTAGTATTATGCCTGCTCTCAAGTAATCTGACAGCATGCGAGCATGCAGCTCTGTCCTTACGTGTTTCTTTTTTGCCTTCTCAAGTTTTTCAATCAAAATCTGACGTGGACTAAGACTATTACTTGGTAAATTCGAGAATAAAGATGGTCCACTTGTAAGTTTAGTAATATATTCCTTGGTATAGAGTGGAGCTTCAATGTCGGACATCCTAACCCTACACACAAAAGTAGCACCCTATACTTGTATAGGGCAAGGAGAATCCGTTATAAAGGATAATCCCTTGTGGTGAGCCCACCGCACAAAGAGTCACAAAAGAGACAAGGGAACCCTACCCACTAAGGAAAAAGGGTCAGTGCTTTATATCGGAAAACAACGGTTCCAGTGGCACAATAAATGTAAGACTGATAGTCAATACAATATAGGTTAATTAATAACAATTAAAGGGTTAAAGGAGGGTATCCGACAGAGAAACGACTCTACACGGAAGATTCCATATCATCATTGAATTTTATATTTCTTTTGTTTAATTTTTTCATACTTTTTCAACAATCAATAAATATTCATAGTGTTACAAAATTAAGTGCAAGGTGACCCAAAGTGTAAAATAAGAACCAAGGAGGTACAATAATTATAACAAACTAATACAGGCAGAAGTGACATATAAGGTTTCTAAAGGGAATAATAGTGCAAGAAAACGACCACAATTAATAATGAACACAATAGTTTGTGACAATGGCTATCGAGAATCATAGGCACTGTTCGTAGGGTTTGTTTTCTGGGGTCGTCGATGGCGTTTCGACCCAAATAGTATAATGGGTCTCGTCAGGACTAAACAATGTGGGACTCTGTGAATAGGGGGTGACAAAAATAAAAATTGTGGTGTAAGAACACTACTTTTAACAAGGATATTTAATTGCAGATTATTGGGAGGCAAGTGGACTAGTTACCTAGACTTTTAGATCACACGCGAACAGGATGATAACTTGAGGGGTGACACCCAAGCGTGAGTACAAAATTAAATACACTTACAGTGAACGCAGCTGGGTACTGTTGTGTGGTGTTGCGCCAAAAGTAAAGAATAACAATTAATGTACAAGTATCATTATAATGTGGCCAATTCTATGCTGAAAAAATTAACAGCAAGACTTACCACTGTCGTGGTTTAATAGTTGAGGCCAGGGTAGCCTATGAGCTTTTTCAGACTGCACCAGGGTATGATAGGCAAATACCTTCAAAAATGCATAGCAGGTAATCAGGTTTCAATACTGGAGTTGACATATAATATTCACTCTGAAATAGTTGGAATCTTACCAAATTAAAAGGAGTAGGTAATGTACTCCATAAAGATAACGGCGTTTGGCAATTGCCAGTTTCAATAATATGAAACGCCTCGCGGGGATTAGTCACTCACGTTGCCAGGTCGGGACGATACCTAGAATAATGCAATGCAATCAGTGTTCGTTACGGACTTAGCATATAGCGTAATGTCTTTAAACAGCTCACAGCTGTGTCTTACCCGCTAGCTGAATTGAGGTGCAGTCTTCAGTAACTGGAATTGACTTCCGCGATCCGCAAGCAGTCTCTATCAGACAAGGCGCGAATACGGGCATTTACGAGCAAAACGCAGGGGGCGTGAAGGGAGCGAAGGCTACATCCTCACATTAGAGAAAGGACTTGACAGGGAAAGAATGGGGCCAGAGTAATCGATGTCCCAATTGGAAGTGACAGATACCCCTGATAACGCGATTTCTAAGGGTAAAGTTCCCACTCTGAATTTGATGTAGAGTGCCCGAACTACTGGTAATGTAATCAGATCCAGTTAGGGCTCAAAGGCGACCACGTCTTTGATTTTCAAATAAGCAGCGGTAGAATTGCAGTGACGTGGATTGCCGATAAGCTGGGCCGAGACCCACTCCCAGTATAGTTTTTTTAGGGTTGCCTTCGGTGGGGCAGATTTTGTAGTCCAACAAGACCCCAAACCCAGTTCCCCCAAGAGGTTTTTGATGTCCCTTAGCCACTTGATCTTATGCCAACCACCCATTCCCATTACCTCTGACAGCCCATCCGCATAGGTTTTCAGTTCAGGGACCCTCCACAGGCGTGCCCATAAAAGGAGGGGCCGAAGGCGAGCCTGGTCCTTGATCGGTTTGCATCCCACATCCAAAAGCACCGGGACTGTTGGGGTACTCAACGGGATGGCCAGAAGATCCTTCAAAAATTTGTTCTCTGCCTTGGATAGGGCCTCCGAGTTTCCAAGGCCCCATAACTCCACCCCGTATAGTGATGCCGTGACAGCCCTGGCTTTGTAAATGTCAATTACTGGAGCTACACATTGTTTGGATGAGTTACGATACTCCCTTAACAATGCTCCCCCCACCCTTTTGTGGCTAAGGATAATTTTATTGATGTGGGGAGACCAGCTCATGGCATCACTCATGCGAATTCCGAAATAGTCAAATTTGGAGACTCTCTCAAGAGGAACGGAGTTTAGGACTGGAGGACAACCAAGTTTCCGTGGGGGTGCATGATCAAATATTTCGTTTTATTCACGTTGATGACCAGCCCTCTTTTTGAGCAAAAGTCCTGAAAGCGGTTCAGAAGCTTCTGTAGACCCTGGGGAGTCTTTGAAATAAGGAGGGTGTCGTCGGCAAACAACAGGGTTGGGATCCGCACACCCCCCAGGGAGGGTGCATCTGCGGGTTCATCAAGCAGGTGCTGTACCACACCATTTACCCACAGGGAAAATAGTGTGGGAGCTAATACACATCCCTGTCGGACGCCCCTATGGACCGGGATCCTATCGGTCTTTTCCCCATTCTGGCCCCATCGCACCTGTGCGTAGTTGTCATTATGTAATTTAATAAGGAGCAACTGAATGTAGGGGGGCAGCCCAAGACCCTGCAAAACCCTCCAAAGTACCTCCCTGGGAACCAGGTCAAAGGCAGTCTTTAAGTCTATAAAAGCCAAATAGAGACTGCCTTTGCCCAGCTCCACCACCTTCCAATGTAGAAGCATCAGTCTGAACACTTGCTCAATAGTTCCCGTACCGGAACGAAAGCCTGCCTGAAAGTCAGACAATTTATGGTTTTCGTCCACCCAATGAAGAATCCTCCCCAGGATCGCCTTTCCCACCACCTTCTGGGTTGAGTCTATCAGGCTTATCGGCCTGTAATTCCCTGGTTGGTCCCAACAGCCCTTTTTAAAAATTGGAACAACCTCTGCCCCTTTCCAAGACTCAGGGACAGGACCTCCCTCTAAGATGGCGTTGAGAAGAGCAGAAACCAATTTGCCCCATTCACTCGGGTAGGCTCGAAGTAGGTCCCCTGGAAGCCCATCAGGGCCAGCTGCTTTCAGGGGTACCAAGGATTTGATAACGTTCGTGACCTCCCGTACAGTGAAGTGGTCGATGGCTCTGTCCAATGAGAATGGGGGAAGGTAAAATGGCTCGTTAAGAGGCCCTTCTACTGCAGAGTATAAGGCCCTGAAGTGGTTAAACCATGTCTGGGCAGGAATTGTACAAGTCCTCAGAGTGTCATCAGGACGATTCCTAGAGCCCACCAAGTTCCAAAATCCCTTAGCGTCCTTCCCTCGACTAGCGGCCAAGAGATCCCGCCAAAAGTTTCCTCCCACTCTTTTTTTGCGGCTTTCATGCAATGGGAATAAAACTTCCTAGCCTCCCTAGTCCTTATTTGGGACTTAGATTTCACAGCTTCAATAAGCAGTGTCTTAGAATCCCTACATTTGTGGTTGAACCAACCCTGTCTTTTCCCTGGGCGTGTCTTAGCCCCTGTATGTCTAGTTTGGACAATAAACAGCTTGCTTATGGCCAGGGTCAGATCACAAAACGACCCAGACACCTCCGCTGGCCCACCCTCCGAGGAATCCAAGTTATCAACGACTGCGGCTAGGAGCTGCGTTATAATGATCACCTTCTCTAGCGAAAGTGTGAGCTTAGCCCACTTCAGCCGTCTGCTGCAGTTCGAGACAACGGCTTCACCAAGGACAGTGGTGCGTGGAGACGGACCCCCTATGCCCTCCAGCCACCAGGGAGTCAAGGCAAGGGAGAGCAGATTGTGATCGCTCTCGACGGACGATACAATTTCCATATCTCTCACAGCGCTCCATAGGTGGACGTCAAGCAGAATGTAGTCAATTCTTGACGTATGGTTAGGCCTATTAAACGTGTGGGCTCCCACTTTGTCAGATCTTGTCCTGCCATTAAGGGCCCTCAGGTCGAACTCCATGGTGAGAGTATTAATCTGGAGTGCCACTTCTGTCCATCTCTTGATTGGGGTTAGCTCAAGAGCCGGTATCCCCCTCCTTTGGTCATCCTCCTCCTGTTCTAGGGTGACGTCCGAGCCAAGGGGCTCGAACGTGCAGTTAAAGTCCCCCGCGACCAGGGTACATAATTTGTAAGGGGAAGACCTGAGCAAGCTCTCTAGGAGAGCTATAGTAGGCGAATGACTACCTCTCCTAGTACCCCAAGCATAGATGTTATAAATGTTTAGAATGACACAGCCCCAAGAGTTTTTTAGGGTAATGTTGAGGAGATCCGGACAGTTAGTTTGATGCTCCTCTACCTTGCAGTTAAGGGAAGAGGCCACCCAAATAAGGAGGCCTCCCGAGGGACGTCCCCTGCCAGATTCCGGGTGGACAGCAGGTATATAGTGGGATGAATAACCCACCTTGTGGGTGGGCTCCCTGCTCCATGTCTCCTGGAACATGCAGATGGAATATTCCTCCACAAGGGCATTCCAGTCGGGCAAAACCAACTTCCTATCTAATCCAGCCACGTTCCAGCTGAAAACCCCAAGAGGTGGGTCCGTCACAGCTGCAGCACTACTGGACTCGACATCGCCGCCCGTGTCTGCCTCGACCGGAATAGGAGGGTCGCTATCGTCTTCATCAATGTCCCGCCCCTCACCTTGTTCCTGTCTACCCGTAGGGGCTACATGCTTTCCTGTTGGAGTAGATGGGCTGGTCAGCGTTCGGGTGAGATGGAGAGCCCCACCAGATGTAGAATCCCCCCGAGCCTCCCCGAGGGAATCAGCAAGTCAATACCCCATAGGACCCCATCTCGACCTTGGCCATTCTGCATGCAGCTGGAACTGAGGTGTCACAGGATACCGTTGGCTACCAGTGTTGTTTTGGCAGGTATCCACATAGGATGGGCCAAGGTCGTTCGTGACTGGCCGCAGGTAGAAATATGATAAGTCCACCACATCAATGCCTGGACAACCCGCAAGCTGATTGGAATTGCAGATTGTGTGGGCAACTCTAGTATCTTGGAAGTTAACTACCATGCAATCGCCTTCAAATAGTTTCTTGCCCTGTCCTACCCATCCTACCCTACGCACTCCAAGAATCAAACCATCCACATCCCTAGGTAGGGGTTTATTGGCTTTTAGCCAGTGCATGGTTTTATTCTTTAGGGCCTGGTGGGTTTCCAACTGGGCATCCTTCAGAATGGAGACATTAATAAGGACAACAACATAAGGGTGACACTCTGGGGGGAGATTAACTGGCAGACATTTAGGGGCCGCCCTCTGCGGTATATCCGCTGAGGAAACAGCTCTCAAATGGCTCGTTGCTGATTTTGCGTGTGCAGCTGTGCCAACTCCCCTGGCATCCACTGTTGGCTGAGCCGGTCGTTTTGGCTTAGATGGGTCCCCCCCACTTGCGACTTCATTTGGCCTGGTTTAGCTTTTGCATCCTTTGGTAACTGGGGGGTGCTTGCGTGGGCCTGGGCAGTATGAGTTTTTGACTTAGATTGGTCCCCTCCCACTTGCAACTTCGTTTAGCCAGGTTTAGTTTTGGTATTCTTTGGTAGCTGGGGGGTGCTTGCGTGGACCTGGGCAGTGTGAGTAATAGTTCCCGGTTTAACGATAGCAGGAATCACAGAAACAGTAGTCAAGTCCTTACCTACTGCTGTAGTAGATGCAGTCGTTAACGGGGGTATTGCCTGGGTTGAGCCCACTATAGCGCCCTTTCCATCATTCCCTCCCATACTGTCTTCTCTAGCTCTGGACTGAAGTTTAATAAGGGTTTTCAAGGAAAAAAAGTTATCTAGGGTTGTCTGCTCGAACCTATCTAACCTTTCCCCCAGACCCTTAAATTGATCAGTAAGCGGGACCAGTAGGGACTTAACCAGGTTCTCAAGTATCTTTAGGGAAGGCAATTCCTGTGATGCTGCTGGTGAGGCAGTGGGGATAGGGGGTGCCTGCACAGCTTCAGCCTCACCTACTAGAGGGACAATTCCACCTACTGGGTCAGGGAACAGCGTAACAGGGCTGCAGCTATTTATTACACCGGGCCTCTTGGTGCATGCTTCCTCGGGCGCTTAGGAAGTGATGTAAAGCTGCCCTTCCGAGTAGTCGCAGCCCTTTTGCTTTTTATGCGAACCAAGGAGTCATGGGCCAAGCATGGTGGGTTCGGGGCCGAGGGAGGATCTTGGAGCGGTAGGTGGCAGTCCTGGCTGATGGAAGGGCTCGGTAGCACAAGGGAACATGGTCCCCCGACTGCAGGACTGAAACTAGGGGACAATGATTGTCCCACCAGAACCTCCAACCCATCAATACTTGCCCCTATTGCAGCAAGCCGTGGCTGCTCGGGCACGATCCTAGGGAGAGGGGAGGTGGAATGGGTGGTAGTTGGAGACAGGGCCTGTGCCACCGCTCCTAATGAGGAGCGTCTTGCCGGAAGAAAATCTTGTGAGAGGCGGCACTTCGTCATCACAATCTCCTTTTCTATAACAGCGGCTACTCTGGTGAGGAGTTTATCCATTGTACCTATTGTGGTGCTCCTTGCAACCCCCTCTCCCCCACCCCTCAATGTTTTCCCTGAGCGGGTAGACATTAAGGCAACTAAACCCCAACCAAGAGACAACTAACTTTAACTCAGAAGGTAGCAGATGACAGGAGGGTGGCCCAGCCCAGCCTCTGACAGCCCCGGACTGCCACAGACTGCCCGCCCTTTGCCCGGGCTTCGCTCGGCGACCCGCTCGCGCCCCGCTACGTGGCTATTGTTCCTTGATAAAGGGGCGTGTGGGGCGTGGTGTCCAGGGGGCGCGGCGGCAATTGCTGTCAATGCGCTGAGCCTCCTGGTCAGTGTAGTTACTGACGCTGCTCCACCTTCAGCGAGCTCCTTGATGATCCTGGATGACCGCAGCTCCTCAGGGGACAGGTGAACCGATTTGCCCCTCGCTGACTGTGCGAAGCAGCACCCACGGAGCGGGTGCGGCGAGCGGCAAGGCAGTCAGCGGTATCCCCTTAGAAGGGGTGAGAGCAAACCTTGGATGAGAGCCTCAAGTCCCACAAGCCGTCTCCCACAGGTACGCTGTCCCGTGTTCATTATTAATTGTGGTCGTTTTCTTGCACTATTATTCCCTTTAGAAACCTTATATGTCACTTCTGCCTGTATTAGTTTGTTATAATTGTTGTACCTCCTTGGTTCTTATTTTACACTTTGGGTCACCTTGCACTTAATTTTGTAACACTATGAATATTTATTGATTGTTGAAAAAGTATGAAAAAATTAAACAAAAGAAATATAAAATTCAATGATGATATGGAATCTTCCGTGTAGAGTCGTTTCTCTGTCGGATACCCTCCTTTAACCCTTTAATTGTTATTAATTAACATATATTGTATTGACTATCAGTCTTACATTCCTTCACCTTCAAGCAATTCAATGAGCAGAACTCCTTCATCCGGAAAATTCCAATACAACCCATCTCTTCCTCGCACTTCCACCAACCATGTCATCTCTCTCCAACACACCCAATGCCCATCATCTCTCACTCCCACTCCCACCTCTAAACTTGCAATCCCAATACCCCCTCTCATCCTTCCTTCACACTGCCTATCTTCTCTCTGTACTGCCTTCTCACACATGCTACCTTCCCATACCTCCTTGTGCTATACAGTGGTTCACCTCTCCCCTCCCCCTCTAAATGCCCCTCCCATTCTTCCCTCTCTCTCTATCTCTCATGCATCTCTTACCCCTCTCTCTCGCTATCTCACACACTCTTCCTGCCTCTCTCTTGTAGTTCACTTCAGGTCTTCCAGCACAGTTTCTTTCCTATGCCTTTTCAAGGTGTCCCTCCTTCAAACCCACCCTCTCCTCTTCTTCTTGGGGTGTTTGGTACATACACATGTGCTCCCTCTTTAAATGTCTCTCGTCTGCTCTCCCCTTCTTTCTCTCCTTCTCACACACTCTTTCTGCTCCTCTATCAGGAGATAATTCATGCTTCGTGCACAAACTACCTATCCCTCACTATCTTCCTTTCTAACTATTTTGTGCAGCTCTCACCCCTACTTATTCACTATGGCACATATTTCCACTACACAAATACACACCACACAAATCCGCCACACACAATGCCACAACTAACAATTCCAATACAACACAAATAATTCCACTTCACACCACATATATCCACTCCAAACTAAAACATATGAGTAAAATACATTGCCATTTACAATGCCAATAGCTTTAACTCTTGCAAATGCAAGACCTATTGTTGCCATACTGACTGTATCACTCAAAACTTGAAAATGGTAAGTGGGGCACATGCTTCACAGACCACACACTTCATTTTTAAAAATCACTTAACAAAGGGGGACATTTTAAAATGTATAATTAGGTCGAAGCCTACCATGCGCTCCCTACGTTGCTAAATGAATTTTGGCGAGATTCCAAAAGCTGCCATACAAATACATTGTACACTTTGCGTACAATGACTTTGTAGTTCGGAATTCACATTTCCCTATTATTTTTAGGCTCGAACAAAGGTCAAATGTCAGGCTGTGTCTTCGGGGGAGTTTACTGTTTACTCTTCTTTCTCAGACTTCAAAGTGAGACTATTAATGTGACAATCAGGAAGGGTACTGCAGGTGTGCTGGAGTAAAGCTGTACAATGTTATTTTTTTGTAGCAAACAACAACATTTATAGGTTTATAAATAAGAATTTATCAGAATTAGGAAAAGGCAAATCAATTTTTTTTTTGGATAACTCTAAAGTGTGTAGAAAACAAATATTTTAATCCGATCAAAAGAGATCAATACACTGATAGTATTTAAAAAAGTAGTTGTTTGTACACTTTTATCAGTACAACTGTGTGTCTTTACAAATATAATTCTCATTTCAAATGAAAATATGTTCTCGTTAATAGCAGTGCGCTACCACACTATTCATACTACACTTTACCTCACTGCACTCTACGCCACTCAAATCCACTGTGCATTATTCCGCTCAATGTCACTCTGCTGTACACCACTACAATCTAACCTGTGCCACTCACCTCAAGTTAATTCAACACTGCACTATGCACCACAGTACTCTACACCACTACACTCCATGCCTCTACATTCTAACATTGCAAACAACAACACTGCACTCTTCAACAATGCCCTCAACACCACAATACTAACAAATAATTAACTCTATGCCACAATCTTTTCTAGAACACTGAGCATAATCTTTTCTAGAACACTTAGCTGTACACTACTATAGTCTACACAGCAACGCTCTGCGCCACTGCACTCTATGTCACTGCATACTAAGCCACTCTACTCGACACCACTGAACTCGATGTCACTCTACTCTGCACAACTTCACGCTATAACGCTGCACTCCACTCTGCACCACTTCACTCTACCCCACTCTACTGCACTCTATGCCAATGCACCCTATGCCACTGCAGTCTACACAACAACACTGTTTCCCACTACACACTAAACCACCGCACTCTACGAAAATACACTCCACGCTACTTTAATCAACTGTGCACCACTGTACACTATCACACTTCACTCTATGCCACTCTATTCTACACCTCTTCACTCTAACATGCACCGCTCCACTCCTCTCTACTAGACAATGTCCCACTCTACTCTACTCTGCAAAACTTCACTCTATGGCACTGCACTCTATGCCAATCCACTCTATTCTATCTATACCACTCCACTCTATACCACTTCACTCTACTCTAAAACAATCTACTCTACGCTACTACATACTATACTACACCACTCTAAGGCACTCTTATACAATCCATGCCACTCCACTCTACTCCACTGCACTCTAATTCTTTGCAATATACGCAGTGCCCATCTATGTCACTATACACAATTTTACTCTACACCACTGCACTCAACATAACATAATTACTATACACATAATTCCACTGCACACCATACCACATATTTACAGAACACACATCCACTCCACACCACACAATGCCACACCACTCAATTCCACAACTAACAATTCCAATCAACCCACATAATTCTCCTCAAACCACATAAATCCACTCCATAACATCAAGGGTAAAAGACACTGCAATTTACAGCGCCAAAAGCTCTAACTCTAAAAAATGCAAGACCTATTGCAGTTCTAATGTTTTTTTTCCTGTCAGATAAATACGGAACAGATCGCCTTAAAAATGCACAATACTGGTGGTTTGCAGCCCTGAATTGCTCTAGCAGATTCAGTTTAGCTTTTACCAACGCTTCAGCAAATTGACCCAAAAATCTGAATGCAAGGAATGCGATAACCACCCATCTGCCTCCCTAAAAAAAATACACTGGCCGATCCGAGTTACCCCCACAACAATTCAGCCCCATGTTCTCAGCAGTTTCTCTTCCAGTTAAGGGAGTCTTTATTTTTGGTGACTTACTTAGTCTTAGTGAGAGGATGGTGATATTTGTAAGGTGAATCACCCCTAGGAGAGGTATATGTTCTCTAGCTGGAGATCTGAGTAAGGATATTTGGCGTCCCAGATAGTCTTCGGAGAATCCCAGGGGTACACTGCCCAGATGTGGTTGGAGTGTGTTTATTGAATTTTATATATTGGTAGATGAAAAACGGTTCTCAGTGAATGTATTAGTTAAAGGAGGGCCCCTGCTGGTCCACTTAATCTCACAACAATGGGGAGTCACATTTGTTATTTATTAATGAAGTTGTATTGGAGTTCCCTCGCTTAATAGAAACACATACAGCTAATAAACAGTCAGGGCTTAGCGGGGCACTCCCCCAATATCGCAGCATTCTATCCACTTTCCTGTGCTCAGGTGGCACTAACATCTACAAACAGGAGTGATGAGGAGCATACATTCTTAGATCCAGAGACCCCTTCGCCTATGTATCCAATGCTGGGTTTACAGGTTGCCAGTGGGTCCGTGGTGTATGCAGATGACAGGTGCAAATATGAACAGCATGCTCAGCTATGGGTCTGTTTTGAATGGATGCTTGAGTAAAGTGGCATTAAGAGAAGGATCAAAGTCCACTCCCACGCTTGAGTGAAAAGATCCTGAATCCTACTGATGTTGTTAACCTTAGGTTTATTCTTCACTTTGCCACCTTCATTACCCCCTCATTTCTGAATTATCTCACTATCTCCATTTAGATAAAAATCCTCCATTTTCTCTATATCGTTGAACAGTTGGAAATCCTTGAATACAATCGCATATTTTTAATTTATATTACATACTCCCCACTAATACCGGTAGTCTCTAAATTTGGTGATCTCTGTAATTGATAAATATAATAGGTAATGCAACCAGACAGCTTTGTATACTTTCATGAGTAGGGTTCGGAATAATCATCAAAAGACAAAAAATGTCTCTTATTATATAACTCCATAGAAATTTCAATCATTCAGCATTTGTAAAGCGCAACACTGTCACCCCTAGTGGTATCTGGTGCTGTCTCTCTGTTGAAGAGCCAGGTCTTGAGTCTATTTCTGAAGTCTGCCAGCGAGGGGGTTGTACGGAGCTGGAGAGGAAGGTTGTGGTGACACAAAAATATCACTGAATATAGAGTGAGAAATTAAAAGTGGTTATTTGACAAATTATGATTTGTAAACTGAAACTAAAAGATCAAAGCTTATAGAGTAGTAGTAAAAATTGAGTTAATTTAAACCAAAGGTCTGTTAAATTATAACATAACATTACAATATATTAACATAAAAATGTCATTTAGAATCTAACACCGCTTTTCAAAGCCAATAAAAACCTTCCCACCGCACGCATTACATTCAAGAATTCCATATCAAATATATCTCTTATTGCTTCAGCCCTTGCCAAAATCCCATATTTCCTAAAAACAGGTTTAAAAAATTACATTGTAAAGATAAACAATTTGTAAATCAATTAAAACATGAACAGGAGAGCAGAGCATTCATAACCCACAATTTCAAATTCTTTCCCTCTGGGTGCACTTATCCAAGATCCAACCAGTCGCTCAGTGTAGCTGTAGTTTCTTTAAGCTAACAAGTTGGGGACATAGACAAAGATTGGTCCTTCAGCAGACCTAAGAATATTCCCCCTGAACATCTTTGATCTATGGTAGGGGTCTCCAAACCGGTCCTGGAGGGCCGGATCCATGCCAGATTTTTGAGATATCCCCATTGAGATACATGTAGTTATTTTAAAAATCTGGCATGGATCCGGCCCAACAGGACCGGTTTGGAGTCCCCTGATCTATGGTAATAAAAAACTGACTTACCGGTCAGATATTCTAATTATTACACAGTGCAGCACTCAACAACCTCCTTGGGACGTCTCCTGTAGAGGAGGATTACTAACACAACAATACTGGCTCCTATGAACAAGGGATTTGGAAAAGAATATAGCCTGAGAATCTTGAATTCTTCTTGGTTGAAGCTCTGGGTAAGACCAAAGGTCCCACCACATAAATTTAACAGCTCTGGACATTGTTTTGTTCCCCCGAGTAGAAATTTGTGGGAGAGCCCACACTGGTAACAAGGGTCATATGGCAGAATTTAAAAGTTTTTGAATGTTACCATGTTCTCTTGCCCTGATGATTTTTGTTAGAGCAAGACTTATACTGTTTGGAGAGTGTAATGGAGGGTTTCCTCAACAGTTCAAATTTGTAAAAGTGCTTGCTTAAACTTTATGCAAGCTCATTTAATTTAATTACAAATAAAATAATGCTAATGTGTAATATATTTGAAAGTCTGTTTTTCTTTAATATGATAATGCTATTTAGGAAAATGTTTCACCCCAACATTTTTTATTTATTTCTTTTTGACATAGTCTTTGCCAAAGTGAAACTAGATTTTGTAACTTCTGCTTCACTGTTACACAGGCCCTCAGAAACAGTAACATTGTCTGCATAAGCGATCCGTTTCTAGTCAGTTTACAGATATATATTTTTGTAACTCTTTAATTATAAGATATTTTTAGTATGTAATCAAATTATATTTTACCATGTGTGTTATGGCTTGGGAAATGTATATGTGCAACTTAGCTAGTTAATTGATGTATTGCTAGTGACTTAACAGCCAGAGGCTTCCTTGTAGAAGTCATTGCTAGCTAGTCATTGCATTGAGGAGGGACATCTACACTGTTGAGACTTTTCAAGAGAGAGAAGGTCTATTGGCCAAAGGGCCACACTGGTATAAAACCTAGTGACAAATATCTATATTTGGGTGTTTGACTATACATCAGACGTAGGTCAAAAGCCCTCAAACCCAGTTAGAGACACATTTAGTGTACAAGAAATGCATTTACCACACAGAAAACGAATATGTTTCTTAGTGGTAGTTCTATTAGTACATAGATTAGTTTGATGAAGAAAAATATAATTCCAAGACAATGTGGTATTAATTTCTTTAATATGATAATGCTATTTAGGAAAATGTTTCACCCCAACATTTTTTATTTATTTCTTTTTGACATAGTCTTTGCCAAAGTGAAACTAGATTTTGTAACTTCTGCTTCACTGTTACACAGGCCCTCAGAAACAGTAACATTGTCTGCATAAGCGATCCGTTTCTAGTCAGTTTACAGATATATATTTTTGTAACTCTTTAATTATAAGATATTTTTAGTATGTAATCAAATTATATTTTACCATGTGTGTTATGGCTTGGGAAATGTATATGTGCAACTTAGCTAGTTAATTGATGTATTGCTAGTGACTTAACAGCCAGAGGCTTCCTTGTAGAAGTCATTGCTAGCTAGTCATTGCATTGAGGAGGGACATCTACACTGTTGAGACTTTTCAAGAGAGAGAAGGTCTATTGGCCAAAGGGCCACACTGGTATAAAACCTAGTGACAAATATCTATATTTGGGTGTTTGACTATACATCAGACGTAGGTCAAAAGCCCTCAAACCCAGTTAGAGACACATTTAGTGTACAAGAAATGCATTTACCACACAGAAAACGAATATGTTTCTTAGTGGTAGTTCTATTAGTACATAGATTAGTTTGATGAAGAAAAATATAATTCCAAGACAATGTGGTATTAATGTCTCTCCTTCAATATATATCACACAACAGTTTCCTATGTACAAGTTCTAATCGACCAGCCAACACATGTTTCATCCTATAAATGGCATGCAGGACTAGGATTTTTCAAATCTTTGTGGAGTTATTAGTCAGACGATAAGGAAAATCAAACATGTATTTGTAGTATACTTGTCATAATTGGCTCCAAATGTAATCAAAGTAATTTAGCGCGAATATCTCCAAAAGTTGGTAATAGGAGATAGCGATGTTAGCGACTGTTTCCAGTCGCTAACACCTTGGCACGCCCACTTTGCATGTCATTAGTGATAAATATCACTGACATGCAAAGTGGGGCCGAAGATGGTCGCTATCTCCTACTAGCTGTCGCTAACTGGTATTAGCGACAGCTAGGTAATAGGGAGATAATTTTATCTCCGCTTTCTTGGCTTTTAAAGCCTAAAAAGCGGAGATAAACGCCCTTGATAATATGCCCCTTTGTTTGGTAAATTTGAAGTAAACAACCAGACTGAGAAAATGTATAAAGTCATAGGGTGAGCTCCAGGTAGTCTTAGAAGGAGTCAGAAATATAGTTATCGCTGGGGTCAGGTTGCTAAGTAGTCTCAGCTAAATGGAGCATAGTTCAGTCTGTGAACGTCGTGCATTAGAGAGAATTCAGAACTTGCACTAACTAAGTAACTTATTTGTTTTGTCTTGGGCGAATGCACCTCCCGTACCTCCCTTTAGACATTATAATAGATTCTGTGTGTGCTTTTCTCAATCACAGAGCCCAAGATACAAGTGGGTTCTGGAAACTGTGGCCCAAAGTGGATGCTGGTGACTGCGGGTTAAATCACTACATTCTAACCCTAACAACTATTCCATTCTAGAGAGAAGATACGATTAACCACTGCAGAGTTCTTTAAGGTAATGGAACTAGGAAAACGACCTTGATGAATACAAATTGCCAGCCTATTATACGTGCCATACTGCACAATGGAAATCTCCCCCTTTTTGTATAGCAGCTTTATTTGTTCTTGATGGTCAATAAATTGGTCTCCAGGGTTCACAAGAGACCTCATATTGCCAAACCTGTGTTGGTTTAAACACAAGTTTGTTTGTCAGAAAAGCTTCTACAAAAGCTTTGTTTCTGGACCCATCTATGCTCTTACCTGATCTGCATCTTGTGACGTAAGCAGAATGTCTTCCAAATAAATGGTTAACTGGATGTTTAAAACATCATGAGGTGGATTGTAGACCAAAAGATAACAATGTGAACAACTTTTTCGAAACTCCCATCCAAACTGTAAATAAGATTTATGGATTGATAAATCGGAAAATATGCATTGTTCAGGTCCTCCCGTAGTAATTATTCCTGAGTGATGAAATATCTCTTAAACGCTGGATATCTTCCATCTTTAAATGTCTATACCCCACCATGAACTCAGATTGTGAAGGTTTACATTGGTGTCATGTCTTTCAACATTGTCATCACTATGAACAAATTGCTTATAATCCCTGGAGACTGAGTGCAAATTGCACTAAGCACTTTTACTAACAAGTGATGAACTTTCTGAGCCAGGTAATTTTTCCTGTAACTGAAGAATAAGTGGAAAGGCTATCATAAATGTTTACTGTTCCAGTAAGTAGGTGGCATCATGGTTACATTGTTGAAAATTGACTTCCGCTTCTGAAGCAGAGGATTTCAGGTGTACATTATGTGCCTCTTGCTTAGAGAGGCATGTGATCTCTTTGGGTGCTTGGCACTAGGAATTAAATAGCTCAGCTTAGTAAATTTGGTCCATTTGGGGCCTGGGATGCGGTTTGGATCCAGTGGAGGTGCCTGGTGATTTTTCACTTGGTTGTAATCTACTGGTTTGAAGGGTGTTGGAGAGTATTAGGATATGCAGACCCCACAGGCTAAGTATTCAGGTCTGTGGTATGTACGTAGGGTCTTGTTTTGTTTAATCAGATACATATTTGAACTAAAAAGAGTTGTCATGGAAGATAATTGTGTTGCAATATTTGATCTAATTTAGAGGACATTTCTAATGGTAATGTTTTGGTATTTCTGGAAGGGGTTTTTTTCTCCAAAGGCTGGAAAACTCTATTTAAGGAGAAAGCATGAACCTCTCTCTGCATCAGTTTATTTGTCTTTCTTTATTATCAGCCCAAATTGTTTGTGTTGGACTAATATAGACTGATTGTTTGCAATCAGGTATGTCAGAATATCGATCACTATAATATTATGGTACAACCATATCGTTGAGGGAATACTGCCTACAAAAACATTGTGAAGGTTAGTATATATAACCAACCATAGATTAAGTATGCTTAATTTCCCATCTATACATCTGAAAGCCATACATATTGTCAAGGTACAGAAGTGTGGAATTGAGAATAGTAAATCTGTTAATTTCAGGCCTGACATCTGCTAATCAAGGGAGGAGTCTGAGGTGGTCTATGGTTGTTCCAGAGATTTTTATATCTCAACTTAGAGTGAGCTGCGCCCTAGGATTTGATTTATATCTGGGTGGATCTTCAACTGCACAAGAGGTTTTACAAGTTTATCTTCAGTCGCTAAGGCTGTTTACCCATGCTTTCGCTCTTCTGCTCAACCAAATCCTTATATTGTTCTCAGTGTGTTTGATAAACCTTGTTCCACTACGCATAGAAACGTTCGTAATGCCTTGAAGTCTCGAACAAGAGACACAATCTGGATTGCTAGGTGTAGGAAGAGTTATAGAAAGTAGATTGATAGGAGGTAAAGAGTGATAATGGACATGGGCTGGCAGAAGTTACTTCTAGCTTGCACACTGAAAAATAGTGCCAAGTTTTGGTAAATACTAAATCGTCCTTTTTTGATAATGCTAATTTGGGGTCAGTTGCCTCCCATATATCCCGACACATGTGTAAAACATTTTGAAGGGATTTATAATATTAATGGTGATGCTAAATGGTGTTATGCCTGGTAGTGATTGAGGAAGAGATGATGTTGGCCATCTCAGGGCTTTCGCGTAATAATGCTCCCAGTCTGGACGGTATTCCAGCTGACCTTTTTTGAGTGAACCAGAATTATGGGTCCCAATTTTAATGCATAACATTAATGCTGCTGGGGTCATGGTCCTCTTCAGTCATTATTCTCATTTAAAAAAGGATGATAAAGCTGCCCCCTATTGCTATTGTCCTATCTCATTAACCACTTAACCGCGGCGCGAATTCCGCCACGGTGCGGCAGTTTAAACGAGTGGGCAGGGCAGGGCTGCATCGCCCAATGGACATGCGCAGCACTACCGAGATAGTGCTCGCGACTGACGGTGTCGGACGCGAGCAGTGAAGGGGTTAATGGAATATGTTGTTTAAGTTAATGGGGAGAGAGATCCTGAATAGGCTTTTAACATGGACTAAGGAGAATAACATTCTTTCTGATCTCCAGTATGGTTTTAGACTGGGCCTCAGCATCAGTGATCAATGTTTGAATTTACATATTGTTATGAGCAAATATGTAGCGGCAAGATTAGGGTCCCTTTACCTAGCGTTTCTGGATTTTACATCCTCCTTCGACAGAGCCAGTCAGGCCAAGCTGTGGGTGATCCTGTCATCTATGTGTGTTGGCCAGAATATGTGTTATTTTCTTAGGGACTTGCAATCTAATATGACTGCTAGGGTCTGCCAGAATTGCGATGATTCATGCACAAAGCCGTTTCAAGTTGCGAGGGGAGTTTTTCAGGATGGCATTTTGATCCCATTTCCTTTCCCTTCTTTTTATTTTTTATTTTTTTTATTTATTTTTATTGAATAGAGCAATGGGTAACCAAAGGTACAAAACATGTTACACTTTAGATTTCAATATCATTTCCAATAAATTTCTTAAATAACAAACAAGAGATAAAAAAAAAAAAAGATAAAAGGGAGGTTCATCGAGATAGAAGAAACAGCCAATGACATCATTAAAATTTTCAGGACATTATGTACAAAATATGCAATTTATAAAGTGCATCTACAAAAAACGTGCAAAACTGCAATAAAGTGGTACTTCAAAAGTGCAAAGAGTACAAAAAAGTATAGTCTTAAAAAGTGCATAGTGCAAGCTAATGTAGGAAAAAAGTGCTAATCAAGTGCAAATGTCCTAGAAAAAAATAAACAAAGCTATCACATTCATAAAGGAAAAGGCTGTTATTAACAATCATCTAATCACGTTTTTCTTCACGAATCATCCTCCCTTCATTTCTTCTAGATTCCCAAAGTATTAAGCCCGCTCCTATCTTTGCATATACCGAACAGGGCTACTTCTGCTGCTGGTAGAAAAGATTTCCCAATAGCCTGTTCGATATCAGAAAATATTCCCTTCCAGAAAGTTTCTAACTGCGGGCAAGTGAAGAAAATATGATGCCATCCTCCCTGGCTACTAGCCATACATCTGAAGCATTTATTCTCAACTTGAGGATACATCTTTTCCAAAGCCTCCGGTGTATAATATGCTAACCAGCGAGATAGAAAGGACATCCTTTTATAGTTGGCAGCACATAAAGATTTATTTCACAGCTGACATAGGACCTCCCAATCCTTTGTCGAAAAATTGCATTGTGTAGAAAGACTTATTTTCTCAAGATGTCTATCTACTAATACATTTTGACCTGAGCAATGAAGCATCTTGTACCAATATCCGAAACCTTTGTTCTTTCCTCCATACAGGGCTGTTAGTATAGCATTAGGAGCATTAAGCAGACCACTTATCTCATTTCTGATAAAGTAGAAGATCTGCATATATTCAAAAAAGGCCAGACGCAAGGGACCATTAGTTCTAGCAACGACCTCCTGCCAACTAATTACCCTATTCTGGACTACAAGATGTCTCAACTCTTGAAGCCCACAAAGGTCCCAGTTTTTTATATAATTTAAACTTAGTGGGAGGCCTATTTGAGAACATTCAATTAAACTTAAATAATGAGAGCCATCGGTACCATGTTTTTTGAAAAGGAGTGACAGTCTTGAGGCATATTCTCTTAGCGTTTTATATCTTGACCTCTTTGGGAGCTTTGCAATGTAAAAAAAACTGGAATTTGGGAACCTGCCACTTGTAACATCTTGTAAGAAAAAAATTATCTCTTGTCTAATTACTCCTCAATAATCCTGCCAATATATCAAAAAATGCAGCTTTGTAATAGGTCCATTTCCTTTCCCTTCTGATGAGCAATGCAGATTTTCCTCGCGAAGGGAACTGCCTTATACCTACTTTATTGTATGCGGATGACGTGGTCCTGATCTCAAGAATCGCACTGGGGTTACAGCCTTTAGTTGCTTTTATGGAAGCGCTCAATCTATCCACAAAATACAGCAAGCCTTATGTGATGGTAATGGTTCTAAGTACACAGAAATTAGGCATTTTAAAGTGAAGGGAATCATTTTAGCAAGGGTGATATATTTCTCCTAATTAGGAGTTATTTTTGATACCACATGTACCTGATCTCCACTCATTACAAATTAGAGGAACATTTTTAGGTTTCGCATTCTGCTGTGCCTATGAAATCTATTGTTTTTAATATATCTTAAAAGGACCTTCACTTTTTATTGGTCCGTATGCTTGCCTTTTTATTTTGCTCTATTTCTATTTGTTGTTGCCTGTTCTCCCTTCTGTGCATCTCTTATTAGTTTCCCATGGCCTAACTACTCATTCCTATCCACGTTGGTGGTTCTAACTTTATTTTTCTTTGGTTAAATCAATCAATCAATCAATCAACCAATCAGAATTCTTATTAAATGTGTAAACTCACCCGTGAGGGCCACAAGGCACTGAGTGGGATGGGGATGGGCTGGATCTGTGGATCAGTCAAAGAGCCAGGTTTTGAGGTTCATTCTGAATTGCGGCAGCGATGGTGATTGCCTGAGGTCCAGAGGCAGGGAGTTCCAGGTAGGAGCAGGACCTTCCTACAGCTGTGGTCTTGCGGATGTGTGGTATGGTGGCCAGGGCCAGTTAGGCGGGGTGGAGGTGTCTGGTGGGAGTGTAGAAGGAGAGGTGTGCAGGTGCGGTGTTATGTAGGGCTTTGCAGGCATGTGTGAGGAGATTGAAGGTCATTCTTTTGTTGTTAAGTAGCCAGTGAAGGTCTCTCAGATGGCTGGGGATGTGGCTGCGGCGTGGAATGTTCAGGATGAGTCTGGGAAAGGTGTTCTGGATGTTTGGCAGTTTATTTTGGAGTTTCTGGGTAGTGCTGGTGGAGAGTTGAGTCTGCTGCTGAGGGGTTAATGCTGCATACCATTTACTGTACCGTTCACTGTTTACATTTTGAAATCTTTCCCTCTAAATATCTACTATTGCTATATTTGACTACAAAACAGGCAGTTGCGATTGCAGTTCCCTTGCAGTTAATAGGGGCTTGATTTAAATGGTGCAGCAGGTGCAGTGGCACCTTGTTCAAAAGCTCTATGGACATCCTTAACCTCATATTATTGCTACATTTTAATACTAAATGGACATTAACTAGTTCAGTTATCTAGCAGGCACTAGGGTCATGATTACAATGGTGCAGCAGGTGCTGAGAAACTAGGACCAAAAGCTCTAGGTACACAACTAAAACCTAATATTGCTATATTTTACTATTAAACAGACATTCACAAGTGCAGTTACCTTGCAGGCACTGGGGACATGATTTCAATGGTGCAGCAGGTGCAGTTACACCGGGGCCCAAAGTTCCTGGAACCCCTCTAAACACCAAATATTGCTATATTTTACTACTAAACAGGCAGGCACAAGTGAAATTATCATGACGGCAATAGAGTCATGTTTTGAAGAGTGCAGCAGGTGCAGTGGCACCAGGCCCAAATGTTGGCACCACTAAACACAGGTTATTGCTAAATTTTACTACCAAACAGACAGCCACAAATGCAGTTATCTAGCAGGCACTAGGGGCATGATGTCAATGGTGCAGCAGGTTCAGTGGCACCGGGACCAAAAGCTCTAAGCATCCCGCTAAATACTGATTATTACTATATTTTACAGTCAAACAAGCAGTCACAAATACAGTTATCTTGCAGGCTCTAGGGTCATGATTAAAATGCTGCAGCAGGTGAAGTCCAAATGAAGAGCAACCTGTATGCACTCAAGTAAATAAGATATTCAAAATTGAAACCAACGAGAACTCCTATATAAAGGTTTGACCAATGCGTGCCACAAGGAAAAGGAAGGAAGGTCTAAAACATGGTTTATGTTGTTTTTCTAGATCCCCTGATGAAGGGCTCTTTCTATAAGCCCGAAATGCATTGGGACTTGTGATTTCATGAAATTTGAAGTGTGGCATTTCATGTCCTGGATCTTGTGATTTTCAACATTGTCCTTGGATATCAACTTTGTTCATCATGATTTGAATATAGATCGAACAATGAACTAAAATTCATGTTTCATTTGGTTAATTTCTTTCATTCGCTACACCATTGACATTTTTTGTGTATAAATCATTGAACTAAACAAGATTTCAACAAGCTTTTTGATGTACACTCCTTTGAGTGAAAACGCTGTGCACAAGGCTACTTTGACACACGTCTAGTATCCCCTGGCAGCAGGTGAAGTGGCACTGGGGCCAAAAGTTGTCATAACTCCTCTAAACCCCAATTGTCATAAGTGCAGTTACCTTGCAGGTACGTGGGTCGTGATTTCGATGGTGCAACAGGTGCAGTGACTCTGGGGCCCAAAGGTCTAGGACCCCCTTCAAACACAAAATATTGCTATATTTTACTACTAAACAGGCCGCCATAAGTGCAGTTATGTTTTGTTATGCTATGTTGCAGGCTCTAGGATCATGATTTAAATAGTGCAGTAGGTGTAGTGGCACTAGGGCAAAACATTAATAAAACTCCTCTAAACACCAAATATTGATATATTTAACTACTAAACAGGCAGTCACAAGTACAGTTATTTTGAAGGCACTTGGGTCATTATTTGAATGGTGCACCAAGTGCAGTGACAATAGGGGCCAATAGTTTTCAAATCACCTCTAAATACCAAATATTGCTATATTTAAGTACTAAGCAAGTAGTCACAAGTGCAGTTATCTAGCATGCATTAGGATCATGTTTTCAATTGTGAAGCAGGTGCAGTGGTATCAGGACTTATTATAAAAAATGCCTTTAAAAAAATACAGATTGTTACAACATACAAACTTCAAAGTATATAGCACAATAGTTGAAAATGTCACAGTGTACTGTTTAAATTAATAGAAATTGTAATCCATAAGTAATCCAATGCCAATGACAATGCAAGTGCAAATATCAACAATATGCTCATTATTGTTTCAGAGTTTATGTTCATGTTTAAGTTTTTTCACAATAATAAAACAAAAAATGTGTAGTGCCAAATCAAAAAAAAAAACTTCTTAGGAGAAATCTGTAATAAAATAAAACAATCTCGCTTTCAGTATGTTTCTTTCACTTATATTGCACAACTGCTCAAATACCCATTTGAAAAATGTAAAGTTAATTATCATTTGTTTATTTTAACAATGGACAGTAACCAAACAACACCTTTTCATCTAGTTTTCGTAATCTTGTTTTTTTTGGATTTGCAAACACGCTTTACTTGTACAGTTTTTCATCCACCCTTTACCTATTCTCCCCATAGCTGCACCACTTTGAAGACTACTTATCAGGTACATGTTTTGTTATCTTTCTCCTCCATCATTTTCCTAATCTCCCCACTTTATACTACCAATAGTAAAAGCACAATATATGCCTTTTTACATGTAAACAATCATAACACTTTAATAGACTTTCTGTAACTTATATTGCAGAACTGCTTAGCAAGCTACAACTTACACCAAATAAAGCGTATTATTAACCACATAGGTGAAACCTAATGCATTTACTAATGTTTGTATTCAAGGGCCATTGCAGCTCTGTTTAGTTATTTTCGCACAAATTACCTTAGGTGGATAAAATCCTTAAGGGAGGAGGAGGAGTTAACCAAAGCATCTGTCCACGGCATGTTTTGTTACAGACTACTTTCTGAATGGAACCCTATCTTTGGCTTGCTCAAAATGCTAAGCACCGTTTTTTGTTAACATGTTTTAGATTTAATATAGAGCAGAGATTATTGTTGACTCCATCATGTCTGATAGATATTTCAGTCCTTGTGGCTGTGATAGCAAATCTCAAGACACTTTGCACTTTGTCATATTTTTGCAGCTTTTATAAAAAAGCCTTTACAGGATCTTATTGTTCCTCTAGTGAGGGGTAAGAGCTTTAAGCAGGTCACCCACACTGATGTATTCGGAATTGTTATCTGATATCCACATCAGTTTCTGAGCTGCTATCTTTTTAGTTTCAGCTCTTAAGTAATGAAAATGACTGATAGGATCATTTTGAATCAAATGCATTTGATATATTTTTACCTGCTATGAATTTGCTTATTGTATTTTACTTGATGCTGTGTTGTTTTACATGTATTTGTGTACCTTTTATCGCTATAATTTTTTTTTATCCTAATAAAACAATTGAATAGAAACTGAATACTAAATCTGTTCTTACATCTATATACATAGGGCTTCATTTACAAAAAATTATACAAAGCGGGTCTCAAGCCTTTTTGCTGCGCTGATCTTCATAATTCATGTAAAACAACAATACGACACATCCGGTGCTTTCCCCTGCACTAGCACACAATTGACTGCCATATGCCAGTGCAGACACCCTTGCGCCATGTTATTAGGGTGCCTGCGTTGTGGGGATGATTGTTTTTGTGCAGTAAGGGACACCTTCCTGCACAAAAACAATAATTGATGTCATTTTCCTCTTTCTATGGACGCTGCAGAATGCAGCACGTATAGAAAGAGGAAAAAGCAAGGAGAAATAAAAGTACTTCTCCTCATTCTACCACTCCTTTGCCTCGCCTAGGAAGGCGCAGGATTCTGACACATTACAGGTTTATGAAACTTTGTAAAACTGGAAATTTGTCAGGTTCCATGGATGTTGTGTAGGAACACCCACAGCAACACCCATTGAACGCCCCTTTCACACAGAGAAATGCGTCACAAAGGCCCAAATTTGCTAAGCCTTGAACAGTCAAGCAGGCTGATTTTACGTGGCTGTGTAAATTTGGGAAGGCAAATTGCGATTCCTTAAATGAAATGTATGAAGTACCTAAGTTGTGCGATTTCTTAAGGAATTACCACCAACTTCAAATTGGTGGAAAATTTGCGATTTCTTTGAAAAATGCACTTTTTGGCATTTTTCATAGTGCCATGTGGTGCACATACATGGCCTTAGGGCATGTATGTGCGCCACATGCGCAGAAATGCTCATTTCAGGGGTGCATCAGGGTGTCCTTTGTACACCCTGGCACCCTTGAAATTGCATTCTCAATTTGCCATTCTCAAATTGCCAATCACAAATTAAGAATGTCTTCCCATTCATTCCTATGGGCCAGGAGAATGCAAAGGTTTTCCTTAATTGCGATTTGCAATTTGCAAATCGCAATTAAGGAATGCCAAGAAATCGCGAACTATTTGCGAATTTCTAAATACATCTCGTTTGTGATTCTCAAATAGCGATTCTCAAAAAATTGCAATTTGAGACCCGTAAATAGAGTATTTTATACATATGGCCCCTAGTTCTTTAAAATTATAGCCATCCAATCCTAAAAGCCATCTTGCTAATTTGAGAGTGGTATGTTATGACCATAGCAAAAACCAGGCATTTATGGTTGATCTGTTGAGCAAAAAGGTATCCCACAGAGACTTTCAAGTGATTTACTGGCTGATTACGATGGCGGTGAACCCGCCACGGACAGGCTGTCGGTGGCGGGTTCACAGCCATTGTGAGGCCATTTTCCGTCCGCCATTATTATCATGGTGGGCAGCCTCCTTGAGCCTGCTGGTGCGGCGGAGAGCCTACCTATCCCTGAAATGGCGGCAGTGCCTACCAGGAACTTTCGTAGGGATTACGATGGTCCATTCCCACCAGCCTTTCCATAGGGGTTCACCTGCCATGGAAAGGCTGTCGGGGATGGACTTTGAGGACCGGTAGCGGGCCCCTCTTTCCCCTAGGCACTTTGGTTTTGGGTTTGGGGACACATGCCCTTCTACATTTCCCTGCAACCCTATTCCCTTCTATGGGTCATTCAGCAGTTTTCAGAAAGTGGGTGTAAATTGCACACTGGTGTATTGCTACATGTCCAGTATGTACTAATTAGGTGCATCAAAAAATGTGGGTTCAAATGTTGCAAAATCTCCTGCTTTCTGAATAATAATTAGACAGGACACAAGTTTCTACTCCCTACAAAGTCTGCAAGGCCAGGCTCACCACAATCATTGTTTCCGCATTCCTGAGAAGATGTTACTTTTTTTAAAGCAGCCCATGTTCGTAAAGGGATGTCATGGGATGGAGCATGCCCTTGACCCTTGGACCACTGTCTGCTCTCCTCGAGTCTGGCAGTAATGATTCGGAAGGGGTTGTCGATCTGATCAATGGTTTTCAGCTGCAATTGCAATTGACACATCCAACTGCAACTCCAAGTAGTAGGGGGAACACCTCTTTAATGCCTCCTCTTATCTGCGATTTTTTACGGGCCACAAAACTCATTTTGGTTAGTTGGAAATATTTTTCTGACTAGTAGACAGGTGTTTTGTGCATAGTAAAATACTCTTCTGTGGTCACAAAGCTAGAGTTTTTGCAATTCTCTTATGTTTCAAACATACATTTTGGTACATCACGTCCTAAATGACAAATATGCCTGTTTTTTTTTTAATAAGGCATTCGGGGCTGAGTTGTTTTATTAAGCTATGCATCATTAAATATTTTGTTAATTTACAGTTACAATTCTTTGCACTTGGATGGATGAAAAATTGTTACATTTTCGAAGTCCGCACAATGGGGTCGATTAGGATCGCGGACGGACTTGCGTCCGTCCGCGACCCCAGAGCAGGAGGGAACCTCCGCATGGCATGCGGAGTTCCCTCCTGTGCAATTAGGATGTGACCGCCACCCTGGCGGTCACATCCTCTATTTTTAACATTGCAGCGGGTGCAGCTTCAAGCTGCACCCGCGGCAATGTTAAAAATGCACGCATTGCATTTGCATGCAGAAAGAGGCAGGCACCGCGCGGTGCCTGCCGCTTTCTGCATGCAAATGCAGGGGGGTACCATAGGTACCCCCCATGTGCACCCCCCACCCCCCCTTCACCTAGGGGGCCCGCAACGGGCCCCCGCAGTGAAGATCCGTATGCTTTTCCACGGCGGAAAACCCGCCGCGGAAAAGCACTTTTTAAAGCCCATCCTGATATGGCGGACGGTGTCTGAGAGACACCGTCACCATATCAGAGCTTTTCCGCCGCGGTTGTAAACCGACCGCGGCGGAAAAGCTGCGGACGGAAACCAGGACCCACCAGCCATCCTAATGTGGCGGTGGGTCCTTGGTCAGTCCGCTGCGGTTTTTCCGCATCCTCTGGGCCGGCGGTGGCTTCCGCCGGCCCCGAGGATGCGGAAAAACCGCAATCATAATCGGCCCCAATATTAGGTTTTCTTTAATTCCAGGTGGAGTTCAGCCTGCTCTTTAGTTTAATGCTTTTAGTAGAGTGGCATAATTGTTTCCTAAAGATTAACCTTTTATGTGTGTTTCTCTCTTAATTGTTTCCAATGTTGAAGTGATGATGAAGTCTAATGGTTGTTCTTTTGTTCAGTAAAACAGATAAAAGGCTACAGTTCTATACTGTTGCTATTATTAAGATGTCTTAAGGATTTAGGGCCTCATTTACAATATTTTGCCATAGGGCAGCACCGCAAGCCTTCCTATAGGAAAAGAAAAGTACAGGAATACGTCGTATGGTGCACCTGGTGCAAGGGTGTCTGCGTTGTAGGGATGATTTTGTTGTGCAGGAAGGGATACCTTCATGCACAAAAACAATAAATGGAGACAAATTATTCTTTCTATGTGTTCTGCTGAAGCAATGCTCCAAACAATGTTCAAGAAGGACATGCTCAAGTTGGCCCAAAAAGTGAAAATATCCAATTTCCCAGTTTAGTTCTGCCCTCTTGCTTATCTAAAACAATTTCTACATTCACTGAGGAGAATGCCACCTTTGTGATCAATGCCGCTTTCCTATGTTGAATTCCACCAGACCTCTTAAAACACATCACTATCACAATCCTGCTAAGGAAACCATGTGTTAACTTAAAGGTTCTACCTACTAACCCATTTCCAAACCACCCTTTGCTAGCAAGATTATTGGAAGAAGGCAACTCAACAGCCTAATAAATAAGCAGAACATAACTGTGTACTGCATGAATACTAGTCTGGATTTAGAGGAGTAAGCATTGCTGAATTTTATTTTATGATATGGTATCATCCACCAAGACAAGTCACAGGAAAGACTTGAGAAAACGACTGGAATCTTTGGACCTACACTAGAATGGATCCGATCTTTTCTTCCCCATCGTGCTCAGCAAGTGTGTTTAGGGTCAGTGGAATTGTTATCCCACATGGTATGCTGCTTTGAGCGTAAAGTTGTATCCCTTTCCCGTCTGCTCTTCAACAAGCATATGCGCCAGCTGACTCAACTTATATACATGACTAGGTGAATCTTCAGATGTACACAAATAGTACTCAACACTATTTCTAGCTAGAAAACATTTACGAAAACCCATTTTTCACTGGTGGAAGGGAAGTCTAATGGGACTGAACGGCAACAAGAGATTGAGCTGCTGGTTAGTAGCAAGGGGCCACACTAACTGTGCCACCACTCATGTAACTTCAAGTAAGGAACATGGGTCACATTTTTGTATTCTAATCTCTCCTCTGTTCTTCGAGCCAATGCGGTGGACAGAGCATCTACATAAAACTCCTTGGGGCATATTACCAAGCAATAGCGATAATTATCGCTATTGCTTGGTTAGAGACAAAAAATTAACGCCGACCTGCGGCGATTTTTATCGCAGATAAACCTTGGTATTACCAAGGTTTATCGCAAATGCGATAAAAATCGGCCACAATGCACGAATATCGCTGAAAAGTCAGCGATAATTATGCATTACCGAGCTAATGCTCTTAGCCATGTTATCCACCTCCCATTGGATAACATGGCTAAGAACTGCTCAGGGCAGGTGTTAGCTTTTGGAGATATTCGCGCTTAGCGCGAATATCTCCAAAAGTTGATGATAGGAGATAGCGATGTTAGCGACTGTTTCCAGTCGCTAACATCTTGGCACACCCACTTTGCATGTCATTAGTGATAAATTTCTCTGACATGCAAAGTGGGGCCCAAGATGGTCGCTATCTCTTACTAGCTGTCGCTCACTGGTGTTAGCGACAGCTAGGTATTAGGGAGATAATTTTATCTCCGCTTTCTTGGCTTTTAAAGGCAAAAAAGCAGAGATAAACCCCCTTGATAATATGTCCCCTTCTCCTTTAGAGAATTCTTTCACTCTTCTGGAAGTATGCCCATGTAGAAAAAGCATCTCTCATGCGATTAACTGAAACAGAGCCCTCATTTGCTTTAACACTTGATCCAAGTAATACTAGTCTCCAGAAGTAACACTGGAAGAGACTACTAAGTTATTTACAACAGGAAATGCTGATAGAACATTTCAGAAGCAGTAATCAGTATAATATTCACGCAAACCTCTTCTTATTTTTAGAAAGATATTGCTATTTTTCTATGATTGCATCCCACTCTATCTATAAACTGATATTTAGTGCTAGGTAATGATGCTAGACAATTCGGCTCTGGCATGTAAAGAAGCAGGTGACTTTTCTTGAAAATTGTAAGGAAAAAGCTTCCACACAAAATGTTTCACAACATCTCCACCATAAAAGTAGGAAGATTAAAGTGATGACACTGTATGAAAATTCAAGATTATGAGGTATTGTGTTATATCATTTGTATAGTACTTAATACCCTTATGTAGGGGATGAAGCGTTACCCACACAGATAGCAAGCTACACTGTGTAAAATATGGTATTACTTTTGTTTAGAGGCTATGTGGGTAGTGTTTTTATGTTGTGTGTGATGACCACCAATGTATGGTTATTGTGTCATGCGATAAAGCACCAGTCGGCTTGATGTGTGAGGGGATGTGAAAGGTAAAAGTGCAGATTATAATTGTAATAAGGGCCAAATCAAATAACAGCTACATAGAACCAGCCTGGCCATAAGGGTGGCCAGATGCTCAGTGTGTGTATATTAAAAAAGAAGTGGTATTCCGAGAAGGCCTAGTAATCCATATAGCAACATGTGCTATGCAGAGACGGTGTTGAATGATTAAAGGAATGACAAAAGGCAAGCATTTGATTTGAAAGCTTGAGTAGTAGCCATTCACTTTTTTATTTTTTTAAAGGCAAGGATACTACCTAATTCAGAACACATACACCCATGAATAAGAAGGAAGTGGAAGAAAAATCAAGGTGGGCAAACTGGGAAGAACGTTCAAAAGAGCCAAATGCCACTTATCCTGCTCGGCTTAAGGAAGCCAACATTCTGAGCAGAAGTTCTCGCTTCAAGTCCACTCAAGCTCGCAATAGCGGATGACCACAGGTTGGCAAGGCCTAGCCAGGTCATGGCTCAGACACTAGCCAAACTGGCATCCTACACGTAAGCATGAGAGACAAAGCACTTGGTTAGTTGCAGCCCTGACAACACAAGATGGGATTTCCTCACCCTATGTTGTCCTTTTTGCCTCACACCTCCATGTGACATCAGTACTTTTCTTAGATCACAGATATACTTACTCTTTCGAGTTTACATAAAGAGGCACCAGCTGACTTTCCAGAAATGCTTTCCAAACATCTGCTTTCATTATTAATACTGAACTACATTTCAAAATAAAAAAGAGACAATGTGGTGAAAGCAGACTTTTCCAGCTTACATTGTTTCTGCAAGAAAATCAGCATGGCACAGATTTGGTAATTGTGATTTTGTTCTGCCCTAGCCAAGCTCTCCTCAGTCCTGTGAGCCTTATGAAAGCACCTTTTATATGCCTGCATAAGTTATCTTTCCTTCAAATCTCCTCTGTCTAGTAATTGCTCATTCTTCCCTATGCCAGCATAAATCGTCCTCTACCCTCTAGCCAGTGGCATGAGAACTAAGACAATATAGCCAATGGGTTTCTTTCATGCCCAAGACAATTCCTAATTCTATTTCTCGGATTGTAAGTATGAGAAATGTTGTTACTGGTTGACTGGGGTGGAAGCCCATATCAAGCAGCAACCACAATTCTTATCAGGGTAAAGCACAAGCAAGCCACAAATTAACCTGTGCTCAACACCATGGTAGATTGGCACAGAGCAGTCAGGCTTAACTTAGAGGCAATGTGCAAATTATTTGTGCAATACTTCAAACAGTAAACCTGTGAAAACTACACAAAAAATCTTAAACAAGGTTAGAAAATAAGATAAATGATCAGTAGAATCGGGGTTGTGAATTTTTAAAGAATAAACTGCACAATAATGCCTAATACGGCAAAGCGCCAATCACGGCTATCTGGTCGCGCTGGACCGGGTCATAGTCAAAAGTTGAGGCTGACCACGCTGTAGCATGGGCCAGATACAGTCCCAGATTACTCCTGCTGAAGTTTTACCTTGTTAAGTTTTGGGCCAAGAGTCCAGTTCGTGTTGGAGAGGGTAGCATGGTGCAAGGCGAGTATCGCACGCGGTTGTCGGCGTTGTGCAAAAAGCAGGCCAGGAGCTGTGGATGGGCAGCTGGACCTTAGCGTTGGTGGTCCCCGTGGGCTGTTGATGTTGCTTTGTGAAGAGACAGGCTGGCAGCGTCTCGTGCTAGATTCAGTGCAAGCGACCCGACCTCCGTGTGAACAGGCCCACTCGTGGCTGTGAATAGCCTAAAAGCTTGTTTTTAAGAGCGCTAAGCCACACCAAGGATTCAGGACTTGAGGGACACCACTTGAGGGTCAGAAACTTACTGCAGCTGCATTAAGAAGCTGGTTGGGAGCCTTTTATGTCCCTTGGACTCAAATCAGGAGGCCAGCAGAGTAGGCCATGGAGTCCTGGGATCAAGATGAAGTAGCAGCTCCAAGTATTCTTTCCCAGGCAAAAGGGCAGCAGGTCAGGACAGCAGGGCAGCAATTCTTTTAGAGACTCAGTCCAGCACAGTGTCAGTCCTTCTAGCAGCACAACAGTCTCTTTCTTCCTGGCAGACTATCCACAGGACAAAGGGGGTCTAAGAGCCAGGTAATCTGGCTAGGCTGTCCTTAAAGACTATCAAATCCAAAGGTGCCCAAATCACCACTGAACAGCCCAAAACAAGGAACAACTCCCAATTTGGCAACCCATGAATCACTCAACAAACACAAATTATATTTAATGTTAGTTGACAAAATCCATACCATCAAATAGTGGATTACCATCAAACAGAGACTTAATGATCAGTCATATCATCTGGCCATCGAATTTGTGAATAGGCTAGTCCCTTGATGATCGAGACTAATTGCCACACAATCAGATTATAGTATTGGATCTGGTCCACGGATATCTATGAACAGCCTTCTGATAGCTAATCTTTGATGGTTGTAAAGATAGTGAAAGCTCAGTGCAACAAAAACAAATGTGGTGAGTTAAAATAGGATGGTGTGTCCGCAAAAAACAAACTTTATTCCTTAAATAATTAAAAACCAGAACAGTGCAAAAGTCAGTATCAGCAAATATCTGTCAGAAAAAGGGCCAACATATTTCTGCCTAACGGGCAATCAATCCCTCGGCTTTCATCAGGGCCTCTGCTCTCAAAATGATGCAACTGCTATAAAATACTAATGTGATCAAATCAAAGTCACAAACAATAACAAAAATTGAGGGTTGGAAACGATACAACCTGTACTAACCGTAATACACTAATCCTCCGTGCCAATGGAGTATAATAATCTATGGAAACAATACATTCATTGATATTAGTGTAATATAACAGTGTTTGCTAGTTTCCAAACACAAGTGCTCCCAAACATATTATTAATAAATAGTTCAATATTGCTCACCCGATATGACAGGGGAAAGGACCTCACCTCACCTGGACCGTGCTCAGGTCTACGAGGCCCCGCTCTATGGATTGGAAAGATGCAAACAGAAAGTCAGAAGTTCCTAGTAATGTCAACAAAACCCCTCTGATGATTATGTCATCTTCCTCCATTGATAGATTCAGTCTCAAAACAACTCATCAGTCTCAAAGTGTCCCCCCTGGGCATCTTACTCTGCAAGTAATGTCCATTCATCAAGACAACACACATTTCAAATGATCTCATTCTGTCTTCAGATTATTTCCTAGGCAAAATAATCCTGTTTTCTAACTTCAATGGGTATTCAACTGAATATCCCTGAAGCTCTCACAGTGTCACATATACTTCAAATAATGATAGGTCTCTAGTAGCTCATTACTATAATGCTTTTAGTAAATTCTTTTAGTAAATTCTTGCTCTCACATTCATTGACTGCGTACACAGACAGCAGCCCCACAAACTTACTTCTCCGTCGGTACCTCAAGCTCACTCCTGAGACTTGGGGGAGGCACCGATTGGAGAGGATTCGGCGTATTTATCCCGAATCTGTGTCCGGAACTACTTTTTTTTAAATACGCGTAAGGCATGTACCGTGACATACACCCCTTGTCTACTCAGAGACTATACTCTACTTCAATACCAGTTCCATAATCAGGTCTTATATTATCACTATTCCGCATACCTTTAGATCCAGTCGGTACTGTTTAGGGAAAGGCGCGCCATTCGAACAAACGCCACTGAATCACGGGACTACAAAATGACGTCAGAACGTCTTGGTTTGTAGTTCCGCGCCGCCATTCGAACAAACGCCACTGAATCACGGGGCTACGCTCAATAAGCGGGACTACTAAATGACGTCAGAACGTGTCGGTTTGTAGTTCCGCGTGGGTCCCTTTGAAAAACACTACTCCTTGGCCATCCATGAAGTGTCACTGTAACACAGGACACCAACTATCGGTGGCTTTGTGCTAGGGCATCATTGTTCATTAGTCTATACCAATTCATTATGGTGCATGGAATTACAACGTGACGTAATAACGTCCTCCATTGTAGTTTCGTCAATGTCTCTACTACTCTCTATATATCAGCAGTACCTCGGGTAAACTTGCCAACTTGTCCTTAGAATTATCAGAACACCTTTACTGCTATTGAACTTTGATTTGAAAACCCCCCAAAAACTGTTTTAAGACCCTGTTGGTACTTGATGTCAAAATTGAAGTGTCTCTGACAGTATGTCATAAGTGTATGTTACTGAAAACTCTAGTACATATTTCTGATAAATGTTAGATGTTGGAATACAAATACAAATATCCGGAGGGCAATGCCAAATCTTCTTTTCCGAGTTATATACAGTCCACTCGGTCCTAATATATATCCTCCTTTTATCATAGTTCATCAGACAAACCAAGACATTTTTACGTCATTTTGTAGTCCTGTGATTCAGTGGCGTTTGTTCGAATGGCGGCGCCTTTCCCTAAACAGTACCGACTGGATCTAAAGTTATGCAGAATAGTGATAATATAAGACCTGATTATGGAACTGGTATACTCAGAGACTATACTGTACTTAGTAGAGTATAGTCTCTGAGTAGACAAGGGGTGTATGTCACGGTACATGCCTTAAGCGTATTTAAAAAAAAGTAGTTCCGGACACAGATTCGGGATAAATACACCGAATCCTCTCCGATCGGTGCCTCCCTCAAGTCTCAGGAGTGAGCTTGAGGTACTGACGGAGAGGTAAGTTTGTGGGGCTGCTGTCTGTGTGCCCAGTCAATGAATGTGAGAGCAAGAATTTACTAAAAGAATTTACTAAAAGCATTATAGTAATGAGCTACTACAGAGCATATCATTATTTGAAGTATATGTGACACTGTGAGAGCTGATGTAGTAGCCGTATGATGTCTTTGCTTTCTGTTTGCATATTTCCAATCCATAGAGTGGGGCCTCGCAGACCTGAGCACGGTCCAGATGAGGTGAGGTCCTTTCCCCTGTCATATCGGGTGAGCAATATTGAACTATTTATTAATAATATGTTTGGGAGCACTTGTGTTTGGTAACTAGCGAACACTGTTACATTACACTAATATCAATGAATGAATTGTGTCCATAGATTCTTATACTCCATTGACAAGGAGGATTAGTGTATTACGGTTGGTACAGGTTGTATCATTTCCAACCCTCGATTTTTGTTATTGTTTGTGACTTTAATTTGATCACATTAGTATTTAATAGCAGTTGCAACATTTTGAAAGCAGAGGCCCTGATGAAAGCCGAGGGATTGATTGCCCATTAGGCAGAAACATGTTGGCCCTTTTTCTGACAGATATTTGCTGATACTGTCTTTTGCACTGTTCTGGATTTTAATTAGGGGATGTGCCCGGCTAAGGAATAAAGTTTGTTTTTTGCGGACACACCATCCTATTTTACCTCACCACATTTGTTTTTGTTGCACTGAGTTTTCACTATCTTTACAACCATCAAAAATTAGATATTTAAAAGGGGGTTCATAGATATCAGTGGACCAGATCCAATACTATCAACTGATTGTGTGGCAATTAGTCTCGATGATCAAGGGACTAGCCTGTTCACAAATTGGATGGCCAGATGATATGACTGATCATTAAGTCTCTGCTTGATGGTAATCCACTATTTGATGGTATGGATTTTGTCAACCAACTTTAAATATAATTTGTGTTTGTTGAGTGATTCATGGGTTGCCAAATTGGTAGTTGTTCCTTGTTTTGGGCTGTTCAGTGGTGATCTGGGCACCTTTGGATTGGATAGTCTTTAAAGACAGCCTAGCCAGATTAGCTGGCTCTTAGACCCCCTGTGTTCTTTGGTGTTGATCATATAGTGTAGCTGGGGATTTGAACCAGGTAAGGGTCTTTAAACTTTGTATCCCTTTGGTCCTCTCTCCACTGTTTGTTGTGATATAGACTATCCACAGGTCCAGAAGTTTATGAAGAGTTGATGTCTGAGATCCTTCTTTTACACACTGTTGTAACTTTGTAGTGTAGAGAAGCTTCTAGAGGCATGCCTTTGAAGTGCACACAAGCCCTGCTTTCCTGGCCCTGGCTCCAGGCTAACTACAGGGAGAATGCGGGAGACAGGACATGGTCGTTTCAACTTTAAGTGGAGCTGTGCCCTGTTCCTCCCTTTCAGCCTGTCACTGATGGCCCATCCAGTCACACCTAAGCTCCCATTGTGAGTCGCTGCCTAGGAGGAATACACAAAACCTAACTGTCACCCACACGCAGTCAGCTGACCCAGAGACAGGCTACATGAACTAAAAGGCAAGAAAATGGCAACTTTCTAAATGTAACGTTTGCAATATTGTAATTTAAAATCCGACTTCATCATAAATTAGGATTTCTTATTAGGATTCAAGAGACACCAAACATGAACTGGTTACCTTTCCCCTTTGGCAATTACACATATAAAATGTAATGAGGAAATTCCAATGTTATCCTATGAGAGAAGTAGGCCTTGTAGTGAAAAACGAATCTAAGAGTTTTTCACTACCAGGACATATAAAACCTAAAATTACTTGTTCAACGCTTTAAATACACTGCACCTTGCCTTTAGTACTGTCCAGGGCCTACACTAGGGGTGACTTGTACTAAAAAGGAAAGTTTGGGCCTGGCAAAAAGTTATTTTGCCAGGTTTAAATGGTAGGTTAAACTGCACATACAGGCTCTGCAATGGCAGCCCTGAGACATGTTAAAAGTGTTACTTACGTGGGTGGCACAACCAGTGCTGTAGGTCCATTAGTTGCCTTTCATTTATAGGCCCTGGGCAAATGTAGTGAGACTTTACTAGGGACTTACAAGTAAATAAAATACACCAATTGGGTATAAGCCAATGTAGCATGTTTAAAGGAAAGGACACAAGCATATTAGCAATGGTTAGCAGTGGTAAAGGGTGCAGAGTCCTAAGGCCAGAGAACACTTAGTCATAAAAAACTGGAGGTCTGAAGACAAAAAGTTAGGGGGAACCATACCAAGGATGCCAGGTCTACCACAAGTATGCAGAGTGTGTTGATTGAACCTGCTGAATACTGCATTCTGCCATAGTAGAGCAGAAAATGTGATTGCCTTGTTCATCCAATAGCTCGGGTCCTGGCCTTGTAGGCATATTTCAGGAAACATATGAACCTAGTCCTTACTACTTTAAGGCTGGTAAAAATGTCTCAAGCCAGCCTTGCTGATTTCTGGGCATTTGGTCCCACTCCACTGACCCTTCTCATTGCAAAAATATGATCAACAATCTGCCTTTCTCAGGATAAGAAGGTGAAAGTATGCCAAGTTCTGCCACCTAAGAGGAATACAACTTCCACCTACCACATTAAAGCTGCCAGCAATGTTCAGGGCTGCCTTGCTGATTCTGGAGCATTTGGTTCCATCCATCTAATCCTTCTTATTAACATATGACCTGCAATCTCCTTTTATCAGCATTAGGAGATGAAAGTAGACCGATGCCTGCCACCCAGAATATATAAAAAAAAACTCCTACCACTTTAAGGTGGAATGTAATGTTTTGAGCTAGCCTTTTAACTTCCCACAGTAGTTGTGCCCAAAAACATGCACTGTTTCCCCCACTCTCATATGCAAGGAATTTGATGCCCCCTCTACCGCTCAAAGCCAGATTGTTGAAGGACGGTGCTCTGGAGGCGTTTAATTCTGCTTACCCATTCCAACTCTGGCTCCCAGTACTTCCTTTGAGATTTCAGAAATACAATGGGCCTTGAGAATAGTCTTAAGAATATGCAGCTGTCGTTCTAGACAAAAACAGTGGGGCATATTATCAAGAATGACGTTAAAAATTATTGCCGGTTTAGCGGAAGAAAACTGCAGCTAAAGTGGTGATAATGGGCTTGATAATATGCCATTGAGAATTCCAATAGAAGTCCATGTTCTGGTGTGAACATGGGCTTCTATTGGAATTCTCCAGGGCATAATATCAAGCCCATTATTGCCGCTTTAGCAGCAGATTTCTGCCGCTAAACTGGCGATAATTATAAGGCCGTCCTTGATAATATGCCCCAAGATCGTTAGAGACAAAGGGGCATATTATCAAGCCTGGCGTTAACATTATCGCCGCTTTAGCAGCAGAAAACTGCTGCTAAAGCAGCGATAATGGGCTTCATAATACGCCGTAGAGAATACCCATAGAAGCCCATGTTCACATCAGAACATGGGCTTCTATTGGAATTCACAAGGGCGTATTATCAAGCCCATTATCGCCACTTTAGCGGCAGTTTTCTGCTGCTAAACCGGCGATAATTTTAACGCTGTTTCTTGATAAAATGCCCCACAATTCTGATAATGGTTAAACCCACAAACATTTGGCAGCATACTCACTCTTTGGTAGTGCAAAGTATTTAGAGTACAGACCACGGTGTGGCAATTGCTGGCTTAGTCAGTAGGAGAGTCAAAAGTCTAGAAGAATGTTATATTTTCCTTATTATTTTCTACTGAATGCAAAACTGTATGCATTAAACAACCCTTTTTACTCAAGGATGTAGAAAAAAACAAGGTTAATCAAGGAAACGTTATTTATTAGTAAAACTCAGGTTGAAGCGTCTAAAAATGAAGATTGATGCGTAGGATGCTCTCCTGCTATCTACCGGTAGACTCAAATCATTAAAAATTGTTTTTCCTTGAAGGTAATTTTCCATTTTGTGTCTGTGACACATATGGGATAAAGTACCCCTTGCTGTACATTATGAGAATATTGAAAGTCACCAAGGAGTTCCGTCGCCATACAGAGGAACGAGGCTGATGGCCGAGTTTTTTTATAACGTTATGGAGCTCCAGGGTGACTTGCAATATCCTTAGCATGTACAGAAGGTGCTACTTTATTCCATATAAAACATGATTAAACCATCCCCTTCCTCACAAACCATTTAAATTCTTGGTGCATAGCTCTTTCATATGAAAGAGAGAGCATGTTTGCAAATACGAAGGATAGAAGTACAATCTCTTGAGCAAAATTAAACACATTACAAAAGCTGTTTTGTTGCTTAAAGATCTTATAATCAGTTCAATACAAGTCCGTTTAAAAAAAAAGTGCAGTACTTCCTAATGAGTCAAAACATGAAGAACAATTCTAACTTTTTTCTAATTATCTGATGAATGCAAAAAATAAACATTCTACCATTGACCTCCTTGACTCCGTGCGAAGAGGTCGCTCCCCCACGCTCTCTGCCTGATCATCGTAGCGCTTGGGTGTTACTGCTTGCCTATTCTCATTTAACTGATTGGGTATCGTAACTCTGACTGTGTAAATATTTAATTAGTCATAGCGCTTGTTAGCATTGTACGCTGGATTGCCTAGATACTTCTCCGACTGTCTAGATACTTAATTAGCAATCGCGCTTGTTAGCATTGTACGCCGGATTGCCTAGATACTTCTCCGACTGTCTGGATACTTAATTAGCAATTGCGCTTGTTAGCATTGTACGCTGTATTGCCTAGAGACTTATTTAGTAGTAGCGCTTGTATGCCCATAGCTCTGTGTGCCCCAATCTCGTCCTGCTGCAGGTCTGCTTGTTTCCGCAGCCATTTTGTTTGTTGTGCCTCGTGGGCAGCCTCCCCGCCCCGCTAACGCCTCCCAGCTGCTCCTCCCTCCCACGGACTGACCAGGCTCGTTCGTTGCTTCACTACGCTGTGACCTCCTTGACTCCGTGCGAAGAGGTCGCTCCCCCACGCTCTCTGCCTGATCATCGCAGCGCTTGGGTGTTACTGCTTGCCTATTCTCATTTAACTGATTGGGTATCGTAACTCCGACTGTTTAAATATTTAAGTAGTCATAGCGCTTGTTAGCATTGTACGCTGGATTGCCTAGATACTTCTCCAACTGTCTAGATACTTAATTAGCAATCGCGCTTGTTAGCATTGAACGCTGGATTGCCTAGATACTTCTCCGACTGTCTAGATACTTAATTAGCAATCGCGCTTGTTAGCATTGTACGCTGTATTGCCTAGAGACTTATTTAGTAATAGCGCTTGTATGCCCATAGCTCTGTGTGCCCCAATCTTGTCCTGCTGCAGGTCTGCTTGTTTCCGCAGCCATTTTGTTTGTTGTGCCTCGTGGACAGCCTCCCCGCCCCGCTAACGCCTCCCAGCTGCTCCTCCCTCGCCCCCGCCCCCTCCACCATCAATATATGTCAGATGCCTTTGCGCACAGCGTTCACGCGCAGCGGTCGCGCCCCATGCGCACCAAAGGTGCGCCAAAGGTAAGCCCGTCTACGCCCGTCCGCGCCTGGACCGCGCCCAGAGCCAGACCCCCTGGTCCTCGCAAACCATCCCCCTCCCGCATAACGTATGCCTCCGCCACCCTCCTAGCCCTTAACCCCGGACGCACCCCGCAATGCTGCGTAGCTGTCCCAGGACAAACCCACGAACCCTTCGCCTGCCACTCCTGCAAGTTCGCCTGCATCAGATCCCTCGCCAAACCCACCAACCCCAAACTCTGCTCCGACTCTAACCACCTGAAGTGCATCCTGCTGAATACCCGCTCGGTCCACAGACACGCCATTGAACTCTGGAACCTACTCAACACTGTAGCGCCAGACATCGCCTTCCTTACAGAGACTTGGATGAACGCCTCCTCAGCGCCCGAAATCGCCATAGCCATCCCGGACGCCTACAAGATCATCCGGAAAGACCGCACCAACCAAACAGGAGGAGGCATCGCCATCATCCATAAGAACACCATCCGCATCACGACCAGTTCCGACGACAACCTCGCTATCGCCGAACACCTTCACTTCCAGATCCACACTGACCCCAGGACCACACTTAGAGGGACCCTCATCTACCGACCACCAGGAACCCGCACAAGATTCAATGAAGACATCACTGACTTCATCAGCCCAAATGCCCTCACCTCCGAGAACTACATTCTACTGGGAGACCTCAACTTCCACCTGGAAAAGAAAAACGACAGCAACACCTCCACCCTTCTGGACAACCTGGCCAATCTCGGACTCAAACAACTCGTTGACACCCCCACCCACTCTGCCGGACACACGCTCGACCCCATCTTCACCTCCAGCAAACACATCTCCTTCGATCACACCACAGCTCTCCATTGGACTGACCACAGCTGCGTTCACTTCAACTACAAAAAGACCACGACCCACAACCCTCCACTACCTATTCCCCGAAGAAATTGGAACAAAATAACCACCGACCAGCTCTTCACATCGCTCCACCAAAACCCTCCTGTCATATCATCGGACCCAAACCTTGCTGCCACCAAACTCACACAATGGATCACCCACAGCGCTGACGAATTAGCACCCCTAAAAAAACATCTAATCAAGCAAGGTAGCAAAAAAGCCCCATGGTTCAACGATGACCTTAAGAAATCCAAGAAGTTATGTCGCACTCTAGAGAAAGCCTGGAGGAAAAACCCAACCACTGATAACCTAGCCACCTTCAAGAATGCCACCCGCAAACACCACCAACTGATCCGATCCACCAAGAAATCAGCATTCAAGGATCGACTTGACAACAACGCCCAAAACAGCAAGGAACTATTCAACATCGTCAAAGAATTTACCAACCCCACCGCCGGCACCAACGACATCACTCCCTCACAAGACCTCTGCGACTCTCTATCCTCTTTCTTCTACAACAAAATCGCCGACATTCATAACAGCTTTGGAAACCTGTCCGAAGAACAACCCATTCCACACAGCTCTGAACCAAAACAGCACTCTCACAACCTCTACACCTGGAACCCAATCTCAACTGAAGACACCATCCGACTGATGAACTCCATCCACTCAGGGTCGCCAACCGACCCATGTCCCCACCACATTTTCAACAAAGCAGACACCATCATCGCACCCCATCTCCGCGATGTCATCAACTACTCCTTCAACTCCGCTACCTTCCCAGAAAGCTGGAAACATGGCGAACTCACTGCCCTTCTGAAGAAACCCACAGCGGATCCATCTGAACTTAAGAACTACCGCCCCATCTCACTCCTCCCCTTCCCAGCCAAAGTCATCGAGAAAGCCGTCAACAATCAGCTCGCCGCCTTCCTTGAATCCAACAATTCACTTGACCCCTCACAGTCCGGCTTCCGAGCCAAACACAGTATCGAAACCGCCATCAGCGCTGCTACAGACGACATCCGAACGCTCCAGGACAACCGAGAAACAGTTGCCCTTATCCTACTTGACCTCTCCGCCGCCTTCGACACAGTCTGTCATAAAACCCTCATACAACGCCTCAACAACGTCGGAATTCAAGGAAAAGCGTTGGACTTGATTATCTCGTTCCTCACCGGAAGGACCCAGAGAGTCCGCCTCCCCCCATTCAAATCAGAAGCAACCGAAATCATCTGCGGCGTACCACAAGGATCATCACTCAGTCCCACCCTCTTCAACGTTTACATGAGTCCCCTCGCAGCCATCGCGTGATAACACAACCTCAACATCATCTCCTACGCAGACGACACCCAGCTGATCCTCTCCCTCACCAAAGACCCTAACACCGCCAAAACCAATCTACACGAAGGAATGAAAGAAGTAGCCGAATGGATGAAGGTCAGTCGTTTAAAACTTAACTCGGACAAAACGGAAGTCCTCATCTTAGGATCGTCACCCTCTGCATGGGATAACTCATGGTGGCCCCCGGCCCTGGGCACAGCACCCATACCCACAGATCATGCTCGTAACCTGGGGTTCATCCTAGACTCCTCCCTCTCGATGACCAGACAAGTCAACGCCGTCTCATCATCTTGCTTCAACATCCTACGCATGCTCAAAAAAATCTTCCGCTGGATCCCCACCAATACAAGAAAGACAGTCACCCACGCACTCGTTACTAGTCGACTAGATTATGGAAACACCCTCTACGCCGGAACCACAGCCAAACTAAAGAAAAAACTCCAACGCATCCAAAACGCCTCAGCCAGACTCATACTGGACATCCCCCGTCAAGCTCACATTTCCGCTCATCTGAAAGACCTCCACTGGCTTCCCATCAACAAAAGAATAACGTTCCGTCTCCTAACCCACGCACACAAGGCCCTCTACAACCTAGGACCCGAATGAATTAGCAAACGACTATCCTTCTACACACCCACCCGCCAACTACGCTCATCCAATCAAGCCCTCGCCACAATCCCGCGCATCAATAGATTCACCATGGGAGGAAGATCTTTCTCCTACTTAGCGGCCAAGACCTGGAACTCCCTCCCCACTCATCTCCGCCTCACACAGAACCACCTCTCCTTCAGAAAACAGTTAAAAACCTGGCTATTCGATAAATACCACACCCCCCCTGAATCTTTGCACCCGCCCTCACGCAAGCGCCTTGAGACCCTCTGGGTGATTAGTGCGCTTTATAAATTACTGAACTTGAACTTGAACTTGAACCATATGTAACTCCTTTGTGCTTTTTAATTGTAAGCTAGAAAAACAGAGCAGAATAAAGAAATACAGCATTTATTTTAATTTTTTAAACTGATGCTTTAATTATGCCACATGACCTGACCAGCTTTTCACTTGGCTGGTGCCTCGGCATTGTGATGTCAGAACTCAACTGTAAAACGTTATTACAGTTGAGTTCTGATGTCATTTCTTTATAATCAGCAACTGGATGTGTCAGAAATCACAGATTAAAAGAAATGCTAGACTGCTTTTTAGTACCAGTATTGCAGAATCTCATGTATTGTAGGTTTATAGTGACCACAAAATCAGTCCATGGTTGAATAGTGTCACAGTATTGCACACCTTATCCACAGGAAGAGACCGGACCCCACTGATTACTGGAATCCAGAGTCCATAATGGCCCAGCATTTAGAGGAATGTAGGCACCAGAATCACAATTCCTGCCTTTTAGGATAAGCAGCAATAAAGCAACAATATATAGTAAGTAAATGTAGAAGGGAATCCACCTCAGGTAGCCTGAAAAACAGGATGGTTCCTAGGTCATTAGTGTGAGTAGTGCTTCCCTTTGAGTATATGAAAGAGTTTAATAGTGTGGTCAGTCCTCACTTTCTTGTATTGTTTACAGGAGAACAGGTAATACAGAAACTGAATGTTGACTGTTATAGAAAGTGAACGTAGGCTGAACCTAGTGAGTGGAAATATGTGCAGCATCACAAATGGTTGAAATGAAATGAAGAAATTGTATAGCGCTACAAGTACCTGCAGGTGTCTAGGTGCTTAAATGAGGTTGCAAGCAAAGGTAATACTGTAGAGGTGAACTAGTAAAGCCAGGTTTTTTAAGCGCTTCCTGAATTTAAGCAAATTATATTATTTTATTAGGGAAATAGGCAGAGAGTTCCCAAGTTTGGCTGTGGTGTAAGCAAAGCTTTTTCCTCCCCATTTTACTCTGTGTGCCTTAGGGGTGATCAGATTGCCGCTGTCTGATGATCTAAGTGATCTAGCTGGAGTGTAGGGTTTAAAAAACTGCAACAGTTGCCACGGACCAAGGCCATATCTGGCCTTAAACGAAATACATACAGCCTGATTCATCATACTCCCGTTTTGCGAGGCCCTAATAGCGATTCATAGCGAATCGCTATTAAGGACTCGCAAAACGGGATTCATGTAGAAATTGCATGAAGAAATGCGATTCCTACATATTCCTTATTTGCGATTAGCAAATTGCTAATCGCAAATAAGGAATAACTCGCCATTCATTCCTATGGGCCAAAAGGCCCATAGGAATGAATGGGGAGTATTCCTTATTTGCGATTAGCAATTTGCTAATCGCAAATAAGATAGCGATTTGAAGGGTGCCAGGGGTGTCCAAAGGACACCCTGTAGCACCCCTCAAATGAAACTTTACACAGGTGTTGCACACACACATGTCCAAAGGACATGTGTGTGTGTAACATGCAACTCAGAAAAATGCATTTAAATGCATTTTTCTGAGTTCTCGCAATTTACCACGAGGTCTGACCTTGCGGTAAATTGCAGCAAGAAATTGCGAATTCGCAAAATGAAATTGGATGTTGAATTGCATTTAAGGATTCTCAAATAGAGATTCCTTAAATGTAATTCCTCGCAAAATTGCGAGATCGCAATTAGCGATTTTTACATGTGGGATGCTGAATCCCAAATTCAAAAATCGCTCTCGCAAAGGGCCAGCCGCCCGATTCATCAAAGAAAATAGCGCTCGCAAAGGGCCAGATTCTGAGAATCTGGCCCTTTGCGAGAGCGATTTTCTTTGATGAATCGGGCGGATAATGCTGTGAAATGAATAAGTTTACCAGTGTAGCTCTGTGAGAGACCTGGAGACAGGGTCATAGCGAGTGAGCCCAAACAGGACTCTAGCTGCAGCCCTCGGTGTCATCTGAAGTTCATGTAAGCTGTGCTTTCTTGAACTGGTGTAAAGGGCTTTGCAGTAGTCTAGCCTGGATGCAATTAGCGCTGTGACCACTGTTTTTCTTAGCTCAAATGGAATAAATGGAAGTACTTTTTTCAAAATGTTGAGAATGAAAAAGCAAGCAGCTGTAGTGTGATTGATCTGGGTTTAGAGGGACAGCTTAGTGTCAAAGAAAACTCCAAGATTTTTTACTTTGTTTGCGGGTGCCGGTAAAGGACCCATATGATTCGGCCACCAGCTCCCTGACGAGATTACAGACGGGTTGCCAAAGAGCATGACTTCCGTTTTTGATGAGTTGAGCTTTAAACAGTTATCAATCAATCAATCAATCAATCAATCAGGGGTTGGTAAAGCGTGCTACTCACCTGTGAGGGTCTCAAGGCGCTGGGGAAGGGAAAGAGGTGGGGGGCTGCTCCTGTCAGTCAAAAAGCCAGGTCTTAAGTGCCCGTTTGAAGGTTTGAAGGGTTGGAGAGCGTCTTATGTCTAATGGGAGAGAGTTCCAAGCTGTGGCTGCGGTGTAAGAGAAAGCTCTACCTTCAGCTCTGCTCCGGCGAATGCGGGGGACCTCGGCCAATGGAGAAGTGTGGCTCAATGGTTAGAGCGGCAGACCCTGATGCAGAAGTCTGGCCCGGGACCAGGGTTCAAATCCTGCCGCGGAGGGTCTGGGGCTCAATTTCCTCCAACCTGGTAATTGTTGCCTCTGTGCCTATTCTAATCATCAGTCCCTCTCTGCAACTCTGGGCAATAGCTTGCTTAATCTCCACAACGACCCCAACAACGCTAGGATGCCTGACCTCACCTTGGGGGTGCCCAGGAGTGGGCACTTCACAGGGAAAGGCCAGGAAGGGTTCCTTAGCGGTATTCGTACAAGCGTCGAGATGCCTCCGGATAGTCGTGCGCTATACAAATACGGAATTATCAAAGGTCAGCTGACCGGAGGTTCCTTTTGGGAGCGTGGAAATTCATTCGGTTGTTGAGGTGTTTGGGTCCGATGTTGTTGAGGGATTTGAAGGCGTGCGTGAGTAGTTTGTAGGTAACTCACTTCTCCACGGGAAGCCAGTTATCTTGCATCCATTTTCCTACGTGGCTCATGCAGTCTTTAAAGCGGGATGCAGTATCAGTGGACGAACTGTTGATAGATACTATTATCTGCGTATTATTCGCATAAGACACTAGCATGAAGCTGTAGCTTCTTATTAGCTTGGCCAGGGGAGTGATGTACAGGTTAAAAAGGGTAGAGCTCTACGATGAACCTTGTGGGACTCCACAAGGGAGTGAAAAAGCCAGGGAAAAAAATGCATTGTGTACCACCAATTGTGATCTATTAGTTAGAAAGGAACTGAGCAAGAGGAGCGCTTTATCCCTGATTCCCAGCGAGGTGAGGTGCTCAACCAACACATCGTGGTTGACCATGTCAAACGCCGCTGAGAGATTTAACAGGATAAGGACAGCGCTCCCCGCTCTGTCAAGAGTTTACCTAATCTCTTCAGTGGCAGTAATTAGCGCTAATTCAGTACTGGGCCTGGAAACCATATTGGAAGTGGTCCAGAATGTCACCATCCACAAGGAAAGCAGACAGTTTTTTATTTAGAAACCTTTCTATAATCTTAGCTGGGAATGGCAGCCTGGAGATGGGTCTGTAGCTGGAGGGGTCCTTAGGATCCTGATTGGGTTTCTTCAAAAGAGGCAAAATGGAAGCTTTTATCCATTCCGTTGGTAAACGCCCTGAGGAGATCATGAGATTTTAAATAGGCCAAAGTGCCGAGGCTATGATCTTGGGGACTAAGTGAGGAATGTTCGGTGGGCATGGGTCAAGAGGAGATCTAGATTTTACTAAAAAAGTTAGTTCATAATCTGGTCAAGAGTGATTAACGGAAAGGCTGAGAGTGAAGGAGTGGAGGGGTTATCGCAATAGAGTGGGATACAGGATTATCACCCATGTTCTTGTGGGGCATTGCACATTGGTCCAATTGGGGCACAAAAGCATTGAAGACTTGTTTAACCTTTTGAAAGGCCGAGCGTGTGGCCTTGATGGAGCGAGGTACAGAAGTCTTTGTGTGTACCTCATTCGGACCAATCACCCCCATAACAAAGTAAATATATTAATTTTGATTGCTGTGTATTAACTAAAAACACACACATTACATGTGGGAAATGCTTTGCATTAACAGGTTTGATTAACATATTATTGAATGATGTCAAACGCATGTTTAATCTATTTTGTGCATTTAAGTAGTGTAATAGTGCATTTCTATGTTGTAGTGTACTTAGTGCATTGCATGCTGCTTTTTTGCTTCATTTTAATGGCTTGCAGTGGGATGCTTTCCCACTAGGTAACAGGTTTTAGGGGATAAATATTAGTACTGGTGGGTGGGGGGACAGAAAACACTTATTTTCTGTGTATTTACATTTTCTTTTTGTGTTTATCATAGTTTTGGCTGGTTGCCAGTTCCAAAATGGCTTTGCTTTTCCCGGTTCTGCGCAGTAGAGGATGCTTGCATCATCTGGCTAAAGGAACCTCTTGTATGCTCTGTGCTTCACTGAAACTTTGCAACTTTAGCTGACTATGTTCAAGGCCTGAATCTATGCCAGAATGTGCACTGATGACCCTGTAGGTACGAGATCGTTGCCGGTCACTAGCCTGGGTGAGAATTGTTGTCGAGGAGGCCAAGGGTTAAATAAGTAAGTTTGGGTTTTAGTGCTGGGTAGGAAGGTTTTAGTGTAGGAAATATTTAGAATTAAATGCATGTTTTAATTATGGTTCACTGATCCTTTATGTTTGTAACCCTCTGCCAGTTACATGACCAGGAATTGATTTTTGACTATTTAGAGAATAATGGAATGAATGTAAACCTACATTTTCCCTTCATGACTTTTATTAAACATTTTCTTGATTTATTATCCTGAACTAAATGACAATGCTCAGTGAGAATTAATAGTGAGAGAATACATGATAATGTTCTTTTATGCAAATTAATTATATAACATCTTTAAGATGATTTCATGTGTTCTTGATCCAATTCATTATGCAATGTATTGTTGTAGTGAAGTTAAGCTGGTCTTGATTTCCATCAACTAACTTCTACTAGCTGGTCCATCGTCCGAAACATGTTATTTCCTATGAATCCAGAGAAAGTGAATCGGTCATATATGTATATGTACATAATGTAAAGAGTTTAAAATGTTGATTAATAGGGTGCTCCGCTGTCCAGCAGCTACCCTTCTAGTTTCACTGATCTTGGGAGCAGTGTGATTGTGTGAGTGAGTGACTCGCGGTGCTATGGGCCCCACCAACGAGTGAAGAAAGATAGCTCCTGAGTAAACTGAGATGAATTGGAGGGTTGTTTGAGAGACGCGCTGGATCAGTTTTCTAGGTAGCAGGAGTCTGGTTGCTATAGGTTAGTTTGGATAAGCAATGTATAGATTGACAAGGTTAATGTACATAGAGTTCTGATGTAGAGAATCATGACTAACATTGCATGTTGAGTTTGTATTACGTTATGTGTATTCGGAATATTGAAGCTTCTGGGAAGTAGGAAGCTGGTTACTCTGTCTGCAGGCAGAGGGGAACGTGTGGCAAGTGAAGTCGCACATTACATAGTCTCATTTCAAAATGTAACATCATTGTGTGTTACAGTTAGGGAATTTTCCGTGTGAAAGGGTAAATGTATAGCGAAGGACACCTGTAAAATCTTGGCTCCAAGCACAGGAGTCAAATGTACTCTGATTAAAACTTAGCCATGGGAGAGTTGCAGGTTTGTTACAGAAGCTTGTTAGAAGGGTAAAGTAGAGGGAAGTGCTGCTTTATCGGCGAAACAAAAATTCTGTGGTAGAGAAGAAGTAAGCGCTGTCTACTGGAAATACAGAATTCTTGTATGTTTGAGCAAACTAACACTTTGGATTTAGCGAAACAGATGAATGTAAATGTTTTATGTCATAACTAACTGATTTAAGTTGTATAAATTACAGAAATATTGTTCCGATAAATTTTGTAAAGGAGGGGTCAGCAGAAGCCGCAGCAGAGCTGGCATCAGCAAAAGTCGCGCTGGGATAGGTCCACGTGACTAAGACGTTCTGAGCGTTGATTGGTGCTTTAGTGAGAACTGTGCAAGGATAGGTTGAAGTGATTGTGACGTGTTCTATTCTGATTGGTGCATTAGTGTGAATCGCGCTAGGATTGGTAAACTACACGAGTGACGTAGAGCTTTCTGATTCGCTTACTAGTATGTTTCCATAGTGGTATTGGTTGGAAAGGAAACCGTGCAAAGGAAGCTAATTGGTAGAGAGTTTGTGCTGCACTTACTTTTTTAGCTGAACGCGAAGACAAAAAGTTAAGCAAAAAATGTATTATATTGGTAAAGAGAAGAAAGTTTCGCTGTTTAGAAAGTAAAAAGATTGTTTGTGAAAAAGAAGCCTGTAGTAAAACAGGAGTGGGGATAAGTACTTGCTCTGGGAACGCCTGTACATGCTAATGAAGTATGGCTATTACACTTGCTTATGGATCGAGCATTTGGTGCAATACATGAAACGTGATGGTGAGCTCGCATTTCCTCCAGAAAGTTCTTTAAAAATAGAGGTTTTGTGGCATTTGAGAGAAACAATGATGAAACCTAAGCCTTAACCTAGACCTACACAATTTGAACGTTTAATGGATTGGAAAGATGAGGTGTATGATAAAGAATGATACAGATTAGGAAGAGGTTATGATTTTGGTTTGGATAAATATCGGAATGAGAATATTGAGGACAAAATATGTAGATGGGAACAGGTAGATGTACCAAATGATTTGTTTCCTGTCAGGAGTATGGGAGGATCTACAGGAGGTAAAACGAAAGAGGAAAAGAAGCATGTTCAAATTTCAGGCTGTAGGTACAGTGACACAAAATATGAATTGCTAGATGAAATTCTGGATAACAGATCACCTTCATATCAAGGGGAGTTTGCAACAATGGTGCCAAAGGCACCGCCAGCAGAAATTCCAAAAGTTTTCAAAATTGTTCTAGTCCCCATAGGGTGTAATGCAATGAATAGACAGGAACCTGTTCAAATTAGTAGTACAGTAACGAAGCAAGAACTCCTTCAAATGAGTAGTACAATTATTTGGCAAGAAAGACAAGTGATAAATAGGTCAAATCATGAAGAAGAAGAAAATGAGTTAGCAGTAAAGACACGAGAGTTGTCTGAAAGAATAAAAGAACTGCCTATGAATATGGAAGCTTTAACAGTCCCAATGAATATAGATTCTGAAATTTCTGTTTGCAAAATTGAGGTAGAGTAAGAACATTCACTGACCATACCGTTAAATGAGGTAAGACCAGATTCTAGAAGAGAGGTAGTATCTGAAAGTGTCGGGAATAACCAGCCTAGTGTGTACCAATTAGATACAACGACAGATCTGACAAAAGCTCTGACTTACGCAAATGGAACTGAGATACTAGCTGAAAAACAGACTGGATGGTTGCAGGGAATGAAACCTAGAGAAAGATTAAACAAAGTCTCTTTGGGTATGACAAGTGAGGAGTTGGAAGAGTGGGTAAGAAGTGGCTACAGAAAAGATGCAGAATGCCAACAGATAGGTATTGCAGAATTAAAGGTAGAAATGGAAGAATAAAATTTTGGAACAGAAAGCATGAACAGATTAAAATGTTACCAGGGTGAAGAGATACTCTTTATGAGTGGAAGCATTACCTGGAAAAGTAAGAATTTGCAGAAAAAATTGGAAGAAGCTGCCAGCGAGACAGGAGTGAATTTCTCCAAATATAGGGATTTGCAGAAACAAAATAGATTCGATTCCACAGAAAAAGGCTCAGGCAACTTAAACACTACTGGAAGAAGAGCTAAAAGTAAAGAATTTCTGATATTGAGGAGAAAAAAGAGAGATGTTGAAAAATGGAAGAGCAGGTGGAGAAAGAAGAAAAAACGAATAGCCAATAGGGGATCGTTAGCATCTCCTGCTGCTCACAAATGTGGAACTGACAACGTTACTAGAGGGAATTGGTTTGCGGCTGAATTAGCAAAATCTTTGCACAAAACAGGATTGTTCTTTGAATCAGACCTGGGCGAAGAAAGACACTTATTTCCAATATCCCATGCTTACTAACACAGTTGAAACATGGGAAGAAGTGAGGAAGTTGCAGGATCAGGCAAGTGATGAGGAAAAGGAAACATGGGGAAGAGAAGGTTGCACACAAAAAGAAGAGAATGATGTTTGGGTCTACCAAGATGAAAAAGCTGTTATGCCCGATAGTATTTTTGCCCATTTTGCACGCATGTATCATGGACAGGCACAGACAGATAAAGAAACTCATTTCGCCCAACAAAGTTATCAGTCTGATCTGTGAAACACTGAGCACTAAACAGAAACTGAATGATGCCTATTGTCCAGAAGCTACTGCAATTGGTAAACAGGTGAATGGCACAATGAAAATCAAATTAGCAAAAATGTGTGATTCCACTGTCTTGAAATGGCTTGATGCTTTGCCCCTAGTTCTAATGACCATAAGAAGTATACCTGATAGAAGGACTCCTAACTTTAGGACTCCTAAATGCCTTCTGTGAATACCAAAAGTCTTAAAATTAGGATTTTTCTCAATTTAGTAGTAGTAAAGTTAGGACTCCTAACTTTAGGACTCCTAAATGCCTTCTGCAAATACCGAAAGTCTTAAAATAAGGATTTTTCTCAATTTAGTAGTAGTAAATTTAGGACTCCTAACTTTAGGACTCCTAAATGCCTTCTTTGAATACCAAAAGTCTTAAAATTAGGATTTTTCTCAACTTTACTACTAGTAAACTGAGCAAAATCCTAACTTTAAGACTTTCGGTATTCCCAGTAAGCCCCCGCCAGAGGTACCAACTCCCGTCAAGGCCAGTGGCAAAACTCCTCCAAGTTTGCAAACTTCTACCAATGAGATCTTATCCACGCCACTGAGGTGCTGCAGGTGGTTCTGGGGGAGATAGTAACTATAACAGCTCACAAGGTGAGAGTGCAGAACCCAGAAGGCTTGCATGTTTGGGGGAAGGTTGGTGCAGTTTTCAAACAATTGAGAGGCTCTTTCCACAGATGTGTAGGTTCTCCAAACAGTAAAAGGATATTGAATAGAGATTTATGGTACTCCAGTCCAATCCTGCAAAACCAGAACCCTGTCTTTCTCCCAGGACTTGGCCAGGCTAGTGGAATGAGAGCTATTATAACTTCTGGAGAAGAAAACTACTGTTCAAATCACCTTGCAACTCAATGATTTTCTGAGCAACCTATTCCTATTGGAAAAGAGAGAGGGAGGTCAGCACCCCATCATCAATTTAAAGGAGTTGAATGAGTGGCTGGTCTATCACTACTTCAAGATGGAGGGCATGCATCTCCTCAGGGACTTCCTGCAAATGGACAGCTGGTTGGTTCCATCTTTCCTCCACACAGGTGCTTCTTACAATACTGATGGAATTCTCAGATATTCAAATTCACCTCTCTCCTGTTAGGTCTGTCCTCTGCCCCATGGTGTTTCACCAAACTAATGAGACTGGTGGTCGAATATTTACAGCCTTGAGGTGTGTGGTTGAATATCGATCTTGACAATATCCTGATCATGCTCGGTGCATCTCTCTGTGCATCTGCCAATGACCACCAACCTTCTGGAGTCCCTTGGTTTCGGGATCAACACGACAAAGTCAGCATTCATCCCATCTCAGTGTTTACAATTTCTTGGGTTCCTTATAGACTCTGTCAAGGCCACCCTTAGCTTCCTGGATCGCAAGCTGATGAAGATCAAACTCAGAAGAATGTTGGTCAAGCCCCAGGTATCGCTACTGTAGCTGGTACGCATAGTGGGACTCCTCTTGTCATCATCATCCATTCAGGCCATCTTCCCAGGGCCTTTCCACTATCGGGCACTTCAGCGCCTGAAGATTTCTCTCCTCCTTATGTACTCCAAGTTGTTCCCCTATCAGTGGAGGTGAGGGAGGAGATGCAATGGTGGATTTCCCATATGGAGGCCTGGAATGGTCGGGCAATCTTCGGCTCCCATCCCGATCTGGTGACAGAGACCGATACCAGTGGCTCAGGTTGGGGAGCTCGTTGCGGAGAATTCACTAAAGGAGGAAAATGATCCGTCACAGAACAATCCCTCCACATAAACTGTCTGGAGTTGATGGCGGGCCCATTCGCTCTCAAGTGTTGGACCAAAGAAGGGTTCAATGTTCGGTGCTTTTAAAAATGGACAACGTGGCGGTGGTCCATTACGTCAACAATCTGGGGGGCACGAAATCCAAAACCCTCTCGGACCTGGCATGCACATTATGGGATTATTGCCTAGCCAATCAGATTTTGTTGGCTGAACATCTCCCGGGACATTCCAAACAGGTAGCAGATTGGCACTCTCACCACTGGAGGGGTCAGCTCATAGAAATTGCAAACCGAAGTATTCTGTCAGATTCAAGAGGGATGGGGCCCCTTCTCCTTGGATTGCTTTGGATATCATCTGGACTTCCATCTGAACAGACATTGTAGTTGGCGGCCGGGCCCCAATGCAGTGGACAAGGACACATTTCTCCAGGATTTCATCAAGGTGTCTGCATATGTGTTCCCTCCATTTGCAATGCTAATGAGGTTAGCAGTGCAGGTACGTAGGCAGAGGGTGGATCTGGTGGTGGACACCCCAGCTTAGAGGCCCCAAGTCTTGTTTCTAGTGATGATGGAGCTTTCTTGGGATTTTCTAATCCTTCTACCCCTCTTTCCAGATCACCTCCGGGACACCGAAGCCAACCATCACCCGCTGGTCCTAGAAGGCTTGCTCCGTCTTATGGCCCGCGGGATTACTGGGAACAGTGGAAAGTCCCAGGCATTTCACGAGAAGCTGCCGATCTACCCACCAGAGCTTGGGTGGACAGCACATCCAAACAATATCATTCTGCCTGGACCAGATGGCTGGGCTGGTATCTCCAGTCCCAGGAGGATCCGCTGGGGGCAGATGTTGTCCATGTACTGAATTTTCTGGCGAATCTGGCCTCAACTGGACTGTCTTACAGGTCAATAAACACATTTAGATCTGCAATCTCTGCAGGTCACTTACCAGTGGATGGTCACCCGGAGGGGAAAATCCCCTGGTATGTAAGCTTTTGAGGGGTATCAGAATGTGGCTTCCCCCAGAACCCAGGTACTCCATATTGTGGGATGTGAATAAAGTTCGTAATCTCTAAATCCTGGCCTTCTAACAAATGCCTGTCTAGAAAACAATTATCTGTGAAATTAGCAATGCTGCTATGTAAATTTCATGCTGCAGAGTGTCAGACGTTCATGCTTTGGCCATAAAAAGTAGAGTATTCACCACTGAAGGGGTCACCTTTCACATTGCTCAACGTACGAAATATAATTCAAGAACTGTGTCATGCTTCATTCCACAAGGTGCCTATATTGTGTGTCGTTAAAGAGCTCAAGACCTATGAAGCTGTGACAGAGGAACTGCACCCTCACAGCAAAAGACAACTGATGATTGCTCTTACCAAGCCTTCAAAAGCGTTTTCTTCTACTAAAGTTGCCAGATGGGTCAGATGGGTGATGCAAGAAGCAGGTATTGATGTTTCATGTTTTGGGGCTTACTCAGTCAGAGGTGCCTTGGCATCTAAAACTTTTGCGGTGGGAGCTAGACTGAAGGTTATCCTCAATACAGCGGATTAGTCCTCAGATTCAACTTTTAAGAAGTTTTACCAGTGACTAATCTGGCAACCCTAGTGGTGGAAAGCTTTAAACAAGCCCAATCATTGCCTCTGGGTTCAGATATAGAATAAAAAATGTCCTAGCTGTCGTAACGGAAAATTTCAATTCTATTAAGGACATGGAGGCAAGGATTAGCCTGCCCAATATTTACAAATATCTTATTTGAAAGACCCCATGAATTGTAATGAGTTATATATGAGCTGGGAAAGTGATAAATGTAAATGTACATTTGACAATCTTGCTTCTTTGGTGTTCTGTATTTAGCATGTATTGGTGTTTTCTTTGCTTCTTGCACATAGTTCTCGAACTGCATGATAGACACTTTGGGCCCGATGTAGGTGGCCATTTACCGGCCGGTAACGGCCGAATTTGGCCGTTACCGACCGGTAAATGGGTTTTCAGATGTAGGGGGCCTATATTTTACCAAATCTGTAAATTTACCGAATCGGTAAATTTACAGAATCGGTAAAATACTGAATCGGTATATTTACTGATTCGGTAAATCCACATGTAGGTGGCGCTCCTAAGAGTGCCACAGGCCCTTTAGAATCAGTATGTTACCACCCAATCCTATTGGGTGGTAAAATACCGAATTCAGGTGTGCATGCACATCTGTGCATGCACACCTGTGCAATGTGACACACAGACATGCCCTTAGGGCATGTCTGTGTGCCACATGGCACACAAGTCCGGAATTGGGGTGCTAGAGGGTGTCAAAGTGACACCCCCTGCACCCTTGCTGAAATCGGTATTTACCGAATCGGTAAATACCGATTCGATAATGTCCATTGATTCCTATGGCCTTCAATGCCCATTGGAATCAATGGGCATTACCGATTCGGTATTTACAGAATCGGTAAATACCGAATCTTAACGATTCGGTGTTTACCGATTCTGTTTTACCTACATCCCCCCCTCTATTTTACCACTTCTTAAATACCAATTCGGTATCATTCGGTATTTAAGATATGGTAACATTTAAATACCTACATCGGGCCCTTGGGGACCGATGTAGGTGGCCATTTACCGGCCGGTAACGGCCGAATTCGGCCGTTACCGACCGGTAAATGGGTTTTCAGATGTAGGGGGCCTATATTTTACCGAATCTGTAAATTTACCGAATCGGTAAATTAACAGAATCGGTAAAATACCGAATTGGTATATTTACCGATTCGGTAAATCCACATGTCGGTGGCACTCCTAAGAGTGCCACAGGCCCTTTAGAATCAGTATGTTACCACCCAATCCTATTGGGTGGTAAAATACCGAATTCAGGTGTGCATGCACATCTGTGCATGCACACCTGTGCAATGTGACACACAGACATGCCCTTAGGGCATGTCTGTGTGCCACATGGCACACAAGTCCGGAATTGGGGTGCTAGAGGGTGTCAAAGTGACACCCCCTGCACCCTTGCTGAAATCGGTATTCACCGAATCGGTAAATACCGATTCGATAATGTCCATTGATTCCTATGGCCTTCAATGCCCATTGGAATCAATGGGCATTACCGATTCGGTATTTACAGAATCGGTAAATACCGAATCTTAACGATTCGGTGTTTACCGATTCTGTTTTACCTACATCCCCCCCTCTATTTTACCACTTCTTAAATACCAATTCGGTATCATTCGGTATTTAAGATATGGTAACATTTAATTACCTACATCGGGCCCTTGGGGACCGATGTAGGTGGCCATTTACCGGCCGGTAACGGCCGAATTCGGCCGTTACCGACCGGTAAATGGGTTTTCAGATGTAGGGGGCCTATATTTTACCGAATCTGTAAATTTACCGAATCGGTAAATTAACAGAATCGGTAAAATACCGAATTGGCATATTTACCGATTCGGTAAATCCACATGTCGGTGGCACTCCTAAGAGTGCCACAGGCCCTTTAGAATCAGTATTTTACCACCCAATCCTATTGGGTGGTAAAATTCCGAATTCAGGCATGCACACCTGTGCAATGTGACACACAGTCATGCCCTTAGGGCATGTCTGTGTGCCACATAGCACACAAGTCCGGAATTGGGGTGCTGGAGGGTGTCAAAGGGACACCCCCTGCACCCATTGCTGAAATCGGTATTTACCGAATCTGTAAATACCAATTCGGTAATGTCCATTGATTCCTATGGGCTTCAATGCCCATTGGAATCAATGGGCATTACCGATTCGGTATTTACAGAATCGGTAAATACTGAATCTTAACGATTCAGTATTTACCGATTCTGTTTTACCTACATCCCCCCCCCCTCTATTTTACCACTTCTTAAATACCGATTCGGTATCATTCGGTATTTAAGAAGTGGTAAAATGTAATTACCTACATCGGGCCCTTGGTCTTATACTTCCTTTCAGGGACGAATGCCAATAAACAAGAATGAAGCCTAGAGAATCAGGTTGTGTTGCAGGCAGAATGATGAGGGTAGAGAGTCGGCGATGATCATTATATGGAGCTCTAGCCCTCTGACTGGATGAACGTTTTTTCTGTTCTCTCCCAAGGACTCATGGGAAATGTAGTTATGATTTGAAAATGTGTTAAATGTTAAATGCTGCTGGTTGATTAAAGTGAGGAAAGAAAATCCTAATCCTCACCTCTATGTCCTAAATAAAATTGGAACTTTCCATTTCAACAGCTAGGAAATTTTTAATTGTGGTGTGCGGCCAGCGCTTAGGGGACCCAAAATCCCAAAGCTCCTCACAGCGGGACACACACGTACCTGGGGTTTGGCTGCAACCATACCCAGGCAGACCCTGAGTATGTGACTGGTCTCCTCGCAGCGGAGGGCCCCCATATTTTTTATTCTAGTCATGCGGGACCCGGGCAGTCCCTGTAAACTGTGTGGTACCATTCGTAGATGTTTTTGGGTGTCTCAGGCACATTACTAACCAGTCACTCTATGGAGTGGAATGTGAATAGAAGTTCAAACAGTACCATAAAGATTCTAAAAGGAATTATTCTGGTGCATTGGCTGCGCTCCTCACTACTGTTCCCAACTCTACATTGTCGGTGACAGTAACCGGACCAGGGAGGTCCCAGTGTCATAGTTTGGCTCATACCTTGTTTTGAATATTTTGACCGAGTCTGATCGATCTCGATGTTTCCCTACTGTGCTCCTTGTGGTCAGGAACTATAGACTTTTCAGGGCTCATAACACAATCCCCAGCAAAACGTTATTTGCTCTAAGAGAAGTGCTTCGGCTTCTGGGCTGCAATAGCTTAATGTACCTTTGTAAAAATACCATGAAGGCTTTAAAACTAGCCCAGCAGACATTTTCTTTAAGAAGCACTGCTTGAAATGTAAAAGTGTATAACTCTTAATCTCCTGATTGGACTTTGATCATTTTGTTATCATTCTTTTATGCATAAAAAGGAGCTACTATTGTTTTAAACATGTGTGGATTATTTTAGTGGTGTTTTCATTGTGTTTCTGTATGTGTGTTGCACAGATACTTAACATATTGCCTCTTATGATAAGCTTTCCTGATCTGCGCCAAGCTACCAGAGAGTGAGCACAGGGTATTTTTGGTGTGTATCTGATTTAGCCTGACTAAAATGGTGGGCCCTGCTTGACTTAGGTGCATTCGTTAGACAACCAGGAGCCCCATTTCTAACATTGGTGATCAGAGGTGAGGATAGGTCTTGTGTTTGTGCAATATGATTTACTAATTTAGTGTGCTCTACAACTCTGTACTTAGACCAATTCAAACCAATTCTTCCTAATTGGTATTGTTTTTCTGTTCTTTTGCTAATTGGCATTTTTAAATTTTCAATTCTACCTGATTGGCATCCGGCAGTTTTCCAAAACTCTTCTTGCCCCATACTCACTATTTCTACAATGTTTGTGGTCCTGCCTGGCAAAATGGAATTTCAGCTGTTCAACCTGGAGTCCTACATAGTAAACCAGCTCAAGGGGTTCTGCCAGGAGAGAGGGGTGTTCTATAAGGAAAGTGCCAAGAATACAGAGTTTCAGAAAGCCTTGATGGCATGGGTGGCAGCCTACTCAGATAATGAAGTGGATGTGGTGGAGGAGAATTTAGAGTAGAACTAAGATGGAGGTCTTGCTTTGCAGCCTGCTAATGAGGGGGATAATATGCTCCAAGGACTAGAAGTCTGCTCTAAAGCAGGTAGCAGTGTTTAATCAAAAAGCCTGTCCTTAGAGGAACTAGAGGACAAGAGGGAGGAGAGAAAATTGAGACTAGACTTGCCAGAATTGAACAGGAGCAGGCTCTGGGCAAGATTGAAAAAGAGCGGGCCCTTGCAAGCTTGAGTATGAGCAGGAGCTTGCTAGATTGGAGAAAGAGCAAGCACTTGAGGAGAACAGGCTGGGCATGGAAGAAAGGAAGATGGTCCATGAGCTCAGCCTCAAGGAGCTAGTTATCAGAGCCCTCCAAGAGGGAAAGAGGGGGTCAGTAACAACAACAATGGTGGCAGCACACCTGCAATGACCTCACAAGAATCTAGTGTTCATATTCCAAAAGACGTGGTGCCCAGTTTCAATGTGGGGGATGAGGTGGACACATGGCTGGCAACCTATGAAGTGGCTCTTAGAGTGCACAGGTCCCAGATGAGTTCTGGGGGTTAGTATTTGTTAGCCCATGCTTCCAGTGGGGAGGGATACATTCCTTACATTAGAGGTGAGGGACCAGACCAACTACACTACCATGAAGGCCATTTTACTCAGAAAGTTTGGGTTGACACCTGATAAGTACAGGCAGCGGTTCAGGGATAGTCACAAACTTGCGACACAAAACTAGGTGGATTTTCTGGATCACCCTAGTGAGGCACTGGGAGATGGGCAGCAACATTAATGATTATGAAGGATTGTATGACTTGTTTTTGAAGGAGCGCATTATTTTTTTGAAATATTTTTATTAGTCTTTTCATAATCAACAGTGTACATATTTCATAACACTTCCAGAGTTCTGCATTTCTTATATCCACATATTCAGTGTTATACAGTGTTATTGCATTCTCGAAACGGGTGAAATTCAATGACAAGATGTTCTATATCCAGGTGTCATATCTTCCTCTTAGTAATTGTCAATGCTTCCCAGGTAAGGGTTTGCTTAGCTATTGTCTGCTTCGTGAGAGGTATGTGTCAAGTATGTCTTTAGTCGTGATGTTACTTGGAGGCACTCTATATAAATTGTTAGTTGCTCCTGGCAATATACTAGGTCTTGTATCCATTCCTTGAACTTGGGGGCTCTTCCCCACCCCCATCGACACACAACCTGGCATTTAGCCAGCAGTAGCCCAGGGCCACGAAACGCCTCACCGATGTGTCATATGTTGTCCATGTACTCGAGCAGCGCAGTGATCGGGTTAAGGTGTATCTGTACTCCTACCATCTGGGATAGGGCCTCCCCAATCGCTTCCCAATAATTATTGATTGTTCTACAAGCCCAAGCTAGGTGCAGGAAGTCTGCTCCTTCAACTCCACATTTATCAAATTTGTCATTAGGTCTTATGTTTTAGTGATGTAGTCTCACCGGAGTATAGTACACTCTGTATAAACTTGAAATTAATAATTCTCAGCCTACTGCTGGCTGTTTTTCACCTGGTATGTTGACAGCAGTATGTCCACTGTGCATCTGTCATTAGGCCTCCCAGCTCTGCCTCCCATCCCTCTCTCGCTCTGTCCAGGGTTTCCATCCGAGAGTTAAGGATGCTCCGATAGAGTCACTCCTCTGCATGTGAGGCGCCGGTCGCCTGGAGCATGTTATGCAACAGTATTAGTATTGGCGGTCTGTTTAGAAAGGTCTGTGGTAGCTATATTGTCTTAGTCTAATATATAAGAACAAGTCTATAGGTGTATAATATATAGGAACAAGTCTATAGGTGAGGGGGAGCGGATCCCCAAAAATTCTGTTCTGTTTCGAAATCTCCCCTCAGCATACAAATTACTCCACGTGTGGATATTGTAGTCTTGCAGCATCTTGCAGCAGATGACGTAATGGGTCACTGGAGTGGCAGGATGACTGGCCATTGGTAGGAGTAGAATATACCATGGATGTCTGTAGCCGTTTTGCAACGCCTTTTCATGCCATATTTGTGCATGCAACAATAGAGGTTACCCTTCTCCCGGCTTTCTTGCGTCACTGGCGGCAGGGGGGTTATCCAACACCTGTGGGTTTCAGAAGTCGTCTCCCGCTGTGGATTCACCTCCCACATCCACTGCCTTATTAAAAGTGAGTTGGCAGCGATGTTCCACCCCGCATGGCTCTCAGTTGTCTGCTCGCAGAGGGGGCTAGGCAGGTCCCAAGCTCATCCGTCTCACCTCCGTAGGTCCCGCTGCTTGGTTGTTGTGCTCAGGGCTTTCCTGCCTGCCTGCTCCCGTTTGATTTAATTTTTTGTATAGGAGCCGATACAGATGCCTTTTGGGCTCATGAGGAGGGCTTACGGTGCAAGATATTGCTCTTTAGCCACCCCAGACTGCAGGAGCCTCACTAGAATGCAGCCATCTTGCACCAACACCTGGTAAATAGCAAGTTGACTGACTCCAGGAAGCTTTCTGAGCAGGCAGACATCTGGGTCAGCACCTGAGTGACCAGAAGGGTACCCAGGAGTGACCCCAAGAAGAGTGGTACAGGTTACCCCCAAGAGAGTGATGAGGAGGTCAAGTGAGACCCAGAAAGCTCCCATGAGAGGGGGAAGGAAAGGGTTCCATTGTCCCGACTGAGAGAAGGGAGGAAGGTACTGGTGGGTAGTGCCCCATGGCAACCCATTTCCAAACCTGCTGCTATGATTGTTCCCAGTTAGGACACAAACAGTGGGACTCTGTCTGTCCAAAGAAACACCCCAGTGGTGGGAATTCTACAGGGATGGCCCATGTGACCTGAGGGGAAGGTAGTCCCCAGGGGAACGTTAAAGAACATGCCATGATCTCCCTCCGAATATGAGTTGGTACTGTCTACCTACTGGGATGCATCTGTGAGCTAATTAAGGTTAGGTACTGCACAGATGGGCTCCCCAGGTAAGGATAAGGATTCCCCATTGGTTAGCTTAGTGGCCCCAGAGAACATAGACAGAGGGATCCAACTGGGTTCAGACAGGCGTAGAACTAGCGAGAACCCCTGCAGTAGTGGACAATTGTCCAGTTTCTGTCGCCCTAAGCAGAGAAGTTCATCAAGGTATTGATTAAGCTACAATGGCTTTAGGCTGGGGGGCGGGGGTGTTTGTGTTGGAAATGGCACTTTTTGAAGGGTTACCAAAACTTTTTGCTTCCTCCTCTTTTTCTGACCTTTTTCTTGGCGCTAGGGCTCTGAGCACTTTACCACTGCTAATCAGTGCTAAAGTGCATGTGCTTCTTCCCTAAACGGGTGTGTAATTGGTGTATACCTGATTGGCATATTTAGGTTATTGGTTAGCCCCTTCTAAAGTGGTATACCATATACCCAGGGCCTGTAATCTAAATACTACTAGTGGGCCTGCAGCACTCATTGTACCACTCACACATGTAGTCTTTCAAAATTGTCTTTGACCTGCCATTGCAAGGCCTGTGGCGTGCAGTTTAATGTCTCTTCGACTTGGCATTTAAAACCACCTGCCAAACCTTAAACTTCCCTTTAATTACACATAAGCCATGCCTACGGTAGGCCCTAAACGACCTTAAGGGCAGGGTGCTGTGTAATTAAAAGGCAGGACATGTACTTAAGTTTTATATGTCCCAGCAGTGACAAACTCCTTAAAAGGCCAGCATTGGGGATTCCCTATATACTTTTAAGTGGTAATTCCTGGAAAGAGAGAAATAGCTTTATTATGTTGATATGGTTGGAATAGAAATGATAAATTCTCTTCAATGGCAAAGTTGCATTCATCATTACTATTTTAGAAATGCCATTTTTTGAAAGAGGACATTTAACCACTCTTAACTTTTCTCTGTGGGCCTGCAGCCTGTGTGCAATCCACGTCTGGCCTGGGTGACAACTACACTTTGTGCATACTCTCTAGGCAGCAACAACACAGGGATGGGCTGGGTGTGACAGGGGCTACATCTGCATTCATATACATACTGATAGCCTTCCTGGGCTGAGAGGTGGTTCACACTTACATCTGAATAGATTGTGTCCTGCCCTCACACAAAGGGCTGATTTACCCCCTACTGGTAGCCTAGAGCCAGGGCTGCACTGAAAGGGATCCTTGTGCACTTCATAAGGCTCTTTTGAAATCCCCCTCTACATCAAAGGCACTTTTGAGTATAAGTAAGAGGGCTCTGGTCCTATCAAATCGGTACACAACAGGAACTGGAAGAAACAACCTGGAGTGAAGGATGCTGTGCTGAATGTTTGCCATCTTGCTGTGTTTGACTGTTTCGACGAACTGCTACTGTGCCTGATTGGGATGCTGTGCTGCCCCTTTCCCTCCTGCAAGAATCAAGAAGACCCCCAGAGTGACTGCAAGGGCTTGCTGCCCAGTTAGGCATTGTGGTTTATGGGAGAGGCCGTTTTATGCTCTGGTGCCCCAAAACCGCACTATAGGCAGAGTGTAAATTAGAAACCCAGTGTAGGCATCTGAATGCTTCAAGCTTACCCCCCGACTGGGTGCCATGGCACAAGAACGCTGACGACCTCGAGGATGTCACTGTCTCGCCAGCTGCACCCAGCGAGATGAGCATCTCTCCAGGGCTGCATGTCCACGATGGGAGCACTACACCGGAGGACGATATAGACAGCGACTCCTCACGCTGCATCTCCGTAGGCAATTGTGGTGTGGAGCTGGCCCGGGCAGTCCCCAAGTCCCTAAGATTCACTTCTCGCAGCGGGGGACATGCATACTTGCGGTTTGACTGTAACCATAACCAGGCAGTACATGAGTACATAGCAGCTCTCCTCGCAGCAGAGGGCCCCCACATTTTTAGGTCGAGCAGCGTCTGCTCGAGATCTATTGTTGCCCGTATTTGGAAATGTAGACACGAGAGGGGCACGAGCGCAGATTTCACCTCGTGGGCGCGCACGGCGCCGTGCCATCTCGTGCCTCATATTCCCGTGCGCAAACACACACACACAGGCACACTCACGCATGCGCACATACACACGAATACACAGGCACACACACACTGCATACACACACGCACACACACACTGCATACACACACGCACCCCCCCTTAAACAGACCCACGCGCACACAGACAGACACACTCGAACACACACAGACACACGCGCATACACCCCCTCCACTCACTGGGCTCTTTCCGCGTGTCCCTCGGCAGCCAGCATTCAGCGTGCAGGGTTCCAGGACGTTCTCCCGGCAGTTCCTTCCTGTTTTTTGCAGGCCCCGCCCACATCCCAACAAAGGCTGCCTGACTTCCGCTAGCACTCCGTGTCATCCTAACTGCATCTGTGTCAAAAGGTATATATGGCTAACTCATGTGTTCTTTAAAGTTTGTGCTGCACGAGGTTTTTCATTGCTAATCTGGGGCTGTGCTGCACAACTCCACACTGATACATTTATCTGCCCTTTCACAATATCTACTTTAAAAAAGGGTGGGTTTATTTTCCGTTTACATTCCTGTAACCCTATGCGCATCCATGCACATTCCCTTCTATCGGGATGCAGCAGTCAGGCCGAGCAGACTTCCCTCACTGCTAGTCCTCGCATCCACCGTGAGACTACGTGCACGCGCCGCTGCTCTCACTGCAATTAACCGGCCGACAAATCACGCAAACGGCTCTCTGCCCCGGCACGGACACAGCATTTTGGGAGACTCAGGATGTTTTGAATCCAATGTCATTTCACCGCCCACAGATATTTCTATCTTGACAACCGAGCGGTTGCATTGTCCACCCGCTATATTTTTGGTAATCAGTAGACTGTTTAGTATTACACATGATGGGTCCTTGTTTTTATGTATTTCTAGAACGAATGTAGCAGAGCGACTTGGCGGCTATTTAGTAATTATGTACTGCACGGGGATGATTTATTCCTTCCGGCACCAGTAAGTGAGACATCAATAGCTTCTGCTTTTATCTCACTACGCATTGTTGTTCCAATGTTTTTCAGCCCGTTTTTTTCTTGCTTGTTACAGGTACATTATTTTGCCTCTAACCGATTCTCCTCTGAATGGAGCTTACAAGCCCCCCAATCCTTGATTAACCCACCGTGATTAACTTCTCTTAGTAAGCTCGTGTTCTCTTGCATTCTCTCTCGTTTTTTATTCACTTTCATACGTCCTCAAACACTGTTACCTCGTTTTTACCTTACACTCTAGGAAGTCTGGCCCCCCAATTCACCTTTGTTCTGATAATAACATTAACTTTTATTTAAGTATTAATTATTTTAAAAAATAAAAGCCATTGTTATTTGTAATACCAATACATGCAAGTCACGTAACTACAACACATATTGCATTACAAATAGACGTTCAAACAGTACCATAAAGATTCTAAAAGGATCAGTCTCTGGGAATTGGCCACGCTCCTCACAAATCATATCTCCTAGTCCTTCTCGTTTTAATGAGGCCTCTCTCTATGGTACTACTGAGAGGTAATGGAAGAACAGCTGGCACAGCCTGTAAGCTCAATAAGAGTCCTGATACACTTCTTCCTTCTCCTCTTTCTCGTCGGTTTCTACTATCTGCTGCAAATGTTATGGAGGTACCTTAAATGGAGAGATTTGAGAAGGGATAATTTATAAAAGTGGCTCGGCTCATCTAATTACTAATGTTGTCAAAGATGGCTTCAGTCTTGAAATGGCCTTTTATGCAGTTGGGAGCTCTTGCATGAAAGTTAACATGAAATATTCAGGTAACATTGTTATAGAATGCCTCGGTGATTAGCTTGTTGTTGTTGTAGGTACCTACAAATTGATGGCTTTTGCTTGCTTCCAACTAGGAGTTTACGAATGGGGATTTTGCGACCTACGAGAATTAGGCTATTGATGATGGTTTTTTCGTCAATAAGTGAGCAATGAGCAAGATTTAGTTAATAGGCTGGAGCCTTAGATGAGGATGTAGTCATTGATAAAGTACAGTTACTGATGGACATGTTTGTTGACAATGAAGTGGTGGTTGATGAGGTCCTGCCTGATGATCTAATCGATAATGAGTATTTGCGTAAGAGGTTTGTTCATTGATGAGGAGTCACTCATCAAAGTAGAGTTCGTTAACAGAGTAATTTACTATAGCAAAGGCAGTTATGTAGCTTTCTGATGCTGCAACATACATTCTAACCCAGACTGAATATCCTCCAAGACAAACAACTTAGGTACTGGCACCTCTGCTTGTTGATGCCCAATCTCTACAGATAAAAGTTTTTGTTTGTTTTGAAGGAGCAGAAGGTAGAGCATTCTTACTAAATCCTCCCCATCTTTTGAGGGGGGTTTCTGAGTGCAACCAGAGTCATTGTGAAAAAGGTCTAATGGACCAGTATTTAGGCACATGCTGAGCATCCTTCAGTTAAACAAAGGATTTTGCTATATTACCCATGTTAATTCAATATTGTGGAGGAAGTCTTCCTTTGGCCCACAGCTCAGCCACAGACTTCAGGGAAGGCCTTCCGCTGCTTTGAAGTATTGAGTGACAGAAATCCAGGTGATAGGCAAACAAAGCAAACAAACCTTATCGTAAGATGTGCCATTATAATTCGGTAGATGGTGGAAGAGAATAGCTGTTGAGAGCAGAAGTTTTGACAGAGACTCCGCACAATGTGAAGTAGAAAAATGGGCTATTGTGGTCCCTGGTGGGAATGGAGTCAAAAGCACGTTTGTTTCATTGCTGAACTTCGACATATACAATTGGGTCAATGTGCTACTAAACAGACAGCACTGCTTTACAATCTATATATCTTTTAATGTTGTTGCGGCCCTCCTGTTTCATTAAGGTGGTTGGTGCCAGCATGAAATTCTATGAAAGATCCAATTCTGGAGAAATTCCAGCAACAAGGGTGACATTACCTGTGTCAGCTCAGGATCAATGCCTTTCTATGGGGGCCTTTAAACAAACCTAGAGCGTGACCACAACACATGTGGTCATACGCTCAGATGACTGTACCTGCAGACCAGGGTGGATGACTAGTATGAGATCATATTCGAATACCATGCAGAAGTCTTGAAAACCAAATCTCAGAAAATAAATGATAAACATTCAAAAACTATAGACCCACACTTGGATCATCAAACTGTATTCATGGGGTAGACACTGCTGATTTTGTAAATGCACCTTGCGTTTCCATGTCCAACGTCATGCGAGCAAGGCCACTGCGACTAGCAAGATGGGAGACAATGTTCTGTGAGTACTGAGCAGCAGACAGGAGCACAGGGCGTAGGAGTTACAGGGTCTTGAATGAATGGTCTGTTTACTCCACGTCCGCATGATCCCCCGGCAGCAGAAGGATGCTTCTGTCTCCTGAAAGAGCTATAAAGGCATCTGCGAGAATGACTCATACACAGTCGACAGAATACACGAGCCCCTGCTGGTCCTTTCCTCGTGGCAATCTGCATGTCTGCAGATGCCCTAGTTGTCAGTTTAATCATCCTTAACAAACTGCAGTGTCGGACATGAAATGTCACGTTATGCTATTTCAGATCATTAATTAAACTTTAGATTGAAAAGGGCAGGTTGGCCTGCACTATCTCACACAGTTTCATCGCACGTGCCTTCAACTTCACACATTCACACGAGAAAACCTGCAGAGCACAGAGCTACTGCGCCTCTAATAGATTAACAGGTACATGCATCAATGTCGGCTTTTGCGATTCCTTAATTGCGATTATTAAGGAATCGCAATTAAGGAATTGCAAAAGCCTATGCATGTAGGAATCGCTATAAAATTAGCGATTGCCAAACATTCCTTAATTGCGACTCGTAAATTGCAAGTAAAATTAAGGAATGCCTTCCATTCATTCCTATGGTCCTATAGGCCCATAGGAATGAATGGGAGATTGCATGAGCAATTTGCGATTACCAATAGGTACTCGCAAATTGCACATGCAATTACAAATGTGCAAGGGTGTCCGTGCACCCCTGAAATTGCTCTGTGCACACATGTTGAGCACAAACATGCCCCAAGGGCATGTGTGTGTAACGTACAACTTTGAAAAATGCACTTTAGTGCATTTTTCAAAGTTTTTGCAAATTACTAGTAAAACTAGCGAAATCGCTATTATAAAGTGGTTCTTGCATTGTATTTAAGGAATCGTGAATTGCGATTCCTACAATGCAATCGCAATTTGAGAAATCACAATTAATTGCAAATTCTCAAATTGCGAGTGCCTTGAACCCTGATGCTTCGCAAATGTCCTTTTTGCGGGCGCAAACGGCCAATTTTTGCGAATCACACCATTTGCGCTTGCAAAAATGGTTGATGCATGTGCCCGATTGCCTTTATAAATGTTGTTTTCCAGAATGCCTTGAAGGTGCTACCTACATTGCCAGATGAATCCCCTTAACACGTCCTCAATCCCCTTCCTCCTTTCCTGTGGGGTTCCATTTTAGGATGTTTTCATTCGTTTGCTGTGTCAGTGCAAAGGCGCGTTATTGTCTTGACATCGACATTATTTCGAGGGCAGCAGAGCGGCCATTTTAACTTCATCTAGCTGCTATGCAGACTCCCTTGTAGCAGGTGTCAGCTTTCATTAAGAATGAACATAAAGCCCTCTGCCTACGTGGCGACATAAACATTGAGCCTGGCTCGAGTGCGGAATGAATCCCACGCTGGATGGAGCAGATGTTTGGCGGGCTCCAGCAAAAACAAAACAAAAAACAATCATGTCTGATTCCTTCATAAACTTTATTTAATCCATTCAAAAAATAGACAGTACTATAAGGTGGCACATAGTAGGATAGGACGGAAAGGCAACAGCTTTCGCTTATGCAAATCTACAGCGGAAAGTGGGAAAGGGGAACGTCATTTGTTAATTGCTTCGTTTGTTTTGAAAGGGAAAGTCACTCACACTCTAATGAGGGGAAGCAGCGTCGGGTAAACATCCAGACACATGTAATATCTATAAGGATAATGTTGTCTATTACCTATAAAAATATAACAGATATGTTTTCAGTTGGCTTATTCTTTCGCTGGGTCCCGTTAGGGTCAACAGGGGGGCGTGGGTACAGACTGAGGAACAGGGTGGCATTGGCAGTTATTTTTGGGTCGTCGCCCACCAAACACACTGTCTTATGTACTCACACAGTACTGCACCTTCACATGAAAACACACAAAAGCTTTACACCTCTGGCAAGAAGAACACAAAGAAAACATCTGTGTGCCTTAGAAACATCTCTGAAGTCAGATATGATAACACAAAATACATATCGGGACTTTGTGTTGGAATTCTTTACTCAAAAAGCAGCACTACTACCAAATATTTTTTCCACAATGGTTCTGGGGCTTATTGAAGGACACAGCACCCAAAATACACAAACGGTTTTAAGTGCCATATGAGGTGCAGGAGGTACTTATTGGCGTTAGAGAAATGAAGCAAAGGTGGGATTTCCTGATTGACATGTCACCTCTCAAGAGGTGAAGAATGTGACAACTCAAAAAGTGGTGTACATTGTGTGGCCCTCAATCTGAATGCGGTCCTTTGACAGTGGCCAAGGAGTAGGGTGAACAGACGTCCCGGATTTGCCCGGACAGTCCCAGTTTTTCACCAGCTGTCCCGGCAGATTTCGGCAATTTTGGCTCAGGTCCCGGTTTTTAGAAGGGCTTGACTGAAAACAGTGAGAGGCACTTTTTTGGGTGTTCTAAAGCTTTTCTAGTTAGCAGCTGTTATAAGTAAGCAATGTAATTAATAGGTATGATTTTGGTTGTAGAAATTACATTTTATTTACTTTCTTAATGCATCATCTGTGATCCTATGTTGATGACAGCTGTAATTCTGTGCCATTCCGTGGATGAAAAATTGTAGTCCTTCTTATATTTTTCCCAAATGTCCCAGTTTTTGGTTATCAACATCTGGTCACCCTACCAAGGAGGAACTTAATGATGCTCTGTGGGCACATTTATGAACTACACTCAGCAAGGAGCATGTGGTCTTGGACCCCTTAAAAGTTGGGCTGGGGTAACTTTGTGCAGAGTGAAGCTATGTCTGTGCATGCTGGCTCAGAACTCGATACTCTACACAGGGACTTTGAGATGGGTTGGGAACGTTCTGCGCTCGCTGTTTTCTACATTGCACTGGATCTTTATTAAAGCCCACAAGAAAACAAGGCATCGAAATACACAGTTTCCCAAGCATACCCTGGCATTGCCAAGTGCATAAAAACACTCACATTTTCACTATGTGCCTGGGCGTCAGATACTCTTGCTATTATCACGCAAGACATTCCATAGGGTTTTATAAGTTATTTTCCCTAGGTAAACTGTGCTTGCACAGGCCTGATAGAGCCAACATACCACAGATCGGTTGAAGTCTGGATTATCGAGTAAAGAATATCAAGTGGCCATAATGTTGTGACCAAAATGTCGAAAACCAAAATATTGAAGTCCCACTGGGTAAATATAGTTCGACTGTTCTTGAATCCACATCTGTGTAGCTCGACAACATATATAAATTGTCAAGGAACACAGATGTGGGATTAGGTACAGAAAATCTATTCATACTTACCAGTCGATATTTTGGTCACTAAATTGTGACCACTCACTATTCTATACTTAATATTCCGGATCTTCAACATCTAAAATAACACACTAGCAGGGAGACACCAGTGGCATGTCTAGAATAAAAGCGAATCTTTTTATTCCAAGACATGTCTATTTAGAAACAGAAACGAGTCTTTGAAATGAAAACTGAGTCAATATCAAAATTAAGAGGAATGGTCAGAAGTACAAATTAGACGCATTGCTTCAAGTCTTTGGGTAGTGTTGCTGCTTTAAAGGGTAAACAAAATCCTCTTGTCACATATTGATTTGAGCTCAAAAGAGCATAGTCTACAAGACATTTTAAAAGCTTTTCTACCATTTATGAACTTACATTTGGTTCACAATACTTAAGTTCCCACTAACTTGTTATCTGGGACATCTTTTAAAGGGCTTCATTAGGCGCAAAATTATTACATTGATTTTGCTCTAAGGTTTGAGGCTTTCTGAACCAAGAATGAAGGAACAGATTACTTTCTCATTTAATTATTGGAACATGATATGTCAAACTATTTTGGCCAGTTTTTGCCATATGCAAACTTTCTCAGGAAAAACCTCTACACTTCTGCACAAGAATCTGTATTCCTGTTTTGTAAGGAAACGGACAATCGAGAACACATAATCTCAGCATACATGATTTTCTTCACACAACCACAGGAAACAAAACAGAGAAAATCATTAACAATTTTACATTTAGAATGATCACTAGAAGAGGTGCCCCATTGTTAGACCTACCACTGAAACTGAAAGCCTGTAGGAGTGTCACTAAAGTTGTCTGGTGAGAACTCTCTGACAACCAGCACTCAATGTGAACTCTTGTCAGAACCAACTAAATGCCCTTCTCTGGTATCCCGCAACCGAACAGCTCTGCAAACCACATCAAGATGTCTGCTTGCTTGCAGGCAGCGATACTTGCGCTGCAAAATATTACTGTGATATAACCAAAGGGACTGATCTTTTAAAGAAAACCACAATTACTTTAAATCAGAGGAAAGGTCAGGTTTCAGAGGAAGGTTGGACATTTTGCACTTTGGACAAGGTGACAGGGATCTTTGACTCTCCTGGGGCTGGAGACTTTGTCACTGGCTGGGTATGAGCTTTCATGTCTGCTATTCTCTCTTTAAACCGTTGCTGAAGGTACTGCTCTTCCTTGGAGTAGCTTTTGGCGAAGGTTGACATTAGCAGGCATGCTGCCATGGCAGTTCCTCCGATGCAGAACAGGATTGCTCCCACCAGCTTACAGATGTCAAGTGCGCTGTTGAATTGAACTGCATGGCTATCCACGACCATGAAATCTTCTTCGCCAAATGCCTCGATTTTAGACGGTACGAGAAATCCCACTGCCAGTACTGTTAGCCCGATGAGCATGAAGACAGTCCCTGATATGAGCCCGACCTATAAACAAAAATGTAAACAATTAAAGGAGGAAACACTTAAGCAAGGACAATTTTTTGATGATATGAACCATAAATGTTTTTACAAAAATCAATACTGCTTTTGACAGAATGAGTAATCAGCTACCTCTGAGTATCTCACCTGTGTGCAGTCCAGCGTATTGAATTAGAAAGCTTTTGAATCAATATACATATAAAAAATAGGAATATAGAACATTAATAATATTAGTAGCTCTCAATGTGTTTCATTGAACATAAGTAGCACTCAGCACAGAAAAGGTAGGAGACCCCTGGACTAACTCCTTCACAATACGGTGTCAGACTTGGTTGGAATTATAACCGTCACAGATCCCGTTTTAGGGAGTCCCATCCTATTTCTGTGTATCCTCAGTTGTTTCGCTTCCTCTGGATTCTCCTTTGACCTTAGCTTTAATGGGCTTAGCTGAACTGAAGCCTACAGCTGTGTAACTTTTGTTTAAAGGTAAAAGAATACCATCTTTGTAAGGAAACACACCTGTTTCTCTCTAAGACACAAAAAGAACCTGCCATTCCTATACCCTTAGTTTTAAACTCCACTGAAACCTGAAGTCATTACACCAGTATTGGCACTCCTGTGCCAGGGTTTGAATGGTAAACAATTATTTCATATCCACAGCACACTGATAACAGTGAGGTCCACTACAAGTCAGGAAAAATACTGTGTACAGACTTTCTTTATTTTTGATATAAAGCAGGCAAATGTAATATGTTTGCAACAGGACTGCTCCTAAAAAACAGTGTGCTTCGTTTTAAGTTGCATTAGAGAGAAATGCTACTTTACCTCAGTTGCCATTTTCTGGAAATGCAAACAGATGATACCAGACAATAGATATATCATGAGGCAACAGACAGCTACTTTTGATATAAACTTCTTTGATTTAAGTGACCAACTTCATAACTTTTAGACTTGTGATTCTTATACAAATAATAATGCAGGGACACTTCAATAAGAAAGGTTTGTGAAGGTGACTGGGCCTCACGTTTTCTGCCAAGGTGCTTAGAAGGTCATGAGTGTATTTACAGGGTGAGCACTATCAGACCCTAAAACGATGGATGGGGAAGCTGGACATTGATTAACTGAGAGGCTGCCAGCAATTGACAGCATGGAACTGGCTATCAGCTGTATCCCCTGGAACAGAGCTCTTGCCCTGCAGTCCAGACATGGGTTGGCAAAGTATTTTGTCTTCCTCGTGGAAAAAGTCCTCTTAGAGGCAAGGGAGAACACTTGGAGACTGAAGGGCTGGTTGGGCAGGCAGAGGGTTGATCTGAGCCACAGGAAGGCAGGGGTTCCCTTGATGCCTTTACTTGAACTTGTCAGAACCAGCTTTAGATGATGCGGAGACAAAGAAACCCAGGCCCAAATCCACAAACATTATGTGAGGTTTTTATTGGAGGGCGTACCAATGCAACCACCCATGGATTTTGACACAGATCTCCATCTAAAAAGATTTGTTGAATGGGATTTGCGCTATAATCCTGCGTCTCTTGGAAGCAGGTGTAACGAGGAGATATGTTTAAATTTTTCCTTACTTTTGTCACTTTGCCCATGTGCTGCATTGTACAGTACACATACAAAGTGGGAAGCGCCTTAATTGGAAGGGGTCCCTTCCAGCACAAAACCTATGTTTCACATAATGCAGGCACCCTTACACTATGGCACAAGGGTGTCTGTGTTGGCACATGGCAGCAAAAAGTGCACCAGTGCAGAGAGAGAGCAGACCGGTGCCACATCATAGTAGATATAGAGCTGTTCTGCTCTCTCCCTTTCAAACAAAGCACAACTTTACTTGCTCCGCTGTGTTCCGTGACATCTTCGTAACTCTTTGGGTTCACAACATGGAAGTGAGTGGGCAAACCAAACTGATATAGATTCATGAACCACCCTCCATTTTTAAATGTACTTAGTGTTATTCTGACTTTAGTTATTCTACTTTATCAGCTTTAAATGAGCTATTTACACATTCTCATGACACAAAGGCACATTCAGCTTGAACAAAAATGTTTTCTTGACAGTTTAACAGTAGAATAAGAGACATGAGTCTGGCCAATATGTCCTCAATATCTACATCTCAGGGTGGTCTGCAACACAGGAGACATAACAATGACCTGTGCACAGAGGTGAATCATGTAAAGAATACTGCTTCGGGCTGGATTTTTCCACTGTATTCTGCCTTGGTTGTCATTCATAATCAGTTAGATTATGCAGTGGTCAGTTTATTACATAAACACTGAGACTAGACAATTCAGATTAGAGAGGTCTACGCACCCAAACTGTCCAGGATGAAGCCAGAATCTAGTCTACCAGCTGCTGTTCTTCTTTGACCAAGTTTGGGCATATGCAGCTGTAACTGAGTTTAGCTGATAACACAGAGGCACTCTGTGTGCAGGTATACAGAGCAACATGCATAACACCTCCCTGCACGCAATGTTAGTTTATTATTCATGCTTTCAGAGCAGCAGGGATAAGAGTGGGAGTAGGAATTATGAAACCTAGTGTTGAGAACCATGATAGAAATGTTCATCATGTTCATTTCCATAGTAACCTTGATAATAGCACACATGTGTTTGTGGTTACAGCCCATGTAATAAGTCACAGAATATTACAATAAATGTATTTAAACATTCATTGAGTCATTTGTTGTACAGATACTTGAGTGCGACATTTTAAGTATTACAGGCGGGCCTCCTGAATGACACTGTGACCTTGGGAGAGGGGCTGTTTAGTTGACCAGAAAGCACTTCTCTGCCCATGGATTGGGCAGAGTGCAGGTCTGCAGTAAACCACATGTAAAGCATATTAAACTCAGTCCTTGTGTTATAGGTCTAGGGGGTCTAAATATGTAGACTTATGGTATAGCCTAAGATATTTAACAAAATGGTGCCACCACATTGAAGTCTTTAACCCGAGCAACTGAGTATATACTAATTGAAGGGGTCAGGCGAATTTTGGCCCAAGTATAGCTAGAGCTAGAGCTTGAGCTTGTACCTACGCTGACTGACCACAGAAAAGAGTGAAGCGCTCAACCACTGGTATAGTGAGAGATAGTCAATATTCAAACAAGTTCCACTTACCTTGCCTCATCAAGTTGTTTGTCAGTCTCTAGCAATCAGAAAAGTGACAGAACCCCATAGCATTCACAAAGAGGACAGCATTGCCCCCAGCTCTCAGACGAATCAAGTGGCTTGGTCCCTATTTCCATATATTGTAGCGGTATTAGGGCTAGACTTAATGTTTGGAGAGTGACACACCATCTTTGAGTGAATACTGTATTTCCTAATCCTGCTATCTGATTAGGCGAGGTACCCATTATGTGAATTTCTCTTGGGGACTTCCCAATCCTGAAATACCACAGGCGACTTCCAGCATCAGAGAAAGAAGAAGAAGCTTGGCAGTAAGGAAGCTGTTGCTACAAAGCCGCGCTTCATTTTGACATTTTCGTTTTGTTATAAAAAAAAAGTCATCACCTTTGTGTTTAGTAAGCCTTAGGAACCTTTTCCAAAAATTCCACAGGTTTCTGAGCTTTCAGACTGCGCAACTTCACTCAGTCCTACAGCTATCTCTAGTCCGAAGTAGTGATGCCAGTCCCTGACACAGATATTCTCGCCCTTTCATGCACAATGCACAAAATTCATAAATACACGTTTTAATTTATAATATGAAGTTTCTGAATCATAATAGTATCAGAGGATACAGAATATTTTTTTTAAACCCACTTATCAAGGGAATATAAAAACAAAGTGGCTAGGATGCCTTCGTCTTTCATAATTACGCTGATAGCTTTCTGCTTATCATAAGTCATAAGGTTTTATTAAGCGCACAAATCACCCAGAGGGGTTCAAAGCGCTGTAGTGAATACAAATGAGGAGAAGAAAATAATGACTGTTCAGGAGGAAGGAGGGCAGTCAAAAGAGGCAGGTTTTAAGCTTCTTTCAGAACTCTTTATTATCAATGATCATAAGCAGCAGCATTGGAAGTTCAGTCCAGAAGAGGGGAGCTAGATGAGAAAATGATCTACCACCGTTCCTGGTGGTGCGGACCCTAAGAGGAGTGAGTAGATGTTTGGTTCCTGACCTGAGATTCCTAGTAGGTAGATACTAGCTGAGTTTCTTGGCCAGGTAGCGCTGCACATTTCCATGCATGGTCTTATGTACCAGACAGAGCCTTCGGCTCAGACCTTTAATGCTGTAGCGGGCCTTTAATATCAGGTATCGCCTTCTACTGTGGACTATAAGGCTATATTCTAGTATCTGTTGTGTTGGGATCAAGAGTGATTAACAATTGGGTGTCATCAGCGTATGACACTACATCGAACCCATAAGATCTGATTACCTTGGCCAAGGGTGCCACATAGAGGTTGAAAAGCATGGGACTAAGTATTGATCCCTGGGGGACTCCCTTGCTTTTCGGCCGACTGCAAAAAAACAGAATACCTAATTGTACAGTGGTGGTTTGGTCTTTTAGGCAGTTTCTAAGCCATTTTAGGGTCGTTCCTTGACTCCCATCTCCCGCAATCGTTTTTCTTATATAATGAGGGAGATGGTGTTGAAGGCTGCCCACAGGCCTAATAGGACTAGCATTGCTGACTGCCCGATGTCCTGGGAGAGTCTTATGTTGTCGACTACCTCTACCAAAGATTTTTCCGTACTGTAGGCAATCCTAAACCCTGACTGAGAAGGGTCCAACAGTTCATGGCTTTCTAAATAGGTTGTTAGTTGTTTGTTGACCAGGAACTCGAGTACCTTTCCAAGTAATGAAGTAGAGAAATAGACCAATAGTTACTAGGCTCTTTGGGATCTGCCAGCGTTTTTTAGAATAGGTTCGACCCTGGCTGCTTTCCATTTGATTGAGACCAATGCTTGATTTAAGGACATGTTAAAAAGGTTGGTAAGACTTTTAAGAAGCACTGGGGTGAGAGTTGACAGAATATGGGGTGAAACAGGGTCAACCGGGGGACCCAATTTGGTCTTCAGGATGGATATTCTGACTTCTTCCAGAGTAAGTTCACTGAACTCTTCTAGAAGTGCTGTGGCGGGTATCTGTGTACCATCGGATTCGTTACTTTGCTTTTCAGTGTTATGATTAGGGAAGGAGTTATGAATAATTTGGATCTTTTACTCAAAGAAGGTGGACAATTTGTCTACCCAGTCTTGTGAGGATGGCCTGTCGGTTTGGCAGGAGGAGGGATTAGTAAATTATTTTAGTATTATGTGAAGTACCTTGTATGAGTTTGCAGCCTTTTCAATTCTGTTGATGATATAGGTGGTTTTGGCTAACTTGATTTTGTCTAGATAATGTCTGTAGATATGTTTGTAGGCCTGCCCGTCCTCAGTACTTTTAGTTGAACTCCATTTATGTTCTGCTTTCCTTCTGGCTAGTTTGTCAGTCTTTAGTGATTCAGTGAACCAGGGTGACATTTTAGACCTCTGTTTGACTTTAGACAGAGGTGCGATGATGTCAAGGGCCTGTATGAGTGCCTTTTCAAAGGCGGCCACTGCATGGTCAATGTTCTCGGAGCCTGTCAGGAGAGGAGGACAACAATTGGGAAAAAAGGCAGCAAGACTGACTTTTCTCCAGGGACTGATCCATTTCTGTTCACTGCTAGGATTTTCAGGGTGGTGGCTATTTCTAAATAAAATTTCAGAAGGCTGTGGTCCGACCAGATCAGAGAGATAGGAGGCTTCACCTTAGTGTTGGCTTCCTTTGTGAACAAGAGGTCAAGGGTGTGGCCAGGCAGGTGGGTGGGTCCGGTCACCTTCTGTGCTAGTCCGAATGTGTTTGGGTTGGTGATCAGTTCGCTGGTATCTGTATCAGAAGAGAGTTCTGCATGGAAATAAAAATCTCCAATGAGAAGAAAATTGTCTGCCGCTAGTACATGTGGCCCAGTCATCATCAAGTTGACTGGGAAGAGCAATATAACTTCATACTTTAAGGCCTTCCAGTTAGAACCATCCACACCCATTAAGTAGGTTAGGTCGTTTTTGTGCTTGGAGTGAGTCACCCAAGTTTGCTGGTCCTAAACACAGCACTTGGGCTTTCCTTCTGGGCTCTCTCATCAGACGAGAATTCCTTTCATGAACTGCACATGCAGAAAAAAAATAAGTGTCCTTCCTCCCAGGCAGGGTTTACAGAAAATTAAACAGGATATATTGTGATCTTGTTGGAACAAGCCTCATAAAACTTTGCTGAGGTCTCTTTTCTGTAAATGTGTATGTCTGGTTAAGGCAACTTATACTTGTTCGCTTTAAGGTGCAGAAAAACTGCATATCAAAAGCCAGCACATATGGACTAAGGTCACTGTAATGTGCGAACAGCTGCACTATTCTTCCCGTAAATTCAACGTACTGGTTGGTGCTGTGCTTTCCACTACTGCTCAGCCCGACATATGTAAGTGCATTTGGTGCTCCATGCGTCTACTGTTGTTTCACCAAGAGAGTATGAGGCCCTAAAGTGGTGGTGCACCCAAAGTGTACTCCGATCTATAAGACAAGGTGCCTATTTTCCTCTCATCAAGCCATGATGGAGAGACTGACGATTGGTGGCAGATAAGATTCTAAGAATGGGGGCAGGACTTTTTAACCAGAAACACTGGTAAGGAGTCTGTCAACCCTTCATGTAACTAGGGTCTGTCATTCCACCCTCATCTATAAGGTGAATGATGACTTGTGACATTTGCATGGTACCTGTAACATCTGTCTGTGGCATGAAACATATATGTATTGTATGAATTGTGTTTTTTCAGAGGACATGGTGAATGCAACATGTGATAGAAGTTGTCTTTGTCCACCTGAGGGGCTGGGAGGACTTAAGTAAATCTGTTCTCAGCCACTGCTAAGCCTGGCGCTGTGGGAAAACACATTATTGACCAAATTAGGTGTTGCTGGTTGGCAGCCTTGCTTACAGATCTACCTAGGGAGGTTCTAGGACTTTTAATCATCGACAGATAAAACTGACACACGCATTGCGCCAGTGAATTCCCTGCAGTGAGAACCAGATCAGTTAATTTTATTACACATGGGTTCCTTCATCTTCTCCTCAACCACTGCTTTCTCTTCTCCTGGTCCAGTGTACCTGTTTAGTTTTCCCTCCTGCACTTCCCCTTGAACTCTTCTGTAACTTCAGGCAATAGAGCAGAGGCAGAGCAGAGGCAGTGGCACTCGATTACAAAGTGTTTGGCTTCTGAGCTCCCCCTGCATGTAGATCCCCACCTCCTTTTTCCTATTTTTAACAGTTTGTCTTTTTTCGTAATGTATAATGGGCCCAGGCTCAAGGACTTCAGAAAAAAATGTTATAGGGGGTGAACCCCGAATTACTCCCCCAGTATTCCTATTTTGTATTTTGAGAAAGGAGATGGGATTTTAGCAGCTGGTGGGAGGAAGAAGGGAGGGACATAGAAGCAGGCGAGTAGTACAGAATTGGAAACCAAGTGGATTACAGCAGTACAATGTATACATACCACCAGGGGATAAACTTTCCCTCTTCCTGGGAAGTCTCTCTTATCAATCCTCTGGTAAAAATCCTTGAGTATATCTGCAGTCTTCCCCTTTGTCATGCTCTGGGAGATGTGCTTACCTCTCTTCGTGGAAAGCACAGAAACATGTGGCAAGCTTTGCTAGGCAAGAGTGATACATTTTTAAACGACAATTTTAGCATGACAGAAGTTTTGATTGTCACTAGTTTCCTCTCACGTGAACTATATATGTTCTGGTTCTTTTGAAACACGTATTTCAATTAGTCTAGTTTGGGAGAAGCTCTACATAGATAGCTTGGAGAGCACTGGATCACCATATGTTGCTGTTTCATACAACCCTAGGACCAAGCCTAGGTTGTAACAAAAACAGACAACTCTGTTCATTCACTGTCTTTGAAAGTGGTTGCTGGCCCTAGAGCCAAAGTAAGACCAAAAATCTTAAGATGCGTGGGGTTCATGCAAGGACCATAACCTTCTGAACAAAAAACAAAGTCTGCAGCGAGCTGGCCATGATCATCTAATGACATCTACCAAAGACTTGCTTTGACCATGGAATGACTGAGTCAGCCGTATATACCTTTAATAGATGGAGACTTTGACCGTTTTTTGTTGTCTCGCTTTAGATTGAATATTTTATATAGATCCCTAAGTTTTCCTGTAGTAAATGATTGGTCTAGAGATTTGTGTAAGTGCCCGTGTGACGACGTCTCAGTACAATCAACTATCCATATCATGTTTTTCTGCAAATACTATGATACATTAAGAAAGAGATGCATTATCCCTGTTTTAAAGAATTTTGGTTTGAGACGCTGCCGACCAGCATTTTTAGCATTGCAATTTTTAGAAAATACATTTGTCATTGCATCTGTTATCGCGTTTCTTAAAAATGTTTTTAATTTTCAGAAATCCATGATAATGTGATCTGTTAATATGTACTTTGCTGGCTCAGAAATTATTTTTAATTACGCATTCTATTGTGCTTTTATGGTTATTGCTTATTATAACCGAATAAAGATATTTGAATTGAATTGAATTGACTGAGTCAGGTGGACAGCCTCCATTACCTCTTTACCTCTTATCTTTGTGAAAGCCTAATTTGCTCTGCTTCCAAACCAGGAAGGACTTGAAGGGTTGTGTTAGTGAGACTCGTAAGCCTGATCCCCAAACCATTTGAACCACCCCTCTATTCATTAGGCCACTGAGACACTGTGGCTTAAAGGCATACAGGAACTCTAACCTTAAATTTGCAAGTGGTAGTCCTAGTGTGCTGTGGGGCCTCCAGGTCCTGTGGATGTCCCTTTTTCTCTGAAATATTAGCTGCAACCAGCCCTATAAGGCATACAGTCCCAGATGTATGTACAGGCAGGTCGCAAACTGTGGGTGCAAATTCCGCACTTTTTGCAACCTGCTGGTTATTGTGCAAAGCCACCTATTTATTAATAGGTTGCATCACTCACAAAATTCCCATTTCTGAGGGTCAAACAACGTTCTGCCTAATGAATATTACCTAGGCAGGCTACTGTTTTTAACTATAACAACACAAGGAAATGATGGATGAAATGCTGACCATTGTCAAACATTCTCCCCCAGTGCAGAGATCTGGGCCTAAACTAGTTTTTTTTGCTCACCATGCCATTCCAGTTTGGACCCAGCAAGACTTGGGGTGAGTGTTTAAAAAGTTTCGGCACTCTGTCCATCATCTTGTTGTGTTTGCTATGTTCGCCGTAAGTAGTCAAGGTTATGCCCAGACATGGGTCCCTTGCTTGTTGAGCCTCTGGATTCAAGCTAGCCTGGCCGATGAGGGGTGATACCACAAAAGTGGTCCCAGGATGCTTGTTTCTGGTCCAAGGAGGCCCTGGCCTGGGAGTTTGGGCTGGACTATTGCCATGGGGAACAGGGTCACGACGGATTTGCATATAGCTGGGTGAAAACTGGGGTGGCATAGTGAGCAAAAGAAAGATGGATTTAACCCAGATCTCTTGACTGGGGGTATATGTTTGAAAAATGCCACATTTTTGTGTTTGCTATTATTTATAACTCCCTTTGATTGGCCACAGAAGGCCCCTATCTCTGAATTCACTTTCAAAAGCTAAACATTTTATTTAAAGAAGCCTGTGTCCCTTGAAGGGGCAAACCTGCTTACATTTTTTTTTCTTGTTTAGCAAGGCATTTGGGTGAGCATAGAGCAAGGTCTCCTCCCTTGAGGTTGCCTGACTTTCTAGGTGAACAGCTTCTACTTTATGAATCTGATACTACCCCGACTAAGGAGTTGAAGTCTGATCAATAGTTTTGAACGTAACTGAAGAGAAAAATCATTAATATATATCGTTGTTGTGAATCGCTATTAAGAGTGTGTTAGACCTGACATTCTTAGTGTGACCTTCCCACAAACTTTTTGCCTTCCCTCCTCCTATTTTTGAAATTCGTTTTTGTTGGCCTTAAAACTCTGTGCACATTACGACTGCTTACTAGTGCTACTTGTGCTCCCTCTAAAACATGGTAAAACTGGCGTACACCTGATTGGCACATTTAATGTACTTATAAATCCGTATTATATGGTACTACATGTATCCAGGGCCTATAAATTAAACATTATGTGTGGGCCTGCAGCACTCATTGTTCCACCCACTACAGTAGCACTTTAACCCCTTGCCTGCTGATGACGGAACCGCTCCGTCATCAGCTGCAGTGGCGCTGTGCTGATGACGGAGCGGTTCCGTCATGGCCCGCTCGGAGCGCCTGCGCGGCACGAATTCCGCGCCTGCGCTGAGCGTTCCATTGAGCGGCGCGGGCCATGACGGAACCGCTCCGTCATATGCACAGCGCCACCGACGCTGGTGACGGAGCGGTTCCGTCACCAGCATGCGGCCGCCGCGCGGCCGCCCCGCCCCCTTAGCACTGCGGCGGAATAGCCGCCGCAGTGAAGGGGTTAAAACGTCTTGAGCTTGCTGCTGCAGCCTGTAGTACAGTTTTAAACTGCCAATTCGACCTGGCAAGAAACCTTTTTCCAGGCCAAACCCTTCCTTTTTAGTACACATAAGTCACCTCTAAGATAGGCCCTAAATAGTCGATAGAGCAGAGTGCACTGTATTTAAAAAGTAGGACATGAATTTCTTTACTTTTACAGATCCTGGTAGTGACAAACTCTTAAAGTTGGTTTTCACTACTGTAAGGCCATCTACCATGGGATAAAATTAGGCTTACTTATTGCATTTAATAAGTGATAACTTTGATTGAGGGAAGGCAGAAATGTAATTTTAGACTCAAATGAATTGTAATTTAAAATCCCCTTTAATGATAAAGTTGGATTTCAAGTTGCAATTCAAAAAATGCCACTTTTAGAACGTTAAACACAAGAGGGGTCTTGTCCATACCTGACCAGGTAGGACAATATGATTAAGTAAACAAAAAGACCTGATCTCGAATTTGTATAAAGTTGCTCTTTATTTGAAGCAGACTGTGCCCTTCAATTAATTCATTCTGAAGCAACTATGTTTGATTCAAACAATTTCATTCTGTTTTATCAAGAATTTCATATTTTTGTAATATGTCAGAGTTTGGCACACCATAACACTCTTTACCTGCCCAGGAATGATATAGGTAACTGTTTTCCCTTTTCATACCAAACGTCAATAGAACGAACTTAGAAAAAGGAGAAGCCATAACATTCAGTTATTTTCTGTTTTTTTAAACGTTGCCCTGAGGAAAAACCCGAAAATACAGAAAGGGTTTGGAAATGCGTAGGCTTTCCTGAGACTTATCCCAAAAACTCACCAAGGGCTATCAATTAAGTATTGTTCATACGTGTTGTGGACATATATTTATATGAGCATAGGCCCAATGTGAGAATAGTCCTAAAATATGAGAGGAAATCATTAGATAGGACTATAGTTTGAAAAATGTCTGGTGTAATGATGTAACGTATATTGACCAAATGTATCAAATTGAGTAATTTGTTTGTTGATTTGTTAATGCACAGATTGTTTGTTATTTATTGTTTATGATCACATTTTTTATAAAAAAAAATTGTGTTATGGTGTGCCAAACTGACATATTACAAAAATATGAAATTCTTGATAAAACAGAATGAAATTGTTGGAGTCAAACATAGGTGCTTCAGAATGAATTAATTGAAGCGCACAGTCTGCTTCAAATAAGAGCAGCTTGATACAAATTCGAGACCAGGACTTTTAGAACGTTTGCATTTTGCTGCCCTAAGCATGTTTTGCCTCTGCCAGTGTTTAAATATGATATACCAGCAAACATACTGGCCATTCTAAAAGAATTACATAGAGGGAACTGGGCCCAGGTCATCAAGGACACCCAAGGGGCATTGACAAAGAAAATAGCCATAGGTAATGGGCTAGGACAGGGTTGTGTCCTGGCCCCCCTCTTTTTTTCAATTTTTCTAACAGACTTAGAGAAGCGCAAGCCCCAGAATGAGCGGTAGAAAAGTAGCAAGCTTGTTATATGCAGACGACCTAGTGATAATTGATCAAAAGGAGCATGGGCTACAGAGGAAATTAAATGCTTTTAGAGACTACTGTGAGGCTAAACTTTTAGTGGTAAATATGGACAAAACGAAGATCTTATACTTTGGCAAAAGGACCTAAAGTTTCAACTGGTATCTAGGTAAAACAAAATTAGAAATCGTAACAGAATATAAATACCTAGGCCTATGGTTTGAAAGCTCCCTATAATGGTGTACTCACCTAGACGCCCACAAAGCTAAAGCATTTTCTTCTATCTGTGGGCTGAAAAAGTTCAATAAAGCCAATGGTGAGATGTCACATAAACCAATGTTAAAAGCTTATGAAGCTATGATCCCGCCCCAAGTACTGTATGGGGTAGAAGTCCTCCACCTAAGCGGCAAAGGAGGGTGGGATCGGGAGGAAGGTAAGGCCCTAAAAATGCTATTGTCCCTATCAAGTTCAGCAATGATACAGGCGATCAGATTAGAGACAGGAACAATAGCATGGAATAGCCAGGCGCAAATGGCCCTCGCAAGATTTTGGAAAAGCCAAAATCAAGGGGGAGGGCAGAAGGTCTCACATTGGTGTAGTGAGGAAATCCGGCATACCAACCTACAATGGGCGATGGAAGCTAGAAGGAAAATTAAGGCTATAACTGGGAGTCTGAAGGTGAGATCAGACCAGAATCCCCTGGATGTCGTTTTTATTAAGAGTTTAGTTAGGTCCCAAGGCATGGAGCAATCAAGGAACCAGGACCTACAATACTTGAGAAAGAAAAAATCGGTCCAATGCATGATAAAATTGTGGGAGGACGTAGCTTGGTATCCATACTTAGAAACTCTGCCAAACCATGGGCTTAGATGTGAAATCCTGAAGATACGAATTGGTATTAACCCATGATTAATGGAGGGAAAGTTAAAGGCAGAAATGCTCTATCCAGATGGAACATGCAAATGTGGGCTTGGGACAAAGTCAGAAATATTGCACATATTGTCAATTTGCCTTATGGTTCTAGATTTGAGAAAATAGTTTTTACGACCTATATTCATAAAATACGGAATAAGGTCACGAGCTCAAGCCATGAAATTATTGCCTGAAATGACATGTCTGGATATTGCTATTGCACTAGGAAATTATATGAAAGGCATAATTTGTTTTGCAAGGGAAACAAATTAAGTAAGGACAGTGATTTAGTTAGCCTTAAACCCTTTACTTGGTATATAGATACTCAAGTCTAAAGATAGTTAAAGTCCAAATGGTTTTCAATTACTGCTGCTAAGGAGGAACGATGGGGGTAAAGTACCCTTTTAAACTTAGGGTCTATTGGTATCATTGTTTAATCATGTTTTATACTGCTTTAATCTATTTATTTTAGTATATACAATTAAAAATGTAGCGGCTGCTAGGGGTGATGATGGACATGGTTTTAAGATATATGTATCAAGCAAGCTGGCAGTAAGGTTACTGTGCGATTTTAAATGCTAATGAGCTTTCTTCTTTTGATGTTTTGTTTTGTATGGTTTTATGTATTTATAAGACTATGGTCTAAATAAACAGAGTTCTCTCTCTCTCTGCCAGTGTCTTGGGCCACAGGACTTTGAATGGCTTAGCTTATGGACTTTGTGTAGCCATCCCAAACAGTAAGACAAATGGAACTGGGTGTGGGCCGGCTGGACCATCCTGCCTGGATTGCTGGGGGCGGAGCTGTACCCTGTCCCACTTATATTTCAAAGGGCTGTCTCCGGGACACACACAAAGAAACCTGACACTAGTCTTTTGTCACCCCAGACTTCTTGAAGCCTTGACAGGGGAAGGGAAGAACTTTCCAGAATCAGAATTGGGGGATAGCCTAAAAGATTTCCCCACTTCAAGGGCTAGCACCAGGTATAAATATTGGACCATCAGAACACTTCTTCAGGACACCACTGGACCTGTGTAAAAATGCGGACTGTGCCCATAGTAATGATGCGCAACTCATGAGGTTTATTTAGGATACTTCATTACTCAAGCACTCCTAGGTGGGAAGAAGTATAATATGATGTGATTTGGACACTCAACCAGAAGCAAGGTTTTCACTGCTACACCTCTCAACCCAACCGGAGTAACTCCCTACAGTTCTGTACTCACATCATACATGCACATACCAAGAAAGCATCATCACTAAAGCTGTTGAGGCAAAGGGAACCGAGAACTGATAGTCACACCAAGATCACGTTCACCAATCCACATAACCTCCACTTTGGCCACAACAATTTGTCACTCATTAAAGGCACACTACCATTCACCAAATGTAACCGCCGTCACAGCTAAAACCAATCCTTCAAAACATTATTAACAAGAGAATTCTAACATTAAGAAAAAAGATAAGTCACAATAAACAACACATACCCTAGCTTTACAAAAGGTACTAGTGTGAACACACTTGGATATCTTGCAACACCTAGCACATTAAAGCATATCTTATGCAGCAAATATAGAAAGAGGGTGCTTCATAAGCCTGTACTGATTTCATCCATTTGTGTGTCGTTCAGCAAAAAGTTTCTCACAACCCTTAACTCAACCCATCAGTTTGTGTCTCATTCTGAGAACAAAGGAACAAGATGCCTCACAACCCTTCATTCACCACAGCCATGGGTGTCACCTGCAGAAAAAGAAAGTAATGAGTGTATTAAGCAAAGATGCAGGGCGTCTCACAAGCCTTCACTCAACCCATCCAAGGAAGTCGGTACAACAATTAAAGTAAGAGGGGCCTTCCAATCCTTCACTCAACCATCCATGGACGTCTTGTACAGAAATCAGAGCTAAAGTGAATCCGAAAACCCTTCACGCAATCCACCCATGGGTAACTACTGCAGCAAAGAATAAGTAGCTCATTTTCTACCCATACCTCGATCAAACAACACCGCTTCAACAACCGCCATCTCGATGAAAACGCTATTATGTTCATCTCGTGTCCAGCGCTCTCACCTACAGACTAACAATCCCCTATAGACTAACAATCATTCTGGTGCACAACAAAAATTCTCTGAATTAACAAAACAACCAAAAGCTGAAAACCTCAGCAACAATTGCATGGACGTCTGTTCGATGCCCATCCTCTTTGGGGAAGTATCAGAGTGCCACCATAATTGTCAACACTCTGGCACTGTAAGTCTCTTCAGAGAAGTTGGATCACAAACACAATACTTCACAAGGCGATACATTAGTGGTATTTTCTATTTAATTAACAGCACCATCAATGCCAGACAGATAAAAAAAAACTCCACCGGATCCTCTGAGTAGAACTTCGTGTTTGTTCATTTTTATTTTCCTACACAATGGTAAAAAAACAGAAAGCGGAAAATGGCATCCTTTCAGTGCCTCGAGAGGAAGCAGACACGTTACCATCCCACTCAGCTGGTCTCATTCCAATCTCGTATTGCAATGCAAACGCCAGCTGGTGCAGACAGAAACAGTTTTCAGGCTTTGATGCCAATTATCTGTACTGCAGAAATGAGTAACTGTAACCGTGCTTAACCAGGCAGCTCTGCCACGCTATGCAGACGCCCTTCAGCGCTATGCAGAAAGTGTCTCTTCAATCAGACATGGTCTGAACGAGAGCAGGTTTCGCGCACTTTAGAGGCCGCTGCTTTTGTTCGTCTCTTCAAGTCAATTCTCCCCAAGCAACTCGAAATGAAACCAGCACACAGTTCTCAGGAGGACGTATGACCCGATGACTTTTCTCTTTTAATAAGCCATACTTGTTTTGTAGGCTATGCCACACTTTTTAAGTCTTTGCAGAGATACTTCTTTCGGATTGGCCAATAAGCGTCAGGCAGTTAGTGCCAATTATCTTCTGCTGGCCTATCACACAGTCATTAATGACCAAATCCCTCCTCCACAGATTGGTAGTCTGAGTCTCCCTGATAGAATGAAAAACTGGTGGGGTACCCACACCCTTTTCCTGCTCATGTTCATGTTCACATGGTATTTCATTACAGCTCACTGCCAGTGAAACAATGCAAGCTGCAGTCGTAGTGGCGAGGCATGACTCTTGAGGGTCATTTAAAAGGCGTATTTATTCATTCCCTGGTTAAAGGTACACTCATAGGTGGGAAGTAATATTGTAGAATGTATGCTGGGCACTCCACCTAGAGCTAAGCAGTCACTGCTAGATCTCCAGGCCGAAGTTCAATAAGTGCCCAGAGTGCCACACTTGCATCATACATGTACATTTCACAAAGTCATCATTACTCAGGCTGAGCAGGTAAACTGGACCCAGAAGTCATACGAAGCTACACAGGCGTTCTAGCCTTGAGGTTGTGGCCGTCATAGCAGTCTTTTGAAGAGCATGATCACGAGCAAGCATGTAAACAAAATTAAAGTGCACTACTGACAAGAGAAATCAAAAATTACTAATCTGACAGGAATTATTTTGGCAGAAAGAATATGAGTAAGTTAACGTGATTTTAATTATTTTTGGCTTGTTTTCCATGGTGATTTGTTCCTGGATCTACAAGCATTTCTGTAGAAAGGTAGGCCCTATGTCAGGGACTGTATTTTTTTTGTGAAAATTAGTTTTGAATCTGCTGATTTCAACCGAGGAGGATGATAGTCGATCTAAGAGAGTATTTGCAAGCACATAAAGTTCTGCAAAGGGTTAAATACCCCATACTTAATTAATTCCATATACTTACTACCCCTCCTGGGTTATAGTCCATCAACCAGGACTCTCCTTCCCACTTCTGTCCTAGGCTTTTCTTTCAATCTGACTCCAGGTGTTACCTTTCGCCTTGCAGTCACACTTGAGTCCGCAGCGCCAGGTGTTTCTTGTTCTTCCTCTTTTCCCTTTCCCTTGAGGGTCCCAGGTCTGGGATCGCCTGGTGTTTGATGTGGGCTTGCGGAGGGTGTGACCTATCCAGCCCTAGCGTCTTTTCATGATTTCCTCATGAGCAGGGAGTGGAAAGTCTGCTGCTATAGGTTGTTGTTGCTGATGGTGGTTGGCCAGTCGGTTTGGAGGATTTTCCTCATGCAGGTGTTGATGCATGTCTGGACTTTGTTGATCTTGGTTACTGTTGTCCTCCAAGTTTATACTCCATACAGAAGAACCAATTTTACGTCAGTGTTAAAAAGCCTGATATTGGTTGCAGCTTTCGGCCTTGGAGCTCCAGATCTTCTTTAGGTGAATCAAGGTAGGCCTTGCTTTTCATATTCGTGCCTTGACGTGGACATTTCTGGTACCCTGCTTCTCTATGACAATGCACAGGTAAATGAAGCCTTCAACCTCTTCAAGTGCAAGAGTAACTGCAGTTGTGCTGGCCGTGTTAGTAGTAGTGCTTTCCCACACAAAAGAATAAACAAGGCAATATGGGGGGTCACCAGAACATTCATCAGAGAATCAGATCGACCATGTCTGCTTTGCCAAGAAGTTCTGGAGGTCCCTGCAGGATGCGAGAGTGATGAGAGGAGTGGACGTGGCATCGGACCATCTCCTTGTCAAAGCCAGGCGAAAGCTGAGGAAAGCATGGTTGGAAACGACAAACTAACACCAGCAATTTAACACCACCCTCCTCAAAGATGCACAGAAATGGAGTGAATACTCAGTCACCCTCAGTAACAAGCTTCAAGGTCTTCAAGTATTTGAAGATGACTGATACCGAGCAGAAATTCAGTGCGAGACGATCAAAGAATCAGTGACATTAACCTGCCAGGGGGTGCTGGTCCCAAGAAACACCAGCATAAAGAATGTATTGTCACCTAGACTCTCTACAAAATCCAAGAGAGAAAGGAAAAGAAAGCTGCAGTCAATACCAGCCAAACAAGAGCAGAAAAAGCAAAAGCTCAAGGAGAATATAGCAAAACCAGCAAGGAAGCAAAGAGAAGCTTAAGAGCAGACAAACGAAGATTCATCGATGGTCTTGCCACAGAAGGTCAGGGAGTAGCAAGCCATGGAAACTTGAAAGCACTCTACAGCATAACAAGGAAACTCTAAGGCGGATTCAGCAAGCGCGAAAGACCTGCTAACCCCTTGCATGCTCATGCCGTCCGAATCCCGCCCACTATTTAAATCCCCCGCATAGCACAAACATTTGCACCACATGCAAGGGGTTAAAGAGAAAACTGGGAAGAAAGTTATCGGTAATGCAGGCCAGCAACAAACATGGAAAGAGCACTTGGAAGAAATTCTGAACCAGCCTGTGCCAGAGACTCCACTAAACATCCAGCCAGCTGAAAAGGACTTGCAAATTGACTCCAGCAGACCACCCAAGGAAGAAATACGGCACGCCATCAAACATTTGAGAAATGGGAAAGCAGCAGGACCAACAACATTTCTGCAAAAAAACTGAAGGCAAACCCTGAAACATCAGTAGACAGCTCTGCCCCATGTTTGGAAGGATATAGGAGGAGGAAAAGGTGCGGTCTGACTGGAAGGAGGGATATCTCATCAAGATCTCCATGAAAGGTGACCTGAGTAACTAAAGATGGATAACTCTTTTATCAACCCCAGGCAAAGTGTTCGACAGAGTCATTCTCAACCGAATAGAAGAACAAGTCAACACTCAGTTGTGATATCAGCGAGCTGGCTTCCACAAAGGTAGATCCTATAAATACCAGATTGCAAGACTGTGCATCATAACTGAGCAGCCAATGGAATGGAGCTCCCCCCTTTATATCAACTTCATAGACTAAGAGGAGGCATTTGGCAGTGTGGACAGAGAGACCCTTTTGAATCTTCACCACTATGGTGTGCCAAATAAACTTTAAAGAATCATCAGGAACTCTTTTACTAGGTAATGTCCTGCAAGATAGACCATGGAGGGCATCTCACGGAAGCCTTCCAAGTGAGGACTGGAGTCCACCAGGGTTATTTGCTCTCGCCTTTTCTTTTCCTGCTGGCCATAGACTGGATCATGAAGACATCCACAGCAAGGAGAAGTAATGGGATCCAGTGGACACCTAGGACACAGCTAGACAACCTGTACTTTGCAGATGACCTAGCCCTACTCTCCCATACCCATCTGCATAAGCAATAGAAGATAAACAAGGTGGCAGCTACATCAGCCCAACCCTCAACATTAACAGGACGAAACCAAGATCTTGAAGGCTAACATGGCCAGCACAACTGCACTCACTCTTAAATACCCGATAGCACTTGCAACGTCTGCTTATTATCATAACTGCAGTGAAAGAATCACCTACCTTCTCTGAAAGATCTTTTCCTTCACTTTGTCAATCCCTCCTAACTCTTCCACAGCCTCACTCTTAGTGGGAAGTAGTGAAACTAAAGGAAATAACTGTGATTGTGTGAAAGAGCAGCATAACAAGCAGAGTTATGAATCTTGGGCTACAATAAGTGTACTCAGCTTTAAAAGATGCCCTCTGTGGCCAACAGGAAGATCACAAGATTTTTGTTTGAATGGTCTTGATATTTTTAGGAACAAATGGAGCAGGATTCAGACCGCATTTGTAGTTTTAGCACAGATTATATGACTTTCCCGTATTTCCGATCCCCCATTCACACTTCCAAATCTTTGTGTTTAGTGCTCCACTCATCATCTGAATTGTCCCACTTACTCTTTTTGCTGTATCCCTAAAGACACCTTCAGACATCTTGTGCAGACAGCATTGCATACAGTAATACATAGTTGTGGGTCAGCCCATTGCTCATAACTGCATGACTTTCTTATCTATCACAGTTCCCTGCTCTTGATTGGATTGTTTTTCTCACTACTCCAGTGTGTCTTCACCCGGGGGGCAATCAATCTTCAAATCAATCGATCAATCAGGTTTCTTATAAAGCGCGACTACTCACCCATGAGAGTATCGAGACACTGGGTGTGGTGGGGGGCTCACTTTTGAAAAGATGAGGTGTACCCTCTCACTGCTGATATCATGAAACAACTTTTCTTGTTTTCGTATTTAATTCCTTTTTAGCACTCTATAGGAATGCATATCCTGCCCCTTCCTCTGCTGTGTGTTCACTTAGATAACACTCATGCTGGCTCTCTTTCTCCCCTGGCCTCCCCTGCCTACTCTCCCCCCTTTAACTCTCCCGTGTGAAGGTCAAACATTTGCATGACGTCTACTAGTGCTGCATGGTGGGCTTGGTGATGCTGTGGATGTGGTCCCGCAACACTTTCCGGTGCCTCTTGCCTCCTGCTTTCCCTACGGTCTCTCCCTTTCCCACCAGCTCAATGCTGGCTGGCACTATTGACTTTACCAATCTTGGATACAAGTAAAATTCACAGGTAATGACAAAGCCAATAGCAGCAACCTCTAATCTTGAAAGTCTATTACTTATACTATCAAGATAAATGCCATACTGCATGTCACAATGTGGCATACTGCCATGCCCTGAAACCTTGGAATTATAGAAAGTAATGTTTTCATATTTCTAAGAAGACTGCCACATTGCATGATGCAAAGTGACCTGATGTTGACGCAGCAAACCTAATATGATGGAAACAATATTTTCTATACTTTCGAGATGGCTACTCCCAAAACATGTTATCAATCTTTGCACTTGTCTATCCTTATATTCACATGCCGCTACTGATATAATTTACTTCTACCCTTAGTTGACTCACTATCTGCGGTATTTATCAGCCAAACATTTATTTATTTGTGAAGTCATTTTCATTAATCAACTTTTTGTATGACACATCCCCTTTCATTTTCTACAGATAAGTTTTCATTGTGCTTTATAGTCTTTCCATTTTCGCAGTTTGCTTTTTAATCATCCCAATCCTCTAAGCAAATGCCACCCATCTTTTATACTGCGCTCACCTCCATTTCAACTGCACCAACCAAAGAGCTTTTAATTTCTCCATTTCTCTAAAAAGATTTCTAGCCCATTCTTATTCTAGCTGCTCCAACCCAATGTTGATTACACCATTTTCAAGGTAACTGCCTCATTCTCATATGAATTACTCCCTTACCTCTTGCAATCAATTGTTTCCACTATTAAGGACCATATCACTAAATGCAAATTGCTTAGCTCTAAATTTAAACTCAATACGCTGCATCTCATTTCAATACCTTACCTCAATATGCAGATGTTAATATAATTATCCCTGTGCACATATGGTATGCAACTCATTGTAATTTTCTTCTACTTTCCTCACATGTGTTATTGCTTTCCATAACTATAACTCTCATTACATCGCAATTAGCTAAAGAAATAAAGCAAAGCAGGGCTGAATTAAATGGGTATATTAGAATGGAGCATTTAGGGGGGGGGGGCTACTGTGGCGATCAATACAGCAGCGGATTTGTGAGAGCCGTCTTCACGGAGCTTACCTTTGCAGCAAAAAGGCTTATTTTTTTCATCTGAGACTCTACCTCTTCACATGCTTGAGCTCTTCAATTACCTATTTCTTATAAATGCAGCTGTCCTCGTCTTGGCAGTTCGGCAAGATGCTTACCGGCCATGATGTGAGCGGGCGCTATTTTGTGAGGCTCAACACTTGCATTTTGTTTTCTTTTTCTTGAGAGGTTGAAACTTCAGTTTATCATCAGAAAAGGCCTTAATGTCTCTGGTTGTTGGCTCAGGCGGCAACAGCTCTGCATTGAGACGTGCCTAATCCTCTGTGGTAGTCCCTCTTCAGATTTTTTACCATTGTCCTTGTCAAACAGGTGAGGATTTATTATTCAATGGGTACCATTTTGCATTGCACATCGCTCATGCTTTCTCCATGAGGGTTTCCACACATATCCCAAGATACTTCTTTAAGGTTGATCCTCTGCTTGGTTTCTTCTGAATTCCTTCTGACCAGTTTTTATAATCTCTTTTTAATGGATTACTCGTATGACTAATATTTTGAGAGATGTTTTCTACATGATTTATTCTTCTGACCTCCTCATACCTCTGCATTTCCTACTCTTTCTCCTCTCTACTGTTTTTGCTGAGACTCTCTGGAATTTTGTTAAGGCATTGCCCTGTGACTTTGTTTCACTTTTATGGGCAGACTAAAATCCTCACAGAATATATTTTGCACTATCATGCTCCACATTAAAATGGCTAGTAATGAATCACCGTCAAAATATCGACCTACAAAATATCGACCTACAGGAATATCGATGCAGAAATATAGAAGGCAAGAATATCGAACTCCTATCTACAACATAAGTACAAAAATATCGAAAAAATATATAGATGTTAAAAATATAGATGTTTAAAATATCGTTTTTATTCTGTAAAAATATGAATGTAAAATAAAGTAAATAACACTAATAAATAAAATAAACATAATTAAAACTATCTAAGAATGTTTAAAAGTAATAAATAATACATATATAATAATAATACATTAATTAAACATATACATAATATATATAATATATACATACTTAATAAGTTGTAATAAATATTTTAATAATTTATAAAGTAAAAAAATATTATAAATTACAAATACATTTACAAACATAAAACAAAAACATAAATAAAAAGTAAAGAATTATGTTTAATGAATTAAAAAAACTTAAATATACCTTTAATATTTTTAAAATTAATTATATACTACATTATCTAAATGTATACAAAAAAAATTAAATAACTAAATAAATAAAAATATTATTCAAAATCCATAATAAAAAAAAATATAGTAATAAAAATATTGGAAAGCATAGAACTTAAAATTACCATTCCCACTCCAGAGAGCGCAACAGTAGAGAAACCGCTGTGTAGCATAGAGGTAAAAATTACTATTCCAACTCCAGAGAGTGCAACAGTAGGGAAAAATTGGATAGCGTAGGGGTAAAAATTACTATTCCAACTCCAAAAAGTGCAACAGTAGGGAAAGCGTTGATAGCGTAGGGGTAAAAATTACTATTCCAACTCCAAAAAAGTGCATCAGTAGGGAAAACATTGGATAGCGTAGGGGTAATAATTACTATTCCAACTCCAGAGAGTGCAACAGTAGGGAAAGCGTTGGATAGCGTAGGGGTAAAAATTACTATTCCCACTCCAGAGAGTGCAACAGTAGGGAAAACATTGGATAGCATAGGGGTAAAAATTACTATTCCAACTCCAGAGAGTGCAACAGTAGGGAAAGCTTTGGATAGCGTAGAGGTAAAAATTACTATTCTAACTCCAGAGAGTGCAACAGTAGGGAAAGCGTTGGATAGCGTAGGGGTAAAAATGACTATTCCCACTCCAGAGAGTGCAACAGTAGGGAAAGCATTGGTTAGCGTAGGGGTTAAAATTACTATTCCCACTCCAGAGAGTGCAACAGTAGGGAAAGTGTTGGATAGCGTAGGGGTAACAATTACTATTCCCACTCCAGAGAGTGCAACAGTAGGGAAACTGTTGGATAACGTAGGGGTGAAAATTACTATTCCCACTCCAGAGAGTGCAACAGTAGGGAAAGCATAGGATAGCGTAGAAGTTAAATATAACATACTTACAAATAATTGTCATAAATAAAAAAATAAACATTTAATTTTTAAATAACTCTACATCATTTGCAAATACCCATTAATAATGACTAAAAACATATTTAAAATTGAATAATTAATTAACACTAAATTAACAATAAATACCAATAAATATGAATTTATAAATTAAATCACCAAATAATAAATATTGAACACTAAAATATTTTCCAAAACAAAAAACATATTGATAATTAAAAACGTTTTTTTATGAAAAATGAATTACCAATAAAATAAATTTCCAATTAATAAAAAGTAATTAACAATTAAAAACATAACTTACCAATTGTAAAAAAATAATTACCAATTAAAAAAAATAATTGGCAATTACAAAATGTAATTATCAATTACAAATCTTAATTACCAATTAAAAAAATTAATTACCAATTAAAATAATTATTTACCAATGAATAATTAATCAGAAAAATAAAAAAATGATCAATACCAATAAAAAATAAATAATTACTTAATTACAATTAAATTACTTCCCACCCAATTCCCCTATAAACCCACAACTCGCTACAGAACTTAAACGCAAAAATTAATTAACATTAAATTACAAGTACTAAAAATTAATAATAAATTTACTATAATTAAATTACTTCCCACCCTATTCCCCTATAAACCCATAACCCGCTCCAGTACTATAACATAAAATTAAATAAAAAAATAACATTTTTAATATACAAAAAATAGTACACATATAATTTAAAACAAATAAAATACTTTAAAAAAAACATATAACATACATATAAAATACATAATAAAATACATAACAAACAAATATCGATATTAGTAACATTGAAATTAGTAACATCGATATAATTGATATCGATATTACTAACTTGGATATTACTTACATCGATATAAAAAAAATCAATATTACTTACCTTAGGGTCGATATTCTGTCCAACGATATTCTTGACCTCGATCTTCTTCACCTTAGATATTTTAAACTCAATATTAAAGTAAATCGATAATTAGGAATCGATATCTTGACTGTGCACACTAGTGATTCCCTCATCAGAGAAAACACCATCCCCTTTGACACTAAGCCCAAGTCGGTCAAAAATTATCCTCCCTCGCCTAGTGTGTCCTCCAGCAACTCAGTTTTGGATAGTATTATTGAGTGGGTGAGAGGTCTACAACCTTTTATGAGTACTACTAATCAGAAATTACAGCAGATTGAAAACAGATGGATTGCTATGGAGTGCAAGGTGGTGGAACAGGAAGAACGTATTATCTCTTTGTGGGACATGTCTACAAAAATTCCTCTTTTGGAATACTAAATCAAAAGTTTAAGCTCCACACAGAGGATTTGGAAAATAGGAATCATTGCAACAATTTCCGTCTATATGGTCAGCCAGAGAATCTTTAAGGACATAATTTACTTGCTCTTTTGAAGAAATTCCTTCCAGACCCGCTTGACCTTCCTGCTTCTTCATCTCTGAACCTGCAATGGGCACATTGTTTGGGTCGCTTAAATCCACATTCTACTAAACCCAGAGGCATTATTATGCTTTTTTTTTTTTTTTTACAGTTTATAGATCTGTTTGTCCTGAAGGCAGCTAAAGACAAATTGTGACTTGTCTGGTTATACAATTTTCATCTCTCAATATCTTTCCAATGCAACCAATGCCAGACGTGAATAATTCCTCTCTCTGAGGCCACAGATGAGGCAAATGAATATTGGTTATGACATTCTTGTCCCCTGCTTATGCAAAATAACCTACCAGAGAACCACTAGATCCTTTGATGATCCCCTACAACTGAAGCTAAGCTGTTTCTCCAGAGTACTGCAACAGAAAAAAGATGTTGATACCACTAAGCTATCAAATGTTTTGTATTTCTGTCTCTTCCTATATATGGCTTTATTCAATTTTTTCCTGCTCTGTTGTCAATCTTGTTAAGGTGTTGACAAGCCTAGTGCAGACTTTTACCAGTTGTCTCCTCAGATCTGAATACTTATCCTTAATCTGTTCTTCTGTCTATTCAGTTTTTTATACTCTTCTCTTACTCCATTCCAATTTCCTCCCCTATGTTCTCTGTGAGTGCTTTCTTGTTATTTACCACCTTTCTCGCCCTTGCTTTTCTCCCATGCTTTTTATAACCAACACTATTCTTTTGTCTCGATTTCCATTTATGCAGCCTGTCACTCCTGTTACTGTATTTTTATACCTGTGTCTCCTATATGTTTTTCATGGTCTTGGACATCCGGTTAAGCAACAATAGGCTATCTCTAATTTATCTAAAGTTAATTCCTAAGTTGCCTTTCTACAAGAGACACAGTAATGCTTCTTCTGAGCCTGATAAACTGAGAAGACAATGGGTTGGTCAGGTTTTTCTCTCTAGCAGATGATCGTAAAGGTAGAGCTGCTATCCTTCACCATAAAACTTTGAAAATATATGTTGTCTCAAATGAATGTGATAGTGCTGAATGATAAGTGTGGGTAAATGCTATTCTTGATAACACACATGTTACTTTATTTAATGTCTGTGGTCCTGTCATATCAGACCCTGATTTCTGGCATTCCATTAAGGTGAAACTTGCTAATGCCACTAATTAAACATGATTATGGCAGGTGACTTTAACAAATTGTTGGATATTTTTCAGATCGAAAGTCTAAATACAAGGGGAGAGGATGTAGCCTTACGGCTAGAGCGGTCAACTTCGAAGCTGGGGAACCGGGTTTGAGTCTCAGCAACAACACTCAACATCCTGTGATTCTGGGCAAATCATTTAATCTCCCCCTGCCTAACAAAAATGAATGTGTCCTGTAACAAAACTGGTACTCATGTAAAGCGCTCTAATACCGAATGTCTCGGGTCTAGTTCGCGCTATATAAAACTCTAAAAAAATAAATAAGAAATAAAAAAGTTTAAACCAGGCACATGACACAAAGCATTTCAATCCGAATTTCATGTAGACCATTATTTTATGTGTGGAGGACTTACAATCGTGATAAATTGGATGTTTTCCTTCTTCTCTAATGTCCATAATACAACATCCAGTATCAAAAACATTTTAGTCACTAAGGGCCTTATTACGATTACAGTGGTCCTGGGACCACGGTACTCGCAGGGGCGGTCCGACTACCTCCACCTGCCAGCCCTATTACGAGTGTGGCAGTAGGACTGCTACAAGACCGCCGCTTCCGTTGGGATTAAGGATCCCGGGATTAAGGATCTCGCTGCGACAGCGGTCTTCAAAGGGCCTGAATATGATTACAACCTGCCTTCTCGCCACCCATTTCATAGAGATTTTATTACACCAAACATGTTGATAAATTTGACCTACGCTGGTCCTGTTCTAAATATAATGGCTCTTTAGTTCACATGTTTTACCAGTATTGCCATGTTCAAACCTTTTGGAATTTAGTTTTGTCTAAATGTTTAAAAAGTATTGCAATGTAATATTCCGTTTACATTAGAGAATGTGTTCCTTGGGTCTTTTTCACCTAATATTGATCACCTCTCACCTAGACCTCTGCTGCTGGATCTTATCATTGCAATTGATTTTAAAGTAATACTTTCTTGTTGGAAAGACTGTTCTATATTAACCATGCTTACGTAGCAGAATTTTGTATTTGATGAGCATAACATACATACTGTATCCTCTTCTACCTTACATCTCAAAGTTAAATATGATTTACACTGGTCACTTTTCATAATTTTTTGCTCTTTGCTTTCTCTTATTCTATTTTCCGCCAACTTTCCTTTTCTCCTTTATCCTCCTCTGTCCTCTCTATTCTCTTTTTCAATCTTTTTCTTATTTCTTTATTTATATATAAATCAAAAAATTATTTACCCATTTATATATATGGCCCATGTTTTCAATCCTTTTAATATGTATATCACTGAATGATTTGTCACTCTGTATTATAATTGCCTTATGAACTTGGGGCATTTAACATAAGACAAGAACACACATTGAGACATTCTACAAGTGAACAGGTTGAAATGGTTGTGACAATTAACAAATTTGAGAGCAAGTTTATTTACTGACATTAATGAGAGATTAACACTGTTTTGCTGCCTATTGGAATGAAAATGGAGGATTATTTATAGACATGACTTACTTATTGGGCATGGTTACTCATGCACTGTGGAAATTAGAATTAGATCAAGGTACTCAATGAGGGTGCTAATACAAAGTAAGAAAAGTAAGGACAGGCTATAAGAGTAGAAGTAAAATTTGTTAATGAAAACCAGGATAATGAGAATTTAATCGAGAGAATAGAAGAGAAACAGGAACAATTTAACGTAAAAAGAGGAGCAGAGATATTTATAAGAGGAAAAATAACAGGAAATATAAAACTAAAGGTTTACGCTCAAACGACAAGTGTCTAAATGGCTCGCTTCAGACAACTTCCATCAAAATAACTATTTTCACATATATAATTTGTGCTGTGCTGTTCCTGTGATTACATATAACACAAGTATTCTGTTTCCTTGTGTACATTTTCCTTTCTTAATATCCATAGATAACAAATTCAGCAACTGTCCCTGTTTCTCCAGCACCACACATCACAAACAAAGCTACTTTACCTTTTTTAAGGAACAACCGGATATACCCCCTCAAATCGGTATGAGTCAAAATTGGGTTTATATCATTTTTTGCATATTATATCTTGCTTATGTTCATGAGGATAACAACAAACAAGGTTGCCAATAATGACATTGAAGAATGTTTTACAGAAATAGTACTGTACCTTCCAGAAAGCAGAGCTCCACCTGCTTGGCGATCTCTGGATCTGAAAATCATCGTCATATTCCCATATAGAAGCTGTACAGTCTTCATAAAACTGGTGGAGGTAGGAACGCACTCCATAGCGATAGTATCCTCCATCAGGAGTCTCTTGAGTGTGCCTTGTCCCACAGATTCCTGCACCAGAACTCATCCTTCTCAGCTGAAAGTACAAATCGAACCCCAAATACACCTCTCAGTCAAGGAAATTGGATATCATCAATATATACTGCAATAAAAGGCTTTCATAGAAGACATTTTCTGATTAAAACCATATATTAAAATGTTTTAAGTAATGATTCTTCTGGTATAACACAATATCATTGAGAGTCTGTGTAACATACTAATATTTTTACAGGTCATTACAATCTATTGAATAAAATATTATCAAAACTGAGACCCGGTGTGCTCTAAAATAATCTCCACACTACTCAACTTCAGCCATTTACTAACTAAGAACTTTCAATGTCTTTAAAATAGTGTTTGGCTACCCCTTTTCATTTAGCACGATCTAGGCGTATCCTTGCAAGAGGTGCTGATAGATGCTGATAGATACATGAATGACACATGCACAATGCAAAACAGATAACAAACTTTAGATACAGAAAATTCTTCCTGAAAATAACAATACAAGCGTATTAACTAGATACCACTTAAAGCTCATGTGGAAATATGGTTACAACATGAAATGAATGTACTTCTGGTGTGTCATTGGTTGTAATGGCAGCTTTCTAGACTGGCTCCTTGGGACAAAAAAAATATTCAAATTAGGTAACAAATTCTATGGGCCCGATTCACAGAATGAACTTACTACTTTTGGCATTCACAGAATGCACTTACTACTTTTGGTATTCACAGAATGAACTTACTCATTTTGGTATTCACAGAAGTTAGGACTACTAACTTTAGGACTCCTAAATGCCTTCTGTGAATACCGAAAGTCTTAAAATAACGATTTTTCTCAATTTAGTAGTAGTAAAGTTAGGACTACTAACTTTAAGACGACTAAATGCCTTCTGTGAATACCGAAAGTCTTAAAATTACGATTTCTCTCAATTTAGTAGTAGTAAAGTTAGGAGTCCTAACTTTACTACTACTAAATTGAGAAAAATCCTAATTGTAAGACTTTCGATATTCACAGAAGGCATTTAGGAGTCCTAAAGTTAGGAGTCCTAACTTTACTACTACTAAATTGAGAAAAATCGTAATTTTAAGACTTTCGGTATTCACAGAAGGCATTTAGAAGTCCTAAAGTTAGTAGTCCTAACTTCTGTGAATACCGAAATGAGTAAGTTCATTCTGTGAATACCAAAAGTAGTAAGTGCATTCTGTGAATGCCAAAAGTAGTAAGTTCATTCTGTGAATCGGGCCCTATGTTTTCAAGTAGCAGACTTCATATTACTTTTCGATTTGTGAACCTGAATCAGCAAGCAAATGCTGGATGACACATCAAGATGGTGAAAGCGAGGATCCAACGTGTATCTAAAAACTGCTGACTTTCAGACTGTGCTTCATACAAGTGGGATGGTAGTTTGATTAACAGAACTGACATACATTGATATAGATAACACCCATTGGCTGTGAGCTTTCCTGTCATATTATTGTCCAGTACCTGAGTCCAATTCTGGTGTTCATTTGTAACCAACAGTTGGGAATTTAACCTACATGGATTGATATTTCGGTTGGGTCAAGCCCTCCAAAACTTTAGAGAGATTGAGGCCTGCCTATCAAGTGGCTACACCAAAAGTGCAACGCCTACATACTTCAGCATGAAGAATCAAAGAGTAGAGGGGGTTCCTAAAAGTGCATGCTTAAAACTAGTAAAAAACGATCAAAGAAAATTCAGTTTTTTTGGCAGGTATGGAAATGATAATGCATATTCTATACTCAATGTGTCAGGTATAATGTGGCCCGTGTGGGATGCCATGGGTATCAGGTATGAGGTAAAGCAGAGTGATACAGTTGAGTTTTTAGTAAACTTGTGGATGCTCTTGATCCTGGAGGCAAGCTTGCGGTGTAGGATCCATACTATAGAGTGGTGCTTGCAGATACAAATCTGTTTCCATATGGTTGTTTGAATAAGCGGTTACCGGCTTCTTTTCCTTGGGACCGATTCACAAAGTTAAATTTACACTTTTGAGTAAGTTTACTACTTTTCAGTATTCACAAAGGTGAAGTTAGACCAAAAGTCTAAGTTTATTACTTTTACGTAAATACGAAGGTAAAGTTAGACCAAAAGTCTAACTTTACTACTTTTCGGGATTCAAAAAGGTAACCTTAGACCAAAAGTCTACTTTTAGTAGTAGTAACTTACTTTTGTGAATACCGAAAAGTTGTAAACTTACAGATAAGTGTAAGGTTACCTTTGTGAATCAGGTCCCTTGTTTGGCATAATGAGTGCTATGTGTGAGGTTTGGATTGTAAATGTATTAAAATTCTGTATATAGCGCTTACAGAGCTCAAGGGGCTCAGAGCATTTTATATAGAGTGAGTTTAGATGGTTACGAGCAAGTGGAAGCATAAATAGCAGATATAAGTAAATAAAGAAGAGTAGCATATTAGTCAAGGGATACACACCAATTTTGTGGGGAAATCCTAAAAGAGGGGGGATAGGGGTATGTGACTGCTGGGCAGTGGTGTAGGCAAGCATGCTATATTACCAAGTGCAAACTTGGGAAAGGGTTCCCCTGCCTGCAAGTCAAGTTTGGTGGTAAAAAGCAACCATAATCGTGGTTAAGTGTGGTTCTCAGGGTCCACTGACTTCTATGCTGCTGCCCCTGCTTCTTCATTGCTAGTTATCCCTCTGGTGCTGGGAGTAGTAAAGAAAGCAAGAGAGATGATGTCAGAGTTGGTGAAAACGAATTGGGAGAAGCCTAGAGAGTCAGGGTGCAGTGATTAAAGATGGACTTATTCCTAGCAGAAGGGAAGATGATGGAGCAAGGTGTCAAGCATCTGCCAGGAATATGTGGTCTTAGATCTTAACAATATTGTAGGTGTATCGTGAAGTGGCAATCAATATTTAACAAGCTCACATCTGAGGTTTAGATCATCATTTTTTTGTTGTAGTAAATGGTGATGGGTAAATAAGCATGGGCAAAGGCTGGGGTAGGGTGGAAGAAAGTTTCAGTCCATGACCAATGCTGTGAAATGTTTAAAGCTCTATTGACGAGAACCCACCATGAGGACATATGAAAAGAGAACAAAAGCTCTGTTTTTAGGCTACCATTTTTCTGACTATGGGTTTAATCTGTGATGTTAATCCATAATTGATGTTTCAGGATCGTTTGTCGAAGTCTTTGATCAAAGATTTGAGAAAACTTGGATGGAGGATTTATATAAAGGTGCCTAAATATATTAGTCTTTTAGCAGGAATCGTGTAGCTGTATTAATGCATAGAGTGCAATACAGACGTATAAAATAGGTAGAGATGGCAGTGGCATAACATAGGCCGCCAAAGGCCCCGGTGGTGCGGGGGCTGCCCGAGCTCCACAGGCTTATATTATGCCACTGCACCAGGTCCAACCACTACGTCATACATTTCAAGATACTCTTCCACCAAGCAACCCCACCAGATACTTTCATTGGTTCATCTGACCTGTGTAGAAGTAAGTCATCAGTTTGGGAAAATCCAGATATTTCTTACACTGCAGAATTATAAGAGATCTTAGAAGCATCCCCTGCAGCCCCTGAGGGAAGAATTGTTTCTCAGCCCAACATTCTTCAACATCTACATGATAACCCTTGCAGACATCATCAGAGCCCATGGCATCAACATAGTAGTATCTTACGTCGACGAGACACAGCGCATCCTTTCCCTTACTGACTCAAAGAGCACCACCAAGGCAAACTTTGCCAACTGCACGAGCATTGTCGCTGCTTGGATGAAAAAACAACTGCCTCCATATCAACACAGACAAAATTGAAATACTAATCTTCGGTAACAACCACTCCCTCCTGGGACGCCTTCAGGTGGCCCTCCTAACTTGGCACCCACCCGTACCTGCAGACTATGCAAAGAACCTTGGTATCATCCTGGACACCACCTTTCCATGAGCAGACAGATCAATGCTGCCTACTCATCATTATTCCACATCCTATGAATGCTAATCTAGATTTTAAAGTGGATCCCACTGAACTCTAGATGTCACTCAAGTTCTTATCACAAGTAGAGTTGATTACGCAAACACCCTCTATATCAGAATCCTAGCCCATGCCCTAAGCTGACTCCAAACCATATAGAATGCTACCGCCAGACTAATGCTGAATATCCCATGAAATAACCACATTTCTTCACACCTAATCAATCTCCACTGGCTTCCAGTCCGGGAAAGATGTAAGCTCAAGCCACTCACCCATGCCTACAAAGCTCTCCATAACACCGGTCCAGATTACCTCAACCACAACCTCAACTTCTACCAACCCACCAGACACCTTCGATCTGCATCCCACCAGACACCTTCGATCTGCATCCCAGGCAAAAGCATACCTCCCTCCCATCAAGAAGACCAGATGTGAAGGATGCTTCTTCTCACACCTCGCAGCCAAGACCTAGAACAACCTACCAAAACACCTCAGATCCTCCCCCTCCCTCTTGGGCTTCTGAACGGACCTCAAGACATGGCTTTTCCAGACGAAACAGGCAAGATCTCCTCCTCCTCCAACAGACCTGCCCAACTCAGCACCTGGATACCTTCACAGTGATTAGTCGCGCTCCACAAATTCACATAACATAATGTAACATAACATAACGTAACATAGGCACACAATTCCATGTCCCAGGAAGGAGCCAGGTGTTGTTTGGATTTTTCTTGGGCTAAATAAAAACACAAAAGGTGTATGGCTCCTTGCTTGGGCGCACACGCACACATGCACACACACACTCGTACATACACACACGTACACACCCGCACACCCACACACACAAAAACACACGTGCTGTTGCACACACACACACAAAGATGTGTACCCTAGAAGGAGTCAGATACTGTTTGCATGTCTGTGCTTGAGCAATGAGTCAAGATTCTTACTGGATTTTTCCTTAGGCTAAGAAAACAAATCAAACAAATAATGGCTCCTTGCTGAGGATCTGTTGGGTGCTTGCTGAAGCCAGACCTAAATATTGCAGATATCTACTTCGGAACCCCCCACAAACACATAAACATTCCCTGGTGTCTAGTGTGTGGATCATTGCCCAAACCAATAGAAAATCCATAAAAATATGGTACTCCCACACTTAGGAAACAAGAAAATCACAGATATAGGTCACACTTTTGGCAGGGATATTCTCCTCTTTCAGAAGCTTTCCAAATTTCTTACATGACATGCACTAAGTTTATTGCCTGGCGGCACTCTTAACTAATAGAAAACCCATTAATTTCTGGTACCACTACAGTCAAGAGAGCCAAACAAAGTTGAAGGTCAAGCCTTGATAGGGATATGTTATGTTAAGTTGTTATGTTAAGCACATTTGTAGAGCACACTATCACCTGAGAAGATATCCTAGCACTGAATCCTGAATAAGGGAGCGTGAAGAGAATTACTATGTTTTGGAAAAATAAATGCAAAAATGTGAAACAGGTCATGCTCAGCGTAATATCCGGGCCATCCGCTCAGGGTGCGGGTGATCTGTGAGGCAGTTATAGAATCCTTAGAATGTGTTGAGGTTAAAAATATATGGCTAAGGTATGTCCCAATACAGCAGAGGGACAAGAAGACAAGTGCACTAAACCCGCATTCCGCTTTCAGTTACATTCCCAATTCCTCAAATGCCCAGAACTAGTCTTTGGCTCCCACAAACGCATAGAGGATCCACACGTCTTGTACCCATTGCTCATGAGACCTACAAGAACACTGACTACTTAACAACTCTTGGCAGGAATATGTTCCCACATGAAAGAGATTGTACGGAATTACCAAGTTCTGAAAGTAAAATCCTGAAATCTCACAAACGTCATGTGTAGTGCATTTAACTGGCCAGCCAAACAGGGTAGGGAAATCTGGCACCCAATGATGAAAACCTTAGAATGTGTAGATGCTGAAAATATATGGTTGTGTTACGTTTCCATACAGCCCAGGGGTGAATTGAATGACGAGCACTAAACTGGAATTTTACTTTCAGGTGCTTTTCAAACTTCTCATATGCACTGAACTCAATGTATCGTCTGTGGACACCCCGAGCCCATAGAAAACCCAAATATTTATTTTGCCACTAAATTCAAGTGACCCACAACAGTATAGAAGCGGGACAAACCTTTGCAGAGATATAGTTCAGCCCAAGGAAGACTAGGGGGAATTACGTTCTGGAAAACAATAGCTAAGAATCTGTTTAGCATAGTGTACTTGAGCAAGGGAGGCCCGGCTTGCACCAAAAGATTCCTTAGTGAATTTGGAAAAAATAATGGGCATCATTTAGAGTATGGTGAAAAGATCTCCATATGTCAGGGTGTTAGATGTAATTTCCTCCAACCCTCCGGATGGACAACAGCTTGCCATATGTTGAGATTTCTGCCAACCCTGAGGAGGTCTCCGTACCTTCTGAAAGTCACCATCATGTGAGTCTGAGGCACGGAAAGTTCTGACTACAACCCACATGTTTCAGGCGGACGCTCATCAAATATTTTTGTTTCCCAAAAGCAGATTTTTAATGATACTGACACCCTAGGAATTCTCGCCCAGTGTGTAGGGTCATTTATATGTTCTTCTATTTGGGCCTAAACATAAAAAAGGACAGTCGGATGCACCTACATCAATGGCTCCAAATCTGTAGGGGTCATCAATGTAGGTATCAGTTTGCAGCGCCAGCGGGAGCACTTCTGTTGGACCCATGATGGCCTGCCAGACTTTCACTAGAGCAGTCTATCGGTTTGCCAGATAGGGTACACTGCCACATGTGTGGTGGAATGCCCTGTCCATCAAACTCTAAATCAGGCCCATAGTGGTTATACATTCTGCTCAGTCCTGAGTTTGATATCCGTAATGAAATGAACTGCGCACCAAAAGCAGTAATTCGGCCACAAGATAGTGATTTGCGCTAATACTACATAATTGATTGTGAAGGCTACATTGTCTGGGGGAACACACACACATTTGGCATTATCTGACTCCCGACAATGAGGGTAACATTACCTAACATTACCTCATCATTCTAGGATTTATGTTAGTCTATTTCGGAAATGCAACAACATATTCAGCAAATGTATAAAAAACGAAAATATCTCCACATTTCTCATTATACTTTTTTGTGGAAATGAGATATGAGTGAGAGGTTTGCTTCAATGCATAGCCCTGAATGTGTTGCATAAAAACTCTTATAGTTTGCCAAAGGGGGACATCAAGACAAAGGCAGAGATAGGAGTAAACAATCTACTGCCGATTTTTGTTTTTTAAACAGCTGTGGTACAGAGGTACACAAACACTCCAGCAATGAAAGGGTTAAGACTTGTGAAAGTCTCTAAATTATTACCGTTGATGGGTCAGCACACAGAGCTTACGAATTTAGGGCCAAAGAATGTACTTGTTTCAAACTCCTTTACCAAAGGCATAGCTGCATTGACTATTTGAGTTAATATTCTATATGTGAATGAAGGCCACTCATAGACGCTATTTCCATATCAGACAGTGCATCTGTCACAATGGCTGAAGGAATATGGAGGTGTTTTGTATAATAATGATGAGATCTTACTAACACTTCAACGTAATGCTCTGATAAAGAAAACCGAGAGCCTGAAGGCAATATTCAAACTCTCCTCGAGGAATGATCTAGGCTCAGATGGTCTGAAAATGTGTTCTTTAAAAAATGATATCTATCATCTCACCTCCCACAAAGAAGTACATTTAATGGAAAAGGGGGTCAGAGAAGGATGCAGGATTTCATTAATTTTTGAGTTTGCAGGGGATTCTACAAAAGGTAAGGAGCCATTACTTTCTCTGGACGCTCTTCTTTATTTCTATTCATTCAGCAAAGTCTCTTTTCGGGTTCCTCATATTTGTCTGAGCAGTGCAAAATGGTTCTACGTCGTTATGGATTCCACCTGATCACTTTCTAATAACATATTTCCTTATTTATGTACTCTTCTTTATCAAAAATATCTACCTGATAGTTTGAGTGGATTTCTCAAAACTGGAATTTTCAGACTATGACATATGTAAATACTATACGTATATTGTCAAGGAAAACTGCACTCACATTGAGATTTTCATTTACTAATACATTTAAGCTCCATGCTGTTTCATCATTTTCTACCCACAATTATTAAAAACACGAATACTATCAGAGCCGCTTAATCTTTGAACAAGAACATGGTAGCCAGACACTTCATAAAGGGGCATAGGGACAATGAGGAAACAGATGTGGAGACCTGCACAGCTGCTTCCAAATCCAGCTCAATAGAGGCAGCTCCTTCTATGCATGCAAGCCCCGGCCTTCTCCCTTCATGGTCTAAATGTAACAATCATCAGTCAGGACAATGACAATGTTCTGTGGAGAAGTGTGGCTCAATGGTTAGAGCAGGCAGACCTTGATGCAGAGCTCCGGCCAGGGACCAGGGTTCGATTCCCGCCTCGGTGGGTCTTGGGCTCATAAATTCGTCTGACTGGATATTCTTGCCTCAGTGCCTATTCTAATCATGGGTCCCACGCTGCAACTCTGGGCAATAGCTTGCTTAGTCTCCACAACGGCCCCAACAGCGCCGGGGATGCCTGGTTTCACCATGGGGGTGCCCAGGAGTGGACACTTCACACGGAAAACCAGGAAGGGTACCCTTGCGGTATTCGTACAAGCGCCGGGAGACCCACAGCGGGTAGCTGTGCGCTATACAAGTACAAAGACATTTACATTTACTGTCAACATTCTGCTCTTCTAAGCAGACTCTGCCTGTACCCCTTCATTAACACACATGTAGAACACATGCAGGACCAGACCGGGAACAGCAATCAGCCCTGGCAGATTGCTGTTCGACCAGCATTGGGACCAGGGGGAGGGGAAAGGGGGGTAGCAAGCAAGAAGCCCTGCTCCCTCTTTTGTTGCAGGTGGGCCGATATTGCAGCACTTCTGCGAAACTGGCCCCCAGAGACAAAACCGGCCCCCACCCCTTCAGCCCACCAGGGAAATGCCCAGTGCCCACTACTGCCAGTCCGGCCCGGCACACATGTATGTTGAATTAGCGCTGGAAGTGCCCCATGCATGGGCAGGACATATCTGTGACAAGTTAAACCTCTCTGCTGAACCCAGTTCAAACAATCAGTGTTATCTGTATTGACAACGAGATTGGAATAAGTGGGGTAGAGAACACTCATTGAAATTCACAGTGCTAAACACTAGCTTCTTTTCTTGAGTAGTTAGGTAGTAGGCCTGTCTTGTCACGTGCTTACCTACGTCCCTCATACGTCATGACACACAATAATAACACTTTTCATAGGTTACATAGCATCAAGAAAAGGTCGAAAAAAGAATACATTTCTCTCCCAGAATCTATAAAGTCTACACAACTGAAAAAACAAGTCAATGCCTAGTGAGCTTATTAAGCCTCGGGTTACTGACAATAAATATTGGTGATGTCTAATGCAAATATGATTCACTGGGCTTTCAGTGCAAAAAGGTGCAGTTTCGGACTATTTGATTAAAAACTCAAGTTTCAAAACAATGCTTAGATTCGAATGTTGGTACGTTTATACTCAGTTTGCACTCACTTCATGCCACACTAACCCAAGTCCCAAATAACGTTTTTTACAAATATTTTGCAATAAAATGCCTTCCTCAATCAGTTGCAACTTTCGTTACGGGAGAAATCCCCTAACTTTAAGGTTAACCTCACAGGTTTGGGCACCCTTTAATTCTTCATAGTCAGTATTTGTTACATCATTAACACTTCAACGGTTAACAAAGAAAACATTCAACAATATCATCATAATTAAATGCATAACAAGGGCCTGATTCGCCAAGGTAAACTTGCACTTTTGTGTAAGTTTGCGAGTGTTTGGTATTCACAAAGGCATTTTACTAATAGTATCTTTACAGCTGTCGAGTTTCCGCACATAACAAGATAGGACTGTTCTATCTTGTTATGTGTGGAGACTCCGCAGGCGTAAAGATACTACAACTAAAATACCTTTGTGAATATCAAACAATCGTAAACTTACACTTTTGTGTAAGTTTACTTGCGCGAATCAGGCTCTGAGAGGCTAATTTAGATGTAGGGCAAACGGTTATTGTGTACAGAAAATCGTTAATTTGTGCTTAATAAAGCCAGGTGGGGGGGGGGGGGGATTTCGACAGATAATGATGAGGGAACATTAATTATTTATTTAAAATTCCCTCATCATCGTCCATCAAAATCCCTCCCCCACCCAGCCCCACCGCTCTTACCTGCACGGACCGCACCTCCTGCTGGCCAACCCAGACCGTCCGACTCGTGGCCATATTTCTCTCAGGCATGCAAAAAATAAGTCCTGATGATGAACCCATTATTTTTCCAAAGGGATCGAAACGTCGTCAACTCACTTTACAAAGCATACCCAGTTTAATTTGATATTCAAGTGTAACGGTGTTGTCTTACTCTGCTTGTATCATTTATTGTACAACATACAAGCTGTTTGCCCTGCCTGAGTGTTTGTTTTGTTCTTTTGTGTTTATTGTATTGTGTAGGACGCAAGATTGCGTCCCACTTCATTTTCTCTGTTACTTATAACTTTAAATCATTACATTTCACTTTCTGGCTGGACAGCGGTAATTTCGCACTAATTTGAGTCTATATTCATTTTCCCTTGTTTGCATTTTTCTGTCAGGGACCACTGGAAAATCTCAGTCACACCAATGACCAAACTTTGTGGCCCCCGGTAGAATGTTTGTGAGTACCCATGATATACAGCTTTATCATGGCAGTTGTGGGATGAGTAGTAGCTCAGAGCTACACATATGGTTGTTTGCTCTGCTGTGAAATGCAGTTTCTCCTGCAACACTAGAAAGATGTGTGGATTCTAAGGGCCAGATGTACGAGCATTCATTTTTGCAAGTCGCAAATTGCGTCAAATTGCGACTTGCAATTTGTGAATTGCAATAATAAATGTACAGCAGTGTCTCAGATACTGATTGTGATTCCCAATGGGGTCACAAATTGCATGCCTCAATAATATTCATGAGGCTGTCGCAATTTGCGACTCCATTGGAAATGGCTCGCACTCACAGGGATGATGGCCTGCTGGGGTCAGCAGACCACCATGTCTGTGACTGTTTTTTTTTTTTTTTAAACAATCTTTATTGTCAGGAGTTCAAAAGAGATATTCATACTGTCATTCGTTAGTTGCAGTTACATATCAGCAGCATGTGCCCCCAAGAGGGTAAAAACTTAACACATTTTACAGCAGCAACTATCAGTTTCGGTGACGGCCTAGTAGTCGAACAGGAAGTAAAACAAGCATATGCATATCACGGCCCAATTTTGCCCCCTGCCCATAACGAATATCCCGATAATGTAATTTTGATACATTTGTCCGATATCAACTATATGAGGTCTTAGAGAAAGCAAAAAGGAAAAAAGAAAACAAACATTAAACACAACAGTGGTCATCGTTGTGCAATTGATTGAGTTCATTTACATACTATGTCTTACAGGCTCAGTCGTTCAGCACTTCACCTATGTCGGCGGTGTGCACCCGCCGCCTCCCGGCCCCCCTCTTCATTATGCTGGCACATCCTCTGTCACTAGTCCTCGTCCCCCTCTGATTCCGAGTCCTCACCCTCTGGCAATGCCTCACACGGCTCGCCCCTATATTTGTTCCATGGCGTCCATACCTGATTCCGCTTGCGGGGGCAAGCTCTTAACACATACACTGCTCTTTCCTTCACCATGAGGAGGTCCATGTTTCTTATCCACCCTGCCACCGTCGGCAACTCCGGGGCGCCCCGTCTCTGTGCAATATCTCGTTTTGCCACTGTAACTGCCAGTGTGACCCACAGTTGTCCATACCTGTTTAAGTCCGTAGGGTCCCAGATGTTCAGCAGGCACTTACGAGGTTCCGGCAGGACAGATACATTGATGGCCTGTGAGACTGTACGCATAATCTGCCTCCATAGTTCCCTGATTAGCGGACATTCCCATAACGTGTGGAGGAGAGTTCCCTCCTCCCCGCATCCCCTGAGGCAGTATGGGTGTGGTGCCCTCTGTATTTTGTGTAGTAGTGTGCGGGTGTAGTAGGTGCGATGTAACACCTTGAGCTGCACTAGACGGAATCTAGCCGAAATGCCTACTTCCCGCGGTGAGGCCAGTGCCTCATTCCATTCCGTTTCATCCATGTCACCCAATTCTCCCACCCACTTCTCTTTAAGTCTTTGTGTGGGATCTGGCATGTTATTAATCAGTTTTTTGTACGTGAGTGAGGTCGTTTTCTGCTCCATGAATTCGGTGAGTAGCCTGTCCTCTAGTGGCGATGATTCTGGGAGTGTGGTGTCTGGCGGGATTGCTTGTAGTAGAGCATGCCTGATTTGTACATATCGGTATGTTTCAGTGGGGCTCAGGCCGTATTGCTGTTGGAGCTGTGGGAAGGGAATAACCGTGCCTTTGTCCCAGAGATCCCCCACCACCGAGATCCCTATGTCGTCCCACCTCGCAAACCCCTTACAAGTCCGTAGGTTACCCAGTGTTTTAGTGTCCCACAACGGAGTTAGCCTGGTGATTTTACCCTTCCACCCTAGGCGTGATTGTGCCGCGTGCCAGAGTGTCGCTGTGTGGAGCGTTGGGCCAAGTAGGTCTTTCACTTGTGGGTAGTTGTACAGCACCGAAAGCATGCCCTCCGTCCCCAGCTGTGACCAATCCGCCTTATATGCGGGGTCCTCCCGTGTGACGTGGATCCAATGATTAATAACCTTTAGTTGTGATGCCCAGTAGTATAGTTGGAGATTGGGCAGTGCGATTCCCCCCTCGTACCAGCTCTTCACCAATTTAGTCTGTGCTATCCGCGCTGGACCATTACTCCATAGCAGACTGGAAACCAAAGCCGCTACCTGCCGAAAGTACTGTGGGTTAACCACATAAGGGGAATTTTCGAGCACATAAAGAAATCTTGGGAGAGCCATCATTTTATAGAGCGCCGCTCGCCCTTGGAGGGTCAGCGGCAGTGCAGCCCAATATTTGACATCAGTACGCAATCGTTGCAGAGGTGGCTGCAAGTTTTCGGTATAGAACTGTTTAGCATCGGTCGTCACAAAAATACCCAAATACTTAAACGAGGAGGTGGTTATCTTGAGGGGACAGTCAGCCGGCAGCACCGGATCCGGGCCCTTGAGGACATAGAGTACAGACTTGGACCAGTTCAAGGTATAGCCCGAGGCCTTGCCATGTTCATCGCAGATGGCCAACAGGGCGGGGACCCCATCGTTCGGCCCTGTCATGTAGATCAGCATGTCGTCCGCGTATAGGGAGACCTTGTCCTCCCACCTGCCGTCCCAAGTGATGCCCCGGAATAGCGGCGTTGCCCTGAGCAGGATTGCCAGCGGTTCCAGCACTATCGCAAATAGTAGGGGCGATAGCGGGCACCCTTGTCTAGTTCCCCTCCCCAGTGGAAAGGTTGACGACGTGTGACCATTTGCAACCACCTGCGCCATCGGTAGGGTGTAGAGTAGTCGCACCCACGCTAGATATTGGGGGCCGAACCCCATCCGAGTTAGGACAGCAAACAGGTATTCCCACTCCACCAGATCAAACGCCATTTTAGCATCTAGGGAGAGTATCGCAGCCTGTTCCGTAAGAAGATGCGCCCTCGCCAGTACCCCATGTACCCTCCGCAGATTCAGCGCTGTGCTCCTGTGTGGCATGAAGCCCGATTGGTCAGGGTGTATCAGGGTACTCAGGTGCTTAGTCAGACGACTGGCCAGGAGTTTCGCCAGGACCTTTGCTTCTGTGTTGAGTAGGGAAATGGGTCGGTACGAGGCGCATTCTGTCGGTGGCTTGGCTGGTTTGGGGATGGCTACGATAGTGGCCGTGCGTTGGTCGAGCGGAAGCAGTGCCTTTTTCGCGCTGTCTTTGTACATGTCTAATAGGGGCTTGGCCAGCACCGAGTCCATTGCCTTATACCACTCCACAGGAATGCCGTTAGGGCCTAGAGCCTTGCCGGACTGCAGCGCCTGTATTGCTAACTGGACCTCCTCCTCTGTCAGGTCAGCCTCAAGTTCCTGCCGTGCTTCAGGTGTGAGCACAGGGATGGAAATGTGACTGAGTGACGCTATGGCCTCCTGTTCAGTGACCGGTCGTGTCGGTGTGTAGATCCCCTGGAAGTGGTGAGCTAGAGCGTGGACTATCTGTTCCGGGTGAGTCTGTAGCTGGCCCATCGCATCGTATAGTCTTTGAATCCCCCTGTTACTGCCTCCCCGCTTGTCCAGCCATGCCAGCATCTTCCCTGCCTTATCACCCACATCGTAGATGCGGTGCACGGTGTTCGCAAGGTGTCCTTTAGTGATTGTAGTGAGGTGTGCCTGATGCTGCTGCTGACGGAGCTGTAGCTCGTGTGCTGTGTCAGGGGTGGGGACCGCCATGTGCGCAGTGTTCGCCGTGTGTAATGCCAATTCCAAATTAGCCAGTTCAGCTCTTGACTCCCTTTTATACCCAGTAATGGCCGATATGGATGCTCCCCGTAGGACCGTTTTGTATGCCTCCCATAGTATTGAGGGTGAGGTGACTGATCCTGTGTTCTCATTGAAATATTGTGTCGTAGTCAACTTAAGTTTCTTCCTGATGCCAGGTATCTGCAGATAGTTAGGATAGATCGGGTACAGCCTAGCTCGCTTACGTTCTTTGGTAGAGAGGTGAAGGGAGATCGGGGAGTGGTCAGAAATGCCTCTCGGCAGGATTTCAAGTCTATCCACTGAGCCCAGCCCTACCCCTAGAAAGAAGAAGTAGTCAATACGTGAGAGGCTATCGTGGGGTGCTGAGTAGTGTGTGTATTGCTTCGGTGTGTGGGGTTCAGGTGACGCCACACGTCCGTGAGGCCCACGGCCGTCAGAAATCCAGGAAGTGTGGCAGCCCCTCTTTGGCGATCTCGTATGGGAAAGGTGTCTAATAAGGGGTCTGTTATAGCATTGAAGTCTCCCCCAAGGATCATATCACCCTCCGGGAGATCGATAAGAAATTGGCCAAGTGCTGGTAATGCTGTAGAGTGAAGTGCTGGGGGGATGTAAACAGATACCACATTCAGGGCCCTCCCCTCCCATTGGCCTGAGAGTGCCGCAAACCGCCCCTGATCATCTGTCTTGTGGCTAGTGACTAAAAAGGACGAGTTGTTTTTGAGGAGTATTCCGGTGCCCCTGGAGCCTGAGGTGAATTCGGAATGTACTGCCATGGTGTAGCCACGCCTGTTCAGTGCTTTGCAAGTGGTCCCTGCTAGATGTGTTTCCTGCAGCAGCACTAGTTCAGATTTATGACGTTTAATAGTCTGCAGCACCAGACCACGCTTAATTTTGTCCCCCAACCCCCTGACATTCCATGTAAGGAGCGTCAGTGGGGGCACCAGTGTCGTTACAGGGGTACCCTCAGCGGGCGTTGCTTGGTCTTGTTGTGCCATCCAGGTTCACGACCCATGATATCAATGTGCAGCAATATGGCGAAGCCAGTGTGCGGATGCGATGCCTGTCGCCGGCGGCTAGTAATGTAACTGTGCCTTGTATAATCGCAATGATGATGACCAGTAAACTTAACTTTAACTTTAACCTCACAACTCCCATCCCCCTACCCCCTCCCTGCTCCCCTGCACCACGGACGAAATCCCGCCCGCATCCCCAACTTGGCAGAGTGCTTTTGTCCCCCCCATACCTAGTCTTACTTGCTTGTGGGGTTGGTGAGTCCCCTACAGGCACCGGCCATAACCCGCCCTACTCAGTTCCATCGGCCCGAAGTCCCAAGGGCTGTGTCCAGATCATGTTACATTCAGCTCGGTAATCAACCCCTGCTAGGCTGACCAGAATCAAACGGGTCCCTCTCAAGATCAGAGTCTATTCCCCCGGCTGCGCCCTGTTCAGTAGCCGGGCTGGCCGCACGGTGGTCCGTCGTCCTCTCACTGCGGCGGTCTTGGCGTTCTTTATGCGGGCGTTGGGGTTTGCCCACCGGTCTCCAGCCATCCAGCCATTCTCGTGCCACCTCGGGGGTGTCGAAAAACCACGTCTTCCCCTCAGCCACAATCCGCAGTTTGGCGGGGAAGAGCATTGAATAGGGCAGGCCCCTGTCACGTAGTGTCTTTTTAACTTCATTGAAGGATTTTCTCCGTCTGGCCACCTCGGCCGTGTAGTCTGGGAAGAATGCCAGAGTAGAGTTTTGAATTTTTACCGGCGGTGCCACCCTGGCTGCTTTCAGAATGGCGTCCCTGTCCCTAAAGTTGAAGAGTCTAGCCAGCACCGGCAGCGGGGAGGCTCCCGGTTTGGCCGCACCCCCCGGAACGCGGTGGGCTCTCTCGATGGAGAAGAAGTTGGACAGGCCTTTAGGCTGCAGTTTGGTCTTGATGAGGTCCTCGATGTATAGGTCCATGGCTCCCTTCCCCTCCGATTCCGGAAGGCCTAGGATGCGGACGTTATTCCTTCTGGAGCGCCCTTCCTGGTCATCCAATTTTTCTTGTAGTTGCTTGGTGGTCTTCTCCAGTCTCTCCATCGCCACCTGTAGATCTGAGGTATCTTCAATGAGGGATTTTGTGACTACCTCCACTTGAGACACCCTCTCTGACATTTTCTTGAAGTCTGCTCTCAGCAGGTTCACCTCGGTGGAAATGGTGCCCACTGTCGCCTAGACCTCAGTGAGGGTTCTCATAATGGCTTCCAGTGTAACTTTCCCAGTCCCATTTGCATCAGAGGAGGCACCGGTGGAATGACGTCCAGGCCCCTGCGAGTGGCCGCTCTGAGAATAGGCAAATTTATCAAGCTTCGCTTGCGTCGTTGTTGTGCTCCTCGTGTTCTTGCCTGCCATTATGCTGAGTATGGCACCGCACTGTTCGGTCTGTTCCGTGGTTCTTGGCCCGGCCTCCCACTGTGTTCACCGTCCCCTGGGCGTGTGCCGTTGAGGCAGATGGTAAAGGTTTGGGTCGTGGCTCACCGCAGCCCCTTGATGCCAGGCCCGAGTCGCACTCCGCTCGGAGTTCAGTCTTATGTTTCAGCCACGTGCGAGGCCCTCGCCTCCGTGGTCGCAGTAATGGGAGTCAATAATAGGTTTCGCTGTGTCGCCGGCGGCGTCCGCGCTAGGTGTACTTCGCCGTTTTCTCCCGCTCAGGGCGGTGTCCCCTTCACGCGGGTCGCACTGCCGCCCCCCAGGCCTTCTACGGTTGTTTTGGTGGCTGGCGCCGCTAAGCTGCGAGCGTCCCTCCTCCCCAACGTTGTCTCGGACCAAAGTTCAGTGCTGCGGGGGGGCTGCGCCGATCCAGGCGCCCTCCGCCCTACCTTGTCGTGTGTGTGGGGCGCCCGCCCGGCAGAGCAGTCTTGGGATGGCTCCTTCGCTGTGCAGGGACTCCTCCGCCCTCGAGGGCGGTTATATCGCTTCTCAGAGGGACCGATGGCCGATCCCAGGTGCAGCGCTATGCAAACGCCGTGTTGAGACCTGGCGTCTGGCGGCTAGACGTGGGCGCCGGCTGGAGTCGACTTCTTCCGGCCGGGTAGGGCGAACTTCCGGTCGGGCACTCCCAGTACTTCAGGCCGGTGCTGCCGAGCTGTTGGAGGCCTCACCTCGCCGCTGCCGAACGGAGTACTTCTCGGTGTCGGATTTGCACCGGGGGCGGCTCGATGTGCGCCGCTTGGTACCTGGAGCCGATTTCACCCCTTCAGGCGGGTCAGTATACGGATGAGCAGTCGGATTTTTGCGCGGGCCGGTCTGCCTTGCGGAGCTCCCGAGTTAAGCAGCCGCCATGTTCGGCAGTTGGCCACGCCCCCTGTGACTGTTTTTTTTTAAGGCAGCCTGTTTTCCTTAAAGGAACACAGGATGCATTTAGAAAAAGAAAAATGAAACTTTTCATTTCATTTTATAAGGGCAAGCAGTGGTCCCGGGGACCACTGCCTGCTCTTAAAAAAAATGTTTGCTCACTTTCACAAAGAAGAAGGAGTCCCCTGGAGACCCCTTCCTGTTTGCGAGTGGCCAACCACCCTTTTGAAAAGGGTAGTAAACTGCGATTGTTTTGCGACCGCAAATGCAGTCGCAAAACAATCTTAAATGCCATTTGCACTCGCTATTAGGAAGGGACACCTTTGGCACACCCCTTCCTAATAGCGAGTCGCAAACCATATTTTGTGAGTCGCTAATAGGTTAGCGAGTCGCAAAATATGGTTTGTACATGGGGTTGACCTATTTTGCGGTCACAAATGGGCCGAAATCCCAATTGCGACATCAAAAAACGGTCGTACATCTGCCCTTAAATTACTGAACACCCAGTGGTGCTTTACATAGACATCTAAGCAAATACCACCTCAAGGCTGGCAGTTCCTTGTGCAATATCAGATTTAAATTGATTGCACATGCCCTAAAATTGACCAAAGTTGCATGTGACAGAGGTTGTGTTGTGATATAAGAAGTATGCAGTAAGTGGAAAAATACTTGCTATGGGGAATCTCTGAAGTATATTTTTCGTGTAGTACGTATGGTAAAAATTTCCTGTCACTTCCCGTGAGTTTGTTTCCTCTGTCATTTAAAATGTTTAACTTGAGCATTAATCTTTATATATTTTCTACTTTAGGTGGCCACCTTTTGGATTATATATGTGTATTTATTTAGGTGTATGTTCTAAATGCAAATTCAACAAGCATTAGCATAGCCAATAGGTCTAGCTTTTGGGACCTTATAAGAATTGCATGGCTAAACACTTATAAGGTCCCAAAGGCGAGACCTATTGGCTGTGTGGCAAAGTTGACCTCTGATTTGGTTAAAAGCTGGATAGTGTCAGACTAAATCCTGATAGGCATGTTAGTGGTATGTGTTGTGATTGAAAAACAACATATTTATAGTATGGCAATGAAAAGACAGATAAAATTGAGTTACCCTATTTAAGGTTGTATTCTATATAAAAAGTTGCCTGCAAATAAAAAGCTGGGCGGATAAGATGCTGCCCAAAAAAGGTGCTAACTTTCATGTCCAATAAGATGCTGGCTGAATTAGAAGATAACTTCAGCCTGAGAATAAGATGCTGGCTGAATTAGAAGCTAACTTCAGCCTGAGAATAAGATGCTGGCTAAATAAGAAGCTAATTGCAGCCTCTTTGATTATAATTGAACATTGTTCGTAAACACCATAGTAACATTTTCCTTTAGTGTTTAGACTTAAGTATCTGTTTCGTATCCATGTACTCTTAAATCCTTATGTAATGTAACTGGCTATACTGTAAAGCGTTCTGACACCTGTGGGAAAGGTACGCGCTATATAAAACGCATAAATAAATAAAGACAACACAGTAACTGACGTTTGTATCATTTTCATACAAAGTGACAGAGGCGGAAGTATAGAAACCTCTAAAAAAATGTGAAAAAATAATAACATCTTACTAAAAAAAAGTAGCCGAGCTCTGCTGTTCTCAAATCTTCGTTATTTGATACCAGAAACTGAAGGGAACTAGAATGTCTAATTTAAAACTGTAATTGCACACCTAAAATGAGCCATCACAAAATAATACAGCTCTCTTCCAATTGCCAAACATGCATTGGTGTTTTCATTATGCAAACATAACGAAGCGCTGCTAGTGGTGATCTCTGCAGCCACGCCTCATGTTTCCGTAGTTCGTAATTCTTTCAGTCTTTTATTTTAGCCAGTGCCGGAATTGCAATTTTCAAGTCCTCCTTGCTCTCGCCTCCCCCTCGTGACCCGGAACAGAAAGCAGAAAGAGGGCAAGGAGAGGCAGGTGGAGATAGCAGCTGACAGTTCCCTTAGCATGGACTAGAATGAAAATCCATTTTCCAAAGTACTAGATTGGAATGACGCATTGCTTTGGAGTAAGCAGTCCATTAGCTAGGCATTTTTCTTTCTCTGGTATAACCATCACCGTAACCCGGAGAAAAAAAGAGCTGTGTGCTTTTGCATTTTTATGTATATAGGAAAAAGCGAGTTGTAGGTGTCTAGATGCATGTCACTGTGAGGTATGACGGAGTGTTGAGGTGTATGTGCGCGCGCTTGTGTGTGTGTGTCTGCGCGCACTTTCCTGCCGGATGGAAGTGCGTGTTGTGCTGTTCATGGCGACAGATGCAGCTGATTATATGGACTTTATCCTCCAATGGTTAGTTGTTTACCTCCTGAGGCACAGCCGGGAGACGTCTGTTTTGCTTTTAAAATTGAAAATTTCACCTTTTTAACTTCACTCTCCCCCTGATCCCTGCACACGATTACTGTGTGCAGGCACTTGTTAATTGCCGAAAACGAGCGCTGGGAAGACCACAAGTACCTCGCTTGGGAAAAGACCATTTCCCCCCGCCCGGAGCAGGACACGCCCACTCCGAGGCCACGCCCCCTAAGAACTTGCATAAATAGCGCGCCGTCGCGTTTGGGCGCTTGTTAGTTGTTTACCTCCTGAGGCACAGCCGGGAGACGTCTGTTTTGCTTTTAAAATTGAAAATTTCACCTTTTTAACTTCACTCTCCCCCTGATCCCTGCACACGATTACTGTGTGCAGGCACTTGTTAATTGCCGAAAACGAGCGCTGGGAAGACCACAAGTACCTCGCTTGGGAAAAGACCATTTCCCCCCGCCCGGAGCAGGACACGCCCACTCCGAGGCCACACCCCCTAGCTTTTTTAGTCCATAAGAATGTGTATGCACAGGAAGCGCAGCGGACGAGCGCAGCGGGCGCGACGAAAGGCAAGCTCGTCTGCGCTCGTCCGCGCCGAGACCGGGCTGAGGGCCACCCCCCCTGATCCTTCTTCTCCTTATCCCGCAACCAGCGCCTTGCCAATAACTTACACTTCGGATCAACTTCTCAGCATCAAACAAACAACCAGGTACCCTCATTCATTTCCAAACTTTAACTACAACGATCCTAGGTTCGGACCTCTCAAGTGTCCCACTTGCACTGAGACGCCACCCATCTCTCACCCTATACCTCCCCCTCTAGTAACAGCAGCTCTTATCAATGCAAGATCCCTACCAAAACACAAATTCGAAATTGCTGAGTTCATAGACTCGCAACAGATAGATATTCTATTTATCACCGAAACTTGGGGAGACGAGGCCTCTGGCCCCGATTTCAGAGACGCCACACCAGACAATTACTGTGTGTGTAAACTAGACAGACCTATAAGAAAGGGTGGAGGAGTCGCAATCATGTACAAAGATCACCTTAAAATATCTACTACAGACACAACCTATCCTGAATGCGAGGCCCTTCTCTTCTCCATAGGCCTATCCAGTAAAGCAACATTTAAAGGTATGCTGATTTACCGCCCTCCAGGATCCAGAGCCAAATTTCTAGCACGCCTGGATCATATAATCGAGACATCTATTGGAGCACCACAGTTTACCATTCTAGGTGATTTTAACTTTCACCTCGAAGTTTCAGAAGACCCTGACACTAAAATGTTACTTGGAGACTTAGAGACTGCCGGTCTCACACAAATTGTTAAAAAACCCACGCACAAAGCAGGCCATACGTTGGATGGAGTATTCACCAACAATCCCGAAATCTCCATCACAGAGGTCATTCCTCTAATCTGGACTGATCATTCTGCGATATGCTTCTCTATCCCTACTAAACCCACGCCCCCTCGGCTGTCTCTTCCCCACTCTACTACATTCAGAGACTGGAAGAATTTAAATCTTGAACGTCTCACTCATATGATTCAGGATAGCCCATCACTTAATGAGCATGATCCCATAGCAGCGTCAGACACTTACACGGAGATTCTGATCGAAGCCTGCAACAAATTAGCACCTCCTAAAACCTCCCACCGTACTAGAAAACGCCCATCAGCCCCCTGGTTTTCTGAGCCGCTCAGACTTCAGCATCAGTATTGCAGAAACCTGGAACGGCAGTGGCGCCGTAACTTTAACACATCTGACAAGATTAGTTACAAAAGCGCTCTCACTAACTATAAAAAACTCATAAAAACAGAAAAAACTACATACTATACAAGCCAAATTAATGAGGCGAAAAACTCCTCAGGGAAACTATTTCAAGTAGTAACCTATCTGTCCAATCCATCTGTTCCTCAGTCAGAAGGGTCTCAAGCCCTTGCTGATGCATTAGCCAATTTTTTCGAGGACAAGGTTAGAGCCATCTTTAACACATTTACACCTGAGATAGCGACCATTCCCTCTCATTCCACAGCTGACACCGCTCCCTTATTCGCAGATTTTGAACCTACCTCCTGTGAATTCATTCAACCACTGATCGCTCGAACCAAATCCGGCTCACCTTTGGACCCTTGCCCTCCAAACATTCTCAACCTCATCTCGGAGGTTATTGCCCCTCCCCTAACCACCATCTGCAATGCAATGTTTGAATCCGGTGTATACCCCCCGCAGTGGAAAAAAGCAATAATCAAACCGCTGCTTAAAAAACCTAGTCTAGACCCTCTCCTTCCTGCTAGTTATAGGCCCATTGCCTGTCTCCCATTCCCTGCAAAGATCTTTGAAAAGATCATGAATATCCAGCTGTCAAATTACATCCATCACAATAATCTACTGGATGACACCCAATTTGGGTTCCGACAGGGCCACGGAACAGAGACGGCACTGTTGAAAGCAGCAGATGAGATTAGGTCTACAATGGATAATGGAGGAGCCGCAGTTCTAGTACTCCTGGACCTATCTGCGGCCTTCGACACGGTCGACCACGCCACCTTGATCGACCGTGTCGAAGCCATAGGAATCACATGCAAAGCAAAAAACCTCCTGGCCTCATTCCTGTCGAACCGTTCACAAACAGTGAAACTAGGCAATTTCACATCCCAGACCTTCTCCTTGCCATGTGGAGTACCACAGGGATCCTCGCTAAGTCCGACACTATTTAATATCTATGTGTCGGACCTGGCGAGGGTCATAAAATCCTGTGGAATCTCCCTCACTACTTACGCTGACGATACCCAATTGGTATTATCGATACATAATGACGGAATCTCAGTAGCAGCCAATTTCCAAATGGGAATGAAGGCAATAAGCTCCTGGATGTCATCCAACTGTCTTAAACTCAACTCTGATAAGACAGAAGTGATGACATTCGGGAGGCTTCAACCCACCTGGTCCCCTCAATGGTGGCCTCACCAGATGGGACAACCACCAGAACCTGTGACGAAGGTACGCAACTTGGGCGTTATCTTCGATAACAAATTGACATTCCAGCAACATGTCAATGCGGTGGTTTCTTCTTCCTTCCACGTACTAAAAAGGATAAAAAAACGAATCCCATACCTTCCGTCACATGCAGGTAAAACCTTGGTCAGTACACTAGTATTCTCCAAAACTGATTACTGCAATGCATTGTTACTCAATACACAACAAAAGGTTCTTAATAAACTGCAAACTGTCCAGAACGCTGCTGCCAGAACATTGCTATCTATCCCTAGATTTGCATCAGTTTCCCCCTACATTCGACAATTACATTGGCTACCGGTGAGGAGCCGCATCAAGTTTAAGGCTTTATGCATTGCATATAAGGCCATTCACGATCAAGGACCCTTATTCTTAAGGAAAGCCTTCCGACCGCTTGAACATACTAGAACTCTGCGGTCATCCTCAGCGCACCTACTCATGGTCCCCCGTACAAGAAGGGCCAACTGGGGCGACAAACGTTTTGCTGTGGCCACGGCCAAAATGTGGAACGCACTTCCTCTAAACATCAAGAGCGCTCCGACCCTTCTTCACTTCAGAAAGCAACTAAAGACATGGTTGTTCCCTGCCTAATCCCCCCCCCTCCTCCGGAGAGTTCTGCAACTACAGCGCCGAGACACCCCAGGGTATTTGCGCGCTCTAAAAATCGCCAGAAATAAATAAATAAATAAATAAATAAATGGCGAAAAGTGCTGTTCAAAGGTTGCTCAACGTCGTCATTGTCTGTGGGCTCATGGCTCCTATTCTGCTCTTTATAATGAAAAAAGAGGGCGAGGTTTGTTTACGAACTGTGATTTCGGTTCTGTTCTTTGGGAATGGAGGGAAGCAGAACTTAGAAAGCAGTGAACTCACTGGTCATTTGGGTAGAACCAATTTTCAGTTTGATACACAGCTGAGGTGTTTTGTTTTCAAAAACAAATATAAAAAAAGCATTGGCCGCTTGGCCGTGAAAGTGACGCGGCCGTGGAGGTGAAACTGATCAAGAGCGCGATCGCTCGCTGTTGCCGTTCCTTCTAGCGTGCGAAAGTGAAAGCAGCTGCAGCGTCACGTCTGGCAAGTGGTGTGCAATGTAAGCGCACCATAATGAGAGAGGAAAGCCAGATGGTGCCTTTGCGCGTCACTGTGCGCGTAACCACACGCTCTATGCCACCCAAAAATCTGTGGTCTGCTTATTAAAGCCCACTCACTAAATGTCTCGGCAGAGTAGCGCAAGCGATGGCTCAGACGAGACCTAAAAACATAAATGTTGTGAAGTGTTTGCTACTGAAACGTGAAAATTCAGTTTGATGTAATATATTTGTTTTATTTTAGCATGATTTGAATTGCTCTCTAATTATTGTTTTTAAGGTTTCATAGACTCTGATATCTTGATTTCTCAGTTATTGTTTTTAAACAAAAGGAATGTTTCACAGACTATAGATACGTTATAGGGTCTTAATTATCATTTGTTTATTCTGAAGATTGTCAACAATGTGCAGAGTATATACATTTCCACTAAGTATCATTAGATAGAGAGGGACTTTGATCAAGAAGATAAACACTGAGGGTCATCCAGTAGCCATAAATACCTATCCTTGCTGACGGCAATTGAGGAGGCACATCAAGTCCTCCTACCAGCTTATCTGTCAGTTCAAGAACAGCATAGCCACCAGCCTGGCAACAAGAACAGAGTCTGAAATTTCTTTGCCAAACATTGCTTCTATTATTCAGAAGAGGTATGCGGATGCAAGTAGACCTCTTTTGGTGCTATGAGTAGCTTAGTTAGCCTAGGGAAAGAAGGTGTTGAGGATATTGATGTATAGAAGCCCTATAATAATGTCACAATGTTACAAAATGTTCTGTTCTGTCTTCTGACAAGTATAATTGCCTTTGTTGTGCTTAGTTTCATAATAGCTACTGTTAACACTGGGTGCACTAGGGTAGGATTTAAATGTTCACAAATCTTGAAAATATATTCCCACCTTCATAGTGTTTCTATTCAAAATGAATTGGGATTTCAGCTCTACTAACTATCCCTCTGCGAACACACAGTACTGATCAATACCTAAAACACACCTCACTCAAGTACTGCTCCGTAAGTTGCAAGTTGTTGCAGTCCATTGGGTTCTATGTCTTAGGATGGCACACTGACTATTTCCTTGGTGCCAGAGGGTCCAGAAAAATAATTCACCGGCCATGTTCTGGAAAGAAATACAGAAAAAATATCACTTGCTACCCTATATCAGCAATCTAGTTTGCATTATGCAACCAGTTTCCCTAAGCTTTGCTGTGCATCCAGGGGATCTATATTTTTTTAGGTTTATTAGCTTGAGTTCTTATTTCTAGATCAATGAACCAACACTGGTATGATTTTCCCTTCGGGAGAGTTGATTCATGCTCTCAAGCATGGATTTTACATATCAATGTATGAGTCAAAAAGTGATTATTTTTGTCAGTATTACTTGGATTTATTTAAAATGTCAATACTACGAGTCATCTGGTCAAGAATATATATATATGTGCATAATGTGAATAACTATGAGAGTTGATTCTATGTCAGGACCGGATGCGAGGATTATGCTCATACTCTCTTCACTTTTATTAACCAAACTTCCACAGCAGCTTTACACCAATCTAGTAACAAACTACGGGGCATATTACCAAGCAATAGCGATAATTATCGCTATTGCTTGGTTAGAGACAAAAATTTACCGCTGAGCTGCGGCGATTTTTACCGCAAATAAACCTTGGTATTACCAAGGTTTAACGCAAATGCGATAAAAATCGCCGCAAAGCATGAATATCGCTGAAAAGTCAGCGATATTCATGCATTACCGAGCTAATGCTCTTAGCCATGTTATCCACCTCCCATTGGATAACATGGCTAAGAACTGCTCAGGGCAGGTGTTAGCTTTTGGAGATATTCGCGCTTAGCGCGAATATCTCCAAAAGTTGGTAATAGGAGATAGCGATGTTAGCAACTGTTTTCAGTCGCTAACATCTTGGCACGCCCACTTTGCATGTCATTAGTGATAAATATCACTGACATGCAAAGCGGGGCCCAAGATGGCCGCTATCTCCTACTAGCTGTCCCTAACTGGTGTTAGAGACAGCTAGGTAATAGGGAGATAATTTTATCTCCGCTTTCTTGGCTTTTAAAGCCAAAAAAGCGGAGATAAACCCCCTTGATAATATGCCCCTACATTTTCCATAACCATGGAAAAGAAAACAACAGTCTCTTCACAGTCCTTTCACGCTGTTGATGTCTCTCAGCTCATAATTCCTGCTGTTCCTTCCTGCACTTCCTCTTTCTTCGCTGCTCAGCAGCTAGAGTTAAGTGCTTGTTCTTTATCTCCATTGCTAGTGTTGTGGATGTGCTGTGCGCGTGTCTATTTTGGGGGATCCGTGCAATGTTAACTCTTTTGCCCCAACAGATTCCCTTATCTGCCGCGGGAACGCTAGTGCACTCCTTACGCTGCTGTGCCACACTTTGGGACCACGGTGCGGTCCTCCGCCCGCCAGCGGGCGATGTGCGGGTGAAGCGACTCGGTGCTCCCGGAGAGCGTTTTCGTTCAATCAGCTTTGAACGTTCTCCGGTCACCGCTAGGTCCGCGCCCATTTTGCTGCCTGTGACATCGCCCAGTGCTGCTGCATGGGTCTGTATGAATTTGTCCCTAATTTATAAACGCCCGCTTTGCGGGTAGGTAGTGGTGCGCTGCCCTGTGGGTTGTTTTCCCTCACACGCCTGATGGCATGGGTAGGTACCTGTCGGTGTGGAGCCTCGAGGCATCGCCACAAGAGCACCGGGGCAGTCAGTTGTAGGCCCACTGTATTTCTGTGCGTTTTTGGTGCTTTAGGGATTGACAGCCCCACCGAAATCTGGGCCGTTGGCCTCTAAAATATTTCCTGAGAGACCCTCAGTTGAATTTTCCTCATGCTAATCGTGGGGTGGTCCCTGGGGTTACCCAGCTTTTCTTTAGGTAGTGTTACTGCAAGTAGGTGCTTGGTTCACACAATGGAGCAGGGTTACTATGAGGAGGAGGACTGCTTATCTTACCTGCAGTGGGACGATGACTTTTATAATAAAGTGGATGATTCCATCTACAGGGCGGTTACAGAACTCATGAACCCCATGGAGCAGCGCTTGGCAGACAAGATTGAGCAGCTGTGTTCTAAGATGGCCCCCTCCAGTGCTGCGGGGACGACCCCTGAGGGGGCGGTGGAACCGGCCCGGGTAGAGGGTGAGGGACCCTCACCTTCTAAAAAACAGTGCACAGAGGGAGTTGATAAGGACAAGTTTGAGCGCCTTAAGCAGGCATTCTTAGAGCATACTGCCCCCATTGTTTTACCCCAACACCCCCCCCCCGGCTGAGACCCCCCCAACCAGCTTCACCTCAGACTCAGCAAGGGGATACCCCAGATGCTTCATACAATGAGGCAGGCTCCTCGAGATCTTGGAGGCCTTTGGGGTCTTCTGACCCTCCGAAGGCAGGGATAGCGGATATGCTGGACCCGGATGACATAGTGCACCCTAGGTCAGCGGAATGGGTCCCCGCTGAGAAGGCGGCATTGTATGTGGCGTCCCGCCTTAGAAAACCTGTGGAAAACGAGGCTAGGAGTAGGCTGAGAGCGGAGTGTCCCCGTCCCACTTTAGAGGGTAAAGTGTCCATAACCCCAGAGATAGAGGGAAAGATGGCTACATTCTTGGCGAAGTTTATAAAAGACCCCAAGAAAGGGATAGATCGGTTGTGGCGTGCATGCCAGGACAAACTGCTGGATGCTATTGGTCCAATGACAAAAATCTTGAACATGGCAGAGGAGGCTCGTAGTTCAGGTGCTCTAATTGACCCGGAGGTTCTGTCGGCTTGGGCGCAGCGCGCCATCTGTTTTATGGGGAACGCTAACTGCACCCTCTCGACAGAGAGGCGGAGATCCCTCCTAATAAAGGTGGACCCCAAGTTGGGCGACCTGGCCTGTTCGGAGGCCGGTGCGTCAGCGCAGGTGGTGTTTGTTCAGCGAGCCCTTTATCATGGAACTTTGGAAATTCGTCGCAACATTCATGTCCCTGAACAAAGCGCAGGCGAACATAAAGAGAGTCTTTAACCCACGGGTTTTCCGCGGGGCAGGTCAGGGCAGGAGCAGCCCGCCCGGCCGAGCCAAATCCAACAGCCCCAGGGAAGGGGGCAAGGCTCCGGACATGGCCAGTATCAGACAGACCAGCGGTTTAATAATTTCTATCCAACCAGAGGTCAGCGGACGGGGAAACCACAGAGGCCACAAAGTAAATACCAACGGTGAGTGTCTTGCCTGCTTCAGACAGTAAGGGGCTTCCATATAGAGTTTTTCGGATCACCGCGGCAGAGTGTTCGGCCCTGGCCGATAGTGTTCTGTGCGGCGGATTCCGCCATGGTGGACGAAGAAGTAGCAGGTTTCCTCAGGAAGGGAGCAGTGTGTTGGACAAAGGTCCATCCTACGGGATTCCTCAGCAATATCTTTTTAGTGGACAAGACGACGGGGATCGGCGACCCATCATCAACCTGCGGGAATTCAACGAGTGGCTGGTGTACAGGCATTTTAAAATGGAGAACAAGAAGATGACTGGGCTGTTCCTATAGAAAGGAAGAAGAAAACGGTCACTAAGGTACAAGGGCTAGTGCTCAATAAAGGATTTGTTGGATATAATGGCCTCACACACCCTTGCGAGTGTCATGCTTCATCATCGGCAATGCTCCTCATCGGGCAGGCGGTGCAATGCCCAACGGGCTCACCTCAAAGAGGGGCTCTTTATCGGAGATCTTTTATCCAACTGCCTATGGGTGAAGTGTGGGTGAGGGGCCAGAACAGAGTAGATGGTGTGGGTGAGGATAAAATGTGGCACAAGGTTAGAGTATAAGGGTGTCAACAGTAACCGGTAGGTCTGACATCAAGGGAGAAGCCATATTGTTTGAGGTGTCTGCTTCCTGAGTCAGTGCCAGTTGCGCCTACCCATCTCTACTGGGTCCGGATAGTGGGATCCGGTAGAGATGGCATGGCATGGCTTCTCCCTTGATGTCAGACCTACCGGGTACTGTTGACACCCTTATACTCTAACCTTTAGGCAAGAGCAGTGTCAAACAGGTAGTACAACTTATGTGCTGACCTATACAAACTGATACTTATATAGGTCATGTTTTTGTAGATAGTAGTCCCTTTATTTGGTCCTGAAGAATCGCAGTCAGTGCACTAGAAGCGAGAAACATGTTGACCACACCATTTGGACTCTAGTCCTGTATCGCCCTTGGAAACCTTAGTTCCAGCGATTACAGGCTTTTCTTGATTTTACTTGCGGCAGAGGACCACCAGAATAAAATTTGTTTTCCGTTACCTTGTGCCACATTTTATCCTCACCTACACCATCTACTCTGTTCTGGCCCCTCACCCACACTTCACCCATAGGCAGTTGGATAAAAGATCTCCGATAAAGAGCCCCTCTTTGAGGTGAGCCCGTTGGGCATTGCACCGCCTGCCCGACGAGGAGCATTGTCGATGATGAAGCATGACACTCGCAAGGGTGTGTGAGGCCATTATATCCAACAAATTGGATACCCAGGGGTGGTCCTCCATTGAGCACTAGCCCTTGTACCTTAGTGACCGTTTTCTTCTTCCTTTCTATAGGAACAGCCCAGTCATCTTCTTGTTGTCCACAATCCTGGGGCTGCGACTGTGGCTGGACCTTCCATTCTCCTTTCCTTGAATGGTAATCTAAGCCCCACTGGATCACAATTGATCCATTCCTTCCCCTACTTGTTGTCACATCTCAAAATGGAGGGCATGCACCTGCTCAGAGATGTCCTCCAGCCTCTCGATTGGATGGTGAGATTGGATTTGAAGGAGGCGTACCTAGTGATGCCGATCTTCCCTCCACACAGAAGATTCCTGCAGTTTCTCTGGCAGGGACAAGCCTACGAGTTTTGCTGTCTTCCGTTCGGCTTCTCATCGGCTCCGTGGTGTTTCACCAAGGTTCTCAAACCGGCAGTGGAATACCTGAGAGCCCGGGGGTCCGCTTGATCATCTATTTAGACGATATCCTGATCATGGCCCAGTGTCCAGTGCAATTACGTGTGCATCTGCAAATGGCAGTGGATTTACTCCAACAGTTGGGGTTTGAGATCAACGAACAGAAGTCACTTCTGTCTCCGACTCAGCAGGCTTCTTTTTTGGGGTTCGTGATAGACTCTGTCGCAGCTACGCTCAGTTTGGCCTCCAGGAAGGAGGCGAAGATCTGCCATGAGATCCGGCAAACCCTGGCCAAGCAGGGTACTTCCTTGCGGCAGATTGCTTGACTGGTAGGCCTTTTCTCTGCCTCCATTCGAGCATTGTTTCTGGGCCCGTTGCATTACAGGGCCCTGCAGCGCCTGAAGGCGCATCACTTGCGGAAGGGTCTGATGTATTCCCAAGTGGATCCGCTGACGGACGAAGTTCGAGAGAAGTATGAGTGGTGGCTGTCACACATGAAAGCCTGGAACGGAAGAGCGATCTTCGTTTCTGCCCCCGACTTGGTGATAGAGTCGGATGCAAGCCGGTCCGGCTGGCGGGCATGGTATGGAGAATTCTCCACAGGCGGAAGTTGGTCTCCTCAAGAACAAAAACTTCATATCAATTGCCTCGAGCTCCTTGCGGTTCGGTGTTGGACCAAAGACAGGGTCCAAGATTCAGTCCTTCTAAAGATGGACAATGTGTTGGCAATCAGGTATATCAATCACCTGGGCGGCACGCGGTCCAAGACCCTAGAGACTTTAGCAAAGCAATCTTGGGAGTTTTGCTTGTCCCATCAGGTATCGGTCACAGCAGAATACCTTCCGGGGAAAGAGAACTCAGTGGCAGATTGGCACTCCCGGTATCTCCGAGAAGCCAGCTTTTGGAAGCTGGATCCGGAGGTCTTCCAGTTGTTGCAGGACCATTGGGGTCCTTTCTCAATCGACCTGTTTGCTTGTCGGCTGGACCGTCAACTTCCAGCGGTTCTTCAGTTAGAGGCCGGATCCTTTGGTAAAGGCATCAGACGCATTCACTCAGGAGTGGAGTCGGGAGAGAGGCTATGCGTTCCCGCACTTTTCCATGATAACACGGGTGGCGGCCCAGGTCTGCAGACAGAGGGCTTCGTTGGTTCTGAAAACGCTGTTTTGGAGATCGCAAGTCTGGTTTCCAGCTCTACTGGAACTTTCTTGGGATTCTCCAATCCGACTCCTCCCAACTCCCCATCTTCTGTAGAGTCGGAGGGGACTCCTCACCGGCTGGTAGAGGAGGGCTCGCTCCAACTGATGGCATGGCGGATTACAGGCAACATTGGCGACTGCCGGGCCTTTTGCGCCACCCTGAGCTCCTTTTGTCCAGAGCTTGGGCGGATAGCACATCCAAACGATACAGATCGGCCTGGACACAATGGTATATTGGTGTATGCGACGGGAGGTGGATCCTGTGGTCGCTGATTTAACTCATGTTCTGAATTATTTAGCGGAGCTAGCTCAGAAAGGTTTAGCTTACAGATCAGTGAATACTATCCGTTTGGCTATTTCGGCCGGGCAAGCCCCGGTAGACGGTGCCCCTTTTGGGGAGCATCCCTTCGTTTACAATCTCCTTAGAGGCATTAGATTATCGCTTCCACCGGAGCACCGGTTATTCGGTCCTCTGGGACATGAACCAGGTCCTGAATCTCTTGTTGTCAAGGCAACCGAATCGTTTCCTATCCAGGAAGGAGTTATCGGCCAAGTTGGAGATGTTGCTTTGTTTGGTGTCATGTAGGAGAGTTTCAGACGTGCGTGCACTTAATAATACAGCAAGAGTTTTTTGTCCCAAAGGGGTTACCTTCACGGTGAGTAGACGCACTAAGTCTGATACACGCACAATTTCTTATCCCGCCTTTGCGGAAGCACCTAATCTCTGCGTGGTACAATGCTTAAAAGCCTATGAAGAAGCCACGGAGGAAGTTCGACCCCCAGGCGAACGACAACTCCTGATAGCCCTTAAAAAGCCTTTTACAGCAGTGGTCTCCCCCACTATATCCCGGTGGGTGCGCTGGATCATGCAGGAGGCTGGCATTAACACAAGAGCTTTCGGTGCACATTCTGCTGGGGGAGCGATGGCGTCAAAGGCTTTCAGCCTGGGAGTGCATTTAAAAAACCTTTTGAGGGGAGCGGATTGGTCGTTGGACTCTACCTTTAAGAGGTTTTATTTTAAGCCATTGCTGAATGTGCCTCAGGTGGTTGTCGACAAGCTTTGAAGGAGCATAATCCTCGCCGCCGGTCCTGACATAGAATAGAAATTTGCTTAGCCTACGAGAAGGTAATTTTCAATTATATTAAGGACGCAGAGGCGAGGATTATCCCTCGCAGCAAGCGCGTGGGTTGCTGCCCCACCTCGTATGGATGTAAGTAATCTTTAATGAAAATCTATGGAGTCAAGAAATTTCTTTTGCAATGCTTTAATGCAATGATGGTTGTCTTGTTGACATTTTGATGTCATTTGCAGGTCTTGAGTCTGTATTGTGCATGAATATATTCTTGTTTGGAGGACAGTGAGTGATCGCTGTGGTTTTCTTTCAGGAAACGAGAGTGCGAAGCAATCTGGTTAAACACAGGAGAGATCCTCCAGCGAAGAAAGAGGAAATGCAGGAAGGAACAGCAGGATTTATGAGCTGAGAGACATCGACAGTGTGAAAGGACTGTGAAGAGGCTGTTGTTTTCATATCCATCCTGTCCAGTTTTCATCCCTCAAATGGAAGATGCACCCCTCCACCCTTTGCCGTGAGATGAATAATGGTAGTGGATACTACAATAAGAAACTGCCAAAGCTAAAATAAATGCCAAAACACATTTAATTCCAGCTGACTATCTTCAATGTAATGTTTCAAACTTCCTTCTGTCATCAAAGAACCATTGCATATTGTATTGCAATCAAATAATTTGATAATTCGCTGTGTATTTTGAAAATAGCTGCTGCTGGTATGACCCTGTAGGTCATTTATAAAACATAATGTGACTTATGTTATCACTTTTGCTTTTACTTTACGTGCAGACCACAGCAAGTCACTGGCGAGGGAACTTCAAGGTACCCTTGTGTCTCTCTATATTCAAATGAACCTTTGAGGTTATGCTACCATTCACTTGATTATGTTATTGCGCTTTGTTGTCGGGTTAGCAGTGCACAGGATGAATTATTTACCCCATGGAAGGGTCTGATCATCATTGACATATTGCTGAGTAACAACTTTCCTAAATTGAACAGGAGGTCCCAAATGTCTTCTCTGGAATAATACCTCCAAATGTCAACCCCTTACTGCCTGCTCTGAGTCTATTGGAACAGGATATTTGATAAAATCCTTTTAAACAAGCGGGAAATGTTGTCAGTTGCTGATCTGACATACTCAGCTGATTACTTTGGTAGAATTCCCTTTTTTGAGCGGAAATATCTTAGTCAAATCTTAATTCCCATCACTGTGCAAAACGACTGTAGTGTACAAGATCTGTTAAATGCTGAGTTCATTAACATACACTTGATTCCTGCTGGGCTTTCACTTGTTGACTTAGATGTCTTAAAATTATTTAAAATACAGCTGGCCATCTGATAGAAGGGTGCACATGTCCTACAGTCAGAGATTTTTTTTTTTATAACTGCATAAGTTGTCATTAAAGTCTCAACGTGACTTTAGGAGTCTATGCTTGCAAGTCACATGCTTTCATGTCCTAAAGCTGACATATCTGGTCAATGGACAAATGAAGAGCTTTGAAGGCCAAAGTGAGAGCCTTGAAAACGATACGTTTTCGAATGGGCAGCTCGTGCAAAGTCTGCAGCAGATCAGAAACCCTGGTGTGACGCTGGAATCCAAAGATGGCACGTGCCGCAGAGTTCTGAACTATCTGCAGGCCCTGAGGAAGATATCTTGGCAAACCGAAGTACAGAATGTTCACGTAGTCAAGGAGCGATCCAATGAGCGCCTGAACCGTGGTTTTTCTGTGAGCAAGCGAGAGAAGAGGGAGAAATTTACGAAGCATCTTGAGAATGCCGAAGCATCTCCCTGTAAGGCCAAGGATCTGGGGCTTCATAGACAGATCATTATCAATCTTTATCCCCAGGTTCTTGGCCGTTGTAGAGGCAGCCGAAGGCGGAAACATATTCTCAGGCCACCAGCCCTGAGACAGTGGTTTTGAAGTAATAACTAAATTACAGGATGTTGGTTTAGAGGTTTGTAAAGGTAGTGACCGTTGATGCAATAAGATACTGAAGATTAACAATTTTTAAGTACATATCCCAGAAGGCTGCCTTACACATCTTCTGAGGGTTGGGTTTACTACAACAACTGAAGTATCAAGAAGCAATGAAGTTTGCTCTTAGCAATTATGAATCCAAAATAAACACTAACATATGCACCAAATCGGTCACTGACAATGAGGGTCATGTAGTATTTTCAGTCATAGCACTATTCCTAAGGAGGAGTGGTACCAGACATAGGAGAAACTTACTATACTATCTTAAGGCTGGCAAGCAAGTCAGGAAAATGTACACAACATTCAGAAAAACAGTAATCAAATGAAGCATGCGGAAGAAAGATGCAAAAGAATAATTTGTGAACATAACACGTTTCTATATTTAGATTTTATAGATTTATTGAGCGCATAAATCATCCCAGAGGGGATATTTAGGTGCTTGAGCAGACTGTACAGGCCACAGTTCAATGATTAAACAACCATGTTTTCAGAGATTTCTTAAATGTAGGAAGGTCTGGACAAGAACGTAGTTGTATTGTTAGCTGGTTCCAGTGTTTGGGGGCCAAAAAAGAAAAAGAGCGCCCCCATGCCTAGCTGTACAAAGGTAGCTAGGGTGTAACTGTAATAATTTGCTAGGTCTAAGTTGGTGAGCCGGGATGTTTGGCTGCAGCTTGTTATTGAGATAGCATGGGCCATTTCCATGCAAACATTTTTAAAATAAACAAAGAAGTTTGAAAAGAGCATACTTTTTATAGGAAGCCAATGAAGGGAACGTAATAAAGGTTCAGAAGGACACAGAGGAGGATGGCCGCTGACAAGGCAAGCAGCTGTGTTCTGCACAACCTGAAGTTTGGTGAAAAGGCCTTCATTCATTGAGACCATAAGGGAGTTCCCAAAGTCCAGGCAGATCACTATTAATACCTGCATCAGGGTTTTCTGGTCTTCAAAATAATCCGATGAAAGGTTTTTCTGAGCATGTGCATCACACCAAAACATATCCCAGAGATTTAATTGGATGCTCATTCATGGAATGGTTGTTATCTGATTATACACCTAGATTATTAGCCATATATCTTTGGAAATAGTAGTCGGTCAGAATTCAGACGACCACCAGTCGATGGAAAGAAGCCAGGTGTCTTCCCAAAGAGCAGAATTTCATTTTACTGGAACTAAGCTGAAGAAAACTGGGCGTCATCCAAAAAGCAATTTTTAACATGCAGTCCATAAATTTATGTTTGATGGGTTCCAGATTTGGCCCCATAGTGATGACAAGTTGGGTGTCATCAGAATATGAAATGGCATCAAAGCCACATGACCCAATAACCTTAGCCAGGGGAGCCACATATATATTAAAAAGGGTAGGACTTAAAACGGATGCCTGCGGAACCCCTTTAACCAGGACCATGGTTCTGACATTAAGGAGGTCCACATGTATTGTGTGAGTTCGCTCCAGCAGAAGATGTTTCAGCCATACCAGGACTTTGCTACTGACACCGATCTCCCCTAATCTCTGGATTGGGGTTCAATGAGAGATGGTATCAAAAGCTGCTGTTAGATCCAGGAGGAGCATCATGGCAGAGTTCCCCTGATCTAAGGCAAGCTTGACTGTGTCAGTGGCCTCCACCAAGGCTGTCGCGAAGCATGGAAGCATGGAAACCTGACATGGAGGGGTCTAATAGGAAATGGGTTTCAAGAGAAGAAACACATTGTTGGTTAACCAGGATCTCTATAACTTTACGGAAAAGGGAAGCAATGATAGTGGTCTATATTTGACCAAGTCTGTGGGGTTGGCCATGCTTTTTTTGAGAATAAGTCTAACCCTGGCAGCGTTTCATTTGGTTGGAAGAACTTCAATATTGAGAGAAAGGTTACATAAGTCTGAAATTGGAGCAAGAACTATTGGGGCCAAAGTATTCCATAAGGTGAGAAGGATCATCAGAAGTTCTAGATTTAATCCAGTTACGCAGAACCAATACTTGCTTAGGAGTGGCAGGATTGAAGGACTGAAAAGTTGTAGAAGGGGGCTAGCTAAAGATTTCAGTGGGGATTGCCTTATCAATTCTCCATTATTTAAAAAGGATTGGTAAATGTTATCAATCTTTTGTTCAAAATGGGCTGCGAGATCATCACAGATCGATAGAGATGCTGGAATGGTAGGGATACAAATCGTCGGGTTGGTAAATTGTTTTAGGATTTTATAAAGTTCTTTTGAAGGATTTCCTGCAGTGTTGATTCTATCAACTATATCAATCTTTCTTGCCACAGTGATATTTTTAAAATACTTTCTTAATGCAGATTTATAGATAAATGTATCCTCAGAAGATTTAGAAGTTTTCCGCTTACACTCAAATTTACTACATGTTTTTTACCCCCTTTTTAGGAATTCAGTGTACCAAGGTGAGACAAGATTCTTGGTTTTAGTTTTGCTAGATTTCAGAGAGGCAATGGTGTCTAATGCGTGTGAAGGTTTCTTCAAAATCCTTTAAGGCTAGATTAATGTCTCCACAATCCTTCAAAGAAGGAGGGGTGAAACAGGTGTAATTAACCCTTTCGCTGCTGATGACGAGCTCAGCTCGTCATCACCCACGGGTGTCGTGTGCTGATGACGAGCTGAGCTCGTCATGAATAATGGCATCAATGATTTTCCAGCACAGGGCAAAAATCCCCGCAGCAGCCATGTGGTTAAAGAGGTTACTACCTTCCTCCATGGTCTGGTAAGCTTTTAAGCACTAGAATTAGTATCTCTTGCTTTCTCCATATTAATATGGAGGCCTGATGATGAAATGGGCTGTCCACGCCAGGGCAACCTGGGGATCAACCTCTAGATTGGGAGGTTGGAAAATACTAGATCTAACGTGTTTCCTGCATTATGGGTTGGATCTTCTATTTTCTTGGTGGAGTTCTAAGGATTCCAGATCTGCAAGCAAGCGGACAGTGTCAAGACTGGAGTTTTTAATCAGCATGGTATTTAAAATCTGCTACAAGCAGGAAATTACCCGCTGCTAGAATGTGCGGGCAAGCCATTCCATTAACTTAATGCAAAAATCTTTCTTTACACCAGGAGGGTGGTAAACCAGAGCCTCCCTCCATGTTGACATTGATGTGGTTTCTAATTTAAAGATTACCATCCCTAACCAGTTGGCAGAATATGAGTGTGGGAGCATGACTTTTAGTGGGTTATGTGAGGCAATACAAATACCCCTTATTCCGAAGCACAGGAAAGTTTGTGCTTGGGTTGGAAGGGTGAGGGAAAGCAAGTACAATTGCAACCACTACAGTGCAAAAGGCATGTCATTAGGCACAATGTAAAGGGCATAAAGCCCAAAAGTAAACCATATTCTGGGTGATTATGTCATCCACATGGAGGATGCATCTTGTAATAATAATAATCCGCATTTGTAAAGCGCAAACTATCACCCGTAAGAATCTCTAGGCACTGGGGGCCGTCGGGAAGATTAAGCAAGCTATTGCCCAGAGTCACATGGTGTGCTGGGCTAACCTGCTGCTAGAGCCGGGGGATCGAACCGTGATCTCCAGATTCCAGTGTCAGTTACCCTGGCCGCGGCGCCACACCTTTCCCTGTACAGTCTCCTAAACTGGGCTCAGCTCTTGTCACATCGTGGCCAGCTCTTACTGTTGGTGTTATTATTATTATTATTATTGCATTTATTGAGCACACAGCTACCCGGAGGTTTCCCGGCGCTTGCCTTGGGAACCCGTCCTGGCTTTTCCCTGTGAGATAGCCCCTACAGGGCATCCCCAAGGTGAAAGCCAGGCATCCCGCCGCAGGGGGGCCGTTGTGGAGATTAAGCAAGCTTATTGCCCAGAGTTGCAGAGTGAGAACCCATGATTAGAGCAGGCACCGAAGCGAGAATTATCGAGTCCGTGGACATTTTTGAGCTCAAGACCCTGCCGCGTCAGGAATTGAACCCTGGTCCTGGATCTGACCTCAGCTTCCGGGTCTGCCTGCTCTACACCGTGAGCCACACTTCTCCACGTTCTGGTGTTGACTCACCAAACCACCCTACTAAATAACACATCTGCTTCCGAGGGCGCCAACGTGTAATCAACCTCAGCTGCAACTGTAATGAAGTGGGACAGTCATCATTTTTTACTGGCAATGGCGAGGTCTCTGGCATCGAAGTGCAAACAAGGATTACTGTACTGAACAGTAATTTACGGGGAATCTGTCCCCGTGAATGTATGTACTGCTGCAAAACATGAATCAAAATTGAGGAAAAGGTGAAAAGGAAAATTACATTACTGACTCAATAGTTAATCTTGGCGCAAGTTGAGTGCCGCGCCTCAGGCAAAAACACCCATCATGGCAAGGCTGTCTGTTGTCTATTGGGCCTATTCATTAGAAATATGATAAGCATAATTTTGTACAACGTCCAACTATTGATGCTATTTTGTATCTGGGACATACAAGCTTGAAATCAAATGCAGAGTGAAACTCGGGTGCCTTGGTAATGTTGAAACACAACTGATGTGTGGTAAAGTGCAATGCTCGACAGAATCACGCCTGCTTGCCATGTGGGCTGCTCTTAGCAACTGTAAAAGGTGCATGCAAAGTAGACTTAAAATAGATGCCAGGGAAATTGAAAATGCCCGTGACTAAAGGTCACGGGCATTTTTCACACGTGCAAAAAAGCAACATTTCTTTTTGTTTTTAGTTGACCTTATTTGAATTTGGGCATTGTGTAATTAGTTGTTGGCGTAACAGACACTCACTTCTTCTTAATATCGGTACATACATTCTCAAAGATGCATCACCAAATCAATGTCAGGAAAGTGTATGTTAATGTGGAAGCGTAGCCTCGGTACTGCCGTTTTTATGTCTAAACAGATAAACGGCAGGCCCTTGTAATTGCATGAATGAGCTTTAAAAAGTCCAGGGTACATTTTCCCCAGGGCTGAAATGGTAACATTTTTATTTATTTTTTGGCTAATCTTTAAAGTTGGTATGTGAAAGAACAGGTCCAGGTGAACCATTTTATGTTACTGTCTCCAATTTAGGAATCCACCTGAATTGCTTTTTTATTATATTTGAGGGGTAGTAGGCTCCCAAAAGAACAAACAAAGCAGATGGTCAAAGTAATTAACAGAAAAGCAAAGTTCCTCTTGATAAGGAGTCTGTTATATCTGGAAGAGCAACAGAGCTGAGGGAGCAGAGGATAGCGTGGAGACAGTTTGGACCCAAAAGAGGTCAGTGTGAAAGGTGATATATACAACCACCAAGGAACAAAGTAAGGAAGAAGGGCAAGCAACGTATATTGCCCAAAACCCCACAAAAGCAGGGTAAATTGCAACACTAATTATTTACTAAAGATGGAAGAAGCGCAGCAGCAGAAGGTTAATCTTAATGTGCCCAAATGAAGCTTTGTATGGATGGAAACCCTCTAGCTCTCAGTCAGGATCCAGGATTGAGACATAGACATGGAAAACAACAAATTTGGTGAAAATACCCAAATAATTAAACTAGTATTCAAATAAATGTCATCATATAGAAACGTCTAAAAATGACAGGCAAGACTTGGGAGAAGAAACATGGGAGGAGAGTGACATGGAAGGGTCCTGTGCAGAATCTCGTTGGAAGGGAACAGAGAACCCAAATGACCCAAACATGTGGGAAGGACAAAGTAGGGTCACAAGAAGGGAGAATACTCACGAAAACAGAGAACCACTAAGTAAGTATTATCTAAAGATGTAGCCTAAGGTGGAGAATACAGTGGAAATTACTGAGATTGAGAAGCGAGTAGAGATAGTCTGGGGGTGAAAATGGACAACAGTGAGGTGTAGCATGAGAACTCCTCTTTTCCAGACCAGGGGCAGTAGAGAGAAAAATCATGTAAACAATTACCAAAAGACCCTTAAAAAACTAATTATTTTGCAAAGGTTTATGAAATGGAGTTCTACTGAACAAATTCTAGGCCAGGCTAGTATAAAGCAAATGAATGAGCGAATGACTGCTATAAAAAAAATCTACACAAACAATAATATCAACTTCAAAAGACATCTTAATCTTTTAAAAGTGGTTTGAGGCACGTCAGGTCATTTTACCATTTTGAGGTCCTCTTTGAAACCAACAGCAATCCATGCTAACCAGAATTGAACATGGATAGTTGTTGACACTCCTACCAATGTGAAAGGCTATGTTTTAATTGTTCTCTAGGATTTTTTTTATCACACTAATTGGTTAATATTTAGGAATAATTTTGTTATTAAGATCCATTCCCGTGTACTGACTGGTAAGCCAGCCTTGGCTTGATCACAATCCACTACAATTATTAAATATTTCTCGAACAATAGGGATGGCAGCTTCCAGTGCAAAACAGTTTTCATATAGTTCAGTTAGAGGCAATGGTTATAAACTTAGATTGCTCTGGAGTTTAGCCCAACATATGGAAACTTGTGCTTGTAGCTAAATATAGATCCAGAGGTGTTTTTTAATTAGTTTGATGTGCATAGAACAAATATCAATGAATGCTATAATAATAGATATTCTATTTAAAATGTAATCATAGGTACTGGTAATAATTAATGTTGTTTTTAAACAATACAGCTGAACTCCATAGATTGTAGCCCCCTCTTCTATGTGAATGGGGCCGCTTATTATTAATTTAAAAAATATATATGTTATTCATTTTTTTATTATCACAACTTCTTCTGTCAATGGTGTTTATTATCGAATCACCATTAATATGCCATGTATTAAATCTCAATATAAAATAAACAATGGTACTTTTGTCAATGAATTATCAGTGATACTATCTTACAGATTTAAAATTTATAATTCCATTGGGTTGTAATGTCCATCGATACGTCGTTTCTTCCATACATAAAGCACAGTTTAGGAGCTGTAGCGAGTTACAAAACCCATCCCGACCCTTCCAACTTAACCTAATCTAAGTATATCTCATGGGGCCGCTTAATAAGTTTGAGTTTCGGCCAGGCGAGTCTGTCCTCTCATTAGGCCTCTCCTTTGTCTACTTTGTGCCCCTTACTGCCATTTCAGCACATTGACTTATCCCTTTCAGTTTCGATAATAAAAGGAAGAGCATCCATTCCCTTACTTGCCTTTTAGAAACTGCAGCTCGATTGTACATCTATAGGATGGAGATTGGCCAAAAAGCTAACATCACAGCCCTTTCCCTATCCAAGATTCAGAGGATGCAGTGCTCATGTGTGTCAGAAACTTCTCTGGGACAGTATTCTCAAGGAAGAGGGTAAGAGTCTGCATTTTGTTGTGGAAACAAACACTGTGGACATAAGTGCAGAACATGACAACATAGCTATATATTAGAACATCAACAGGGTGGCTACATAAGGACACTTCCCTAGGTTCCCAATGTAGCGTCCTCCCCAGCCGGTGTACTTGTAAATTATTACGGCACAAACGGAGCTTAGTATTACACGTCTTCATTCCTTAGCGTGTAACTGTGAACAAAATGTTCTAAAGATGAACTCTATTCACCATGCTTGAACACTTACGTCATAATTCTATGGAGTCCATAAGGATCCAAAAGGGTCCTGTCATCAGTAACTCACAAGACCCTACATCTCCCCCTTGTTAAATTAAAAAAAAAATTTTTTAGAGAGATATACAGGCATTACAACTTTTCGATAAGTCGTTGTGGAGCTCTGACCAAACTCCAGATTGTGTCCTCTGATGTTGGGAAGAGAAAAGTGTCCATGACTGGCACGAGTGATGTAGGGACAGATGCAGTCAAGGGGCTTTCAACAGTGTCAATTGAACCAGTCTCATCTCTGACAGCATCTATGGGCAAATCATGAGGCAGATGTCTGAAATGTGAAGAATCTCTTGTGATGTACTTTCCAGGACAGTGAGCAGTCGCCATGTGACCTTTACTAGTCACAACATTAAAGGGTTCAACATCAAAGGGAGCATCAGATTTGCGTTTTCTCTGTTGTCGCACCAATACTTGATCACTTTTATTGAAAGTTGTGTTCTTGGCACATAGACGCTTGTTGGCATATACTTTCATCTTTTGCTTAAGCCACAAGTCTGGTTGATGAAGTTCACCATCTGCTGTAGATCTTCTGTTGGTCCGTTGTGGTAACATGGTCGTCATGGTTCTCCCGAACATCAGGTCGGCAGGACTTTCACCTTTCCATGATTGAGGAGTCAACCAGTAAGTTTGGAGAGCAGCATGGAGAGCAGACTTCAGATCGAACATCTCCAATCTAGCACGCTAGATAGTCTTTTTAAATGTGTTCATATAGCGTTCGACAACGTAACTTGCTTGAGGCCAAAGAGGTGTGCTTTTCTAATGCTTCACATTGAGATGATTGAATTCTCCACTGTTGTATGGGGGGCACTGTCAGACTTTAGGGTAAAAGGAACACCCCATGTTGCATAAATTCCATCTAACCTCTCAATGACTCTTTTTTGAGTGGTCGATGACAGATCTTCTACTAATGAAAATGGAAGTATTAATCGATAACCACCATTAGGTGATGTCAATTGTTAAAAGGACCAAGGAAATCCACAGAGATTCTCTCCCATACATGTTTTGGCACATCAGACATAGTCAAAGCAAGTTGAGTGGTTTTGAGAGAGAAGCAATTGCACAAATGACAGTCCTTCAACTCTCTTTCAACTCGCTCATCAAAACAAGGAAACCAAACTCGATCTTGGGGAGCTGGTCTAGTGGTAACAATTCCACTGTGTCCTCCACTGTCCTTTTTGGGCATGACCACTATGGAAGAAAGCCAGAGTTGGACCAGTAGATCGTTCAATGATATCATGCTTTAGTAATGTCTCAAGCTCTTTCTCAGTAGTTTCTTGCAGATGAAATGCAATTTGTCTATATCTTACAGCAACAGGACGAACATCCTCACTGATATGGAGTATTCATGGTCTTAAGTTTTCCCAATCCATGAAAAAAGTATGGGAATTTACTTTTTATGTCGTCATCAGCATTTATGTTGTAGTTCACAGCTACCAGTCCCATATCAGTGGTGGTATTTAAACTGAGTAAAAAGGCACTTGACGCAGTACCTTGATGTACATGAATAGGTGCTTGTACGTTTGTCCTTTTGTATTTCATGGTTGCTACGAATGTACCTCAACTCTTTAATGGTGTGAATGCAGCCCACATATACACTTTAGTCATTGATGGTGTGAGATGGGACAATGGAGATAGTTCATTGTATTTCTCCTCAGGCATGATGTTTAGAGACATAACACTGTCAATAACAAAAGGTATGGAGCAACCATTTACTTTCAGTGTAATTTTCAGACAATATTTGAATGACTTGTGTTTTCACTTGTCAACTTTTCTTTGACTTGTATTGTTCCCTGCATGTGGCCAGTTTTTCTGAGGTGCTCATCGACATCCCACATCTATCTTCCTCACTGTTACTTGACAATGAAACTTAAGAACTCTTGGATAAAGATTTAGATGACGATCAACTTCACTTAGTGTCAATTTGCCTCAGCTGATGTTGTTGCTTGGCCTTGTGGGCCTGCATAGACTGTCGCTTCAGGAACGTTCGAGTGTCCATTCTTTTATCTCATTGTGATGCACTTAGCTTTTCCTTTGCCTTGCAAACCATTACAAAATGGTTCTCCTTCTAACAGCCTTTGTATACTTGTTGAATGGCGGGAGATTTACCCTTGTGTGGAAATTAAAATTCACATCTAAAGCACAGTTTATTTTTCTTTAGAGACATCACTTTGTGTCCTTCTCCTATGTGCTTCTGCTTGCTTTTTATGTTCATGACTAGCTCATTCTCGGCGCCTCCAGCCTCCATGTCAGCAGCTTGTCTGTCAGCACGTTACTCAGCTCTGGCAGCCATAGGAACTTGTTCCAGACCAAGGATTTCTCTCAGCAGTCATCATCTGAATAAATCTGACAGACATCTGTCAATAACTCGTAGACGTTGAGCTTCTATATCATTGAATTAATTGAATTTGCAATGTTTGATGAGCCTTTCAAGTCTCTCATCAAATGTGTTGATTGTTTCACTAGCTTTCTGTCATTCCTGACTGAGGATATATCTTTCATAATCAACATTTAGCTTTGGATTGAACTTGAGATTTACTGCTTCTTTGACTTGAAGGTATGTGACTTCATCAGTTTGCTGCAATTTCTTTATTGCCTTTTACTCCTTCACCAGTATGAAGTTAGGTATTTGACAATATCTTTGTTGTCTGTTTCTTCCAGTGGATCGATTAAATCATCAAACATTTATTTCCAGGCAGTGCATCTGTCACCAACATTCTGCTTTTTAGCATTGTTGAATGGAGGTGGTGGTTTCAGGATAGCAGCGGTGGTGTACCTTGCACCCCTTGCTACTGTTGTGGAAAGTATTTGCTGTTCAGACAGTGCTTGATGTGCATTTGATGCAATACCTTTCACAAGTACTGGCACCATACTTGAGCAGGGGGTCATCTGACCCAGCACTACACCCTCTTCCTCTTTTACGGTAAATACTTGTTTTGTTTCTTGTAGCTTTAATTCACTCTTCTGCATAGTAACTGTTTTTCACTGCATTTAGCGCTGTTCTATATTTGGCTATTTTAGCTGCGAGCACTTTCTCGCCCTTGTCTATCGCGGCTTCTAGCGCTTCTCTGTACCTGATTGTTTCCGCCTTTAGCGTTATTATTCCATACGATTTATGGCTCAGTGTTGCGGAGTGGTGGAGTACCTCCTTCGATGTACTTCCTTACAACGCATGCTTTTACAGCGCATGCCTTTACGACGCAACTTTTACAACGCAAGTCGTTATAACGAATTGCGTTGGGGGGCGCTGGATAGTGAATAGTTAAATTTAATATTCCAACTCCAGTCCCCGTGGATAGTAGGGAAGGTGTTGGATAGTAAATTAAAACTATTCCCTATCCTAGAGCGCCCCCCAGCGCAAGTCGTTGTAAAAGTTGCGTTGTAAACGCTGTTCCCACCTCTTTCATGACCTTAGTAGCAGATTTTTGGCCAACCATGAGTAAACTTCTCAGTGAGGCTTTCATTATTGTCAACTGCTACACAGCGGCTGGAGTTGAGCTTTGACGTCCGTCTTCACTATGACAGAGGCACGAATGGCACACACAAGCAGTTTGCTCTGACCACGGCAAACTCTCTAGCAGAGCAATGTCCTTTTTCAGGTTATGTATCCCATCCTCGACACCAGTTGTAGCATCCTCCCAGGTCGGGGTGTTCATAAATGAGTACGCCACACACAAGCTTAGTATTACACGTCTTTCTTCCTCACTGTGTAACTGTGAACTCAAAGTTCTAAACATGTACTCTATTCGTCATTCGAACACTTACGTCACATGAACCGAAAGGATACCGCCATTGCTAATGATCAAGACACTACACCCATCACATTAGATGGAGGCCTACTGTGGGTGGCACACCTGCTGACAATAAATTTATCTGATACTGAAAGAGGACTTTTTTGTTTTGCATCTCGAATTACTGTATCTGATCCAATAGGCTCTGTTTGAAAGATAATGTATAACTCCTTGCATGCCAATTCCTTGTATATGAATAATTATTGCTTAGTTTCATAATGCAGACTTTATTTTTATCGCCTTGTCCTAGTTATTTTTGGTTATTTTATAAAAGTCCAGCAACAAAGTAACATTTAAAAAACTATGGGAGACCTGGTGTTTGAATTTAGAGGGTGTTATTGAAAAGAGACTCTGTGTCACACTTGCCAAATAGCTACTGAGAAAAGCAGAAAATACAAAGTCGAGATAAGGAACAACGGAAATCTTATCTGGATTATCAATAACCTTTCCCATGTAAGTGGTTCTTAAAATGTTCATTTGAACCTTATTTGTCTCCTCTAACTGCAAAATAAGAGGGACATATATGTGACCACAATGTGGGAAGTAGAATACTACATATGAGAACAGGAAAAAAATGCAAGAATTTCATTTGAATTGATCATTTTTTACATCACAAAATGTCATCAACTTACACCACCAACTAAACATCGAAATCTGTTTGCTCTTATTTGGAAGCTAAAAGATGTCCTCAGGTACTCTACTATAAATCAACCAATATCTACACTAGAATGTTACACCTAGGATGTCATTTCACATAGGTCCACCAAACATGATTTATGTATATGTCATCCTCAACAAACAATGTTCCACACACAGGGGGCATATCGCTAGCGCTGCTGCAGAGTCACTTTTTGTTATGCAGGAGTGGCGCAAACAGTGCTCCACAGTGCTCTATATATACAAACTGACGCAAGGGGCCCAAAGTTTGTAGTGGCCTGTGCCACATTATACCTGCGCCAGGTATGATGTATGCAGGGTAGGCGTTCTCACGTTAAAAGCCATGTAAAAATTTACAACTTTTCACTGCGTCGCACTACAACTTGACTGCGTCAATATCCCTACTGCTTCTCAAACCAGGCGTAAGGATTGACGAAGGGCTTTTAAAATGGGACAAGCCTCTGTGTTCTGACACATTGCTGGAGTTGCATCAGTTTTACAACCAACTCCAGCAATGCATCACTTTAGCGTCAAAAGATGCGTCAGAATTTCTGACACATCCGTGAATCCTTGCGCCATAAAGCACTGTATTGGAAATACAGCGCATGTATTGCGTCGTTAACATTTGCTGCAGGTGCAAGAAGTCTGAGGCGTCGATGCTAATGCGCCAGCTCTTATAAATATGCCCCTGGGTCAATACAGCTGGAACAAGTATAAGACACTGGCCCAATGGCAATGTGACTGGGACACATATACAGACACTAAGATATGGATATCGGAGGTCAGCTTCCAGCACAGAGACACAGCAAAAGCATAGGGCCATGAACACATTTTAGTCATGGGTAGGAGCGCACCGCTATGTAACACACAATTCCCAAAACCCCTAACAGCCACACGGCCACAGAAACTGCCCTAACAATAACAATACTGAAATCATATACACTAAATGCGTTTTTACAATAGTAACCGCTTTTTCCATGTTTTCACAACACATATCAACTCTTACTATGCTTGCAGTTGCAAAGAAAGGTGAACCAACATTGTCTAAATTTAGACCGCGCTCGTACACACATCCTTCTTAAACAGCAAACCAAGAATGTAAAAGAAAATAGTTGCAGGGGGAAATGTTTTTAATGACTGTTTAAGCTGCCAATAATTTCCCCCCACGTCATTATCATTCAGAAGCAGAGTTTCCTCACAATTTAAGAGTGTTATCACTCGGAAAAGTCTGCAAGATGAGTCATATTTTCAAAATATGCAACTGCACACTCGGCCATCCAATAACAGCTTAGTTACCATGGCAAAGACTGCTGTGTGTGTATTTTGAGCTCCATTATTCATTATGCCCTGTACACTGGAGGCGTAAAGGAAATCAGTTTGGGGAACGGATGAAATATAGTGGACAGCATGTTTGGGCTAACACTGAAAACTAAATGCTGAATCAGCCTGCCCCTGCTCTTCAATGTTGAAATAATTTAAATGCCAATTCTGGCGGTAGGCAAAGGAGAGCACTACGCTTTTGATTTGACCTGACCACAGAACAACAGACAGTCTCAAACTAGGAAATGTAACAAAGGAAGCAAAATAAAAACAGTTCTTACTCCTCTAAACACTGTCTTAGTAAAATATCATCTTAAGTATTCCCTTCACATCAGTTGCTTTCTGGAAAAAAGAGGTAGATACTCATTACGAAATGGGGGTAGTTAGCCACCAGAAGAAATAGTAGGCTTCCAAAATTAATAGACTATCAGCCTTTACAGAAAAACAGGCAGAGAGGTCTGCAAGAGATATTTTTTCATTGGTGGGGATCACTGTCAAGGTCCTCCCCATGCTGCTGGGTTTCTTTTGCCGAGGCTCGTAGTCAAAGGAATTCATGTACACCAGTTTCAAATTAAAACACATTTGCAATGTACCATAGATTGCCACTGTCTAATCTGGGTACTCCTTCTGAGGCTGCATGTTGAGAGTATTTCTTGTCATATTGTTAGACAGGACCATCTTTTGAGTGGAATGCCCCCAGACTTATACCTTGACTATTTTTGCTGGCTGTAGAACTCTGTGCCCTTTACCCCTGCTAACCAGTGGTAAAGTGCCTGTGCTCTCCCTTTCATCAAGATGAGATTGGCACGCTCTTAACTGCAATAGTTAATTAACATATAGGTCCCTAGCATATGGCACAAAGTGTACAGAGGGCCTGTACATTAAATGTCATCAGTGGGCAGCAGCACACATTGCGCCACCCACTGCAGGGACGGTGCAAAGATGACTGTAGTCATACCATTTGAAGCTTGGCTGGACTGTTTAAAAACTGCAAATTCGACCTGTCGGAATACCCCTTTTGGCAGACTTAAACCTTCCTTTTGAATATTAATAAGTCATCCCTAGGTAACCATTACTGTCCATATGGAAGGGAGCATGGTATTGTAAAGTAGAAAAGTTAAACGTCAAGTTCATCCTTACAGTGAAAAGGCCCCAAAAGCTATTTCCACCGTAGCAGGGTTGGTTATTCATTGGGATACAATATTAAGATGAATAATGTTACCTCCAGCTAGGAAACACCTACACATTTCATTCTTGAATATTTTGAAATATGTATTACAAACCCATTTCACTGGTGAAGTTGTATTTGTAATCCATATTTTGGAAAAGGTACTTCTAGAAAGTTACCTTTTTCCTGCCCAAAGCCTCTGGAGGCCCATTTCCATAAGCTCCCACTTTTACCCAGCAACGGAATAGCCCCCTTGATGAGATGTGAAAACTACTCCCAGAAAATAACAAATGCCTTGGGTGTGGGGAGGTGTTCTGCTCCTCAGGCACCATGACCATCTGGGCTGTGCCCATGAATTTGATTAACTTCAAAGATTCTTACCCTGTCACAGGCCTACTATGTCACTGATACCTGGGCAGGGCCCTTCTTTGTTTTACCAGTTAGCCAGGCACCAATCCCAATAGGAAAGAAGGTGCCACCTCATCTCGTTTAGAATGACCACATAGGAAGATCTGCTCATTTTCCTGGCTACACTACTGGGGTGGGCACAGTATCTCTGCACAAGGAAAGAAAGGTTCTGCTATCTTGGTTTTAGGTAGAGAGGGACATTGTGGGATTATTTTACTAGGGCACACAGGAAATGCTGCAAAAGTGGGTAGGGTCGCGCCTGGAAACTTCTACCACATTAGTTAAGGAGTTAGCAAGGGTTTTCCCCACCAACATGCTGGTGCTAGGCATAAATGTGGCATCCCTAGTACCTTCCTCAGAATCTCTTGGACTCGTGGAAGATCAAAAGAAAACTAAACCTGCTGTCTGAGACCTGACAAGAGTCTAGAAGACTGTATCTGCCAAAATATAAATCCCATAGGATATGACAGGATTTATATTTTGGAGGACGGAATATCTGTCACCGTTGTGACGGAGTAACCTGTCCACCAAGATCTAAATGAGGCCCAAAGTTAGAAGGTAAAAACTTGTAACAAGGTCACACCTGGTTTGCATCCAACCCACGGAGCATTGCAGTCAGCCTTAACTTGCACCTAGGTACCAGTCAAGCACAACCAGATAACCGCGAATGGACCTTAATGTTTTTGGGAGCTATTTTTTATAATTAAAGTTTAAAAATTCAGTACTTCAGTTTCCCTGATTGGATTTTTGTCATTTTTAAATCATTTTAGTTTTGGAATTTACTCTCATTTTCTAACTTGGTTTGGGATTTTTTTGTGCTGTCATTTGACTTTATTACTGTTTCCGAACTGCAAAAAATACTTTACACATAGCCTCCAAGTTCAGCCTGCGTGATCTTAGCTTCCAGGGGGTTGGTAGGAGGGGGGATTGTTAGGTTAATTTAGTGACTTTAAGTGTTCAGTCTGACATAGGTTGTGGTTAATATGTGACATGGGTACTTACCCCCTAAACTAATTTCACATTTCTTACAGATATCTTCTAAAAATACTAGTATGTCCCTCCTGTGCCACACCCATCTGCAATCAAAATGTTCCTTAGTCAATCTACACCCTATTATCTAGGCATGTAGTTGAAGTAATAGAAAATGTAGGAGTGTATCTCCAGGCTGTTGGAAAACACTGCCTTTATGTTGCTGTGTTGGTGAGAATTGCTTTAGTTTGGTTTCTGAGGTTTCAGCAGCTAATGTGTGCCTGTCGTTATGGGAGTAAGCAATATTTTCTTAGACAGAGGTTAGAGCCTTGCAATCTGTTAGCTGAGTATGTGCAGTGCAGGCAGTTAGGAGTCCTAACGTTAGGACTCCTAAATGCCTTGTGTGAATACCGAAAGTCTTAAAGTTAGGATTTTTCTCAGGTTAGGAGTAGTAAAGTTAGGACTCCTAACTTTAGGACTCCTAAACTGAGAAAAATCCTAACTTTAAGACTTTCGGTATTCACAGAAGGCATTTAGGACTCCTAACTTCTGTGAATACCAAAATGAGTAAGTGCCTTCTGTGAATACCAAAATGTGTAAGTGCCTTCTGTGGATACCAAAATGGTAGTAAATTTAGGATTTTGTCTCAAGTTAGTTCTGTGAATCGGGCCCTTTGGGAATTATATAGTGAGATAAAGATAGGCTTTAGCCAGTTAGAAAAATGACTTGGAAAGTATGTCAGACGTTTTAGAGAGATGTCTGAATTTATATAGAGATTTAGATAGAGACATACATAGAAAGAGATTTTAATAGAACAATTTCGTAACAGTTGATTTAGAGAGTAAATTGTATTTACATAGACCAAAAAACCCAGAATGGATTCAGAGCCATTTACAGAGATATTTGAGAAATATATTATAGATAGAGTAAGACAGAGTTACACACCTAAAATAATTAGTCACAAAAGGTTTACAGAGAAGTTTAGAGAAAAGCAGTATCTAGGCATAAAGCGGGTGGGATATACAAGAAGCTATGTAATGACATTTAGAGAGTTTCATTAGAAAAATATGGAGAAAAGTTTTAACAAAAACTTAGAACAATATTTTGCGAGAGATGTGGAGAACTTCATAAAAAGACATAAATAGATAACTAACAGGCCAATAATTTGGTGTGCACTTGTAGCATACATAACAATACTATACAGCCTGCCTCTTGAGCTAAGTCTTAAGCCTTGAGGAAAGGGAGTTGCGCATATCTCCAAGATACTCCTGGAACCAACCTTACGGAGACATACATGAAAGTCACAAAGCTCTGTTACCAATCACACATTGACACGTAACCTGCTCAACAAACCTCCCATGTGAGGGAGCCCATCGTGTTAAACTCTTTAAATTGCTCCATGCAGTAGTTACTAACAATAAGTTGCACACAAATAATACTTTCCTTGTTAATCACAAACGACTGCTTTCAATATAAATCCAAATGCATTTTAGTAACCGAAAAAATATAAAGCGTAATGCAAAAAACTTCACTCACCAGTCTAAATGAAAATAAAATATTATACTCCTAGCTTTTCTGGTTCGACTGTCAATCATAAAATGTAACTTGAAAAATAAATTAAAATACAATCGATATAAAATGGTCAGTGATTTTTGTGGCAACAGCAGAGGTGATGGGTGGATCTATGGAGAACACACTTATAAATGCAAGCCAGATACATCGAAAAATGTACAACAGGTACCGATGGACTTAATGAGAATGATTAAGTGAGGTCTTTCATCAGACTATAATGTTTACTCCTCTTTGTTTGTTGTTCTCTGGGCTCTGGTATCCTTCATTAAATCCGTTACAAGATGTGCAGTACAGTTGAGTGTGACACAAGATGTACATATTGCAAAATTAATGATGGATCTTGGTCCTTTCTCTTCTCTTATCCAGTTACATGCAGCTTTATGTTTTCTATATTTGTTTTGGTGTCCCTGTTCCCTTGAAATATTAATGACAATATGGATTCTGGATTGTCTTGATACCAACCTTTGTATACTGTGGAGGATGCTCTAGGATTGATTTCTGTACTATTGATTTGATTTCTGCCTTCAATACACATAACATTTGTGCAAGCAGTTCTCCATGCACGCCACTTTTTCTTTTTCTTTGAACTATTACTTTTAATTTCATTGCTCCTCGTTGAACCCCTTAGCGGTTAGGGGAAGGGAAGAAGGAGACTGACTTTGATTACTCCCCGAGCTCCAGTAGTCATAAGATAATAGTTAGGAAGATCTCCTTTCTGAGACCATTTCTAGATGGCACCTGCGTTTCTCCCTACACCAGCATCTGACGTAATCATGATTCTACTATGTATACAGGCTGCTTGCCAGTGTTCATTTTAATTCCACAGCTCTGTGTGTTCGGAAGACATGATTCAGACGGTTTCATAGGCTGCCTGGGTAAGCCCTAGATAGGGATCCTCTCTGCCTTCACGGAATTGTGGGGCTAAGTGGTTCTTACTCTTTGTTTTCCTAATTCATATCTAGAGTTTTCTTCACACCACAATGCTGTGTCCTTGCAGTTTTGATATCTATGGAACCCTGATTCAGGTATACGTTGGGATCAATTTGTCGGGATAGTAAGAGCAATATTGCGAGAACTGTTTCGGCTGGTTTCGACTCTGTTTCACTCTGTGTTGAGAAATTTGGTTTATCCTTTTTAGGCCATGCAGTGAAGGGCTGTGGCACAAGAAGGGTTTGATGGCCATCTCCTATTCTGTTGTGGTGCCTTCTCTCTTCTGAAGGTGGCATACACCCAGTCTCTGGCCTTAGGCACAGGTCTCCTCAGATATTTTTGCTTGTTTCTACAGTTGACTGATTCAGCCTATAGCGCTAACGTAAAATCTTTTAATGTTTTTAGTGAATCTTGGGGACTTGACCTTGTTGTGTACTGATGAGGCCATAAGACATTCGCCAAAATGTGTCAAACCTATTCTCTAAAGAGCTTGACATCAGATTGTCAAGACTACAAAGAAAATGATATTTCAGACAATGACTGGTTCAACATTTTATCTCCATGACCCAATGTTGTGCTCCCTGTAAGCGGACCACATACTAACAGTGTATGGTGGATGTATTTCTTAAAGCATTGTTGGGCAGGGGTAATATCTACTGAAATAATCTTCACCTGAACGGAGTATTGATCATTGGAATAAAACTGCTGTGAACATTTCCCGCTCATATAAGATTTTACTGGAAACGTACTGTATTAGCATACATGTATCAAACAATGTGAGTGCAAAGATGTTTGTAAACAATATGGTGTCAGAGAATATTGCATGTCCAATAATAATGAATTATATTACTGATGACTGACAAATGCGTTAATTTATTCCTGCTGAGAGACCTTATTCTTCCATGGGAAAAATATCACTGTCATGGGAAAAACTAAAATGCACCATTTTTTAACCCCTTGGCTGCTGCCGTCGGCCAACGGTCGTCGCGTGCACTACCTTGGTAGTGCTGCGAACGTCCATTGGCCGATGCTGCCCCACCCGTTTTTCGAACGTTCAGCACTGGACCTGAACGTTCGACGCAGCCAAGGTGTTATAACCCCTTTTCAGTGGGAGCACTGTAGCCAAAATCCCCCTTCCTAAAGGCAATCCCCCTCCATACTCCACCTCGTGGAATGGCCGGAAGCCAATGACACACAATTGATGGAAGAAATGCAGAACAAATCATCACATTCACCCCCAGTCAAGAGATCTGGGTTAAATCCATCATTCTTTTGCTCACCATGCCACCCTAGTTTGATCTGGCCAAATGCAAATCAGTCTTGACCCTGTGCTTCATGGGAACAGTCCAGCTCGAACTGCCAAGCCAGGTCCTCCCTGGTCCGGAAACAAGCATCCTAGGACCGGTTTCGGGGTTTCACCCCTCTTCAGCCAGGACAGCTTGATTCCAGTGGCACAGTGAGCCCAGGACCCATGTCTGGGCATACCTGGCACATTTAGGGCAAGAAAGCAAAAGACACACAATTGGTGGACGGAATGCAGAACAAATCAAAACATTCACCCCCAGTCAATAGAGATCCAAGCTCTCTATGCCACTGGAATAAAGCTATCCTGGCTGAAGAGGGGTTAAATTCCGACACCAGTCCTAGGATGCTTGTTTCCAGTCCAGGGAGGATCTGGCTTGGCAGTTCGGGCTGGACTGTTCCCATGAGGCACAGGATCAAGACTGATTTGCATATGGCTGGGTTCAAACTGGAATGGCATGGTGAGCAAAAAAACGATGGATTTAGGCCCAGATCTTTGTACTGGGGTGAATGTATGACATTGTTTGGCATTCTGTCCATCAACTGATGTTTTGACAATGAACGAGCCAGCACTTCTAACTTGCCACAAATAAGATCCTCTCTGTAGGAATCAAAACACAAAACACATCTAGATAATCTGAGGCTATCCCACCCAAGATATTCCAAGTCAAGTTGTAAAAAAAAAAAAGGGCTGCCATGTACTCTGAAATTCCTCTCTCATTGAACGTTCTCATCTTCAGGCCTTGTATGTTTCTGATTACTGAGCTTATTCCCATATTGCCAGTGGATATGTTATGGGTCCTTGTTGTATCCCCACAGAATATGATATTTCTCAATACCAAGAAGAGTGTATGCCTTCCCTGCCAGCAGAGCTGCTTACTCTGTCACCTTCTGAGACCCAAGCCCTCTGAAATCCTTGCATCGCTAAGAGGCAGTCTGTCAATGTTTTACAAGTAGCATAGAGTACGTGTTTTATGGATTGTATCTTATCTCTGTATTCTTACATTCTCCCTAAAGGCATGCCCCAATGACAGTACCTCATCCTGTCATGACTGTATTTCTTCTCATAAAACTAATCAACAACTCTTTGTAGTCCTCCAGCACTGTGTAACTCTCTCTGAATATGCCTTTTATACTGTCCTACAAAGGCATTTTCCCCCGGGATCCAATAATTGTACCCTATAATCTGTGCAACAATGGCTAATAGCTAAAAGTGTTGCAATACATTTAAACTTGAAAGTTGCCCTCAGAGCTTACATAAAGAAAAGGAGTACATTTCCTAGGATCAGAAAACCAATTTCTGTTGACCCACCCGGTGAGAGGGAATTCCGAGTGACCGTAATTTACAACTGGGAAGACATAAGACACACCTTATACAAATAAGAGCATTAGTTACAAAATGTTAGGAAAAAAAGGTACAGATTTTGTCCAGAATATTTTGTAAGTGCAAGATTGTATTTTTTACATACTCACCAGGTGTGGATTTAACCTTTAAGCTTCTCCAATGTCCCTTCACCTCTGGGCCTTGGGATCCCACATTCCTATTGCTAGCTCTAGACTTTGAGCCTTTCAGACTACAATCTCCTGCCCCCAATTCCTCCCAACTCCAGCACTAGGAGGAAATGGTCTCCTGGCTCTTCCATCATGGTGCAACTACACTTCTTTTGCAAGTTAATAACATTGACACATGTCACCTCATCATCCGCATAGTTGGGGGAGGCTCTGATTCGGCAAAATACTTAGGATTGTGTCTGCAGTGCATTTTGTACAGTACCTATTAAAACCTTAATTATTGGTTATTGCTGCCTTCTGCGATTAGTCTTGTGTGCCCAAGCAAACCATACATTAATTCCAGTTTCTTTGTGGTGGATTAAATTAATAGTAGTTCGGTATGATCATTAGTTATATGAGCTCATGCACATGGTTGGCCAGATTACCAGATGAGCTACAGGAGATTAGGTATTGCTAGATTGCAGGTGTGATCCTGTAAATGAGTTGTGGGCAATTTGCAAAAGTAAAAGAATCGAGATTAAGGCGAACATGCATGTGACACAGTAGGATGTGCCCTGAGAGAGGAGGCATGCAGAGGATGGAAAGTAAGGAGAGAGCTATTGGAAAGGAAAAAGGAACAGCGGAAATCAGAGGTTTTAAGTAAAGGTTAGGTTTTCATGCCCGGTTTTAGGGATATAGAAGATATTTTTGAGATACCAAACAATTTGAAGCTGCAAGACAGTAGAAAGAAACAACATTAGTTTTTTTATAGTCTAGCAACTTCTCTGCTTCTAGGCCACTGTTAGATCACCACTCCAACCAGCCGCTAGGCTACTGATAGACAACCGTTCAAGCCAGGTCAGTTGATCAGCTCAAGGGTTGGCGACAAAAAGTAATAGTTTGGTGCATATTTAGGGAAATATCCAGCTTTAAACTGTGTTGAAAGGAAGCAGTACCCTCATGATCATAGCAATGTGAAAAAATACACGGGTAAGAAGTACACATTGAACAGATAGGTTGCCACAGTTGCACAGTATTATGTACTACAACATAGGCTATCATAGACTCAAGTTTTTTGATGAAATTTAATATTTACTTACAGGAGCATCATACAAAGAGTGAATCATGTTATTCTTCGACATAGTTTCTCCCTTTTTATTGCATACTTTCGATTGTTGCTGCCCTTTAAAACAGAGTTATTTATTTTGCCAGAAGTGATTGACAGGTCACAGTGCCCACAGGCCCCAGTGCCTGTAGCCCCCTAGGCAACCATCTGTTTTCATATCTGCTCACTATTCCGCCACGATCCTTTGCTAAAAGCCCACTATTGTGCAATATATCTCCTCAACAAATCTGCTATTTGTTAGCAAGTAGCATTCACAGAGTGTGCTGGGAGACATTTTGAAAGGAAGCATTGTTTGCATTCAACTAGAAGCAACAGCTTTGTTCTTCACATAAAACTCAATTTTAAAACAGAATCCGGTTTATTATGAGCTGGGGCACAGTCATGCTACTCGGCAATGCTGGAAAAAAAAATCTTTTCATTTCGTGCTCTTTCATTTAACTCATTTTTAAATTGCCTTACGTAGTCACATTTGAATGTTGTGCTACAACATTTTCCCACACAGATCACTAGCCCAGTACTTTATTTTGCAGAACTAACTGCAGCCCACTTAGACGGGCCTTAATGTGCTGAAGGACATAATATGAATTAGGTACTTAAACAAGGGCAACCACATCATCAGAATTCGTGTATTTTAAGGGCAAATTGAGACCTGGTCAGTGATACTGTGCAATTACCAGTGCAATTGGCAAGGAGTCAGTCCTACTGACGGTTTCAGGAGTATTAAGACTGCCCCACACCAATACCCGAAAGGCAATAGTTTATGGCGATAGATAGGAAGAAATTAGTAGCCTCTACCTGTACATGAATTATTCTATCGGCCCACAGCCTACTGTAGACGTCCTGCCAGGAGACCCAATACCTGCTTCAGAAATGTGTCTACTTGAGACTGTGTAAGAATCTTTAATTCAAAAAAGGCCTGGTGGAGAGGTCAGGACAAACCTTGCGCCATCCAGGAGAACGGCTCCAACATCGGAGTTCTTACAGGGATGAACACAGCACAGCGGACAGAGCCATAACCCTAGAGTGGCAAAGGATGCCCGTAGGCACCACTGAGGCATGGGCTGGAAGCTCCCAACAGCGTTGAAAAAATTTAGATCTCAAGATTAAAATCATCTACATACCAAGAGGACACATTGCAGCACTTCAAAAGATTTTTTGTGTTCAACACTGTTCACCAAAAATTGTAAATTGTTAAGTCTTCCATGTTTTGTCATGCACACTTGTGATTTTATCACGTGTCATGATTTCTGAATCAATGGTACATATAGTACGATTCGTCCACCTCCTTCATCACGCTTTATGAAATACTTCATTGATAAGGCACTGGCATACGATTTGGTAGTTACTTCACCAAGCTTTAGCAGTAGTTGATTGATAATATTCAACTCTTGCCAACTTTTAGTTAGCTGACTCTAGATATTGGGACCTAGAATTTAGATCTTGTTGCAGAACCTGTAGTACAAAAGACCAGAGCAAACAAATCTCATTCACCTCTCCTAGAGCCAGTAGAAGGACATTAAAAAGAGCAGCCAGCGTTGTACACTAGTAACAGGAAAATAACAGAAGAGTTCAGAGTACATGATGGAGTCTCAATGCAACAATAGGACTGACTATGCGTACAAGAAGTGGCTCTGCAGTGAGATGACAGGCGGTGTGAGTGGAAAGACCACACTCATCAAAGCCACATTGAATCCTGGGACACTGTGAATCGCTAGAAACCCATAATCTCTGCAATGTGACCTACCACAGATACATACTCCTGCAATGGTATAATCAGGTGATGACAAGAAGTCCCACGAATGTAATGGGGCTGCAGCAACTTCTCTTGTACTGGCTGCCACTGTGAAAGTGGATGATGTGATACTTTTTTGAGTGCGCTTCTCTGCTCTATGTTTCAACATTAATCTCCAGTCACACTTCTACTTGCAGTATCACCTCTCCAAAGCTCCACTTTTGTTTTGAATACTGCACATGATTGGTTTTTTTCTAATTATGCACGTGTTGATCTCATCCCTTCACTCTCTGAGGCCCTGATACAAAAAATAGATTCTTCAATGCCTTAGACCACGGGTACTCATAGTACGGCCCGCGGGCTGCCTGCGGCCCGCGGAACTTCCGGACATCGTACCCGTGTTTTAAAAACATTTTTTAAAAACAGTGTCTGCAGCAGCGCGACTCAGAGACTCTGCTGCTCTGTGGGGGCCGGGAGATTCTAGCGATAGCCAGAGTGTAGCTGCAGGGGCCTAAGAGATGAAATACATCAAAGCCTCATTAACATGCAAATGGTCTTTTAAAGACCTGTGAAGTGCTCGGGTGCGGCTGTGTGTGTGCCCAGGAAGCTGTCTCATCCCGGGCTGACACACAAGCAGGGTCAGGTGACAGAGGGAGGTAGAAGGAGGGAAGGAGGGAAAGGGAGGGAGACAGAGGGAGAGGGTGGAAGGGAGGGGAAAAGGAGAGGGACAGAGGGAGGGAAAGTGAGGGAGACAGAGGGAGAAGGAGGGAGGGAGGGAAAGGGAGGGAGACAGAGGGAGACAGAGAGGGAGGAAGGGAGGGAAAGGGAGGGAGACAGAGGGAGGAAGAAAGACAGAGTGATGGTAAGGGAGACAGACAGAGGGAGGGAGACAGGGAGAGGGAGGGAGACAGAGGGAGAGGGAGGGGGAGGGAGGGAGACAGAGGGAGGGAGACAGACAGAGGGAGACAGACAGAGGGAAACAGACAGAGAAAGGGAGATAGAGGGAGGGAGACAGAGGGAGGACGACAGAGGGAGGGACAGAGGGAGGGACACAGAGAGAGGAGGAAGACAGAGGGAGGGAGGGAGGGAGAGGGAGACTGACAGATGGAGACAGAGGGAAGGAGACAGAGGGAGGGAGACAGACAGAGGGAGGGAGAGAGACAGAGGGAGGGAGACAGACAGAGGAAGGGAGACAGCGGGAGGAGGGAGACAGACGGAGGGAGACAGAAGGACGGAGATAGAGGGAGACAGACAGACACAGGGAGACAGAGCGAGAGAGGGGGGACAGAGAGAGAGAGAGAGGGAGACAGAGAGAGAGAGAGAGAGAGAGAGAGAGAGAGAGAGAGAGAGAGAGAGAGAGAGAGAGAGAGGGAGACAGAGAGAGAGAGAGAGAGAGAGAGAGAGAGAGAGAGAGAGAGAGAGAGAGAGAGAGGGAGTGAGACAGTCTGAGTGAATGAGGCAGAGGTAGACAGGGAGGGAGAGGGGAGAGGGGGACAGAGGGAGGGAGACATACAGAGGGAGGGAGACAGACAGAGGGAGGGAGACAGACAGAGGGAGGGAGGGAGACAGAGGGAGGGAGACAGACAGAGGTATGGAGAGGGGGGCAGACAGCGGGAGGGTGAGGGAGACAGACAGCGGGAGGGAGACAGACAGAGGGAGAGGGAAGGAAAGAGGGAGACAGAGAGAGAGGGAGACAGAGAGAGAGAGAGAGAGAGAGAGAGAGAGAGAGAGAGAGAGAGAGAGAGAGAGAGAGAGAGAGAGAGAGAGAGAGAGAGAGAGAGAGAAAGAGAGAGAGAAAGAGAGAGATATGTATGACAGGTCTGGTGGCTCAGTGGACAAAGGCGTCCGCTGCAGGGACCTGTGATCAACCTCATGGTCACAGTTTTTTTTGTTGCTCTAGCCCTGCACCCTCAACAACTGACCCCGCCCCCACCGGTGCAGCCCTCGGACACAAACCAAACTGTAAATTTGGCCCCTGAGAGAAAGTTTGTGAGTACCTATGCCTTAGAGAGTCGAACCCATGACAGCCAAACTCACTTTAAAGAAGTAGGGCCCGCAAGTAACATGCAGGTAGTCATCTTTTTGACCATTCTGGAGGCTACTTGGGGATTACAAGTGGGACTCTGAGGTTCCCTACAGAAATGAGATATTGCCAGCTGAATCTGTAATTCCAGGTCCGATCTCCCTAGTAATACCTCATTTATCTCTGTTTTTTTCACACAGATTACGGCTGCTTCTATCAGCCAAACTCGCTGTGGAAAGAAATAGATCTGCAGAGTTCTTATGGATCTCATAATACTGAAGGGGTCAGTAACTGCTGTGCCCCAACGTAGTTATGAGATCACTCGTAATGAGACCATAGTGGTTACAGTGCTTGAAGGAAGGAAGATGGCACCAGAGGAGAATGCAATGATTTTTAAAAAGGAGCCCTCTCTAATGCAAATACTACATGACAACTCACACAATTCATCCGCTATCCATCAGAGATTTAAGGCACTCATCAGTCATCACAATATTTGAAGAGGTGCTCTGTGCTGGCTACAGCATTTAAGGCCAAGAAACTATTGTAGATTGACTTTAATGAACACGGTATTGAATTAAATGTAACATCAAAATGTCATGGATTATACTTGTGGTGTTGAAATTTTTGAAAAGAAATGCACCCCTAATTATGGGACACTGAGAAGTAACACAATATACATGTTTTTATATTATTTTAGGGGAAAATGGGATGTTGTCTCTTTGGCAGGCCAAACAATACAAATCCTTGGCGCCCCTCCTCAACCCCGTTCTAAACGGCATATGGAATGACTCCCTGCAGATAGGCATCTTTCCAGACTCCTGGAAGCATGCCCGACTAGTTCCCATCCTTAAAAAACCCAATGCAGACCCTAATGAACCAGCCACCTACAGGCCTATCTCACTATTACCCGCACCTGCCAAAGTGCTCGAAAAGCTAGTGCAACAGCAACTAGCTAGCTTTTTCGAAGCCCATGGTGCTTTCCATGACTCGCAACACGGGTTCAGACCTGGATATTGTACCGACTCAGCACTAATTGAGATGGCTGATTCCGTACGGTGGAAGATGGATGAGGGGTCAAGAGCGGTGTTGGTGCTTCTCGGCTTGTCGGCAGCATTTGACACCGTCTCCCACCCCGTCCTTCTCGACCGTCTCCAGGCTAAAAGCATTCAAGGCAAGGCCTTGGAATGGCTTGCTTCTTTCCTGTCTAATCAGACACAGGCAGTATTCACCCCCCCTTACACCTCAGACAGTCGCCCGCTTAGGTGGGGAGTCCCCCAAGGCTCCTCACTAAGCTCCCTTCTGTTCAATGTTTATTTCTCCCCCCTGGCCGAGATTATTGCCCAATCAGGAATAAAGGCTACCTCATAAGCTGATGACATCCAGCTCCTATTCTCCTACGACAACCCCTCTCAAACCACCTTTGATCCATTAAAAGACTGCCTCCGCAACATCGCCCAATGGATTGGACAACAACTTACTCCGTCTTAACGCCGTAAAAACCGAGGTCCTCTTTTTTCACCAGCCCTCGCCACTGAACTCCAACCTCTGGTGGCCCCTCGACCTGAGTATGCCCCTTTACCAAAGGAATCAGTAAAAAACCTAGGGCTTAGATGGGATTCCAGCCTCTCATTCCACAAACGAGTTCAGACGGTGTCCGCTGCCTGTTTTTCCAAAATCAGGATGGTGAAAAAATTTATCAATTTCCTACCCAGCAACACCAGGAAAACAATTGTCCAGGCACTGATCACTTCCCATTTGGATTACGCCAATGTCCTGTACATAGGACTGTCCAGAGGCCTCTACCATCGTCTCCAGACAGTCCAGAATGCTGCAGTACGGCTGGTCTGTGGCATTTCCCTCCGTGAGCAAATCTCGCCACATAGGCAGAAACTACATTACCAATTCAAAAAAGGGCAGAATTTAAAGCTCTAACTCTGGCCCACCGTGTTGTAAAGGGAAAGGGCTCTGCATACCTCTCCTCTTGCCTCCGCCCCTACAGTAATGCCAGACTCCTCCGTTCCAGCTCAAAAAACCTCCTCGCCACCCCAGATTAAAAAAGTACGCTCCGGTGGCAAAACCTTCCAAGTTTGCGTCTCCTCCCATTGGAACAAGCTCCCTATCCCCATCCGGATGATACAGGACAAACTCCTTTTCCGCAGAGCTTTAAAAACTTTCCTCTTCTGCTAGTTCCATCTGAGTTAGACCCAGCATACGTATGCACAGAAGCTCCGGGACACCCCGTTGGGGTAGCTGCGCGCTATATAAAACACACTAAATAAATAAACTAAATTAAAGAGCGCACAACTGCACCAACTTATAACCAAACTCCAGGCAGATAATTTATTTTGATTTTAAGAAAAAACAACAAGATCACTGTCTTGGAGGTATATTCTTCATTCTATTTCTTTGGATATGAGATATAAATATAAACTTTAGAAGCAAATATGCAGATTTATTTGCTGATAAAACCTCTCATACAGACATTGTACGGCATGAATAAGTGTAAGGCGTTTGTACTTACGGCGCACCAGAGGATGTCGTCACAGTAGACAGACACAGACCAGATAAAAGTTGGCTGCGAAAGGGCACCTTTCAACATACTCTTACTCCGAGAACTCACAAAATTTGTATGGGGTATGGAAAAGGAATGAGGTCACAAGGGGCGAGGTCGGCGGCGTTCGACAAGGTCTCCCACCAGCTCCTATTGGAAAATGTGCACGAAAAAGGGATACACACAAAAACCCTTCAATGGCTCAGTTCGTTCTTGAGCAACAGAACTCAAACCGTGCAAATGGGTGACTTCTACTCAAGTTCAAAAACCCTCAGTTGCGGCGTCCCGCAGGGAGCCTCCTTGAGCCCCACCCTTTTTAATGCATAAGTATCATCCTTGTAAAAAATCGGTATGAAGTGGGGCTTTGGTATTTGTTCCAATGTGGATGACACACAACTGACAATAGCCATCAGAGACAGACACGAGGACACCAGGGCTAAACTCAACAACCGCCGCACTGAAATGGCTACCTGGATGTCGGAACACTGCTTAAAGCTCAACGCTGAGAAATCTGAGATCTTGCTCCTCTGCGGAGCCAATCATATCTGGGATGCGTCATGGTGACCCCACTCGCTAGGAGATGCCCCAGCACCCAAGCAGTACGCAAAAAACGTGGGTGTCCTCATTGATAACACCTTATCCATGCAGGATCATGTAGGACCCTGTGTGGAAGAAGTTTCGCCACGCCGAAGCTCTTAAAAAGGCTTTTTCCCTGAATCCCACTGGAAAGTAGGAGAACAGTCACATAGGCCCTACTGGTCAGTCGGCTGGATTATGGAAATGCACTTTTCGTTGGCATGCCAGACTATCTGTTTAAATGTCTACAAGTAATACAAAATGCAGAGACTAAACTGGAGTGCAACAAAGGCAGATCCAGCTCAGCAACCAATTGCTTGAGGCAGCTTCACTGGCTGCCCATGCGTCAAAGAGCAATATTTAAGCTCTTAGGACATGCACACAAGGTATTCCACCATGGTGGCCCTAGGATCCTTCCGAACAAAATCAAATTCTACACTCCATCCAGGTGCCTAAGGTCATGTCATCAGTCGTTGGTTGAGACTAAAAGGATCAGAAAGATCAGGGCAGGTGGACGCGCTGTTTCATACCACGCAGCCTTGCACTGGAACAAGCTTCCACTGGAACTACGGCTGACCAAGGACTACACAGCATTCAGGAAGTAACTTAAAACCCACCTATTCCCCAAAGACTGATGTCACCTACTTTAACAGCCCCAGCCACAACCCCCACCCTCCCGCTTTATTAGCGCCATGATATCCCTATGGGATAAATGTTGCGTTTTATAAATAAATAAGTAAATGGGGCCATGATCATAATTTTATGGAGAGTCATGAGTAACATCAGGGTTAATGTGCCTCATGCACAGCAATGGCAAATAAAACGTAGGTCACAAATGTCCTTTCTATGTAACAGAGAACAAAGGTTTAATAAGTTTGTTACAGAAATTCTGCCTACCCCTTAGTTCACAAGTTGGTATCAGGGTAAAATAGCTTAGTGGATTATGAACCAGCTGCAAACAACTACATGTACCTTACAAGGCATATGTTGGACTCCTTTTAAGTTTGAAATCAATCTTTTGCTATTCTATGGTTGATAATTAGATATTTTGAAGATATTAAACACTTTTTAAATGCCCCCAAAAAATTGTCACTTGGAAAAAACAAAGATCTGTGCATCTTACATAGATACAGAGCTTGAAAAAGTTTTTTTTAATTGTTTCAAATTGCTATTTATTTCTTGTCATCTTGAAAAATGACAGGCTGAGTGTCTCCGTTTGAGTGGATGCAGTGTTATGTATGGCAATGTGGCATGATTGCCCACAGAGGGCTTTATTCAAGCTTTAACAACTGCTCCTAAAGAGGATTCAAACCAAAGGGATTTGCTGAGTATCCGTGAAATGGGCAATTGGTTGTCGGTTGGCGAGCTGGAGAGTAATGGGAGCCTCCCATGCCTCCTATCTTGAGGGTACTGACCTGACACATACGCTGAAAGCAAGAGGATGCTCCTACCTCTGTCTCAGTTTTGACACACTGCATCCACACGACTGACTCATGATGGGTGGGAAACCTTGCTTACCCACTGCACACACTAAGAGTGTGTGTGCCAAATAATGTATCTCAATGTTGACACATGGTACGTATCATAAAGACTCACTGGGGCCAGCCTGGAACTCTGTTCTGGCCCATGCACAGCTGCTGGATTTAGACTCTGCACAGCTTCCACTTCACTGCAGCTCTGAGATTCAGGATCACTCAAGTTAGCTACTCAAGTCCTATGGATTGCGTGAAAACACAGAAGGAAAGCAGAGGATGGCTGGAGCATGCTGGAGAGACAATGGGCTTTAAAATTACTCCAAAGATAAACTGGACTGGTTCCAACCACTGCTGTGTGGCTGAAACAAAGACTCCTAAAAGCAGTGATTAAGTTAAAAGATGAAACAAGTAGCTGCATTCTGGAAATGTTGTAGAGTGGATGTTAATAAAAAAGAAGACAAAAATAAAGAGAATTATGGCAGTCCAATCAAGATAACATTATAGGGTACTGCTCTTTAGAGCAACACATTGGTAAGTCTAGTAAGATTTTATAAAGCAGCATAATTTGGAAAAATCAACGGCTGGGAAGTTATTGATCTGAGGATGGAGAGCTAGAGACTGAAGTAATAGAAAACTGAGGTTCTGGATCAAATTTTCAAGGCTTGGAAGGGTTACACGATTTGCATGGAATACAGCTGAGAAATCCTGCAAGTGTGAACTTGTAAAGAAGGAGAATAGTACCTGAGGTGACTGTTTCTGATAGTTAGGAAAATCCTGACATAATCCTGGTAGAGAGAGTGAAATGAACTTAACCACTGCAAGTTAAACTTTTAACAATAAAGTCCTGGCTGAGCAACAACTGAAAATGCACTAATGGTGCCTACAGAGATTCCAACTGGTAAGATAAGAGAAGAGGTGGTCACAGTTGTGACATGAGCTGAGACTGAGTCCTCACGCCACTCAAACAGAGTCACTCAGTAGGAAAAAAATGTTTTTACCAAAGTGTAACCATATTAGGCAGCTTAGCTTGAGCATAAAGTCAGAACTGTAGGGAAAGGAGGATGGATATAACATTTGCAAATTAACCAAAACAACCCGTGTAGAAAAAGACATTAATAACTTGATGGTCAAAATTAAGTTTTATACAAAATAAAAATTAAATTAGCTTAATGTAACAAAAATATAGGAAGTAGTTAAAGGAGTTCAACAGATATTAAAGAGGAAGGTCCAAATTTACAAAATGTTCACACAACGCAGCACCCAAAGTTGCAGCGCTGCGTGACAGGGAGAGAGCAGGAAAGCACCATATCTATAGAGATATGGCTCTTCCTGAGCTCTCCCAAGCACTTGTGCACAATTATGTCACACAAACACCTTTGCACAACAGTGTAATGGTGCCTGCATGAGTCTAGCATAGGTTTTAGAAGGGTACCCTTCCAGTGCAAAATACTATGCCCAGACTAACTTTATAACTTTTCCAGCATCGCATGTGTGCTGTACAGTGCCACACACATGCAAAGCAGGAAAGAGAGCTTTCTATGTTCCAGGTGTTTTTAGCTCCAGGCACCGCCAAGTTCAAGATGCAGACTCCCTAGAAGGCCAAAATTCCGTTCTCTTTGTCAGTCAGTTCAGAAGGCAGTGTTCCACACTCCTGGAATAATTTAAAGGTGGCAGATAATGAGGTGGTGGTTTGCCTAATTGCAGGCAACTATTGCATTTGTCATTCAAGTAAAGAAGGGGTTCTCTATTTCTTGTCTCCTTCCTAGAATTGAACTAAAGTACTGAGGATCCAGCATGGGTTTTTAAAGAGAACAGCATAGCCTATCATTGGAAAGTACATGAAAAGCAATCCCTAGTTCTCCCTCGGGGGTTACACTCCCTATTTTCAACAGTAAGGTGTAACTAAAACTCTGTGTTCCTTGCTTTTAGGTTGTGGAAATATCACAGATCACTTCCTGAAAAGTGCAAGATGTTGAAGACCTCTCTTGTATAATAAATAGTTATGTTGGGTCAGGATCCCATCAACCCGTCTTGCAATCCACACCCATTACACTACAAAGACATTCCGCCCCTCCTTACTGAACAATAGGCAGGTTGCCTAACATGCTTCTGGAGACTCAGTATCTAGGGAAAAGCAATAGTTAAAAGAAAAGTGTGAAAACTTGACTTCACGCTTAATTGACTGTTTCAATAAAGAGCCAGGAAATTAATTTACATGTAAAATACCACTTTGGCTTATCCAATGGCCATGTTTTACTTTGAAGAGCTCTGCAAACCAGCAATAGGGAATAGGAACCGCAGAGGGGGCCTCACTCAGAACTCAGACCACTGGGGTGGAGCAGTGTTGCAGGCCTGCTTAGAGGTTGCCCGGTTTTGGCAGTTGCAGCCTCTTGGCCAAGACCAGATGGTTTCTTGTCTTTAGCAGTTGCAGCCTTCTGCTGGGACCCGACAGGTGCCCATCTTTAGCAGCTGTGGCCTCATGGCCGAATGCAGATGGGGGCTCATCTTCAGCAGCTGCGGTCTCTGGCCGAGAACAGGGGTGCCACTTAAGCAAGTCTAGACCACAGAGAAGGGGTAAAGATGTTCTGCAAATATTCTGGATACCAGAGCAACTGGGACAAATCAAATGTATTTCCGCTTAATACTTGGAAACCCTGAAAGGACACCTCTTGCCCATTTCAAAGATGCTGGAATTTATTTACCTATCTGTAAATATAGGTAACTATACAGTAATCTTTTCTAGAAATAATCTGCAAGGGGTTTTGTCACGTTTTAAGGATGATGTTTCACATTAGAAATCACTCCCTTCATATCTAATGGGCAGGACTGCATGCAAAACAACTGTCCTTCCCAATTCTTTTACATCCCTTCTGCATTCTGGGGACCTTCTTTGTAGAGTGGATAAAATGATGAAAGACCTAATATGGAATGGAGGAATGGCACAAATATCTAAACAAACTGTAACTTCAGAGGACTAGCACTCCCAGATATTCATAGATATTAATGGGCATCCCAAAAGGGTAAACCTGAACTGCGTTACTGACACATTAGGGTCTATCGCTGATGAAAGATACACATGGTAAGGGAATTAGGGGAATCCCAGAGTAATCTATGGGGGCAGAATACCCACTAAACTTCATGAACACACCAGGGTGGTTATACAGGCATGGATAATGGCTAGGAGGAAAATCGTAAGGGAAGGTATATTTTCCTTGGTAATGTTTCTAAGGAACTTAATGTTGCTGCATGACCTGAGGAATGTGGGTGGGTTACGGAGATGGGATATAGGTGAGAACGACATAAAAGGCGACATATTGGTGGGGAATTGGAATGAAAATCTGTGATGCAATGAGAGAGGAATGTTAATTATGTACATCCCAAAAACTCAAACCTTTCAATTGGAATAAGCAATCAATTATCACAATTATCACAATGTAAGGATTTCCTTAACAGGATACAGGATGAGTCACCCTTGAAATGTAAAGTGTTAGCTGTCACATCTCAGACGTGCAAGCTCAATCGTTTACAAAAGCCTCATTTATAATCTGGGAAACACTGTAGAAAAGCTAAAGAGAAGTAGATGCGTGATACCAGCTAGATGGATGAGTCAGAATGGAATGAGGGGAGAATGTATTCGAGAGATGTGGCTACCTGCTATGGGTTTCGGTTGATACAAATGAACTTCTGCATTATGTATATATATATATATATATTTTTTTTTTTCACCTTTTGCTCTCTCTATATATATATATATATATAGATATACATATATATATATATTACCTACTGGCAGTCGCCAGTAGGTAGTTATAGTTAGGACCTAGTTTCCATAGGATCCATAGGAAAATCACAACATTCTATTCGCAATAACTTTGGCGCCGGATGACGAATCTCCGCAAAATATTCAAAACTCGTGGGGAGTTCCAGTCAGCTTCTATCCTGAAAGGTTTGGGGTGATTTAGCAAGCGAGGGCCGAGAAAAAAAGGGGGTCCCAAAACATCTTTTCTCTATGTTATTTTCCATAGGAAACTTAAAACACGGCTACAGACCGAACTGCTTAACGGAATTGCACCAAATTTGGCAAAATGGTAGCCCTTGGTTCAGAAAGAACTCTTTTTGTCAAATGGTGTAAATCCGTTCAGTAGTTGCTGAGAAAATCAAAATTAAAAAAATATTGATATATAGAGGTGTGCAGGATCCGTGCACTTTCCCGATCACGAGCTTCATGCCAATTGGCTGTCAACACTCCAAACCAGGATGTTTTGGCAGCCATCTTGTGCCTCGGTAGAACCGAGGCACAAGAAAACGAAAAAACTAAGGCGCAAAACAAGAAAAGGGGGCAGGGTAGAAACACCCTGACCCTCTAGGCCTGCTCAGGGGGTCCCACAAGGACCCCTAGGGCCAAATAAAGATTTTTTTTTTTTAATCGGCAAGATTCGTGCACCCAGTGCGAATTTCGGCTGAAAATAAAAAAAGGAAGCGAGGGAGCCTTCCTTATTATTTAGCCCCCGGGTAGGCCAAGTCCCGGGGGCATGTTAAATTGAAATAGCAGGGGCCCAGGCAGGCCCCCGCAGCCCTGGGGACCGCCACCCCTGGGGCTTTCAGTAAATATTTGCGGGGGCTTTTGGCCTCCCGCAGCCCAGGAGACCGCTACCCCCGGGGCTTTATTTTTTTATGGAGGCCTCCTAAGCTTCGGAGACCGTCACCCATTGGGGCTTTTATTAATAATTTTGCAATGGGCTCAAGGCCCTCCCGCTGCCACGCGGACCGCCACCCCCGGGGCTTTGATTGTTTATACGGGGGGCCTCCTAGCCCCGCCAAGCCCCGGGGACCGCCACCCCGCTTTCATCAATAAATTTGTGGGGGCATATCTGCCTGGGCTCGCCACCCCCCGGGAGTCCTATTTTTGTAATTCTACCTATGTGGGGGGGGGGCTTGAGCCCCCCCCACACGCCCCGGGGACTGCCACCTCCCCGGGGGTCTAATTATTCAAATTTGGGGGTCCGTGATGGACCCCCAAGCCCCGGGGACCACCACCTCCCTGGGGCTTTGCTAATGGTAAGAGGGGGGCCGCACAGACACCCTCCTGGAGCCAGTGAGGGCCCTGGGGACCGCCACCCCCCAGGGCCGGCTCCTGCAATGTATTACTGAATAGGTGTGTTTTAACTGGTATTGGTATGGATAGAAAGAAGGCACCCCCTAGAGAACAAGAGGCTGGTAGGCCAGGGAAAGGGGGAAAGAAAAGAAAACAACATTTTACAAAATAATCCCTCTAGACCTATATTTCTTTACTTACGGCTAAAATTAGCTCAAAACTTGGGGAAAAGAAACAATACTCTACTACTCAAGAAATTTCTTTTTGAAGTTTTTCACATTTTATTTTTCTTTTATTCTCTTTTTTTCAGTTTTCAGCTACATATTTGACATATAAATTATATCACATTATATTTGCAACTGTACAGATTACTTTTTTACATTTTTTAGATTTATACAACCATCAAAATGTCATCTTACTACATGACCTAAAGAAATGTGAAATCAGTTATTTCAAACAATGCTAAGAATTGTTTTCCAAGTGATATTTACTGTCTTCACTGTACATCCTAATTCAAAAAATACACAATTATAAACACCCAAAAAAACACAGTCACTCCTCTACACACTATACTACCACATCTCTTACACTCCTTACAATCACACTACACACCCCATCTCCAAACTACATACACTGATGACTTCCCAGCGGTGACCAACTCAACCCTCTAATGCTGTGTTGTAAGCTGGGGTATCCCAAACACACTGGTCAACGCGCGTTTCGATGGTCTAGTATTGCTTCTTGTACAATCTTCTTCAGGACCTGTTACTTTTAGAATTTGTGGCGGGTTGGATAAAGGGGGAATACAAAAGAGCTTATACTCAACGGCTGCGCGTTTGTATAAGTTTCTAAAGGTATCAATCTTTTGGTTTTCCAGTTTCACTGCTGTTGCATGGTAGATAACCTCTCTATTGTTTACTTCAGGATCCAGTGAGATTAGGCAAAACAATCTGTCCTGAGCTGTTCAATATCTTATGCTCGATTTGGCGTATGTAGATTTCCTATGAGTTTCCAAAGTTCTGTTCTTTGTAAAAAATATATCTCTTGACTCTGCTTTACTTCCACAAATATACGAAAAAGCTGCCCTGGCGATCTTTATTTGTTATCACTATGCTTCAGCATGGCTTTTTATTCCATTCCGACAGCATGTCCTTCTTCGAGTCTTTCGAGCACGACTAACTGGTATTAGTATGTCCATTGTTAAGAAAATGTTAGTTTGTATTTTTGAGTGTGTGTATTAAAGGTTATATTAGGGTGAGAGGAGGTCTGCCACTCTATCACAAGGATGATGACATCAGTGATGTCATTTGAGATGCCATCAGTGATGTCATGAGTGATGTCACTGACCATGTCATGAGTGATTTATTATGTGACATCATCAGCAGTGCATTGCGGGCGTGCGAGTTATAGTTAGCTGAACTAACTATAACGGGGAAATTTCTATGGTTTTGTACGAGTGAAATGTCCAACTAAAAATACGTTTTTTTCAGTATAATAAACCTGCTGTAGAAAAACATCCTGGTGGAGTGCGAGTATAATTTCTGATATATATATATATATATATATATATATATATATATATATATATATATATATATATATATATATATATATATATATATATATATGACACAAGCGTAGTTATATAACTGTGGATGGATGAAAGGTTATATTTGTCTGAAGGGATGTGTATAGCAAGGGACCTTTTGTCATGCTGTTTGCGAATGCTCACAGATTAGTACATTTTGGGACACTGTGGTGGAACATTTAGGGACCATCACAGACACATGCATGGATATCAAGGCAGGGGTACCAGTTATTTGGCTGTGAGGGACAAGGCATCTCTAAAGTACATTAAAGTATTGTTGGATCTGGACTTGTCGGTGGCATTTAGTATGACTGGAGGGCGATTCCTCTCCAACACTCTAGAAATGTGGGGTCATAATATAAAGTGGTGCATACTGTCCAAACGGACTGTTTCTGTTAGATGGGGGTGGCCAAAGCTTTGATAAAGTGTGGGGGCATGGAGGAACTAATTTGGTGCCATATGAGGGTTGATACAAACTATCGATGAATAGCACGTGCCCTCTATGACCTTGATCACGGGGATGAATAAAAGTAGCAAGTCAAGCAACACATTAGTTCAATGACTATGTGACCAAACCTGATTAAATTCACGTTTGTAAAGTATCTCTGTAGACATTGATAACATTAGTACTGAATACTCTGAATGTATCCCACAGCCAGACCCAACATTGCTTTTTTATTGAAAACAATCAAAAAAATATTTCTAAACCTAGCAAGAAGGCCTGTCTGCTTTTGCACCTCACCATCAACGTCTACAAACCCCACCAAACTCACGCATGAAGGCGCTTGTGCTTACACTTCCAGTCCCTAGACAACTGGCGTTTACAACAAGATCTGTTGACGGAAAATATGTTTTTGCCTGAGTAAGGTACTTTTTGAAGTCAATTGAACATCTTGGAAAGCTAAATTTTAACAGTAACAAAACAAAGTGGCCAGTTTTGTTCACACTTCCTCCACCTTTAAGATTTCTGGATTTGTATTTATTTATTTGTTTTTATTATTTATTTTTTTAGTTAGTGTTTCCCAACTAGACAATACTTACTAATTCGGCTTCAAAACCTAAACACAAAATCTATTAGCATGAGACACTCAAGCATCTTAGAGGTGGAACCAAAACAGAAAAACAATGAGTTATGTGAACCAAAAGTATGTGAAGTTTAGCGGAAAATCTTCGAGGGGGGCTGAAAACTAGATAATAAATTGTGGGGTCACACAAACATATCAGGAGGTTACTGTCAAATATACACATTTTCCAAGAAAGTCAAGAATCAGAAAACGATACAACACTTTGTCAGAACATGGTCCCATATATTTTCATTGGCCCCAAAAGCCACCAAACATCTACAAAGCTAGAGCAATGAAAAGTTGGTGAACAAGTACAATTACGCAATTGGACACACATAAATAAATTCTAATGCATTAATTTTGGTGAGATGTTTAAAACTCCACAGAAGCAACAACATGCCATTAGAACGTCTAACAAGTGATGTGGCTTGTGAACAACTGTTATATTAAGCAAAGCTAGGTTAATTTCAGGGCACCAGATACTGGGTACGACGAACCCTACTAATCCCAAGTTGTTATTCATAAAGGGATGTTTCCAAAAGTTATTTGCATTTAGGAAGTGAATGCAATTATATAAAGGGAACATGGGTAAGCAGAATAAGGTGGAAACAAAGGAAGGCTGAAGAAGAGAGTGCCCCAGCGTTAAGTGGGAAAGTGCATTTCATGTGTCATTCTAAAGGCGCCTCCTGAAAGGATGCTTTATGATGTCTGGGACAAGGGGGAAGAACCAACAATAACTCAATGAATTGTCCCACCCTACCTGTATTACTTCTTATGGGGCCAAGAATGGCTCCCTAAGCTGGCCAAATGATTAATACAATTCTAAGACAATTATTTAATCGTATAGTTTTATTCATCATATGGCCAGCTCAGTGAGCCATTTTTGTACCCATAAGAAGTAATAGAGGTCGGATGGTACAAGCCATTGTGTAATTGAATTTCATGAAAAGCACACTCTATAAGTCACCTGAACTTCTTTGACCTAAACACAGAAAACAGCCACGGTCTTGAGCAGCACAAAACAAAATTATGCGGCCAGCAATGTACAGAGAGTAAAGTTATCATCATTGTAAAGTTGAAGACTACAACTAAGGGCTGCCTTTTACCGAAATATGTAGGGAGGTGCGTCGTGTGACTTGAATTGGTGGTTCTTTAAAATGGCAGCAAAGCCTGACCTATATGCCCATCTCCCGATACTCAAGACAACCAGGCCGTACTTCTCTGCATGCCTCTTTGTTACACTGACGTCAAATACCAGCCTCTCTGTTCCCCTTCCCTCATGAAGTGATTGCAAAGCTAGGCATCTGCACTCTGGCCACCTCTTACAGGAACTCCAGTCTATCCTCGCAACTCACGACTTTCTTCTATTATTACTGCCCAATGTCTTAATTAACACCTGAAGCTGGAACAATGTTGCCAATGTATCCATTCAAATATCAGAAACTGTCGGATTACTCCAAGAAAACGAGCAGTTGCAGTTGTAAACTTATACTGTTTATCATTCACTTGTGAATGAAAATGTAATTCATGCACACATTTCGTGCACAGACTTCGTGCGGTTTGAAACAAACCAAATGCAGCACGCGTACACTGCTATGCACCGAAAGGCAGAAACCAATTGTCTTGTTTCGTGGCTGCTGTGCGTGGGAGCTGATGACCTGCTTCCCTGCTTCGTCCTTCACGCGTGTCCTGCTGCTCTCCAAGGTACTGAGCCCAAGCGTCAGCGTGCGTCACGAGAGGCGTCACACAACTGCCCTCCCCTCTTCGGTGTGTCAAGCAGAAGCTAAATAAAAAAACCAAGGCAACAACTGAAAGCTGTCAAAAACGTGACACATGCTTATAAGGGAGTAAAAACAGTGTTTTTCTTACAGAAAAAAATAAAATTTCATCCGGCGTCTGTGCCATAAATATACGTACAGACCTGCTCAGCTGTTAATGATTTATGAAAAAAAACTATTCTCCCCACCTCTTAACAGTTAATATCCATATACAGTTGAATACAGAATTCATCTACCCTCTTGCGTTTTTCTAACATATGCCTTTAAGGTATCCTACTCTGTGGCTAGCCATGTTCCAAATATGCGCTCCAAGCAATGTGAAGGTGACGCTACATTACAGTAATAAAAGCTATATGCCCTATGTGAACCTTTCTCGGACAAGACGCACCCATAGTGATGTACAACACCCAAAGATATTCGCACCCCTCTTACCTGAAGATTTTGTGGGTACAGAAGAGGCGCATACCTCCCACTGTAAAACACAGTGTACCATAGGGTTTTCACACACAAAAATCCGAAGACTCATACGTGGTCACTTGTATTGAAAAAGGTGATTTATCTGGTTGTAATGTTTTCGCTGTATGCTTGATTTTAAGGGGAGAAAGTGAAGAAATCGAGTACATGAGTAAAATACAACGCTGGGTGGCAATGCTCACAGTATAAGTCTTGGTACGCAGGCTAGCAAAAGTACTCTCAAATGTTTATACAGAAAAACTCCATGGGATTTCTTTAATTCACATCCCCTACTCCCTAACTGCACAAGACTTTTCAGCCAACGACCCCAACTTCCAGGTGTTTCTATCTCAAGGTCAAAGAGGTGTGTTGTCTGAGCTTGAAAACGAAAGAGATGTAAGGGCAGGCAGTGCCCAGTTAAACATCCTTGGCATTAAGGATTCCAAAAAGAGGTCCAGCTAAGAATGATTCATGCAAAAATTAGCAAGCGGGCTGTGTAGGGAAAGTAAAAACAAATCTCTCTACGCAAAACACTAAAACATGTTCACGGAACTGGTAGTAGTCTATCCTGGTGAACATTTCAGCTGCAAACTTAAGGAGTGTTTTCTACTACATGTAGTACCGAGCAGAGTATTGATTTTGGACACCTACTTTCGACATACAAAATACAATAATTGAATATTTATGTAGTAATTTAAACTGGTTTACAGAAATCAAACGACATCATTACAGGCCAGCAGCAAACCATTCCCGACGAGACACCAGAACCCAATTTCCAGATACATCTGGATTGAACAGGAATTTCCACAAGCATCTGTTAATGTTGTCCATGCAAAAACGTCATTCACTTTTTGAGGAATTAACTAATCATATATATGACAGTTTGGTGATAAATGGTATGTTCAATGAAAAAAAGAAGATTGGTCAAAAGAAGCATGCCCTCTGAGGTGCCCTCTCTCTTCTATGCTGCTGTTATGCTAGTTGTAACAGTACCTGTCTGTGACCCCTTTGCTTGCTGCTGTTTCCAGAGGACTTGAGCAGTGCTACTAGTCGCAGGTCCCTGTTCCGCCTCCCATCCCTCTCGCCGGAGGACACTGGCAGCACCCGTGCTATGGCATCTCACCTCGCAGCAGCACCCGCCGCTCGCAGCCTCTGCCTTCGCCACCGAGGCCTGCGCACTGCCGCGGACAGCTCCAGGAACCCCGGTGCCAGCTTCTGGGCGCCATAGCGACTCAAGTGGCCGCGGGGTAGCACTGCAGCGCATAAGCGAACAGTCTGCCAAAAGCATCTGACAAAGATATATAAATGTAACGGCAAATTGACCGGCCATCTTGTCCTGACTGTAAGGTTCACTATTGATAGGGAATACGTACGTTCGAAAGTAGCATTTGAAAAAAAGAAATCCAAACAATCCTAAATAGGATTTCTTTATAAGTGATGGAAGTTTCTTGAATATTGGGTTTTCATTCCTTAACTTTAGATTACCTTAAAAAATGAAACAATAGTTTTCTTGCAGTGAACGATATTTTAATTAAAATAAACTAAAATAAATATTTGTGGTTTTATTTGTAAGCTCGTCAAGCTGTATGGTATGGTATGTAATAGAAAGATGGTTGACACGTTCCTTAATGCACTTAAAGCAGGAGGCTAAATAGCTAGTGTTGCCCTTTTTTTTGTTTCGCTGGGCGCATTCGACGAAAGGTACTCTCGTGCTTCTCATAACAGAAAGAGGGTCGTTTAAGAGTTGAAGCCAAACGTTTGGCAAACATTAAAACACGATTATTTCTAAGCAAAGTAATACTTTTATTGATATTATGTTGATGTAACCTCATATGTTTTCAATTTTTTTAGTTACTAAGAGATCTATATGGCTTTTTATCAATTTTTTATAAGGTGCCCAGACCTCGTGAATTTCAAAGGGCTGTCCCGGTTTTTCGGAGGTCTGTCCGGGCATCCCAAAGATTTAATCTGTTTTTAATACATGTCCCGTTTTTTTTAGATGAGGGATGAGTGACGCTGAGAGGCAGCGTTGAAACTGTGAATATGCACTAACTTCCTAAAGTCAGAAACAATGTAAGTGATTAATCTGTTTTTAGTTTGCACATTTATTTCGTGAAGGTATTTGAGCGTTTTCCATGATCACCAGTTACATTACACAGGGTCACAGGAGGTCAGCTGGAGCCTCAGTTCTTGCTCCCAACTGAGAGATGAAGCGGGCTAGGGGGCATGAATGAGGTCATGTCACACTGGCATAGCTTATGCTTTAAAATGAAGTCTTCTTGTAAATTAAACCTGCAAATTAACAAGAGCCTAAAACCTTTAGGTGTAAGAGCTGCCCACTTTATGCTCGATACACCAACTCCATAATACTCATCAAGGCACCAAACGTATGCTACATGTAAAAGTATGCTACATTTATCTATTGCGGTGCATCTGTAAAAGTAGCGGAGGTTAGCATGAAAAAAAATGTTTTGAACTGCAACCTTAAGGACAGCTTCCAGAGTATTTGAAGGACACTGCCACTAACTAGAGAGAGTGTGGGATCGATTACGATGCAGTTCGGAAAGCATTCCGACCGAATCGGTCTCAGAATGTATTTCAGACTGAATCGGATCTGGGGAATCCGAAACACCGATTACTATGCATCCGTATGCTTCCTGATACGATTAGTTCGGGCTCCCATTGACTTCAATAGGAGCCTGTGTTCTGACCGAATACACAGGCTCCCTTTGAAGAAAGGGGTGGCTAGGGTAAATTGTGCACCCTGTGCATGGCCTGAAAGGGAAGTCCCCTGAGTACCCCCACGGGTCCAATTCAGAAGGCCCCGGGTGAAGGGGGGCCTGCTACGTGGCCCCAAAGTCAGATTCCAACAGCCGATCCGAGTCGGGACAACCGAATCATAAAGGCTGTCCAAATCTGACATCGTAATCACTTGTTCGGAAAGCTTCTGGGTAGTTCATAAATGCTGCTCGTAGACATACACGATTCGACTCAGAACGACTCAGACTTTCCGAATGCCATCCGATTTGGACTCGGAACCGATTCGGAAAGTCTAAATATCGGATGTATGACGGTACAACGCGGGCTATTACCACGCGTACTGTTACAACGCGTGTTTTACAACGCAAGTTGTTACCACGACTTGCGCTGTAGGGTGCGGACTTAGGAATAGTTTAATTTACTATTCCAACACCAGTCCCCGTGGATAGTAGGGAAGGTGTTGGAATAGTAAATTAACTATTCCTTGTCCGTCAGCGCCCTCCAGCGCAAGTCGTGGTTACGACTTGCGTTGTAAGAGATGCGTCGTAATGGTAGCGCAGGGTAACATCCGCGTTGTAAAGGATGTTCCCCCTGAATATCATAATTGGTAGTTCGGAAAGGTTTCAGATTCGGTCGGAAACAGGCTTTCGAATCCGATTTGGCACACCTGAATCCGATTCTGAGAAGTTCCGAACGGCATCTTAATCAACGCCTATGTGTTTATGCGCGCTCTTTGAAATATGCCAATTCGATTTCATTGTCACGCATTAACCCTACTTCTATGGTTGGCCTGTCTCATTTTTCATTTTGAAACTCTGGTCACCCTAATTGTAAGTTGTACAGTAGCATGATCTCCGTGTAGCACGGCTGGAAGTAAAAAAAAATGCGCAATGATGCAGTGGTTGCGCTGAAAGATGCTGTGGTTGTGCTGAGTGATGCTGTGGTTGTGCTGAGTGATGCTGTGGTTGCGCTGAGTGATGCTGTGGTTGCGCTGAGTGGTGCTGTGGTGGTGCTGAGTGGTGCTGTGGTGGTGCTCGCAAGACCTCTGCAACTCACTCGCCTCGTTCTTCCACCACAAGATCGCCAACATACACAACAGCTTCGACGCACAGACCACTCACCCTACCACCGAACCAACGCCCGCCACCACCACCCTCTCCAACTGGACCCCGATCAGCACCGAAGACACCACTCGCACGATGAACTCCATCCACTCCGGATCACCAACCGACCCATGCCCACACCACGTCTTCAACAAAGCCGACGCCATCATCGCACCCCATCTCCGAGACATCATCAACTCCTCCTTCCACACCACCACCTTCCCGGAGAGCTGGAAGCACGCCGAGCTGACCGCCCTCCTGGAGAAACCAACGGCGGACCCCACCGACCTCAAGAACTACCGTCCCATCTCGCTCCTTCCTTTTCCGGCCAAAGTCATTGAGAAGACCATCAACAGACAGCTTGCCGCCTTCCTCGAGACAAATGGATCCCTCGACCCCTCGCAGTCCGGGTTCCGGGCCAACCACAGCACCGAGACCGCCCTAATCGCAGCCACCGACGACATCAGATTCCTGATCGACAACAGGGAAACAGCGGCCCTCATCCTCCTGGACCTCTCTGCGGCGTTCGACACTGTCTGCCACCGCACCCTAGTTCAACGCCTCAGCAACATCAGAATCCGAGAGAAAGCACTGGAGTGGATCATCTCGTTCCTCACCGGAAGAACCCAGAGAGTCCGCCTCCGTCCGTTCAGATCCGAGGCCACCTAAGTCATCTGTGGCGTACCACAAGGATCTTCACTCAGTCCAACCCTCTTCAACGTCTACATGAGCCCCCTCGCAGCCATCGCACGCCAACACAACCTCAACATCATCTCCTACGCCGACGATACCCAGCTGATCCTCGCCCTCACCAACGACCCCACCACCGCCAGAGCCAACCTACACGACGGGATGAAAGACGTCGCCGACTGGATGAAGAACAGCCGCCTTAAACTGAACTCAGACAAGACGGAAGTCCTCATCCTGGGATCATCACCCTCCGCCTGGGACGACTCCTGGTGGCCCCCGGCCCAGGGCACCACTATCAAACCAACGGACCACACACGCAACCTGGGCTTCATCCTGGACACCTCCCTGTCGATGACCAGACAAGTCAACGCCGTCTCATCTTCATGCTTCAACACCCTGCTCATGCTCCGCAAGATCTTCAGATGGATCCCCACCGAAACCAGGAACACCGCCACCCAGGCACTCGTCACCAGCCGACTGGACTACGGGAACACCCTCTACGCCGGAACCACAGCCAAACTTCATAAAAGACTCCAACGCATCCAGAACGCCTCCGCACGACTCATCCTGGACATCCCTCGACACAGCCACATCACCGGACACCTGAGAGACCTGCACTGGCTCCCCGTCAGCAAGAGAATCACGTTCAGACTCCTCACCCACGCACACAAGGCTCTCCACGACCTGGGGCCCAAGTACCTCAACGACCGCCTGACCTTCTACACGCCCACCTGCCAGCTACGATCGACTAGCCAGGCCCTCGCCACCGTACCACGCATCCGCAGAGCCACCGCCAGAGGAAGATCCTTCTCCTACCTGGCAGCCAAGACTTGGAACTCCCTCCCCACCCACCTACGGCACACCCAAGACCATCTCTCCTTCAGGAAGCAGCACAAGACCTGGTTGTTCGAGCAGTAACTTACCCCTCTCCCCCAGCGCCTTGAGATCCTCCCGGGTGAGTAGCGCGCTCTACAAATGCCGTGATTGATTGATTGATTGGTTAACACTTGCCATGTCATTGTGTGTTTTCCAAAAACCTTTCAGCCAGGTTGCTGTACAATATGGCTACAAAATGTTGACAAAGCCACTGTTGTCTATATTGGATTTATTAATCACAAAAAGGTACCAGAGGGTCAAGAGTAAGACAGGCTAATTATCGGAGACAGAGAAGGTGTGACGCTCCCACTTGCCATATGACTATAAGAGGAGTGATGTAGAACATGCCAGATCAAGATCAGTGTCTGGTCTCTGGCTCCCATCAGTCACCACTCGGAACCGCCCTTCATCATTTGGGGCTCCGAGGACCAACACTCTACTAGATCTTGGTTCTCTAGCAGAAAGGAATTAACCTTCCTGTTAGTTAGTATGTGTTGGTATTATGGTCGAGACCATATGTGTTGGTAAAGTAACTGACAGGGTTAAAAAGAGGGTGGTGTGCAGTGCAAAGAAAAACCAAAGAAGATGATAAAGGGGGTAAGTAAAATTGGTTTTAAGGAGCAAAAGAATAATTTAATAGAGTATAGCTCCTAGCACCAATATTAAAAAATAGCCAAGACAGGGTAGAATCTATGACCTGTCTAGTTGTTAAAAAGGGTTCCAAAGACAACCGGTAACCAAAGACCCTTTTATGTTGCCCGGCGGTATCGCCTCTATGACCCACCGATATTAATCAAATGAAGAAGCAGGCGCTGGAGACTGGAAGGCAGGAAACGAGGATTTTATTCTCTCCGGAGGAGAACACATCAATTCAGACAGCAAGTATCGTCACGAGGTGCTCTAACCACATCTCTGAGGCCTGGCCTCTTATACTAGGGTTTATGACCTTTATTGCACATAACACATTCTCGCAATACTTTAGTACTTGAAAGAACATCCTCGGAATCTTCCCTTCAGACCCGTTCCCACATACATTTACAGTTGGATTCCCCACCCCGGTCACAACAGGTGATGGTTGTCGCACAGCAGGGCATTCCGCCGATTCACGGAATGCATGGGGTTGGTCGGATCTCATGGGGTGGGGGCTTTGATCGATTCGGGGGTCTTTTGATGGGGAGGGGAAGCTTCCTACTGTACGGGGTAATAAACAGTATCCGCAGAGCCAGGTGGCGGCCTGGGAACAGGGAAGACAAACGGGGACACAGGAAAAGGGGGTTTGCATCAAAAGGGTTTGAGGCCATGAAAGGAATGAGGGGAGGTGTCGCGCTGGGAACAGGATGGGATTCCGTGGTGAAGCTGCGCTGAAGAGGGGTTTATGACCCAAGGCATGAGAGAGCGGGGGTTGTCAGCGTGCGGGGGAATGCTTGCGAGGTTAAGAGAGAGAGACGCGCTGGCTATCAGCGAGGGGCAGGGAGGTCATGGTGCTCAAAAAAAAAATGGCTACCGCTTACGCGCACGAATGGGCTTGGAAAAGGGGCAAGATGGCGCCGATAATGTTCACCAAGTTTGTACTTATTTTCCACAGTCCTCCCTTTAACATTTCCAAGACATCTTGCTGGCCTATTTCCTATCTACACCTATATGCAGCGATCATAAGTAAGGGAGAGGGGACTTAGGCGAAAGAACTGTACATAAACATCACATTATAAACATCATATTGAAAAATCTCATCATTTAGTAGGCGGGTTCATCGTTAAGTTGGTTGCAGAAAAAGTCATCGTAATGCAATATCAGACTAGAATTATGTAGCGAGGGCGTTGGGTACAGATCATAGAATAAGAACTGGTAAGTTATCATATAAGTAAGTCCTTTTTGTATACGGCGGGTGCATAGTCAGTCCAATGGTGGTTGGGAGAGAAATGAGATACAGTAAAAAAATATATATATATCAGAGTTCTCGTTGTCCTTTGTCGTCTTCTGTCGGCACTGTTGAGCACCTGGATTACCTATCAACAGAAATGTTCATGTGGATTGAGTCGTTGGGGGTCTGCGGGTAGGGGTGCATTCTGTTTGGTTTTCGTCAGACCTCGTAGGAGGAATGCGTTACGGTTTTGGAGCAGGTGCATCTTCTTCCGCAATGCAGAGCATAGATTTGCAATGGAAAATGCAATTGTTCCAGAATTGTGAGATCTGTTCGTTTCTTGAGTCTCTGTGGTGGGCATTTCCTGTTGCTTCCATCATCTTCAAGGTGCTTGGTAGCGGGCAGAACCACAGACTTTGTTTATCTTTTCTTCGGGGGCGACCCTTGGTGGAGTTCTAGGTCACCGTTCTGGGATTTAACATAGTTCGTGGTCTACTTAGTCGGAGCTCCCTCCCTTCTGACGCAGGGAGTACTCTTCTCTGGGTAGCTCAGTAGGATTTGGAGGAACTTGGGAGTTCGGGTGGAAAGGTGCGGGTGTGAACAGTCCTTATGGTAGGTCGGAGGAGGAGGGGATGGAGCAAGGCCAAGTCGGGAACAAATCAGGGGGACGGAGGGTTTGCGACAGGCGGGTCCGTAGCCATGTTCAGAGAGCGGGGACTTTTTGGCACACGTTGATCATAGAGCAGGGGCTTCAGGTCAGCCCTTTCCTTAGCTTTGTTTGAAACAGTGCCCCGTCCTGCGACTCCTTACTGCTGTGGTCTCGCCTCGGCCTCCGTCGCTGATGTTCCACCATCCGCAGTCAGGCCGCGTGCTCCCACATCCGGTCTCTTTCCCCTCCGACAGTGATACCCTTAAATGAGTGTTGAAAAGACAGTCTTTAGAGATTTTGCAGAAAAAAAGGTAATTACATAAATCTATTTTCTCTCCCAACACCAAGCAACTGGGGTAAGCACTCGCTACATTTGAGATTTTTGCGGCTAACGTATAAACAATTGATGATGGATTTGCTGGATTCCTTACAACTTCCTTTTGTTGGCTAATTCTTTGACGCTTTGATGATTATTACGTTCATTTGTCATATGTCTATTATAGTAGATGTCAGTTCTTCTGGCAGAGACCCATTTCCCTAGTACGAGTCTTGCAAGGCTAGGCTGGTCTTCAGGGCCTTGTATTTTACAAAAAGTGCAACGTGCTATTCACCATAGTCTGATAGGCATCCTTCTGAGGGATGAACATAGGCTAAACAAGTCTTCATTACATCAAAACATCTTATTTTCAGCAAGGCTTACAGCAACAAGGTCTTTCGATTTTCGATCTAATTTTTAACTTTGCATACATCTTTCTAACTTTCTATATAAATCCTCGCAACCTGGTTACTACAAAAACTCGGGGGGTGGTTTGCGATAATTATTAAACTTATCCTCAGGGAAGGTGGGATCTTATGAAAAACGATTAGGAACACAGCGAATCGGAGCAAGGGGCGTTTTTCAAGTTCTCGTTCAGGGCAGCTGATACCAAACTGGGGGCATTTTGGGTAGATGGGGGTGTCTCGATCATTTGCTTACTGTTTGGGGTACGGGGACAATTTGGAATGGGGGTGGTCGCATTACCACAGACATATTTTATCATAGAAGCCACTGACAAATAGTTCCCTGGCTGTGGGTCAAATTTAGGGAACCTCAGTCGTCTTACCTGTCCCTTTCCTACTGGCCAATTTAAATTTCATCCATATTTAGCAGAAAAGGAGAGGTAGTAACGTGGTACCGATACAATTTTATTTAGGACAAATTTGTGCAAATACTTGTGGTATTTGGGGCCAATCAGGAGGTGCACCAGGTTCGCCAATTAGGTGCCAGTCGCTAGGAAGAGGGAAAGTGTGGAGGGGTGAAAGAGTGAGAGAGAGAGAGAGAGAGAGAGAAAGAGAGAAAGAGAGAGAGAGAGAGACAATAGGCAAAACAGTACACATGGGACATAGAGAATGACCGTGTATTGTTTGGGCTATTCAGTGCGTTACCCAACGTTAGACGTTTCGGGTCTGTGTTAGGATGTAAAAAGCATGCAGTTTTGGGACAGAAAAGCATTAGATCTAGTACAAAAAGGTCGTGCATTGGGTAGGGCGTCCTTTTTGTGTCGTCTTGCAGCGGTAGTCCGTTTTCATGCATCGGGCGTGACGTGGTTCCAGATCCCTTACGATACTCTAATCGGGATTCTAATGTAACCTGCAGAGGGAAAAAGGGGGAAAAAAGGGGAGGTAGGGGGACAACATTCGAACACATCAAATGTATGGGCACGAAAGTCCTTTACTTACCACATACTCGTACTTATCTCTTCGGGATATAATCCCTTAGGGTTTTGGTTTCCTAAAGTCATGGGGGCAGGCAATGTGATAGGTGGTTCATGGGGAGGTTCGAGGATGGCATTAAGGATCGTGTGTAGTGAAAACGCTAAAAAGGAATCAGAGGTGCCTAGCGTGAGGTACCCGGTTTTGTAGATGTATCCGGCCTTCGGGATCCTTAAATCATTCCCAAAGCTGTGAGGTTCTAAGACATATCAGTTCTTCGTTTTAACCCGGTACCTTAGTACCTTCGACCACCATATCTTAATAACATTTTATCAATCACCCCGCTTTACTTTACCCATTCTCAGAAGTCGAGGTCCTTCTTCATATGTTAGTCCCTGAGCTTAGTCGCATATTTTGGAGGCAACGTATCATACCTGGGATCCGATCATCAATCCGGGGCCGGACAACCATTTCTCGGATAACCTTGAAAAAAGAGCAGAACGGTTGCGCATAGAAAAACCCTCCCACCGATACCCGCATTTACAAAAGTATGCGACGCCTATCCGTAGCTTTTTAAGACCTTTATTTGTAGATTTATTCAGTACGTAAAATGTGAGAGCGCAATTCATATTTTGGCCTGACATGTCGTCGATGGAAGCACATACAGTGGGGGGTTATTTTGTAGCACAAGAACATGTAAAAAAGGTCTAATTAATTATTTGCAAGTAACCAAAAACATTTCATTGCGTGACGAAGGAATCAGGGGCATTTCAGTTCATAAATGGAAACACAGTCAAGCTCATCGTAATCACATTTCCTAGATGTAAACCGCGGGTGTGCATCATAAGCGACGTTATGTATCAGTTACAACAAATATCAAAAATAAATTGTTCATTGAAATCAACATTTTACGGAACCCTTCTTAAATGTTCGCCAAGTGAACCCTCCTCCCTTTAACATCGAGTGCGCAATGGTTCGTATATATATATATATATATCTTAGTACATCAAGTTTCATTAGCTAAGGAACACCACGAGGCATCCGTTAGTTTCCATTGATACCGGCGCCATTTTGGGCGAGGCCGGCTTAATCCGGAAGTAGCATCAGAGGAAAAAATGTCCCCGACGATTGGCGGTTGGACCAGGGTCCCTTTCGGCAGTTCAAAAAACTGTGCTAGCAGAGGGGCTGGTGGTGTGGACCGTCAATCAAGAGAGAGAGGGGGTAGAGTCTTTCTTACCGGGTCATGTTGATGTTCAGCCGGAACTTACTCGAGTTCGTTAGCCCATAATGTTCCTGGGTGGTTCAGACGGAAGCTGATGCAGACACGAGAGCACCGCCATCTTGTTGCTAAGCCGTGGTTATTTCATTTGAGATCAATGCAACTGTTCCTCACCGGAAGCTTGAAGGGGCCGAGGGCTCTTGGGACTTTGGTAGAATCTTCAAAGTCGAGGGGATGTTTGTCGATGGTGGGGGCTTGCGCCCAGGTGGGCAAGTGCCCGAGTTGCAATTTCGGACAAAGTTACTCCAGCGGCCTAGACCCGCCTTTCGAGGGCCCAGACGCCATTTTGAGACCCTGTGGCAGCCACCTTTGCCGTATCCATCAGGAGTGGAAGAAAACTTCTTGTGATGGCGAAAGACAGAGCATCATGCGGCTGGAGCAGGACATTTTGGTTCGGGGCGCCAGGGTGCAGCAGTGGAGCCTTCATCTGGGGAGGTGAGGGAGGCTCACCCGTGCCGTCTCCCTCTCCCGGCGCATCCTACACCGTCCCTTGGAATCAGGGGCGCACATGATGACCACCCTACACCCCTGATTCCGACTCTTGGGGGACCACTGTACATCCGGTGCTCCGTAGATATGCCCGTCGGACATTGTATGTCCTGTGCTAAGGAAATATACCAGTCGGGCATTATGTGTCCTGTGCAGCGTAGGTATATGGCCGTCGCCCGGCTGGAGGACATCGGCGCCGGACTAGGGCAGGGAAGCCTCCTACCTGTGGAGGTGGAAGAGGCTCGTCCGCGTCGCCTCTTCCTCCCTGCCCACCCTGCATCCGTTCGATGGAGAAATTCGTGATGGCCGGACCAGGGGATACAAGGGAGGGGGTCATTTTCATCCGCCCCCTCCCTACTCGCGGTCCAGGGGACGCCATCCCTGGAAGGGTAGTATGGGAAGACCATTTCATTGCCTGCTGTGTGGAGTCTCCAGTACCTTCTCGCCAGCGATCTCTTTTGGCCCATGGTTGCTGGCAGGCCCCGCCCCACACGTGCTATGTGTTTCGGATGGGCGGGACCATCGAACTGTTACATTGGAAGACTTCCGGAGTGAGCATAATATGTTTTGTATTTTTCCTATTAGTAAAGTTTGTTTTTTAGAGAGTTCTACTAGTTATTCTATTTACTGTTGGTTGTGTGTTTTACCGTAATTAAATCCTAAGTTATATAATAGACGCTTGGCTTTCTTGAGTCTTTTCTCTAACGGGGGGTTGTTTACACTGGTCTGTAATTGTGTTTGGTTTTTCAGAGTGGGGGAGCAACAGAGAGCAATCAGTCCCAGAACTCTAACATGTCATTAAAATTGGTCTGACGAAATCTGTGCCACCGAGCATAATCAAACGGGGTGGTCCTGTCTGTTCTGTCTGCACTAGTCTGATTGGTTTTTATCTCACGCCTTTTTCCTTTCTGTCGGTCTGTCCTTTCTGTCAACCCTCCATTCTTACCTATGCTTTGCAGAGTCGGACATTGGGTTTTCCAGTGCCCGAGACATTTACAGAAAGCACATTGGTTTTGTTTTACATCTGTTCGTCCTGTGCATAGTGCCGGGGGATTACCTTCGGGTCGTCGTGTTCCGGGGTTGACTTGCCGGCACATCCCTCTACACCGTTCTCTTTCCATGTCTACTCCTCGGGACTGTGCCATTGCTGGCCCTTCCCTTTGCCTACTAGACGTTTGGAGGGTTGTCCGTCGTGTCCCCTCATCTTTTCTAAATTCGTCGCCTTCCCTTCGTCGTGTGGCTTCTTTGCGCCACATGCCGAGACTATCGAGCATAATAGGTGTTGTTTCATTCCTACGAAGGGCTATTTCTACCGTTTCTATTTTGTCAAGATCAAAGGATCCTCTCAGTGGCCACTGACTTTCTCGATCCTTTTTCGTATATTTATGCCATAGTTCACTGTAGGCTATAGCGATTAATCCATGCTTCATGAACATGTCCTTATTAGGGGTGCCTTCCAGCGGAGCCGGATGGTTCATCTCTAATAAGCGGTCCGGGCTAAACAGGCTACTAACCAGTGGGGAGAAGACAGGCATGACGGATCACAATGGGATAATAGTCAGCACTACCTATCTTATCACTGCGCGCAAAGACTAGATAGAATATTTCTATTCTACGTTGTTTGCACGTAGTGAATACCTCATGAACCAATTCTGAGCAATCAATGTTAGGTCAAAAATAAAAAATCAATATGGTCAATGGGGAGAATAAGTAGGCTCGCAAAGGTTCGCGTCACCTACCCTTTCACTATCTGTAAAGAGGGGACCTATTTTTCCCTGTTTGCAGACAGAGAATCTCCAGAAAACAATCTATAACAGTTAATCAATGGGGGGAAGGGGCAATTGTTCAGTGGGGGAGAAAGATAGGTCCGACGGGTGCGCACCTATCCTTCGCTGTTTATAAAGGGAGAGCCTGTTGTTTCTCCGTTTGTAGACAGTGAATCTCCAATAAATTAACAAAAAGTAATACTAGTATTTTCTCAACAATTATCAATCACGTTCAATTATCTATCACTTTCGCAATTCGTCGTGTTTACACGACCTTACCCGGACCGCATGGACCGTTTCTCGTCTTCCGAATCCAGCGCCCGATCGTCCTCTTCTCTTCGTACTTCTCGTGGCACTCCTGATGGTTCCCAGTCAGGACCGCAGATCACTCGAGAGAGGTCTGTTCGGAACCAGTGAAGTTCGGATGATCGGCTGTCAGATGAGGGTCTATCGGACAGGGTACCTTCCGATCGTTGCAGTCGTTCACTCTGTCGTCGGGACCTCTCCCACTGGATCCACGAGTCGCTGATGGGCCCCACGTTTGGGACGCCAATTGTTAAAAAGGGTTCCAAAGACAACCGGTAACCAAAGACCCTTTTATGTTGCCCGGCGGTATCGCCTCTATGACCCACCGATATTAATCAAATGAAGAAGCAGGCGCTGGAGACTGGAAGGCAGGAAACGAGGATTTTATTCTCTCCGGAGGAGAACACATCAATTCAGACAGCAAGTATCGTCACGAGGTGCTCTAACCACATCTCTGAGGCCTGGCCTCTTATACTAGGGTTTATGACCTTTATTGCACATAACACATTCTCGCAATACTTTAGTACTTGAAAGAACATCCTCGGAATCTTCCCTTCAGACCCGTTCCCACATACATTTACAGTTGGATTCCCCACCCCGGTCACAACAGGTGATGGTTGTCGCACAGCAGGGCATTCCGCCGATTCACGGAATGCATGGGGTTGGTCGGATCTCATGGGGTGGGGGCTTTGATCGATTCGGGGGTCTTTTGATGGGGAGGGGAAGCTTCCTACTGTACGGGGTAATAAACAGTATCCGCAGAGCCAGGTGGCGGCCTGGGAACAGGGAAGACAAACGGGGACACAGGAAAAGGGGGTTTGCATCAAAAGGGTTTGAGGCCATGAAAGGAATGAGGGGAGGTGTCGCGCTGGGAACAGGATGGGATTCCGTGGTGAAGCTGCGCTGAAGAGGGGTTTATGACCCAAGGCATGAGAGAGCGGGGGTTGTCAGCGTGCGGGGGAATGCTTGCGAGGTTAAGAGAGAGAGACGCGCTGGCTATCAGCGAGGGGCAGGGAGGTCATGGTGCTCAAAAAAAAAATGGCTACCGCTTACGCGCACGAATGGGCTTGGAAAAGGGGCAAGATGGCGCCGATAATGTTCACCAAGTTTGTACTTATTTTCCACATAGTGGTGTAACGTGGTCGACATGTTTCAGCAAAAACCGGCCAATAGCCTTGCTTTCTTCAGGACCTTAAATGTACAGCTACTGCAAACAAAAAAACCAAATGTGACAAAAGTATAACAAATAAGTGAAGTGAAATATAGGAACGACACTGAAAAGTCACCTGAACCTCCAGGTGTGTCTGTTCCAGATCTTCTCACATAGTCAGCAGTGGGCTGAAATAAAAAGGCATGGCATGAGCTAATCCCTCCATACCTGTCCGAAATAAGCCTGCTTGTTGCACCTGTTGTAATCATCAACATAGGTGTAGTTCACGTCTCGGGATCTGAACGAACACACTGACCAGACTAGTGCAAAACAATACTCGTGGAAATTGAAGCATTTCAAGTTTCACAGGATGCTTCTTACCTGGTTTGTAAGAAGTGTACACCTCACCCCGCCTGGCTGCGGCTCAGGACTGGTGAAGCACCGCTCTAGAAAAGGTGAATAAATTCAAAAACAAGAATCATCCACCATGTAGTGCCTGAATTTGATCAATCTGGGCTATGGAATTTTGTAGTGTATAGATTCTAGCAAATAGTGAGAGGCGGTGAAGGATGTCATATCCGCTTAAAAAGTTGGGACTTATCATGTTGTTATCCTGTTATTACATACATCCTTCAGTTACACAATCTGATACCAAAGAAGTTGTCTAATCTAGCAGGACCATCTGATCCCGTTCAACAGACTAGGTCAAATAGGGAAGATTAAGTGCCCCGTGGTTGAAGGACCACCATCCAGCAGAACACTGATATCTGTTCTAAAGTGATCCGCATGCTGAAATAGCGTGTTACCGCTCGATAGAATTAAGGTAAGATTAAGTGCCCCGTGGCTGAAGGACCACCCTCCAGCAGAACACTGATATCTGTTCAAAAGCGATCCGCATGCTGAAATAGCGTGTTACCGCTCGATAGAATTAAAAGAAAATGCAGCGCGCACTCTTACCTATCCGTCGGTACTTCCTAGCGGCATCTGTGCCGTCAGGGGAGGTGCCGGCGGTCTGTTTCTGTTTAGGTTATATCCCGCTGGACCTCATTGGTCAGAGACACTCACGTGACGCGCCATTAGAGACGGCAAGCGTACATGATGTTACAGAGCCACTGATTGGATTAGTTGCGGGCCGACTGCCCAATGGCGTGCTAGGTAGATTGTAAACACCAGAGTTAGATTTAGATAGACGGGTGAGCCTACGGTGATACAGGTTCATTATTGTGTTTACGCCTGGGGGGGAGCCCCGCATGCAGCTTTGTGGTCATGATTGAATAAACTTATGGTGTGATGAATAAGCGGAAATGTGCAATATCGCTCAGGTAGCGGCAATGAGAATTGCAGTGACCATGTCAAGAATCATATGGTCACGGTAGTCAAAACGGTCATACAGTAAAAGACATGAAGACCAAAAGTGTGGTTGGGCACAGTTTCATAGAGGTATGTCTGCTGGATGTAAATGCTAAAGGGGCATATCATCAGAATCTGGTAGTTTGGATATATTGGATTTATGCCCTTCCCTTCTTACTTTGTGCAATAGATATGCAAGACCTGAAGCTTTGCCAATGCTTGTTTTTCCTCTCAGGAGGTGACAAAACTGGCAAGCAACAAAGCAGGAATGAACAGTGCAAGCAAGAACGCAGGTGAAGGGAAAGCAAGAAGAGGGGTGTAGTGTCCTCCCAGCCCTGTAGCATTTAAATGAATTACGCCTCACAAGGAGCTCGGTACACATCTTTATTCTCTAGAGTGTAAACGTTAACTGGCATGTATAGTGTCATTAATTTTACTAACCACACTGTTGAAAATAAACCTCCACAATACAAAGGCAGATAAGTCCATCCAAGGTTTATTGGAGCATGCAAAAAGTCCATAGTAAATTCAGCTCAGAGAGAGATGCCAGCCAGTAATCCCAACCGCCACTTCTGGCAACTAACCACCCACACAAACATTCCCCTTACCAGCCTTCTACCCCCAACATTATATTTCATCCCAATGTGCCATACATCTCCCCCCAACAACCTATAGCAAACTACAAAATGGGAAAAAAATGTAAGTTATATATTTACACAGGTCATTACACCAATTGAGAAAAACCTTGTACATCACTAAGAAACGTCCATAGAATCACTACACATCTTAAGATCCCCTTTTCCATCATGAACTCTTTAAGATACCCTGGCAATTTCCTCTCACTCACACTGTGACGTACCAACACTTCAGGAGCATTTTGAGCTCCACCACCTGCCACAACAAGACTTCCACTCTCACACCTCTCATTCACCCTCAAATTAGCTTCATTTCCTGTCCCATCACCCATCAAGTATCCACTCGCATCCTCCTGAAAATTCCACTCTTGTCCACCATGTGCTCTAGCCCCCTTACATAAACTCACATGGCGTAAATTCCACAACATTCCATCCTCAAGTCTTACTGCACATTGTAACACATTCACAATCATCAATTTATCCAACCAACAAGGTGTTTCGTTTTTTACCAGGCCTGGTTTTCTCACTTGCACGTAGTGACCTACAGAAACATTCAGAATTGTCTTGCCCACATTGACCAGGGTTTGATATATTTTCTGCTTACACTTCATTCTAAGATTAACCTCCGACTTACTTTCCTCTCCCTTTTTACATCTCAACCACCATGGTACAAGTTTTGAAGGAGGTTTTCCCCCTCTTAACACCTCAAACGGCGTTCTACCTATATCAGAGTGCGGAGTAATCCTGTATGATAACAACATACTTTGAAGAGCTTGCTTCCATGAGAACCTAGAATTAAGTGCCAATGTTATTACCTCTTTAACCACTCTATTCAACCTCTCAAGCTGGCCATTACTTTCGGGATGATACAATGACACCCTCACATGCTTGATCCCACACCTTTCCTAGAACAATTTCATTTTACCAGATGTGAACTGTACACTGTTATCAGAGACCAACGTTACTGGAACACCTTCCCTAGAAAAAACATCCTCCATAAAATCAATAACCCTCTACGTGGTCACACTACCAACAATACGTAATCTGGTCCCTTAAAATATTTATCAATGAGAACAATTGCGTTCGTCTCCTAAGATGGCAACATGGTGAAAGGCCCAATAAAATCAATAGCAACTTCTGCTGTGGTCCTTCAGAAAATCGTATAATTTGTAAAGCAATCACAACAGGTTTACTCAGCTTCTCACTCAATTGACATGTATTACACTCCCTTACCCAACAACCTAGCATTCCATCCACTCCCAGTCACCAATAATGTTCTTTTATTTTCCTCCTGGTACTTGGCATTACCCCATGACCTTCATGACCAAACTTATCAATGCATCCACACATTCCAATAGGAGGTACAATCCTATCTCCTCTCAAAACAATACCATTGCACACAGACAAGTCACTACTCCAGACATTTCCAATATATTCCTTAAACATAAGAGCACTTCATCTTTTCCCATTTCATCCATCCATTTCACCTCTGACAACTCTAACCCACTCTCAGCATCACTTCCCTTACCAAGTCACATCCTCATATGTGTACGCCACCTCACATTCATTCTCATCCTTTTCATGTGTTGCACATGATTCTAGTGGTAACCATGATAACCCATCAGCAACACAATTGTTCTTGCCTGGAACATGTTTGATATCATGATGATGCATTTAAAACCTTGAAGCTAACCGTGCTAACCACGGTATTAGATTGTTCCAACCTCCTGGTTTTAATATATTTACCAAAGGTTTGTGATCTGTACAGATGTTGAATTTTCTCCCCTAAATATACATTCTGAACCATTCTATATCCCATGTTGCAGCAAGTAATTCCTTTTCTTTTACGGAATAATTCCTTTCTGCTAATATCAGGGTACGAGATGCATATGCCACTACCCACTCATTAATATCCTCTTTCTCAGATAACACTTGTCCAACTCCGTAATCACTGGCATCCAAAGATATGATACAATTCACTCCCATTACAAATTATGTTAAACATGGTGCATTTACAAACACAATTCTTAATTGCTGCAAACTCCTCACTTTGCACCTTCCCCCAACATAACACCACATTGTTTTTAGTGAGGCCTACAAGTACTCCATCTGTGAAGCGTAATTCTTCACAAAACAGGAATAAAATTCTGTCAGCCCCATAAAAGACATCAGTTGTTCTTTACTCTTGTGTTCTGGGGCCTTCATAGTGTCCTCTACATTACAGATTTTAGGACGTACACCTTCCCTGGATATAACATGCCCCAGTATTCCAACTGCTGGTTTCCAAAATTACACTTTTCTTCTGTTACTGTTAGGCGGTTCTTCATTAAAGCATGTAAATCCTCCCTCAAAATCCTGTCATTTTGTCTTGATCCTTTTCAAATATTAAAATATCGCCTTGAAACATCATCACACCTGTAATACCTGATAGAACCCTGGACATCTCCCGCAGGAACACAGGTGATGCACTTCCCAGACCAAACAGCATCCTTTTATACTGGAACATGCCCTCAGGTGTTATAAAGGCTGTACAATGCCTAGACTCAGGATCCAGTTGAATCTGATGATAAGCGCTGGTCAAATCAATTGTATTAAAAACAGTAGCCTCCCTAACAGACAATAACAGTTCTTGCAAATCGGGTGATGGAAAACACCCACCCAAATAGCCTCATTAGAACAGCGTAAGTCCACACACAATCTTAAATCTCCGTTAGACTTCAAAGAAATTACAATCAGAGATACCTAATCTGAACTCTATATTGATTCAATAATGTTTTTTTCACATCATTTCTGTATCATATTTTTTAACTTTGCTCTGTAGTTCAACAGAACATTCTTCAATTTCTGACTTACATGCGTAGCATTTTTTGCTCAAAACAATCCTATGTTTAAAACATATCATACTGCCCAACTGGCCCACAAACACACTCGGGAATTCTTTCTTCAAATTAGAATACACCATTCTTTTCCCACCATGGTTACTCTCCTCATCCACAGAAACACAGACGTATTAGCACATGGATCCATCTTCGGCCCAAGTTATAAAATATGAGGCCGCCCCAGAATCATAGCACCTTTTTCAGCCACAAACACTTCACCAGCACACTACCTACCTGTAAACTTTAACTCAGCTTTCAAAACCCCCACCATCGGGATCTTATGTCCAGAATAACTACCTGTTGTAATGCAAGTTTTCTCCAACTTCCTACCTGGTCACAATTGTACAAACAATGTTTTACCCATTATAGTATACCACACACACAAGTCCACCATAAATTTAACCTGTACACCATCAATGCTCAATAAACACCTAGGCAAAGATACACCCTTCCTCTCGCATGCCTCCCCCTGGATGTTCAACACTACTCACACACTCCTCCGCTACAAAATGAACCATCCTCCCCATGTTTTTGCACACACAAGTGAAACATCATTTTTTCTTATACATACTGCACACCTTGACAATTGCAGTGCACACTTTAGAATTGCCCAAATGGGTAGTCAAACCACACCATTAGCACAACAGCAATTTGTAATTAAAACTGGAGTCATTATTACTACAAGTTCCACTGGTGCACTTAGCATCCCAATTCTTTTTTTTCTCCATGCTTTTCTCACCTTCAACCACAGAAACCACACCATCATTCTTGATCTCCTTACTTACAACTTGAATACATTTCTCTGTTACATCAATGCTTCTAGCGACCTCAACCACTGCCTTTAAAGACAATTCCCCAGAAGTCCATTGTTTTCCTGGATCTTCTTGGATTTCGTTTTTATCAAAAATTGATCCCTTAACACACGGTCATACGTACACGTAACTGCTAACTCTCCTAATGCCGCCTTATACTGATCTTTTATCTCATCCTCTTTCTGTTTCCTAGAATAAAAGTGCTATCCACGGCGAGATAGATATCTCGGCGTGGATAGCACTGTGCTAATCCTATGCTTAAAAACTTTGATAGAAAAACAGACATTTGAGGTGAGCACATCTAGAGTGTCGCTGGTGTTGAGAGTGCTCTAACAGGAGCTGCATTCCACCTAAACTTGAGAACTACCCAGAGTTCTCTCCTTCTTTTTTGCATTATTTATGCGTCACCCTATGCCTGAAAGGGTTTTGTTTTGACTTAATACTGGGTGCTCCCTTGTGTCTGGACAAAGCTATACCTCTCTGAAGAGCTCTAATTAGAGCGAAACACTGTGTCAGGGGTTGCTTTTACTCATTTCAGGTTGGCTTGAGTTGGTATTTTACCAACTCAAAGTTGTAATATTGTGCCTGGAGTGATAAATGGCTTTTGTGATTTTACAGCTCGGCAAGGGCAGCACTGTACTAGTCATATGCTTAAAGACTTTGCTGTATAAATGGCAAAAGACTTTGTCTTTTTCTATCTCGGCGTGGATAGCACTGTGCTAATCCTATGCTTAAAAACTTTGATAGAAAAACAGACATTTGAGGTGAGCACATCTAGAGTGTCGCTGGTGTTGAGAGTGCTCTAACAGGAGCTGCACTCCACCTAAACTTGAGAACTACCCAGAGTTCTCTCCTTCCTTTTTGTATATATATATATATATATATATATATATATATATATATATATATATATATATATTACCTATTGGCTGTTGCCAGTAGGTAGTTATAGTTAGGACCTAGTTTCCATAGGAAATTCCCAACATTCTATTTGGAATATCTTTGGCGCTGGTGGACGAATCTTCGCGAAATGCTCCCAAAAAATGGCCTACTCCGCTCCGCTCCTTCTCTGAAAGTTTGGGGTTGATTCGTCAAGCGGGGGCCGAGAAAAAAGGGGGGTCCCAAAACATGTTTTTCCCCTGCAATTTTCCATAGGACCTTTAGCCAGGGCTACAGCCCGAACGGCTGAACGGAATTACACCAAATTTGGCAAAAAGGTAGAGTTCGGTTCGCGGATCACGCTTTTTGTTAAATGGTGTAAATCCGTTACGTAGTTCCTGAGAAAATCAAAAGTAAAATCATAGATATATCTATAGGCGAGTACCGTACGCGTACCTTCCCGAGCACGAGCTGAATGCTAATTGGCTGTCAACACTCCAAACCAGGAACTGTTGGCAGCCATCTTGTGCCTCGGTAGAACCGAGGCACAAGAAAGCAGAAAAATAAATGCGCAGAGCGCAAAAAGGGGGCAGGGTAGAAACACCCTGACCCCCTAGGCCTGCACAGGGGTCTCACAAGGACCCCCTGAGCAGGACCCCCTGCAGCCCCAGGGACCGCCACCCCCGGGGCTTTGATATTAATGATGGGGGGCCTATAAGGCGCCCCGGGGACCGCCACCCCCCCGGGTCTTCGTTTTTTTTATTTAAAAAAATAAAAATAAACCTATGTGGGGGGGGGCTCAGCCCCGGGGACCACCACCCATGGGGCTTTTAAGAGGTGGCAGTGGGGCCGCGCAGTTCCCCTCCTGGAGCCCTCGATGGCCCTGTGGACCGCCACCCCCCCCAGGGCCGGCTCCTGCAGTGTCCCGGGGTGCCCACCCTCGGGACACTGCTGTTTGATATGGTAGGGCGGGAGCCTCGCGGCTCCCACCCTACCACAGCAAACTGCTTTGATTTTTGAGAGAGAGAGAGCAGGAAACCTGCTCTCTCTTTCAAAAATCAAAGCGGATTGCTTTTCTGCATGGGGAGCAGCATGAATGTGTGTATCAAGGGTTATATTAGGGTCAGAGGTCTGCCACTCTTTCACAAGGATGATGTCATCAGTGATGTCATTTGAGATATCATCAGTGATGTCATGATTGATGTCACTGACCATGTCATGAGTGATGTAATATGTGATGTCATCAGCAGTGCATTGTGGGCGCGCAAGTCATAGTTAGCGGAACTAACTATAACAGGGGAATTTCAAAGGTTTTGTATGAGTGAAATGTCCAGCTAACTATAACATGTGTGAAACCTATGGTTTTTTCAATGAATATATATATATATGTTCACACCAAATGCCCTTAAGCTCGGAGAGGGCACACAAAGCAGTCCCTACCATCCGATCTGCACCTCGAGGCTGCTTTCAGTTTTTTGGATCCATTTCATTATTCCATTTGCCGACGCGTTTTGAGGCAGAACGCCTCTTCTTCGTGGGCTACTGCACAGGGACAATGATGGCTCACCAGTGTTGTCTTGGTATTAATCTTTATTTGATTGAGAACACCACCCACAGTGGGCGTGGCACACAAGAGAATGCCTGATGGCATGCTGGTACTTGTGGTTCCAATGGTGACCATTTCTTAAAAACCTATAGTAGGCTCATTGTTTCGGTGTCCTTTCTGAGCATTGTAAAACCGGTAGTAGGTAGGATCAAGAGACTGGAAGCTGTTTGAGCACTGGGGCTGCACACTTATGGAACGAAGGCAGTTTGCATTCCAAGCCTTCCCACACACCTTTGGAAATGGTACTCCTCTCCCACGGCAAGGACTGCCGTGTTAATAATGTTCACACCAAATGCCCTTAAGCTCGGAGAGGGCACACAAAGCAGTCCCTACCATCCGATCTGCACCTCGAGGCTGCTTGCAGTTTTTTGGATCCATTTCATTATTCCATTTGCCGACGCGTTTCGAGGCAGAACGCCTCTTCTTCATGGGCTACTGCACAGGGACAATGATGGCTCACCAGTGTTGTCTTGGTATTAATCTTTATTTGATTGAGAACACCACCCACAGTGGGCTTGGCAAACAAGGGAATGCCTGATGGCATGCTGGTACTTGTGGTTCCAATGGTGACCATTTCTTAAAAACCTATAGTAGGCTCATTGTTTCTGTGTCCTTTCTGAGCATTGTAAAACCTGTAGTAGGTAGGATCAAGAGACTGGAAGCTGTTTGAGCACTGGGGCTGCACGCTTATGGAACGAAGGCAGTTTGCATTCCAAGCCTTTCCACACACCTTCGGAAATGGTGCTCCTCTCCCACGGCAAGGACTGCCGTGTTATTAATGTTCACACCAAATGCCCTTTGGCTCGGAGAGGGCACACGAAGCAGTCCCTACCATCCGGTCTGCACCTCGAGGCTGCTTGCAATTTTTTGGATCTATTTCATTATTCCATTTGCCGACGCGTTTTGAGGCAGAACGCCTCTTCTTTGTGGGCTACTGCACAGGGACAATGATGGCTCACCAGTGTTGTCTTGGTATTAATCTTTATTTGATTGAGAACACCACCCACAGTGGGCGTGGCACACAAGAGAATGCCTGATGGCATGCTGGTACTTGTGGTTCCAATGGTGACCATTTCTTAAAAACCTATAGTAGGCTCATTGTTTCGGTGTCCTTTCTGAGCATTGTAAAACCGGTAGTAGGTAGGATCAAGAGACTGGAAGCTGTTTGAGCACTGGGGCTGCACGCTTATGGAACGAAGGCAGTTTGCATTCCAAGCCTTCCCACACACCTTTGGAAATGGTACTCCTCTCCCACGGCAAGGACTGCCGTGTTAATAATGTTCACACCAAATGCCCTTAAGCTCGGAGAGGGCACACAAAGCAGTCCCTACCATCCGATCTGCACCTCGAGGCTGCTTGCAGTTTTTTGGATCCATTTCATTATTCCATTTGCCGACGCGTTTCGAGGCAGAACGCCTCTTCTTCATGGGCTACTGCACAGGGACAATGATGGCTCACCAGTGTTGTCTTGGTATTAATCTTTATTTGATTGAGAACACCACCCACAGTGGGCTTGGCAAACAAGGGAATGCCTGATGGCATGCTGGTACTTGTGGTTCCAATGGTGACCATTTCTTAAAAACCTATAGTAGGCTCATTGTTTCTGTGTCCTTTCTGAGCATTGTAAAACCTGTAGTAGGTAGGATCAAGAGACTGGAAGCTGTTTGAGCACTGGGGCTGCACGCTTATGGAACGAAGGCAGTTTGCATTCCAAGCCTTTCCACACACCTTCGGAAATGGTGCTCCTCTCCCACGGCAAGGACTGCCGTGTTATTAATGTTCACACCAAATGCCCTTTGGCTCGGAGAGGGCACACGAAGCAGTCCCTACCATCCGGTCTGCACCTCGAGGCTGCTTGCAATTTTTTGGATCTATTTCATTATTCCATTTGCCGACGCGTTTCGAGGTAGAACGCCTCTTCTTCATGGGCTACTGCACAGGGACAATGAAGGCTCACCAGTGTTGTCTTGGGATTAATCTTTATTTGATTGAGAACACCACCCACAGTGGGCGTGGCACACAAGGGAATGCCTGATGGCATGCTGGTACTTGTGGTTCCAATGGTGACCATTTCTTAAAAACCTATAGTAGGCTCATTGTTTCTGTGATCTTTCTGAGCATTGTAAAACCTGTAGTAGGTAGGATCAAGAGACTGCAAGCTGTTTGAGCACTGGGGCTGCACGCTTATGGAACGAAGGTAGTTTGCATTCCAAGCCTTTCCACACACCTTCGGAAATGGTGCTCCTCTCCCACAGCAAGGACTGCCGTGTTATTAATGTTCACACCAAATGCCCTTAAGCTCGGAGAGGGCACACAAAGCAGTCCCTACCATCCAGTCTGCAACTCGAGGCTGCTTGCAGTTTTTCGGATCCATTTCATTATTCCATTTGCCAACGCGTTTCGAGGCAGAACGCCTCTTCTTCATGGGCTACTGCACAGGGACAATGACGGCTCACCAGTGTTGTCTTGGTATTAATCTTTATTTGATTGAGAACACCACCCACAGTGGGCGTGGCACACAAGGGAATGTCTGATGGCATGCTGGTACTTGTGGTTCCAATGGTGACCATTTCTTAAAAACCTATAGTAGGCTCATTGTTTCTGTGTCCTTTCTGAGCATTGTAAAACCTGTAGTAGGTAGGATCAAGAGACTGCAAGCTGTTTGAGCACTGGGGCTGCACGCTTATGGAACGAAGTTCTATATCACGTTCACTTGGAACATACCAAAATAAGGAATAGTATTGGGGGAGGGGAGCGCAAGGAAAACAAGGCACAGCAAGGTAAACCAAATAAGGAGATGCAATATCTGATGTAACACATTTCAAAGATATAACACATCTTTTCCTTTACAATAATACACGTTTCTCTTGAAGAACCCCCCTTGATGGGGTCCTAATTCTTGAAGAGGTCTTGACCCTCTCAGCAGTGGTTCTTTCCCCATGATCGACAAGAGTAGGGTTAAGTTCTTTCTCTCCCTCATCACTTTCCGAGGTTTGAAGTATTTCCTCAACTCCCATGCCTTGCATAACGGGGAAGGAAGTTGGGCCTTTTTTGCTCTGGGTCGAGATTATGGTGTGCATTGTCATGGTCAAATGTTTTCTCTTCATAAGAACTTCTTCCTTCACTAATACACTTGCCAGCCCTCGTAATACTCCCAACATTTTCTTTCTTGAGTGATGACACTCCGTTTATTCAATTTCACTATTTTGAGTGCCCTAGAATACCTTGGTCTACCTTTCTCCACCTTTACTGGTAATTTTATGTGTACCACATCTCTCAACACCAACTCAGGAGAAAGTGCTTTATGCGTCATGTCATAGCTCTGTTTGGCTCAATTATGGTACTTGGTGTCCCATTGGTTTATGTTGTGAGTCCCCAGTTCTCATAGGTTGGATCACAGCCAAATGAAGGGCTGCAGCGCAATGTTTTTTAGCTGTGGTGCGTCATGATCTGTCCGCTGGCATTGTGGTCCTTGATGTCCACATTCCGCCTAAAAGGCGGATTCTGTCCTGATGGACTGATCCTGTTAGGCCAACGAAGCACGTGACACCCTCTGCTTTTGATTTTCTCTGCAGTCTCTGTTTACCCCTCAATTGGGGCAGTAGTTGTTAACACACCAAGTGCACCCCACGCCAGCCGTTGGATGTCATCACAAGATGTCACTGCAGGCGCCCATCTGATGGATCGGCGTCCTTACGCTTGTATAGTCCACGCCAGAGGTCGGCAGAGTCATCAGGGCCACAGCGGTTCAAACGGTTTATCAATGTTACTGCTCCAAAGTCCCACCAGAACCGCTTGAACTCCAGGGGCGGGTGCTCGAATTGACGAGGGTGAGGTCTCGCATAAAAATTAAGACTATTATCCAAAGGATATGCAGCACTCGCAGGGTGTAGATAATTCTTTATTAGCAGCTCTCCATATGCATTTCGGCATCTAAGCCTTCTTCAGTGTCTGAACTGCTCAATTATGGTACTTGGTGTTCCATTGGTTTATGTTGGGAGTCCCCAGTTCTCATAGGTTGGATCACAGCCAATGGAAGGGCTGCAGCGCAATGTTTTTTAACTGTGGTGCGTCATGATCTGTCCGCTGGCATTGTGGTCCTTGATGTCCACATTCCGCCTAAATGGTGAATTGTGTTCTGATGGACTGATCCTGTCATGCCAGCGAAGCACGTGACACCCCCTGCTTTTAATTTTCTCTGCAGTCTCTGTTTACCCCTCAATTGGGGCAATAGGTTGTTAACACAACAAGTGCACCCCACGCCAACCGTTGGATGTCATCACAAGATGTCACTGCAGGCGCCCATCTGATGGATCGGCGTCCTTGGGCTTGTATAGTCCACGGCCAGAGGTCGGCAGAGTCATCAGGGCCATGGCGGTTCAAACGGTTTATCAATGTTACTGCTCCAAAGTCCCACCAGAACCGCTTGAACTCCATGGGCGGGTGCTCGCATTGACGAGGGTGAGGTCTCGCATAAAAACTAAGGCTCTTATCCAAAGGATATGCAGCACTCGCAGGGTGTAGATAATTCTTTATTAGCAGCTCTCCATATGCATTTCGGCATCTAAGCCTTCTTCAGTGTCTGAACTGCTCAATTATGGTACTTGGTGTCCCATTGGTTTATGTTGTGAGTCCCCAGTTCTCATAGGTTGGATCACAGCCAATGGAAGGGCTACAGCGCAATGTTTTTTAGCTGTGGTGCGTCATGATCTGTCCACTGGCATTGTGGTCCTTGATGTCCACATTCCGCCTAAATGGCGGATTCTGTCCTGATGGACTGATCCTCTTAGGCCAGCGAAGCACGTGACACCCTCTGCTTTTGATTTTCTCTGCAGTCTCTGTTTACCCCTCAATTGGGGCAGTAGGTTGTTAACACACCAAGTGCACCCCATGCCAACCGTTGGATGTCATCACAAGATGTCACTGCAGACGCCCATCTGATGGATCGGTGTCCTTGGGCTTGTATAGTCCACGGCCAGAGGTCGGCAGAGTCATCAGGGCCACAGCAGTTCTAATGGTTTATCAATGTTTCTGCTCCAAAGTCCCACCAGAAACGCTTGAACTCCAGGGGCGGGTGCTCGCATTGAAGAGGGTGAGGTCTCGCATAAAAAGTAAGGCTCTTACCCAAAGGATCTGCGGAACTCGCAGGGTGTAGATAATTCTTTATTTGCAGCTCTCCATATGCATTTCGGCATCTAAGCCTTCTTCAGTGTCTGCACTGCTCAATTATGGTACTTAGTGTCCCATTGGTTTATGTTATGAGTCCCCAGTTCTCATAGGTTGGATCACAGCCAATGGAAGGGCTGCAGTGCGATATATTCACTAGAAAAACTATGGGTTTCAGGGACGTTATAGTTAGAAATTAGCATTTAAAAAAACTTACAAATTCACTGAAAAAAACAGGTTACAGGGGTGTACATCAGTGATTTCATTTGAGTTGTCATCAGTGATGTCACTGACCATGTCATGAATGATATAATATGTGACATCATCAGGAGTGCATTGCGGGCGTGCGAGTTACAGTTAGAAGAACTAACTATAACGGAGACATTTCTATAGATTTGTACGAGTGAAATGTCCAGCTAACTACAACACCCCTGAAACCTATTGTTTTTTCAGTGAATTTCTAAGGTTTTTTAAATGCTAATATCTAACTATAACATCCCTGAAACCTATGTTTTTTTTCAGTGAATTGCAAAGGTTTTTTAAATGCTACTTTTTAAGTGCAATAGTAGTAATATGTATTTATTTGTACTGATTTTCTACAGTTTTTTAGGTTTAAAGCATTTTATTAAGGCAAAAAGAACATAGGAGGTAAGGGAACATGAGGGGTAGGGTTACATACATTCAGGTGAAAAGAGCTGAGTATAAATCTAGGAGTGCGATGGTGGACAAAGCTACTGCAAAAAGAGAAATCAAATGGTGAAATGATAAGGGCTGAATACAGTCGACACCATCGAGCAGATCAAAAAATGAAAGGCAATAAATGCGAGAAACCAACCCCACCACCCCCCAGAACCCCTCCCTCCAAACTTCCCCAACTCACCCCTACACCCTCCCACCTCCCCCCCGTCCAGTACTCAGCTATAACGCATTCTGCCCACCCGCCACGCCCCCCGCCCCGTGAGCCCAGATCTTGTGTCCCCTTAGTCAGTTGAGATCACCGGTGGCGTTAGTCTCAGAAGCCTGAGGTACCTCGGACAGGTGAGTTCTCTAAATTCTGTAGTAAGAAGCGCATGAAAGGGTTGCCATAGCTCATCAAATTGGTCCACGTCCCCCGCCACCACAAGCGATAGTTTCTCCATACCCAGCACATGCCAAAGCCTGTGTAGCCAGCCTGTGATGGAGGGGACCGTGGTGGTACGCCAGTGAATCAAGATGTTCTGAATCGCTGAACCCAGCGCTATCGCAATTTGTCTACCCCTGCGGGACTTCAGCGGGTACATCAGGCCATTCGGGAGGCCCAGCAATACATACGCCGGGAAGCGTGGCAATTCAGTCTCAAAATGAACATCAATCTCGTTGAGGACCTCCTTCCAATAAGCCCCCAACAAGGGACAGTCCCAAAGTATATGTGTAAGGGTCCCCACTCGACCACACCCCCTCCAGCACTCCTTCTCAATATGCCTATTCATTTCGTGTAGCCTCTCCGGGGTATAATATCAATACGTGGACACCTTGGTGAGTGTTTCCGTGAGACCGGTATGATATGCAGAGTGTCTCGCCCGGTGCGCAATTTGATCCCATTCTTTATGACTAAGCGTCCTTCCCAGTTCCCTATTCCAGCGTTCCCTACCCGGGTTATAGAAATGAAACGGAGGGGGCTGCAGGAATTTGTAAAGGTCGGTAATGAGCTTTGCATCAGAGGCGCGGGTCACTAATCACCGCTCGTATGGCGTTATCTGGCGGTCAGCAGTGCCCCGCACCTGAGACTGAAGTGCCCAGTGCCTAACCTGCATATACCGTAATCTATCCGACTCAGGCAGTTGGAACTCCTGTTTCAATTGCTGAAAAGGGACCACTCCCTCCGGTCCATATATCTGGAAAAGCGCTTGGCAGCCCGCTGCCCTCCAGTGGGAGAAAGCACCTGGTTCTATCCCGGGGGAGAAATCAGGGTTATCCACTATCGGCGTGAAAGGCGAAGGGAACGTGGTGAGTTCACGAACTTCATTGACTGTGTCCCACACCCTCAAGGGGACTCGCGTGACGAAGGAGGCATAGAGGTTGGGGGGCCGATGAATCCGGCGCAAGAATGGAACGTCCTGGAGGGGGCGCCCCGCCACCGCCTGGTCTTGAAAGAGCCAGTGCTTGTCGGATTCCCACCTGCTCCACTCCACGAGGTAGCGCAGCTGCGCCGCCTGGAAGTATTTCCGCAGGTCCGGGATACCAAGGCCCCCCACCTCCGGGGCCAGCGTGGAAAGAACCCTCTTCATCCTCGGCTTGCGGCCTTGCCAGACGAAGCGTGCAATGTCGGCTTGTGTCTGTCTAATCCAGCCCACAGGTGGCTGAAGCGGCAAGGCTCGAAAGAGGTACAAAATTTGGGGCAGGACCGTCATCTTGACCGCCGCAATCCTGCCTAGCCAGGACAGCAGGCTTTTACTCCAGCGGCCCAGCTCTTCCTTGATTTTCTTGCTAAGAGAGGCATAGTTGGCCGAAACCATCGCCGGCAACGTTGGTGCTAGCAGAATCCCCAGATACGGCACCAGGGACGATGACCACTGCATAGGAAAGATCCGCTGCAGTTCTTGTCTGGTATCCGCGGCCAGGGACACATCCAGAGCCACCGACTTGCCCATGTTCATCTTAAAACCAGCCACTTTCGAAAAAGCGTCTAGTTCCTGAATCCACGCGGGGAGGGCCCGTCTAGGATCGTCCAAGGTCAACAGGACATCATCCGCATAAAGACTAATCGTGTGGACATACTGTCCCATCTTAATCCCAATCGCGTCCGGGTTTTGGCGAATTCTCTGGGCAAACAGCTCCATATAGAGAGCAAAGAGGAGTGGGGAGAGTGGGCATCCCTGCCTAGTACCCCTTTCGATCGCAAAGCTACGGGAGCTGCACCCGTTAACTCTCACTGTCGCCGAAGGGGATTTGTAGCAATTGAAGACCATCGAACAGAATTTGTCTCCAATACCCAGTTTCCGGAGCACCTGCTCGAGATAAGGCCAATGAACGCGATCGAATGCCTTCTCGGCATCTACCGCTAGCAACATCCTTTCGCCCGGGATCCGCGAGGCTTTCTCCAGAATGTGTGCTACTCTCTTAGTGTTATCGACGGTTTGTCTGCCAGGCACAAAGCCAGCTTGGTCAGCCTCAACCAGGCCCGGCAGATGCAGGGCCAATCTAGATGCTAGAATCCCTGTGTATAATTTAAGGTCGACATTCAGGAGTGAGATAGGCCTGTATGAGCCGCAGAGGGCCCGGTCTTTCCCAGGTTTCGGGATCACTGTGACCGTTGCTCCTAACAGGTCCGGTGGGATGGCTCCTGGCTCGGAAAAGGAGTTAAACAGGCGGGTGAGAATAGGGGCTACAATCGGGCAAAAGGTTTTATAAAACAAGGACGTGTACCCGTCCGGGCCCGGAGCTTTCCCGTGTTTGAGCCTGGCTATTGCGGAGATCACCTCCTCCACATGAATGCTGCGCTCGAGGTGTTCCGCCTGTGCTGAGTCCAGCGCCGGAAGGGCTACTGACTCCAAGTAATCCGTGGCACCCTGCGACGAGGGAGGTCCCCCCGCGTAAAGCGCTTCATAGAAACTACAGAACGTTTCTGCCACCGCGGCGTCATCAGAGACCGCCATCCCATCAGGACCGAGCAGTTCCTTCACCACGTTACGCTGGTGCGCGATTCGGAGCCTATTTGCCAAAAGTTTGCCACACCTATCCCCACCCGTGTAAAACGCATGTTTAAGACGCAACGCCGCGTATTCCGCCCTGTCCATGTCCAGCGCCGACAGGAGCTCCCTGGCAGCCTTCAACTGTCTCCACACCCTAGGAGCTCCGGTACGGCGGTGGACCTGTTCCAATTCCCGGACCTGGGAAGTCAGCTCCTCCCTCTTACGCTGCCTCTCCCTGTTTTCTGCTGAGGAGATGGAAATGAACTCCCCCCTGAGGACCGCCTTCAACGCCGCCCACTGTGTCGCCGGCGAGGTGTCCGAGTTATCATTGTGTGCCTGGTATTCCCGGATCGCTTCCTCAACATGCTTCACAACCGCTTTTTTATGCAGGAGGGTGTCCCTAAGACGCCACACCCCCCGAGAGGGGGAGGCCGTCGGAAGCGCAAATGTGCCCACGACTGGCGCATGATCAGACAGCGACAGGACCCCAATGTCCGCCGCCGTAGCAGCAGCACACATCGGTCCGCTAACCAATAAGTAGTCTAGCCGTGCGTAGGTCCGGTGCGCATGTGAATAATAAGAATTGTCCCTATCCGTGGGGTGGAGGGTGCGCCAAAGATCATGCAGGTCCATATCAGTGATTCGAGCCTTCCCAGCCTGTGAAAGTTCCCCAGTCTGCGGGTATCGCTGCACCGATCTATCGAGTGTAGAGTCAAAAACTATATTCAAATCACCCCCTAGAATGAGATGTCGATCAGGGGAGGCAGTCACGTCTACCAGCACCGAGTCTAGAAAGCGCTCTTGGTGGTCATTTGGGCTATATAAGGAACCAATAGTGAACGTTGTGTCCCCCAGCCGGAGGCGGTATGCCAATAGCCTCCCCTTCTGTTCAGCAAATTTGTACAGCACCTCCCCCCTGAAGGAACTCGCTAGCAAAATGGCCACCCCCGCGGTCTTAGATGCAGCAGAGGAGAAAAACTGAGTAGGAAACTTATTAGAGCGCATCCTATGACAATCCCGTGGTAGTAAATGAGTCTCCTGCAAAAGGCATATATCTGCCTGTGTCCCCTCCAGCAGAGATAAGATTGCCCTGCGCTTCACTGGGTTGTTCAGACCCTTAACATTAAGGGTCACTACTTTCAGTGTCGACATATCCCCAAGTGACCGTAAGCGCCAAGCCGCGGGCAGTCAATGAGCGGGGTGGGCGCGGGACAGCAGTGCAGGACAAGCAATGTAAAACCAAGCAATAACATTTGAGATATTGGACGGTACCCCTTCTACCCCTAAACAACCCCCAACCCCCTCCAAAACAAACCCATGGCAACTAGCCAACTCCCCACCCATGCTCAAACAACCCATTGTCCCAGTCATGTCCCAAAACGGACAAGTCTGTGGAAAGTACAAAAGGTGGATGTCCGGCCACTCGTTCTTCCCGCCTCTCCCCCGACCCTCCCTCCAGCCCCCAAACCTGGCATTGCAGAAGCTATGTCCATCTCCCCCCGGAGTGAATCTACGCCGTCATGGCGACTCCGTTCGTGGCGGCCGAGTCCCTGGCCGCTTCTCTCAGGGCGTTGGCCATTTCTGCCCTGATGGTGGGTGAGTCCGGCCGTCCAGCACTCGCCGTCGATCTCCTCCTCGCTGATCGCCATCGCCCTCTCCGGTCAGAACGCCTCCAGCCCGGTGTCGCTTCACTCTCTTCCGTGGCCGTCAGACCCAGGACACCACAGACGTCTTGCAAGGAACGCAGCTGGTGCAGCACTCCATTCCAGCGGAATATTAGGCGAAAGGGATGTCCCCAAGAGTACGGCGTCTCATTCTCCCTCAGGAAATCCGTCGCGATTTTGAAGGACCTGCGCTTCTGTAGCGTGATGGCAGACTGAAACAGCGCCACAGGCCGCTCGCGGAAGGTCAACGGCTGTTTCTTGCGGGCCTCAGTCATTATGCGTTCCTTCACTGGGAAATTCGGGAGGTAGGCCAAAATGTCCGGTGGAGGTGCCGTTGACTGTCGCTGTCGACCGACCCTGTGGGCCCTGTCGATTCGAATCGGGAAGTCCGCTGGCTCTCCCAGAATCTCCCTGAACAAATCCTTCAGGTAGCCCATCAAATCCGTCCCTTCATCTGTGGACGGTACACCTCGGACTCGAATGTTGTTTCTTCTCGACCTGTTCTCCAGGTCTTCATTATGTGCCTGGAGTTCGACATGCTGCTCCCTGAGACGGAGAACGTCTTGCTGCAAATGGACAATCTCCTCGTCCCTCCGTTGGGCCGCGGCCTCCGCCGTCTCCATCCGCTCACCTAGGCCTTCCACCTCCCTACGGACCTCGCGCACTTCGCAGGCCACCTCCTGCTTCAGCATCTGAAAGTCAGCCTTAAGCGAGCTAAACAGGTCCTCCATGAAGGACCTTGTGACGGGGGGTTCACCCCCGGCCGGGTCCGCTGCAGTTCTAGAGGAACTTGGGGACGGTTGCGCCCTGTCTTGTTGTTGCTGGGCTCTGCTGAGTATGTCCGGCAGGGTGCGGTCCCCCTTCCTCGATCCTCGGTTCCCCGACATTCGTGCTCTGTAGACTGCCGCACTCTACACAGTCAGATATGCGATCTCAGGCCGCCGGCAGCAGGTATCGGCATCGATGAACTTCCAACGGCCGGGTGAGCACCGCCGGGGGGAGCGTCCGTTGCAGTAGGGACACCACGGGTCCTGCGCCACCAAGGACAAAATGGCAGGCCAGCTCTGTCGCAGAGGCCGACTCGCACCCCAGCCAAAGTTCAGGCGCTGGCCACTACAGGGGGGACCCAGACCGCAGCGTCTCCCAGGACGAAAGAGCTATACAGGGCCAGGGGTGTAGGAGCTGTCCCCGGGCGGCACTGTAGGAGGGCCTCGTCACCGTCGCGGTGAAGACAAGATGGCGGCTGGGCGTAGCCGGGTAGACCCTCCGAGCCCGATGGTACCGCCAAGGCTATGTCAGTGCCCCCAGGCTCGCCGAGTCGAAAAAGAGTCAGATGACCTGGCCCCTAATCCTGAGCGCTGTCCCAAACTGGTGACGAGGTCGGGGCCCGTGCAGTGCAGCAAGCCACCGCTGCAGATCCAAGTGCCTCCACGATCAGACACTGGGCATCCCCCTTCTCGACATCTTGTGGTAGCTGCCCATCCGGCGTGCCATACCGAGCACAATCTGATGCGAGAATACAAGCGAACTCCGTGCCAGGCCACCAGACACTAGCAGCCGGGTCCACCCAGGCCTCCCGGTCAGCGCTCCGCTCCACTCCGCCTCCGTGGCGCTCCGCAGTTAGCTTCTCGGTCTCTGAGCGTGCCTCCGCCGGCGCGTTCGGGATCAAAGTTGCACCAATGTGTGCCCCAGGGTCTCTGCCACCCTTCCCACGGCCGCTGAGCTCCAGCGGGGGGAGAGAAGCTGCCGAAAGAGGGCTCGGGCCTAGTCGGGCCGGAGGAGCTGCGGGAAGAAGCGTCCGCTCACCCCGCCATCTTGGCCACGCCTTCTACAATTTTTTAGCTGTGTATTTATAAATATTTAGTTCATTAAATAATATTACATATATTTTTTTGAAAATTGCAAAAAAACAATTAAAAACATTGAAACTGAAATATTGTTCAATTGTTTTGTTTTATTTTTTTAATTTAATATATTTATGTTATTTGCTTAAAAAAAAAAATTTTTTTTTTTGAGTTGTGCACCCAAAGCGTCCCCATCACGATGGGGACGCAATTTCAGAAAAGTCGTGAAGGATCCCCATACAGTTTGCGACGGCTGCGTGTTTTTTAGTTACGTCATATACATTTAGTATTACGTGATATGCGCGATTGGTATGCGACCGGTCCGCGACTCCTGCTCCCACGCATTCGCTACACATGCGCATTACGGTACGCAATGCTTGCACGGTAGCGGGTCCCCTGTGACGTCATATACGTGCTGGGGCACGCTGAGTGCGCGACTCCCGCCAAAAATGTTCATGTTAAAAAAATGATATGTATGTGTCTTTAATATGCACTATAGAAACACCACTGCACTACTCTGAACCCTAAAACACTACGCCGAGCACGACCCCTGCACAACACAAACACAACTGCACTACCCTAAACCCTAAATCTACCCCCATCATGACCCCCTACTCTACTCAAACATCACTGTCATACCCTAAACCCTAAAACACTACCCCAGCACTATCCCCTACACTACACAAACACCATTCGACTACCCTTAACCCTAAAACACTACCCCAAGCATGACTCCCTACACTACCCAAACACTACTGCACTACCCTAAACCCTAAATCTACCCTCAGCACAACCCCCTACACTACCCAAACACCACTGCACTACCCTAAACCATAAAACACTACCCCCAGCACGACTCCCTACACTACACAAACACCACTGCACTACCCTAAACCCTAAAACACTATCACCAGCATGACCCTCTACACTACTCATACACCACTGCACTACCTTAAACCCTAAAGTTCTACTGCAGCATGACCCCCTACACTACACATACACTACTGCACTACCCTAAGCCCTAAAACACTACCCCCAGCATGACCCCCTATACTACCCAAACACCACTGCACTACCCCAAACCCTAGAAAACTACCCCCAGCATGACCCCTACACTATCCAACACCACTTTACTACCCTAAACCCTAGAAGAGAACCCCCCACCCCATGCCCAATCCCCCTTACCTCTCACTCCTCGTGGTTCCTCTCTCCTCGTGATTCCTGCTTCACGTCGTCTCTGAGGGGTGGTGCACATCGTTGTGAGGAAACGGAACAGCCTCTGTTTCCTTACAACAACGTGGATCGTCTGCATGTTTTTTAGAACGCATGGTCATTTACCATACATACATTTACAACAAAATTCATTGTAAAGATATGCGTGGTAAATGACAATGCGTTCTAAAAAAATGCGTAGTGATGACTTCGCAATGTACAACGCATGCGTGGTAATGCATGCTTTGTAATGGTATCGCAAAGTAAAAAAGTCATTGTAATGGCTGTTTACCGATCGAAGCTGGCCCCTGTTCTTCAGTGAGACGTTTATTTGATTAATTAGGAGGAAGGAATGTGATTTTTTCACCGAAAAGTGCATTCCCGGCTGTTGTATTGTGAAAGTGTCCACGTGGTCTGGTTTCACTTCCGGTGAGAGAGTGGAAGAGTCTGTTTGGATCTAAAGGAGTTCGGTTGTTGGACGGGGCCGGCGCGACACGTCATTAGAAAACATAGCTTATCTATAGATAGGCTTTATTCGATAAAAGATTTATCATAAAAGCATTTTACAAAATAAAGAATTATAAAACAAAATTTTAAAACACAGCTAGAAATTCAACACAGATAGTAAAATATTGTGTACAGTGAAAGAATCGTAAAAATGACACATCATGTCTTTAAAATAGTCATAAATTTCATAGGTCCAAAATTTCCATTACAGAAGAAAAGAAGGTTTTAAACCATATAATTCCCCGACTTGGGATAAGTACACTGGAACAAAACCAGGGTTCCTTGTCCTAAGCAATTGTGGTTGCCTTACAATTGTCTCAGTGCTTTTGTCTAATTAGCTAGACACGCCTCAGGTATTTGGCTACACCACAAACTATTGTCAGAGAGGAGGTTTCGGTTTTCAAGATACGCAGGGCCGCAATATGGCTCATAAAGCCCAGTGCCCTGCATACTGGTTTAAGCCACTTTTCTCTGGTGTTTTTATATGCCGGGCATGCCAGCAAAAGATGGGCGATAGACCCCTCAGGGTGGCTACAACTAGGGCAGGGTTCCGGGACATGGTTTGGTCCTTTCCATTGTGAGGTTAAGGTGTTGACTTGCAGGGTTCCAAATCTCATCTGCATTTACAGGGACCTATGTAAATGTAAAGGAATTTATATAGCGCAAATCACCAACCGGTTTCTAAGCGCTTGCTTAGGGAACCCATCCTGGTATTCCCATGTGAGATAACCCCGGCAGGGTATCCGCAAGGTGAAAGCCAGGCATCCCGCCGCGAGGGGCCGTTGTGGAGATTAAGCAAGCTATTGCCCAGAGTCGCAGAGTGTGAACCCGTGAATCGAGTAGGCACTGGAGCGAGAATTGTCAAGTCCATGGACATTTTAGGACTCAAGACCCCGCCGAGCCGGGAATTGAACCCTGGTCCCGGGCTGACCTCTGCTTCCAGGTCTGCCTCCTCTAACCAGTGAGCCACACTTCTCCTATCCCTAGGTCCCTGTATGAAGTCAAGATAGGGTTCCAAACTGCAAATACTTTTATGCTCAAAGAATCCCTCTGTTAGTTTCCCTGGTTTTTGGGTAGATTGATCACGTTTTGACACCCATTCCCAATAAACACGTTTTAGCTCCTGCTTAGAAGGGCGTGTCTGAGAAGCCCAAGCCTCACTTAGCCCAATAAGGCCAGTAAGGTATCTGAGGTCCGCCAGCCATTTTATCCTGCACCCTGAATCAATGGCCAACAGTTCGTCAAAGGCCGCGGCGTAGTTAGACAGCTCTGCGGACTACTTTAGGCGAGCCCAAAAAAAGCAAGGGACGGAGCCTGGCAATATCCTGTATATGCCTTCTACCGGTGTCATAGAACAAGGGTTTCAGAGGGGTTGAGCCAGGGAGCGAGGTAATAGATCTTAAAAATTTGTTCTCAGACTTGCAAAGATCTCCAAGTGTCTCCATACCCCACAATTCTGCTCCATAGAGGGCCGAAGGTAATGCTTTCCCCTCGTAGATAGCGAGCGCCGGGGCAACCGCCCTACTCACAGAGATGGCCCCGGACACCCGTTTGTGATTTAAGAGCATCTTATCTAGGTGGGAAGCCCACTTCATACCTTTCATGATTCTAATCCCTAGATAATCAAAGGAGTCAACCACGTCTAGCTGGACCTTGTTTAGGGAGATGTTATTCCTAAACCGTTTGGAAGGATTGATGGCCATCAGTTTGGTTTTATCAGTGTTGATGGTTAACCCCTGCTCCTTGCAAAATAAATCAAATCTGTTGAGCAGTTTCTGGAGGCCGACGGGTGACTTTGAAATTAAGAGAGTGTCATCGGCGAACAGAAGGGTGGGTGTCTTCTCCCCTGCTAATACGGGGGCGTCTGCTGGTTCCTTGTTAAGGTGGCCTACCACCTCATTGATGAATAAAGAGAATAGGGTGGGGGCCAACACACACCCTTGACGTACCCCGCTGTACACCACGATCCTCTCTGTCAACTTCCCCTGGGTTCCTCCTCTTATCCTTGCGTAGTTATCGCAGTGTAATCTTTTTAAGAAGTCAAGAATATAAGGTGGCATACCCAGGTGCTCAATCACCTTCCAGAGTTTGTCACGATGGACCAGGTCGAAAGCGGTCCTCAGATCCATGAAAGCCAGGTACAAGCTCCCTTTCCCCAAGGTAACTGACATCCAATAGATCATGAAGAATCTGAGGACCTGGTCCATTGTGCCCACTTTCTGCCTAAATCCTGCTTGGAAGTGTGAAATGATGTTTCCCTCCTCCATCCAGGTTCTGATTCTTGAGAGAAGAACCCTACCAACCACCTTCTGTATCACGTCAATCAAGCTGATTAGCCGATAGTTCGCAGGGTCCTCTCTGTTCCCCTTTTTAAATATTGGAACTACCTCAGCTCCCCCCGGTACGAAGGATGGGGTAGATAAATTGCTTCTGGTTACCTGCATTTTTCTAACCCCGGAGGGAGTCGCTACTACAGGTGCTGTTCTTCTTAGCTTGTGATTTACACGATGGATTATTTACAAGGGCACCCTTATGCAGAGAGGATACAGGAAGTGTAGGGGTAGTTGGTATACTGGGGGGCGTTTCGGTAGTGTAAGCCTGGAGTGGAGGGTTGCCACCATTTTCTTTAGTTGTTCCACCTCGTTTTCCAGGGTTTCTACTTTCTGCTGTAGCCCTAGGGTGATTTCATTGCAGCCACATCTTCCTACCATAGGGTTAGCTCTCAATTCGTTACAACTCGACACCCCCTGTGTAGTTTGTCCCTCAGTCATGTGCTCGAGGATCGCAAATCTATTGGAACAAAGAATAAGGTGAGCTAGGTCCGTTGCTTGATTATCGCCCTCGACCCTAACGGTGTCCTGTGTTGGCGAGGGGGAGAATTCGGTATGCACTATAACATCACCAGTGGCAGAATGTGTGATAGAGTTTGTGGTCAATTGTGCTTTTTTCCTGAACATTGAGGGGATATTTGGTTGATGATTAGTTAATGTATCATCTTTGTGTTGTATTGCACCCGCTTCTAGACCCGCTACACTGGAGCTTGGAATCTCCTCACATTCTGAAACTATTACATAAATTCTGTCCATTATGCAATTACTTGCCCCATGGATGCCCTTTTTCACCTTCTTCCCTTTCTTGTTTGTCACAAGCCCCCCTCCCTCAATTGTTTTCCTTTTCCCCATCTGGTCAATGTAGGCAGTCGCTCGGGTGACCACGTGGAAGGGAGCAACCAAACAGTCACAATTTCCAGGAGCAAAGTCAAAAAGTCAAGCAGGCCAATACAGACCAGTACAGTACCTTATCTGGAGATCAAAATCTCAATGGGGTGGCCCGGCCCAGCCGCATCCAGCCCCGGACGGCCACAGACCGCCCACCCTTTGCCCGGGCTTCGCCCGGCGGCGCGGGGGAAGAGGCGGATTTTGTAGCGCCTCCTGGCGCGTTTCTGCCGGTGTCGGTGGCGGCTTCCGGCCGCTTTGCTGCCTGTAACCTGCAGTCCCTAGTTGTCCCGAGGTCAGGAGCACTCCCCCACACTGCGGCCGCTGCAGATGGAAGTGGCTTGCGGTGGCGGAGGGAGAATGAAGGAGCTGCAACAAGGGCGGCGATTCCGAGGACAGGGTGCCCCCACACAGATAGATTCAATTGCCAGGGTCCCCCGCTCCACCAGGGAAGAGGCGGATTTTGTAGCGCCTCCTGGCGCGTTTCTGCCGGTGTCGGTGGCGGCTTCCGGCCGCTTTGCTGCCTGGGACCTGCAGTCCCTAGGTGTCCCGAGGTCAGGAGCACTCCCCCGCACTGCGGCCGCTGCAGATGGAAGTGGCTTGCGGCAGCGGAGGGAGAATGAAGGAGCTGCAACAAGGGCGACGAGTCCGAGGACAGGGTGCCCCAACACGGATAGATTCAATTGCCAGGGTCCCCCGCTCCACCGGGGAAGAGGCGGATTTTGTAGCCGGTCCTGGCGCGTTTCTGCCGGTGTCGGTGGTGGCTTCCGGCCGCTTTGCTGCCTGGGACCTGCAGTCCCTAGTTGTCCCGAGGTCAGGAGCACTCCCCCGCACTGCGGCCGCTGCAGATGGAAGTGGCTTGTGGCGGCGGAGGGAGAATGAAGGAGCTGCAACAAGTCCGAGGACAGGGTGCCCCCACACAGATAGATTCAATTGCCAGGGTCCCCTCATAGCTAATGGAAAGCATCCTCCCTGAAGTGTGGAGCAGTGCCATGAGAGGTTAACAAGTGTGTGTCCCACCGAGGTATGACCGTACCGCGTGACCCTTGTGCCGCCTCCAGGGTACAAGAGGCAGAAGCAGCATCGCAGGTCCTCTTAAAAAACCGTTGTAGCACTAATTCTACATTTTGGTACTAACGCATTTTAAATTAGTTGTTCCTGCCAGATACAAAGAGAAGATCCTGTGTTATTCAGTGCCCTCATTACCTTTTTTGTGGGTAGTGGTGCTTGTCACTTCGCTGCCCCGCCGGTGCACACGAATGGGCACCCCACCTCGTGTGCCATCTGCACGGCCTCTGCCCTCGGATCACTGGTTTCGGTTTCTGGAGTGGCAACATAAACAGTTGTTCCCAAAGGACTAGCCTGAACACTTAGGTGAATGTCCCCTGCACCATCATTCCACGGAAATTCTTTCCTAGCTCTCCCACGTCAATGAGGACATCATAATAGCACAGCTCCGCTCGCGACACTGTATGACGTCATCGGAGCCATAAGAGGACCTCGTTGGTGTGCTGATGTTAGTTCCATCCATTTTTTCCATGCCACCGAGGCAAACAGACATTTTCACATGTATAAACAGTATAATAAATATATATATATTCACTGAAAAAACCATAGGTTTCAGGCACGTTATAGTTAGAAATTAGCATTTAAAAAACCTTAGAAATTCATTGAAAAAACGGTTTCAGGGGCGTTATAGTTAGTTGGACATTTCACTCGTACAAAACCATAGAAATTCCCCCGTTATGAGTCATGAGTGATGTCACTGACCATGTCATGAGTGATGTAATATGTGACATCATCAGCAGTGCATTGCGGGGGAACTAACTGTAACTCCCCTGAAACCTATGGTGTTTTCGGTGAATATATATATATATATATATATATATATATATATATATTTGTGGATGTGCGTGCAGGCTGAGTCATTCATGTGGGGACCCGAGGAAGCAACCGGAGTTTCGAGCTGCAGGGGAAACTGCTTTTCAGGCTGTATGAGTCATCCTGCCATCCGCTCTACATTGCTGACATTGTGCAGCACACTCCGTGCACCACTCACCTGGAGGGCTCCAGTGGCTTCCTGGGAGTTGTGGTCCACCGGGACGGCGTGGACTACAACAGGTGCACATGACATCACGAGGGGTGGAGCGGACAATCACCAATCGCAGTGGCGCTAGATGACATTTAAACCGCACTTTGGAACAGCTTGCAGAAAATTCCCTGGCACTGACGAAGGCCGAAGGAGGCCGAAATGCATTTGCCACACAGCATGAAATAAAGGAAGTTTTCTTTGTTCCCCACGGGCTTCTGCTCTTTCTTTGTGAGGAGTTTTGTGGATCTACATACGCGCCGGCCAGAGACGCGTTACAGAAGCCCCTGACTCCTAAATGGGCTTGGACTAACCTGGCATCTGCTACGGCAAAACCCTTCCCTCTTCAATGTTAATTGAAGGTCTCAAGTCCGCCTGCACTTCCTGGACACATTTGGCGGTACATTGAGGCTATTAGCCTCGGTAGGGCGAGAGACATTGTTTTCATGCCCCTGCCTATTTGTGGATGTGCGTGCAGGCTGAGTCAGTCATGTGGGGACCCGAGGAAGCAACCGGAGTTTCGAGCTGCAGGGGAAACTGCTTTTCAGGCTGTATGAGTCATCCTGCCATCCGCTCTACATTGCTGACATTGTGCAGCACACTCCGTGCACCACTCACCTGGAGGGCTCCAGTGGCTTCCTGGGAGTTGTGGTCCACCGGGACGGCGTGGACTACAACAGGTGCACATGACATCACGAGGGGTGGAGCGGACAATCACCAATCGCAGTGGCGCTAGATGACATTTAAACCGCACTTTGGAACAGCTTGCAGAAAATTCCCTGGCACTGACGAAGGCCGAAGGAGGCCGAAATGCATTTGCCACACAGCATGAAATAAAGGAAGTTTTCTTTGTTCCCCACGGGCTTCTGCTCTTTCTTTGTGAGGAGTTTTGTGGATCTACATACGCGCCGGCCAGAGACGCGTTACAGAAGCCCCTGACTCCTAAATGGGCTTGGACTAACCTGGCATCTGCTACGGCAAAACCCTTCCCTCTTCAATGTTAATTGAAGGTCTCAAGTCCGCCTGCACTTCCTGGACACATTTGGCGGTACATTGAGGCTATTAGCCTCGGTAGGGCGAGAGACATTGTTTTCATGCCCCTGCCTATTTGTGGATGTGCGTGCAGGCTGAGTCAGTCATGTGGGGACCCGAGGAAGCAACCGGAGTTTCGAGCTGCAGGGGAAACTGCTTTTCAGGCTGTATGAGTCATCCTGCCATCCGCTCTACATTGCTGACATTGTGCAGCACACTCCGTGCACCACTCACCTGGAGGGCTCCAGTGGCTTCCTGGGAGTTGTGGTCCACCGGGACGGCGTGGACTACAACAGGTGCACATGACATCACGAGGGGTGGAGCGGACAATCACCAATCGCAGTGGCGCTAGATGACATTTAAACCGCACTTTGGAACAGCTTGCAGAAAATTCCCTGGCACTGACGAAGGCCGAAGGAGGCCGAAATGCATTTGCCACACAGCATGAAATAAAGGAAGTTTTCTTTGTTCCCCACGGGCTTCTGCTCTTTCTTTGTGAGGAGTTTTGTGGATCTACATACGCGCCGGCCAGAGACGCGTTACAGAAGCCCCTGACTCCTAAATGGGCTTGGACTAACCTGGCATCTGCTACGGCAAAACCCTTCCCTCTTCAATGTTAATTGAAGGTCTCAAGTCCGCCTGCACTTCCTGGACACATTTGGCGGTACATTGAGGCTATTAGCCTCGGTAGGGCGAGAGACATTGTTTTCATGCCCCTGCCTATTTGTGGATGTGCGTGCAGGCTGAGTCAGTCATGTGGGGACCCGAGGAAGCAACCGGAGTTTCGAGCTGCAGGGGAAACTGCTTTTCAGGCTGTATGAGTCATCCTGCCATCCGCTCTACATTGCTGACATTGTGCAGCACACTCCGTGCACCACTCACCTGGAGGGCTCCAGTGGCTTCCTGGGAGTTGTGGTCCACCGGGACGGCGTGGACTACAACAGGTGCACATGACATCACGAGGGGTGGAGCGGACAATCACCAATCGCAGTGGCGCTAGATGACATTTAAACCGCACTTTGGAACAGCTTGCAGAAAATTCCCTGGCACTGACGAAGGCCGAAGGAGGCCGAAATGCATTTGCCACACAGCATGAAATAAAGGAAGTTTTCTTTGTTCCCCACGGGCTTCTGCTCTTTCTTTGTGAGGAGTTTTGTGGATATATATATATATATATATATATATATATATATATATATATATATATATATATATATATTCAATGAAAAAACCATTGGTTTTAGGCCATATATAGTTAGGGATTTGCATTTAGAAAACCTTATTTTACTCGCATAAAACCATTGAAATTCCATATATAGTTATAAGCGCTAACTATATATCGCGCACCCGCAATCCACTGCTGATGATGTCACATATTACATCATTCATGACATGGTTAGTGACATCACTGATGACATCACTGATGACATCTCAAATGACATCACTGATGACATCACTGATTACAACATCCAGTGACTGTATGTTTCTGTAAAGTTAAAATATGTTTTACATATTGAAGAATGAGTGGATGTATAAGTGTCTGGATGAAGGATTTAGTAGGTGCAAGACTGACTGTATGAGTGAGTGATTAAATGTGTCTCACTGAGTGCATGGGTTAGTGACTAAACTGTTTTAATTTGTGCATCATTATATCTGTTGTTCTACAAACTGCTGCATATGTTGATCAGTAGCTATATGAGTAACTGTATGGGTTATTGATTGGTTGTCCAAGTATTTGTATGGGAAACTGAGTGTGTGTGTATGGGTGGCTGGGAGGTGTGTGACTCTGTACATAGATGTGTGAGTAGTTGATTCACTATATGTATAGATTCAAAACTGCATGTGGAAACAGCTGTATGGGCGGTTGACTGTGCATGAGTGTATTAGTGAGTGAATGGATATCTCAGTGCTACATGTCAAATTAAGTACATATGTAAAACACAGTACATGTGAGAGTTGACATCTATAAATAACTGTGCATAAGAGCTAGTGAATGTGTGAGTGGCTGTATGGATCATTGTGAACATGTATCAGAGATTGTATAAGAGAGTAAAGTAAATATGTGTTAGTATATGTTTGAATAAGTAAGGTGTGTATAACTGTATAGTTGAGAAAATGGAGGTGTGATTGATTTTTGGCATAACTGACTAGGTGTGTGAGTAACTCCATGGATGAGTGACTGTCTGTTTACACTGATTGTATCTAAGGTTATATTAGAGTCTGAAGAGGTTCATGGTATTATCACATGAATGATATCATCAGTGATGTGATCAGTCATGTCAAATGAGATGTTATCAGTGATGTCATCAGTGATGTCATTTGAGATGTCATCAGTGATGTCATCAGTGATGTCACTAACCATGTCATGAATGATGTAATATGTGACATCATCAGCAGTGGATTGCGGGTGCGCGATATATAGTTAGCGCTTATAACTATATATGGAATTTCAATGGTTTTATGCGAGTAAAATAAGGTTTTCTAAATGCAAATCCCTAACTATATATGGCCTAAAACCAATGGTTTTTTCATTGAATTTTCAAGGTTTTGTAAATGCAAATTCCTAACTATATATGGAGTATAACCTATGGTTTTTTCTGTGAATTTCAATGGTTTTTTAATAGCAAACATCAAAAGCTGTCAAATGTCAAGTACGTGATAGGTAAAAACGTTTTCGTGTTTATGCACGCTGATGTGCTTTGAACGCTGCCCCCCCCCCACTCCCCTCTTTTCTCTTAGTAGTACTCTCTCTTTGCAGATAGTGAACGGTAGTTAACGCAGACCTTTACCCCTGTTGTAATCCGTCGTACCTGCTTGTCTCTCCATTTGATTGATTATTATCCAAGCATTTACTGTTTTACAATTGGTTCTCTTTGGATCATTCTCTATTTACAAACAAGCACAAAGTCGCAATACTCTGTTTAGTCTTTGCAGATAGTGAAAAATCGTGTAAAAAAATAAAAGTAATCGAGCAAAATCAGTAGACCACTAATTCGATCTCTTTTTAACCTCGGTAAAATACAAACATTAGGAATAACCCTTCATGAGAAATACGAAAATAGTGAAATGAATTGAGCTCCACACCATGAGGGCTGCAAAACAGCTCGACTCCGCCACCCACACCGCCCAAAATAACGGCAAACCCTATGCAAATATTATAAATATACACAACACACCACCAAAGAAACAGAATAAAACATTTTATTAAATAACTATTTACATAACTATTTTATACTTTTTATTGCCCGATCCGGCTAGCTCAATCGATCGAGCATGAAAGTCATGCACTGATAACAAGCGTTGAGAGTTTGTAGAATGATGGCTTCAGATTTTCCACATACGGTGTAGTGGCGCGAACTGGCAGGGGGCGTTTGGATTCTACCCCTTCTCCAAATAAGATTTTCATACGTGAATGTTCGTTCATGCTTTTTGTCCCTGAGTTGCTTCCATGTCACTGCCTTACATAAATGGCATAAGTCCTGGTTATTGAGTGCCATACTTCAGAGTTCTAAGCAGTTCTTGTAACACTGTTTAAACCTTATTTGCACCTGCTGCAGCTTCACTATTCAAAGTAAGTGGGGTCCATTTGTGGACCTGACTGCATTGGAAAACAATGTGATACGGTGCCTCCCTAAACCGCTTGACGGAGGCCCCCGAGGGGCGGTGAGATGGCGCGGACTGAGAGGGGGCGCTTGGCTCCTGCCCCCTCCCCAAGTCGTGTTGCCCTGGTGAGGCCTGAGATCGCCCCCGGCATAGGCGGCCGGCTCCCGGGGTCCGGCGGAATTTTTTCCCTTTTGAAGAATCTTTCATTCTGGACCTTGTCCCACAATCCGTTTCACCTGAAGACACGCTGTCGTAGGGCGCCCCTTTACCGTTTTAGTTGCCATTCTGCCCGCTTTTGGTACTCTGTGCCTCTTCCGCCATTCAGCTGTTTACCGCTCGCTCTTGCGACTACAACGTCTCGCTCACCATGTAGTTGAGTTGCTCCCGCTCTTAAGATTTGACCGAACTTTTTGGACTGCTGAAAGCGGTGGAATTCCGACCGCTGGTTGGTGGAGACATTTTGACTATATTCTGCACCTGCATTGTCGCGTAATGCGTCATATGACGCGACGCGTTAGCGCACCCGGAAGTGCTCCGGTGCGCAAGGCGCAGCTTCCCGGAAACGATCCAGAGCGCGCCGCGCAGCGTGTAACGTAAGCATAACAAGTCATGTGACTTGTTAATAAAACTTTTCATTGGTTCATTTTACTTTTCTTTTCCTAATTATGTAAGACTAGGTCATGTGACCTAAAAATAACACTTTTCATTGGATTAAAACATTTTTTTTCCCCAAACGATGAAAGCCCCACCTTGTTTCTGGATGTTTCAGACTGAAGCTGGCGTCACCATGAGAGCACCACCATCTCGTAGCTCCGTCGTGGCCATTCCGCAAGCAATCATGGCAGCCGCTCCCCACCGGAAGCCTGCGGGAGTCGAGGGCCCCCAAGACTTTTGTACAATCTTCAAGGCTGAGGGGACGCTTTCGAGAATGGAACCCAAGCCCTGGCAGACAAGCGTCCGAGTTCCAAGGTGTCCCAGGGCCATTTTACTGGACCAGGCCCAAATCCGAAGAGCCGGCCGCCATTTTAAGAGTCCTGTGGCAGCCGCCTACCGCTGCACCGCAAGAGTGGGAGCAACTCAACTACATGGTGAGCGAGACGCTGTAGCCGTAAGAGCGGGCGGTAAACAGCTGAATGACGGATGAGGCACAGTGTAGCAAAAGCGGGCGGAATGGCGACTGAAACGATAAAGGGGCGCCCCACTACAGCAGACAAGCCTCCGCCATGTGCTTCAAAACTGCATATGTATCTCGTGATATCAAGGTTGGGCAACCAGTACAGAACAAGCAGTTACGAGTCCCATTTACACCGGCGCCATTTTGGGCGCGGCCGGGCAGGTCCAGGATCTACTGAAACATAAAAAATGAGGCTGACGTCTCTGAAGCAGTTCACGAACAGCAGGACATAGCAAATAAACATGAACTCTCTAAAGCTGTTAACTCACTGCAGAACAAAACAAGTGAACCTGAAACCTCTGGAATAATTGTCGCTCAAAAGAACAACACACAAAACTCTGTAGAGCCTGAAGAAAAAAAAACAGAAGGGCACTGTAGTTTCAGACACACTTAACACTAATGACGAAACAAAGATATCGTCTGTTTATAAAGCAGTTATCATCTTGACAGAATTGACAAAGAAGTGTACAGACACCAATGCATCAGCATTCTCGGAGATAACATCTTAAGGAACAAAGAAAGACCTGTTCACTCTTGACACCCCAGGTGCTGTGTATATTGCACTATAGTGCTGCATCGAGAAAACGGGCAACCCTATTGATGTGGATTTTTCATTATTGATTATTGTAAAGAAATGGCGACTCCCCCCTTTAGCAGATTAGCTAAATGTTTGCGTAATTTAGGCATAAAAGTTATATTATTGTTGTTGTTATCGTTATAGTTCTGGTTAATTTCAAAAAATGGTTAAATATATTTACAGTTTTTGTTGCGTTCGTTATATTTAAATATTAATAAAGTTTTAAAATGTAACTGTCTTGGAGTACTATATTTTTTTTAAAAATCGGGTGAATGGGGCCTTGAATCGGGTTATTGTCATGTGTGGGCTTTGCAAGTGTACTGCTACAAGATCGGACATTTCAAACTCAAATGCACGTTCTTTTTCTTACCTTTCCGAAGCATGGAGCGCAATAGCAGGCAGAGAAAGGGTGATGCACGTGTTGAACACTGCCTGGCCTGCAAATTGCTGCCAGTGCCCCCCCGCCCGCTCCTGAAAGAGGACACACACACACCGCCGCCCCGAGTACTTCACAAATCTTTAAAAGACCATGCGCTTGTTCAATGGGAAGTGGATAACATGGCTAAGAGCATTTGCTGACTAATGCATGAATATCGCTGACTTTTCAGCGATATTCATGCATTGCGGCCGTTTTTTATCGCATTTGCGATAAACCTTGCTAATAGCAAGGTTTATGTGCGATAAAATTCGCCGAAGTGCGGCGATAATTATTGTCTCTAAACAAGTTAGAGACAAAAATTACCGCTAGTTGTTGGAAATATGCCCCCGGGTTTTTCCTTGCAGGAATCGGGAAGCGAAAGACTAGCACTGAAATCAGTAGTCTCACACCTGAATCGGGAGGGTTGGCATGTCTGGATACTCTACAGCTGGAGCCATAAACTACATCCGCAGGGCTAGGTGATAGCCTAGGTCCGGCCTGGACAATCGGACACAGAGGAAGAGAAGTGTCAGAGGGTGCGGTATTGAATAGGGTGAAAGGGAGGTGTCGAGCGGACACAGGGTGTGATTCTCAGAGAAGAGCAGCGCAGATGGGGGAAGTATATGGCCCATGCATGAGAGAGAGAGCGGGGGTGACCATTGCGTGGGGGAGATGCGTGCGAGGGTGGGGAGCCATGCTGATAATCGGCGGCGTGCAGAGAGTGGCCCTGGTCAAGGCATCTAAAATGGCTGCCGTGCACGACAAAATTGTGGCATTGGACAAAAACGCAAGATGGCGCAGACAATGTTTATCAATAAGGATTCATTTATAACAAAATATTTACTCGCAGTGACAAAATGGTGTTCAACACTTCCTGATTTCCATCGAATCGAACGTTAACAAACGTCACGCAGCAAAAAAAAAAAAAAAAAAAAGCTCACGCACAGAGCGTTTTTTAGACATGTTATCCAATGGAAGGTGGATAACATGGCTAAGAGCATTTGCTGGATAATGCATGAATATCGCTGACTTTTCAGCGATATTCATGCATTGTGGCCGATGTGCGGCGATAATTTTTGTCTCTAAACAATTAAAACGAAGCACAAAATGGCGAATTCCCGTTTCGCTACCAGTTTGCGGCCCAGTTCGCGGCCCGTGAAGCGCTTCTACCGTGAAAAATCATTTTTTTTTTATTTTCCCCACGGGACCCTTTAATAACCCCAACAACATTCCTAGGGGGTCAAGAGGGGTATACCTTGCCCCCTTTCAATAAATTCCCCCTTCGTTTTTCACCTCTTCTTCTCTCTCGATCCTACCGAGAGATAAGATGGCGGCCGCTCCGGACTATTTAGAATGTTGACAGACACCGGAGAGCCAATCAGCTTTCTGTTATCCAATGGAAGGTGGATAACATGGCTAAGAGCATTTGCTGGATAATGCATGAATATCGCTGACTTTTCAACGATATTCATGCATTGTGGCCGATGTGCGGCGATAATTTTTGTCTCTAAACAATTAAAACGAAGCACAAAATGGCGAATTCCCGTTTCGCTACCAGTTTGCGGCCCAGTTCGCGGCCCGGGAAACGCTTCTACCGTGAAAAATATATATTTTTTTATTTTCCCCACGGGACCCTTTAATAACCCCAACAACAATCCTAGGGGGTCAAGAGGGGTATACCTTGCACCCTTTCAATAAATTCCCCCTTCGTTTTTCACCTCTTCTCTCTCGATCCTACCGAGAGATAAGATGGCGGCCGCTCCGGACTGTTTAGAATGTTGACAGACACCGGAGAGCCAATCAGCTTTCTGCGCGCAAAGTTCCGTTTCGCGAAAAGTAAGCGGACCGGATCGCTGCCCGGAGCGCTGTTACAGATATATATCTTGTTTTGAACGTTAATTTCTCAAAAACTACTGGAGCACATATATTGAGACCTAGCAAAGGCACATCGGGCTAACAGTCCCTACAATTTTGCCAAGTTTCGTGCAAATCCATTCAGCCGTTCGAGCTAAAAGTGAGTCCAACCGCCCTATGGAAAAATGAATGGGAAAAACGCGTTTTGGGACCCCCCTTTTTTCTCAGCCCCCCCTTGACGAAACTCCACCAAATTTTCAGGGGCTGCTCAGAAATAAAATGTGCCATTTTCCTGAAAATTTCAGCCGATTCCGTCCTCAAACGCCAAAGTTATTAGACATAGAATTTTCAGAAATCCCATAGGGAAAAAATCCTAACTATATATATATATATACTAGCAGCCCACCCCAGCATTGCCCGGGGCAGAAGGGGGCTGGGGGAAGCATTTGAGGCTTGCGTGCACTAAGAGCTCCCGGCCGTCCCTCTGTGCGCGCCCGCTCCCGCCCCGACCCCCTCCCGCCCGACTCCAATGTGTGCCTTTACCTTACCTTAGCCGCCGCTCCTCCCAGGGCTCCTCACTTCACCGCCGCTCCATGTCCGCCGCTCCTCCTCGTCATGACGCACCTGAGCCGCCGCTTCTCCCCGCACTCCTCACTTCACCACCGCTCCTTGTCCGCCGCTCCTCCTCGTCATGACGAACCTGAGCCGCCGCTTCTCCACGCACTCCTCACTTCACTGCCGCTCCATGTCCGCCGCTCCTCCTCATCATCACGCATGTCGCGGGCAGCGCTACGTCGCGGCCAGCGCAGCGTCGCGGCCGGCACTACTTTCAGGGCACTACTTTTTTTTAAAACTTATATTTTTAAATTTACGTTTATTTTACATTTTTTATAGCCTATGACCAGCTGCACACCCTGACAATTTCTACGATGTATTAAGTGTGTGGATTGGCGCTGTGGTTCCCGAGTTTACCTGGCTCAAAGGTTTGTGTTCTCTCTTTATAATAGTACTAGCAGCCCGCCTCGGCGTTGCCCGGGGGCAGAAGGGGGCTGGGGGCTGCATTTCGAGTATTAGTGTAGTCCCGGCCGGGCCCCCCGCCCGCCCGCCCCGACATTGCTTGTACCGCTGCCCTCCCGCCTGCCTCCCGCCCGCCCCGGCGTTGCCCGGGGGCAGAAGGGGGCTGGGGGCTGCAATTTGAATATTTCTTTAGTCCCGGCCGGGCCCTCCGCCCGCCTGCCCGCCTCCCGCCTCCCGCCTCCCTCCTTACCTCAGCCACGCTCGGACTTTGCCCCCACTCCCGGGCCCACGCCAGCCCCGACATTGCCCCGACATTGCCCCTCCCGCCTCCCGCCTCCGGCCTCGCCTTACCTGAGCCGCCGCGCCACTCGTCACTCCTCGCCGCACTTTGCTGCTTGTCACCGCTCCTCCCCGCGCGTCATCACGCAGGTGTAGGTCGCGGTCAGCGCTACGTCGCGGCCGGCGCTTTTTTTAGGGGACTACTTTTTTTTAACTTAATTTTTTTAATTTACGTTTATTTTTTATTTTATGCAGCCTATGTCCATCTACACACCCTGTGGTTTACAACAATGTATTGGGTGTGTGGATCGGCGCTGTGGTTCCCGAGTTTACCTTGCCAAAAGGTTTCTGTTCTCTCTTTATAATAGTAGTATAGAGTATAGATATACAACATCACACCAACAGAAGAAATGACAAAGCCACAACTTAATGACATACTGGCATTTATTCCAATTACTTCCATAGGTGTGAAATGTCATAATGCTAATGATTGTGTGCCTTATATCCCAGTGGACATGTGACTTGAGCATAATACTACTGCTCCCAGCATGCACCTAAAACCTAATGCCAAAATTGTAGTCAAAACTGTGTCAAATATCCATACTGCTTAATGTTTTTTTTCTGAACAGTCTCCAATGTCAGTTAAAAAATGAAAGTGCATGTTGAAAATGTAAAAGTCACATATATTTTCTGAATTGCCAGCTTTGTTAATTTCCTGCTGCCATCTGCAAATCCATGCTTCTTTTAAATGCATTGTTCAGTCTAACTGACACACCCACTTATACACCCATACAACCACTCATACACCCACGTACACACCAATGCAGCCACTCACACACCCTCAAAACCACTCACACACCCACTCAGGCCCACACAGCCACTCACATCCACTTACACACACACACACATAATCCCTTACATAACCACACAGCCACTCATGCTGTTTCTCACACAACCACTCACAGATCCACAAAGCCACTTACATACCAATACAGTTATGCACAGACCCACAAAATAACTAATGCACCCACAGCCACTCACTCGCCTACTCACATAACCACACAGCCACTCTTACACGCACTAACACACATGCAGCCACTCACAAAACACTCACAGATCGACAAAGCCACTAACATACCCAGACAGTCACTCACAGACCCACAAAATGACTCATGCACCTACACACCTACTGATATATTAACTCACACACCCACTTATCCACCCATACAACCACTGACACACCCACTCACACACCCATACAGCCACTCACACACCCTCAAAACTACTCACAAACCCTTACAGCCACTCACACCCACTCACACACTAACTCACACACACACCCACTTACACACCCATGATTCTATGTGTGCAAGTGTTTGTGCGCACAGATGTTTGTGCATGTGTGCTTGTGTCTGTGCATCTGATGGTGTGTGCATGTATTTGAGTGTTTTTGTATTAGAGCATGGGATTGTATATGTGCGTGTGGAGGTTTCTGTATGTGCGCTCCCTGTTTGCATATGAGAGTGTGTGGGCACCTTTGTGGTGTGCTTGTGCATATCTGTGCGTGTGATGCTGTGCGTGTGTGGGCATGTATTTGTGTGAACGTCCTTGGGTATTTTTGTACTGGAGCATGTGATTGTATGTGTGCTTGTGTTTTTGTGCGTGTGTGTGTATGAGAGTGAGCGCATTTGTGTGTGCTTGTGCATGTCTGTACATGTGATGGTGTTTGCTTGTGCATGTATTTGGTTTTTTTTGTATTAGTGCCTGGGATTTTAGGTGTGCTTGTGTTCTTGGATGTTTCTGGCTATGTGCATGTCTGTGTGCATCAGTGTGCATATAAGAGCGTGTGCTCACATTGGTGTGTGCATATGTATGTCTGTGCATGTGATGGTGTGTGCACGGGGGATTTGTTATTTTCTGGCAGCCGATGTCCTGGATAGTGACCACCAGTGTACCCTACAGTCCCCTGCCTGACCCCAAGATGGCTTCCATAGTGGACCCCTACACATTGTTTTACTTCCCTGGGACAACAATTGGACATTGACCAGGCCTTGAACCGATCCCCTAACCTGCCTACACATCAGGGCTCGGAACCAGCAGAACTTACCCCAGACTGTGAAGACCTAGCGATTTGGCTGATGCCCGGTGGAGCTACCATATAGCTAAAGAGGAGATGGGTTGTGGACTCCTCCTCCCTGCAGTCACCTACCCAGCCGGACCTTGGGCGAATTTTCTCCTCGTCTCTACGTCCTATCTTCCTCCTACCTCTTTACCCTATCCCCTTACCCTTCCTTGCTCCAGTCACCTTGTCCCCTATGTTCTTTACATGCTTTTCTTGATACTTATGTACCTTTTAACTGATGTAAATTGCAACATTATTGTCCCTCATGTAAAGCGCTCAGATTCCATTTGGTCTAGCCAGCGCTATATAATAACTCATTAATTAATTTTTTCCCATTTAGTACTCTTTCTCTCTTTACATTCCTCCCTAGCTCCTAGCTCCTATCCACTCTTTCCTGAATCTCTCACCTTGCCTGCTAGTCTGCCTAGACCCCTGTCCTTTGTGCCCTTTGACTAAGCACTCCTTCTCCCCTTGTTGATGAAAGATCCAATATTTATACTCTGGAGTCTCAGCGTACCCGCTGAGAGAGTCCACTGCGCCAAGGGAGCCACTCACAGCTGAGGTATGGTATGGCACCCCTTACCAAAGCACTCCTTCTCCCCTTTTTGGGGACGGATCCAGTATGTAGGCCTTGGAGTCTCAGAGACCCCACTGAGAGAGTCCACTGCGTAAAGGGAGCCTCCCACAAGAGAGATAGTGAAGTGATACCACTTCCCCTGGGATCACAGCTTACTGGACTTTGGACGTTGCTTTGACTCGTCTACCGGTTTGTGTCCCAGTCACCCTTCCCCTCCTCTTTCCTTGCAGTGTCCTTCAGCCTCCCCTCCTCTTTCCCGCCTTCCTTACCTGTCTACTTCCCCAGCTCCTTCCCCCTCCCTTAAATCTTTCCCCTTGCCTGCTTTGCCCCCTACGTATTTGTGCTTATTGTTTATCCTGACCTTACAAGTAACTATGTTGCCATGCTCTAATAACTGTGTAACCTTTTTAACGATGTAACCTGTAACTATGATCTGATGCTCATGTAAAACGCTCTGATACCTCCGGGTCTAGCCAGTGCTATATAAAACCTTTTAAATAAAAAAATAAAAAAATACATTAATAAATAAATAGGTTACCCTGCTCTCACTTCAAGGAAGCAAAAAGCAGTGTCACAGGGGGGGTACCCTGGGACATTGCAAGAGCCGGACCTGGGGGGATGGTGGTCCCCAGGGCTATCAAGGGCTCCAGGAGGGGGGCCACACAGCCCTTCTCCCTCCATTCTCAAAGCCCCAGGAAGGTGGTGATCCCAAGGGCCGGGGCAGCGCTACGGACCCCCACTTTTGAATATTAAGTGTTCAGGGGAGGTGGTGGTCCTCGGGGCAGTGTGGGGGGGGCTTGATCCCCCTTCAATAATTATTATTTATAGTCCCCAGTGCTCTCGGGGCCCGAGGCCCCCTACCCATTTACATAAATGCCCCGGGGAGTGGGGGTTGGGACCACCCCACACATTCATTTAGGAAGCCCCATGGAAGTGGCGGTTCCTGGGCCTGCGGGGGGGCCGCATGCCCCCCATTTAATTTAATAGGCCCCAGGGAGATAGTGGTCCCCGGGGCTGCGGGCCCTTGCAGGCCCCGCAACATAATTTGTGAGTGCCCCCGGTACCTGGCCTACTCAGGGAGCCAATGCTTCATTTTGTTTTTATTTTCTCGACCGAATTCGCGATCCCAGCACAAATTTGGCCGATTTTTTTTTTTGCGGGCCCCCTCAGCAGGCCTAGGGTTTTTTTTGTTTCCTAACCTCTTTTACACTGTTTTCTTATGACTCGGTTCTACTGAGTCACAAGATGGCTGCCAACACATTGGCAGCCATCTTGTGATGGCTGCCAATGTGTTGGCAGCCGGGAGGGTTCGCGAACCCTCTTCGGTGCTCAGATATTGATATTTTTCTTTTTTTAATTTCTCAGGAAATACTGCAGGGATTTACACCATTTTAAAAAAAAAGGTCACTTTCTGAAACAAGAACTACCTTTTTGCCAAATTTGGTGTCATTCCGTTCAGCAGTACGGGCTGTAGCCTGTTCCAATTTTTCCTATGGAAATTAACATGGGGAAGATGCATTTTGGGGCACCCCTTTTTTCTCGGCCCCCACTTCACGAATCCACGGAGCTGACCGGAGTGGGCCAACATTTTTGAAAATTTCGCTAACATTCGTCAACTGGCGCCAAAGATATTGGCTAAACAAAAACAGCTTTTCCTATGGAAAATAGGTCCTAACTATGACTACCTACTGGCGACTGCCAGTAGGTAATATATATATATACTGTTGCAGTTCGTTTTGTTTCACCATCGTTAGTTGGATGGGCCAGCATCCCGCCACTAATACCGGGGAGAAAGCAAGCAGTTTTGGGATTATTAATCCCATGCCGGGCAGAGAACATTGTGGATCAGCCCCTGCTCTACAGACTTTCTGGATATCGTGGCTGAGGTAGTATTGGGGGACCGGAGGAGGCACTCTGCAAATTGCACACCAAAGCAGGAAAATCCATCCAAGTGTTTTGTGGGGCGCATGCTGTTCCCTGCCCCCCCGCAATGACAATTTTGACATTCTGTGTCTCACCCCGGCACCGCAGTTCCCAGACTTCATCACGCTGCATTCTGGGATTTGAAGTCTTGCCCTACTTTCGGGACTTCACACAGGTGCGTGAACTTAACAGCAAGGGGTGGAGCGGGCTTACAACGGCAAGAGGTTAAGAGGAGGGACTCCCCCACCACGTGTGATTATACCTACAGGATGTTTTGGGCGCTGAAGAAGGCAGAGGGCTGCCGAAATGCATTCGCCATTGTGTAATTAAAAGAAGGCTTCCTACCGTTTCCTCCAGGGTTTCTGTCTCTTTTCTTGGAAGGAGTTTGTGTGGATATATATATATATATATATATATATATATATATATATATATATATATATATATATATATATATATATATATATATATATATATATATATATATATATATATATATATATATATATATATATATATATATTACCTACTGGCGGTCGCCAGTAGATAATTATAGTTAGGACCTATTTTCCATGGGAAATCTGCAACATTCTATTTGGAATAACTTTGGCTCCGGTTGACGATTCTACATGACATTTTTTAAACTGGTGTGGCGCTCTGGTCCGCTCCTATTCTGAAAGTCTTGGGGTGATTCCTGAAGCGGGGGCTGAGAAAAAAGGGGGTCGAAAACATGTTTTTCCCATGCAATTTTCCGCAGGTACTGTTCATCACAGCTACAGCCCGAGCGGCTGAACGGAATTACACCAAATTTGGCAAAGTTGTAGTCCTTGGTTCAGATTCATGCCTTTTGCTTATATGGTAACATTTGTTTTGTAGTTCCTGAGAAAATGACAATTAAAAGTACATATCTATCTATGGCCTCGGTGGATGCGCGCATCTTGCGCGGACTATAAGCGCACCGCCCCAATCACGCGCTAAATGCTGATTGGCTGTCAAGTGGTTGTCAACATTTGAAACCAGGAAGTGTTGGCAGCCATTTTGTGCCTCAGTAGAAGTGAGGATCTAGAAATTAGTGGAACTAGTGCTCAAAATGTATAAAGGGGGCAGATAAGAAATATTTTTACCCTCTAGACCTGCTCAGGGATCCCTAGGGCCCCAAAAAAACCCTTTTTTTTGGTTGTTGAAAAAACTGAGAAATGTGCGCTGGGTGCATGGATCCGCCGTAAAAAAAATTAAAACAAAGTCCGGGCTCCTGTGTTTGTTTAAAAATTAACTACCTGGGATGGTCAAATCCCGGGGTCTAAAATATTACATTTGATCGTGGTCCAGAGGGGCCCTGTAGCCCAGGGACCTTCATTCCTCGGTGCTACAAAATAACTGGATGAGGGAGCTCAAAGGTCCGTCTAAGCCCTGGGGATTACCACCCTCCGGGGCTTTTTATATTTTGGGAGGGGGCTTGGTCTCCATTCTGGAGCTGTTGAAAGCCTTGGGGAACATCACCCCCAGGAGCGGCTCCTGCTGTGTCTCGCGGTGTCTACCCCCGGGACACTGCTGTTTGCTGTGGCTGGGCGGGTGTTGAGGTTCCCGCTGTGTCATAGCAAGCTTGAGGGCCTATTAACAAGTGCCATTTCGCCGCAATTTTTAAAGAAAGCCAAAACTGCGGTGAAAATTAAATTGCCCTATTTACTAGGTAACGCTAAAATGCATTAATGCATGTTAGCAGCCGGTTTGCTAAGCGCTTGCCTCGTATCTCCAATGAGTTGCAATGTAGGCGTTCCCAGAGGCAAAGTAGGTGTTCCTATGACAATATAACATGGAAGACAGAGGTAGGACAACAGCGTTGTATTTACAAGGGGCCCCTGGATTTAAGGACCGATAGCAAAACTCTCGCTAATTGCGGTTTATGTCGGATCCTAACATCTGTTCTGAAGTAGACTTAAGCATGTTTAATATGCGAGGTGGATTGATATGTTAAGTGTACAGTCTTATATTAACAAGGTTTTCACTTGCAAACATGAATTTTCGCTGTATTTCTCGCAATATTGGGGGCATATTTACAAGGACAGCGTTAAAATTATCGTCGCTTTAGCGTAAGGAAAGTGTTGTTAAATTTGTTGTGGTTTCCTGGAAGCGTAAGCGGAGTGGGCTGGACTGACGTATGACAGTACTGCGCGATGCTGTGAACCATGATTCCAGAGACTATGGGCGTGGTTCCGTCATGAGCTATATGAGAAATCAACTGATTCGGGTGTCCAAGTTGTAGTGCTGATGTCACCCCGGTCTTAAACGCAAATGTGTCATTACATCTGGAAAGTACCACAGCATGTCCAACATGGAAGGTACGTGGTATCACTGACCCTATATTATAATAATCTTAATCCACATTTGTAAAGCGCAAACCATCACCCGTTAGGGTGTCTAGGCGCTGGGGGCCGTCGGGAAGATTAAGCAAGCTATTGCCCAGAGTCACATGGTGCTGGGCTAATCTGCCGCCAGACCCAGGGATCGAACCATGATCCCCAGATTCTGGAGTCAGTCACCCTGGCTGCGGTGCCACGCCACATTTTCAGCCATAGTTGCACACATAAAAGATGGTGGACATGACGTATTTCTGCTAATATGAATGTTTGTTGTACATTCGGTGGAGTGTTGTAGGTGTAGAAATACAGGGCTATGAAAGCTTTAGGATGCAGTTTTTGGCATATGAAGGGCAGCTAATATATATATGTATGTGGTCTTTCAGGTACACTGTCGTACTTGGTGCTGGAAATCAGTGTTCGAGCCTCTGAGTCGCATCCACATCCTGTTATTGAAGAAAAATTACGTAATCTACGCCTGCCTGAAAATGTACTGTAAATACGGTGCTCATGTAAATTGCTGATATAGTTTTGGGTCGACTACGCACTATATACATATGCACACACTCCCTTTTTTCTCCACAAACACTTTTTTCTATTCAAATCTTTTTTAAAGTGTTGCCCCAAATTCTTATTATTATAAGAGGGCATGATTTACTTTCAGATAAAGTAGAATAGAAGTGCTACTACAAACATTCCCTCACTACTTCATCTTTCTTTTTTGTTTTTTGTACATTTCTTTTTAAGTACTCTTTATGAAAACACCATGACTGTTAAAAAGGAATATTTTATTATTTGTTAATTGACATTAATATTTTTTGTCATGTTTACTGCTTGCAACGATAAACCTCCAGTTCCTCATGAGTGAAAATACGTCACAGTACTACACAATATACATACTGATAAACCCATTTTCACTCTAGAAGAAAAAGATAATTACTTGATCATTTATTTTATTTGTACATATTGTAAACCTTTTTTTTGCGTCTTAGTAGTATTTTCAATTCACGATGATAATACATGAACTGTTCTTACGTCATTTTGTGTCTAAAGTTCAATTATACTGTTACACACTACATTTAAAAATCATAATAATATACTTGCATTAGAAAAATATATAAAGCATAAACTTATACTATTAATTTAGCTCTCTTTAAAATTCTTTCCTCCCTCCGTCGACATACATCCAACTCCTCTGGAGGGAGCATAATGTTTTATATATTACAATATATACATTAACTTTATGTTCCCTCTGAGGAAATGGACGATAAATTGAAGATGAATTTGACAATCGTAAAGTTTATCTTGCTCATAATTTGGTCACCCGTAATTAAATCACAGAAACTAAACAAATTATCCTGCGGGTATGGCTTATATTCGTTTTGGTTATTCAAGTTACTATGGAACCAATTTAGTGCCCCTCCCATTTTTTTGTCACATTTTTCAGTTGACACATGCTCACATTTCCACTGTTTAATTTGCGCATGTGTTTTTGTAAACGTGAAACTTGTTAAATAGTTTTAGTTTCATTTTATATCCTCATACGTACTCGCTCTTTCTTTTTCTTTTAATTCTTATTCTCTTTTATTATACGAGTATTAAAATAAATACCTTTGTATTTATTATTTTAAAAAAGTGTATTTATTGGTTACTGTGTACAGTTTCTGTGCACAATTTTAATACCCTTCCCCACCCAAAACCCCCTGTTGTCCTTATTTTTTTTAAAAGTTGCAATTCGATTTTTTAAAATTTATTTGAGTATTAAAATAAATATAATATTGTTGATGTGCGAGTTCCTTCTCTTATACACAGTTGATTGCCACATCTCTGAACATCTGGAGGTACCTGGTGGGCTAGTTGGCTCCCAGGGACCCACAGGATTGATGAAGAATTAATTCTCTAACTTAACCTCAGGCCACGTCCCCTTCCTTCACCACTGTGCCCCGTTGCGGGTTTTTAGTTGGATAATTAATTCTCTTTCAATACTGAGGGTCCCTGAGGGCCAAATAGCCCAACAGGTATCTTCAGTATGCGCCAGGGAGCTGCGTTGCAGACAGGTGTTCAGAGGTCACACCCCTTTTTACACCTCTCTGCAATACAGCTCTGTGGAGTTTATTGGAGGTACCTAGTAAGCTAGTTTGATCATAGGGACCCTCTAAAATCAGTCGAATTACGAATTCCAATTAACTCACCTGTTATCAGGAGATACCTCAGTGCTGCATCTTTTGAGACCAGTACTGATCCTGAAAAGTAATTCTAACCGTACTTACCAGTAACTTGAGTTTCCTTCCATAGGCTAACATTGACTGGTTTCACTTGGAAATTCTTGGAGTTTTCGAACTTTAAAATATTCACCTAAAATCATTTGAACAACAAATTCCGATTTATCCACCTGTTATCAGGAGAGAACCCATTGCTGGATCTTTTAGCCCAGCACTGACCCTGAAAAGTAATTCTAACGTACTTACCAGTAACTTGTATTTCCTTCCATAGGAATCCATTGTCTGGTTTTCACCAGAAAAGTTTCTAAGCGTCGATTTTCACAAACTACAAATATTCCTTAAAAATCGCCTGTATAACTTAAACGCAAAGACAGATTTTTCCCTTTTGGTTTTCTAATTATCAAGGCACACATTCAACATCAGAACATACTCCAACTGGTATTGGAGACTATCACATACATTCGTGAAACATTTGCAAAAGAAAAAAAAATGTAATTAATACAAACAATTGTATAAACAGCTGGCTGTTTTATTATACATTTAAAAACACATTAAAAACCCATTCATCCGAATGTAGATTAAATAAGCAGTTAAAAAAACAATTAAAAAAAGCAATACAATACGTGATTTGAAATCTATACAGTTATCTTGGAGAAGAACAACTAAAAGACACTTGAATCTGTCTTTAAGGTATTAATCAGGATTTTTGTGATACAACAATAGGCTGGATTTAATGACCAATGCCCTCACTAGTGTTGACCCTTCCTGATTTAATTGATAACGAAGCGTCGACGAGTTTCGGCGGTTTGATCGGTCTACAACCACCTTCTTCAGGACCAAAACAATTTACTTCTCCTTAGTACAGCATCCCCTAAACCAAAGATAAATCAATCTTTATCCACTGGTAATAATACATTACTGTCCCTGTGTTTTTTGGGTTAGGTGATGCTGTACTAAGGAGAAGTAAATTGTCTCTCCGAAGCCGAACCGTTGCAGGACTTGTTCTAAGTAGGCCCAGTGGACCCTGTCAAAGGCTTTTTCAGTGTCAATGGCCAACAACATACAGTCCCCTTGAATACGGAACGCTGTTTCGATGGGATGTAATACTCTCTTTGTGTTGTCACTGGTTTGACGCTGGGGAATAAAGCCCGCCTGGTCCGGCTCCACCAGTTGGGGCATATAAGGAGCTAATCGCATCGCAAGGATACTCGTATATAGCTTGATGTCAATGTTTAAGAGGGAGATTGGCCTATACGCACAGCTGCTAGTGGTGTCTTTCCCGGGCTTCGGGATAACTATGATTGATGCCTCAAGCATGTCCTCCGGGATCGCACCGGGTTGGGCAAATGTGTTAAAAAGGTCACGTAGCAGGGAGGCCAATTGATTGCAAAAGGCCTTATAAAAGGCTGCAGAGTAGCCATCTGGGCCTGGGGACTTCCCGAGCCGGAGGCATGAGATGGCTGCGATAACCTCCTCTAGCCCTATAGCCCTATCTAGGTGGGCAGCCTGAGCAGGGTTCAGAGGGGGAAGCTCCGTGCCGTCTAGGTATTCTAGACTGTGCAACTTGTCCAGGAAGTCGCCCGAATACAGCTTAGTGTTGAAATCTCTGAAGGTTTCCACTATGGCTGCATCGTTGGAGGTGAGATCACCTCTGGATGATCGGACGGCTTGTACCCCTTGACGCTGTCTCACTTCTTGCAGCGTATGAGCTAAGAGATGGCCACATCTATCACCTCTGGTGTAGTAGGAGTGACGTAAATGGAGGGCAGCGTACTTAGCTTTGTCCTGGTCCAGCTTCACAAGCTATTTCCGTTCTGTGCAGAGTTGGCGCCAGGCCCTGGCTGCGCCGGTGCGCTGGTGCATCTGTTCCAACTCCGCCACTTGCTGTGTAAGCTCCGCTCGTTTCAGGCCACGTTCTCTATTAATGGCAGAGTAGATGGCTATGAATTCGCCCCACAAGACGGCCTTAATGATTGTACATTGCGTCATCAGTGAGGTGTCTGGGTTAGCATTAAGGGCCAAGAAGTTCGATATGGTGGTTTTAATTTGGTCAGTAATGGAAGCCTGGTGTAAAAGCAAGTCGTGTAGATGCCAGTGCCACTGTAGTGGCTGTGTGCATGCTAGTAAGAAGGAGGCCATGACTGGGGAGTGGTCAGATAGAGACCCAGTGAGAATGTCGGCGTCAGTTACCTGACAAGAACGATTGGTGAGGTTGTCAAAGACAAGGTTCCGATCTCCCCCTTAGGAGCAAGTGCCTTTCAGAGTTGGCAATGGCTTCAGTGAGCGTGTTGTGTAAGAATTTGTCCTGGCCTTCATTGGGAGTGTACACTGAGCCTATTATGAGGGATGTAACAGCCTCTAGGAATTGGTATGTGAGCAGGCGGCCCTTGATTTCAGCCTCCCTCTGGAGTACCTTGCCGTGGAAAGAGAGGAAATCCAGGATCGCTACCCCTGCAGTCTTAGTGGAATGGGAGGAGAACAGCTGTATGGGGAAGGCTTGGGATTTCATCCTGTGGTGGTCTTTGTGCAATAAGTTGGTCTCTGTTAGGAGGCAGATATCGGCTGTTGAGTGTTCAAGGTAATTAAGGACAGCCCGGGGTTTGATGGGGTTATTCCGACCCCCAACATTGAGGGTCAATACCGTAAGTGGACCATGCGTCATCTATAGTGCAAAATAAGTAGGAGCTAAAATAAGTGCCAAGCAGACAGTGTGCGGGCGGTGTGAGGAGAAAGCTGCAAAAAGAGAAATGTGGACGAGGGGAGAGCCACCCGACAAAATGAAAATCTAAAAACCCCTTAACTAGAAAATCCCAAAAACCGGTCCCAACTTAGGAAAGTGCCCAACCCTCCCTAGTCCATGAACAACTTGAGCAAGAACTGATCGCGAAAAAAGTCAGTCGTCCATAGACGATCGGTAGGACATTCGTTCGGGGTCCATAACGTGGTCTATGGGAAGAGGTCCTCTCCCCCCACTGCCCGATCAGACCAGCAAAGATGCAGAGTACGGGTTCAGAAGAGAGGATAGGCTCCAAATCCCTCACTTATTCTCAGAGCCTCCCCCTGCGAGGGACTCCGTGGCTGAAGCCAAAGCATCCTGCTGGCACGTGGCGATGTCCAATGCGGGAGGTCTCCGAGGGCGCCTTCTTCTGCATTGTCGTTGCCAGCCTGATGGGGAAGTCTCTGGCCCGACCCCGAACCACCGGCGTCCTCTTCCTCGCTTGGTGGGGTCAGGCCCAGTAGGCGACAGGTATCCATCAAAGAGCAGAGTTGGTTGAGCTTGCCATCGTACCAAAGGTGGTCGGTCACCGGGCGAAACTGTCGACGTCTCTGAAGAGTGGTCAGTGCCAGATCCTGGTATAGGACCGGGGAGTGTCCCTGGAATGAGATAGGATGGAAAGTTCTTGTCTTGGAGAGGATAGATTCCTTGGTCTTAAAGTCTTGTACATACAACAGGATATCTGCTGGTGGCGCGTTGGGGCCGCGAGGCGGGCCCACTCTGTGTGCTTTGTCCAAGACAACGTCCACTTCATGAGAGTCACCAAGGATGTGCCGGAAGAGGCCAGTGGGGAAGGCAAACAAGTCTCGAGTGTCATCAGTCATTTTCACACCCCAGATTCGAATGTTATGTCTGCGGGATGGGTTTTCGATGTCCTCTAAGTGCATTTGCAGGTCCACATTTTGATCTTGCAGTCTGATGACTTCTTGTTGGAGCGTCATCAAGTCTGTGACTGTGGAATCGCTTTTCTCCTCGAGTGTGGCCACCCGCTCCCCGACATCGTTGACATCTCGGCATATCTCCTTAAGTTCTGTGGCAAATTCAGCTTTAACCGATGGAATATCTTCCCTGAGAGTGAGGAAAAGTGACTCTAAGAAGGCCTTCGTGATGGGACCGTCTCTGGGGGGGGGCGTTTGTTGCTTCTCCGTGTCAGTTACTGGCGCCGCGGCAGCCATGTTGGGGACGGACTGTGGGCGGCCAAAGATATCCTTCAGGGGTTTCAGCTTGTTGCTCCTGGATCTGGACATGCTATCCTGCACTCCACCAGCGCCCGTAGAGCAGGATACAGAAGCTGGTGGGTACCCAGAATGGCACGGGTCCCCCGGGGGGGGGGGTCGCTGCCGTCTCAGGAGGTGCCAGTCAAGCAGGGAGAGGTACGTGGGAGCCCCTGGGTCATGACAGTGTGGGTGTTCTGGGTCAGGTGCGAGAATAGCTCCCAATCTCCAGAAGCGCTAGCGTGCGTCTGCCCCGTCCAGATGCGAGCATCGGGTGGGCCTCTGGTTTGGGTGGAAAGGAGGGGCCAGTCACCCAAAGACAGTGGAGGTGCCATACAGGGCTCCTGATTCGGCCAGGCAGGGACTCCCCCCTGTGGAGCAGATGAGGCTCAGGCAAAATGTACCACTGGTTTAGTAGGCCTCTCGGACACAGTCCGCGCTAGGCCCTCCTGGTGCGTCCCCATCATGATCCTCCAGTCGGCTGGCGTAACCCCAGAGATTAGCACATCCAGGGCAACAGTGGCGGGCAAGCTGTGGGGGGGCCTGCCCGGCCCACCTGAATGGCTCCCAGAGTGGGCTCGGGTATCAACGGTCGGTGGGCCCCGCTGTGAGTCTGGGTAAGTCCTCTATGGTGTCTCAAAGGCCCCCCCTGGAGTTCGGACACCGAGGAGCCCCGGGGGCGGTGCGCGCCCAAGCCACAGTCTCCAATGTGGCCCACAAGGTGTCGTGGTGTAAACAGTAGCACCAGTGTCTGCCGGGGGAAGGGCCCGGCGCTTCACAGGAACCCTTTGGGTGAAGCGCAATCTCAGGCCACTAGGCGGCTTGTCTGTGGGTCCACCACTCCTTTCAGGCCCCAAGGGCGTCCGCTCCCCCTCCACCAGCAGTCTGCTCAAGTACTTGCTCCACAACCGCCCCCCCGGTGTACAAGGAACAAGGGTCACGCTGAGGGGGGCCCGCATCAACCCCCACTCCGGTGCGGGGAAGTCGCCGTTAATCAGGCCTACCCCCGGGGCGTCGCAGCCTCACCTGTTGCTCTGCCGCCTCTGTCCCTGCTGCGCCGGCCGCGCCGCCCACCGCAGGCTGGGGATCTGCGCCTCCCGGTCCAACGGGCGAGGACCAGGCCGCAGGCAGTACTTAACCTGCACCCAGTGGCGGGCGCGGCTGGCGTCTGTCACGGTGTGACCAGGAGGCCCCCAGCTGAAGGCCCCCACCTCCGTAGCTCTGGGGCCGGTGTCGGGGTCCCCCAGGGTCACGCCCTGGTGAGGGATATCTCCGTCAGGAGTGGTCACGGTGGCCGGGGAAGATGCTGAGCAGGCAGTGTGTGCTGTTGCGGACTTTGGAGGAGGGTGCCCACCCCAGCGGTCCGCGCCTAGAGCGCCGCGTGGTCAGGGCCTCCCAGACTTAGGGAGGCCGGAGCCGCTTCCCAGCCGATGCGTGGGGTCGCCGACCGCTGCTCTGTCTGTCAGGTCTTCGGGCGCAAACTGCTCGGAGCAACTTCCGGGACGTCGCAGTGGAGCCTCTGAAAGGGCCGTGCTTTGCTGGTTAAGGAGGTGGCAGGCAGGAGCTGCAGAGAACACGTCCTATCCCACCGCCATCTTGGACACGCCCATCTTTCTAAGGTTTTTACATGCTAATTCCTAACTATAACATGTCTGAAATCTATGGTTTTTTCAGTGAATTTCAAAGGTTTTTTAAATGCTAATTCCTAACTATAACATGTCTGAAACCTATGTTTTTTTCAGTGAATATATACATATATAAATAAATATATATATATATTCGCTGAAAAAAACAAAGGTAACAGTGGCGTTATAGGTTATAGTTACGCTCAGATTTCACACGCACAAAACCAGAGAAGTTCAGCACTTATGGTTAGTTGGGCTAACTATAGCTCACGCCCCCGCAATGCACTGCTTATGACCTCACATATTATATCACTCATGACATGGTAGTGACATCACTAATGACATCTCAAATGACATCCCTGAGGACATTATCTAATAACTGTGAAGGTTTTTAACATGTTTATCAGTGTTAAATATATATACCTAGGTGTATTGATAAATCAGTGTGTGTATGAGTGCATTTATGGATGATTCAGTGGCTGCATGACTGACTTGTGTTAATGTTGGTACCTGTCAGTTAGTGTTAGCGTGCACTTCATTACGTGCTGTTTTAATTTGTTTACTGTGTTTTATTCATTCTGCATTTGGAGCGCTTTTTAAAATTGATCACTACCTACCACACTGTTCCGCTTTTGTCTGGGGGGCTTGAAAAAGTTAAGGGGAATATTTTACTGAGGCACTCTGACACTTTAACACTTCCAGCAGTCTTTGACCGCCCTCATCCGGCACAACCGCTTTTGCCGACACTCGGCGGCGGTGGGCGCCATCTTGAGTTAGGCGGGGACAGCGCTCTAGTCGCGCCGTCCTCCCGCCCTCTTCTCTTTCTATAACATGTGCAAGCCGGCCAGACGGCGCAGCGGGCTGGCGCAGCGGGCGCGCCGGACGCGCGCCGAAGCCGCGCCTAAGCCAAGCCCGTCTGCGCCCGTCCGCGACCGATCCACGCCGGGCGCGGGGCATGCTGCCCAATTACCTCCCACAATCAGGTATGATAGTAAAAACGTACTCGCCTTACGTTCTTACACAGTTAATCACTACGCCGATTGCCCCCCCATTGACCCCCTATCCAGCCCATTCTCATGCTTACATTGTAAATGGACACCCCCTGTTTTAACCTCTGATGAATCTCACTCACCTTCCCCCTTGAAGACCAATCCCACTTACTTCAAGGGAGGTCTCATTAATGCTAGATCCCTAGCCTGTCACAGCCAAGACATACTTGATTTAATATCTGGCCACAACTTAGATGCCCTTTTCATTACCGAAACGTGGCTCAACGACTCATCCGATCCTGATCTGGCTACTGCCCTTCCTCCTGATTTTACTATTTTTAGGCGGGACAGACCGCTCGGGCGAGGCGGTGGGGTAGCATTTGCTATTAAAAAAACCTTCCCCTGCCATATATTTGACCTAGACCACCTCAAAGAAAGTGAGGGCTTAGGCTTCTCAATCAAAATTAATGCCGCTACCTCTTTTTCGGGGGGACTTATATACCGTCCTCCTGGGAATGCCACCCCTTTTCTTGATTCACTAGATGAGGTCCTGGGAACACTTACACTGCGCTATCCCAATTTCACCTTATTAGGAGATATGAATTTGCATTTGGAGTCTTGTGTGGACCCCCATGTCATTTCCTTCCAACATTCATTAAATATCTTCGGATTATCCCAACATGTCACTGCGGCCACTCACCTCGCAGGTCATACCCTTGACGGTATCTGTTCTAATCTCACGTCTCTGACCACGTCCCTCCCGATACCTCAAATTTGGACTGACCACTCCTTTATTCCTTTTGACATCATGATACAAGCTCCCACCCTGCCCAGCAAGAAACACCCCCCCTCCTCCTTCACAGTCAATTGGAGGAAAGTGACGGAACACATTAAGCTGGACTCTCAACCTTTACCTAAATCCCCGAAACCAACTGGAGACGTAACAGCTGACTCTCATAATTTCCACACTTGGATGGATCAAATTGTTTCGGAGAACTCCGTACCTAAAAACCAACATGTGAAACAGCATAAATGAAAACCTAACGCACCTTGGTTCACCCAGGCCCTATCCGATAGCCATCTTCTCTGCAGAAGACTAGAAAGAAAATGGAGAAAAACGTATGATGAGGCTACAAGGGCACTTTATGTTCAACAAAGGAAATTATACCTCTCCAACATAAAAATGGCAAAAAAGGAATACTTTACTAATGCCATAAATGATGCCCATCAAAAACAAAAAACTATCTTCACGATAGTTAAGTCCTTCACCCATCCCAAAACTCTTGCGCCCGAAATATCACCATCTGCAAGCCTGTGCAATCAAATCGCAGACTTTTTCGTAGAGAAAATTGTTAATATTCAGAAAGACTTCCCTTCTCCTCTGACCACCTCTTACGAGGCAACAGATAATTATCCCCCGCTTTCTAGTTTCAAACCTGTCTCCATTCAACAAACACGTAAGGCAATTCTGGCATGTAAATCAGGAGCCCCCACTGACTCCTGCCCTCCCAGCATCCTGCACCATTTGATCGATACAGTTAATCCTTATATTAACACCATCATTAATGAATCTCTTGAGTCCGGGATAGTGCCTAATGACTGGAAGAAGGCTATAGTGAAGCCTCTGATGAAGAAGCCGAACAAATCCCCCACTGACCTTACCAACGTGCGCCCCATTTCATTACTTCCTGTCCTTGGTAAGATCACGGAACAGCTAGTATATGAAGAGCTAAAAACTTTTGTAGAGACTGGTAACATCCTGCATCCGCAGCAGTCGGGTTTTTGTTCCGGTCATTCCACCGAAACAGCTCTGATAGAACTAGCTGATTCCATCAAGTTCTTGCAGGATGAGGGCAGGCAGGCCGTCCTCATCCTGCTTGATCTAACAGCAGTGTTTGACACCATCTCGCATGTCATCCTGATCAACAGAATGCGAGAGATTGGCGTGACAGACACAGTTTTGGCATGGGTTACATCTTTCCTATCTAATAGGTCCCAAACTGTGTCCCTGGGTCCCTATCTATCCAGCGAGAAACCTATAACATCAGGAGTTCCCCAGGGGTCCATATTAAGCCCTCTCTTTTTTAACATCTATATGGCCCCCCTCCTCGCTGTGATAGAATCTCATGGGATCCTCGTCACATCATACGCTGACGACACACAACTTGTCGTCACGATCGACAAAAAGTGTACGAACGCAGATCTGCGTTTCCAAAATTGTCTTTCCGATGTTTTCCAGTGGCTAAACAAAAATCATTTAAGATGTAATAGTGCCAAGACTGAAATCATACCGCTGAGTAAAGATCTATCCTTCTGCCCGAAGGACTGGTGGCCCATAGGATCCGAGGCCCCACCCAGCGCTGTACCTTCAGCACGGAACCTGGGCGTGCAATTCGATTCATCCCTCTCTTTCGATGAACACGTCAGGATCACGGCTGGACGTTGTTTTGGACTCATCAAGTCTTTAAAAAAATTCTTTGATCTCCTCCCCATTGCAGCCCGAAAATCAGTCGCGGTAGCTCTAATACTCTCCCGACTTGATTACTGTAATGGTTTAATGGCGGGAGTGAAAAAGTCCACCCTTAAAAAGCTGCAGAGCATACAACACGCAGCTGCTAGATTGGTGCTGGGACTTCCTAGAAGGTCATCAGCCTCTATGGCGCTGAACATTCTCCACTGGTTACCATTACACAAAAGGATTCTTTTTAAACTCCTCCTTACCGTTTTCAAAACTATGAAAAACTCAGGGCCTCATTACTTTGCAAAGCGCTTCACACGCTACAACCCCCCGCGATGTCTGAGATCCTCTGGCAAAAATCTTATCACCATTCCAAGATTTAAGTACAAAACCAGGGGTGGGAAAACCTTTACCGTCCTGGCAGCTAGGGCATGGAACAATCTACCTGTCAATCTTAGACTAACTGATAAGGAGAGCACTTTCAGAAAACTCCTAAAGACATGGGTGTACCAACAACCAGACACCTCTGTATTGGCAGCTATCTAGTTTCAGTTTCTTCATCTCGTTCCATCTTTCACGTACTCGCCGCATGCTAACCTAGCGCCAAGATGCTCCTTTCGGAGCGTATGTCTGCGCTCTATAAATACCCATAAATATCAAATATCAAATAAGTGGTTGTATAGGTGTGTGAGTGGGTACGTGAGTTTCTGTATGGGTGAGTGATTGGTTGTCTTAGTGCATGTATGGGTGTCTCAATGTCTTTGTGGGTGGGCAAGGGGTTGTGTAACTGCCTGTATGGATGTGTGTGTAGGTGAGTCAGTGAATCTATGGGTTAGTGAGTGTGTGTGTAAGGGGCTGTATGGGTGAATGAATGTGTATATGGCTGTGTCGGTGAGTGGATGGATGTGTCAGTGATATATGGGCAAGTAACTACATATGTGAAAGCCAGTATAGGTGAGTGTTGGAGTATATGGGTGACTGTATGTGTGACTGAGTGATTGCGAGAGTGGCGGTATAGGTGAGTGTGTGCTTCTGTCAGTGACTGTATGGGTGAATGAGCATTTGTTAGTATCTATATGAATACATGAGCATGTGTGTGTACATCTGTATAGGTGAGTAAATGGCTGTGTGGTTGACGGTATAGGTGAGTGGGTAGATGTGTGAGTATCTCTATGAGTAACTGACTGTGTGAGTGGCTGTATGGGTGTATGAGTGGATATATCAGGGGCTGCATTAGTGAGTGAGTTGGCTGTATGAGTGACTGAGTGGATGTGTGTGTAGCCCTATGAATAAGTGAGTGGGTACATAAGTACAGGTACGGGTGTGTCCGTGGAATTTGGAGTGGGCGTATGAAAGTTATATTGGGATGTGAGTGGGAACATCAGAGATTCTGTGGATGGTGTCATCTGTGATGTAATTTGAGATGTCATCTGTGATGTCATCAGGGATGTCACTGACCATATCATGAGTGATGCAATATGTGAGGTGATAAGCAGTGCATTGCGGGGGCACGAGTTATAGTTCGCTCAGATAACTATAGCTGCTAAATTCCTTTGGTTTTGTGTGTGTGAATTCTAACCCTAACTACAATGTCCTGGTAACCTTAGGGTTTTCAGTAAATATCTAAGGTGTTTTTAAATGCTAAGTCTTAACTATAACTTACCTGTAACATTTATTTTTTTTACTGAATTTCTATGTTTTTTTAAAGTAGAAATGCTGTTTGCAGATTGGTGTGGAAAGGGGGCGGGCGCCTGACCAGCTCTCAGGAATCCTGCTGTGTAGGACTTACAGAAGGTACCAGGAGAGCTACTTCGTCCCCAAGGCCCATTAGAATCCAAGAGAACTTTATTCCCCAACTAGTAGTGTGCCAGGAGGTGCGTTTGCAGAGTGGTGGAGAAAGGACGTCCTTCATGATTGCACAAGTAGTGCCTGGGTAATTGTATGAGTGCCATTGCCAAGGACATACTGCGAGTTCTTGGTTTGTATGAGTGCCATTGCCAAGAACATTATGCGAATACCGGGTGTTTTTGACAAAGTGTAATACACATATATACATATTTTACATAAAGTTTCAGTGTGGATATTTAGTAAGATACTAATCTAACTTTCCCCTTTGTATATATTTGTCAAAATAACTATATCAACAATGCATTTAACTTCTTCACAGCAACACCGAAGGTCGCAATGACATCAGTAGACAGAAATACAAAGGACAAAATGTAAAACCGATATTTAAACACATTTTACACAAAGTTTGAGTCTAGCTGTTTAGTATCATAATTGTTTAACTTTATTTTAAGAACACTTTTAACAAAAACAATTTCAAAAAATTACTTTCGACATCAGAACTCGTGAATAGAACATAACCACAGAAAACCCATTAAAACTACCCATTCTTACCCAAACTCAACAGGAACCAAAAACTGCCCCTAAACTAGTACTATACACAAAGATCCACGCTAGAGAGACAAATAAAAAATATTCTGTGGGATGACGTACAAGGTCTATCATCTTAAAACCTAACATAGGAAACATCTCTAACTGGCAATCAAGTAGAGGGACACTGGAGGACCATCTACATCAGTGGCACCAGCAACAACAATTCCTGACCAGAAAGTCCTTTCAGAGGTGCAGACTACTGCAACAGATATGACAGTTTTCAAGAATAGCCCACATTGCATGTAATGTAGTATTGTTATAACTGCTGCTGACCAGTGTGTTGCAGCTATTCAAAATGCTGCAAAAAATCATACATGCACATTTTTTCCCCTTTTATATTTTTGGCACATTTCTCATTGCACGTTTTTCAAATTCTTCCTGTCCCAGTTGCCTATTTTTGTTAACGGTAAAAAAAGAACAAAAAAAATGTACAACTTTACAAAACCACAAAAAAAAATCAAAAACAAAACAGAAGATCATGTCACCGGAAAATAAAGGAATATCATTGGATAATACACTTTTCAACTAAACAATATCAAGAACATGCCTATTCATCTATACTGAACATTCTTTAAGAGGAGGTCATAGTGAGCAGATTTGCGCAATGCACAATATGTCATAAGACATTGTCAAGGTGTACAAATTAAGAATATTCTTGCAGGAATACGTACATGCTTTACCATATAAAACATACCAAAGCAATAGCCTAAAAGCACCAAGACAGAAACACAAAGCTGAAGGACCCTCAACTTCAATAGCAGCACAACAACACCGGGGCAGAGAGTCCATTCAAAGGTTCAATCTCAACTTTAAGATTTGGCTCCACAATTTTCCAGGATGGCAGCATACTGCATCTATTGTGGAGTCATATTAAGTGCTAGAGAGCAGTCCATAACAGCCCTTCGCAATGTTGCAAAGAATCATACATGTTTATTTTTTTTATTTTTTTGACCCTTCATATTTTTTCTACATTAGAAGGCATGGGTATCTAATATCTATGTGTTGTTTATTTTATTATCTTCTAATTTATTGTAACACTACTTACATATAACTTGCCATATAGACATGCCAAAGTGTTCCTAGACAAATAAATACACAGCTAACTTTTGCCAGTTATTGGTATATACTTTTTCACTCTTTAAATATAAATGAACAGTCTGGGGGATAATTACAACAGAAGTGGCGGAGTGTGTTGTTGGCCTCCTTGGCTTAATGACACGCTCCTCCACTTTAAAAAACGCAGGGCTGCACCATATTTATAAGAATATGGTGCAGCCCTGCATTACCCCCTGCACTTGCGCTAAACTTAGCAGTGTAGCGTCAACGCAGGCACCCATGCACCATAGTGCAAGAGTGTCTGTGTGCAGGGGAAGATTGCTTATGTACAGGAAGGTACCCCATCCTGCACATAAACAATCTTGAAATGCTGTTTTGTCACTTCTATGTGTGCTGCTTAATGCAGCACACATGGAAGTTACAAAAAAGTCATTTTTTTAATGATTGTTTATGTGCAGGAAGGATCACCTTCCTGAACATAAACAATCCAAGGTGTTTTACTTTTTCCATGTGTGCTGCACAAGGCAGCACACATGAAAAAGAAAAAACGATGAGAAATAAGGCATTTCTCCTCGTTTCACCAAGTTAAGACCAGGTTTTTCCTGATCTTAATTTTAGCGCAGCCTCCTATTTATGCTGCCCTTGTAAATAGGGGGCAGCATCAAAATGAATGGGTGTTGCTATAGTGTAGTTCCTATATCCCTGATAGGCTCTGCGCATTGGAATAATATACACTATAGTTTTGACATAAGACTGATGTCAATATGTCTCTATCAAGTACAATAAACTTAATTACTTGTGTGTGCCAGCTAACTCAGAGGTCACTAGAAACTTCTTGAATGAACAAGAAGGGATTAGTCTCTGACAACAGCATAAACATAACAACTTTGTTTCCCTTAGAATCAGAACAATCTCAGAATCGTGGAAACAATAGATAACCACTTCACTCAGTCAATCGTGCATGCTTTGTTTCTACAGAGATTACACAGAAATATGTAGACGGGCGTTTCAATAAAAAGGGTTTATTGAACAGTGTTTATTTCTCGTGCAAGAGATATGAACTGCTACAATCTTAGGACAGAATGTGAAGTACAATACGTACAGCGTTAGCAGTAAGATGAAATAATGCTGCAATAGCATGGCTTGTAGCTATGACATATATTCATAAAAATACATACATAAATAACATAGGCTAAAATACTCATCTGGTGCTTCTAAAATAATGTACCTAATCTAAGTGTAGTACGAGGTAATAAGTAGGTGCTGTTTCTAAAGTATAGCTAGTTATAGTTTAGTTTTGCCAGTGTTGCCAAGAGTCCCTCTAGGTTCTAGTCCGCTCCATACCTTAGAATGAGTGACGTTGGAATCTCTTTCCGGGTCTCGATCTCTAACACCCCGCAAGGGGAGCCAGAAACACTAGAGCTGGATTCTCTGCAAGGAGGATGGCAGCGTCTGGTCAGTGCGTCAGTTGGGGACTTGACTTCCTTCTGAACTTGCTGCGTCATGCAAATAGGCAGCCGAACCGTGGACCGTGATTCGCCATGGCAAGTGAAGGTATATTTATACCTTGAAGGTGTTTAGGAATGCCGGTATTGATCTAAAAGTCATGCATAAGAACATCATGAATGAACCCCTAAGGAATAGATGTTCATGCATAATAAATGAGTTCTTGGGGAAATCAATATCCGAGCAAGGGGAAGTCCTAAAGGCTTAAGAGTCTGCTTTTCCAAGAACACGGTGTGACGTAGATGAACGGATGTAGGTGGCCATGCCTGTATTTGGTTAACATGGAGAATGCCTTAATAAGGGCAATGTGAATTATACCTATATAGGGGCATAAATCGGGAAATCTATATATGAAATCTAAATCAACACACAACATTGCTGTGGAACGCCCACCGCAACACCCACTGCCTAGCCTTTTCATGCTAAGCATAGCGTGAAGGAGGGCCCTATTTACAAGGCAGCATTAAGCACATTAAGTGGCATAACGCTGCCTTGTAAATAAAATAAAGCCGCTATCGCCACGGGAACGTCTCAAAAAGTGACTTTCCCACGGCAATAGGAGCTTGTGAATATGCCCCTCTGTGTTTAAATCTTCTAGTAAGTTCAACTACAACATATACAAACTTACTCTGGTTTTTTAGACCACAATGTGTTTATTTTTGTAATCTCTTCTTTAAAACTATCAGCTGTAATATATGTGTCCTGAAACTCCTCCTCTTAACAACTCTTCATTTTCCCTAGAATCCTTCTCAGCACAAAAGAAACAAAATTGCACATCACCACAAACCTTTTCTATGTCTGCCTCAGAACCATGCAAAAGTGCTCTATTCATTTCTCCTAAACATAAAGCAGTAGTTTTCACATAGTACAGCTTCCTAACTCAGTGTGCATTGTTGAATGGTGTACAGCTAACATCTCGAAATGATGAAAGGTAATTTGGCACACTTTGTTCGATAAACTAGCTAGAGAGTGTCCTTGCAAATTTGTATGCTTTCTAAAGGGGATACAATCTTTGTAAAGTACTTATTTTCTGTTTTAAACTTTGCCTTGGAAAGACATGTAGAAATGTCCCTAATGTATCAATGGATTGCTGTCAAATACTACAAACACTACTAGAATTCAATTTCTATATAAGCGCCTGACTCCGCCATCCCTGTACCTGTACATTAGTAGGTACCATCACATCTTTCGCTATAGTAGTGCCATTCTTCATTTTATAACATCATCCTCTGTAATCAGTAGCATGAACTAATCTATGATCCTGGACTTCTTTAAAGAAGTATGTTTGCATTCCCAACTATAAACAGCACAAAACTTGTTTCTATTCACTAATCTTTTTTCTGTTTTTTTGGCAAATACAACACCATTTTGTCAAGAGTCTTCAATCTATTTATAATCAAAATAAAAACATTCACCTTCAAAGCAAATGCCTTATCAGCTATTCTCGCAACTCGTTCTTTCTGTTTCACTGCATGTCTCCTTCTTCTATACATTTATTTTTAGGGTTACAGCAAAGGTTTTTGATTTTCAGCAGTCGTATAGCTCAACCATAATCCGGATGGCTTACAGTACGATAGAATGAGCCAAAATTGTTAAACAGTGTAGAGAAATTAGATGCATTAAGTAAACAGACATTTGAGAGTCATATGCAAGAGCGGGGCAACAATAAATCCTGGAAGTGTTCATGAGAGGGGCAATAGCTTCTAAATAACTAGCTTGGAAGGCATAAGTCATTGAAAAGATTGGCGGGAGAACAACCAAAATGCAGGAATTTGGAAGCGCTATGTAGAAGAAAGAATGGTTTGCAGAGATAGAAATAGGAAGGCGAACAGTAAGTAAGGGTAGAGTAGGAAACAGGATGAAACGATGCTGAGAGATGTTTAAAAAGAAGTTATTAAGTAGACAAAAGACATACAGTGTGGATGAACGACATCCAACCGTTAGCTGTGATAACTCCGTATAGTAATTGGCAGGATGATATGATACTTTGTACTAAGAAGGAAGGGAGGGTAAGAGGGCAGCCGCAGGAGATGGGGTAGGAGACAATATCCAAGGATATCGGAGAGATAATCTAAGGGACACTGGGGCCCAATATTGATAACTCAGGAGGGTGTGTGGGGGGCTCCTTTTCCTGACATGGGACTGACCCTCATATATCATGTATGATGAGGACTTTTGGGTCTAGGACTCTCGGGTGGGATAGTGTTTGGGTGAGCGCCCTAGGTAGGAGGCATCGTGGTAAGGCAATAGAGTAGGTTGCCAGGGGTCCGGTGGTGGAGGCAGTGGCTGGGGCTGGGGCAGGGGTCAGGGTTGTGTCGGAGAACAATGAAAAAAGAAGAAAAGCCCTCCATCATTGTTGCAGGTGATTCACCCATGCTTTGTTGTGAGAGTGGGTGGTGTCATGGTAGAAGAGGTAGAAATTGGGACTGGTCGGGCTGGGGGCAGCACCTGTTACCCATGGTGAGGGGGGGAAAGGGTCTTGTTGTTTAGTTGGTCTGTGTGTCCAGGAAGGGAGGGGGAAAGTTGAGGGCGGGGATAGTGATGACTGAAAGAAAGCAACGAAGAGATGAAAAAATGAAACGAAGAGACGAGGATAAGGGGTTTGGTATGGGAGGAAAAAATGTGATGAGAGGAGCTAGAAGGGATGTGGTGTGGTATTCATAATGGGGAGGGGAGGTGGAAGTGGGTGGGAGAAGAATGGGTAGGGGAGATGGGAAATCAAGATGTGGTAGGATTGGGAGGGTAAAGAGGAGAGGCCAACATCGGCATTATGCGGGTATTGAGGGTGGGAGAGGAGTTAGGAAGGGGAGGGCAAGTAAACATTTCATGTTACAACAGTAGTCAGTTGTATGATTCAATTCAGTTCAATGTGATTCAATTCAAGGGGGCTTAGAGCCTAGGACAGGGTGTCTGTCAACGGTCTCGTCATAGAGGAAGGGTGTGCACATCTATAGAAATAACTCAGTCTGGCCCTGCAGGTTGTAAATGACATGTTTGTGTGAGGCTGTTTGAATCATTGCCACCAACCAGGCCTCCTGTGTTGGGGTACGGACGACCTCCACTGATGGAGAAATCATATCTTGGCTGTGGCCAAGAATGTATGAAGGAAGCTGAACAAAAGAGAAAAATGGCAGCAAGAGATAATTAACGCTGCACCAACCAGCTGTACACTGTTTTTTTAAAAATACAAAATTGCTGTTGCCCACCTCCAAGGCCCACTGCCAATGAATCTCCTTACTGCAATACAAGAAAGAAAGCACAGAGAGGCAACACAGATGTAGAAAAACACAAATGCCCGACAAAACAAGATCTCTCCGGAGTCTTCAATGTCATTTCTCAAGTTTTTTTAATTGTTGATTGAATCAAGAAAGCGAAGTGCCAATGCGTTTCACCCTGAATAGGGCTTCCTCAGGGCAATGATAAACTGTACTGCGCATAATAGTATGTTCTCAGAAGTACGCAGATGGTGAAGAGATCCATGATACCTCAAATTGCTGAAGTTCATTCACAGATTGTATATCCTATTCGTCCAATCTTAATCAACAATAAAATGTTCACCATGGTAAATTGAACATTTACAAGTTTGTATTCTTAGTTCATTAAGCGACGTGAGCACATTTCGTGGGACGCGATGTGTCACACTCCCCCATCAAAGTAATAGTTAGTGTCTAACTATTACTTTGATGGTGGGAGCGTGAACTTGTGAATGTGAGAGATCTTGTTTTGTCTAGCATTTGTGCTTTTCTACTTAGTTCTGTGTTGCCTCTCTGTACTTTCTTTCTTGTATGAAGGAGGTGGTGAGTGAGTTCATGTGAGTTCCTTACGTCCTGAAGGAGGATAGCTGAGAGGTAAGTTGTAGGCTTCTTGGCATGGAGGTACTCAAGACCGATCTGATGTGTAACCAGAAGGGTTGGATCGAGGGACATTCACAAATGATATGTGTTAAATCACAGTGGGTATTCCCGCATCACCAGTAGTTCTTATGGGGTAGAAGTCCTGCTCTGTTCAATTTAGTCAGTGTCTAGTGCCAGTCATGTAGCATCTTAAAAAGGCAGAACTTCAAGCATGCCTCCCTCATGCCCTTATTCAGAGCTTCTAGGGTGTCTGCCCTTTCATCGTCCTCATAGGCGGCCTGTAAGTGGGTGTGCCACTTGGCACAATGGGTCCACAAAAGGGGTTGTGAGAAAAGTTGGTTTGAGAGTGTGGTGTATAATCCTGACATCACTTCTTTGAGTCGCCCCCACATGTTCAAATACAATACTATAGGCGAGGACTGTAGGGACCAGAGACGAGGGCCAAAGCAGCTCTTTAGGCAGTGCTGCAATTGCATGTAGTGCCAAGTTTGTTTCGGGTGAAGGCCAAATTCCTCTCTTAGCTGGTCGACTGGTTTATGATCTCCATTAAGCAGGAGCTGATCTAAGGTGTGAATACCCACTTCTCTCCATTGAGTCCAAGACAGAGTCTATCCATCAATGTGTATACTGTGTTGCTCCATAGGGGTGCCTTTTCTTGTAGTCCTGGGTCTATGTTGAGAAGGTTGTGTGCACGCAGCCAGACTTTGTGTATAGCATAAAGCACTAGGTGTGAAGGACTTCATTGACGGGTGCGGTCCTCGTATAGAATAGAAGGTCCTGTGCCAGCAGAGAGTATTTTCCATTCAATGTGGACCCATTGCAGCGGGTCCGAGATACCAGGCAGCATGTATGCCAGTTGGGAGAGCTGGAGGGCAAGGGCGTAATGTTCCACCGACAGGAGACCTCAACATGAACGATGCATCATCAGCTTGCGGCTAGTCTTGGTTTCAAAGATCCAATAGATCGAATTTATAAATCAATGGGGCAAAGCATGGAGAGAGCAACCGGAATGGGAGGCATATATGTTAGATTTGGGGGTCTCTAGTTGACACAGTTAGGTACTTGTGACAAATAGAGACCCTTGCCTCTAGTCAGGGTAAGGGAGGCACACTCCTAAAATAACCCCTGCTCACCCCCATGGTAGCTTGGCATGAGCAGACAGGCTTATCTCAGAGGAAGTGTGTAAAGCATTTGTGACCACATTCAGTAACCCAGTGATAACACTACAAATGGACACCACACAAGGTTTATATAAAAAAAAGTATTCTTTAAATAGACTTAACACAAGACCATTAAATGATAAAAATCCACAATACTATACTTAAGATGGTAGTTTTAGCTTAGTTCAGTTCAGTTCTTAAGATGCAACACTTTGAGTAAATGTACCTTACGATGCGTTGCGCTTCCAAAACAAGCAATCTTGCAGCAATGGAAATGCGGCAAAGTTCCAGTGCAAAGGAATTAAGACGTGAAGATCTTCCAGATGCAGCAAGCTACTCCGATGATGCTAGAAGTCTTGATTCGATGCGTCAGCTGCAGCGGCAACACCCTTGTTCAGCGATGCGACGGCAACAGCTTCAGCTGCGACACTCTTCTCCAACGTTTGCGAGAAGCTTCCGCACAATGCGACAACTACAGAGGCGACATCCTTGTTCAGAAATGCGACGGCAGCAGCTCCGACGGCAGCACGCTTCTCCGGGGATGCAAGGTGCTTTCCTTGATGCGGAGCACTGCGACAGTGACGGCGGCAACACCCTTGTTCAGAGATGCGACTGCAGCCACAGCGACGGAGACACGCTTCATCCTCGTTGCGAGACACTTCTTTCGATGCGGTGCAATACGACAGCTCCAGCTGCGACACCCTTGTTCAGAAGTGTGACAGCAGCAGCAGCAACGGCGACATGCTTCCTCTTCATTGCGAGACGCTTCTCTTGATGCGGTGCAATACAACAGCTCCATCGGCGACACCCTTGTTCAGAGATGCGACGGCAGCAGCGACTGCAACACGCTTCTTCCTTGTTGAGTCGCGCTACCAGCTCCTTGCGACACGCAGTCCCTCAGAAGTCCCAAAACAGCAGCAGGCACTTGCAAAGAACTCTGGGGAGCTGGGGGGTGAAGTCTGTTGTCCCTGAGACTTCAGCAGGAGGCAAACACTGTTCCAAGCCCTTGGAGATCCTTCACAAGTTGAAAATAAAGCACACAAAGTTCTTTCTCCTTTCTTTGGCAGTCAGGCAACCACTGCAGGCCAATCCCCTAAGCAGCACTTCGGCTTAGGAATAGACTCTCCTCTGTTTCTTCAGGTTCCTCTCCTCAGCAAAGGTTTCTTCTTGTAGTCCAAAAGTGATCTATATTCTTGGGATCAGGGTCCCAAAAATATTTATACCCCAAAATCCTTTGTCCTCTGAAGGCAGAGGGACCTTTGCCCAGTCCAAACCAGTTCTGAAGCCCTTTGTTTACAAGACTCCTTCTTTCCTTTCACAGTGCAGGGCAGAAACATCAGACGCCCCACAGGAGGTGGAGCCAGCATTGTGGAGGGAAATTACATCCCTGGAGCACTTTGTTGACATGATTCCTTCTCTTCTTTCACAGTGCAGGGCAGAGACATCAGACGCACCACAGGGGGTGGAGCCAGCACTGTGGGGGGCAGGCACAGTCCTATTCAGGTCCCAGGTGCAATTCCTCCCTACCATATAGATGCAGATCTCTCTATTCATCACTGGGCGGTCTCACCCTATCTCCTGGAATCCCCTAGCCCTGTCACTGACAAGGAATACACAACCTAGCAGAGGCAAGCTTAGATAATTCAACAAGAAAATACCTACTTTCTAAAAGTGGTATTTTCAAACACAGAATGTTAAAATCAACTTCACGAAAAGAAGCATTTTATCATTCTGAGTCCAGGCATACTAAACTCGAATTTCTACCATGTTCCCTGAGTCAGTTAGGATTATAAGATGTAATAATCTAACTGCCCATTCTGACCTATGGAGAACAGGTATCCTTGCAATAGTGAAAAACGAAAATGGCTGTAATTCACTATTAGGACATGCCACACACATCAGGGCTTCACCTACCTTATACTTACAATGCACCCTATGCACCCTGCCCTTGGGCCTACCATAGGGGTGTCTGATATGAAGAAAAGGGAAGGTTTAGGGACTGGCAAGCGGGTGCACTTGCCCAGTCAGAATGACAGCACCAGACTGCACACAGGCTCTGCAATGGTAGACCTTAGACAGACTTTTATAGGCTGCTTCTGTGGGTGGCACAACCAGTGCTGCAAGCCCAATAGCAGCATTTGGTTTACAAGCCCTGGGCACACTCAGTGCACTGTACTAGGGTCTGACACGTAAACGAAATCAGCCAATCATGGAGTCCCTAATCCAAACATCAATTTTTAATAGGGAGAGCATATGCACTTAAGCACTGATCAGCAGTGGTAAAGTGCCCAAAGTCATAAAACAGCCAACAACAGGTCAGAAAAAATAAAGGAGGAAGGCAAAAAGTTCAAGATAGACCCTGCCAAAAAGGGCCAAGTCCAACAGTATATGTGAAGTGCGGCAACTCATCGATCTGTCCTGCCTGCACCCTGCCTTCGTGTGCCATTACTGAGAGAATCTTAAGGAATCATGTGTATAAAAGAGGGGTGAATATGAGGCTACACCTTGATATGATATGGTAGTTGGTGAGATAGCGTCAATAGCTATGTGCAGGAGCAATATGGCAAGAGTAGGAATGGGGTTAGGTCTAGTTCGGGATGCAGAAGTGGGGTAAGAGCGGGCGGGGACAACAGATGTCAGGATAGGGGGATGGCGTGGGATGAGTAAGCGAGGAGTCACACAAGTGGGAGAAGGGAGGAGGAGAGGCGATGTATATGTCCCAGGGCACACTGAGTAGGGGTGCTCAAGGGTAACAGTTGGTGTCAAAGGGAGGATGGGTACCACTATCTAGTGTGCAAATATCAGGGGAGTAAATATATGTATTGAAGTGAAGCGGAGGAAGGGGGCAGGAAGGGAAGGAGTCAGAGGAAACTGCTGTTAAAAAGTACAATACTGGGAAAGCTGATCTGTGTTCCATGGGTCTAAGCTTGCTGAGATAGTGCTTTGATGGGGCCCCATCTGGACATCAAGGTGTTGGGAAAGTTGAATCAATAAGCTGGCGAAAGAGGTCAGGGTGAGCAGGGTGAATGGGGGGCTCAGAGGGTCTGTACTAGTCCATAAGTGGAGGAGCAGGACAGAGGCAGTCCAGACTGTCATCTAGGGAGAGAGGGTAGGTAACTAGATTTGTGGAGGGACCCCAATGTAGAGAAGTGGGTGACTCTCTAGTCTTCTAGTGTTGGAGGCCCCCTGAGGTAGTAGACGGATGTGGAGGATCTAAACTACCCACAGGGGGATGGGGCCAAAGTGCAGCATGTAGGAGTAGCCATGACTACTGGACTGCCTTTGGAGGGGGGGCTGGGGTCGGCGGGCGAAAGATGGCCAATTGGTGCCCTTTGTTGTTTAACTTCAGGTCCTACACACTGGGGAATTGAGTGTTAGTATCTCATGAGAAAAAGGATGAGGATGGAGGGAAACTAGGGCTTGAAGAGTACAATATGAATCCTTAGTGATTCGGAATTGTGTGGGTTCAAAGAGGACATACATGATATCCATTTGGCACAGACGGGATCGAAAGGAGAAAAAAGCCTTGCTGTGGTCATTGGTCTCTCCCGAAAAAAAACGCTGCCATTCATATTTCATGATCCTCATAGATGAACGGACCTTGGGAGCAAGCCATGGAGAGTAGTTGTCAAGCTTGATCATGGACATAGCCAGCCCTGTGGGGGTGGTGGTCCCCAGGACAATAGATGGCCCAGCAGAAGGCTGCGCAGCCCCCCTCCTTCATTAAAAAAAAAGTACTTAGTTCCGGGGAGGTGGTGGTCCCTGGTGGTCCGCGTGGAGCCCCCTTTAAAATATTTATGTTTACATTTCATGATTGATAATCAGCATAGAAAATTAGAAAAAATAAGGTAGACAGAACTTTTGACAAGGTGTACGACATATCTAGTCATATACTTGTTGTTAAGGAAATTAACATTGTAACAGAGTACACCTAAAACTCACCCCTCCCTCCAAAATCCTGCCCCCCCCTATCCCTGGGGCCCATCCCTCTTCCTCCCCCCAGGTATTGGATGTGTGTGTATGTGCTGTAGCCACTTCTAGGTTGGGGCAAATCGGGCCTCCGTAAGACGCAAGGGTCTCAAAAACTTTAGGCATGTTAGTTTGCGGAATTCAGAGGTAAGCAGAGATACAAACGGTTTCCAAAGTTCTGGGAACGAGGGCCCCTGATTAGAGAGGGATAGGGAGATACGTTCCATGACCAATATATACCATATGCGGTGTATCCATCCTACATGGGTGGGGAGCATCCCTGACCCCCAGTTAGGCCAATATATTCTGAACAGCCGCTCCCAATGCCAATCCTATCTAGTGGCCCCTGTGTGATTTAGGAGGAAATGTGAGGGCATTGGGTCGGCCAAGGAAGGTGACGGCTGGGCTGCTGGGTAGCTGTGTATTATAATGGGGGTCGATATCATCAAGTACTTGCATCCAGTAGGAATTGATTTTAGGACAATCCCACAGCAAGTGTGTACGTGTGCTAGGGGAGACACAGTCCCACCAGCAAAGAGCAAAGAGGAGAGCGGGCTGGGTTCCATCTGTGGAGTCTTGGTGGTTTGAGGTAACAATAAGTAGCTATTTTAGTAGCTGTGTCTCTGCTTGTTACATTGCAAGCTGTGTGGCAAGCATGATAGAAAATATTCCCCCATTCCAGCTGTGAAGGGAGTGACCCAGTTCAGCCTCCGACCTTCTCTGGCCAGGATATATTCAGCTGTGCCACCCGAAAATAGTTTCTTAAGTTTGGCATCTCAAAACCACACTTCCTCAGGTTCTGTAGCATAAATCTCTATGTAAGCAGGGCCTCTTGTCTGCCCATATAAACCACTGGTCTACCTATCAGTGCATGGATTACAGAGAGCCTGGAGAGGGGTCTTGAGGTAGGGTTTGAAAGAGGTACAATAGTTTGGGTAATATGGTCATTTTCACTGCAACCACCTAACCCAGCCAGGATAGAGTGTGTGGTCTCCAGCGGCATAGGTCCTCCTGTATGTGGTGGAGCAGAGTGGTTTAGTTAGATGTCACTGTGCGTTACGTGATCGCGGTGACTTGTAACCCAAGATAGAGTATTACAGATTGAGCCCATTGAATACGGTACGTGTTTTGTAGCTCCGTGAGGGTTTTGAGGGATAAGTTAAGGGCTAGGGATTTATGGATATTGACCTTGAAGCCTGCCGCTTGCGCAAATTGATCTACCTCATTCATGAAGGGTGATAAAGAAGTCAGAGGGTCTTCCAAAGAAGGTATGACGTCATCTGAGTATAAGCTGAGCATGTGCTTGTCTCCTCCGAAACGTTCCCCAGATATGAGGGGGTTGTCCGTACCCTTTGAGCCATAGGCTCAATGTATATGACCAAAGAGGTTGGGGCAAAACGGGCTTCCTTTCTTGGACCCCTCCAGATAGGGAAAAGGGTTAGAAGCATAGCCATTTACTAGTACTGTTGCTGTGGACTTGTTGAAGCAACTCAGAACCCATTGTATGTTTCTGGTGGGAAGGCCAAAATGTCGTAGGGTGGCTCTTCAATAGGTCGAGTGCACCCTATTGAATGCTTTTTCTGTGTCAATGGAGAGAAGCATGCGTTCAGTGTTGAAGCGCTGTGCCTTGTCTATGATATGGAGCTGACGCTTGGTGTCCTCTATGCATTGTCTCTTGGTTATAAAACCTGCCTGATTGGGATCAGGGAAGAGGGGACAGTCCCGATGCCAAGATCCTGGTGAACAATTCCAAGTCTATATTTAGGAGGGAGAGTGGCCAATAAGAAGTGCATTGCCACTTATCCTTACCTGGCTTAGGTATAATAACCACAGCAGCTTCCAGCATGGTGAGTGGGAGCGCTGAGAAGATTCTGACCACATTATAGACTCTAGTGAGAATGGGGCCAAGATATTGCAGAATATCTTGTACAAAAGCGAGGTGAACTCGTCAGGGCCCGTAGACTTAAGCAGCTTCTGCCTAGAGATGGCAGATATCACTTCCCCTATTGGGATCGGACCTCAAGTAACTCAACCTTGTCCGGCATTATTCTAGTGGTGGTGGTGTCTCAGAGATAGCCATCTGGGGCATCTGGGGGGAGATCCTGTGACTTGTAGAGCCCCAAGTAATATTGGCAAATTGTTTCGGTAATCTGCTGGTCTTCTGTATGTTCCACCCCTATTGTGGTATCACTGATGAAACACCGGACGCCTGTCTCTGAACCCTCAACCTGTCAGCTAACAGTCTCCCACTTCTATTGCCACCGGTATAGAAAGTGTGGCGTAGTCTGAGCGCCATGGATTTTGCCCTGTCTATATCCAAAGCAGACCGTTGGGCTCTAGTGGCTCACAAGTGCCGCTAGATCTGGGGTGCGCGGGTCCATTGATGTATACGTTCCAGCTCTTTCACCTGTCTTGTAAGGGATTCTTTCTTATCCCAACGTATCTTATTTTTGGGCCAACTATCACAATGAATTCTCCTCTTATCACTGTCTTCAAAGTGTCCCAAAGAGCGGCAATAGGGGTCTTGGGAGTATGGTTTGTGGCTAGAAAATCTTTCAATGCTTGCAGGATCTGCTGGGTCACAGCAGGACAGTGTAGTAGGGTATCGTTAAGGTGCCAGAATCTAAATGGAAGGTGAGAAGAGGGAGATAAAGGTCTAATGTCACTGCCGAATGATCCGGCACAGGAGAGTATGTCGGCTTGTTGGATGTGGGGTACGATGCTTTGGGTGCCTAGGAAATAATCAATTCTTGCGTATGTTTTATGGGAGTGGGAGGTGTACTCTCTATCTGAAGGGTGTAGGTTTCTCCATATGTCTACCAATCCCACTTCCACCAACATTTGTGCCCCTTCCCTAGAGAGTGCCTCGGTTTGGCCCTGTTGTTGGGCCGAACTGTCAATAGTGTTTTCGAAAGTAAGGTTCAGGTCACCTCCTAGCAGTAACTTCCAGTCAGTTGATTAGGTGAGCTTGGACACCGCCTTCCTCAAAAAGCTTTCTTGTCCTTCGTTTGGGGCATAGACAAAGCCCACCGTGAAAGTGTGGGAGCCTAGTGTGAAGGAATGGGCCAGAAGCCTACCCCTGATCTCTGCCTGTTTGGAGCCCATCTTTCCCGGGAAGGTGGAGGATACCAGAATGGCAACACCTGCGGAATTGGAGAACTGGAATGAGAAGAGTTGATGGGGAAAACCCTGCAGTGAAGCAAATGTGTCACCAGTAAGGAGGTGAGTCTCTTGGAGGAGACAAATCTGGGGGCCGGAGTGCTCAAGGTGGGAGAGAATGGCGCATCTCTTGACAGGATTGTTGAGACCTTTCACATTTAAAGTGATAATTTTAAGATTAAGTGGTATCAGGGGGTTCATAAGAATGTCTATGGAAATGTGCTGTTCGAAGGAATGGAACATCTGGTGAATGGAGGTCTAGGAGTGGACTGCCTGGAAGAAATGGTTGAGTGGTTTAAAAGGCAAGGGATTTACCTCAGGCGAACTCAGAGGAGGTTCCAACAAACCCCAGTGAATACAACAAATAAGAAACATAGCAAAGAAGAGAATCATTAAGAGCTCGTCATGAGGCACGGTGCTCCGGTGCTCATGACGAGCTCAGCTCGTCATGGGCCGTGGAACGCTCAGGTGCGGGGAGAATTCCCCTGCTGTGCTGAGCGTTCCACGAGAGCCAATGCACCTGTGACAAGCTGAGCTCGTCATGAGCACAGGAGCGCCGTACTCGTGATGAGCTCAGCTCGTCATGAGCATGCGGGCGCTGTGCGCGCCCCCTCCCCCCCAGCACAGCGGGGGAATTACCCCCGCAGCGAAGGGGTTAAGACCCATGAGTGGGGGGTGAAAGAGGTCAGCAACACCCGGTCCCATCCCCTCCCCGGTCAGGCCCACCGCTCCTGTTGACTGAGAGAAAGGAAACATGGGAAGTTGAAAGTTGCTTGTAGCCGGCTGCTGGTTAGAGCGACCTCAGCCTAACTATTCCTGTACAGTGGTATCATCACAGAGGGAAGCCAGCACCGCCTGACATTTGCTTGCTATTGTCTCTAGATTGGAGCAGAGTTGAGTGCCGTGAGACCTGCTGTCCGCCATTTGCGAGCTCCGGGATCTCTTTCCGGCTCTGGATAGTAGCCCCCCGGGCATCGGTTGAAACGTTCAGAAGTTGATGGGCCTCCTTCAGGGTGCGTATCTGATGTATCATCCCATGTAGGTGAAAGATTAACCAAAAGGGGTGTCCCCATGAGTAGGGGACTCTGATAGAGAGAAGGTTTGCTGTGATCGGCTGGAACGCTCCCCATTTTTTAAGAGTAGAGGCAGCGAGGTCCTGGAATAGAATAGGTTGATGACACTGGAACTGCACCTGATGAATGTCCCTGGGCTTTTTAATGACACACACTTTTAACTGACAGTCATGAACATAATTGAGGATATCTGCAGGGGGTGCGGGAGTAGGTCTCTTTGGGCCAATGTGATGGGTACGGTCCTGCTTAATATCCAAGTCTGGAGGGACCTCCTCCAGAATTGCTCTGAAGCGATCTCAGATGAAGGAAGTGCTGTTGTGACACTCTGCGCCGCATGGAATCCCCCTGATGCATATATAGTTGCGTCTGAAGAGGTTCTCGAGGTCCTTGCTGGGTGCTTGCTGGTCTGGGTGTTGTTCCTTGAGACGGATCACCTCTTGCTGGAGTTGTTCAATTTCTTCGTCTTTACCTGTGTCATGCGCATTTAGAGTATCCACCCTGTCTCCCAGTGTGTCCACACCCAGTCTCACCTTCCTGAGTTACTGGGCCAATTCTTTCTTCATCGATTATAGGTCATCCAGCAGTGAGGCAAATAGCATTTCTATGAAGGAGCGGGAGAGCTGGGCTTCGGTATCACTAGCAGCTGTAGATGCGTGCGACTCCAGGGAAGCTGCAGGGGTCTCAGAGCTGGAGCCAGAGTACTTGAGGAGTAAGTCTTTGACAGAGCGGACCTTCTTCCCCTTACTTGCCGCCGTGTAGAAGGGGTAGCCAGTTGGCAGTGCAGGGGGAACGTTGAGCTTCCAGTTGTTAGGTAGGTCTGTTTTCAATCGGGCAGAGATTGCCCTCACTCCCTGCAGGCCCAGCCCAGCTCCATAGCTGTCATTTGCCCTCTAGGGGATCGCCCACAACATCCGAGGGAAGCAGTTATCTGTGGAGGCTATGTAGGTCTCTTTTCCTGAGCAGAGGGGAGCTCCACTTATTGTGATTGAAAAGCCAAGCTGTCTCGACTCTGGACCCCTTCTAGACAAACTGGCATTGCCAAAAACTTATACAGAGAGCCCTATCAATCCCGGAAATATGTACATTGTGAAATCCAGGCAGCTGGGGTGTCAGTTATCAAACCAGGAGGAGGGGAAAGCCCCACTTTTAGCCCAGGGTTCCTGGGTGCCGCCAAGGCCATGTGCCCCGGTCTGGTCAGGGCGGGAGGTGTATGGATGGACGCTATTGGGTAGCCTCTGGAGTTCGAGGTTAGGTAGCCAGATGCTGCACTGGGTTTTAGCCCACATGCGTAAGGGTAAGGCCCTGTGCCCCTCACTCCCATGTCGCTTCCCTGGCTGTTCCGTTGTGCTCCTGTAGAATCAGCTGGGCAGTCCGGCCAGTGCAGGCCTGACCAGGGAGGAGGATGTTCAGAGTGGCATGCCCCGCAGTTCCGAAAGGCTAGTTATTGATCTATGGGCCAGTCGGGCAAGAGTCCCCAGCTCACCTCTAGCACCGCAGGTTGACGTCCTGATTTGCTCTGGTCCTCGGCCTCTCATGGCTCGCCTCGAGCTCCACTTTCAGCCACAGTTGTCAGAACTCGGTCCCCTCTGGCCTCTCCAAGCAGCGTGAGGGCTCAAGCCCACAGTCACTGTCTCTTCTCTGGTTTCAGCAGCTTCTGTTTCCGAGCCAGCCCCCTCAACTCACAGTGCCCTTGGGTCACAGTCAGAGCAGGGAATCCTCAATAAAAGCAGGGGGAGCACAAGGCAGGGTGCCCCTTGGGGCCTTGGTTGCCAGTCTCTCTGCAATGTGTGGGTTGGGCCACAGCTGCCGATCATCCAGGATCTGTCCAGGTTGGATTGGATAGATCCACCAGCCTCTCGTCAGCGGGGAAGGTCCCATGTCTCGAACTTGGCCAGCTCCCGGAGAATGAGAGGCCTGGTCCTCTTCTCTCTGTGGGTGCTCGACTAGGGGATCTGGCCTGCCTCCCAGTTCTTCACATCACCCTGTGGCCCAAACCAGGCTCTGCCTCTGTGATGGCTTGGACACCACAGCTCCGGGAGGGCGCCCAGTCCCGACGCCGTCTGGCCGCTCCGGGTCGTGCTCTGTCAGTCACCATTTTGGGGTTTTAGTCAGCTCAGCTTACTCTCAGGTCTCCGGGCAACCAGCACGGTCCTGCTGGGTTTCCTCTGGTCCAGCATAGCGAAATGTGGGAGGTGGGGCTCTGGTGGCAAGATGAAGCGACAAGAAGGCACGTCCTACTTGTTCGCCATCGTGGCCATGCCCCCTCTTTAATATTTACTGTATTCCCTGGGAGGTGTTGGTCACCAGGGCCTGGTGGGACAGCATGCCCCCCCTGTCTATTTTTTTTAAATATAGCTATGGGGATGTGGTGCTCCCCAGGAGATGTTGTACAAAAGGGGGTGGTGACGGATGGAGCATCTGAACCAATCAAAAACTCACACCCAGTCAACAGATCTGGGGTGAATGTATGACATTGTTCTGCATTCTGTCCATCAACTGTGGTTTTTGCATTTGTCACCCCGAGTGGGATGGGTATGCTCAGACGTGAGTCCCATGCTCTCCACGCCACTGGATTGAAGCAAGCCGGGCTTAAGACAGCTGGAATGCCAGAAACCGGTCCTCGGAAGTTGTTTCCGGTCCAGGGAAGGCATGGCTTGGCAGTTCAGGCTGGACTGCATATGGCCATGTCTGAACTGGGGTGGTGTGGAGTGCAAAAAAATGATGGATTTAGGCCCAGATCTCTGTGCTTGGGTGAATGTATGACATTGTTCTGCATTCTGTCCATCAACTGTGGTTTTTGCTCCCCAGGAGATCCCGCAAGCCCCCCATTGGCCTAGGCCCGTGGGAGATGGCGAGCCCCGGGCATAAATATGCCCTTGGAGGGGGCCCCGTACACCCCCTCTATGGTTTCCTATTTTCTTCATGCCCCTGGGTCCTGGCACAACTGGGGAGCTACATTAAAAACAAGTATTCAGGAATTTTGTCATAAATTTAAAAAATATATACTTTTTCCCCCTGCCGAGGTCCCTCTGGAACCCAAGGACAAAGGCTATGGGTTAGGGTATTCGTACCATCCCCCCTTTTCTTTTCTTTTGCCTTTCGTGTAGGGACTCTTCTGAATCCGAGTGCCCAAATCGCTGCCAACACTACTTGGTTGAAGTGTTGGCAGTCATTCAGAGCTCTGCAGTTCGCTGCACAAGCTTGTTATTATTCACGAAGGCGTTGCGACCTCAGATATACAAATTTGAATTTCCTTTAATTTCTTGCAAACTACTGATATGATATGATAATGATATGATAAAAGAATTTGTCCAGCGCACGTTCACCAACGGCTTCTTGGCGCTTTGGACAGACAGAGGAGAAGACTGCAAGATGGAAACATTAATCAATCAATAATCAATCAAAAGCTTGAGTGAACAACCAAGTCTTCAAAGCCTTCCTAAAGGAGTGATAGGAAGAGATAAGACGGAGGTCAGAGAGCAAGGAGTTCCAGAAAAGGGGAGCTTGAAAAGCGAATCTTAATCCCCCGAGCCTTTTCCGCTTGAAAGGGGCACGTGAGCAGCAAGTTGGAGCTCGAAGAGCGGAGAACTCGGGAAGGGATATATCGATGAAGGCGAGAGGATATTTGATATTTATGAGTATTTATAGAGCGCGAACATTCGCTCCAAAGGAGCATCTTGGCGCTAAGCTGATGTGCAGGGGGTGAAACGTACTGAAAAAAAAAGACTGAGACTAGATGGCTGCCAATACAGAGGTGTCTGGTTGTTGATACACCCATGTCTTTAGGAGTTTCCTAAAAAGGCTCTCCTTGTCAATTAGCCTAAGATTTATTGGAAGGTTGTTCCATGCCCTTGCTGCCAGTACGGTGAAAGTTTTTCCACCCCGGGTTTTGTACTTGAATCGTGGAATGGTAATTAGATTTGTACCGGAAGATCTCAGGCAACGTGAGGGGTTGTAACGTATAAAACGCTTTGCAAAATAATGAGGTCCTGTATTTTTCAGGGATTTAAAAACAGTAAGGAGAAGTTTAAAAAGAATCCTTTTATGTAAAGGTAACCAGTGGAGGGTATTCAGCGCCGCTGAAGCTGATGACCTTCTAGGAAGTCCCAGCACCAGTCTGGCCGCTGCGTGTTGTATGCTTTGGAGTTTTTTTAGAGTGGATTTTTTCACTCCCGCCATTAGTCCGTTGCAGTAGTCAAGGCGGGAGAGTATTACAGCTACCGTGACTGATTTTCGCGCTGCGGTGGGGAGAAGAGTAAAGAATTTTTTTAGAGATTTTATAATTGAGAAACAACGTCCCGCAGTGATCCTGACGTGGTCATCGAAAGAAAGGCCGGGCCTTGATATGAAGGCCGGGCCTTGATGGGCAAGGGCCTGGTAGGTCAAACAGCCCACCTTGAAAAGGCTGCGCTGGATCACAGACAGCCAGTGCAGGCTCCTCAAGAGAGGCTTGGCTGAACTTGTCCTAGGCTGCCGGAAGACCAGTCTAGCCGCTTGATTCTGGATAAGCTGAAGTTGATGAGACTGGTAAAGGGGAATGCCAACATACAATGCGTTCCCAGGAAATAACCAGACCAAACGTAACTTGAACTAGGGCCTCATGAGTGAGGAATCTGGTAATCTTTCTGATGCGGCGAAGATGAAAAAAACACGCCGACATCACAGATTTAATTTGGGGTTTCATAGTCAGATCCTCACTGATAGGGACTCCAAGAGTCTTGACCGAGCTCACCGGCAGGGGGCACTTCCCAGCGAGTGTGGCCAGAAGCCGGAGTTCCAGGGGTTGCCCGGAGGTCCAGTGAGCACAAGCTCGGTCTTTCCTGGATTAAGCTTGAGTTGGTTCGCATTCATCCAATTGCTGATGTATGACATAGTAGACTGAAAGTTCTCAATAGAGGCAAGAGAGGAATCAATGTTGAAAATGAGCTGGAGGTCATCCCCATAATTGAGGATGGCCCCTGGTCTCTCACGTAGCCTGGAAATGAGGGGGGAAATATAAAGGTTGAATAATAACGGGGAGAGGGACCCCACAAGTAAGGCCTTTGGCTTCAGATGTGAAGGGCTAAGACGAACACCTTGCTTACGATCTTGTAAAAAAGAGGTGAGCCACCTAAGCGGGGTGTCCCTGATGCCGGCCCTCTCGATCCGTTGAAGAAGGATGGAATGATCAAGGGTGTTAAACGCCGCCGACAAGTCGAGGAGCACCAGGGCCTGGGAGATGTTTTGATTAGCCCCTTTTCTAAGTTTGTCATGAACTGCCACCATCACGGATTATGTGGAGTGCTGCGGTCTAAAACCGGCCTGATGTTGATCTAAAAACCGGGAGCTTTCCACAAAGGAGCCAAGGCAGCTAGAGACGTGGGCCTCTAAGAGTTTGCCCAAGAAGGGGGGGAGGGATATTGGCCGAAAATTGCTCAGTATCGCTGAGTCTGCCCCAGGTTTCTTAAGAATAGGTGAAACAACGGCGGATTTAAATGTACTGCGGACCATTCCCACAGCAAGGGAATTATTGAGCAGCGAGGGGGGTACCTCTCGGAGACTGAGGAAGATGTCACGGGCAATGTGGGCAGGGCAACTGTCAGCGGGAGAGCCAGAGCTAACCTTACTAAGGAGAGATACAAACATTTCCCGTGTGATTAACGGGAAGTTCGAAAATAAGGAAGAATTGTTGGGGATATTGCCTGTATCAAAGCTTGCGTCGGGTGTAGGGATACTTGCTTTGATTAGGGCTATTTTCTCAACAAAATAACTGTTGAGGGAGTCACAAAGATGCTGAGAGAAGGAAGGGGTCATCGTGATCCCATCAGGTTTGGCCAACTCATCAACTATAGTAAAAATCTCCCTAGATGTATTAGAGGAATTCAGGAGTTTATCCGAGAAATATTTGGTTTTAGCCTCAAGAATAGCTGATTTGTATTCTTTCAATGCGGCCAAAAAAGTGAGCTTCTTGAAAGGACAGTAATCCGCTCTCCACTTGCTCTCGGTTTGTCGAAGGGCAAGCTTCAGGTCTGTCAAGGCCTCACAAAACCAACGCTGTGCATCGTGAGGACGCTTGTTCCTAAGCCTCTTTAAAGGAGCAACAGTATCCTGAGCGTCTGCAAGCCAGGTATGAATATTATCGGCCTGAATATGAACAGACGGAGGGGAGCCTGCCTCATCCAATAGGGAGGGAATTGTAGTGGCCAGTGAGAGACAGAACAAGGGGATGTCTACTTTGCCCCAATTCGAATGAGTGGGCGAATAGTGAGGCACGTTTTGGTGGCTGGGATTCTAGATACAATAAAAGAAATAAAAAAGTGATCAGACCATGCACATGGGGAGATCTGTAAATTTAGAACATCCTGATTTAAAGACCACAACTGGTCCAAAATATGACCCTTGACATGGGTAGTGACATAGACGTGCTAAAGGAAATTTAGACCAGTTAACAGGCCCTTGAACTCCCTGGACGGAGGGCTTTCGTGTTGAGTATGAGGCCAATAATTAAAATCTCCTATAATAAGGGTTCTAGCATGATTAATTGCCAGTTCAGCCGCTATGCTGCCAAAAAAATGCAGGAAGCCAGGCGACTGTCCAGGAGGACGATAAAAAAGGGCAACAGTAAGGGGAAGGGTGTCCGACTCAAATTTGAAAATTACATAATCCACCGACTGTATGGGGTGCATGATAAGGGCGTTAACTTTATAAGCATGGGAGATTATGGCAGCCACACCCCCCCCAATTTTCCCCTGGGGCCGATTTGCCTGAAGGATGTAGTAGCCGTAACTACTGAACAGATATACACTAAATAACTGAAAACGTAATCTTCTAACCAAAAGCTACCTTTCTGCCAAATTCAGTGTAATCCTGTCCAGCGGTTCGGGCTGTAGTACATTTCAAAGCTCCCATGGGAAAGCACTTTTTATTGACCCCCCCTATTTCTTGGCTCTTGCTTGAAGGATTGCCCCAAAACATTCCATGCACACCTAGAATGGCCAGCACACTTATTGTTGGAACATTTTGTGAAGATTCACAAACAACTTTAAATATATAGGCCTGTCAAAAAATGATTTTTCTATGGAAACATGGTCCTAACTAAAACTACGTACTGGTGATGTCCAGTAGGTAATACACACATGTGTATATGTATATGTATATGTATATGTATGTGTATATATTTATATATATATAAGGACCACCATACAGCAGGTAAGTTTCTTTCAGTGCTTTATTTCTCCAACAGCATGACACGTTTCGACTGGGAACCCCGGTCTTGATCACATGACATGCTCCAACAAACCAAGTGTTTAAATATTGTTTTTCTCAACACTTGCTCCTCTCACATATTACATGGAGTTGGACAACATACTACTGTTGTAAGGTGAAGAAGCGAAATCAGAAACCACATTAAACAAACAATATTATAATAAATCTCATACATCAGTGTAATTGTCATAAACCATTTTTGAAAAATTCCGGTTAAAATCATTTATCAAAAAAAACAAATAGGATAAAACACAAAGTATAAATACATAGTAGAAATATTGGGCAAGTGCCCACTTTCATAAAAGTATATTTCTTCAGATAGAATCCTCAATTATTTTGGAAACAACTTCATCTTATAATATATAGTCTGTCATAAATGAACAAAGTGCTGAGTGCTATGTGCTTGATAGTGTTTTTACAAAAAATTATGAAAAAAAGTGCATCAAAACTTGATAAATTAAATGCAACTCTGTCATTACCTACATGAATAGCTTGCCAATATTCTCAAAATTAAATAAAAATGATAAAAGATCATGAAGCGAGTGGACAGGACGTCGATATTACCAATATCCGTTATACTCTAAAATGCTTAATGCAAATTAGTGCAATTTAGTACAGAGCCGGAAGGCAATTCCTTATAAAGTGCAACATGCAATGTATGATCAAAAGAAACTGTACATAAATTAATATATACAGCATAATTGATAGTTCCATAAATATGTGCAAACAGGAAGACATATTCAAGTCCCATCCCTACTGGGACTAGCATAAATTAGTATCACAAGGTCCCATAATAGATGGCAATACCACATGTTCAGTATATAGACCATATGTTAATCCCATGTGCAAACAGCAATCACAGGAACTTCCCGCTCCACAGACACCAGACAAAAACCAGTAAAACCAGAGAGCTAGTAAAAACTGTTAAAATCCAGTGAAAGTACAGCTAAAAATCCCAATAAAAACTCCTCACACAAGATTAAAACACAAGTCCACTAACTTGTTGATATGATCAAAGAGAATAGTAGCATAGGTCGAAAATCATGATTCACAAAAAGTTGTATAAATCTTCCCCAGTATTTAAACCGTTTGGCATTTTGGTATCCAGTTGCAAGATATTTTGACTTTACAGTTGTCGCAATTTTTTCTCCCTGTTACCAGCTCTGATATTTTTAGGGACGGCATCTAATACAAAATAACTAAGATCTTTAAGGTTATTTTGATGCACTAATTTAAAATGCTGTGCCACCGGGTAACTGGAGTCCGAAATAACAATAGCACGTAAGTGCTGTAAAATGCGATTAAAAACCTGGAGCTTGGTGCTGCCTATGCATTTCAAGTGACATATGCATTCCAGGACATAGACAGCAAAATCGGTTTTGCATGTGAACAGTCCTTTAATTTTGTAGGGAACTGAGGAAAAAACATCCCAGAATTCAGATTTATTGACTCCAAATTTACACACCCTACAGGAACTGCAGTTGTAGAAACCTGATCTACTAGAAAGCCAATTACCCTTGTCCTGTATTTCTGGACTAGATTTGACTAGAGCATCCCTCATAGAGGGTGCCCTTCTATACGTAATGGCCGGTAGATCTTCTAGTTCAGGGGCAATAGTAATGTCAGACTTTAAAATGGGCCAGTTCTTAGTAATAATACGTCTGTCCAATTTTTCATGACAACTGTATGTAGTTATAAGTCTGACTGGCGCCTTTTCAATTCTGGAGTTCCTGCGTGTATTGGATGTAGTATCTCCTTCATCTTGTATGGTAGTCATAGCATGTTGTGCAGTATGTATCTTGGATAACGCTGTTTGTAAATCTGTCTTGTTGTAGCCTTGTGCTAAAAATCTCTGTACAGACTTATCCAAACAATTTTTAAGATCACTTTCATTGTTGCAAATTCTCTTTATCCCTACAAATTCCCCATAGGGGATGCTCCTCACTAGGTGTCTGGGTTGGGTACTACTAGCATGTAGTGTAGAATTCCCGGCAGTTATTTTCCTATGCATTTTAGTATGTACGGTGTTCTCCCGAATATATAACTCTACATCTAGGGATTCTATTTTTTCTCTACTGATAGTAGCTTTAAACTACAAATTTAAACTGTTGTCATTAATAGCATTGACAAAACTTTGTGCAGATACAACAGATCCCTGCCACACTACACAGATGTCATCGATTAAACGCCACCACTTAACGATGTTTTCCTTAAACCTCTCTCCAATGGCATGGCATAGAGCGTGTTTCTCCCACTAGCCTACATGTAAACATGCATAGCTGGGGGAGAAACACGCCCCCATAGCCACGCCCCGGAGTTGCTGGTACACTTCTTTGTTAAATAAAAAATAATTATTGGTCAGACATATTCGAATCATTGTTAACAACATTTTGTTATGTTTATTGAATTTCACATCCCTGTGTGAAAGAAACTGTTGAATGGCATTTAAGCCGACATCATGAATAATGCTGGTACATAGGCAGCATATATCCATTACAATGAAACAATATTCATTGCTCCAAATGACCTCATTAAGTTTGCTCAAAAAATGTCCTGTATCTTTTATGTACGATGGTAGGCTCTCCACATACTCTCTAAGAAAAAAATCCACATACTTAGACATGGACTCCAATAGTCCAGGCAGCGCAGAGATTATGGGTCGGCCTGGCACTGAGCGCGTTTGTTTATGCACCTTGGGTATAAACTATAACGTGGGAGTAATTGGATGGTCAGTCTTTAAAAACTGGTATTCCTCTTCATTAATTAGACCCTCCCTCTTCCACTGTGCCAATTCTTTGAACACTTGGGACCCCATTAGGATGGTGGGCGGATCGCCCCCGCCAGGCTGGCTGTAGCCACCGCCGGCCAGGCAGGGGCGATCCGCCCGCCATCCTTGCTCCAAAGACCCCCGCCATATTAAGATGGCTGGGGGCTCCGCGGCAGATGGAAAGACCATCCGCCGCTTTTCCGCCCCGGTCGCCTTGAGACCGGGGCAGAAAAGGGTTGTATATGGTGGTGGTGTCTATCAGACACCAGCAGCCATATTACAATGGGCTGTGAACAATGCCTTTCGGCATGCAGAGTCTCCCCGCTGTGGCCTGTTGCGGGCCCCCGGGGGGTGGGGGTTGCACATGGGGGGTACCTATGGTACCCACCTGCATTTCAATGTACAACATGACAGGCACTGCGTGGTGCCTGTCATGTTGTGCATTGAAAAGCACAACATGCATTTTTAGCATTGCGCCGGGCGGTGCTGAGAGCACCGCCCGCCATAATGTTAAAAATGCAGGATGCGCCGGCCACATCCTAATTCCCCCCATGGGACCCCCGCCCTTATGGCGGGCGGTCCCGTTGTCCGATAGGATGGCGGGCGGACAAAGTCTGCCCGTCATCCTAATGTCTCCCTTGATCTTTAACAACTCTTAACTCGTTGAAAGTAGCCTTCCTGTAGCATAATGGGTCACTGAGATGTCTCTTGGCCTCCTCATGTATGCATCACGAGGCCAAAGCACGATGTTACCCCCTTATCAGCATTATTCACAGTCACATCATTATGTTCATTGACCTTTTTCATCAGTTTAGAATACTGTTGTTTGCTGTAACTTCCATGTTTGTTTTTACCAATAATCTTTCTATTCAAATCTCTCAAATCCTCAATACCACAGTCATTGAAGATGTCTATGGCGTCCCGCGGCATCACCAGGACAAAAGTTGAAGGTGACCTGAATGGGCTAGTTGCTGAACTAGTGCTTGCCATCCCCATTTCACGGAGTACTTCCTGTGTACTGGCAATGTTGTCAACTGTATGTCCTGCCAATGAATATACATTTTTTAACATGGGCACATCTGATACACGTAGTTATACACTTGGTTGAGACTCTGCCATCTTCATAGTTGCCAAACTACTTGCTTTGTTAAGTTTGTGGAATTGTATTAATTTGAGCTTACGTATAAATTTGAAAATGCCAATTCGTGACTGCACATATTTAAATCCTGATTTAGGGCAAAAAGAAAGTCCCAAAGACAAAAGTTGAATTTCTGAAGCATCAAGGGTTAAACTAGACAAATTAATCACAGTATTCTTTGTAGTTAGATTCTCAGGCTCTACTGGTCCGAGAGAAGTTTCCCCCTCCCTCTTTTCCCTCTCATGTTGCCTCTTCCGCTTGCGCCTTTCCTTGCGGCGTTGGTTTCGCTTGTTCCTTCTGATTTCTGTAGTATCCTCGGTTTGAGCGTATGCCTCCGCTCCTCTATGATAAACCCCAGTTCCTCTGATGGGGTAAAACTTGTGGGTTGTATTGACCGTTGGATTGGATTGACAGGCCACCATCATCTGATTCTACACTGCCGGCTAATGAACTCAGATCAGTGTCAGATGTAACAACTTCATCGTGATTTTGAGTGTGGACTGGCAGAGCTTTAGTAACTAGAGCTTGTCTCTTAACAGATTAAAGTTTCTTGGAGAAAGTAAAGATTCTTCCCGACTCATAGTCTTTTTTATCTCTTGCAAATGGTTTCATGCTTGTCCAGGCATTTTTGAATATCTTCCTTTCCTTTTTTGGCTAGTTCTTGTTGGTCTTTTGTATCCAGTTCCTGAATAATTAAATCAATTTGTTTCACAATTTCTGCCCTGTCAATCTCGACATATTGTATTAGAATACAGACCATATTCATGGAGGCCTCAAGATTATTTGTAGCCCATTCTTGAAGCATAAGGGGGTTGGGATTCTCAAAGGACGGTGCAATTAGAGCCCTCAAACCCGTCTGGACACGTCCTGCTTCTTGGTATTTTTCTAGGGATTTTCTCTCCCACTACTTAGTTATCTCCATGCGTTGCAGTTTATCTAACTTTTCCAAAAAAGTTCTGATTTAATTTTTGTCTCCCATGTCAACGTTAGAGTTTTTTTTTTACTCAATGCATTCTAGCAAATTGAGGAATAAGGCGCCTGCCACCGCCTCACGATCTTGGAGCACGTTAGCTGCTGCCGCCATTCTGGCGTTACTCCCACGAAACAAAAATGCACTATTGGTTTACAGAGCCTGATAGAGTGTTCACCAGGCTCATATTGAATCTGTCGACGATGTGAAACTCTTCACCCGTACTTGTCAATCTGGTGCAATCACTAAGCGCTGCATACACGGCTCACCTTGGATCGCCCCGGTTGCACGACAAGTCCTTTGACTCCTCGAACACTCCAAGTCGGTTCCAACTGGATACGTCGTAGCAGCCGAATGTTAGCTCCTCACGTGACTACGGGGGCGCTGGCTCGTTCTACTCCTTCCGAGTTCACCACAAATCGCAAACCGATGTCCGCTGTAGTGAGCCAGCCGCTTTTCGAAGAGGGGTCCAATTAATAGCGGGTACTGCAGAAACCGCGGAAAATATATCTTGAGCACAATCCCGATAGCAAAGTGCTTTCTCCAAATAGCGCGACCAGGAAAGGACCACCATTCTTTCAGTGCTTTATTTCTCCAACAGCATGACGAGTTTCGAACGGGAACCCTGGTCTTGATCACATGACATGCTCCAACGAACCAAGTGTTTAAATATTGTTTTGCTCAACACTTGCTCCTCCCACATATTACATGGAGCTGAACAACAGACTACTGTAAGGTGAAGATGCAAAATCAGAAACCACATTAAACAAACAATATTATAATAAATCCCATACATAAGTGTAATTGTCTTAAACCATGTTTGAAAAATTCTGGTTAAAATCATTTATCAAAAAAATCAAATAGTATAAAACTCGAAGTATAAATACATATTAATATATATAATTCCTACTGGCAGTCACCAGTAGGTAGTTATAGGTAGGACCGAGTTACCATAGGAAATCGCACCATTCTATTCCCAAAAATGTTAGCGCTGATTGTCAAATCTTTGCAAAATGTTCAAACGTATGGCCCGCTCCTGTCCGCTCCTATCTTGAAAGTTTCGGGGTGATTTGGCAAGCAGGGGGCCGAGAAAAAAGAGTAGGTCCCAAAACGTGTTTTCCCCTCCATAGGAAACTTTAGACACAGCTACAGCACAAACTGCTGAACTGAATTACACCACATTTGGAAAAAATGTAGCTCTTGGTTCAGAAAGATCCCTTTTTGTTAAATGGTGTAAATCCGTTCAGTAGTTGCTGAGAAAATCAAAATAAATTAAAAAGTTTTGATATCTAAAGGCACAGAGGATACGCGCACCCTCCCGATCACGAGCTGCATGCTAATTGGCTGTCAACACTCCAAACCAGGAAGTGTTGGCAGCCATCTTGTGCCTCGGTAGAAGGAAAGAGAAAAACAAACGCGCAAAACACGAAAAAGGGGGCCGGGTAGTAACACCCTGACCACCTAGGCCCCTATTTTTTTTTAAACGCGCCATGCACGGAGGATCCGCGGATACGATCACGAAAAAAAAGAAGCGCGGGCTCCTGTGCTTCGTTAATATTTAGCCCCCCAGTGGGCCAAGTCCCGGGGGCAATCTTTATCTTGAAATAGAGGGCCCAGAGGGGCCCCCCAGCCCCGGGGACCACCACCCCGGGGGCTTTTCAAAAATATGTGCGGGGGCTTAAAGCCCCCCACAGCCCCAGGGACCGCCACCTCCGGGGCTTGTGGTACCCACCCCCTGGACACTGCAGTTTGATATGGCAGGGCAGGAGCCTCGCGGCTCCCGCCCTGCCATAGCAAACTTTGCTTTGGTTTCTGGAAGAGAGAGCAGGAAACCTGCTCTCTCTTCCAAAAACCACAGCAGATTAATTTTCCGCTCGGGGAGCTGCATCTTAGCAGCTTCCTGTGTTGAAAAGCATTGCCGGCTCCCGCAGGACTCAGGGAGCCGGCGGGACAGTGGGGGGATCGGGACCCCTCCATGGACCCCAACGGAGAGGGCCAGCCCCGGCGAATGGGATTCCCAGGGCTATTAGTGGCCTGGGAGGGGGGCCACGCAGCCGCCCTCCTCAAAAAAAGAAAACAAAGGCCGGCCCTGGGGGATTGGGTCCCCGGGGCCATAAATGGCCTGAGGAGGGGGCCAAAGCAGACCTCTCCAAATAAAAAATGAAAAAAACATGGCCATGCCCCGGGGGATGGGGTCCCCGTGGCCGATTATGACCTCGGGAGGGCCGCCTTCAAAATAAAAAAATGGGGCCAGGCCCTGGGTTTGGGGTCCCAAGGCCAGTAAAACAGGAAAAGAAGGGGGGCACACAGCCCCCTTTCTTAAAAAAATAAAATAAAATAAAAAGACTGGCATTGTGCCGGAGGCCCCGCCCCCTCCCTGCAGCACTCTGAAAATGCACCCGCTGGTGCATTTGCAGATGGGGAACTAATTACCCTTGAATACTGGGGGTCCCTGGGGGCCAACAGGCCCACCAGGAGCCTCCTGTATGCGCCAGGGAGCTGCGTTGCAGAGAGGTGTTCAGAGGTCACGCCCCTTTTTACACCTCTCTGCAATGCAGCTCTGTGGCTCTTAATTGAGGTAACTGGTGGGCTAGTTGCACCCCAGGGACCCTCAGGATTCAAGGGGACTTTATCCCCCAACTCAAAACGCGCCACAGGTGCATTTGTGAAGGGAGGGTGAGGGGCCTGAGGGGATATGTGTGCAAACATGCCCTGTGGCGTGTTTTAAGTTGTAGAATTAATTCCTCTTCAATCCTGAGGTCCCCTGAGGGCCAACTAGCATACTGGAGGTACCTGGTGGTCTAGTTGGCCCCCAGGGACCCTCAAGATTGAAGAGGAATTAATTCTCCAACTTAAAACGTGCCACAGGGCATGTTTACATACATTTCACCTCAGGCCCGCCCCCTTCCTTCACCACTATGCAAACGCACCCCCTGGCGAGTTGTAAGTTGGGGAATTAATATCCCCTTCAATACTGAGGGTACCTGGGGGCCAACTAGCCCACCAGGTACCTCCTGTATGCCCCAAGGAGCTGTGTTGCAGACATATGTTCAGAGGCCATGCCCCTTTTTACACCTCTCTGCAACGCAGCTCTGTGGTGCTTATTGGAGGAACCTAGTGGGCTAGTTTAAACCTAGGGACCCTCAGGATTCAAGGGGACTTAATCTCCCAACTTAAAACGGCCACAGGGCACGTTTACACTGTGGTGAAGGGGGGAAAAGGGCCTGAGGTGACGTGTGCAAACACGTCCCGTGGCGCGTTTTCAGTTGGAGAAATAATTGACGTTCAATCCTGAGGGCCCCTAGGGGCCAACTAGCGCATCAGGTGCTTCCAGTAAGCGCCACTGCACTGCGTTGCAGAGAGGTGGTCCAAGCTGTGCCCCTTTTTACCCCTCTCTACAACGCAGCTCTGTGGCACTTACTGGAGGTACCTAGTTGGCTAGTTCGACCCTAGGGGCACTCAGGATTCAAGGGAACTTAATCCCCCAACTTAAAACGGCCACAGGGTATGTTTACACAGTCGTGAAGGGAGGGGACCAGGCCTGAGATGACGTGTGCAAACACGCCCTGTGGCGTGTTTTAAATTGGGGAAATAATTCCCCTTCAATCCAGAGGGCCCCTAGGGACCAACTAGCCCACCAGGTGCTTCCAGTAAGCACCACTGAGATGACACATGTCATCTCAGGCCACCCCTCCCTTCTCCAGTGTGCATACGCACCTCGTGGCACGTTTTAAGAGGTACTTTTATTCCCCCTGCCCTATTATATACTAGGGGCTTTCAGAGGAGGTCATGCTAATCACAGGGGTACCCCAACAATGGTGTTCCCTAGTGTATGTAGGTGTTTTCACTGTATTCTAAGTGTCTTTTAGCATACCACTGGCTCTAGGTCTGGTTAGTCAGAGTCAGTTACCACCAGTACCCGTCTAAAAAAGTTGTGGGCACAGGATTATTTTGTAACAAGGCCTCTTTCTGCTCCTCTGTTGGTTATTTCTGCAGGTGTCTTGCTTCTTCCTGCACTTTTCTTCGTCTTTGAGGACTTCTGTTGCTTCTTTCTGCATTTCTTTTGCTTCTGTCTGTGCGTTTTTTCTTCTTTGTTCACATATCCTACCTCTGTAGGAATAGTTAGAAACTAGCATTTAAAAAACCTTTGAAATTCCCTTAAAACCATAGGTTTCAGGCACGTTATAGTTAGGAATTAGCATTTAAAAAAACTCTGAAATTCATTGAAAAAACCATAGGTTTCAGGCACGTTATAGTTAGTAATTAGCATTTAAAAAACCGTTGAAATTCATGACAAAAAACCAAAGGTTTCAGGCACGTTATAGATAGAAATTGGCATTTAAAAAACCTTTGAAATTCACTGAAAGAACCATAGGTTCCTGGCACGTTATAGTTAGAAATTAGCATTTAAAAAACCTTAGAAATTCACTGAAAAAACCATAGGACATCTCAAATGACATCACTGATGACATCATCCTTTTGATAGAGTGGCAAACCTCCTCTCACCCTAAAGAAACACGTGTCAGTTGGCTGCTTTGTGTAACAACCAATTAAAAGAGACCAAGATATCTACATTGGATTTTGCACCATTGCACAGGATTGCTGTTATATGTCATGTTGTAGGGTCCCCCTGCACAAGGTGCCGCTCGTAGCGGTAGTTTGTGCTGGGCTGAGCAGCGGACACGCAAGGGAGTACCTGGAGCCACCTGGGCTGTGCTTTGCCCCTCCCACGTCGCCTATTTCACCGCTTGCGGCCCCGCTTCGTTGGTGCTGCTCGTAGTGTTAGTTAGTGCTGGGCTCAGCTGCGGACACACAAGGGAGTACCTGGAGCCAACTGGGCTGTTGCCCCTCCCACGTTGCCTATTTCACCGCTTGTGGCCCCCGCTTTGTGGGAGCCTCTCGTAGCGGTAGTTTGTGCTGGGCTGAGCTGCGGACGCGCAAGGGAGTACCTGGAGACACCTGGGCTGTGTTTTGGCTCCTCCCACACCGCCTGTATCCCTGGATCCTCCCCCGCTACGCAGGACGCGCGCGGGCATGCACCTGGCGAAGCCCGGGCCAAAGGCGGGCCCGTTTGAGCCCGTTCGAGACCGGAGTAGGCCGGGCCGGGCCCACCCTCTAACATCTGCCCTTGGAGATAGAGGCCCACTGCCACCCGGTAAGTCGACCATCCTTGTTTCAAGTTTATGCAGTGTGGAGTATAACTGCTCAAACACTAGTGATGGCATCAGGTATTCATAAGGAAAAGCTAGCAATGAAAAGTGCAGGAATGATGGGAAACTTGGACTATTTTTTCACGAGAGCTGCGAATGCGCTGGAGCAAGAGATAGCGGTAACAGAACGGAGGCTATCTCTTGATGTACATGTACACCCTGTCCAGTCTGTGAATGGATGTACCCCACTTTGCTTGCCTGCACAGGATATATCTTGTGGCAACAACTCCCCCTCTACGGTGACTATTACAACAGCGGATGTTCCATTACTCTCAGCCATAGAAGTGATGGCATCGGCCCAGGCCTCCCCTCCCAAAACAAGATCAATGACTACTGACTCAAATAGCAGAAAAAAACATTCATTGCCAAGGCAGGGAGCGACCAAAAAGAGACTGGACCCAGTACCTACAAAGAAACACTGTCGCAGCAAAACCACAAATCTGAGGTCGGATGGTGCTGCGCGGGTGTCCCCGTCCCGCCCACAAGAATCGGAGGTAGTGTCAGTTGCATCAGAATTAGTGGCATTTGATTCATCAACAGTCCATATGCCTCTTGCGAACATTGCTTTTTGGGACACAATGGGGACTCTCTTTGCTGATCTTTTACTGCCCCTCACTCGCAGAATGGCTACCATCGAAGCCAGCCTATTATCTGTAATTAATGTCTCAAACCATATTGCTGGGGATGTAGCCAAATTATGTAAAGTTGATGATAAGCTTACACCCGTAGCTCCCAATGGGTCAAATATTACGGGCAATACTATGGGCACTTCCACTCCAGTATTCACAAATCACAATAATGTGGGGATGGGAAGGTTAGGTGCACCAGCTCCCTTAGCATCAGATGTTGTGAGAGCAGAAACGGTTAGAATTGGGAAATTAGATGTTGCCTCTAATAAGGGGCCGGGCCAAAACTCAAAATATAACTCCATCATATGCCCTGACATTAATACATTTAAGCAGAAACAACGCTCCAATAACCCAAAGCCCTTGATAATTGACTTACCGCCTCAATATAGTCCATACGTGGTGGTTCTAGCCGGGGTTCCGGAGAATGTGAGTGAGGAATCCCACACCTCACTCAAGAACAAAGTCACAGACTGGCTAAATAAAAATAGACCACTTGCACCATCCGTGACTAGTAAAATTTTACTTGTTCGCAGGGTGGCCTGGGTGGTTCAAAGTCCAATGGACATAAAGAGTGACTGCGTCCTAATAAACTTCAGAAACACACGGACAGTACACCTTATTTGCCAATGGCCCGCCTGTCCCGTAACAACTATCCAGTCGCTTCCCCTGTCATATTTCTATCCCCCGGGGCAACCGTATACTAATATTGGCCCGGGCCAAGTATGGATCCGGGTAGGTCATCCATTGGAGGGACCCAGCCGGGGTGAAACTGGTGACTATACAGGCCCTGCAGCAATACCCCTATACAACAGTTATAATGGCTTGGATCTGGTTGATTGACTAGGGAGTATTCTGGGCAAAACAAAATGGGATTTCACTGAAACTGATAGGGTTGGGGAGGTACTGGGAGGGAACTCTCAACAAAGGAATGATGAGAGCACTAGCAGGGCCAGGCAGGTGGGAACTAATAGGCAAATTGGAATAACCCCGTCTATCCTCAGCAATAACCAACTTCCCACTGATAGCGGTAGAGACCCTGGAACTCCAGTATCATTTGCTGATAGTATACTGGTGTCTACAGCGTATCCAGTGACCCAGACTGTTGTAGGAAACATGGATTCAGTTGGAGTTAAGGACAAGGGCACTGGCCCAGATTCATTCAAAATATTACCATGGAATCTGGCAGGGCTCCTCAATAAGATGATTTGCCCAGAATGTGGTTCTTTTGTGGACAATACTGACGTGTGTTTCTTCCAGGAGACGAGGGCTCGAACTGTGCAACTTCAGATTGGCTGTGCCACGTTCGATGTGCTGGCTGTCTGGGGGGAGAAAGGCCGCCCTTCTGGGGGTTTAACTATTTGGGTCGGCACCCATCTCAGCTGTATTGCTAATTCACTAGATACCCACTCCAGAGATATCAAATGTGTAGTACTCACTTGGCCCAATGCATCTAAACTTGCACTGATTAATGTCTACTCGCGAACTATATGTTTAAGTAGTGAGTCTACCACCATTGAGGATCTAGCCCTTTTTATTCCTACTATTCCGACCGATACTCGTTTGCTGGTTGGCGGTGACTTCAACTGCCACTTTGAATCCCTGAAAGGCTTAAACGATGAAGCGCTATCTGCAGAGGACGACCATTGGTCAATACCCCTGTCCCTAGTTCCACCATCCAAGGCATGGACGCCGCTGGCTATCCAAATCACGGCACTTACCTTAAATAATTCTTTAAGAGCGTGTAATGGCCGAACCCCTTCGGATATTCCACCCAAATTTACCTATAATAAATTTGGACACATGTCCCTTATTGATTATATTTTAGTCGAAACAAGGCTATGGCTACTAGTTAATGATTTCACAGTTTTTATTAGAACAGATAGTGACCATAAAGCACTCATTTTAGAATTGGGTCTACCATACAACAGTAATAAGGGTTCCCCGGCCTTCAGTGCCAATGATGACAATCTTACCCTTTCGAATGATAGGCGCAGAGTCAAATGGCATAATTTAGTGGAACATCCGGAACAACTAGGGAAACTCTATAGTCTTATAATTCCCTATTGTTCCACTAATTAACCAACCACCATCGCCTGAATATTTTATTAACTTGGAGTCTCTCCATGAGGAGCTACTGAAAAACTTGGGTGAATTTCTTAATCCCCGGGTCTCGGGGAGAGTAAAAAAGGCCCGCCCCCCCATACCTGGTATAACTCAGCATGCAGGAAGGCCAAAACTGAGCTACTACAGGCTATTAAAGAGAACGATAGACCAGCAATTAAAACTACAAGGGCGTATTACAAACATTTGACCAACTGTGCCAAGATAGAGTGGGACCACGAGAAATGGTCCAACCTATCTTTTGCGCTCGCAACCAAAGACCCTCATAAATTCTGGTCCATAATTAACAATGGGTGCAGTGAGCCAAAGGCGGCCATAGAATCGAACATAGCCCCAGTAACCTGGGAAGGTCACTATCGGGCTCTATATTCTACGGAGGGACTTTGTGAGAGCACCGAGGACTCGCTCGATCTTCCTACACTGTCCGCGGACACGGAAGTGATTGAGTTCACGGTGCCTGAAGTCTGCAATGCCATTTCTAAAGTTGCCTCAGGGAAAGCCCCTGGGCTGGATAAACTGCCTGGGGTTCTCTTTAAACAAGAACCTAAAATCTGGGGTCCATATTTCCAGATATTGTTTAATGCGGTCATTAGTGGCATGTCGGTCCCTTGTACTTGATTGGGTGCAGAGATAGTGCCCATATTTAAGAAGGGCTCTCCTCTGCTCCCTACCAACTACTGACCTATCAGTCTCATTGATGTCCCTCAAAAGATCTTTGCAAGACTTATTCTGGATCGGTTGCAGGACTGGATGGAGGAGTCAGAAATTCTCAGTCCTTACCAGGCAGGGTTTAGTAAGAACACCTCCACTGTGGACAAAGTCTTCCGCCTACAATTACTATACTGGAAAACGGTGAGACTAGAGGGTGGCAGCCTCTACATGGTGTTTGTCGACCTCCGTTCGTCTTTTGATCTTGTACCTCGGGGGAAACTCTGGACTGTTCTTTTCGACCTTGGTGTCCCTACTCACCTCCTGACCATTTTGATAAGGTTGCACGAGGTCAATTTTGGCCAAGTCAGATGTGGAAAAAATGGAATGCTCTCATCTAAATTCTCTGTTGCCAGGGGGGTAAGGCAGGGCTGCGTACTCGCACCGACCCTGCTTTGCCTCTATGTCAACGGAGTAATCGGGCACCTTAACGGGATCCAGAATAATTACACGCCAAAGCTGACAGGTAATAGGGTCCCAGCGATTAGGTTCGCTGATGACACCCTTCCGCTTTCTAAATCCCCAATGGGTGTTCAACGAATTTTGGATGGCTTCCAGGAGTTCTGCACTGCTAGAGGCTTGGAGATCAATACATCAAAAACAAAATTCATGATCTTCAATCCACTAAGAACTTCACGCCTAAACCCATGTCTAGGGGGGACAACACTAGAAAGGGTAAACACATTTGACTACCTGGGGGTCACACTAAATGAAAATTTAACATGGGGACCCCAGCAGATCAAGTCGCAACTCAAACTGGCCCAACTTGCAGGCGGCATCCTTAGGCTAACCAACAAGTCTACTAATAAACCTCTAGGACCACCACTGGAGGTGTATAAAACACAAGCCAGGGGTGCTATTATGTACGGGGGGAACTTTGGGTTTCTGCAATAGGACAGAAATTAGTAAAACTGAGAACACATTTTTAAGAGGACTTTTGGCCCTACCTCTCAGTTCCCCATTGCTTCCTTTGAGGCTAGATTTAGGAATTAGACCTATTGATGAAGAGCTAGCTCTAAAACCCCTGAGATTCTGGCGTAGGCTCTCTGTTACCCCAGAGCTGATACACTACAGAGAGGAACTCAAGGAAATCCTGACTGCTACAGGCTCAGGACAGATTCCCTGGCTCGCCTATATAAAAAAAAATGTATTAGGCTAGAGATCCCTGACTTATGGTTAGACCCAGAGGATGGTTGTAAACGACTGTCTCGCACTCAATTAACGCATATATTTTGTGTAGACAGACTTAATGCCGCACTATCTAACCCCCAAACTGGTTCAATCACTGCCTCCTTCCTGCAAGTTAAAGATTCTTATCTATTTGAGCAGTTTCCTGACGATATATACCCTGTGTTAGCCAAAAACGTTATGTTCAGTGGAGGCATGGTGTGCTCCCATTGCGAGCCCTTACTAGCAGGTGGTTACCCTCTGCCCCGAAAAACTGTCCAGCCTGCGCATGTGACAGCGAAAGTGAATTACATGTGTTGTTTTTTTGCCCAGGGTATCGAAAGGCCAGGAAACACTGGCTTGTTCCACTATGTAAAAACCTAGCCTTTAAACAATGTATGCATGCATTCAGAATACTCAAAACTGACACAACTGGCCCGACTGTATGTGCTGTTTCAAAATTTTTGGCTGCCATGTGGCATAAGCGCAGGCTCCTAATTGCCTGAACTTGTGCCGGGTTTGCCTACGGGTAGATTATGACCTTTTATCCGGTTCTTAAATGCCAACATGATTTTTTTTTTTAACTATTGCATGTTTTAATTTGTGTCGAGTTTTGTAGGAAGTGACTCAACCTGACTGACGACTAATTTGCTGCTATTAATTTTACCAATGTTTACTGTCATCTATTTGCACTGCTCTTCGTGTACTACTGTTGCTTTCTTTTATGGCATTCCGCCGAAATAAAGATTCTTTGATTGATTGATTGACTTAGCGACATCACTTTTGAAGACCCCTTGGTTTTCCGGATACCTAAGTTGACAGAACGACGTGGGTTTTGGCTTGGAATTATCACTGACATCACGTTCTCGCCACCTGTGGCCTTACCTGACAGCCACCTGTACTCTAGCGCTTGACTATCTTCTATTTTTGATTGACTAGTGCCCTACCGGGTTGGAATTATCACCGGTTCATGGACTACCCTGAGTTTGGAACTCCACATTCAGCCCTGATGAGTCAGAGACCACTGTCTCTCTAAAGAAACCCGTGTCGGCTGGCTGCTTTGTGTAACAGCCAATTAAAAGAGACAAGATATCTACATTGGATTTTGCACCATTGCACGGGATTGTTGTTATATGTCACGTTGTAGGGTCCCCCTGCACAGATTAAAGGGTTATTAGGGTTCCTCTTCCCAGTTTGCACCGTACTATTTGTTCCAATCATACACACACCAACGTCAATAGACTGAATGCCACTTCTTCCTGAATACGAAAACCCTGTTCTCTGGCACTAAAAGAAAGTGAGAGACTGCTACAGATATTTTCATATTCAAAGATTACTCACTAACCCATGTATTCACTAAGATACACTTAATCAGTCAGTTATACAATCAATTTTATAAAAAGAAATCATCCATTTAGAAACTTATACCCATTTATTCTTCCATTGACCTTGAGATGCACAGATATAAAACATATTTACTTTTCAGAAAAACACACATTCACTGGATCATGTCATCAGTGATGTCATCAGTGATGTCGTTTGAGATGTCATCAGTGATGTCATGAGTGACGTCACTGACCATGTCATGAGTGATGTAATATGTGAGGTCATCAGCAGTGCATTGTGAGCGCACGAGTTATAGTTAGCTGAACTAACTATAACGGGGGAATTTCTATGGTTTTGTACGAGTGAAATGTGCAACTAACTATAACGCCCCTGAAACGTATGTTTTTTTCAGTGAATATATATATATATCCCAAACGGTAATTTCTCCACACATCCACTCCTGGGAAAATGAAGAAGGCGGACCACAATGTTCGAGGCAGAAGGTATTTATTTCTTTTCCGTTCTGCTACGACGCGTTTCGAGCACCTCCGTGCTCTTGCTCACACAAACTTTAGGCAGCATTGTATACCTTATAAGTGTTTTTTCCCAACTGCCCACCCCTCGTGCACATAATCACGTGATGCACTCTAGCATAGACATAGAAGACATAATCCTTTCTTACGCCATGTTGGTAAATCTTTGCAAATAAATACAAATTCCATATTATTGCACTACTTGCTCGATCTAATTTTTGATTATAGCTTCATTTACTTAATTGTAAACAATAACTCTCATACTCTATATATATATAGCGCTACAAATCTCCTGATTAAAGGAACAATAATCCAGCACTCCAAGGGTTTTTTTTCTCACTCAGCTTTATTCGTGAGTTGATGGCATCCACACGTTTCAGCTGCCACATGCCTCCTTGATCACGATGCAGTTCACCTTTTTCTTAAATAGTAAATACATATTGAATGTGAAATAAAAACTGACAAGGGTAAATCCAATTGCACATTACAGCCATAGATCACGTTTTCATGGGCGCCATATTGGAACACGTTCAGTAAGTCCATTGATACATTGATATTTATGCAAGTGCATTGTATGTAATATCGGTTCAAGTTGTAAACAGTGTTCTTTGTCACTATAATCAACAATAAATACATTAATAAAGTTTCATTCCTGTAATACAATACATTCAAAGACTCAATGTTTCTCAGCAGCCCATATGTACTTAGAATTGCTTAGAATAGCCCTAAGTATGTAATCTATTCTGGCTTTATTAAAGTGCACAGTGCTCAATTTGTTCATTGTTTTTCTTACTTTTTTTTACAAATATACAGTACATTGATTCTAAGTTGCTAGTGCTTTCTTTTTTATATTTTTAGTTTTTTATTCTTGTTTTTTTCTTTTTATTATTTCATAATTTTTCTCCATCATCCTATTTATGTATATTAAAAATCATAAACGTATTCTACAGATGATAAAACAAGACCTAAAGTGCTAGTGCTTAATTTTTTTCTTTCTATAAAGTGCTTGTGTCCCTTTTCCTTCTCCTGATTTGTAGAAATTACAGTTTGAAAAACCGTTCCTTTGAATGTGCAGTTTAACTTCATTATTTTTAGTACAGGCATGTAAACAAGTCCTCATCAATATTGAGTCCATTAGGCTCCCTGCTATCGAACTCCAATATAAAATAAGTTTCTAATTTACTGAGTTCTTTTTCCCTGTTGTCTCTTCTCCTTTTTTGGGGGACTACTGCTATACAGCTGTATTTCATTGAAGTGGGGTCACTTTTGTGTTCTTATTCAAAGTGTCTCAACACAGGGTAACTTCTATCTTTATTAATAATCGCTGGTCTGTGTTTTAGGATTCTCTTGTGCCCTGGCAAGGTGGTACTCCCTATATAGATCTTTTTGCAGGGACACTTGAACATGTTAACTACAGTGCTGGATTTGCAGGTCAAATCGCTTCTTACTTTTATGGTTGTGTTAAAAGATGTTCTAAAATGCATAACATTTTCCCCGTGTTGACATGCCTTACATTTAAAATATTTTCTAAAACCCTATTTCATTGATAGCCATGATTGATTCCTCATGCTCACTTGGTAACCAATCTTCACTTGATAGTCTTTTAGGGACTTGGATTTTCTATAGGTTATCTCAGGGTATGTTTTACTTTCTGGACCTAATGTTGGATCCCCTTTAATTATGTACCAGTGTCTTTTTAAAATAGCTCTTACTTAATTATGTTTAGTATTAAAAGTCATTATAAATCTCTGCATTTTAGATCCCTCTTTCTTCTCTTTTTTCATCTGCGTTTTTGATGGTTTGAATAAGATTTTATTTCTTTTTAGTTTTCTAGCCTTTTCTGATGCCTTTTGGATGGTTTTCCTGGGATACCCTCTATGGATGAAGCCGTTGGTCATATCTAGTTCGATTTTCTCATATACTTCAAGATTGCTGCATGTTCTCCTCACTATGTAGAACTCCCCAAAGGGTATACTTTCGATGAGTGATGCAGGGTGGGAACTTCCCACATGCAAAAATGTGTTGTCCGCTGTTGGCTTACGGAAGATAGTGGATTCCAACCTATCCCCTTTTACGGTTACTCTAACATCAAGGAAATCTATTGATTTCCTGCTATGCTGTACCACAAATTTTAAGTTCAGGTTGTTATTATTTAGGTCATCAATGAACAAATCAATATTCTCTTCTGTGCCCTGCCACAGCACTAAAACATCATCGATGAACCTTACCCATAGCAGGACATTTTCTGTCCACCGTTCCAGCTCAGAGCCAAGGAGCACCTGCACCTCTCACCAGCCTAGATGTAAATTGGCATAACTGGGGGCAAAGCAGGTGCCCATGGCTGTCCCTTGCTACTGCAGGAATAACTTTGTTCCAAACAGAAATGTTGTTTCGTAAGGCACCATTTCATCATTTCTAAAATCCTTTTATTATGATGTAAAAATCTCATGGGTCTAGTTTAAATAAAATACTCAGTAGCCCTGAGTCCATTGGCATGTCTTATGCTAGTGTAGAGTGCAGTTATATCAAGTGTCAATAACATCCTGTTGTTGTCCCAGCGTACATCATTTATATGCTTCAAAAAGTCAGCAGAGTCTCTAATATATGAGGTTATGGTCTTAACAATAGAGTTTAAATAATAGTCAATGTATTTGGAGATGTTCTCAAATAGACTGTTGCACAATGAAATAATCAGTCTACCCAGTGGGTTTTCAATACTTTAGTGTACTTTCGGTGTCATTTAAAAAAGTGGAATAATCAGATTGTCCTGTATGACACACATAAATTCGTCCGGACTTAACAATTTCTATTGTTTCCAATCTTCCAGTATTTAAAAGAATTGGTCTTTCACTTTGTTAAATTCCATTCTTTCAATCCGTCTGTAGCATTCATTGTTGTTTATTTGAGTGAAAGCTTCTTTACTGTACAGTTCTTGTCCCCAGAGAACAACATTTCCCCCCTTGTCTGAGGGTTTTACCAGGGTCCCCTCTTCTTTTTTGATTTTATTGATCACTCTGTGCATTTGGGCTTCTCTAGGATCCATTTTACATTTATGGTTTCCCATTTGGTAATATAGTGGTCTAAGGTCCATTGTAACATTCTCTGAGAAAATGTCTAAATTATCTCTTGGCATTTGTGGAATGTAACGAGATCTTGGGCTTAAGGGAGTGCGATCTATGTCTTCCAATTGTAAATTAAAAGAGTTGATATCTTCATTTTATGTTACATTCACAGATTTAGATGATTCAGGCCCATTGTTTTCATTCTGTAGTGCCCACATTTCTTCCAATGTGGGTACATCCATTACCATGAGATGGTTGTTTTTAACATGGGACATTTCATTTTGGTGGTACATTGAGGTTCTCTGGAGATTTTTATGCAACTTAGTCAGTTTCATATTCCGGACGACCCTGTAAAGGTCCATTCTGCAGTTATCATAATTGAATTCATTCTTTCCGCAATATGAAATTTATTTACATATATATATATATATATATATATATATATTGTCAAACAAAGTGCCCGAAAGCTTTTGAAAGCGCACACTTAGCAAGCTGAACCTTTCGGTCATTTTCACAAGGCATAGGCTGGCGCTGATGTTGCTTTGGATTATTTGATAGACCTGACGCGTTTCATGGCTGCTGCCAATCATCAGAGGTCGCTTAGTAGAAGACTCATGCAGGCAGTTCTGGTTCTTTAAATTGGTTCTTTTCATGCCACGCCCTCATTAGGCTTCTCAATGTTCAAAATTGCATGCTGGTTTTAGTAGTTCCATCCAGAAATGTAATCTCACCTATAGTAGGTCCTGCTTTTGTGTCTTGATTTTTAAGCATTTCTTCACCCATAGTGGGCCCAATAAATCAGAGCGAGCATTTGTCGCCGCAGTTCGCCAAACCGTATTGGTCCGGATCCGGTTCCGAACACGGCTTCCTTAGGGGTGCAAGGACGGTGCTGCTTTCCGCGACAGGGCTGCCGCGTGAGTAATTGTCAAACAAAGTGCCCGAAAGCTTTTGAAAGCGCACACTTATCAAGCTGAACCTTTCGGTCATTTTCACAAGGCATAGGCTGGCGCTGATGTTGCTTTGGATTATTTGATAGACCTGACGCGTTTCATGGCTGCTGCCAATCATCAGAGGTCGCTTAGTAGAAGACTCATACAGGCAGTTCTGGTTCTTTATATATATAAATATATATATATATATATACACAAACATTTAGATTTACCTTACGTAGACTTACCATGCACGGTAAAGACATGCGTGCTAAAGGCATATGTGTGGTAAAAAATGTGTGGAAAAGGCACTCTGCTAATTCCCAAATTTTAAAGGATGTTTCCCTTCCAGCCTGCCCTTTCTAAAATTTTGATTTTTTGGGAATATGTGTATAGTTATGTAAGAAGCTGTTTCACTTTTTGAAGGTGGTGTAAATTTGGCGACATTTTCAATCTGTTGTTAATGTACCAAGAAAAAATACTATTTTTAGTGAATTATTTTCTACACCAATAAGAAGTGACTTACCGCTATGAATATATTTTCTTACATATAGTTTTGCAGCATGTAACATATTTCTTTGTCAGCATGCAGAATAGTGTTTCTAATTTCGTATTACTTCAGGTTATGTATCTGTAATAGGGGCAATTTTCTTTAGATATAATTTAGTGATATATTGTGAGTTGTCTGGAACTTCACTTATGTTAAATGTATTTTATGTACTTAATTTTAAAATAAGCTATCTTTCTCTAATTTGGTGGCTAGATGGCTTTCCTCTTTTTTAAAGTATTTTTTAAGTACATGTTCTCTTCTTTGACAGGTTTTAATCTTTGACAGGTTTTAATCGAGTGTGCAGTGCATGTGCTTTGTTCCATTGATCTCTTCGAATTGTTAGTTAAGGTTTGTTTAATTTTTCCTAGTATGAATATCATTTGGGAGGCAATTTTCGAATATTTTTTGCGATATGGTATTAGATTAGTTAGATAATAGTTGTCAATATATTGGTTTAATGTTGACATACTTTTAGTATTTAAATATATCAGATGATTCCTTGTTGTCTGGGATATTAGGTTCTGGTATTGAGTTTTCCTTTTGGAAATCATTTTATTTAAGCCTGTTAGTGCAACTGGTCACTTTACATGAACAACAATTTCCAGAAGGCATTACTTTTAAAAACAAATCTCACAAAACCCAAAAATGGTGTTCCCCTATGACATGGAGTTATCAAGTGTTTTTGAATTTGTGAGTGTTTTTGAATTTTTTAAACGTTTAAGTGTTGTGAGTGTTTTGTGTCTACATATACATATTTGTCGATATTTTGGTTCACTATATGTACTCAATATGTTGCTAATTTCTATTGTATTTTCTTCACTCACTGGATATTTATGTTGTTGATATTTTGGTCAGTTATTTTGTGTTTGTTGAAAGTGAATTTGTTATGTAATATCCAGGCGCAATATTTTTAAACAAGGTTATTGTTGTTGATACTCTGATAGACTGTCATACATGGTGCATGTAAGTTCCAGGATTTAAGCTCAGGGCCTGCACCTAATATAGGTTGTTTGTTTGTACTACCGTTGTGGATATAGAAAGATCCTGAAGCATGTTCCCACAGCCCTACTTGAGCACTCAGAATCATCTTTATTTCAGCCAAAAATAATGGCTTTAAAAGCACATACATGCCAATAATCAGCCAACACACAAGGCAATAATCATCAAACACAATACAATATAAAAGTGTTAAAACCACGATTCACAGGTAAAAATACATAATTATATTGAGAAGATAAAATGCTAAGAGGAATTACATTTGAAAAAACTCAATTGAAACAGCAAGAAATTATGTAACTTTACAGCTGAGTTTAGCAGTAAACCCATTTTAAAATGGACGCCCTGAGCTGGCAGTGACTGCGATTAAAAAGCCAAGCTCTACATTTTTTAATCCTTGCTTTCCAGAATACTGGGATAAGCAAACCCTTCGACAAGTCTCTTTAATACCTAGAGAAGAACAGGAAGTGCAGTAGGGTTTGATCCGATGAATCATCACAGGGGAAACAGCATATGGTAGAAATGCCATACTGACCAATGGGGATACACAGTTTCCACCTAACAACCCAAATGAAATCTAGTGGAAAGTGACCATCCCTGGTGTATTTGAACCCACTCTAAGTAAGGTTCAATCCCAAGACACGTTTGAATCATCACATATTATCGATTGGAGTCTGAGGAGGATAGGGCCAACTCCCTTGCCCCAGACCGTTCCAGCAGGACGTTATCCATAGTCCACCTCTTTCTTGTCATCCTTCATGATAGTTGTAGGCTCGTTAAATAGACTGGGTCTTTAAAAGCTAGAGAGTTGGTCTGAATATATTGTATACAGGGCAATGAAAGGCCCTTAGCATACACCAAGCAATCCTCAATTACAGCTCTTCTAAGGAAAGTCTGCGTGTTACACAAGATAGAACACCAAAGTAATTGAGGAGCTAATTTAATACAATCTTCAACAGAACCTAAGCTGAGCTCCGTATGCACTTTTAAATTGCTACTACTAGGGTGGACCCCTAGAACCCCTAGTAGCTTATGCAGCACCCTGCCGTCCTCCAACTGCAGGTTATCTGTGTTTGAGCAACCCCAGATCCCACCACCACATGTCAGAAATGTGCACACATCTGCATTTATGGATCTCAATAAGAGGGTGAATAGGCTTATTCCCTATACATGCCAAAACGTAAAAAATCGACACAGTGGCACTTATAAAACTAGAACATTTTATGCCATACATGAATTCCAACTGAGGTTTTCAGTAAAAGTGATGCCTAAATAAGGAAAAGATAGCACTCTCTCAATTCGGTTGGTCTTGATATAAATTGTGCAAGACTTCCCAATCCCGGTGCCATAAACCATTATAAAGGTTTTGGATTGATTCGTTTTCAGGTTAAGGCCCTCCATAATATCAACAAAACCATTGATAAGGGTCTTAAGTCAGTTGGAGGTTCTACTCAGTAAGAAGGCATCATTAGCGTAGAGGAGCGCCAGCACCATCCTACTCTTGATTTTTGGGACATCAGTACCTAAACTTACTAAAGCAGAGTCTAGCTTATTAACGTAAAGTAGGAAAAGAATTAGTGTCAGCCTACACCTCTACCAGACCCCTCGTTGTAGGATTGGGGAATCCAAACATTCCACATTTTTCTCATATCGCACCATGGTCTGAAAGGTCAGACACTGCACTCTCAAGAACTATACCAATCCCTTCTCCACACCCATATCGACCATAAGGTCTCCCAACTTGGATCTCTTAACAATGTTGAATGTGCTAGATAGATCCATGAATGTGAGGTGAATAGCACTTTGCTTGGGCAATTTTTACTTGCTAAATATGAGGTGGAGATTAATACACTTTTCAGTCGTGCCCAAGCCGGTGCAGATCCCAAACTGGACCTCTGACAGGATATTGTTCTCGCACTAATCCAGAGTTTCAACCTGTCAATAATAATAAACCTCACGTTCTTAACAGAGGCATCCAAAGGAGAAATGTGCAGTAAGATGCCGGGTCCTGTCTGTTACCTTTCTTGAAAACTGAGATTATGATAGCAGACCTCCAAGCCTCTGAAACCTAGCCTCATAAGAATAATTAAAATGGTTTGTAAGTAAGGGAGCTCAGACGTTAATATTAGCCTTGTACAGGTCCATTGGGACACTGTCTGGACCAGTAGCTTTGTTAGCTGGAATGTGCTGTGCAGCTGTAACGACCTCATCCGGATAAAAGGGGATTTCAATAGGGGATATTGGGCTGGGCAGGAGACAGCTCTCTGCGGGCAAATTCATTCAAGGAATAAATATGTTGGAAATTATTCACCTAGACCTCTGGGGCAATATTGCAATCCAAGGCTAACTTGGGTCCATCTACCATAGAGTAGTTGTTAACCAGATTCTAGAAGGCTGTCTTTTAGATTACAGGCCTTTACCACCTTATGCCAGTGCAAAGTTCTCCCTTCAGTTTTCCTCATCTTCAACGCCTGTGTGTAGTCTTTCTTGCAATTGGCAATTTCCTCCCTGTTCTTTGGGAGTTTTTCCAAAGAGCATAATGTAATTTCCTACATAGCAGCCTACAGGCTTTGTCAAACCAGGTAACCATACCCAGATCGTTGCCCCTAGCCTTCATTGTGAGAATTGCACTTCTAGCTACTGCCAAGGCAACAAATGAATCAACTACCAGGTGACTATCAATCTGCAGAGAGAGACAGTTTAAAATATTGGTTTGATTACCAGTCACAAGTTTGATTAAAACTAAGGCCGTTTCAGGATGCATTCAAAGCAATCTACTCAGGTTGTCCGCGGCCTTGATTAGAGAGTTGCCCACCAAAGTGCCCTTTGAGCCATCCCAGAATAATTAATAGAGAGATGAAGAGTATTGTGGTTGCTAAAGACATTAGAAATAACCCCACCCTCAGCAATTCTAGTGGACATATCTTTAGTGACAAAGACATAATAAGTAGTAGAGCACTGTCCTCTTCCAGTAAATGTGGCAGCTTTTGAGATGTCATGTTCAAGAAAGTCATAGACATTACACAAGTTCTGACTAACAAGAATTGGGCACTCATCCCTGAACACATCAAGTAATACTAAGAAAATTGGTATCCTTCAAACTAACAGAGCCGATCAGAACTCAGGAGATGTAGAACACAGACTAACAATGCTGAAGAGAACATAGCAGATGAAGAAAACGAACTAACTAACAAAGATAATCAGAACATAGGAGATGTACAAAATATGGCTATGAAGCATAATTTTACCTCAGATAACCTATTTCCGGAGGATAAAGCCAACTGAAACCAGCAACGGAGTTCATAGCAATCGAGGAAGGCAAGACAGAGGGTATATCTCTCTGTAACCCACACTAAGCAAAGTCCTGGCTTCAGTAAAACATTTCTGTCTACAGAGGAGTTTTGCAATCTCCATCCATTCAACCACTCGTTGATTAAAAAAAAGTTTAAGCATGTTAACAAACATATCCCCAATAATTAAACACTATATATTTTTCTCAATAACTGCGTGGTCGTATGCATCTGCAAAGCAACATATTTAGCACTATACAAAATATCAGAAATAAAAACACAAGCAGAGCACCTCTGGCAGTCTTTTTGTTCCTTAAGCACTGCTTTTAAGAGACACTTATCAAATTATAAGCCACGTTTGCAAGTCACAGCTGCGTAGTTACTTTCCTTAAACCCAATCTCTATACAAATATAGATTTAATGACCGTTTTTCTGATGTTTTTAACCGCATATCAATAAAGTAACGCTTAAAGTGCAACTAAGAATCAGCTGGTTGCAAAATTTTAAACGATGGCTTGTTTCTGCTCTTTTCGGATTTTACCAAATTATATGTTTTATAATGAAATCCCCTAGGTACTTTCGAAGAAATATAACTGCTGCTCAATAACTACTTCAAAGTTAGTTATTGAAATACCTTATGGAATGACATGCCCCGGGGTGCCTCTCTATTTCGCACTGGCTGCATGAAGTCTCGTCTAGTTGTGAGGAAGTTAAATAAATGGTACATTGTTTAATTCCTAGAAATTAAATTTAGCATTTCATGGGTACAATTATGTGCCATTCAGTTATAATGGAAAAGAAATAGCTGTTTTCTACATCATATAATTTCAATGCACACATTTTTTCTATGGTTTTACAGAGGCCTAAAGGATTTTCTTTTCAGTAACCATAAATTCTAGGAAAGCATACAAAATGCAAGTGCTGCTGTTTAAAGCAATAGACTGTTTTATTGTTATAGAGAGAGACTCATTTTAAAACTCTCCATGTAAGAAAGTGAAATGACATTGTACATTTGGTTTTATGTGACTTCTGAGTATGTTGTGTCTTTACATACTCTCCTCAAGGATTGGAAAATTAATTGATTTTGTTTGTTAACCCTTTAATTCTCTCAGTTCAAAAAAAGAAATGGTTTACTATGCTGTATTGCAAGAGGGTGTTGCTCATTTCGTCAAGGTCTTGCCCTTCTTAAATGTGGATGGTAAGAAGCCTGGAACCTATGCAAAAGGAGGGTGTTGGGGTAATGATGACGGGATCTGATCTCCTTGACAAATCAGAGTTTTATTTGATCTGGATATCTTCTCGACTCACCCAAATGTTCTAATTTTTAAGTGGTTAAGGCTAGTTGCTTGAAAAGCACAGTTTGCCGAATTTAGGAATATGATAAGTTTGTCTAACATAGGTTTAGGAGGTCCAGATCCATTCCACAATTTGAGTATGTCCCTGTATGGTAAATTTACGTAGGGGTCTGTGAAGCTTGAGGAGTGTGTATCTACCAACTCTAAGAAGACGGCTTAAGACATTTGCCAACTTCACGTTGTTGGCTTGATGTTAAAAAAGAGCAATTGAAGAATATGGCAAATTGTAGGTGCAGTTGGAGAAATAATATTTGCAAAATCTAATATTTGTGGGAAGTGCATATATGAAAACAATGTACTAAATTGATGTGAGTCTTTTATGCCCACAGCTGGCAATGCTTATAAAACTGTTGCACAGTGACCTCCTGATTTTGTCAACGTTTCGCTGTGAGGGCCAGATTCACAAATATTTTGCTGTGACTTTTGGCCTGTTTCGCATTTAACATATAGTACTCTGACTCTCAGGGTTGAGGAGGACATTACCTCCGCCATCCTGATGAGGTACTGTCCATCAAATTTAGAGAATATTGCCAGCCAAGTGGTCATCTTTGCGCTGTGTAGGTAACCACTTTCGCTGTGGTTTGCTTCAATTTACAAAAGGTTTGGTGGATATTTATGGTCCACAAAACTTTGAACATTCTTTTGTTTTTCGAAAACAATCACCCAAGGTGGAGGTTTGTTATTGAAGGACAAAAACTCATGGACCCCCAAATTTGGGAGATGTCTCCCAGGGTGTAGGTGTAATTATTGTTCTTTTCTGTCCTTCACCACCAGCGTTTTCCTGGTGATGATGGACTGAAAAAAGGCCATTACACCATCAATGCAATCCAGGATTGCAATACAGCGATAAGCCAGGTACACAACAAGAATAAGTCACATGAACTCATAACAAAATCTTTGTAAATTGGACCCAAAGACATGAATCAGGAGTGTGCAGCATATGACCAGTTCAACTGTATCTGTGAGAGATATGAGGAATAAGCAAGAACCCTAGATTAAGGGCAACAGAGGACATTTACTAGGGAACAAATGATAACCCACCATGGGTAGAACAAAAGTGGTTTTAAGTTTTAATCATAAATGTACTTTAATCATGGTTTAAAAAGATTTTTAGAGATTTTTTGATAAAACATACAATAAGGTGTTAAAACCAAATGCAAACATATTTTCATTTTAAGTGCTTTTTCTGTGAATTGAAGTTTTCTAGGATGTGGCAAATTCGAATTCCAATGAACATGGGCAGTGAAGTTCACCACCCCCTCAGGGAAACAACACCAGTTATGCCTCAATTACGCATGGACTTTGGCCATATTTGAATTTTGAATTTGAATACGGATTTATAAAGCGAGTAGCTACCCTGGGGCGTCCCAGCGCTGTCAGTCGACCTATTGTTCCGGAGGGGGGGGAAGAGGAGGTGAAGAATTATGTGAAGAGCCATGTTTTTAGTTGCCTACGGAAGGCAAGTAGGCCATATGTTATGTTATGTTATGTTAAAAAATTTGTACCGCGCACGTACACCGAGACGGTTTCTTGGCGCTCATAACAGACATGACAAACCGGGGCAGGACGTGTTACTCAAAGGCCGACTTAAAGAGGTAGGTTTTCAAGGTTTTTCGGAATAGCTCGTAGGTGGGACAGTGGCGAAATGAAGAAGGGAGAGAATTCCAGAAGGTGGGGCCTAAAAAAGAAAAACGAAGGGGTTGGCTACCGCTGAGACTTGGCTGCCCAAGTCTCAGCGGTAGCCAACCCCTACTGGTCTTGGTCTTTGGCCGTGCCCAGTGTTGCTTGGTCTCGCAGCCTGTGCCCAACCTCAACCCACTTTGCAAATGACCTTCGATTATGAACAGTGAGAGTTAGCTACAGGACCTGAGCTGCAGCATGGGTGCACATCTGGTATACATTTTTATTCACCTATTACATATTGGTTTTATTTGAATCCCTTTGTACATCCAGAGTGCACAGTGGGGGTAGGCTGTACAGGCCAGGTTGGGCCCTGTGGCCAACTTCTGCTATGCATGGCTGGACGGCCATCTTCCACTACACATGTTCTAAGACTGTGCACTGTGTTGCCCATCAATAGTAGATAGAGTGCAGGGCCTGGAACCCAATACTCATTACTGCAGGCTATACTGACTATTTTGGCACAAGATCTGGTTGAAGGCTAGGCTCTGCGGCCACCTTAGCTGCAAAGTAGAAATCTGTGGTAAAGAAGCAGTGTGAGATGTATTTCCATTATGCCTGGGCGGTGAACTCTGCTCTGTTCGCAGAGTTTGTGGAGTTTTTTGCACTCTGCAGAGCTCACGAAGTGCAGAAAACCCTGCTCCGCATAGCTCAGCAGAGTTTTTTCCTTACTCATTTTCACCAATGGGTGACTGGCAAGTAGATCAGCGTGAATGGCAGTTTGCGCTGCACTCCACTGCTTGTCCACAGAGTTTTTTTTATCACTTTGTAGAGTTCTGTTATGCGGAACTCCACGAGCTCCACCCAGGCCTAATTTTCGTCTAGCTGGTTTGGACCAGTTCCATCAAGAATTTTGGAAAATCACATGATTTTTCAGTGCAAGACAGAAGTCTGTGGGCAATATCCTATATAATCCCCTGGAATTGGCCCTCTACTAGTAGTGGACGTAGCACCAGGCTATCACGAGAGGTACTGCCACACTGCTGGAGCAGCGGCTCTTATGCCAAGAGTTGATCCAGTGAGGATAGTTGAACCCGCTAATGTGTTTTTTCCTTCTTAAAGCACACTCCCTTCCCAGCTAAAGTCTGATAAACGCAGCTGATCCACTGTGAACATCAATGCAATGTAGAGGAACCCACAAAACTCTAAACGCAAGTTACTATTCCATGCTCTCATGCGGTAGCACAATGAAGCATCATTAGGGTTGTATGATGCTTGGAACATTCTAAAACATCTTAGAAACATTAATTTTATATTCCCTACTATCAACGTGCACAAGTGGTGTTTTATTTACATGCTGTGTCGTTAGTACTCATGAACTAAGTAACAGAATAACACTGTTAAAATAAACACTTTAAAATATACAGTGTAGTTCTTAGTGCTATATTTGAATGTGATATTCTAATATCAAAATAGGGTTTCACTTACCACTGTGTGCCGGACACCTTTATGGAACTAATAGTAACTTAGAAAACACCCCCCTCCCAGAAAGGCTAAGTGTGTTGTGTGGGGCTGCTGTTCAAATGGAGTTCCTTCCCAATGTAGGTATTTTTTGAAATATGGATGTGCCTATATTAGGATCTTGGCGGACAGAGTTACTCTGCAACAAACATGACAGATATCTTGTCCGCAAAGAACAATTCCATTATATCCTATGGAACTTGTAATACTGCGGACTGAATATCCGTCACGTTTGTGACAGAGTATCCTATCCACCAAGATCGTAATCTGGCCCTTAGGCACAAAATGAATTTTGTAGTATGTCAGTAGTACTAACATAGTACCACTGACATACTACAGACAACTATTCACAATTCTACGTGTGGAGGTTCTGTCTCTACCTCTCCTATCTTTTTCTGTGCAGAGATCTCCACCATGTCTACAGTGTCACCACACACATACGTATACATTTTATTAATAAATGTGGAAGGGAAGAGAAGAGGGATGGGAAAATGGGGAATACATTCTACTAAAGGGATTGGGATTAAGGGAGTCATAAGGAGGGGTTAAGGGAGTAGCAAGGAGGAGTTTAGGGCAGGACATGCACCCACCTACAGCCAATTACGAGCATTCATATTCACAAACTGAACTTGTAAAGGTGGAGTAAGTCCTGTACCACCAATGGCCAACCACTGGTAGTGCAACACGCTCCCTTACAAAATAATGGAGATAGGTATTTAAAATGAAACCCCAAAGGAAATAATGTTAAATCAAATTAAATTATTCAAACTACATAAAAATATAAATACATTAATGTTAAATAAATTATCTAAAAATAAAATATATTTTATATTTTAACATATTTAGCAGCCTTTTTTAAATGTAACAATTAATGAAACATTACTTTTAATAAAATATAATTACATTACTTTTAATTAATTAAATAGATCACTTTGAACAAATATTAAAACTTAATAAAATAATTTTTTTCACGAAGTCACAAAACTATGCGTGGGATCATAGGGTCTTGGTAGGCAGGGACAGAGCCATCCTACCACCTGAGTACGCATGAGCCCTGGGCCTACTAGCTACAGTGCCTCACTTGCCCTCCTACTCACTCACAGAGGTACAAGTGATTAGACACCCCAGGACATAACACTCCCAACCCTCTCAAGTGTGTTGTTACCTATTCTGCGCAAAGCTATATGACAAAGTACGTGTTCACAAACAACAGCTGCTGCTAAAGCCTGACGAAAACAAAATAACAAGGGGCATTGTTGTTTGACCTTGTCTACTGTGTGTAGACTCAATCCCAGGAAATAACAGAATGTGAAAACAACAGCAGGTTCAGTGTGAAAGTACAGTGTGACACAAAGCAAAATAAGTTTGTATAGTAATGTGTTCCAAGCAAAGGGCAGTCTGCAATGTGCTCATGCTAACATACGGAAAACCACAATGGGCCTGCACGGGATAGATAACACCTCCCCCTTGGTCAGGATGGTAGTACCAAAAAGACAACAGAAATCTGGTGTTAAGGGGAACAAAAGCGTTCAAAACAGTTGGTAGTTAGTAGATCCCTTACAGACTTTGGTCAAATTGGAAAAAAATGATTTTTGGTTAAGAATGTATCCAATTACAGCATGTTGCTGAGACCCAAAATGTAGGATGCTAAGTGAAAAGACAAAGATTCCAGTAAGAAATCCAAACGCTTTCAATTAGAAATGTCATCCATCCAGTTGAACAGGTCAAAGGAACAAACATGCTCCTTGTATCCAGTTGTCCACAAAACCATGAAAGGACAACCTGTGGGGATTTCGATGAAACTGAGATCCAGAAGATGCTGAGAAGTTGCACAGGGATCACCTCCAGCCACTACCCACAAAGCTGCATACCCAAGGAACAGTCCTTTTATGGGCCACTATGGGACCCATCAACAGTTAGAAATCCAGGGCAGCGCGAGATGGTGTAGCCAGGCAGACTTCCAGGTCCCATTGAAAGGGGCACCGTATCCAATGGAACACAGGTTGCACACAGGTGAAGTAGGCATAGCAGAAGGTTAGACAAAATTTGGCATCCAGAGCGTCTAATGGCACCACACCAAAAAAGTTGTAGCATTCATTCACGGTACAGCTGCAGCGATGCCTGTCTGTGAAATTAGGATGAGCATTAACTGGAACCCACCGAATACGCTGGAAAAAATAGAATGTATAAAAGCTAAGAATACTCCAAAAATAGTTTGAAAAGATGTCATGACGCCGGAGCCCACATGCGTGGTGTCAGACGTATTAAATATTTGTGATACCAATTCCCTGAAATGTAGGGGAAGATTTGTATTTAACAATGACTGTATTGACTAGACGTTTTCGCCACCTGCTATTCGAAGTTCTCATGTGCGGAAGTAAGAGCCACTTTTTGTTGAAACAATAAATGCATTGAGCCTGCTTATCTTATTGAAATCTCTTTTCAAAGCTGGAATGGAAGGCCATAATGAACTATCTGCACTCCCATGTGGAGGGGAAAACAGGACGCTGTTGCAACAAGTAACTAACTGGGAAACCAATACCATGTACGGGATTCCTGCCCGGGGACCGCAACAGTCCTGATTATTAAGGATGAGATAACTGCCATTCAAAAGAAGTGAGAGTAGGAATTATTGCGGGAATAGGAGTTCATTTCAAGTACAAGCAAGATTGGGGGCAGAAACATTACAGGCGCCGTGAATTTTTACTTGTTGGTAAACAAGGGAATGACCAGCAGTAGAGTCACACCCCTTCCCTGTAAGGAAAACTTCTCTTTTAGTTAGTTAACAACATGATGCGAAGGGCAGGGAGCATAACTCATGTATGTAGCTGCTCCAAAGGGGTTCATACCTTCCTACTGGGAAATGTTTCATGCAAGCAGTGAACTGAAACATTGAGATGGACAATGATATAACCCCATGCATTAACCATACCGCAGAATGAGTTTCAGCTACAGTGAAGGGAAGTTGTTCAGGTATCTCTATATGTAGCATGGTGTAACTAGCATCTTTCATAGCCAATGATTGTTGTTTACATGGTAAATTAAATGGTAAGAACAATGCACTACATTTAAGGTAATGCCAAGGAAAGCGCCCATTTTAAGTGTTTACAGTGTCCACCCAAACTCATAACTGATCTAAGTTGATTATGACCATAATACAAGGTAGACACTCCAGTTTGTGCAATATCAATTACAGATGACACAATATTATCTAGAGTATAAATACAAGATGACAATGTATTAATATTGTTGTCGACAACAGCAAGTACTTTATATAAATTATCTTGGCCAATTTGGCGTAAACGTGCTGCAGCTTTCAGTGTGCCAATTTCCAAAGTTCATTATATGTAGCATAAATAAATAATTTTGAATGGGGGGACTTTTGGCCCAAAAGGAAATCAGATAAGTTTATATCTTCGGATAAGGGAAAGATTTTGTTTCATGGCAGGCAATGTGGAATGTTGTTGACATAATTTACCTACGGAATAAGTAGTAACAATGTTGGAATGTGATGTTTGTGGATAACATGGATCAGGTCTATTTAATTTGAACCCAGAAGTAGTGCTCTTGAAACAAGAATGACAAACATTTGTGTTCAAAGGCCATAATGACCACCCAGTTGGAGATATCATAAAAGAATTAAATGTACCATTTAGAATCATACTTTTGAGTTGGTCTTACATATAATTTGTATTAGATTGCTGCTTATCAAAATGGGCTAAATATGGGATAGTGGGAGTATTCAGTTCTTTAACCCCTTGCCTGCAGGGCTAATTCCCCCGCTGTGCTGGGGGGCGGGGGCACAGTGCCCCGGTGCTCATAACGAGCTGAGGTCATCACGGCTACACCCTTTTCTGTAGAACGTTCAGCACAGCGGGGGAACTTGCCCCAAGTGCGTGCGTTCCGACCGTTATGACGAGCTCAGCTCGTCATGAGCACATGTCACCGTGGCTCATGACGAGCTCGGCAGGAGCATTGGAGGGGTTAATCTTAGCCAACCCCAGACAAGTAGCCTGTTGGACCATATCATTAAGAAAAGAAAATTGCTTAGGTATCAGACATACACGGAATAGTGATTCTGTACCTTGGACTTGCCATGATTTAGTGCCCCATGCTGATTTCAAGTCAATATTGTCCTTCCAGTTATATCAGGGCTAAGTTGTCAATAAAAGAGGTGCATATTTTAACTTGGTCAGAGTAAGCATATATTTTTTCGAAAGAGTGGGAACCAATTTAAAATAGTATATTGCTAGGTCTGAATATTTATAAACGGTAAAATAAGTGTACTTAATGTTTTGTGTATTGGAACTACCCTAAGATGGATTTCGACAATGTTTCCATTGGGGATGCTGTCTATTAACTCTTTGCAAAAAATGGTGCCCATAATGTTGATAACAGAACAAATCGGCATAGTTAGTAGAGTTTAAATATAAATCCTCAGTGTCAAAGACAGTATAATATTGCAGTTCAGAAAACATAGAATTTAGAGCATCGACATCCCAATCATCTGAATGAAACCTGGGCACTATCACATCACCCATGGAGACATTAAATACATATGGTATATATAGGGTCTTCTTAGGACCAAATACATTGAATGGGACTTTATCCCATATAATTTCATCAGTTACTGGGACAGCTAAAATGTTAACAGGAGACTGTTCTCTTTTCATTTTATAGGAGGAAGAATGTGGGGCCAACACCCCATTGACAAGTTCTGCAGCAGAACGTTCTGGGAGGTAGTGGCCATTAATCAAAAGAAAAAAAACAGCAACGAATCCAATCCACATGAACAAAAATGCCATGAAAAACCCGATCCAGACATAATTCAAAGGTTAAACCAGATAAGTGCGTTTTAACCATGAGATAAAAATGCAAATCTGCACTGGAGGTAGGGATAAAACAGAAGACAATGAAGAACTGTCTGAAAAAATGTTATTTTGATTGATATTGTAACCAGAAAAACTCAGCTTAAATATAAGAGGCTGGGATTCTGGATGTAGACCTGAGGATTGCACTCCTTAAGGGGCCTCAAGGGGTGGATCAGAATAGACAATTTCCATTGCGGAGTGTGAATAAGTTAAAACAGGTACCAGGGAAACTGAAGACTCAACAACCCCCTCTAGCAGCTGGGGAGAATAAGTAGAAACAGAGCTCACAGACTGTAAATGTATATCTTGTCTTGGGACACCCGAGGCATACTATTTAGTATCTGAAAAATTGTGCAACTTGACATGCTCAATTGAAACAAATCAATTTCCTTGTATCCAGGAAGTGGAGGTAAATCACAGTTTAGGTACCTTGAAGACCAAGCATGGTCCAAAGTCTTTCTTGATCGTCACCTTTTCACGTACCAGATCTCCAACTTCAGGAAGCCAGCAAGAAACAGGAATCAGAACTTCTGCATCAGATGGCTAAGTTGAAGGCAAATGGATTTTAGCCGGAGCATCACAATAGTTTTGTAGATCCTGTAAGACAGCACAGTGGTTATCTACCTCAGAGGTTAGAGCAGCCGCCACAACATCTAGACCAGGGGTCTCCAAACCGGTCCTGGAGGGCCGGATCCATGCCAGATTTTAAAATAACTACATGTATCTCAATGGGGATATCCAAAAAATCTGGCATGGATCCGGCCCTCAAGGACTGGTTTGGAGACCCCTGATCTAGACCATCAAGGCCTGGAACAAACATCTTGATGCCAAAGAGTATTTTGTATGGGGTCCACCCACCCAGTGATCTTCGAGGGAGGTTATTAAGAGTGCGTTGAACCCCATTATTATGAGTTAACCAGCCACCGCCTATATAACTAATATCCTGGGTTTTGAAGATTGATTTAAGTCACAGTTCATCCGCTCCACAGCAGAATTGCCCTTGGGCCAATATGGAGACAAGAAATCCACCTGCATACCAAATGACGTCATTGAGTGATGGTATACCTTAGAGGAGAAAGCCAGACCCTAGTCTGAATGGAAAGTGCCACAGGCATATGTTCCGACAAAGACATGCAAATCTTTTATAACTGTGTGAGCATCAGCAGAGAGTTTTGACCATACCCAGACGAATTTAATACAAGAATCCACTGCAACCAATATATATTTGAAAGCTTTGTAGAATATAAGGGGACTGCAGTGATCAAGATAAATACAGCCAAAAGGTTGATTGGAAACAAAAAGATGTGTCTGAGGTGGTTGTGACACAGTCAAACTTTTAAGTTGTTGGCTAATGTCACAACAAAGGACATATCGGCAAGTCTGCTGGTATAAACCGAACCATCAATAACGTTGAGGTCAAAGAGAAACAGTGGCAGCCATTCCTGCATGTGCAGAAACAATACCTTCATGGGCAGCCACTATCAAAGATTTTTGCAGTCAAGCTTGGGAATCAGAAGATCACCCATCCCAGAAATGGACACAAAAGGAACTTTGTCATTAGTCAACTGGTAAGTATATTTAAAAGGAAATCCCTGAGGAAAGGGAGTACCATCACGAGTTGCGACAAGGGCTGCCAAGATTTCATCATTAATTTTAGTCATAGAACGTGTAACTGCTGCTACTTTAACTGTGGCTACTGCAGATTTGGCTGCTTCATCAGCCATTGAATCCCCAAGAGCGTGCACTCCCGCATGTTGATGGTCCAATGTATGTACAACATTTATAAGAGACAGCCATTCTTTAAGAGCAGCCACTCGAACCCAAAGCATTTTATGCTTTATCGTACTACCTTTAGAATCCGGAAAATCATTTTATTTCCCCCTCAAAAAATTGTCATCGAAAGATTGAACACAATAGAAAGAATCACATACAAGGGTGGGGAATTCAGGGTCGGCATATTCGAGAGCTAAAAGGAGCTCCCTCATTTCGGCCAACTAGGCTCTTAAGTCCCCAATGGACTGGGTATGAACTAAGGTAGAGTGAAAAACTTTGTCTTTCATTGAACCTATGACAATAGTGCAAATTGAAGAATATGCCTGTTTAGAACTAATGGCTGGATGTTACGAACCATCAGTATAAATAATACATTTGTACTGTTCAAGGGCAAGGACAGAAGAAGGCATAGGGTGAACATGTTCACAATGAAGAAACTCTTGCATTTACAAGGAAGGGTAAAAAACTAAGTTGACATCAATGAATGATACAGACGTAGGACACTGAATCCTACGAGGATGCAGAGCTCTAGAATTAGGAACACTAGCTTTCGTGACCACCTCTAAGACTGGCACTAGTGAAACAACAACAATTCGTTTACCTTGAGCAAGAGGGAGGTCTTTAAAGAATGGCCATCTGCACAGCAGTCAGAATGTTTTCAGTAGAAGAGAAACACAGTTCTGCAGGAGTATATAGAAGTAATTCATAAGCAATTGGGACAGAGTCACCCTCATTAAATGAAACATAAGTGAAGCTTATCGCACCAGCAAAAATCTAGATGATCAAATTGGTAGTATTCAATCTAGTCTGTAAGTATTGCGTCGCAAGCAAATCCGATTGTCAAGCGTGCAGCACTGCGGTGTGTTCCAAAAGCCAGGATGAAGCAGAAAAGGACAGATATATCAAAGCATAAAGAGGTGTGATACGCTGAGCATGGTCGGGAATATAAGTCCGGCCATAGTTCAGAAAACCAAGCAGAGACTGGAGTTTCTTAAGGGTAGATGGAGGTTGCAGTTCTGCACATTTCTCAAAAGAATGGGGTTCCAGCCCCATGTACTCATTCATCAATTCACAACCAAGAACAAGAATGGCCAGAAAGGCAATGTGCAACTTTGCAAAATTGAACTTGTAGCCAAGAGCAGTGAATCACTTGATGATGCGATCGACTCTTGTGAGATGGAGATTGCAATCATCATCTGTCAGGTATATGTCATTGACATAAGAGAAAGCGACAGGATCAATATCATGCAAACCAAGCACAATATCTGCTGCAAAGACCCTAGAGCTATTCTTGTGTATCACCTCTGAGAACCAAGGGTGATGAACACAGACAAATTCCGGCATTCCGGAGCCAGGTTGTAACTAAAAAATTCATTAGAAATATCAAGCAGAGTTTTAAACCTTTTACGCACTGTAATATTGACTAAAGCTGCACTATTTGTGTTTTTCACGGCAAAAGTACGAGGAGGACTGATAAAATGACTATAATCCAAAACTATTTGATATAAACCATCAGGTTTCAAAACAGGAAAAAGCGGATTATTCATTGCAGAGACACAGGGCTCAATTATACCCTGATATTCGAATTGAGTTAGAATCTCCTTAACTGATGCTTTCGATTACGTTTTATTGGATATGTAGGCTTCGGCTGAGGAGTGGAACGTATTGGAACAACATGCAAAGGAGAATACTCAAACCAACCTGCCTGGATGCAGTATAAGGCAGGGGCTCAAGCAAGAGTCCATTCAGTAGCATAAGCATGTTTAGTCTCATCAGGGACGAATTGCGAAAAGGAAGGTATAATCCCATCCTTGCCTCTAGGACATGCTTGAATAAATGGGGGAGGCCAGTTGACCTCTCCCAACAAAATATCAGTAGAAGTCAAGTTATCCCAAAAAATAACATTAATGGTGTGTTTAATGTCACCTTAAATTTGAATGTCTACACAATAAAGTCCATCAGGTGGAGCTTCGTGGGTGTCCGTAGTTCCAACATTTACAAATGTGTCAGTTGCTTTCACCTCCAGAAACTGGTGGAGAGTCTGGCGCACTACGGTAACTTCCACTGCGCTGTCACTGAGAGTCACTGCCCAGCTCCCGTCCAGGAGGAGGGTTCTTACCATCTGGGGCAAATTTAGCTGTTAAAGCAGCAACTTTCTTCCTCCAGAAAAATGCTCTATAAGGAGGTGGTTCCTTTCTTTTAACTTTCACGTCAAAAGAGCGCTGCAGGTCTGCTTAGGTTCCGCGGACTCACCCTGTCTGTTGAGCAGACGATTCCTGAAAGAATCAAGGAGAATGATGATTAGGAACCTGGAACCTCTCAGGAGTTTTTATTTCAGAGCGAATACCTAAAGCATATCTACGTTCAGAAGTGTCAGGTGGTGGTGACCCACCACGAGACCTATGCTTAAGTTGTTGCTTAGATTTGTCCCATGTCTTTATAGGAAAGACAGGGCAACTCTACTTCTCAGGAGGGGGCTCACCTTGAGATTGGGTAAATAATCTGACCCCCAAGTTATTGTATCCTAAGAATGTATAAACATCGGCAATAATAATTGTCAGCTAGAATTCTGGGTCAACGTCCGCTACAGCTGAAAGGTGTTGATGTACTATCAAGGACGCTGCTTCACCTTTAACATTAGGAAGAATCTTTGCAGAGACTACAGGAAAACTACCCATCAGCTTCATCCCCAAATCTAGGGGAGGACTTACCCCCTGTTCTTTCTGTACTTGTTTCAGAACGTTTGGAAGAACGCTCATTGATGGTGTGCTATAACAAAGTGTATAGTATACACTGTGGTGAACACAGTCGCCCAGCTGTTGCAGTCGGCCAAGGGGGGACTCAAACCACTAGGCAAACTCATAGTAAGGATCCTATGTTTATCTACAGGACCCATAAGAGGAAAAACCGCATCAAGCTGCTCATTTTTCAAGGCCATCCAAATTGGTAGGTCCTCACAATTCTGATGATGTTTGCCCATTACTGAATTAATAATAACGAGGCTAATAACAAGGCCCCACCATGTGCAGCCTGCACAGGTAGCATAGCCCCAGGTGGAGGAGCGAGAAAGGCAAAGGCAACAAATCAGGCTTCTATAAAGAAGCACAACCTGAGAATACAACAAACATACCTCAGCCAAATTGGCGTTCATATAATTGAGTATGGAGTAAAACCAGCAAACACAGGCCAAGTGCTCAATTGGCCCATTCTCCCAGTAACAACAGGATAGGGTAGGGTGCCTTTAAACCAAATCTGGTGCTTCCAGGCTGTAAGAGGAACTTCAACAACCGCATAAGTGCAATAAGCTGCCATAACAGCGGTAGAATTGTAAGCATGAAAAGCATTATCATTTGCATCCACAGCGGGAAACGTAACCCAGGAGTAAAATACCTTGAAACAGTACGCAGGATCTGCCTTGACAACTAAACAACCAAAATATTGGCAAATTTGCTCAAAGTAACAAAATTGCTCCCTGGCTCATGCAATCCACATTTTTCACAATGAGCCGGCTTCACTGGACCCCAACCAGGGTACATGAACTAAACCTGGGAGAGACCGACAAATGTTGGACCTGCAACCAAGAGGCTGGCTCACACTAACACATGTTCTTTGAATGTCGACTTCTGGAACAGTATTGGCGCCGGATACAGGGAAAGCTATCAGATGTCTTTGGTATACCCATAACTTTAAATTTTTCTGTGATAGCTATGGTCTTTGGCCTCAGTGACTACTTTGACCCTTAACACCAATGATATTGCTCTGCTAGATCTGCTTTTATCTATTGCAGGGAAAGTTATCCTTTCTGAATAGAAATCATTTAACCATCTCGCTTATCACACCTGGTAGGCATGGGTCCCATATCTCAGAGGGGCACAAACCCTACAGTCTAAACTGCAAGCCCCCCACCCAATTTCCAGTGCAGTTTTGGAGTTCCTTAAATATATTCAAAGAAAAGAACACAGATGAAGGATAACTCACCCTCGCTTATACACTGGTGTCTGACTTGTTTCACTTCTGGTCCATGAATAGCTCACTCATCCCCCCTCCACACCGTCCTCTCCCCACTTCATGTTCCCAGTTCTTTTTTAATTGTTCGCCATGAAATCTAGGCAATACATCAAGATGATATGCATAACCTTTAGTATGCACTGTATAGTGTTGGAACACTATGGTATATACAAATCTCTTTACATTTGTTTTCACTCATATTTGTATGCTGTTAGATATCATATATGGCTTGATCCTACAAGTAGTCCTGGACTCCTAGTAGTCTCATAGCTGTCTTTTATATCATTGCACTACTACAGTTTTAGATGTATAAAACCTCATAATACTTACATGAAATTGTATATCATCCATCAGAAATTACTGTATTAAAAGTTTACCTTGTACTTGTATTGCAATGACACTTGATTGTATCTTTTTCCTATACAATAAAATACTTTGAACACAAAAAAAATGTAAATATGTTACCATTAAAAAATATTTTTAGGTATAGTACATAACTTTTTTAACATTCAGATTATTTTTATATAGAGAAATTATTTTAATTTCACATTTTAAGTCCCTGCCTCTTTTATTTTCTGCTGGAGGGTGCTGCAGTAACAGTGGTTGGCCATGTGTGGTGCTGGACTTACTACTACTCCTTTTTGGCTGTACCCTTCTGAATTTGGTTCCCCCTTTATTCCAATATTGCATGTTGGCTTGCATTAAAATAATTTTAGGAAAATTGTGGCAGAATGGTGCATTTGGAGCACAATGTCCCAGACGTAGGTGAAACGGGTACTTTAGGAAATGCAAGCTTGTAAGGCCAGGAATATACCATATACCATAGCATCAATATACAATTGGACATTTCATTTCGTTTTGTTCTAATAGATTCTAAGTCAAATTATATAATTGAGAATATCACTAGAAAGGGCCTGCTGAAAAAATAAATGCATAGATCTCACAACCTGATCCAGTACATACAGTGCAGAGCTAGACAGATTTTACATGCTCATAGAGCAGTACTATCACTCAGGTTACACTGATGCTAATTATTGGACTTGGTTCTCTCTTCAGGGTCACCCCCAAAGTTTTTGCCTACACCCCTCCTGTTTTCTGAATTTTTTTTGCTGCCATTTGGATACCATGCACTTTACCACTGCTAACAGGTGCTAAATTGCTTGTGCTTTCTCCATAAAACATGGTAAAATTGGCTTACACCTAAATGGTTAATTTAATTTACTTATAAGTCAATGGTATATGGTGCTACATGTACCCAGGGCCTGTCAACGAAATGCTACTAGTGGGCCAGAAACACTAATTATGCCAACCATTTAAGTAATGGTAAGGGCAAAATGGCACCCGTGTGGTAGTGCAACCGTGGAGATCCGCCGCACCGCTATAGCTTTTAGGCGGTTCCCGGGAGAGTGGATCCCCTTGCCAGGCGAGCACGATGAAGCAGAACGAGTGAGGAGCAAATTGTGAGCACTCGCACTGCTCCTGGACGGAAACTGTGACCGTGGTTGTACTTTGATCGTGACCTACCGGCTGGCTGGGAGTCAAGATGGTGCCAGGGCGGCCGTGATGGAGCTGAGACCGGGCCACAGGGGAAATGAGAAATGAGGAGCTGAGGCTGAGATTACACATGAGCAGACGCCCCCCGATGGCCATGTGGGCAAGGGAGCCTCCCCCCCCACGGTGCTAACATCAATCGGCTGGGGTGAGTGAAATGACCTACACCCTCTAGTCAGTTTCCACCTGAGTGATGGGGGGGATTGGACCTGGCCCGGGTGGGCGCTGGAGTGAAGGCGGGTGCTCTTGGCACCAGTAAGCGTGGCTGACCTCTGGACCCAGCTACACTGTGTTTTAGGCAGTGGGGGCCAGCTCAGCTCAGCTCATCAAGAAGGTGCGTGGTGCCGGGGGTACACCCTCCTTGCCCCCTACTCTAAGATGGGTGGAGCAACACCCCAGGGAGTAGATCTCTTATGAAGTAGCATGTGAGGTGCCAGTTGATGAGGAGTTTTTAAACAGGAGTTCCCAAGGTCCATAAAGAAAGCAACGTGGGAGTCAGATGTGAAGTGAATCCAGAGCTGCAATGTGTGCCTGACCCTAAGATGGCCGCCACGGGGACATTTGACTGGGGAAGCTACCACCTTCGCACGCTAAAGAAGCCAGAAGGTGTACAACAAGGTCTACAGCGAGAAAGCACTACAAAACATAGACATCGGCTAGGACACTCCAAGGGGCTCCTTATTATCAGCACTCTAAACTGGGGGCATAGTTATACCTGCTTATTCAAAGCATAGGTCAGGCCCGGGCTTGCCCGACTCTAAAAATGGCGCCTAGATCTAATCTACAACTGTCGCTATGGGGGACTATAGAGGACTGAAGTCTGATGGGAATCAGGTCTCTAGGCACAACTCCTCTTCAGCTTCACCCCCGCAAGGAGGTTTGAAGGTTAAAACAATGGGTTGTCCTACAATCTGCCGAGCTTGGAATGTGTCCCTTCCATGTCTACTGCCACCACTTATCATCCAAAAAAAACGCACCAACCAAACAGGAGGAGGCATCGCCATCATCCATAAGAACACCATCCGAATCATGACCAGCTCCGACGATAACCTCGCGACCGCCGAACACCTTCCCTTCCAGATCCACACCAACGCCAGGACCACACTTAGAGGCACCCTCATCTACAGACCACCAGGTACCCGCGCACAATTAAAAAAAAAACATCACTGACCTCATCAGCCCACATGCCCTCACCTCCGAGAACTGCATTCTACTGGGAGACCTCAACTTCCACCTGGAAAAAAAAACGACAGCAACACCACCACCCTTCTGGACAACCTGGCCAATCTCGGACTCAAACAACTTGTTGACACCCCCACCCACCTCGCCGGACACACGCTCGACCCTATCTTCACCTCCAGCAAACACATCTCCTTCGACCACACCTCAGCTCTCCATTGGACGGACCACAGCTGCGTTCACTTCAGCTACAAAAAAACCTCGACCCACAACCCCCCACAATCTATTCCTCGAAGAAACTGGAACAAAATCACCACCGACCAACTCTTCACATCGCTTAACCAAAACCCTCCTGCCACATCATCGGACCCAAACCAATCTGCCACCAAACTCACACAATGGATCACCCACAGCGCTGATGAATTAGCACCCCTGAAAAAACAACAGATCAAACTAGGTAGCAAGAAGGCCCCCTGGTTCAACAATGACCTTAAGAATTCCAAGAAGTTATGTCGTACTCTCGAGAAATCCTGGAGAAAAAACCTAACCACCGACAACCTGACCACCTTCAAGGATGCCACCCGCAAACACCACCAATTGATCAGATCCACCAAGAAATCAGCATTCAAGGATCGACTCGACAACAACGCCCACAACAGCAAGGAACTAATCAACATCGTCAAAGAATTTACCAACCCCTCCGCCGGCACAAACGACATCACTCCCTCCAAAGACCTCTGCGATTCTTTATCCTCTTTCTTCCACAACAAAATCGCCGACATACATAACAGCTTTGAAAACCAATCCGAAGAACAGTCCACTCCACCCACCTCCGAACCAAAAGAGTACTCTCACAACCTTTGCGCCTGGAACCCAATCACCACTGAAGACACCATCTGCCTGATGAACTCCATCCACTCAGGATCGCCAACCGACCCATGACCCCACCACATTTTCAACAAAGCAGACTCCATCATCGCACCCCATCTCCGCGATGTCATCAACTGTTCCTTCAACTCCGCTACCTTCCCAGAAAGCTGGAAACATGCCGAACTCAGCGCCCTTCTGAAGAAACCCACAGCAGACCCCTCTGAACTTAAGAACTCCCGCCCCATCCCGCTCCTCCCATTCCCTGCCAAAGTCATTGAGAAAGCCGTCAACAGTCAGCTCGCCGCCTTCCTTGAATCCAACAATTCCCTCGACCCCTCACAGTCTGGCTTCCGTGCCAAACACAGCACCGAGACCGCCCTCATCGCAGCAACAGACGACATCCGAACGCTACTGGACTACGGAGAAACAGTTGCCCTCATCCTACTTGACCTCTCTGCCGCCTTCGACACAGTCTGTCATAACACCCTCATACAAAGCCTCAGCAACGTTGGCATACAAGGAAAAGCCTTGGACTGGATCATCTTGTTCCTCGCCGGGAGAACCCAAAGAGTCCGCCTCCCCCCATTCAAATCAGAGGCCACCGAAGTCATCTGCGGCGTACCACAAGGATCTTCACTCAGCCCCACCCTCTTCAACGTTTACATGAGTCCCCTCGCATCCATCATGCGACAACACAACCTCAACATCATCTCCTACGCAGACGACACCCAGCTGATCCTCTCCCTCACCAAAGACCCAAAAAACGCCAAAAACCAACCTACACGAAGGGATGAAAGAAGTAGCCGAATGGATGAAGAACAGCCGTTTAAAATTAAACTCGGACAAAATGGACGTCCTCATCTTAGGATCATCCCCCTCCGCCTGGGACGACTCTTGGTGGCCACCGGCCCTGGGAACCGCACCGAAACCAACGGACCACGCACGTAACCTGGGCTTCATCCTTGATTCCTCCCTCTCGATGACCAGACAAGTCAACGCCGTCTCATCTTCATGCTTCAACGTCCTTCGCATGCTCAAAAAAATCTTCAGTTGGATTCCCCACCAAAACAAGAAAGACAGTCACCCACGCACTGGTCACTAGCCGACTGGATTATGGAAACACCCTCTACGCCGGAACCACAGCCAAACTACAGAAAAAACTCCAACGCATCCAAAACGCCTCAGCCAAACTCATATTGGCCATCCCCCGTCAAGCTCACATTTCTGGTCACCTGAAAGACCTCCACTGGCTCCCAGTCAACAAGAGAATAACGTTCCGTCTCCTCACCCACGCGCACAAGGCCCTCTACGACCTAGGACCCGAATGCCTCAACACACGACTGTCCTTCTACACACCCACCCGCCAAGTACGTTCATCCAATCAAGCCCTCGCCGCAATTCCGCGCATCCATAGATCCACCATGGGAGGAAGATCCTTCTCCTACTTAGCGGCCAAGACCTGGAATTCTCTCCCCTCTCACCTCCGCCTTACACAGAACCACCTCTCCTTCAGAAAACAGCTAAAAACCTGGCTATTCGATAAATAATGCACACACCCTCCCTCAAGCGCCTTGAGACCCTCTGGGTGAGTAGTGCGCTATACAAATTCCGAACTTGAACTTGACTATGCCCCCTGGGCGGATACCATAACTGTTTGTACTTACCTTGGAGCCCGAGCAACCATGGTAGATGCCAGGTGGAGCTGTCCTATGCAGCTATAGTGGAGTTGTGGCTCTAGTTCACCCCCTCAGCCGACACCTACCCAGCCGGTCATCTGACATTGTTTTCCTTGTCGTCCGGTTGTGTTTCCTTTCCTCTCCCGCATCTTATGTTTTTGTTTTCTCCTATGTCCTTACTTGAAACCTGTAATTGATGTAACTATGTAACCTCTAACGCTCTGATCCTCATCTAAAATGCTCTGATACCTCCGGGTCTTGCCTGCGCTATATGAAACTGCGCAAATAAATCAAAAATAAATAAATAAACAAATAAAGTAGCACTTTAAAACGTGTCTCAGGTCTGCCATTGCAGCATGTAGTGCAGTTTTAAAACTGCCAATTTGGCCAGGCGAAATAAGCCTCTTCTCATGCCTAACACATATAGGTGGCCCTTGAGATTGTGCCCAAAAAGCCACAGGGCAAGGTGCAGTGTATTTGAAAAGTAGGACGTGTTTTAAAACGTTACATGCTAGGGTAGTGAAAAACACCTACATTTGTTTTTCACTACTGTAAGGTCGATCTCTCTCATTGGATAATGTTGGGTTATATTTTTATAGTTAGTAAGTGCTAGCTTTTCATTGGGAGCAGGTACAAAATTCATGTTTAGACTCAAATGAATTGTAATTTAAAATTCTCTTTAACCCCATCGCTACGGGGCTGATTCCCCCGCTGAGCTGGGGGGCAGGCACAGCGCCCCGGTGGTTCGCTTGAGCCACGGTTCTCGTGTGCTCATGACGAGCTGAGCTCGTCACGGCCACTCCCGTTTTAATAAAACTTCCAGCACAGCGGGGGAATTGGCCCTGCGTGCGAACGTTCTAACGGCTGTGACGAGCTCAGCTCGTCATGATCGCACGGGAACCGTGGCTCATGACGAGCTGAGCTCGTCATGAGCGTGGCAGGGGTTAATGGTAAAGTCGGATCTTAAGTCACAATTCTGAAAACGCTACTTTTACAAATTTAGTTACAACTCAAGGGTTGAATCCTTCAAATGCAGCAAGGTAGGACCACATCAAATTGTAGAATAAAGAATAGAGAAAATATCTTGCTTGAATCAATTTGAAACAAGAAATTTTTCATATGATCAAGAATTTAATTTACATAATCACTATGATCAACATTAATTGTCATCTTTGTTCATCACTCTTATCATGCACATCAAAACAAATCATGATTATGCATTAACAATGCACTTCAACCCCACCATACCTACATTTTTACAAAACCTAACACCACTGAGTGCAGAATTTAAAAAATCAATCACATTCTTATGAATATTTTTACAATCCAGTTAAATTCATTTGAACAAAACCGTGGTATGGAGTCAGTGTCGTATTCAACTGTCCGCACTTCTTTATTTAACAAGACACCAGGGTTTGTAATGTAATGTAATGTAATGTAATGTAATGTAAAATGTAATGTAAAAATTACTTATAAAGCGCGGCATTCACCGGACGGTTTCTTGGCGCTGTTCACTTCATTCCGTGAGAGGCAAAAAATGGGAGGAGAGGAGAGCTTATGTGTAAGTGCTACGGAAGAGGTGAGTTTTTAGGAGAGACCTAAAGTGAGGGTAGGAAGGAGAGAGTCTCAGTTCCAACGGAAGAGAGTTCCAGAATGAGGGGGCCAAAAAGGAGAATCTGAGGCCTCCGTGTTTTTTGCGCCTGAATCGAGGTGTCTGGAGGAGCGCATGGTGAGAAGAACGGAGGTGCCTGGGTGGAGCGTAAGGGTGCAAAAGAGAGGAAATAAAGGAGGGGCCGATGCCGGCCAAAGATTTATGAGTCAGGCAGCCTAGTTTGAAATAAGTCCTTTAAGTAAGGCGAGATCCGAATTTTCAAGGGCTAACTCCTCATGTGATGTAAGTCATTTAACTTCCTATTTTGAAATGCCAACACGTTTCTACCCACTTGATTATAGAACTGGGGGGAGGCTTTACTTTCGGAACATGAGCAGATTGAGGGATTCCTCAGTCCGTGCCTGGCTTGATTGAATCACTCATACTCACAATCTGCTTTACGTGCTCACACACACACACACTTTCACACATAGACATGCAGGCACATACTGCTGCTTGGACATGCACACATCATTTTCGGCTTTTTACCCACCTTCTGGCTTCTGCTACAACATGAGCCATGGATTGCTCTGGGTAAACAGCTCTCTTCGGTTGAAAGTCCTGAATTTAAGAGCTCTGGCATCAATTGGTAGCGCAGGGCTTGATATTGCCCTTTGCTATAAATCACACTTTTTAAGTGTGAAGCAGTATCTTGCCATTGGTAAGAGCACTGACATGCATCATTCTGTTAGATAGCTATATGGAACATTTGAAGTCACACCTCCTCTCAAATGGAGAAGTGCCTTTCAGCACTCTTAATACACAATCAGTGCATGCCAGCTTCTAAGAGTCTTCTTCGCTTGCCAAGACAAGTGCTTCGTGTATGTTTTTTTCCACTGCCACAGTTTGAAGCAGTGATGCACAACTGTGGAATCTCAGACTGACGGGATGATATTTGTGTTAACATCCGAACAAATTAATGGGCAAGCCGCCACTGGGATCCCAGTGGTATAACTGTAAGTCACTAAAGCAAACATTACCGCTCTTCTAAAGAACCACTTGTTATTTGGGTTCCCTGCTTTCCAAGTAAGAAGTGGTATAATTCAAAACTGGATCCACATACCTGTAACACCTGCTGGTCAATATCACCAATAGTAAGCACTACTTTTAATAAACAGAGAAAGTACCATGATTGTGAGCATGGGCAATCAGCTATTGCATGCGTAAGGGAAGAATATGATGAACTACTTGTCCAGTGACGTAAAACTGCAAAAAGTTATTGGGATATTTTTTAAGGGTAGCTGAACAAGAGACATCATTCGACGCATGAATATGTTAACATTTCAAGTGAACTGTTTTTGATAATGGCTGGTTGTGTAGGGTACGACAAGGCAAAAAGTGCTGCAAACTGAACTTTTTTTTAACTATGTTCACATGACAGGAAATGGAATAAATATTTGTTTCTCTACTTTTCAAAGATCGCACATAAAAATAAACTTGAGGCTAATCAGTTTACTCCATCTAGTTCCATAAAAAGTGCATAAATAGTGGAAAAATCAGTTTGTTCAATTTTTTAACAAAGGTTCTTCCGTGATCAGTGATTTCTGTGTTACAATATGTATCGCACTTATGAATAATTTCTAAAAAACGTGCTTCATATACTTTTTGCAGCTGTTTCACAATTTCTTTTTTACCATTTTTGCCCGGGTGGAATAGATATATGTAACACAAATAATAGGGGAAGGGAAGATAAAATTGTGTTTGTCCGAAACACATTTTACACATGCTCGAGAAAAAAGGAAAACAGTGCAGCAGTGAAAAGTTATGATGTTCCTGCCATATGTTGTCACTTTAAGAATACCACTAATCATAGGATGCCAGCGTTGAACCTCTACTGTTGAAGATGTTGTTTGGTGACTTACTGTGCCAACATCTGATTGAAATAGCAACTCTCAACTTTCAATAATGAAACATTCTTGTGCAGCTGATAATCTTTTACAAAGTGACATGCACATTTGGTGTCATACGGCCAGATTCATGAAAGACCCGTTTTGCGAGTCTGAAATAGCAATTCATAAGGAATCGCTATTACACACTCGCAAAACGGGATTCATGTAGGAATCGCAAAATTAAATGCGATTCCTACAGATTCTTTATTTGCGATTAGCAAATTGCTAATCGCAAATAAGGAATAACTCCTCATTCATTCCTATGGGCCAAAAGGCCCATAGGAATGAATGGGGAGTATTCCTTATTTGCGATTAGCAATTTGCTAATCGCAAATAAGATAGCGATTTGAAGGGCGCCAGGGGTGTCCAAAGGACACCCTGTAGCACCCCTTAAATGCGCATTTCAACAGGTGTTGCGCACACACATGTCCTAAGGACATGTGTGTGTGTAACACGCAACTTAGAAAAATGCTTTTAAAAGCATTTTTCTAAGTTTTCGCTATTTACCACGAGGTTTGACCTCGCGGTAAATAGCGGCCGAAATTTGCGACTTCGCAATTTTAAAATGTTTCAAGAATAGCATTTAAGGAAACGCTATTCCTCGCAAATTTGCGAATTTCTAAATAGCGATTTTTGCATTTGGGATGATGAATCCCAAATGCAAAAATCGCACTCGCAAAGGGCCAGATTCTGAGAATCTGGCCCTTTGCGAGCCGATTTCAGCTTGATGAATCAGGCTGATAGTGCACTAATGCATCCATCCCTTAACTGTGGGTAGAACATCAGTGGTCCACTCTGCAGTTCCTTCTTTGAGCCTCATAACATTTGCACCAAAAATCACATTATCTAAAATGGCGGGGACGTCTTTATTGGCTGTGCCAGATGCAAACTAGGACTACTCCCATATTTGCCAATACTTTCAAACCTCTCGCCCCTATTTCCCTGCAGTACCTTCCCATTTGGAAGTGTGGAGCAGGGTTCCCATTGCTGTCGGGAGCTGTGTGTGACTGCACCTGCCTAGGGCGATCATTCTGGGCGATTCCCTCTCCCAGGAGGCATCAGCAACGAAGGAGTACTAACTTTACGCCAATACCTCTGTGGAGCACAGTCTGTGTGTCCATCATAAACATGTTTGCCCCTGTGTCCATGCCTGTAATAGTAAGTACAGTAGAAAAAGTGCCAATTCATTTTTATGAAGCAATGTACATTCCTGGGGGCAATTCTGTAATACGACCCAAGGTCTGGTGCAGGGGCTGCCAGTTTGACATTTGTGTTTCCCCCTTTGAAACGAGGCCATTTATTGAAATATGGCATACTCTTGTGTGGTGCAGCTTCACTGCTGCCTACAGTGGTCTTAATATAGCACTAGCCCTGATGACCACCATTGACCTATGGGCCAATGCACATCTGCGTTTCTCTCCAGGAAAGTGTCCACGATGAATGAGATCTTCACAGAAGTAGACAAGTATTATCTAACATCAAGTGTGTGTACTAGGTAAATACAAAATTGCTGCTCATATTTGAGGTTGGGTTTATAATTGCAGCCTCGTGTGCTGTGAGTGCTGCATCAACTGTTTCATCACCTAGGCAACATACAATTATATACATACTTCAGCTGGGAATATTTGCTTCTGTAGCTATCCATCACGCTCTAATTGGCTCAGCAGTGGGGACAGGAATATGTGCGCCCTCCACCACTTCTGTGAAACCATCACTGACACACACAGTGACTGACGCAAAGAGTGAAACGCACCCATGTGAAAGGTTATAAATATACAAACTATTTTCTCTCTCCTATACAAGCACGCACGCACACACACAGATACACGCAAAGAAAGTCAGAGAGAAATGCAAACAGAAACAAGTCTTGGCAAAGTCAATAGGTCTGGCCTTGGCAGGCTGGTGTGATAGTCCATTGTTTTCTTCATTGAAAGATTATGTCAGGAAAATAAAACAGGAAACATGAGGCCGCTTAAGAATGGACGCCGTATGCTTGGATTGAAAGATTTATATTTAAACAACATTCACCTATTGTGGCCGTTTTAATAGTGATTGTTTTTTATATAAACGTATTTCAGTTGTGCTATATATTTTATTATTATTTGTGAAGGAGACAATTATAAATTAGCAGAAACCAGCACTCAGATCACAGGCAGCTATAATGTTAAAATGCCACCAGTTTTGTTACTCACGGAGGCATTTTGACGAGGCGGCTTTGCATCAGCGGATTACACCCACTTCTCGCCGCACCTGCTCCGCGGGTGCCGCTTCGACCAGGAGTGCGTGGGGCTCTGATTGTTGAAGGAGAGGAACAGCAAGGCGGCTCTGGGCATGAGGCTCGGCGGGGCTGCGAGCGTGCGGGGACTCCAACAACCAGGAGTCCCTGCGAGACCGGTAACCAGCAGCCGGTCCGCTCACCCTGCTGGCCCGCCCCCCGCCCACCTGAGAACAGTAAAAGGCACCCTCCATCCTTCCCTCGCCGGGACACCAGTTTTGTTACTCACGGAGGTATTTTGACGAGGCGGCTTTGCATCAGCGGATTACACCCACTTCTCGCCGCACCTGCTCCGCGGGTGCCGCTTCGACCAGGAGTGCGTGGGGCTCTGATTGTTGAAGGAGAGGAACAGCAAGGCGGCTCTGGGCGTGAGGCTCGGCGGGGCTGCGAGCGTGCGGGGACTCCAACAACCAGGAGTCCCTGCAAGACCGGTAACCAGCAGCCGGTCCGCTCTCCCTGCTGGCCCGCGCCCCCGCCCACCTGAGAACAGTAAAAGGCACCCTCCATCCTTCCCTCGCCGGGACACCAGTTTTGTTACTCACGGAGGCATTTTGACGAGGGGGCTTTGCATCAGCGGATTACACCCACTTCTCGCAGCACCCGCTCCGCGGGTGCCGCTTCGACCAGGAGTGCGTGGGGCTCTGATTGTTGAAGGAGAGGAACAGCAAGGCGGCTCTGGGCGTGAGGCTCGGCGGGGCTGCGAGCGTGCGGGGACTCCAACAACCAGGAGTCCCTGAGAGACCGGTAACCAGCAGCCGGTCCGCTCTCCCTGCTGGCCCGCCCCCCCACCCTATACACCTCCTATATCACAGTCTCAAACTCCCGCAGCGCGGGACGCAGCTCGGGGCGAAGACCGGGCAAAGAGCGGGCCGTTTGAGGCCGTTCGAGTACGGAGAGGACTGGACTGGGCCATCCTCTATCGCCCTTTGCTCGGCCACCTGGTTCTCATATAAAGCACCTTTCCTGCTTAGGCGGCCCGCCTACCCTGTCTAGTTATGTGCTCACGGGCAACCCGTAGTAGGGCTGCTAAGGGGGGGCCGCAAACAAACGGGCCTATGGATGATTTTATTACTCGCACAAATCTAGCTATAGACAAGGAAATTACCAAACTGCAAACTCGTGTCTCCTTGGACTTGGCTGCTGCTAGAAGATTGTCCCAGGACATTGCCCATTCCAAAAAATCTTCCTTGGGCCACATCGCATCTGTTTTAACTCCGGAGCGTTTGGCCATTCCGCGCTGCGTAATTACGCAGGCAGATGTCCATTTCACTCCGGTGTCACCTGCTTTATCTCCAACTTTGTGTCCCATAACCCAGTTTGAAAATCTGAATCCACCTGTGGCTATCCCCGACCAGCAAAACACTATTAAATCCCCTACTCTCGTAATACCCGATAAACCTACTTGCACTAACTTAAAAGGTAAACTACACAAAAGAAAACGCAAGTCTAGGTCCGCTTACTCACGTAAGAAGGCTAAAATTGCTGTGGCACATCAGTTTAATGTTGGAAGTGTACCTGTGATTAGCGCTTCAGGAGGGTGTGCCTCCTTGCCACATGCACACCGAGAGGAAGATAAAGATCGCGCAGTCTCTGCATCTACTATTGCTAATGCAAATGCAGAGGAAGTTGGATTACATTCAGAGGGTCAGGAAGGGAGGGATGGGGAGTTTATAGGTATAGTTTGGGAAACCCTAAAGAAGCTCCTTTCCCCCTTAGACCTGAGATTATCACGCATAGAAAATAATTTGCTAGAGATGGAAAAGAGTATTATAGCCTTGGCTACTCTTGGCTTGCGAAGTCTAGGAAATCAAGGTCTCGTAGAGAAAGACCCAGCCCCACAGACCCCACAACTTCCCCCTCTAACACCTGCTACAACACGGCCTGTTCCCAAACCTCGAACCATGGCTGTTGATCGAAAAACTTCTGATTTTCCAACAAGGGCATCTAAGCTCCCCACCACCCAAGTTCCCGTACATACCAATGCTGGTGTTCCCTTAAGGCCAAATACCAGCAAAGCTGTCCACCAATCCACCCAGGGCCCACGCAACAAGAGCAATTTTCGAGGGGGCTATATTGATCTTCCTCCTGAGGCCAATGATTATGTGGTTGTGTTGACGGGTGTGCCCCAGATCGAAAATGACCACCACGAAAACCATTGGTCTCTGAAGAACAAGATCATGCACTGGCTCAACGTAAACAGACCGATTCCAAATGGCCGGAGAAGCAGAGTTCTAATGGTCCGAAGAGTTCCCTGGGTGGGTCCCTCAAGGAAATCCAGTCCTGGCGACTGTATAGTGGTAACATTTGAGGATCCATACACGGACCACCACATTTGCTCATGGCCCATCGATGGCGAAGGCTCATCTATTGTACCTAGGCCTTTGTCCTTTTTCTACCCGCCGCGCATTACACATACTCCGGGAGGCGATTGGTCACTGGTACAACATCAGACACGGAGGGGGTACTTAAATAAAGAGCAAGATCTAACCAGACGCTGGCTTGGGGCACCAACTTTGAACAGGTTTGGATGTCTTGAGGAAGTTGATTGACTCCTAAGGCAATCTGTCTTTCCACCGCCTACAAAGGCTCCCCTAGCCCTTGGGGTCTCAGATTCTTCACTTCCGACAACCGAACCTGATGATTCTAACCCTATCTCATTTCCGCATCCAATGATACACCCCCCGCTAGTTCAGGGGGCGTTGAACTCCCCTAACAACCTAGGAACCCACGCAGTAGAGCATGAGATAGTTGTACCCCCCATGTCTCCCTTGTCACCCCATCGGATGGCCCCGCCCGAGGGGGAGCGATTTATTGTACATAGGGCATTTACCAGAAACCAGCATGAGCCCTCCCAAATGCCAAATAGAGTTGTCATAGCAGAGACAGGATTGGAGCCTGATCCCCCTACTTTTGTCACCTCGCCCAGGCAGGATATCACAGGTAATACACTGCTGAAGATTCTAAGTTGGAACGTGGCAGGGCTTGCACGCAATTTTGACAATCCAGAGTGGATCTCCTTCGTGGATCCCTTTGGCATTTGTCTCTTACAAGAAACATGGTGCGTGGAACCTAGACATAGGGTAGGCTACACAACTTACTTTGTTCCCGCCTCCCAACACCAGGGCAGTAAAGGTCGCCCGTCTGGCGGCCTTCTCATTTGGGTCAGCATTGCATTGGGACTAAACATAAGTCATAAAACTACTCAATCTCCTGATCTTCAGAGAATAACAATACAGTGCCCTGGGGGCAGGAAGTTAGAAGTGTTTAACCTCTACTTAAGGGGGGCCAGGGGAGGGGCATCAACGTTATCCTCTACAGGATTAAATATCGAACTTGGATCCTGTAATATCGACTCCCTTGTAGTCCTCACAGGCGACTTTAACTGCTGCTTCGAGCCCTTGGCCAGTGAGGACATTTTGGACACCTGGGAAGACGACGCAAAGAGAGACATTCCTATGCTCTCCCTAGATCCGATCCAAAAATGGACCCAGAGTGTCATAGGTATTAACTCACTCTGTATGGAACACGGTCTCAGAGCAACTAATGGTCGTTCCAAGTCAGACACCAGGGGAGCGCACACCTACAACCGGGTGGGACATACTTCCAGAATAGACTACATTTTGCTGAATCACAATCTTTGGCCGTTCCACCAAGATATGGAAGTTCTATCGACTTGCGACAGTGATCACAACCCTTTGTCTCTAACCCTCACCCCCCGTGGCACGACAAGAACTTAGCTAAGACTTTCTCATGGAAATCATCCCACAAACTTGTCCCTTCAAACTGTGGTAGGCGGCTAAAATGGGCCAAAGTTGCAGCGGATGAGGGGAGGATGGCGCAAGCAGAGACCATAATGACAGCTGTGAGGTTGCGTCTAGATACATCGGATATCACCGAACATGCTGTTCTGGCGGCCTTCACAGAAACCATCTCGGCCCTAAGCGATCTGTTCATAATTCCACAAAATAGGGCAAGGGCCGCAACGAGAGTTGCTCCTAAGGCAAGAGACAAATGGTATTCCTCGGAATGTCGGGTTGCCAAAGGGGAACTTATCTTAGCTGTAAAATCCAAAGACCCCGGCAAAATCAGCCTTGCTAGGAAATCGTATAAAAAAACTCTAGACTTGGCAAGGGCAGCACATGATTCCATCTTCTGGAGTGAGCTAATGGATGCGAGTTTTAAAAAGGATTCCAAGGGGTCCTGGGATCTGATGAGAGCCAGGGACAAGCCCATCGATGCACAACTGACCTGCAACATCCCAGGGGAGGCTTGGTTTGCCCACTTTTCAAAGCTTTACTCCATCCCATTAGGTGTAATGCAACCAAACATGGGGTTCCCTTCCAGACTACCGGCTGCCTCCACATTCAATGATCACCCCTTCAGTGCTAAGGAAATAGAAGGGGCAATCAGGTGCCTTGTCGCTAATAAGGCAGCAGGCCCAGATGGCATTCCTGGTGATCTGTTGAGGGAAAACACTTATGTATGGAGTAGACTAATTGCCTCTCTCCTGAATGAGGCTGTGTTGGGAGGCTGCCTACCTGACTCCTGGAGGGGCGCTGAGGTCGTCCCGATTTTTAAGAAAGGCCGTCGGGACGACCCAGCTAACTACCGCCCAATCAGTCTCCTCGACTCCACCCAAAAGGTAGCGGGCAAAGTAGTTTTAGGCAGGATTTTCCACTGGGCCGAAGAAAATCAGATATTGTCAGATTTCCAGGCTGGATTTAGATCAGGAACTGGCACCATCGAACAGACATTTCGCCTTTTAATGCTGTATTGGAAAGTGGTCGTATTGGGCAAGGGCAGTTTGTATCTAGTCTTCATAGATTTACGGACAGCCTTTGACCTGGTCCCACGAGACCAACTGTGGAATGTCTTAGAGGGGTTGGGCATCCCTCCTTATTTGCTGGGATTGCTTATTAAGTTTCATGAAAGCAACTTTGCACAGATTAGGTGGGGTGATCAGGGGCAAAAAACATCTCGCATTCCTGTAGATAGGGGTGTCCGCCAGGGTTGTGTGCTAGCCCCCACTCTGTTTTCACTTTATGTTAACGGAGTGGTGGAGCATCTTCTCCAACATCCAGCAGATGCACCTTCCCTGGCTGGCAGAAAAATACCCACCCTCCTATTTGCAGATGACACCCTCCTGATCTCAAAGACCCCGGTAGGCATCCAAAAGTTGCTTTCTAGCTTTAAGGACTTTTGCGACATCAAGGGCCTAGCTATTAATATAAGCAAAACCAAATTCCTCGTCCTAAACCCCCCTAGAAAAACTGTCATCCCTCCCACTCTAGACTCAGTCCCACTCGAAAGGGTTAAGGAGTTTGATTATTTGGGCATCCGACTCTGTGACTCCATGAATTGGAAGGTCCACCACCAAAAAGTCTACTTGACTCATAAGAGGGTTACAGGGGTCCTGCTAAAAGAACAACGTGCCTCATCTCTCAAACCCATTAGGGCAATATTAGACATCTACAGGGCAAGGGTGGTGAGTGCGGCACTGTATGGTGCGGAATTGTGGGGTGTACAGAGAGTCGCCACCTTAACACACCTCAAGAACAATTTCCACAAAGACCTTATGAAGTTGCCACACAGTACCCCTACACTCCCACTCCTACTTGATGCAGGTACACGCCCAATAAGTGAGCAAGCTAGGCTACGCCCCTTCCTTTTATGGGCTCGGATATGGAATGTACCAGAACTGTCCAGCTATGCTGATGCCCTAAGTGAACTCCTTGCATTACCCGGCTGGCACAAGGTCGGCTGGCTTAGGGAAGTTAAGCGACTTCTTTGTGAACTGGGTCTAGGAGATGCTTGGGCTAACAAAACAGCTCCATCCAAACAGTTGCTCAAGAAATTATATTGGTCATGGGTGGCTAACGACAGTACGAGCAACTCCAAATCATGTAGATCTGTCGTAGAGTTTTTATCATTCAAGGAGCTTCCCTCTAGAGAACTTTATCTGGACTTGATTCTTAATCCGAGCGACAGATCGTTGTATTTTAAATTCAGGGTGGGAGTTCTTCCTTTAGGGCAGCTCACATTGAGTTGGAAGCCACCATTGCAAACCATACCGTATTGCCCTTTCTGTGAATCTAGGGTCGAGTCAATTGCACATTTAATGTTTGAGTGTCCCGCTTATGTAGCGCCCAGGAACAGATGGCTGAAACCTCTATGCAGGAGCCTGGGCACTAGATCGCATCTGGAGGCCCTACGTATATTGCGATCAGATGCTCGCCCCTTGTTCGCTTGCTGTCTGGCAAAATTCCTTGGCTGGGCATGGCGGATAAGATCTGCGAGGAAATCGCTCCTTCAGTAATATGCTCTGCTTGATCCAACCCCTAGCCTGTCTTTACTCTTGGGCAAACTATCTATTTTTATGATATTTTATTGTAGATTTCATAATGTATATTGTCTGAGAGGAATGAATTGTTAGATTGCAATGTATTTTTATTCATTTTTGTATTGTAATGCTTTTATGATATGACAAATATATCGAAATAAAGCTATTCAAACATCAAACATCAAAATGCCACCTAAACACTTTATAACTATAAAGGACATAGAACATAAATCACCATGCAACTGTAGGAAAAATACTTAGTCACTGCTTAAAGTTAATATAAAATAACTACAAGGAAAACACTAGGATCCTGGTCTATCATTGATGAGAAAGGAACTATTTTTAGGTGGATATTAACTATATGTATAAGTATAGGATTTGTGCAAACACTCAAAGTAAAGAGAATCAATAGGTAACCTGGGCTGACTCATTGTCCCATGATGGATGCTGTGCTGGGTGGAAGCAAAATGTGAGTGACAATTGCAATGGGCAAGGCCTGCTGATCAAAAGCCCCCCTATGTATTTATATTATGTTTGAATTCTTTGGAAAATAATGGTCTTATGAGGGAGTTAAAGCTGTCTCAAAAATTAACCTAAAAATATGCAAACATTAATGAGTTACACACTTGTGTATCTAAATCCTACACAGTCTCTCACAATCACATTTTACTTCTTTACCTCTATTGCTCCTTTCTGCCATTGATGGACTGTTTAATATAACTTCCTTTGGAACCTATTGTTCAGAACACAGAGTTCAAATCAGTGAGTAAAACGTGAATGACATTTTTCTTTGATCTTACATTAGAGGAGTAAAAAAAAAATATTTTTAACTAGGTTGTTGGACGCATTGATTCTTTGAATGCTAGGGGTTGTATTATGGCGACACTTTCCCATTCTGCACACTTACATCTGTCTCTGGGATTATGGTGGGGCAGTGCCCCATATCACAACAGGAGCAATGTTCACAGTGCAGTGAAAAACTTGAATTTTTGTTGGGAACACTTCATTAGTGAAAAGACAAACTGGTTGTTTGAAGCTGCTGGCCCTTAAGTGTGCAGGTGTCAACCTGGCCTCAATTTCAAGTGGAAGCATAGATACTTTTTTAGGGCAGCATCTCAAATGCAAATGAGGGAATGCCTCTCTGAGAATGCGCTGGCACACATTTAGTGTCGAGGTGATCTGTTTTACAAAACAGGCTACACAAGTGTCTGCTGCTCCTTCTATAATGCGAAAAAGCCTGTGAGGTGAAAAAGCAGACGCACAAAATCAATCAAGTCAATCTTGTAAAGGGAGCCTTGTCACCCAAGAGGGTATCCAGGCACTTGTTGCAGATCTCGGTTGAAGAGCCTGGTCTTGAGCCCCTTCCTGAAGTCGGTCAGTGGGGTGCAGTGCGGAGGTGTTGGGAGTTCCAGGCTTTGGAAGCAAGATGGGAGAAAGAGCATCCTTTGGCGTGGCAGTAGCGCATGCAAGTGATTTATGCGAGGGGGAGGTGTGCAGAGTGGAGGTTCCTGGGGGTGTCAGTGGAAGTGCAGCTGGTGACTCATGTGGGTGGGTCCTTGGTTGTGGAGGGCTTTGTAGGTGTGGGTCTGGAGCTTGATGTGGCATCTCTTCTGGACCGGGAGCCAGTGGAGGGTTTTTTTTCTCGAAGTTTTATATAGCACCAACTTGACCCAAAATCAGGTATCAGAGCACTTTACATGAGCACCAGTTGCGTTACATGAGGACACATTCATTTTTGTTAGGCACAGGGAGATTGTGATTTGCCCACAATCACAGGATGTTGAGCGTCGTTTCCGAGACTCCAACCCAGTTCCTCAGATTTGGAGTCAACCACCCTAACTGTTAGGTTACATCCTCTCTCCATCCTTCAAGTGTTGGGTGATGTGGATTTTCTTGGGAAGGTTGAGGATCATGGTTGGACTGGAAAAAGGGGGTATCAGGTGTTTTGCTGGTCAGCCAGACGAGCGGGGGCCAGTTTTGGACCCGCGTCAGGCAGTTTTGCCAATTGGGGGCCAATTGAGGATCAGTCTAGCAGCTGCTTTCTGGATCGCCTGGAGTGTTTACATGAGTTTGGTGGTGGTGCCTGTATTGAGTGTGTTGCCTTAGTACAATCAGCTGTTGAGAGGGCCTGCATTACAGTCTTCCTGGTGCTGGTGGGGAGCCCCTTAAAGATATTTGCAGAATGTGTGGAAGCAGGACAAAGAAAAGAGACAGCGTTGACCTGACTTTTCATGGAGAGTTAACTGTAGAGGATAATGTCAAGGTTGTGGGAGTGGTCTTTAGGCGTGGGGTTGGGTCTGACTTCTGATGGCCACCAGAAGTCGTTCCAGAGAGCAGTGTATTTGCCAAACATCAGAACTTCAGTCTTGTCTGTGTTGAGTTGCCCTTCATCCAGGCTGAGACATTCTTCATGCAGGTATGGAATGTGGTCTTTGTCTAGGTGGGTTTGACTGAAAGTAAGAGGATGAGCTGGGTGTCATCGACATAACAGATGATGTTGATGTTGTGCGATCTGACGATGTCTGCAAGTGGGGTCATGTAGATGTTGAGGAGCGTAGGATTGATGTATGAGCCTTGGGGGCACTGCATATGGTGTACTTGACTTGCAATGTGAAGAGAAGAAAGCGAACTCTCTGGGTGCGTCCAGTGAAAAAGAATGCCACCCATCTGAGCTCATCGTCTGTGATACCAATATGGTGAAGGAGATCGATGAGAGTGTGGTGGAGACAACATTAAAGGCTGTGGAGAGGTCAAGCAGGATCAGGATGGCTGATCCTCCTCTGTTAAGTAGGGTGTGGATGTCAGCTGCTGCGGCGATCAGAGCTGTCTCATTGTTGTTGTTGGTTTTGATGCCTGATTGGAAAGGGTCTCGTATGTTGTTTCTCTCCAGGTGTTCGGTGAGTTGGAGGTCTTTGGCGGGTAATGTCAGTGGTAGTTGTTATGGCCTAATTTAAAGGTGGCTCGGTCAATGTGGGTCCTGCTGGTGCAACATCTTTTTTCCAATTGTCCATTTTAGGCCTGGCTACAGACAGCTTTCTGCAGGATTGTTATCATTATCTTTCTAATTATAAATAAGGGGGTGTTATTTATCTCTCCATCATGCTATTGGTATATTAATCTGCTTCTAACAGAGTGCTTAGATTTCAGTGCATGATGTGCATTGTTTTCAGGAGCAACAGCATCTGGAAGGACAGATGGCGAACTCTGACCTGCAGCCTTTTGATTATGGTCACCCTCTAGAAATACCATACACTTACATACATACAAACCCATAAGCCATGTTGAAAAGAAGGGTTTCCCACCAAAGGGAACACTTTTGATCCATTAACATATCCATATGCTGATCAATTATATTAGTATCTAACACACTATTTTCATTTTGTGTTTCTTTAATTATCAATTTCCATGCCACATTTAAAAAAAAAATATGTTGTGCTATTATTGAATTGTTTTTATATTTTCGCAAGGCCATAACTTTTTGATAGTATATTGTGCCCTTCTTTTAGTTTATATTGTTATGGTGCCTGGCACCTGTCCTAACACGCATGCTCTCGCACTGAATTGTTCTTGCTCTTTGAAGAAAGCAGTGATCTCATTCTCAACATGGCCAACCTGATATTCCCTGAGGTCATGGCTCATGGTTTGTGCCTCAAACATGACGTTCTGTTTGCAGATCGGGATTCTGCCTGAATCAATATTCTAGGAGGAATGCTCTTTACATATGATATGGTTCTCTTTTCATGCTGTCTGAATTTATTAGCATTTATTCTTATATTTTTGTATAAGATAGAACATGGATATAAACTACATGTATATGCCTTTATCTGCTGCTATAGAATAGAATTATGATTAGCAACTCAAATGGCCATTTCTGCTATCTACTCCGTTATGTGCAGCCATAACAGTATGTGCATGCGCTGATGGAGATTGTGTTACTGGATCATTTAGGTATTTGGGAATTTGAGAGTGCTATTAAAGTTTTGATTTTTTTCCTTATTATGACATTAATATCTTGCAATACTACTACACAGGTTGTATATGTGTGCCATGTTTGCACTGTGTGCCTTGCCAATATGGCCGTTGTATTTTATGAGCTACCATGACAGCAGAAAGCTTAAAAAAATTAAATTGACATTTCACATTATTAATTGGATTACTAAAGTATTGCTTTCTATACAGGTTATTTCTGGACAAGAGTTCTCATTAGAATAGAAGCTCGTTTACCCCCTATGCTAAGGTGCGATGGAGCGAATTACTGGCCAGTAAAGACACAATCACATGAACACTGGCTTCTTCTTGAGCAACAGGGGCCCAGGACTAATTGGTCATCCCACTATAATATTCAAATCAGCACCAGCGGTATGGGCCTCCCTGCTAAGCCCTCTCTTCAAGAACTGCATTTGGGGGAAGGAAGTGCCAGATAGCTGGAGCGGCTCTATATTATCCCCAATCCATAAAAAAGATGCAAACGACAAAGCAGCCAATTTTAGGCTTATAGCCCTTCTTGACATTGAGGGCAAATGCTTCGCAAAAATGTTGAACAATGAAGCTAGAGGAATGAACTAACACGAAGGCCTTAATACCCATCACTCAATCAGGCTTTAGGGGAGCCATCAGGAGCCTTTACACCAGGACCTGGGTGAAAGTGAACATTTCGGCCAACAGAGTCACAACCCATAAAACAAACATGCTGCCAACAAATTCAAATTCCCTATAAACAACGTGGTTTTGGAGCAAGTATCAAGCTTAAAATAAATGGGCATTTTTTAAACTAGTGTGGTTTCCATTTAACACAGCTCACTAGCTTAGAAGATACTTCCTTGTCTATGACAATTAGCTGTTAAAAGCTGTCAAAAAAGATGCGGGGACCGGATCTTACTGGCATCCAGTAGCGGTCGGCAGTAGGTGTTTCTATAGGGCGGTGACGTGGGCAGGAGGAGGGGCAGGGTGGGGGGAAATAATGTATGGATTACGGAGTTTTACAGGTAAGTAAACATTTAAATACATAAAACGAATTTCGTTGCGCACACTGCATCACATTTGGTGATGCAGTGTGCGCAACGAAATTCGTTTTATGTATTTAAATGTTTACTTACCTGTAAAACTCCGTAATCCATACATTATTTCCCCCCACCCTGCCCCTCCTCCTGCCCACGTCACCGCCCTATAGAAACACCTACTGCCGACCGCTACTGCTGGCATCTGTAAAGTAATGGATGCCACGTTCATGGCAACTATCACTTATGGCGATATTTAAAGACCACATCCCTACATGGCTGGATAAAGCCCAAACTCCATGCAAGTTAACCTCTAATATGCTAGCCAAATCACAAAAATAAAATCTGGAGACAAAGATAGCAAGATCTATCACAAATGGCCCATGCTGAACTTTGTGTGTCTTTTTACCAAGAACAGGGAAAAGCCAGCCTTATATCTATCCAGCCCAATGAAACTGGTGTTTAAAAAAGAGTTTATGAAGCCGAGGGCTAATTACTCTACAAGGATACAAACTTGGCCGTTTCAAAGGCTCTCCCAAACATAACTGCTGATTGTGTAATTTTATAAAGGAATCATTGATGCATGTGGTCTGCATTTGCCCCCGTTAAAAACGTTTTAGGTGCTACTGATTAAAGCTGATATTTCCACAATTGGGATTAATACAATGCAGAAATTCCATTACTGCATGTCAGAGGGAAGATCTTAAGCTATTGAACTCATGTTCCACAGGCTGCTAAAAGTGGTAGTCTATCTTCTTTAAATTAACTTGAAACATGACCGCTTAGGCAATACAATTAGGCACCCCACTGGTGGCACGCAGCCCCCCTGCCATAGCCTGTATAGACCAGCAGGGTCTAGGTACGACTGGCCCGTTTCCACCATAAAAAAATCCTGCAAATCGAATAGGAATCAACTGGGCTTCTGAAGCCAAATGAAACTGATTTGCGCACTTTACCAACTGGCTCATGAATTGGCTACTCCAGGACAGCTAAGATCAGGGTAGGCCAAAACCAATGGGACACATGGCATGCAATATGCACTTTATCAAATTGAATCTGATTGCAGTCTGCACTTTACTCTTTGGCCTGCAACCCTGGCGCATGAAACCAAACGAAATTTCTGCACACATGTTACCAATTGGCTTGTGAACTGCCTGCTCCAGGGTGGCTAGGACGAGAGTAAGCAAAAAACCAACAGACCACATAACATGTGTGAATGTGAATAGGCTTTTATAGAGCGCTCTTACACTCCAGGGAGCATCTTGGCGCTAGACATCGCTGTCCCGACAGAGAGGAAGTAGGGATGCTGCTTAAGGAAGGTCCTATAAGTAGATCCTGGTCTATGGGTAGCGTGTGGGTTAGATTAACGCTAAGCAAAGTGAGTCTTCGATTTTGAAGATCCATGTTTTGAGCATTTTACGAAACAGTTTTTCGGAATGGATCAGGCGCATTTGTGATGGGAGCTTGTTCCAGGCTTTGGCTCCAAGTACTCCGATGGATTTTCCACCTTTTGTGGTAAGTCTGAATTTGGGGACTGCGAGTAGGTTTAGGTTGGATGATCTGAGTGACCGTGGGGGAGTGTATCTTCCAAACCTCTGGGACAGGTATGTCGGTCCTGACTGGTGGTAGGCTCTGAACGTAATGAGCAGGATTTTAAATAGCACTCTTTTGTGGATGGGTAACCAGTGCAGGGTTTTGAGTGCTTTTGAGGCAGATGATTTCCTGGGTAGTCTTAGCACCAGGCGGGCGGCGGCGTTTTGAACCATCTGCAACTTGTGCAGAACAGCTCTGTTTGAGCCTGCATAGATGCTGTTGCAGTAGTCTAAGCGGGATGTGATGAGGGCTACTGCCACAGTCTTTCTAGCTGTTAGGGGAAGGAGGTCGAAGAATCTTCTAAGACTTTTGATGATATTGAAACAGGACCCTGCCACTGTACCTGCTTGTTGCTTGAAGGATAAGGCTTCATCAAACCTTATCCCTAGGTTACGGGCCGACATGATGGTGTTAGGGGGAATTTCGGCGTCTTGAGGCCACCAATTGGAGGGGGAGAAAAGGTTGTTTTGGCAAACATTGCAATATGCACTTTATTAAATTCAATCTGAATGCAGTCTGCACTTTTCTCACTGGCCTGTGTTCCCCTATGATCCGACGGGATCTCCCCTCGCCCCTGCCACCCAATGAATATCTTGCTATTGGCAGTCCATTTTATTTATTTGGAATTTTAGAATTGATTTTAAAGATGTAAAATAAAAATATTTTTGCAAAGTACTAAAATTGATAGATGTATGCATGACCGTGCTAACGGAGACATCAACTGACTATGCTTTGCTTTAAATGTTCATATGTTTTAACTGTGTTGTTGCAGTTTTAAATAACTAGAAACAATAAAAACTTACCTTAGCTTACCTTACCTACCATGTGCCAAGGTTGTTGTAGTAGTTCCATTTTAAATGAATATTACTTTCGCACTAATGAGAACGACCCATTATGTTATTAATGTGAATTATCGGTGTTCTGTGAGTAGTTTAGTGCTTTGCATTTTTAGGTTAAATCCAGCTTGCGCATGCTCTGTGGTGTTTAAAATCATAGTTTGCGTCAATGGAGTATATTGGAAGATACGCACTGTCATTTGCGTGATCAGGTAAGGATTGTGGATATATTTTTGATTATTGCTCCCCTCTCTCACCACTTCAGACCAATACGATAGGTAGTTGTATAAATGAGCCTCTATATTTAGGTGTATTTGTCTTTACAAGTTGCACCTATGGTCTGTATGCATTTAATTCCTTACCATTTAGCATTACTCTCTTATCTCTTTCGGATATGAATGCACATAATGTGCCACAGCAACAACTGTGGCAGTTAAAGCAATTGAATGTCACACACTCCAGACATCTTGTTTCTATCCATTCAAGCCCTCACTCACCCACTCACCCATGTACTCTTTTATTCAACCATTCATCATTTGCTCACCCTTTCATTCATCCATGCAGTCACTCATTCATGCAAGCACTCATTCAACCAAACGTTGATTCATTCTATCATACAACCACCCACTCATCAATACAAACAACAATACAAACCACAATCAGTATGGAAGCATGTTCACTTAAAACAGAGCCAGTGGGCTAGAAAAGTTTCATTGTGGGAGATGGCAATGGTTGTAGGATAGCATGTATGAGTGGATGGTTTTAGCAAGGGATTTGCCGAACTGTTACACATGGAGAATGAATATGAAAAAATATTCCGGTATACTTCTCCCCCCAATCTATTACTTGAAGGATGGTGGGACATTAGATGGACCTCGGGGAGGGTGGCATGGCACCACTTCTGTTTTGCAATTTTTGGGAAAAGAAAGACTGAGGGGCTGATTACGATGGCGAGCAGACTTACATTCGTCCGCCACCCTATAAGAAATCAGGACTGCCCAACAAGCTGTTGGTGGTCCCTTATGAGGCAGTATGATGAGACCGCCACCACGTCACTCCTCAATCCCTAGCTTTTGTATTGCGTGTCCCCTAAAGAGGAGTGATTTGATTTAGGGCTGAGGGGGCTGGAATCAGAAACTATTATCAACAACAGTGATCCTCCCAGACCATAAACTAAAGTCTTATCTAAGAATAGGAATCTACCCGAGTATTCCCTTTGATGTTCACTACATCACAAAACTCTCTAGTCTGGAGTTTGCCAAATGGATTTTTATCATCAGCCTTTTGTAGTATATATTGGTTGGTTGGTTGATTGCTTTATTTCGATATGCATATATCATAAAAGCATTACAAAAATATAAAAACAGCACATCGTAAGAAAGACTGTACATTTTAAAATAGAGAGATAAAAACAGCAATTAATCAGAATAAATTAGTTAAGAAAAAATTAAATTGATATAGACAGTCTTTTTAGTCGGATCAACCAGGCCCATTTTTAAAATTTAGATACGGCACAGACAATGGGAGGGGCTGTATCAGTTAGTAAAATCCGGAGGGCCACCAAGTACTGTTGAGTGCCCAATTCTCTGCAAAGTGGTTTAAGCCAACGTGATCTAGGGCGCGCGTAATCCGGACATTCAAAAAGAAAGTGTGCCACAGTTTCGGGTTTATCAGTACATAGGGCACAATGGCGTGATGCCGGCTGGGTCATATTCCATCTAGAGCGGAGGTCGGCAAGGGGTAGAGTCCCTAGTCTGAGTTTAATATAGAGAGCCCGGTCCATGGCAATGGTAATAATGTCCAAATAGGGCTCAAGGGCAACAACGTCTTTTATTTTCAGATAAGCTGCGGTGGCGTTGCAGTGGCGCTGGTTGCTGATGAGCTTTGTAGAAACCCATTCCCAGTACAGTTTTTTTAGGGACTCCTTTGGGGGAGCTGATTGGTTGGACCAGCAAGACCCCAATCCTAGGTCCCCTAGCAGGTGTTTAATGTCCCTAAGCCATTTGATCTTCTGCCAACCGTCCGAACACATCACCTCTGCCAACCCATCTGCATAGGATTTTAGCTCCGGGACCCTCCACAAGCGAGCCCAAAGCAGGAGAGGTCGGAGGCGGGCCTGGTCCTTAATTGATTTGCAGCCTGCGTCCATTAGCACCGGAACTGTCGGGGTACTCATCGGAATGGCAAGGAGGTCCTTGATAAATTTATTCTCTGCCTTGGTCAGAGACTCCATGTTGCCTAGGCCCCATAGTTCGGATCCGTAGAGTGATGCGGATACAGCTCGGGCTTTATAGATGTCTATTATCGGGGCTACACAGTGTTTTGATGAGTTGCTGTACTCCTTAAGGAGGGCCCCCCACACCCTTTTATGACCAACTGTCATTTTGTTAATATGGGCAGTCCAGCTCATGGCATCGCTCAAACGGATTCCCAGGTAATCGAATTCTGCCACTCTTTTGAGGGGGATAGAGTTCAAAATAGGGGGGCGGCCAAGTTTACGGGGGGGGGTGCATGATTAAATATTTTGTTTTGTCCACATTGATGACGAGTCCTCTGGTAGTGCAAAAATCCTGGAAGCGGTTCAGGAGCTTCCGGAGGCCTTGGGGAGTTTTCGAAATGAGAAGGGTGTCATCGGCGAACAGCAGTGTTGGAATTTTTACGCCACCCAGTGTGGGGGCGTCTGCTGGCTCACCAAGCAGGTGCTCTACCACCCCATTCACATAGAGGGAGAATAGGGTGGGAGCTAGAACACAGCCCTGCCTGACCCCCCTCACGACCCTGATCTTGTCGGTCTTTTCCCCATTCAGCCCCCATCTAACCTGGGCATAGTTGGCATTATGCAGCTTAATAAGGAGGGTTAAGATGTAGGGGGGCATCCCTAGACCGTGCAACACCCTCCAGAGTTCCTCCCTCGGAACCAGGTCAAAGGCAGTCTTCAGATCTATGAAGGCCAAGTAAAGACTGCCTTTGCCCAGCTCCACCACCTTCCAGTAAAGTAACAGGAGCCTAAACACTTGTTCAATGGTTCCTGTGCCTGAGCGAAACCCAGCTTGCATATCAGACAGTATGTGGTTGTCATCCACCCATTGGAGAATCCTCCCCAAAATTGCTTTCCCCGCCAGTTTGTGGGTCGAGTCTATAAGGCTTATTGGCCTATAGTTCCCTGGTAGATCCCGGCAACCCTTTTTAAAAATTGGGACTACCTCTGCCCCTTTCCAGGAATCAGGCACAGGTCCTCCCTCGATAATGGCATTAAGAAGGGCCGAGATCAGTACCCCCCATTCTTTCGGATAGGCTCGAAGAAGGTCCCCTGGCAGCCCATCCGGGCCGGCAGCTTTTAATGGCACCAGAGTTTTAATTAGGTTCGTGACCTCCCGTGCAGAAAACAAATCCATGTCTCTATCCAGGGTATATGGCGGAAGGATGAATGAATCATTAAGTGAACCTTCAACGGCGGAATAAAGTGTCTTAAAATGATTAAACCACGTCTGGGCAGTAATGGTGCAGGTCCTCAGTGTGTCATCGGGACGATTCCTACTGCCCACCAGGTCCCAAAACCCTTTGGCATCTCTCCCACGACTAGTAGCCAGGAGGTCCTGCCAGTAATTGTCCTCCCACTCCTTCTTGGCATTTTTTTGGCAGAGAGAATATAGCCTTCTTGCCTCCCTGGTCCTAGTATGTATTTTGGATTTAACTGCTTCAACGAGCAGTGTCTTCGCCTCCCTGCACTTACGATTGAACCAGCCTTGTCTAGCCCGTGGACAGAGTTTCCTCCTATTGGCACCAACTGGGACAACAAAAAGGTCACTAATAGCCTGGGTTAGGCTACAGAACCTAGCAGTCACCTCCAGCAACCCATCCTCCGGGGAGTTGAGATTTTCTAAGGCTACAGCTAGAAGCTGCCTTATGGTGGAAGTTTTCTCAGCTGAGAGCGACAGCTTAGCCCACTTTAGCCGTCGTCCGCAGTTGGAGACCGATGACATATCCGGGGCGGGGTTACAAGCGGTTCTGCTCCCTGTACCAGTTAACCACCTATGGGACAGTGTAAGCGAGAGGAGGTTGTGATCACTCTCGACGGAGGGTATAATCACCATATCTTTTACCATACTCCATAGGTTTACGTCAAGAAGAAAATAATCTATTCTTGACGTGTGCCCAGGCCTGTTGTATGTATGGACTCCCGCTTTGTCAGAACCAGTCCTGCCATTAGCGGCCCTCAGATCAAACTCCATTGTTAGGGAGTTAATCTGGAGCACCACTTCTGTCCATTTTTTAATTGGTCTAAGTTCTAAAGATGGTATCCCCCACCTATTGTCCTTTTCCTCTTGATCTTGTGAGATTTCGGGGCCAAGGGGCTCAAAGGTGCAATTGAGGTCACCCACAACCAAAGTACAGTGCTTGTGTGGTGAGGATCGAAGCGAAGCTTCCAGGCAGGCTATAGTTGGGGATTCTCTACCCCCTTCATACCTCGGGCATAGATGTTAAAGATGTTTAGAATAACACGTCCCTTGGGATTTTTCAGGGAGATGTTAAGAAGGTCCGGACATTTAGTGTCCCGTTCCTCCACCCTGCAATTAAGTGCAGCAGCCACCCAGATGAGGAGGCCACCCGAGGGGCGACCCCTGCCAGTATCTGAGTGAACAGCTGGTAAATGGTGGGTAGAATATCCTGCCTTGTGTAAGGGCTCCTTGCTCCAGGTTTCCTGGAACAGGCATATGGAGTATTGCTCCACAAGCGAGTTCCAGTCGGGCAGTGCCAACTTCCTGTCCAGACCAGCAACATTCCAGCTGAGAACCCTAATAGGTGGGTCCGCCACAGCCGCAATACTACGGGTCTCGACAGGACCAAATAAGTCCACAGCACCCACAATAGGACAAACAACTATAGGGTCAAGTGACACCCTCACCTCCCTTAGTTCCCCTGTAGTCTCAAGGGTAGCCTGTTCTTCTGGTGTGGTCAGAGGGATATTATTTTTAGCAGTAGGAGGGGACTGGACGCCGGAGCACCGGACCACCAGATCCTCCTCAGGGGCATCGCGAAGTCAACAGCCCCAAGTGCCCCAGCTCGATATTGGCAGTACTGTGTGCGGCTGCGCTACAGTTGTTGCTGGGTGCCATTGACCGTAAGCACTATTTAGGGGTAGGAACACGGGATGGTTAACTAGGGGATTCGAGGCCGGCCGCGGGTAGAAGAATGTTAGATCAACTGCTTCCACTCCGGGACCGGCCGCGGCTCGCCCTAGGCTGCATATTGAGTGGGCAGCTCTTATGTCTTGGAAATTGGCCACCACACAATCCCCCTCAAATAGTTTTTTCCCCTGTCCAATCCAGCCCACCCTGCGTACACCAAGAATCAGGCCGTCCACGCCCAATGGAAGGGGTCTGTTGGCATGTAGCCAGTGGATGACCTTATTCTTCAGTGCCTGGTGGGTTTCCTGCTGGGTGTCCTTCAGGGGGGGAACCTTGACTAGGACAACAACGTATGGTTGGCACTCAGGGGGGAGATTGACTGGGGGGCACTTGCGTATCTCCTTTTGTGGAATGGCCACTGGGGTGGGATTTTTAGGTGGACAAGTGGATGGATTTGCCTTTAGAGTCGTGGCTACTCCACTAGCTTTAGTGGGCGGGGCGGCCAAGGGTTTGGAATTAGGACCGGCCCCTCCTTTTTGCCGCTTCTTTTGGACAGGATTAGACATGGGTGGTTTCACTGCTGGGGGGGGGCTAGCATGCACCTGGGCAACATGAGTAGTATGAATCGGCCTTGCCTGTTTTGCACCAGCTAGGGATGCTGGTGTAATGACATTCCCAGTCGCTTGTGCCTTAACAGGCAATGCCGATTGGTGTCCCTGTGGTGGGCCCAGAGAATCCCCTTTTCCTACGTTCCCGTCTGCGTTATCCTCCCTGAGCTTTGGCTGTAATTTAAGCAGGGTTTTCAGGAAGAAAAAATTGTCCCTGGTGGCCTGTCCGAATCTGTCTAACCTATCCCCCAGACTCTTAACTTGGTCGATGAGTGGTACCAGCAAAGACTTAACCAGTTTCTCGAGGGGCTCGAGGGAAGAACCCTCGTTAGCATGTATAAGTAATGCCGGGACCGGGGAGTGAGAGTGTGGGGTGTCGGCGGCAGGCAGTAGAGGGGTAAGACTCCCAGATGGTTCAGGCCCACCAGAATCTGGATGCATAGGACCCTTTTGGGACTGTATCCTAGGACGCTTATAAAGCGAGGAGTAACAACCCTTCCGGATGCTGGTCGCCCTTTTCCTTTTCTTGTGTACCCGGCCCGTTCGTGTCTGGGGCAACGGTTTTTGACCTGGAGTTGGAACATCGGAACAGGATTGTGACTTGTGACCAGATGAGATAGCTATAGATGGGACGGGGCAGGGCTCTACAGCAACTGGGCTAGGGCTGGAGGGAAGAGGATTAGTTATCAGACTTTCTATCCTATCGATACCTGCCTCTATGGCTACAATATGTGACTCCCCGGACAGGATCACAGGCAAGGGAGAAGTGGGGTAGGTGGAAATTGGGGACAGGGCATGTGCAACAGCTCCCAGGGAGTAGCGTTTGGAGGGAAAGGAGTCTTGTGAGAGACAACGTTCCGTCATTGCAATCTCCTTTTCGATGACAGCAGCTACCCTGGTAATGAATGTGTCCATTGTGCCAATCATAGTACTCCCTGTGGCACTTTCTCCGCCGCCCCTCAAAGCTTTACCAGAGCGGGTTGACATATTGGCCTCGAGACCCACAGGTAGACTCTGAGATCTTGGGCCGAAGGCGATGGATGTAAGAGGGATGGCCCAGCCCAGCCTCTGTCTGCCCCTGACTGCCACAGACTGCCCGCCCTTTGCACGGGCTTCGCTCGGCGTCCCGCTCGCGTCCCGCTGAGCGGTAGTCCGTTGTTTATGAAGGGGCGTTGCGGCCGGGGGGCGTGTCTTGCTGGGGGAACGGCCGTGCACACCTGTGCAGCACAGGGACTCCTGGTCTTCTGAGTCTCTGCGGCGTGCGCCCTCGGTTTACTCGCGGTGCTCCCTCCTCCTTTCAGCAACTGCCAAACACTCCAGCAGCCTCGACCCCACGCCTCACGCCGCGCAGCGGCACCCGCGAAGTGGGTGCTGCAAGCTGTTAACACGCGGCAGGGCGGTCAATCCCTCCAGGGATACGGGGAGGCAGGATGGCAAGGGAGATTGGCGTTTTGAGCAGCAGCCGGTAAGTTCCCTCAGCGCAAAAGGTCCCGCTTTGAGTTTGCAGACTTCCCACTTTTGTTTCCTGGTCGGCCGGGGGGCGTGTCTTGCTGGGGGCGCGGCCGTGCACACCTGTGCAGCGCAGGGACTCCTGGTCTTCTGAGTCCCTGCGGCGCGCGCCCTCGGTTTACTCGCGGTGCTCCCTCCTCCTTTCAGCAACTGCCAAACACTCCAGCAGCCTCGACCCCACGCCTCACGCCGCGCAGCGGCACCCGCGAAGCGGGTGCTGCAAGCTGTTAACATGCGGCAGGGCGGTCAATCCCTCCAGGGATACGGGGAGGCAGGATGGCAAGGGAGATTGGCGTTTTGAGCAGCAGCCGGTAAGTTCCCTCAGCGCAAAGGGTCCCGCTTTGAGTTGGAAGACTTCCCACTTTTGTTTCCTGGTTGGCCGGGGGGCGTGTCTTGGTGGGGGCGCGGCCGTGCACACCTGTGCAGCGCAGGGACTCCTGGTCTTCTGAGTCCCTGCGGCGCGCGCCCTCGGTTTACTCGCGGTGCTCCCTCCTCCTTTCAGCAACTGCCAAACACTCAAGCAGCCTCGACCCCACGCCTCACCCCGCGCAGCGGCACCCGCAAAGCGGGTGCTGCAAGCTGTTAGCACGCGGCAGGGTGGTCAATCCCTCCAGGGATACGGGGAGGCAGGATGGCAAGGGAGATTGGCGTTTTGAGCAGCAGCCGGTAAGTTCCCTCAGCGCAAAGGGTCCCGCTTTGAGTTGGAAGACTTCCCACTTTTGTTTCCTGGTCGGCCGGGGGGCGTGTCTTGCTGGGGGCGCGGCCGTGCACACCTGTGCAGCGCAGGGACTCCTGGTCTTCTGAGTCCCTGCGGCGCGCGCCCTCGGTTTACTCGCGGTGCTCCCTCCTCCTTTCAGCAACTGCCATACACTCCAGCAGCCTCGACCCCATGCCTCACGCCGCGCAGCGGCACCCGCGAAGCGGGTGCTGCAAGCTGTTAACACGCGGCAGGGCGGTCCATCCCTCCAGGGATACGGGGAGGCAGGATGGCAAGGGAGATTGGCATTTTGAGCAGCAGCCGGTAAGTTCCCTCAGCGCAAAGGGTCCCGCTTTGAGTTGGAAGACTTCCCACTTTTGTTTCCTGGTCGGCTGGGGGCGTGTCTTGCTGGGGGCGTGGCCGTGCACGCCTGTGCAGCGCAGGGACTCCTGGTCTTCTGAGTCCCTGCGGCACGCGCCCTCGGTTTACTCGCGGTGCTCCCTCCTCCTTTCAGAAACTGCCAAACACTCCAGCAGCCTCGACCCCACGCCTCACGCCGCGCAGCGGCACCTGCGAAGCGGGTGCTGCAAGCTGTTAACACGCGGCAGGGCGGTCAATCCCTCCAGGGATACGGGGAGGCAGGATGGCAAGGGAGATTGGTGTTTTGAGCAGCAGCCGGTAAGTTCCCTCAGCGCAAAGGGTATATATACATATTCACATATGTCAAAAATATTTACAACATACACAGTGACAAAATGAAACAAATGATCTGTAACATCGCTTGAGGCAATGTATGATTTACACATATATATGTTGTAAATGGAAACAGCCGTTACAACGCAACTATTACAACGCACACCGTTACAACGCACACCATTTCAACGCAGGTTCCTTTACAACGCATGCCTTTACAACGCATGATATTACATAGCAGATGCTATTACAAAGCATGCCATTACAACGTAAGTATAGGTAAGTATATCATTTTATTTAACCTTTTTTTTTAATTTCAAAAATATTAAAAATAAATAAAATAAATAATTTAAAGTAATTTTATGTATATAGTTTGGGTTTTGGGGTATAGGGGTATTTTTAGGGTTCAGGGTTGGGTTTGGGTTATGGGGTACAGGGGTATTCTTAGGGTTCAAGGCTGGGTTTGGGGGTACAGGGGTATTTTTAGGGTTCAGGGCTGGGTTTGGGTTTTGGGGTACAGGGGTATTTTTAGGGTTCAGGGTTGGGTTTGGGTTTTGGGGTACAGGGGTATTTTTAGGGTTCAGGGTTGGGTTTGGGTTATGGGGTACAGGGGTATTTTTAGGGTTCAGGGCTGGGTTTGGGTTTTGGGGTACAGGGGTATTTTTAGGGTTCAGGGTTGGGTTTGGGTTATGGGGTACAGGGGTATTTTTAGGGTTCAGGGCTGGGTTTGGGTTTTGGGGTACAGGGGTATTTTTAAGGTTCAGGGTTGGGTTTGGGTTTTGGGGTACAGGGGTATTTTTAGGGTTCAGGGTTGGGTTTGGGTTGTGGGGTACAGGGGTATTTTTAGGGTTCTGGGTTGGGTTTGGGTTTTGGGGTACAGGGGTATTTTTAGGTTTCAGGGCTAGGTTTGGGTTATGGGGTACAGGGGTATTTTTAGGGTTCAGGGTTTGGGTTTGGGTTTTGGGGTACAGGGGATTATTAGTGTTCAGGGTTAGGTTTGGGTTTTGGGGTACAGGGGTATTTTTAGGGTTCAGGGTTGGGTTTGGGTTTTGGGGTACAGGGGTATTTTTAGGTTTCAGGGTTGGGTTTGGGTTTTGGGATACAGGGGTATTTTTAGGGTTCAGAGTTGGGTTTGGGTTTTGGGGTACAGGGGTATTTTTAGCGTTATTAAATAATTGTTTAAAAATAATTTAATGTATTAAATTAATAAAATTTTATTTATTTAATTTTTTTTTAAACGATTTTTTTTTTAAATTCCTAAACAATTTTTTAAAATATATATATATGTACAAAATAATTATTTAAAAATAATATAATTTATTAAATTAATTACATTTTAATTAATTACATTTTTAACAAAAATAATATACTTACCTATACTTACGTTGTAATGGCATGTGTTGTAATAGCATCTGCTATGTAATGTCATGCGTTGTAAAGGCATTCGTTGTAAATGTATCTGCGTTGTAAAAATTGCGTTGTAACGGTGTGCGTTGTAAAAGTTTGCGATGTAACATATTACATCCGTTGTAAATATGTGTCCTCTTGTGTAATTGCAACATATATGTAAATTCATTGCTATATGTCTACTCATTTAGGGCTACATCAAGCTTGTCCAATTGTATCATAGACTTGCCCAAGTCTAGGTAAATTGAGAACAACACACCAAGATGGCACTATTTTTGTAGTGGCATACTGCTATGGCCAACTTCTGTGTTTATTGCACTGTAAGATTTAAACTTATCATTTCCGGCACCCCTGACAACATTGACAAAGGGCGTTAGCTGAAACGCGTCTGTATGTCTGCACATGTTGGTAAGAATAAACAATGGATGAACCCACTTCGCGAGTGCTTATTCCTTTGGGAGGAGAATGAACACGAATATATATATATATATATATATACACATATTGTCACGCTACTACCCCTGTGTGTGTGTATATGTATGTGAATATATATATAGATATATGTATATACACTGTATATCTTGGCAAGGTATGGAGCTGTGAAGTTAAGAATAGTAAATCTGTATTTACCTATTTGCACTTACTTGCTCAAAATTTTGGTCCTTGTTATTTTTGACATTATATTCTATCCATTTGATAATTTTGTTTCCGATATTCTGCCAGTGGTCCGTCACTTGGCAACGTTTGGGGGGAAATAAGGTTCACTGACAAAATATTGAGTCGAAAAACATCTACATACAAAAATATCGACTCAAAAATATTAACTTTAAAAATATCAACTCCCTATACTGATAGTTAAAATGACAAAGATATTGGACAAAAAATATAGTCTTCACTAATAGAGTTTTTAAATATGTACATTTAAATAATAAACATTAATTGAACTAAATATGAATACTAATATAATGAAAATAAAATATATTTATTAATTGTTTTGCAAAATAAAAAAAATTCATTATTTAAAGAAATGAAAACAAATATATATATATATTAATATACATATTTTTATTTACATATATCGAATCTAAAAATATAACTAAAGTAATCTTTTAATTTATATTATTTTGTAATACTTTTTTAAATGTAATAACTTAAAAAATAAATACAAATATCAAATAACATAAATTATTTAAAAACAAACCATTTTAATTGTAATGAAAAACCCAACCAAAATAAAAATGTTGAATTTACTAAAAAACAAATATTAAAAACATCAATATTTGTAAATATTATAATTTAAATACCCCAAACCATATTAATATAAGTTTAAACAATATGAAGTAAACTATATATATTTTTTTATTAATTCATATACTATACCCACTACAACTTATAAGTAGTACAAATTTACTATTCCCACTGCCATAAGTGCAACAGTAGGGAACGTGTTGGATTGCAGAGGGGAAAACATAATATTCTCACTCCAGTCAGTGAAACAGTAGGGAAAGTGTTGGATTGCGGAGGGGTGCATTTTACTATTCTCACGCAATTCAGTGCAACAGTAGAGAAAGTGTTGGATTGCATAGGGGTAAAATATACTATTCCCACTCCAATTATAATATGAATTAATACAAATATTATTTTTATCAAAATCCCAACATCTATTATCAAAATAATAACCAATAAATATAATAATATTTACAATTAAAAAGCATAACACAATTAACACATACAATAATACATTACAATATATTGTTTTACTTTTTAATGTTCTACCATATGCATCGACAAGCTACACACCACATATCTAAAATGTATACTTTAATTTATAATATTTACACATTTACATAATTAATTAACTCTAACAATATTAATGCTAAATACCTTCTAATAAAACAATTACATTGAATTACCTTTCTACCCTTTATCCATACAAAACAAATGACCCACACCTAATAAATACATAAAAAAAGTAATTAAATAATGTACATAATTAATAATCAATTAAACAATTAATTTTATTAATTAACTAAGAATAAATTAATTATATTCACTTAATGTTCAACCCTTTACTCCTACAAATACAACTCACACATATAACCTAAAAAATATTTTAATTACATATTTACATAATTCTTTATCATTTAAACAATTATTAAAAATGAACAATATTTATCAATTATTATAATTTCCTGCATAATATATATATTTTTCTTTTGTCCTCATTTGCCTTGCCCCTTACTTGAGAGATGCCAGCCACCTTGCGTGTCCCCGACCAAGAGAGGGAGCAGAGATATTCTTGCCCATCTCTGGCGCCGGAACGTGAAATATTTTACTGGTGGCAGAGAGGTCCCAAGAGGAAGAGGGGTTTTAAAATCTTGGGCTGACTCCATCTAGGTATGTTTCAACCTGTAGGACCAAAAACCGTAACGAGGCCAGACCCAGTCCAAGGAGTGTTGATGGCATAATCATAGGACCCAGGAAAAAACAAACAAACAAAAAAAAAACGGAACACTATCTCCATTGTATCAGCAGATCCCAAAAAAGGCCAAGTTACGATTATTGCAAGCTCTAGCCATGTCCACCTTTGATGTTTCATATAGAGACGTGAGCCAGTCTGAGTATGTTGGAGCAGTTTTCTCAACCCACCGTATACAAATCTGCCTTCTAGCCAGCAAAATGGCATAGAACAAAAAAGATCTAGCCTTGCCAGAAATGCTGTCCTCCAAGCCGAAGATGATAAGTGGCAATGAAATTACTAATGATGTATTCAAGATGGAGTTCAGGGTAGACAACACTTCCTCCCAGAACCGGCCGATGTCAAAGCAGTCCATAAACATATGAATGTCTGATGCTTCTAATAAATTGCATTTATTACATTTCTTGTTTGGGAGAAATTTGGAAAGTCTCAACGGTGTTATATATGCCAGATGGGCTGTGAATAGGTGGTTGCGTCTCAGCCATGATGGCTGCACCACTTTATAGAGGAGCGCAAAAGATCTTAACCATACCTCCTCACACTGAAAGCCAGTCGCATCTCCCCACAGTTCATCTGGGAGGGTAAAATCCCCATCAGTTTCCTCCTGCAGCTGCCAATACCAGAAGGCCACCTCATTGTCTCCCCTAGGTTTTTCCAATAGCAACTGCTCCAGGTAGCTTGATTTCCCAAAGTGTACGTCTTTACACCCCTGGGCCCTCCCCCAGCTTTCCAGCTGGATGAATTTAAATCTAGAAAGCGCTGGACCTATACGGTCATGTAATTCATCCCAAGGTAGTACCGATCCTTCCACCATTAGCTCTCACCATCTAGTAATCCCAGCCTCCTCTAATGGAGAGGATAAGCTGTCCCTTAGACACTCCGCTAAATTCTGAGAGTCCCATGTGGGAGCGAAGTTAGAGTAGTAGGACAGTCCCAATCTTCTTCTAATGGCTAGCCAAACCTTAGCCCATGACTGTAAAATGTTTAGCCTTATTTTTTAAACAATTTCTGGCTCCCAAACTTATATAGAAATCCATCAGCTGGTATATTTGCTCCGGTTAACATGGCCTTATACATTATCCCCCCTGGAAGATTAGGTGGTGTTTTTAAGAGCATCCTGGAGTAGGATAGCTGAAAGGCCCATGCGTAATATACTAAGTCCGGTAGGGCAAGACTCCCCTTCTCCCCCTCAACTTCTTCCATGCAATTCTAGTGGATTTATAATTCCAGATAAAGGAATTAATCTCTCGCTGACACTTGTCAATCATCTTAACATCAAACCCCAAAGAAATGGCACCAAGAATGAATATAAACTTAGGAAGAATATAGATTTGTATTAGGTTCACCCTACCCATTATAGAAAGTGGCAGGTGAGTCCAAGATTTCAATAGGCTCTTGCATTCCCTGGAGATTCGGTCTAGGTTAGTTTGGGCAATGGTACCGATGTCTTCGGTGATTCGGATCCCGAGATAGCGCATAGAGGTGGTGATGTTTATGCCTAACCGTGGATCTGGAATATTCCACACCATGACCTCGGTCTTGCTTGAGTTAATACTGTAACCCGAGATATTACCGAACTCTTCTGCCCTTTGGATCACAGCAGGGAAGGACAATACAGGATCCGAGGTGAAGATTAAAATATCATCAGCATATAATGCTGTCCGCCTTTCCCACTCCTTAAATTTAAATGATGGAATATTTTCGTCTGCCCGCAAAACCTGGGCAAACGGCTCAATATATAAATTGAAAAGGAGGGGAGAGAGCGGACATCCCTGCCTCGTACATCTAGTAATCTTAAAGGGTTCTGTCAAGATCCCGTTGATCAGCAGCCTAGCCGAAGGGGCCCCATAAAGCAAGGCAATGGTTCTGTAAAAGCCATTCCCAAAGCTAAACTTTTTTAATACATCGTTTAGATAGAGCCAGTTGAACCTATCAAAGGCCTTTGCCGCATCAAGGGTGAGGGTGGCCAATGGAAGGAAGAAAGCCGAGGCAATATCTATTGCCCCTACCAAGTCATGTGTAAGGTCCGAGAGATGGCGCCTTTTAATAAAACCTTTTTGGTCATGATGGATGATGGTGCCTATTACTCTTCCCAATCTTGCTGACAGTATGGCCGCAAAGATCTTATATTCGCTACTCAGCAACGATATTGGCCTGTAAGACCCACAGTCTGTTACATCCTTCCCTGGTTTGGGTATGAGAACAATTGTGGCCTCACCCCACGATTTTGGCGCTAGCTTCCCTTCTCTAAGGATGCCGTTAAAAAGGGTCGTCAATACTTGGACGATATTCTCCCCCAAGATTTGTAGATCTTTCCAGGAAGACCGTCTGGACCAGATGCTTTCCCTTGTTTTGCCTGCCGTATTGCTTCCCTAACTTCTGCCTCCGTTATTACAGTCTCTAAACTATTGCTCTGTGCTATTGAGAGGGTTGGAAACATAATCCCTACCTGCTCTTTCCCTCCATAGGTCCGCCAGGCCGAGCTGATTCATAATTGCTGTAAGAGTTCGCCTGGACCTTGGTGAACTACAGGCCCTCGAATTTACTGATTTATCCAACTTAGGATTCAGCATGATATTAAAGTCGCCCATCCAAATCACCGGATCCTGAGAAAGTACCAGGTGATTCCTAATGGCGTCCATATGTGATGGATCATCTGAATTTGGGCCATAATAGCCCACCAAGGTGTAGCATCGACCCACCAACTGTACTCTCAATATCAACCATCTCCCTGTGTGGTCTTCTATGAGATCCAAAATTTGGGCTTTAGCAGCTTTTTAAAAAATAAATAGAACCCCCCTAATATTAGCATTATGATCGGTAGAGCAGAATTTATCAACCCATCTCTGTTTTTTAAGTATCTCCACGGCCTCTGTTTTAACCTAATAAATACATTAAAAAAGTAATTAAATAATGTACATAATTAATAATCAATTAAACAATTAATATTATTAATTAACTAAGAATAAATTAATTATATTCACTTAATGTTGAACCCTTTATTCCTACAAATACAACTCACACATATAACCTAAAAAATATTTTAATTACATATTTACATAATTCTTTATCATTTAAACAATTATTAAAAATGAACAATATTTATCAATTATTATAATTTCCTGCATAATCTTTACCCATACAAAAACCACAAAACACCCCAAACAAAAATATATATTGCACAATTTACATAATTAATTATTAATTAAATAATTATGTGCGATAATAAATAATGTAAAAATAATTATTATTATTTACTTCCCACAATATACCCATGCAAAATCGACAATGTGTATGTTACATTTCAATTAAAAAAATATTTATACAACTAACATGATTAATTTTAAATTAAATAATTATAACTATTTAAAAATTAATTATTATTAAATTTTAATTTATTAATTTCCCACCCTATACCTCTTTAAAACCAAGATCCCACAGCTCAAACTTTAACAAAAAACATATATAATACTTATGTAGATAAATATTTAAATAGTTCATAATTAAAAATGAATTATAATTTAATTATAATTAATTTAGTTCCCATCCTATCTCCTACAAACCTGCCCCTAAAACTTGAAAACAAAAAATATGAATTATAAAATTAACATAAATAATTATGAAATAAATAATTGATATTAATCAAAACATATTTATTAATATATTATAATTAATTTACTTCTCACCCTATACCCTACAAACTCCCAAACTCGCACCTAACAAAAAACATTACACAATTAACATAAATAATTATCAATTAAATAATGAATATTAAACAAAATTATTTTTAATTCATTTATTTCCAACCCTATTCCCCTATAAACCCCACAACCCGCTATGGTACTAAAAATAACAATAAACTATTAGATAAAATCTAAAATCTACTATTAATTTACAAACCATATTAAAAAAACTAACAATATTCAAACAAACATTTAAAAACATGTATAATTAACATATATATTAAAATAAACAAAAATAATCAAAAATCGATATCTGTTGGACCTGCTAGGTGTCGAGGTCGTGGGGCTTGGTGAGTAGCTAATAATATATAGTAGTATAAGTATTGTGTATAATTCTTGGACAAATAACACGATTACTGGTGCGCTTAGTTACATTGTAGATCAATTCTGTTTCAAAATCTTCTGTGATTGTATGACACAGGTGATGCTCGGCACTTCTCTTACTTGTTTGTAACTGTGCGCTAGCTTGGGCTGAATATTGATGTTAGAGTTTACTTTAGAGAACTGAAGTTAGTTAATGCTATTGCTAGATAGAGACTAGTCCTTCCATTGTCCTTCAGTGAAATAGTGGTGGATGGATAATAGGTTTACTTAGTATTAGTTCATATTTTTTTTACAGTCTGCGTGACTCCTCCTCTGTCACTGAATGCTTCTTACTCCAGTCCTCCATAGAACCTTTTTGTAGTTTGTTTAGTAAGTGGTAGGTTTAGCAATAGCATTGTCAGTCAGTAGCAGAACAACATATGACACAACCAACCAACAGTTTGGTGTATGCACAAATTTATGCCTGTGTCCTCCATCTCTTCTATGCATTTTTGCTGGCAAAAATAAAATGGAAATGCAGACTTACTGAACAATTGGCCCGTCTGGAATAGGTGGTGTAGGTCAGGTGGTACTGGCTTCGTTAGTATTCTGCAATCAGAATGATTATGGAAGATTTGATTAGTGTTCATATAAGTAGACGGTCCGTGAATCCTGCAAGCCAGTCGTCGTTTAGACAGGTCAATTTTATTGCAATTGTTGTTTCCTAAAATGTTTGAGCGTTTTTTTTAATGATTTGTTTCACAGCACTCAATGTTTCTATCTTTCTTTATTATTTCTTACATGATCAGCACCCAGGGGCAAAAAGACAGGGTCCGAGTCGGCAGGACAACCACCAGAGGAGCGCTCCTGTACCGAGGATCCTGCTGCTGGCCCCAGTAAGTCCTACAGTGCTTATATTATTAACAATTATATTTCCCTAACTCTTAACACACTTTATTTTTTCCGAACTATTAATTATGCTTCCTCCTAATTCAATTTATAACAAAAGCTTCTTTGATCTTCATTATCTGTTTTCCAAATTTTGGGTATCCCTGCCTTTCAGTTCCTTCAAACTGCCTCTGCTATGAGTCTCTGTACTACAATTAGATTGTCTGTAGCTAAGCTTGCCCTGTTGGCCACTCTTTAGTTAAGGTTTTCTTTTGAATAAAGCTGTGATTGAACAATAGCTGTAGCCACTGGGTCCACCCCTGTCCTTTGGGTTGTCCTCTTTAATCTCTAGGCTTTGACAATTCCCACCAACAAAATGTGCAACCAGATGTTTGTCTAGTATTTGTTGTTAGGGTACTGTTGTGGGTATTCTGCAGAGCAACATACAGAACTATGCACAAGAAAATAGGATGCTGGTGATGGGAGGTTGGACCTTACTTACACCTCAGTCAGAGAACTCAGAACCCACAATTCACTGACCGACTAGCTATAGGGTCTCAGTCATTAGTTATCATAATGTCCGGACCCCCACACACAGATACCCAATGATTTTATTACACAACCCAGAACATAACACCCTTTCGCTTACTCACTTGTGTAAGTCCACTACACCACAGACACTCCAAATATACCACAGAGTCTGTGTGCAAGTTCAAAAGTTTTATTTTTTTCAAATAATGACAAGCTTTGTAAGTTGTTCCATGAAATTACATCCAGCTCCAAAATGCAAAATAAAGAAGATTAAAAGTAGACATTTGTACAACTAGTGCATGATAGACATCTGTGTGAATTGTGGGAGACCCCTCACTGTTGAACGTATACTGGTTACATGCATCTTTCGTAAGCTCTGCAAATCTCTGGTTTGTAGAAGGCAATCTTCTCATCTGCCTATTATGAGAAAAATGGGGCACGTTAGACAGTATAAAATAATACAATTATGTAAGCTTTTTGCAATCATGCCAAAAGTGTAACATTATAGCTAAGCAATAGGGACTAACCGTACTCCATAAAAAAAAGTGCCTTGTTTTTCAACCTCTTCACTTGTATGCAACACTCATGCAGCATCAATGGTGTCTTACTGCGCATCAAGCTGCGAGGTAAAATGCGCTAAAGAGTAGACATGAATCTAAAATGGTTACATGGCTCAGGCTAACTTTCCAAAGACTACAGTAGGAGTAGAGATGAGAGGACCCTAGGGACCATATATAATACTACTAATGTCTGTCTACTGACTCTACTGTAGTACGAAATTTGGACTAGTGATGATTTATGTTGTACTTTAACTGTTTTTTCAATCTGCCTGCCTGGTGAAAACGAGTAAAATAGGGGGAGGTGTACAGGCATCTAAAAAGGTGTACTTGTTTTTATAGGTGCACTACCAGTACCAACCACCAGTGCCAACGGGGCGAGCGGCGATTCCAATTCTGCCATCCAGGAGGGGGCAGGAGATGCGGCACCTGCAGTAGCACCAGTGGGGGAGGAAACAGCAGTGATGGGCGGTGATAAGTTATATTCATTACTTATTGGCATTACTAGCTGGAAGGGGAACACTTCACTCACTGTACTGTGAGACATATTAAGTGTGTATGAACTTGAAGTTGTACTGAACAATATACAATGGGTGAAGAAGAGAAGACACCCTTCACTTAGCATTACCAATGCATTAGCAATAGCATTACCAGCGTGAGTTGAGTAAACAAAGGCCTCTTCTATCACACTCCAACTCAGCTGTGAAAGTTATGGATCAGATGACCTTGATGGATGTGTTGAACAAAAAGGGAAAGAACTAGGGTGGAAGGAGGAAGGACAAAAGAGGTGTAGTAGTTGTGTAGCAAATAAGAGTATAAAGAGACTCTCGCTTATAGAGGACAAAGCCACTTTTTCCCACAGGCGTCACGCTTGGATGACTCTGTGTACATATAAATTACCCAGGTTACAGGCATACTTTGGACTGGGGTACTGCAGGAATTCAAAGAAGCCTTTTTAAAACATAGGCTAGGAATTCTACCAGCTATACCACATCTACAACCATGGTTGAGGAGGAACTGTGGGACAACATGCATGTTGTGCGGTGTAGGGAACATTGAACATTTGCTATGCACCTGCTTGAAGTTGAAAGAGGAAAGAGTAGCTCTTCTAAAACGTCTTTTAATGAACACAGAATACGCACACGCAGACAAGCAGTCTTTGCATGTTTCGACCCAGGATTTCTGTCACTAAATGGGAAGCTGGTGAAATTCCTGAAATTAGTGGTGCTGAAATTAACAAGCCAAGATGTCGGCCCAGACAAGATATAATGAACTATGGACATCTGCCAAACCCTATTTTTCTACTAACATATCTATTAATAATCATGATTTCTCTTTTTAAGACTTTTTATTGATGAAATATGCACTCAAATGTATTTTTGTAACGGTTTTAATTAATCAGAAACAATACATTTTTACTACTATTACTACGACTAGCAGAAAAGGATACTTTGGAAGCAGCATGCAGGTGGCTGATAGGAATCAGATGCATGGGTTGTTGAAGGATGGGTGGAAGGTGAAAGAAGATGCCTGCCTGGGTGGGCGACACAATATGGGTCGATAGCGGATAGCAAGAATCATCAGCGGTGTTTGTGTCAAACCCAAAGCCAAGGCAAGGAAGGAAGGAGTGGACGCATGGGTGGTTTTTGGTGAAAGTGAAACCAGCTAAGGTTTGTTAAGCGATACCTTTAAACAAAAGAATGATAGACATTTACTTTTAATGGATGGATGCCCCCTGGATGGATTGAATTCATCATAGGTGGAGACTGTCACTGGATGCAGACGAGTCTTACTTTGAAGATAATGTAAAGGAAAGTGCCCCAGAGTAGCAAAGTAGAGGGTCATCATATATTATATAAAAGTAGGATTTCATTTCAGAATACAGTTGATGATTCAGTAGTTTGCAAGCACATCATATATATTATCAAGCTCCTTCCTCTGAATCCAAGGACCACTTCCTACCTATGTTAATTTTTTTTCAATTTTTATATATATGTTTACTTACCAGTAATTCTCCACAATCCATAGTTTGCCCCCCACCCTGCCCCTCTCCACGTCACCGCCCGCCAGCACTCCCACCTCTATGTCGTTCCATATAAGTAATGATCATTGGATCATAAGTATATTATATATATTATTAATCTGCCTTTTTGTAGTCGCCAGACGCCAGGGCACAGTGAAAGTGAAATTGAGCAATTGCCCTTCATGTAACAGAGAGAGTATGGCCAGTGCCACCCGTAATCGAAAAATATACGAGCTTCCCCACCTGCAGCTTAGTTAATAAAAGTAACAGGTGTCTGCGTATTGACTCGTATGTTGGTGTTGGACGCAAGCTTAGCTGACTGAGTTGGCTTGCCGGCTACAGCCTACAACAAGGTTATCTAATTTATATAAACTAGAGAGAAGAAAAAGACTGGTGTTCTTCTGTGTACTGGAGTCCATCCATAGTACTAGGGCAAGTATAATGCCGGAAATGAACTCCAACAAATGTTAGAGGCCGGGGAAGCAGGAGGATAGATACTTAAAGTAACCACAAATGTTATGTACTGCGCTTGCTAGTGCTACTGTGCTACTATGTGTTGAATTCATTTTGTGTTACTGTTTTGCTAAGAGTTTTGGTTACAATTCTGTTTCTTTCTTTATAGATACTCCTTCCCAAAAACCAATAAGTAAGGGTTGGCAGCCAGGGCCCGGCAACGGAAACTGTAGGCCATTCGCCTGTGGGCTCAGGCCGAGGAGGAGGAGGAGGCGGCGGCGGCAGCTGCGGCTGCCTCTTCCAATGCCCCGGGCCCCAGCCAGGCCCCACCTGCAGGAGTATGGCACCACGGTCAGGCAGCTGCCCACCCCGCCAATTGTCAACAGCTGCCAACCCCCCACATGGATGCAAATGTAGGTGCAGTGCGTTTCACCAGCAACTTCTCCTCCAGATGGCACAGCTGGAGGACCAATTAGAGGAGCACATCAAAATCCTGGTGGACAAACACCTTAAAGCCCGCCGATTATAGATGGACCCTGTTAATTTGCCCATTTTTTATTATTTTTGTTGGTGGGTGGAAATTGGGTGTTGGGGTTTCTCTTCTTTTTGGGACATTCGTTGGACTTGGACATTGGTTGGGGGTTAGGGAGAGGGCTGGGTGAGGTGTGTGATAGGCTATTTTTGTAAAGAAAAAAAATGGTATTTATTTATACTTACACATACGATGTTAATGTTTTGTGGTGGGGTTACTGTTTCACGAATTAATGTACGTCACAAGGTTTACTTGCAGATGCAGGGCAGCAGCCAGTGTATGATTTAAATAATCTACCAATTTTGTAACATACACACAGATAGATGTGGTACCCCTCACTCAGTTATATTTGTCCTACTAGTACTAACAGTACTACCAGTCCCTCATCCTACTCCATTATACCTCCCAGCAAACTTATCTAATCTGTAATTGATGAGGATTAAGTTTGGCACAGCAATGGCTGCATGGTTTCCCAAGAGAATGGAGAAGATGCCATGGTTGTGGTGGTAGTAGTAGACACTGGCACTAGCATTTGCACAAAAAAAAAGAGAGTCATTTGCCTGAGAGAGACTGTGGGAGTAGTAGAAAAGTACAGTCCATAAGAAGACTGCCAAACAAACAATATTGCAACTGCTGAACTAAAAGAAACAAAGGTGTCGGGGACTGCCTAGTACAAGAAACTAAGAAGTTAAACTGTAGTTGTGTTGAAGGAGTCACTTAAACACAATCCTAATGCGTAAACTTTAATGCTGTGAATCCAATCAATGCTGGCAATTAATTAAGATTTTTTCAGTGGGTCCCTTTGGAAAATTCATTGGCTTGTACATACACTGAGCATGGGTGGTCAAGCAGAAGAAGATCCTCGCCCTGCCTCGTAGACATTTAATTAGTGTCGCTTTCACCACATCTGCCCCAGCAAGCGTGTGATCAATTGTTGGTGTAGATTTAATATAGTCACATCACAACTCAATATAAAACTACACAGCCCGGGGCAAGAGGGTTAGGGTTTGATGAATGGATGGCAAGGGGGGTTTGGGGAAAGGTTTGACAAAGAAAAACAGTACGCATGGAGACAACAAAAGCAAAACAATGAAGACGATGATGATCCACTATCCAATAAATCTATAAACTAAAGGTAGAAAAGGAAATGCATGCATAAGGAAGATAACTTGAAGGTTAATGAGTAGTATTTAACTACTACTACACAGTTCGACAGTACAAGGAAGTAGTATTATATGAAATTTGCCTTGGCTGTATGCCCTCAGAGAAACCCTAATTACCTGCTGTACCGGGTTGAAAGTTAGCAAAGAAAATTAAAAAATAGTTGTAGGGAACAACTAGCAAACAAAGTCACACAGTCTTAAAATGAATGAAGAGACAAAAGGAATCAAATTATTAAAAATCCGAAAATGATACTAAAGTTACTGTATTATCCAGCTCCAAACGTGTAGTTGTATCTCATCATTCATCTTGGTTCTCCCTTCCATGGACACTCTGAACATCATTCTTGGGTGCCACTGGCTGGCTGATGAGGATTGGTAAGGTAAGTGTGAGTTGTTGCTCCAAGTATAATAGCACTGGGTAAAAGGCCGGCCTGTAAGTGTTGATGGAAAAACAAAAGGGGTAAATAAATGAATGAAAAAAAACATCAATTACGGTGTAGTGCAACAAGACAAGACTCTTGAGCTAGAAGACTTTCAGACTGAGGCAGCTTGGATACATTGTGTCTACTCTACTAGTTACACAGCATTAATCTACAAGAACAACAAGATAGGAGCCAGCACAGAACAGGCCCACAGCACCAGGCCGTGACCCAAACTCCATTTACCTTAATTTTTGACGGAGCCAGACAAAAGGCATACACAGCAACCTAGCATTTTCCAAATGAAGTGACTAAATCAATGTGCCACTGTCAGTCATCATCATACCACTATTCGACTCCACCACTGCACAGCCATGTAGCCTAGATCTGCTGTGGGTCTTGTTGATTGGTTGTGTTTACCTTTTATTCCACTTCCTGAAACGTATTCCATTAATCATCTCAGATCCAACTGACTGACTGCGTGCAAAGATAGTATGGTCATCATCTTCATCATCATCAGGTGTGGTACGTGTACGTGTTGTCCAACAGACCAACAGCAACTCAGTCTGTAGTGAGTGACTCCGATTAAGTAAGTCCAGACTGCACCTGCAGTAGTAGGAGTACAATTGGTTAATATTAACCCCTTGTATGCTGATGACGATACCAAGCCGTCATGCACTACAGTGCTTGTGTGCTGATGACGGCTTGGTATCGTCATGGCCCGCCCATGTTCATTTGTTTACCGCACAGGGGCAGAAACGGGCCAGCAGTGAAGGGGTTAAACAACATAGAAACATTGAATATCACTTGAGTCACTTTTACTTTGTTATTATTTAAACTCCTAGTATAGTTTTACTTCATGCACATTTGGTCAGAGTCAGCAAGCATCCAATGCAATGCATGGCATCAATTCAGTAATCATATACCTGTCTTGCTCTTCTCTTTGGCTGTCAGATCAGAGATGCCGAGCCTTCTGAAAGTGATGACGAGTTTACTTTAGTTTTGGATGCCTGCTCAAGTTCTGACAGTGAAGAGTTGTGTATGCCTGCAGACAGAGGTGGTAGCCTTAAGACAGTGATGAGTTTCGGATTGGAAACAAAACAGAAGATGGCTATAGTCATGTATGTTGCACTTGTTATGGAGGGACAGTTAGAGGCTACATTATTGTACTATTCTCCATCACTATCCAATGCCTGGCAAGATGGAAATGTATTTAGGGCGAGTCAGGAAGATGGAGCAGGACTCTGAAGAGTGGAGTGGACAGTTAAAGGCACAGACGTGCAACTCCAATAGGTAAATAAAAATAAGAGACGGTGGTGATGGATTTATTGTGGTTTTATTGGAACCAGAAAGACAGATATACACACAAATAAAGGAAGGGCGAAAGTAGCAATTTGAAAGCCTAGGTGTCAGGGAAGAGGAGCTTGTCCTCAAACCCTGGTGGTTTGGACAGAAGTAGGTCATGTAACCCACTACTTATGTCTTCAGAGTCGCTCTCCTCTTCCTGCTGTGTTTCTGGTATTTTGTAGTCCGGTGGTAAGAAGTGCTGATTCATTTTGATAATGGTTAACCTCTCCACGCTTTTGGGCGAGAGACTGGCTCTTTTCACAGTTACAAAGGCACCAGCAGAACTGAAAACACGCTCAGAAGAGACACGTGCGACAGGGCAAGCCAGATACTTTATCGTAAGCCTGCTGAGCACTGGCCATTGGCTTCTTTTCCCATACCAATACACCAATGGACTTTGCTCCATGAACACCTCTGTTGTGTCATCCAGATAGGCCTGGACCATCCGCTCAATGTGCAGTGTTGCTCCAATTTGAATGGCCTCTTTTGACTTTGCACCAGCAACGACTTACCCATCCCTTTCTGTAGAAACCAAGCAGCTATTTTTTTGCTGTGTCTGATGAATCAGATCCTGTTGGTGCTGTTGTTGATGTTATTGGTAGTGTTGGTGACTGCTGGGAAGCAAACGCACTGCTCTCTTGCTCTGAAGAAGAACTTGACTCTAGAATCTGCCCTGTAGTACTTGCACTGTCCTGGGCTGGCACTGGCAGGCCTCTAATTGAGAGGCGTTTGTTTTCTAAATCAGTGGCTTCCTCAGCTATTAAAGTTTTGTACTGTTCAGAAATAATTTGTACTGTGGAACCAAAATTGTGGCAGCAATGTAATGGCGATGTGACACAATCTTATTTTGAATCCTTGTATTGTCAGATAAGCGGACGGATAAGGCGTTCGCCAAATAACATGCGCCTACTTTGTCTTCCACACCTTCGTATGTTTCAGACACCTCCTTCAGCTCTTTCTCTAGCATGTACAACAATGGGATAGCTTGGCCCATAGTACAGTCCCCCATGCTGACTGCACATGTGAAGACTTCAAAAGGAAGTAGCATCTCTGTCAGGCATTTAATGAGGTCCCATTGCCACATCTCAACGGTCATGGCTTTCACAGTAGGATCCCCTAATCTTCTTGTCATGACATAAGCATAAAGTGGTATGTACTGCTCAAACAGACAATCAAGCATGTAATAAGTTGAGTTCCAACGTGTTGGCACCTCCTGGATACATGCTTTGACTGGCATTTTATGCTCACGTTGAATGACCCTTAGCTGCTTCTGGGCTTTAAAGGAATGGTTGAAATGTGTGCATATTCTTCTGCAGGTGGTCAGTAAGTTGCTGACTTTGCTTTCATTTTTCAGAAAGTCTTCAACAACAATGGTAATGCAGTGTGCCAAACACGGGACCCTGAAATAGCCACCATCTTTCATGGCCCTAACTACATTACTGCCATTGTCCGTGGCAACAAAACCAATGTTAAGCCCTCTTGGTCGCAGCCATTCAAAGACCTTGCTGTTGAATTCAGCCAAAATGTTTGCAGCAGTATGAGATTTCTCCATAGCAAACATGGCTACAGTTGCATGTCTAAGAGTCTCATTAAAAATATCAACAGTATCAATGCCTGCAGATAGCTTGTCTCTAACACCTGAAAAAGAGATCCAGTGTGCAGTGATGCACATGTAATCAGTGGCTTGTCAACTGGTCCACATGTCTGTTGTCAGGTGGATACTATGAACATCACTCTGATGTAAGGCTTTTCCAAACAATTCCAGCACGTCGTCATGTAGTGCTGGAACAGGAACTCTGTCAAAATAGTAGCGGCTGGTAACCTTCCATTTTGGGCAGATGGTTGACACAAATTCCAGAAAACCCACCCCTTCAACAAAAGAAAAAGGGAGAAGGTCCAGTGCTAACATTTTAGCAAGCTTAGCATTGTACAAACGTGCTATTGGGTGGATGTGTTCGTACTTTCCCTCCTGCCTAGTAAACATGCTAAGAATGGTACGCTGCATGGTATTTCTTTCGGTTCGGCTCAACGCAATATTTTGCATTGCAGACTTTGCAGTACTCCTTGGTGTCTCCGGCTAAATTTTACTCTTGTGCCACTGAGATGTTGCTGAAGCGGAGGATATGGGCTGTACCACTGCAGTGCTGGGGACAGGACTACTTTTTGTACCACTACCAGATAGAATGTCTCCCTCTTCTTCTTCTTCCTGTTCGACCGTGAGTGGACCTTGTACTAGTTTATCCCCACCAACATCAATGATTCCAGTTTTTATGCTACAAAGGTGGTCCTCCCACTTGATTGCGTGGTGTTTTTTTAAATGAGTCATTTGGCCTCCGGTACTATAGTTTGTACCAATCTTACCACGACTAACAGCGGAATGACAAATGGAACATATACCAATGTTCTCCTCCTTTACGCTAACCGTAAAGAAGTCCCACACTGGGGAGCTTAACTTTTGTCTCCTGCTAGAGTTGCCACTTCCAATGCCGGATGAACTGGAGGGTGTGTGTGGAATTTGACTATGTGGCTGCGCAGTAGTACCACTATGTACTTCTGCAGAGGTGGTGCTCGTGCTGGATGTAGGACGCTGCCGGTCCTTTGCTAATGTAAATATGGAAGCTGGAGGTCGTGTTGGTGTTGCCTGTGTTGGAGGTATGCGTGCTACATCCTACTAGTCGCAGCCACTCTGGATAGGGTAAAAATGTTGGTCTCCATGTCCTCAGAGTCAGGAGTGATGCTTGTGATGACTGGGTCAGACTTATCATCATCATTATCCTGCTGTTCTACATCGACCTCCATAAGTGTAAGGCTTTCTGGAACCTCCCTTTTCCCTAGCCTGCACTTGGGATGTGTCTCCCTCTCATGCTCAGGTTGTTGTGGCTCCCAAGTGAGATCTAGATCATCAGAAGGGATGCTTGGCAAAGAACTCGATGGATTAACCCTCCTTTTCCTTGGTGGGGATTTGGAAGACAATAGATCTCCTGCATGAGTGGCTTCTTCTTTTTCTTGCTGTGCATGAGGTTCAATTTCCTGAACTTCCCCTACTTCGGGAGGAACAACCACTACTATTGCGGGCAGTGGTTGCAGTTGTTGTTGTTGTTCACCGCTTATCTGCTGTTTTTCCCTCATTCGTTGATTTTGTACTACATTGAGATAGCGATAGGTTTAGGTCAGGCTCAGCATCACTGCTTTCCACCGTTAGGTTGGCTACCTCCTCCACACTCATCTGCTTGGGCCTGGGTTGGTGGGTTGTGCCCACTGACGCGGAGGTGCTGGCCCACTTTTTGGTTTCCCAAAAAAGGTTTTGGGGTCAACACCAGACTTAAGTGTCACTTCCTTCTTCTGTTCTTCCTTCTTCTTCTCAGCAACTTTCTTGGTCTTGGAGGACCTGGTTCCTGCTTTCTTTGGGCCCATCTTCTTCAGATGTCAGCAGAACTCAGTTGCACAAGTTGCAGAGATGTCTGGTCAGGTCACACCACACATCACGTACAACAGAAGGACGTCCGTCTGGCAGTACATGGGCGATGAATGATGACAGACACCTCCTCCTCAGTCTTTTGTGCATCTACAAGCAAAGAAGGCAGAAGAACATCAGTCAAATGCGGAATTTGTTGAGCTTTAATTTTAATTACTAGTAGTGTTAGTACACTCAGTAAGAGTAAGAATAGCAAATAACTAAAATACAAATGTGGAACTTGTTTATCCTTAATTTGTGCATCATGTCGGATGGATGCAGCATCAGTGACCTTCAGCAGATAGCAATGGGGATGGAAACAGTAAGCCAACAGGAACAATGGAAAGACACACAGGCCTATGAGGCAAAAACAACACAGCACACTACTACTACCCCCACCACGGCACCCAGCCACATGGTCACTCATGACAGGCACATGGGTAAAGCCCAGAAAACAATAACCTCAAGCAGGCCGATATCCCTATATGACCAGACAAAGGAGGATGTCTGTTACACATCACAAAATTATGATTAAAATTCAACAGACAACATAGAAACAGCTACATCAAGCACCCCCAATGACTACCTCTGGGACTCTAGGCCTACTGGCAGAATAGGCCAAAAGTTTGGAGGCCTATGGCAAAAGCACAGTGCAAGGTCACACAAAAATGGCTGCCACCACATGGCCTGGCCACCCACAACAACATGAAAAGAAAGAGAAGACAGAAAATACATGCCTATGGCAATAGGATAATGCTTGGCTTCACAAAATGGCTGCCACCCACATGGTCAGCCACCTTCAAACAACAAAGTACATACAAAGGACAGGAACAGGAAGTTGAGGTCTCTGGGGAACTTCCTTCCTCTTATTAAAAAAAAGATGAACAGAAAATTGACTCCATGCTCCCAAAACTACAACTGAATAACAACCTGAGGAGTTTTTTTAGCAAAATGAACAAAATCATCATTTTCAAGAAGGTTTTATGCAACTCGAGACATATTGCTGGCGAGATTGCAAATTCTCAAAAACTACACAGGGTCGTGGCTCAGAAAACCAGCAAGGCTAAGCCAAATCAGATAAAGGAACAACACAATTGCCAGTACTGGACAATATTATGAATATTTGCACTGACCTGAACGTAAATAAAACATAGAGGTCCATAAACTGATTATGTCACTAGTTTATTCGTCACTTTAGTCACTAGTGGAGTAATTTTTTTCAATACTTCCGTTTTTTTAAATTTGCATATGTACAGATATAATACATTTAAACAAAGTGAATACAAAATACAATATACAAATATACATATTTACATCACATCCAACTCTCAAACTCATACATCCGCAGTCATACAAAATGAAGAAGAAAGGTGCACTTAGAACCTAAATGTCAATAATAAATTCTCAAAACATGTCACTGATACCAATTTTTTCTTTAACCCAATTATTTTTGCGAATAACGAAAGTGCTTTTTTTCAAGTGATCAGAAGTTCATATCACTAAAAGTCGGTATTTTCAATTGACATAAAGGAAAATAAACATGTTTCTTCTTCATTTTGTATGACTGCGGATGTATGAGTTTGAGAGTTGGATGTGATGTAAATATGTATATTTGTATATTGTATTTTGTATTCACTTTGTTTAAATGTATTATATCTGTACATATGCAAATTTAAAAAAACGGAAGTATTGAAAAAAATTACTCCACTAGTGACTAAAGTGACGAATAAACTAGTGACATAATCAGTTTATGGACCTCTATGTTTTATTTACGTTCAGGTCAGTGCAAATATTCATAATATTGTCCAGTACTGGCAATTGAGATTGCAAATTCAGCGTGTTCGGCAGCGCGAACTGTACAAAAAGTCGTTATCGCGTGCCCGAGTACGCAAATTGAGCGCGCGAAGAAGACAAAAACTGTAAGGTCGCGTTGTCGCACTGTGCAAAGTTATCAAAACTACACGAGCTGAATTGCTAGGGTTACTTACAGGTAGAAAAAGCCATATTATTTACACACACCCAAAACATGAAATTCCACACCAAAAACCACATTTTGCAAATCAATCCAAAGCCATCCATGCCATACATCATGTTACAAATTAAACAAACACCACAAAAACAGTTGATTAACTTTCATGCACCCATGATGACTCGAGTAGTACCTCTGGGCCTACTGCCAGAGTAGGCCACAAGGTTGTAGGCCTATGGCAAAAGCACAGAGGCTGGTCACACTAAATGGCTGCCACCACATGGCCAGGCTACCCCCAGAAAGAACTCAAGCAGGCCTACACTAACTATATGAACTCCTAGCATTACCTATTGGCTGAAAAGCCAATATTTAATTAACACACAAACAAAAACTGAAATTCCACTCCAAAAACACAGTTTGCAATTGAATCCAATGCCATCCATGATGTTTAAAAACTTGAAATTCAACGGACACCACAGAAACATGGTTAGACCCATGGGTACCTCTAGGCCTACTGGATGAAATTTCAAAGAAATACAACTTGGCCTCTCATGAAAGTACAGGCCTCCCTCAACAATAATTTTTAACAAGGATTGAAAAGCCCAGAAACTGTGGGTAAAAAAAGCCCAAATCAAACAAACATGTGCACCAAAACTTACTTGTAAAAGAAAATTTCGAATCCAAAAGTCCTCAATAAATCCAATCAAATGATATGATGCAGCAGACGTACACAAAAAGTGATCCTTCCAGCTCCGAAATCCAAATGAAAGTGAACAGCACATGGACAAAGCACTGGGAGGAGCCTGCTGGACAGTAACAGGACGTTGGAGACTCGGGCACTTCCTTACTCTTGAAAAAAAGAGTAGAAAAAAAAGAGGACTCCTTCAACAAAAGACTACAGCCAAATCACACAGAAACCCGGTAAGTCGTTACCCGCACGCGTGAACGCTATTGAGCGCGTGAGGAAGAAAACAACTACGCTACACGTTCACTGCGAAGCACGAAGTTGCCGCTACTTCGCAAACTCCTCGAGCGGAGCGTAGTTCACTGCCCAGGGTTACTATCAATTACATATCCTTTTTACAGCTCCTATACAAGGCAATTGCTGGGAACTGTGATGTTACCACTGTTAAGAATACATTTTGTTGTCAAAAGCGGTGAAACAACAAATACTGAGCCTGCATTCCACCGTTGCTTTCATATGCTTTCAGTCTGCCCTACAACACCTCTTCTCATTTCTTTGGTTTTCCCATGAGAACAGCCCTGGAAGGAGATTCTAGAAGGAATGGTATGAGTTATTTTCCAATTGTAACCTGGTAAGAATAAAGAAGGGGATGTTTTTCACCGGATTTCTGAGCGACATCATAAACAAAGTTTACTATCGCTTTCAGCGACGTCTCTCAAAACCACATTGATCGCCTTTTTTTGTATCCTTAAAAATACCAACAAAACATCCTGACAGATAGGGCAATAAATGGTCTTCAAGATAACATTTGATTTGTGTGTGTAGCTGTCAGGAATCATTCAGTCAGTTCTCTATACAAGACAGGACATTTCCGCTCCAAGAAGACATCCAGGGTTGTGGTGAAACCTAGGATGGTGAGCTTCTGGGTAAATGTGAATTAGTTGGGGAATTCAAGATGGTCGCCGCTATTGCCGTGGTGACATAGCGGCGACGTTCTACTCTCCAGTATCTTGAAGAGCAAGAGCGCAGAGAACTGCGCACTTCAAAATAGACTTTACCGTGAGTGGCAGTCATTCAAGGCGCTCACAGGAATTTCGAGTTTCAGTGTTTTCTGTGAGAATAATTCATAGTCCCGTTCCCGAATATTTTAGTTCAGAGTCGAAGTTGGGTGTAAGCTTTAAGAACCAAGACTGAGAAAGGTTCTCGTCTTTCGACGTTTCAGTGAAGAAAAGACCGTTGAGAGCAGGTTGCGCTTTGACAGTAATTCTAGCAAGAGTCTGAGGAGTTCTTGTGTGAGAAGGACTTTCTGGACTTTTCCTGAGGAGATTTATCCTCAACTTGGCAGTTCCATCTCTTCAGCGTAAACAAGGCTGCGAACGTCGGTGACAGCAAGCCGTCATCCACCAGAGGACCAAGTAAGACCTTTCCAATCTCCTTGGAAGACATTTTAGTTTTCCCCAGAGCTCCCCCATTGCGCTGCCCCTTCTCTTCCCTCCCTCTCTCTCCTCCCTGGTTCCTTTTTGCGCGCATCTTCCAAGTGTTCAAGACTGTCTCCAAGAACTGCATGACCAATTCCAAGTACTTGTGAACAGACTCCCACTTGAAAGCAACGTTATCATTGAAGAAGGTAGGCGAGGGAATACTGGGTTTAGTGTCAGGGAGCATTTCCTCAAATTCAGTTACTAACGGGGTGTTCTCCTTTTTTCAGTATTGTCCACTCCTTCATGGTAACCACTCGCAACCACATACAGAGAGGGGCAAGGCTCTAAAGACAACTGGTAGGATAAACTGGATTTGAGTATTATATGTCCTGGAAGCATAGTTGGAGTTTCTGCATTGTCTTTCTCTCTTTCCTCTGTGCATTAGGAACCCAAGTGCAGTCCTGACCACCAATAGAATATAGAAGGACTAGTGGGTGCCAGTTGTCGTTGGAGTGTCTCTCTTTTCTGTCCACTTCCCCTTTCCCTGTCTCTGGTGCCGTTGCTCGTGAAGCGGCGTCACTGGGGATAGGGCATTGGGAGCCAGCATCAGTTCTGCCTCTGCGAAGAATCTGGGACCTGACAGTTTGAAGTGCCCAAGTGGTTCACTCGCCAGGCAGAATGGTTGAAGAGTTTAGTCTAAAGTCCCTTGGGGAAATGTTAGCAGGGATTCAGAGAGAGATTGGAGCTGTGAGGGAGGAAAATAAAAATTTGAAACAAGAGTTAGTAGTTTCTCGTCAGGAAACCTTGCTGTTGTCCCGGAAAGTAGATGGGTTGGCAATGAGTAATCCCGCAGGGCCCTCCCCAAGTTCTAGCAAGGGTACCACAGAATCTGATACCAGAACGGTAGCACAAGCTATTCATTCTGTTTCTCCCTTAATTCCTTTAATGGCTCCGGAGCGATTTCATGGGGACCCTCAAAAGGCCCAGTTGTTTCTGACCCAATGTTCATTACATTTTATGTGTCGTCCTACCCTCTTCCCTGATGCCCAGTCTAGAGTGGCGTTTGTTTTGTCATATCTGGGTGGGGACGCTGCAAATTGGGCAATGCCTTTGGTAACACGAGATGATCCCTTCCTGCATGATTTTGATCGATTCAAAACGGAGTTTCTCCGCATTTTTGATAGAAGGAGGATATCTCAGGCCACTGATAATGAATTGCTTGAGCTCAGACAGGGGTCAGGAGATTTGATTACATATTTGGCACAGTTTAACAAACTCATTGTCGAAACTCAATGGCCTGAGGAGAAGAGAGCAGCTTTGTTTTACCGAGGACTTCGGGATGAACTGAAGGATTCCCTAGCTCAGATACCTAATCGGCCAACTGAGCTTTCGGCCTTGGTTGATTTGGTGTTGGAGCTGGATTTTCGTAGTGTGGAAAGGAAGGGTGAAAAGAAAAGAGATTTTCGAGTCAGCATTCCACGCTTTGATAGAATGAAGACTGAAGGGTCTAAGAGTGTCAGTGACGTCGAACCAATGCAGATTGGAGTAGTTCGTGGACCCCTGAGTAAGGAAGAGAAAGAACAGAGAAGATTGAAGAGATTGTGTTTGTGTGGTGGAATGCCGGGGAATTTTGTTAAAGAATGCACAAAACGACCTAAGATTCAGATGAAGGGAAACGCCATGAACCATCAGTAGAAGGGGTCGCTCTGATGGCGGAAGTTGAGCAGACGATCCCAGAAGGCCATTCGCTTTCGAACACGTTGCAGACTCTGATGCCTCATCTTATCTTGCAGTTGACATTAAAGTTTCGAGGTCAAGAATTTCCTGGAGTGGCAGTAATGCTAGACTCAGGGGCTACGGGCAATTTATGCGACATCAAGTATGTAGAGCGAATGGGCATACAGTCCATCAGGAAAACTAAAAGTGAACCAGTGAGAGCGGTGGATGGAACCAACCTGTCTTCAGGCCCAATCACTTGTCACACCGAACCTGTGGAACTTTATCAAGCAGATGGTCATCACGAGCAGGTGCAATTTAATCTGATTGACGCGCCGCAGTTTCAGTTGATTTTAGGCTTACCATGGCTTGCCTTGCACAATCCAACAATTGATTGGGAGAATCGGACGGTGAAGATGCAATCAGATTTTTGTCAAGAACATTGCTATAGTCAGGACCCGCCGAAGCTCATTCCGACTCAGTCACAATTACTTTCGCATGGGGGGCAGACGATTAGTGTGATTACGTCTGTGGAAATTCCAGCGAAATACCAAGAATACAAGGAAGTCTTTAATGAGCGGGAAGCTGAAGTATTACCTCCACACCGCTCTTATGATTGTACTATCGATTTGGAGCCGGGAGCGGTGCTTCCTTGTAGCAGAATCTATGCTCTTACTGAAAAAGAGAACCAATATTTGAAGGAATATCTGGATCGTTATTTGGCAAATGGATTCATTCGACCCTACCAATCCCCTGTATCCTCACCATTGTTTTTTATTCCTAAGAAGGAAGAGGGAACCTTAAGAACCTGTATTGACTATAGATTTTAAACCGAGCCACCATCAAAAATCAATATCCTTTGCCTTTAATTTCGGTCCTGTTGGATCAGATCAAAGATGCTCAGATCTTTACTAAGCTGGATTTGCGTGGGGCCTACCATCTGGTGCGGATGAAGGAGGGACACAAATGGAAGACTGCATTCCGAACGAAGTTCGGTTTGTTCGAATATTGCGTGATGCCCTTCGCCCTTTGCAATGCCCCTGCTGTGTTCCAGCATTTTATTAACGATGTTATGGGAGATCTGATTGACAAGATTGCTGTAATCTATTTAGATGACATTTTGATTTTCTCTAAAGACCCTCAAGAACATCCAGAACATGTGAAAACTGTCTGTGCTGCATCATCTACAAACTCATCATCTATTTGTAAAATTGGAAAAATGTACATTCAGTTCCAATCGAGTGGAGTTTTTAGGATTTGTGCTATCTCCACAGGGAGTGATGATGGATCCGGGAAAAGTACGAGCTGTTGAGGATTGGCCGTCGCCCAAGGATGTGAAGAAGAGTTTCACGTCCGCTCCACTTTTACGTCATGCTGATCCAGCTGAACCTTTCTTTGTGGAAGCAGATGCTTCGGATCAGGCGATTGGAGGGGTCTTATCGCAGAGACATCCAGATACAGGACAACTGCATCCCGTAGCTTTTCGATCACGAAAACTGAATGCGGCGGAAATCAACTACACGATTGCTGAAAAAGAGCTTTTGGCAGTGAAGGATGCCTTCGAAGACTGGAGACATTATCTTTTGGGAGCTCGACATAAAGTAACCGTGTTCACGGATCACAAGAACCTGCAATTCTTGAAAACGGCAAAGACCTTAACCCCCCGGCAGCTACGTTGGTCTCTCTATTTTTCTGACTTTGATTTTGTTATTACTTATCGACCAGGCAGCAAGAATGGGAAGGCAGATGCATTGTCGAGAATTGATAATGTAGAAACGCAGCATTTGGTGGAGGTTCAACCAATTATTCCGGAGGCTCAAGTTATCTGCACAGTCACCTTGGATGGGTTTCAAGAAGAAGTCAAGAAAATTCTGTCTACGGAAGAAATCAAGGCTTGGGTAGCTCAAGATCCAGAACGCAAGTGTCACCAACAATTGCCATACTATCAAGAAGCGTTATATCTCCCAACCTTGTCCTTACAAGAAAAGGCCTTGAGGATGTGCCATGATCAACCATTAGCTGGACATAAGGGCATTATGAAAACTCTAGATCTGGTTCAGCGTTATTTTTGGTGGCCTGAGCTGTCTGCCTCTGTCAAGCAGTATGTGTTGTCTTGTGATTTATGTGCCCGAAGTAAAGCTACACGACAAGTTCCGCAGGGTATGTTGCAACCCTTACCAACTCCTCCCTGTCCGTGGCATACTGTATCCATGGACCTTATTGTAGATCTGCCCCTTAGCAAAGGGTTTAACACCATTTTGGTTTTTGTGGATACCTTCTCCAAGATGTGTTATTTTGTTCCCCTGACTGGACTCCCTTCTGCAAAAGAGTTGGCGAGATTATTTGGGGAATACGTAGTGAGGTTACATGGAGTTCCCAAGATAGTAATTTCTGATCGGGGGCTCAATTTGTTTCTCACTTCTGGAAGGCTTTTCTTCATGGGTTAGGGGTTGAGCCTAGGTATTCTACAAGTTATCATCCAGAGACTGACGGTCAAACTGAGCGTCAAAATCAGGAACTTGAACAATATTTAAGACTGTTTCTTATGGATCAGGGAGGAGATTGGGCTGATCAGTTGTGGATGGCTGAGTTCGCATGTAATAATGCGAAAAGTGCATCTACAGGCTATTCTCCTTTCTATGTCAATTATGGTAGACATTCTAACCCTTTTTGTGTTCAGGAGGAATTGGGGGTGCCAGCAGCAGGGGAGTTGTTGAAAGATATCTCTTCCCTTCACAAATCTGCAGAAGAGAATTTGATTCAGGCTAAGGTGAAGTACAAGCAATATGCAGATCGACACCGTAAACCAGCTCCAGAGTATCAGGCAGGTGGCAGGGTGTGGTTGTCCACTAAGCATTTGCATCTCAAGGGGAATAGGAAGTTTCAGCCTCGGTTTGTGGGTCCATACTTAATTGAGGAGGTTCTGGGTCCAGTCACTGTGAAATTAAAGCTTCCTCCTACCATGAAGATCCATCCCGTCTTCCATGTTTCCTTGTTGAAGAAGACTTCCCCTCAGGTTAGAATAGAGAAGCCTCCTCCTCCACTTCTTATTCAGGGACATTCTGAATATGAGGTTAAAGGTATTCTGGACTTCAAGATCCGTTCCAATAAGTTGTTTTATCTTATTGATTGGAAAGGATATGGTCCGGAAGATCGCTCCTGGGAAAGAGCTGAAGACGTTCCTGCTTCTCAGCTAGTCAAACGCTTTCATTCTCAGTTTCCATCCAAGCCAGGACCGCTGTCTCGGTCTTTGAGAGGGGGTACTGTCAGGAATCATTCAGTCAGTTCTCTATACAACACAGGACATTTCCGCTCCAAGAAGACATCCAGGGTTGTGGTGAAACCTAGGATGGTGAGCTTCTGGGTAAATGTGAATTAGTTGGGGAATTCAAGATGGTCGCCGCTATTGCCGTGGTGACATAGCGGTGACGTTCTAGTTTCCAGTATCTTGAAGAGCGAGAGCGCAGAGAACTGCACACTTCAAAATAGACTTTACCGTGAGTGGCCGTCATTCAAGGCGCTCACAGGAATTTCGAGTTTCAGTGTTTTCTGTGAGAATAATTCATAGTCCCGTTCCCGAATATCTTAGTTCAGAGTCGAAGTTGGGTGTAAGCTTTAAGAACCAAGACTGAGAAAGGTTCTCGTCTTTCGACGTTTCAGTGAAGAAAAGACCGTCGAGAGCAGGTTGCGCTTTGACAGTAATTATAGCAAGAGTCTGAGGAGTTCTTGTCTGAGAAGGACTTTCTGGACTTTTCCTGAGGAGATTTATCCTCAACTTGGCAGTTCCATCTCTTCAGCGTAAACAAGGCTGCGAACGTTGGTGACAGCAAGCCGTCATCCACCAGAGGACCAAGTAAGACCTTTCCAATCTCCTTGGAAGACATTTTAGTTTTCCCCAGAGCTCCCCCATTGCGCTGCCCCTTCTCTTCCCTCCCTCTCTCTCCTCCCTGGTTCCTTTTTGCGCGCATCTTCCAAGTGTTCAAGACTGTCTCCATGAACTGCATGACCAATTCCAAATACTTGTGAACAGACTCCCACTTGAAAGCAACGTTATCATTGAAGAAGGTAGGCGAGGGAATACTGGGTTTAGTGTCAGGGAACATTTCCTCAAATTCAGTTACTAACGGGGTGTTCTCCTTTTTTCAGTATTGTCCACTCCTTCATGGTAACCACTCGCAACCACATACAGAGAGGGGCAAGGCTCTAAAGACAACTGGTAGGATAAACTGGATTTGAGTATTATATGTCCTGGAAGCGTAGTTGGAGTTTCTGCATTGTCTTTCTCTCTTTCCTCTGTGCATTAGGAACCCAAGTGCAGTCCTGACCACCAATAGAATATAGAAGGACTAGTGGGTGCCAGTTGTCGTTGGAGTGTCTCTCTTTTCTGTCCACTTCCCCTTTCCCTGTCTCTGGTGCCGTTGCTCGTGAAGCGGCGTCACTGGGGATAGGGCATTGGGAGCCAGCATCAGTTCTGCCTCTGCGAAGAATCTGGGACCTGACAGTAGCTGACCCTCCCTCCCCTCCCCCCCAGACACACACACATGAACCAGATGCACTCTAGAACTGATACATTTGTAAATTAATGTTATACTTCCTGTCTGTTACATGATCTAGTGCTATGAACAGGTCATTTGTTTTTTAATTTAACAGCACCTCTCTCAGGCCACTGAAAGCCTTGTATCTTATGTAAGAACTGGGGCCCTATTTTACGAAATATTATTGCAAGGCAGTGTAGCAACTAAAACTACTGTGCTGTTTTGTGTGATAGAGAGTGAGGACAATAGAGCCATAGCTCCTAAGATGGCACTGTTTTCCTCTCTCCCTTGCTGGCTTTAGGCTGCTATGCACCAATACACACACCCTTGTGCCATAGTGCAAGGGTGTTTGCGTTCTGTAAGGAATAGTTTTTGTATTGGAAGTGGATTCTACCTGTACAATAACTATGCTTTAACACTTTCCCTGGTTTGTGTGTGTGCTGTACAAGATGCATTCATGCAAGGTTGAAAAACCAAAAAGAACTAAAAACATTTCTCTTTGTTACACCTGCCTCGAGGATATGTAAGATTTTGGCATACATCCCTCTCTAGGAATGTTTGTAAGTAGAGATTTGCATCAGAACTCTCAAGTGCCACCCAAGAAATGCCCCCTAGATGCAAAATAATGTAAAACAGACAATAGTTTGTGTTTCTTTGGGAAAGTATCCAACTCAAATCCTAATTTGCATTGGATAGCAAATCCCAGATTAACACTTGGCATCAGGTTTGCAGTGCAAAGGTGACGCAAACCCTACACAAAGCATTAATAAATCTGATCCTGGAATTCTGGGTCCTTGCAGGTAATCTGAGCTCGACAGCATATGATAGAATGTAAGCATGCTGCAGTGTGCAGCATAAGCTCTGTGTAGTTCAGAGCATGTTTTAAATAGGTACAAATGATCCAGGTTTGTAGTTATAGGTTTGGCACACAGTGTTGGTTCTGTTTATCTCAAGCAACAGCACACTGAACAATATGTCAAACAACTTGATGCAGGTGACCTGGGCTTTCACCTTGGCAAATGCATTTTCTCAGCTGACCCTCCCTCCCCTCCCCCCCCAGACACACACACATGAACCAGATGCACTCTAGAACTGATACATAAAGGTTGTGTCTGAGGAGCAGCATAGGAAGGACACTTAAAAGAAAAATTATTTCAAACCAGTTAGAAATGCCCAGGCAGTGGACTCAAAAGTAGCACCCACTAACTCACTTGTTCCAGTTACTAATTTTATATGACCAAGGAAGGGTGATCCTCAACAGCCAAGACACAGGTGTTCCAGGAGACTGTGGGTCACAGAGGGGTTGGATAAGCTGGTGCTCAATGTAAATGTAAATGTACATGTATTTATATAGCGCAAATCACCAACCCGGTATCTAAGCGCTTGCTTAGGGAACCCATCCTGGTATTCCCCTGTGAGATAACCCCAGCAGGGTATCCACAAGGTCAAAGCCAGGCATCCCACGGCGAGGGGCCGTTGTGGAGATTAAGCAAGCTATTGCCCAGAGTCGCAGAGTGTGAACCCATGAATCGAGTAGGCACCAGAGCGAGAATTGTCGAGTCTGTGGACAATTTAGGACTCAAGACCCCGCCGAGCCGGGAATTGAACCCTGGTCCCGGGCTGACCTCTGCTTCCAGGTCTGCCTCATCTAACCAGTGAGCCACACTTCTCCACTCAATGTATAGTGGCCTTGGATCGATGGAGTCTGAGATGTGAGCCATGCACAGGTTGATCTTGGGGTGGGACAACTGCGCACAGGCTGGTCTGTTCAGAAGGCAAGGGCAAGCACAGGTCTTGCTCTCTAGTGAATATGGCTCATGTCGCAGGCAGTTTGATCTTGCACACTGGCTAACATTCAGCTGATACTTCTTTGTTGGCACAGTGGCTCGGGTCATGCCTCAGCTTCTCTTCTGGTGCAGTGGTTCAGCTCACACAAAAACTTATTTTCTGACTCAGTGCCTCAAGTCAAGCCACCAAGGATCAGAGCCCTAACTGGGCTCTGGTGATCTTTGGTCTCACCTCACAGTACTTGCCAGGAACCATAGAGGAAAGATTCCTGCTCATTAAGACCGGAGCATCAAGATCACTCTCCATTGTCTTCCTATTCTGTTAGACCTCTCTGCACTGGAGCATGCTGCACCTCACTCCTCCTGTACAGCCACTCCGCCTACAGAGTTAGCAGGCTCCATCCCTCTTTCAGCAGGCAGCTTAGCTTCTAGACACTAGAAAACAGGTGAACAGCTCTTACACCTAGCTATTAGGCAGATACCAGATCTGATAGCACAGCATTTCTCTGTGGAATACACCCTTCCTTGGTCATATAAAATTAGTAACTGGAACGAGTACTCACTACAGAGGCACAAATAGGTGAATTTCTAATGAAGTGTTCACTCACTTCATTGTCTGGGTCTCCTCTCTCTAGTTTCAGGAATATTAGCAATACACTTCCACTGTCTCAAAAACAACCTCACCTCCATCATGTGCAGCAAGTCCAGATTCTGGCATTTAAACTAGATCCTGGAGAGCTAGATTAATGTTGCTCACTTACACCATGCATGGCCATACAGGCCATTTACAGAAAAAAAGAGAAGGGGAGCTAGGATTTGTGTAATCAAAAAGAAGCAGAACTTTACACGAATGGACCAGTAGGCCTCCACACTTGTGACACTGATAAAAAGATCTGATCACAACCATAGATTCACAAAATATGGGAACACAGTACATTGCCACCACCACTCTACGTGCTAAACCCATTAAAGGCATCAAGTGACAACCGTCACTTGACCCTACCCGCACAGCTGTTGGCAAACCTCCATCTGCCCAAATGAATCAACTATGTTTTTGTACTCTAATATTACATTTAATACACTGGGTATCTTTATTACACCAATTATCAACAATTCATACTCATTCTATTACAATGAACATCATGAATTTGTCAAATGCCCTAAACTGAACAAAAACACTCCTTTCTAGGTAAATCAAAACTGCTTTTTTGAAAAACGATGTTGCTGTTGCTTGGGAATCCCTGTTTTCCAATCCCAATGCATTTCTGGAGTAAATCCCTTCTTCAGGGGAACTTCTTGCTATAGAAATGACTCTGCGAGTTCGAAGGGCAACAACGAATATTTTTTTAACCACGCTTTGAACTTTAACTCAGCGAAATCGCTGCAATGTTGTGGACTCCGTACCCTCTTTTTCCTAGTGCACTGAGTTTCACTGTGCCCCGTTCAAAAAATGGCCGGCGCTTCACTACTGCTTTCAAATCTGAAAAATAACTCCAGTCAGGAAGAATCCTGTTACTCCTCTTTCACATGTGCCGATGTACGACAAACTTCTTTCTGAACTCGTCGCGCTCAACCATATGAACATGATGCTCATTGTAATAGAATGAGTATGAATTGTTGATAATTTGTGTACATACGTTACCCAGTGTATTAAATGTTTTATTAGAGTACAAAAACATAGTTGATTAATTTGGGCAGATGGAGGTTTGCCAACAGCTGTGCGGGTAGGGTCAAGTGACCGTTGTCACTTGATGGTTTTTATCTACTGTTGAATTTGGAGGGTAGCTTCCTCCTTCCCACCAAGCACGCCCCTATAACAATTGATGAAACAGGTAACCAGTTTAAATAGTTTAGATAGGTGTGCACTGTACACATCCTCATTATTCAAACCCATTACAGGGCCATCAGTTCACTCTTGGTTCAATGAGAGTACACTTTGTGTGCTTTTACAGGGCACAGGATCTCACTCATATCATGGCACAGGCCCTGGTATCTGCGCACACACTGGGTTATCGTTAAACTAGGGCCAAAATCAGACATACCAGATCAACTCAGTAGGGCACTCAGGACAAGGGAACATCAGTGTCAAACAGGAAGCAAGAGAAATTCCATCCATGGGAAATTTCCTGCGCCACCATGCAATGGAAATTCCTGCCCAACAGGGACAAAGCTGGATTTGGCAACTGTCAAGATTGCTTGCAGGTCAGATAGATATTATGCCTTTCCTCAATAAAAGGCTTTACCTTTGGACCTAGTCACTTTTTGGTTCTCAAAATCCTCCAGCAATGCAGGACTGGAAGCTGTATCTGAGCAGTATTCAAAGTAGCCTTAATGAGATGTCCAATTGAACCCATTTACAGTGCAGGAAAAAGCTACGTTTTCTTGCTTGTTTTCTAGCTTGACTGGGATGCGACTTCCCTTGACATGCCTCAGCTCCTTGTGCAGTTCCATAAGATGTAAAAAAATGTCTCGCCTTTCTACAACTGCAGAAAAAGTTAATTTCAAAGTTTATCAGGGCAGCGTTATAGGCATTAGAATTCACTCTGGCCTGGGCAAGACTCCAAAAGTGCTCTTAAAGTCATGAGTTCTTCTGCAATTGGTGACACTGGATTCAGAAAACTGGATGCTAACCATTTGACCCCTGGAGAGCTGTTCCATTCCCCGGATGCTATCAGGAATCAGGAGCCTTCAGGAGACTTTCCCTAGCATTGCTTTCTTCTCCCTGTGGAGTCCTCCCAGTTCTTAAAATATTGTGAGGAGGTGGGGGTAATGTGCAAGTCTTATCCAGTGTACCCGCCAATGACTGGAGAAATTTCACTTCCCAATCCAGACTAATTTCTTGGCCAGCCCACCTCCTTTTGCAGCACATCCTCTCTGACTTAGTGCAGAATTAAACAGGAGCCCCTGTGTCATAATGGCACAGCCTTTCTATCACTAGGCAGGCCTCTCTACAGCTCCCTAACCACTGCCCTATGTAAATGATTCTTCTCCCACCAGACAGGCTCCACACTGGTTCTCTGTCCTGCTAGCAGGCTGGAACCAAAGGATCCAGGAGCAAAAGTGAAAAAATGCGGTGAACATGCAGATTTCCTATAATAGGAGTTAAATTGGCAATAATACATTGACATTTAGATCATAGTTTAGTGGATTTATTAGAAAACAATCGCTGAATTCCATGATATTAGAACACACGCAGAGGGCGAATCCTTTGATAGTATTTAGTGCCTAAAAATATATAATTCCGGTAAACATTGTGGCTATATTCAATATCAAGGTCATTCATGTAGCTCAATTGTAGAATTTATTTTGTATATGCATTTGTCTTTGGAATTGATAGAAATAGCTAAAGTAAATCTATGTTGTTTTGTTGCATTGTTTATTCCTACATATGAAACAAGCTTTTTATTTAGTTAATTGGAAAATCATGTGATCGGTATTTGATACGTTTGACATGAATTAAGTATGTATGTTATAATTTTCGCTGATTGTCTTTAGGCATATATTTCAACTTAGGGGCCAATTCCGATGTCGGACGGACCTGAGTCCGTCCGACATCGGCCAGGAGCTGTAACTGACCGACCTGCTGTGGTCGGTTACAGCCCTGCTAGTACGATGCGACCGAACAGGGTTCGCTCGCATTAGTATAGGTTGCAATACAAGCATGCATTCCGAGCAGAATGCATGCCTGCATTGCTGAAAGCAGGGTTTGCATTTCATCCCTGCACCCTGTGGCCGGCACCCCAAGGTCCCTGCCACCGAGTGCAGGGATCAACCGAGGGGCACCATCCGGCAGCCTCACACCCATTGGGGCCCTGCTGGGAGCCCCCAGAGACAGCTTCCGACTGCCTTTTTGTGCCGGACACACCGGCACGAAAAGGCAGTGAAAAGCTGCCATTGTACTCCCTCGGTCGTAAAGATTTGACCGGCGGAATACTGAGGGATTTCCAGACTGTGGACAGGCTCTCTGAGCCTGTCGTCTGCAATCCGGAAATCCAAGTCAGATTCCTTTCTAACCGAGCCCATCAGAATGGCTCGGTCGGAAACTAATCCGGCCGGCACTGACCATATTGGTCGGAAGGGCTCCGAACATGGTTTGGAGCCCTTCTTTTTTTTTAAATCGGAATCGGCCCCTAAGTGTTTATCAAACTGTCAGGTTTCACCAAATGCGCCTACCTAACTAGTGAACTACATCTCCCAGAATTCCAGAGAGGGGGCGTGGCACTATATAGGCAGGGCGGACCCTCTACACTCTGTTCGTGATTTTGTGCAACCACAGTGTTTGTTAGCGACTTGAGAGGCGTGCTGTGTAGGGCTCCTCTCTGGAAGATTCAGAGAGGGTTTGGTTCCTGTTTCATAGTTTGTGGTCAAGAGCGAAGGGAGCAGGAAACGCGCTTGGGATTTCAGCGTTGTGATTTCTCCAGTAGCGCGGGGAATGCGCTTCCTGTCCAAGGGTATTATTATTTGTGTTCCGGTTACCGGCAACGTGTAGGCGGCTGAGGAAGATACGGGAGGATAAAGCAGAACCGGGAATACGCTGATCCAGTACTGTGAGTGTTTGAGCAGCGCGTGACTTTCAACGCGTTGTTTAGTTAAAGCGGAAGCATTCTTCTTAGGCGGCAATCTGCAAACCGGCAAAGGGGAATTGAATGCGCAAAAAGGAAACCGCATTCAGATTGATTGTTTTGTTTGGGGAATACCGTGAGAACGGAGTACAGCGGGATTAACCCTATCTGCGTACTACCGTTACGAAGCGAGTCACTAGTGTCTACCAAAGTAAGTGCCAAAGCGGAAGGTAGTGGGGGGGGGAACCTACACCTTTCTGTATTTGGAGTGGAACATTTATAAAACACTGTGTTTTGGATTAGAGAGCGGAAGACGGTAGTAGGAAGCTACGTCTTACCGTGTCCTTAAAGGATTGAATTGGTACTTTTGTACATAGGTGAACTAAATACTCAAGAGAAGAAGATCAGTTTGGAATTCACTAAGGTTGTGGGATATGCACATGTTTATAATTTGAGCACACTACAACACAAGGCAGGGTATGTACAACCACACTAGAGAGTATTGAATTAAGGCTCTGTGAGATATTTGACAGTAACCGATGTTTGTGTTCCTTAGGGACTAGTGTGGCAGTTAACACTATTCAAGAACCAGGGAGGAGGTGGAGCGCTCTTCTTTTGTAAAGGTGAATGTCTATGCATACCTAGCGAGAATGAAATGAGAGTAGGATTTCCTGGTGACTAATTATAATCTGTATGCTTGTTCTCTTGTCTTTCAGCTATCCCTTCCCTGCAGTTCCCTTCCGTCCCCTCCTTGTTTTGTTTCTTGTTTTCCCTCGCCCTATCACTCGAACACGCTGTGTTGTTAATACGAGCGTGTTGGTGAGATCGGGAGGTGGAGTTATATGTGCATCAATCGGATCCGGCGGCGTGGAGTCTGACACAAACAGCACTGAATAAATCAGCAAAGGTGCTTGACAGAGGTGCATTTTTATCTCGTGCCTGCTTAAAATTTTTATCTAGACCATCTGAAAGGCCAGAGTACAACATTTTGCAGTTATTGAGTCCATCCTTTATTAGGACTGGAAATTCCACTTGTCACTTTGTTTCCATGAGTGCAAGAATTGTTGGAGCACTGACTGCTAGACTTTCTCTTTTATCACTGTGTTAACATGAGGGGCAACATTTAACGCAGAATTTAACATAATATTCTTGTTTCAGGGTTTTTGAGATAAAGCCCAGAATGTACCAATGGAGATGTACTATGCGACTGAAGCTGTTAAATATTGATAACCAGCCTATTATTTATGTTTTCATTAAGCTAAGGGGACTTTTCATCAACCAATGGTTGATGTGATTTTGGCATTTGGGTATGTTTGTCTGGTTGGTGTTTTTAGGTCCCAAGTGGATTTATGTATTGTTGTAATTGGTTTTAAAGTTGAGATGATAAAATCAATATGTTGGGCTAGAGGGCACATGTCTTTTTTTAATATAAGTGTAAGTAAGTGGAAAAACTGGCGACCCTGGGATACACCATGTAAGAATCTTTGGATGGAGGTTTCAAAAAGGTCCATCCTAGGGCCAGATGTACTAACATTAGAAAAACCGATTTCCTAACTCCGATTCTCTCGGAATCGCAGTAAGGACACAGGTATTCCTAATGTATGAAACTCTTTTGAGATTCATTAGCGATTAACAGAGAGTTGCAAATAGATCTACCTCATACATATTAAAGAGGTAGGTTGCACTTTGTGCCCCATTTGGAATTGCAGCCATCACAGTGATGGTGGTCTGCTGAGGTCAGCAGACCACCATGTCTGTGAATGCTCTTTAATAAAGCAATCTTTTTTTTTTAATGTAGCCCGTTTTCCTTAAAATACCGAATCCAGGTGTGCATGCACATGTGTGCATGCACACCTATGCGATGTGACAGACAGACATGCCCTTAGGGCATGTCTGTGTGCCACATGGCACACATGCCTGTATTTGGGGTGCTAGAGGGTGTCAAAGTGACACCCCCTGCACCATTGCTGGGATCGGTATTTACAGAATCGGTAAATACCGATTTGGTAATGCCCATTGATTCCTATGGGCTTCAATGCCCATAGGAATCAATGGGCATTACCGAATCGGTATTTACAGAATCAGTAAATACCGAATCTTAACAATTCGGTATTTACCGATTCTGTAATACCTACACCCCCCCCCCTCTATTTTACCACTTCTTAAATACCGAATCGGTAAGATTCGGTATTTAAGAAGTGGTAAAATAAATTTACCTACATCTAGGCCTAAATGTTGTTTTCTTGCATAGAACCTGAAAGACTAGTGTTGTGATCAGGGCTCCTATCACATAAAGTAGGCACTTTAATTGCTAATGTAAGACAGATCTCTGCCTCTGATTTTGGAGACTGGTGTCTTAAATAGTGTAGGAGATAGTGCAGCAGTGTTTATCACTGTAGTCAGTGGAACATTGTAGTTTGTGACTGGAATGTTAGAGGAATGTGCAGTTTTTGGCTGGAAACATAGTAGCATTTGTTGACGGCTTTAAAGTAAACAAAATCAATAACTTAACTTAAAGCAAAATATTAACAAAGCTGAAATGTAGTAAGGTGGAACACAACAAAACAGTAAAAAATTGAACTCAACATAAGAAGCATGGTACAGCACAATAGCAACATAATGCAACAATGCAGCACTACAACACAGCAGCACAACAAATAACAACAGATTAACACCGCAGCAAAATTCAAGACAACGAATATGTACATTTATGTCACAAATTACTACACTCATATATGTGTTTTTATAAGAAATAATGTGGTAAACTTGTACCAAACATCACTTTACATACCACTAAGAACATGTAATGACCTCAGTCAAAAATGGTTTGTGCTTCAGGCTCTGGTCTTTGTTTTTCTTCATTCACGGTTTATGTGTCTAGGGTAGCAGATCTCAGATAAACAATTTGGTCATTTGTTAATTTTAGCAAGAAGAGTCAGAAGCCTTTACAGGTACACTGAGTAACTGTGCCAGTCTAAAGTTTGAGACCTGCATGGACATTTGACACCGGGTATGGACCCTTCTACCGCAGAGGTTCAAGATGAGACTATGTTGGTGTCAGTCAAAATACTTTATTCGATTTTAAATAAAATCATAAAAAGACATACATTCCATACATATTAAAAAAATGTAAATACATTTGCAGAAAATGTTACGACACAGTATATTCAGTAAAAAAACTGTTAAAAAGAGTTTGTGCAAAAAAGCAAAGTTCCACATACTAATTAATATTATAGACTGCGAGGGGTTCAGTAAAAACTATTAGAAGAAGGTTTGTGTGGGGCGTGGCTTGAACGCCGTACAAGATGGCGGCTTGACCTCGGAGCTCCGTCAGCCGTCCACCGGAGCCGGCGATTTTCTCCGCATTCTCCAGGCAAATGCGAGCGCTGTCACCAGATTCCGCCGTCGGAACATGAGGTGAGCAGGGGGAACTAAACTGATCTCCTCGGAACCGACGGTGTCAGATTTTATCACCAGTGACGCGCTTCGCTCTTCAGCGGCCGCCATTTTCGCCAGTTTTGGCGCGCAACGTTCCCTTTCCTCAAACGCCGCTTTTCCACTGCAACATACGCAATGCGGTTGTTTCAAACACCGAACTCTTGATTTTACAGTCTCCTCTTCACCACTTTACCGCTTCATGTGTAAAGTGTGTCTATTGGCTCTGTGACAGGAAGCAACGATGTATTTTCTTCTATCCTCACTGAGCGCTATTTACTCATGTATGTTATAATACTTTCTACAACAATCTGCCACGCTGCTCCACATTGACTCTTATGTTCTGCTAGCGCTTCAGTTGTTTTTCTCCCAGTCATGAGGTGATATTCTTTCTCCACAATCTTCCTGATTTCTCTGAGGAGACAGAGTATATATTTTGTTGACGAACATTGTGCTAAATCTCTGCATTCCTTGACAAGTTGTGGTGTCATTACACTTCTTTTTCCCGTTATTTATGGGGAAGCTTCGTAACCTCAAGCTTACAGCCTCCAAAACCAAACCACAGCTTTCCTCAGACTCTGACTCTGCGCCTCCCGTTATGGATGACTCTGTTCCCATCAAACCAAACACTGCTCACGGCGCAATTCCTAAAACTACTACACCCAGTAAGCTTCTTCAACCTGCCTCAATAAAACGTCCGAAAAAAGACCCTCCATCTCCAGATTCCTCAGCGCATTCTGCGTCAATGGATCTTATTCTGGAAGAGCTTTGTGCACTCAAACCCTTCATGGCGGAGACGACTAAAACTCTACAATTCCTTCACGACAAATGGTCTACTTTGGAGTCGAGGGTTTTATTGGTGGAACAATCTACAGAAACTCTTCAAACTTCCTGCGCAAAAATTACACTCCTGGAAAAGGATATCTCTCTCTTGAAGCGACAGTCGGAAGAGTTGGAAAATCGCAACAGGAGGAATAACCTTCGCCTTTATAATCTTCCGGAGCTTACAGAAGGATCCAATCCAACAGCTTTTTTCCAAACATTTTTGCCAAAAATTTTGGATCTTCCTTCTTCCACCTCTCTTAATTATCAACGTGCGCACCGACTTGGTCCTAAAGTCTCCACCAAGCCCAGAGGAGTCATCATGCTGTTCCTCCAGTATACTGATCTTCTTCAAGTATTATCAGCAGCAAAGACTAAAAAACAAATTATGTGGGAAGGTCGCAGGCTATACCTCTCTCAGGACGTTGCTAAAGTCACAGCTGATCGTCGAAAGCAGTTCCTTGATTTAAGACCACATTTGAGAGACCTTGGCGCTCGTTATGGACTGCTACATCCATGCCTCTTTAAGGTGACCTACAAGGAAAGAACAACTACTTTTGAAGACCCACTCATCCTTGAAGAGTTCCTTCGTCGTCATGAAACTGTTAACATGGACACTGCAAGACCTGTTTAACCATCTTTGTTTTACCTTGCTTTCTCAATTTGTTTCCCTCTATGTCCCCTGCCATCACTTGTTTCTAATGCTTGTATTTCCTTGAATACCTCCTACACTTCTATATACTACCCCTGTTGTACAATTATTCTTGTGCTCTCTTCTTATCTTATTCTTCGTATGTATTTCTAATGTTTTTTCCAATTTTTATCTTTTCACAGATCCCAACCTTGTGTCTCTCCATCCCGGTGTATCCGTACTTCCCTTCATTTGTTCCTTCGCTGGTTCCTCAGGTGTTCGACGATGTGAGTCTCCGTTGTTGATGTCGTCCTCTTCTGGCGTCGTCATCCCTCAATTCTCTTGATTTCTTCGTTGTTAGTTGCGATGTTACTTCTTTCTGTACTCATCGCTCTATTTTTTCTATTACTTCTCTTTTCTCTTTCCTTACTCAATTCTTTCTCTTCTATTCCTTTACTATATCATCTCTGTTCTCTTCTGCTCTTTTTCTCTTACATTTCCTGTTTTTCGCATTTTTATTGCACTTCTCTTCAACTTCTCGTTTATCTCTTAATATATTTTACCTCATATCATTTTACTAAGGTTACAAATTCCGAGTAGTTACTTGGAATGTTAAAGGGTTAAATAACCCCATTAAGCGTCAACGCGTCCTAACCCACTTGGCACGGCTTAAGGCCGATGTAGCTCTAATACAAGAATCCCACCTTTCCGACACAGAAGCTACTAAACTTAAACGTTGCTGGGTAGGACATGTTTTTCACTCTCCTGCTTTAGGTAAGAAAAATGGTACTGTTATTTTATGTCATAAGAAGTTAAATGTTTCTGTTGTAACTCAAGAAAATGATGATAATGGCCGTTGGGTTATTACTAAGCTCCTTATTGATAAAATACCTATTGTTATCTTTAATGTTTACGCTCCTACAGGTGTTGATAAGTTATTTTGGCCTGCTATTTCTGACAAATTAGTTACTCTTAATGAACAATATGTTATTTTTGGTGGTGATTGCAACCAAGTCCTAGACCCTTTTCTTGATAGGAATTCCAAAGTTAAATTTATCCCTTCCAAGATGCATTCCCAATTTATTACCTCAATTCAAAACTATGCTCTCGTTGACATTTGGAGATTATGTAATCCTGACCTTAAAGAATACACGTTTTATTCCCCCACCCATCACTCTCAATCTCGTATCGATTATCTATTTCTCAGTAAATCCCTAACACAACTAGTCACCCATTCAGATATAGGTTCCATTTTAATCTCAGACCATGCCCCTGTTTTTGTCGATATTGACCTTATTCCCTTCTCCCCTCATTCGGGACGCTGGAGATTTAATAATTCTCTACTCCTGGACCCCACTTTCTCCACTAAATTTATAGAGTTTGCCTCTGAATTCTTTACACTAAACCACCTCCCTGAGTCTTCCTTTGTCACAGTTTGGGACTCTTTTAAAGCAGCTGCTAGAGGTTTTATCATTAATTTTGTTTCTCAAAAGAAAAAACAGTCGATTATCAAGTCAACTCAAATTTTGGATAAAATTAAGAAACTAGAATATACATATTATAATTCTACCTCTGAATCTTCACTTCGTGAACTTATCTCTGCCAAAATTGAATTTAATAAGTTTACTACTAACGCAGCTTCAAACTCCCTTCTTAAATGTAACTCCCGCTATTATGGAGGCCAAAACAAAATGGGCAAACTTCTAGCTAATTACCTAAAAATACGCAAGGAAAAAACAAAGATTGAGTCCTTACTAGATTCTGCCGGTGTTTCTCTGTTCAAAGACAAGGATATATTAGCTCAATTTGTCTCCTTTTACCAAACTTTATACACTCCTGAGTCTAGCCCTGATCCTGATGACCTTTTATCATATTTCCAGGATATCCCTTCCCCTCAATCTTCTCATGTAGATTTTCAATCCTTGGATTTGGACATTTCCCCCTCTGAAATTTCACATGCTGTTTCAATCCTCCGTAGAGGCAAAGCCCCAGGACCGGACGGTTTTACTATTGAGTTTTATAATCACTTCTCCTCCCTTCTCCTCCCTAAGCTTCTACTATTATTTCAGTCCTTTGTTCAATCTGGCTCTTCTCAGGGATCTTTTCAAGAAGCATTAATTTGTCTCATACCCAAGCCAGATAAAGATCATACGTTATGTAAAAATTATCGCCCAATTTCCCTGGTAAATACTGATTATAAAATTTTCGCCAAAATTATAGCCCTTAGACTAGACCCTCTGCTACCAGAACTTATCGGTCCGGAACAATCCGGATTCGTTAAAGGTCGCTTGTCGTCAGATAATTCTCGTGTTTTCTTTAACATTTTAAGTAAAGCTGCCTCTCTTCCCTCTCCATTGGCTGCCATTTCTCTCGATGCCGAAAAGGCCTTTGATAGAATAGGCTGGGATTTTATGTTTCAAGCTCTTCGTTGGTTTGGTTTTCCACCTAAATTCATTTCTTTTATTTCTTTACTTTATTCCAGTTCCCATGCCTCCATTTTCGCTAACGGTATCACTTCTGATTATTTTCCTCTTCGAAGAGGAGTCCGTCAAGGATGTCCTCTATCTCCTCTTCTATTTATCCTAGCTTTAGAGCCCTTCTTAACTAAAATTAGACAAGACGAGACCATTTCTGGTTTTCAATATGGCCCCCAACAACAAGTTAAGTTATCGGTCTACGCGGATGATATTTTATTTTACTGCTCCGATCCTCAAACAACTTTACCTTCCTTCCTTAATCAAGTATCTGCTTTCTCTCTCGTATCTGGATATAAACTTAATACGGACAAATGTGAAATACTCCCCCTGAACCCGTTATGCCACAAACCTCTATTTGACTCCTCTGGCTTTTCCTGGCAACCCTCTAAGATTAAATAATTGGGTGTCTGGTTCGCCCCTCGCCTTTCTGATACCCTCAAATTTAATTTTGAGTCTCTCTCTACTAAGATCACTACTTCTACCAAACGTTGGAATCCTCTCTTTCTTTCTTGGTGGGGACGCCTGGACTCCATAAAAATGATGCTAGCTCCTTTGGTCCTATACACCATTTCTATGACTCCTATTCACATCCCTAATCATTACTTCAAGTTAATAGATTCTATTCTGCTGAAGTTTTTATGGAAAGGAAAAAAATCTCGAATAGCTCTTTCTGTTTTAAAGAGGGATAAATCTTTGGGCGGGGTCAAATTTCCTAATTTTAAATCGTATCATACTGCCTTTTCTTTAAAACAAGCCTTACGCTGGCTCTCTTTAGATCTTCCGTATCATCCTCCACTTTGGCTAACACTAGAATCATCCTTCCTTCATCCCTATGACTTTAGTGAAGTTCTTTCCTTTTCCTCTAATGTCTCTTCTCTCCGATCTCCTATAATTTCTCGTACACGCTCCCTTCTTCAGCCCTACTTATTATCCTCTTATCCTTCTGCTTCTTCTATCCACACTCAACCTATTTGGCATAATAAAAACCTTCAAATTCGCAATCGCTCTCTTTATTGGAAATCTTGGCACTCTCGTGGTTTAAAATGGATTTCTCAACTTATTTCTGATACTGATCCTCTCCCCTTTCACCTTCTTCAAACACAATTTTCACTACCTTCCTCTTCTCGTAAACAATATTTATCGCTGATCCCATCCCTTATCCAATATCTCTCTGCCCTTCCTAATACCAATTCTATTCCTATACCTCACCTTTCCATCTCTAATGCCCTTGACCAATCCCCCTCTGCTTCTTTTCTATATAAAGCTTTACAATCATCGACTGAACGCTCTAAATCTAAGGTTGAGTTGGCTTGGGAAGAAGACCTGTCTCAAAACTGGCTCCCTATCTTTTGGGATAAAATTTGGTCTAAAATTCACAGTACATCTAGAGCTGCCAATACTACCCAAACCTTATTTTTTATTTATAATCGTACATTATATACTCCCTTAATTCTATCCTCTTTCTCATTAGATACTCCTTCCACCTGTTGGTCCTGTTCTTGTCCTATAGCGGATCTTAAACACATGCTCTTTGACTGTCCTCCCATTCTTCATTTCTGGCATTTAGTTTGGTCTCAAATCCAAAAACTTTTCAACATTACTCTCCCCTTTTCCATCCTTCATATTTTTCTAGGTTCCCTTTCCCCTGATCTTTCTGGACCCCACCTCAAACTCAAACTACTCGACCTCCTGATAGCCATAGCCTTTCATCATATTACATCACATTGGAAACAAGCTAATGATGTTTCCTTCACTGCATGGTGGAACGCAGTGTGTTTTAACCATCGTCTAGACACAAATTTTGTATCCCCTATTTCCCTAGCAATTAAACGTGACCTACTATGGATCCCCCTTACCAAATATCTATCCCAGATCTCCAGACCACCTCCCATTTCTCCATTACGCAATGTCGAAGTTCAAAAACCACCATGAGTGTTTTGTCTTAATATATATGAGTTTATTGGTACACACCATGTTTTCTTATTGTTACTTCTAAGATATATAATTTTAATGATTTTCCCTTATCCTCCATATTCCTAACTTCTTAAATACATATTGTTCTTTTTACGTTATTTTAATGAACAATTCCACTGTAATGTAAGAGAGATGTCGTGTTTTTTATAACTTATGATTGTTTCTTCCTGTACTGCTTTTCTTCTTCATCCCTTAATAAACTTCAAACTTAAAAAAAGAAGAAGGTTTGTGCAAAAAGGCAAAGAACCATATACTAAATGACAATATGGACTGCAGGGGAAGGGCAGAAATTAGGGATTGGCTATTGTTGTAATGCTTAATTTGATACGTGATGCTGCTACCAAATAATTCCCCATACAGAATATAGTGCGAATATTATTCTTAGACTGGAGGTACAGAAGAGCTGGTCTAGCTTGTATAAAACCAGCCTCCCTCAAAATTGGTAACAAATATTTTTTGCGAGGAGCTGAAAATAAAGGGAAAAACATAACGAAATGCATGGTGTCCTGGGTTGAAAAGTTGTCACAAGAGCAGGGAGGGGCTGACTCTGGTCTAGCCCAGGACTGATAGTTGCCCTATGTTGGTGATCCATAAGGTAGGGATTTAAGCTGCTGTTTATTCATTCATACAGCACTACAGAAAGCGAGAAATATTGGATTTCTGGCTTTGTCTGCAGTTGTGTCTGACTAATGTATTTAAACAGCAGAAAAATAGATTATTGGAATGCTCAAAATACACTCAGCTCGTGGTAATTACATATGCCATATTCCAGCCCATCACATTCAGATCGTCTACATCATCAGAGACAGGGACCAACCATGTTCAAATGAGTTTTGGTCACATAAACCAGGCAGAACTAGGCATAAACTAACCCTGGGCGTAGTTCGCACTATGCGAGCTATGCGTAGCACTACGCAAACTGCGTAGTACCCTGTTCGCGATGATTGCACAGTGCGGGATGCTTGTCCGCACTGTGCAATCATTGAAAAAGGCATCTTGCACAGTGCGAGCTGTCTTTTACTGCCGCTCGAGTAGATTTTTACTCGAACGGCAGCTTTCTCAATGCAGACTGGTAGTTTCTTGTCGCGAGTGGTCACGAGCATACGCGACCACTCGCAATGAGAAGCCTGATCTCCCCGCATTGAGACTCTCGCTGGGAGGTTTATTTTCCAGGCTCTCGATCGGCAACTTGATGTTGCTGATCACGAACGAGGAAAAAGTCTCGCTGGGATGTCATTTTGCTTGCTCGCGGTCGCCAACTTGATGTTCAGGACTGCAAGCAAGCAAAAATGACCACTGCACTACTCTAAGCTACGCGTGTTTGCACTGTGCTACGTGCAGTTCGCGTAGTGCGAAGTAGCGCAAACTTCGCAAACTACGCGAGTGTAGCGTAGTGCTTTGCCCATGGTTAGCTTAAACCTCGTCATTTAGACAGCATAAAAAGTGATGAATTTAATGCTTGAATTAATCTCAGCCAATGGTAATTAGTCCAGACTACAATCCAATGTAACGTTATAGAATTATTTACCTATCTGTAAAAAAAACAATATATTGTACAACTGCCCAAAGTAATTAGCTGAGGTTGAGATAAATGTCAAGATCAATTGTTTTACATTTTTCTTTTAGTAAACCTCCTAATGTGACAGATTCAGTTCTTTGATAGTGTATGTATTTCATCTTTATGTAAGTGATGCAGTGGTAAGGTGCTCTGCCCAATTTTACTATTGGAAACCAAATTCAAAACCTACTAATCCCTTTCGCTGCGTAATCTAAAACCATGTTACCAAATTCCATTATTATGTGGTCCTCTCTTTCTGATGGACCTTTTAGAGTTGTAAGGGATTGACAAATGATAAGACGATTTCCTAACCTTATGAGGACCTAAAACAAGGAAAATATTTCAAAACACTATAACCAAGATATCATTAATAATGACAGACTATGGTTACTTATCAACCTGCTTTTATCTAATCTTAGAGAATATGAATGTTCATCAAACACAATACAGCTCGAATCAAAGATCATCACACAAGAGAAACAACAATACAGAAATTCATAATAACATCTCTTAACGAGCCCTGAGTGAGTGGATAGGTAAAGAGACAAAGAGCATTTACAAATAAAGTCAATGCAAATTCCGAATAGTCATATGAACCTAGAAATAACTATAGCATGAAATGCTAATAGTCAGAAGAGCTACCCTCTGACCAGAAGAGTAAGCTGTGGCACCCTCAAAAAGGTATGAGGAGCAAAGTTTAAGAATCAGGATCAACAGCTAGCCAGTCAGCTAAGTAAGGAAAACAGCAACACAGCTCTTTCCTCTGTCAAAGTCAAAGTCTCTCTCCTAATTTAAAATTCTAGGAAATATACCCTAATTTACTAAAGATATAGCCTCCCATGTATCAAAATACAAGAGTTCACAAATCCGAGTGGACTAGGCCAGGGGGTGTCCGATCACTCCACTTCTAGTGCACCTGGCTCTCAACAGTTCCTCTGTCTTGAGAAAACCATTGTCATCTTCCTTCAGCAGATGAAACTCCGATAATCTCTTCTGCAGCTTGCACATGTCTCTGACTCGCTTTGCAGCTAAACCTTTCAGCACGATTATACACAAGAACACTTTCTACGGTAGGCAAGAAAATTCCATTAGTAACATTCATTACTTCCTCCACATAGCCATGGTCATTTGTCAGTAACTAATATATTTCTTTGCAGCCTACATTTTAGAAAGCAAATTAAACCTAAAAAACTCTTGAAGCCTGCTCTGTAGAACAGTAAAGTGTGCCTTTTTTATGAATAACAAATACACAATTAGTTAACAGTTCACAACAAAACTTCATTATTATTGCTCTATTAATGCTTTGCATTTCTCTACACATTATGTACATATTATTCATTTGCGTTTGCAGCCTACTAAAAAAACCACTGGAAATACTGATCTCTTTCCAGCACGCATTTGCGCAATTTCATGTTCTCTCCATTTTTAGTTTTTCTCTGTTAATTTTCACATAACTTTTGTTAATAATCCACACAGTGAGAAGTTTGACCCGAGCAGGTTTTATTTAGCAAAACCCTGATCCATCAATCCGCCTTTTGATGGCGACTTAAGCCATCATAAAAACCAAAAATCTGATTACCATCTGATGATACTACTTAGAAAGAAGTACTTTCTTCTCTTTCAACCTGACCCCATCTATGTCTTATACTATTTCATAGTAATTTTCTCTGCTGTCTTCCAACTCTATTTCTTGTCTCTTTCTCTAACTTGCTCTTCATTTGATCTCTAATGTTTGTTTCTTACACTTACAATACTTTTATTAATACCAGAGTTAATATTCCAGTAGCAATAGCAATTATTGACCTTAGTATTCTTCCTAGCAAGCTATTACCAAAAGCTGAAAACCAGTTACCCACAAGTTTCTCCCAACCATCATCATCCTTCAGTTCAGTTAAATCCTCCCGTAAATGCGTAATATTAGTAATATATCCCTTCAGATTCTTACTTTTGTCATGGATATATGTGCAGCACTGTTGGATTTTCAACATGCCACTGACACCACCCTCTTTTGCCAATAATACATCAAGAGCGATTCTATTTTGTAAAACCAAAGATCTCATATCCACCATTTCAGTATCAATCATTAAGAACCCACCAGTACTGTCTGTTGATAAATGATCAACCACTGTGGACAATTTTCTAATTTTATGCGAATTCAAAATTACTCCAACTGAAGGTATCAATGCTCTAAATATATCACCCGCAATTTCTGCAGCACTAATTCCCCTTTTATTCTGTGTTTGTCCACTCTTCTTTTAATTGATTCCATGACTTTTATCCATGTGACAGGCTTTCCTACTACACATAATGTATCGCAGGAAAAACAGGATTTGTATCACCTTTTTTTCGCCAACCCCCTGTAATCAGGAAAGTATGGTCTCATCCACTAGAACCAATGAAATAGTTAATATAGTCCTTTTTCTGCCTAAGTAAGCAAAGCTCTCCCCTATGATACCAATCTAGCATCATTGCAGCACTTGGTAGGCCCAACCTTTTTAGCCACCCTAATACAATTTGCAAGGGGGACGTGAAATGGATCAAGGATAATTTCCTGAGGAGGGCATCGTTAAAGCGGGAGAGCGAGGAGTTGACCAAACCCAGAGTTAGAGAAAATTTTCTCCTCCTGACCACACCCTCGATTGAACCTTATCTAATAATTGTAAGCCGCCCATACCACCGACATCTCCTTATTAGATTTAGGTTCAACATCATCCAGTACTCTTTAGGAGTCTTTCCTGTATGGGGGGTGCCAGATGAGTCAATTCCTTGCAGCTGCGATAACTTTTCAGAGCAGTCCCTTATACATTTTGTAATGTTCTGTGAACACTTCAAGAAGAGTAGAAAACTATACTTGGTCCCTATTCTAAGGGAAGCAGGCTTTATGCAGGTACGCCCAGCATTACTTCATTTACAGTTACTAGGGAGCACCAAGATAATCTTCGGAGTTGCTAGCTTTCTGGTCGCAGCTATGCGCACAAAAACCAGGAAGCTATCCCCGAAGGACTTGGAAGGGTGCCCTGACCATATTGTAGACTCTGTAAATATTTTTTAATTAACTATTCTTCTTATGATTACATTGCGAATGTATTGTTTTTGTATTAACATCTAAATTATTGATTGGATCTACATATCACCTAGACTGTTTTTCTTTTTAATTGTTTTAACTATATGAATTACACGATATGTAAATTAACCTTTTAATAACTTTTTTATAAATTGTACTGTATTGTTGCTTTTATGATTTTAATTAATCGAATAAAGCTGGCTTTGACTTGACTTGACTTGATCATTGCAGCATATGTCTCACCCTTTTTGTAATTTCCTTCTCGAAAAGCCCAAGGAGGGATATGGGACTTTTTCTTGTAACTCTGTCCCCTATCTTCGACTACATTTATAAATTCAATCTCTTCCTGACGCAAACTACAGGTCAAGTTATTAGGATGGGCATACACGGCATCTATTGTTTTAGTAGTATGAAAAAAGTCCCCAAAGTATTCTCCATTTTTCGCACTACTCACCATATTTATATTCTTCTTAATAGGTACGTCAGAAAAAACTAAATCAACATTTGAATATAAATATTGCAGACATCCTTTTTCATAAAACAAACTTGTTAGTACACTACACAACATTCCATAGGTTAATGGTGGTTGATGATAGGTCTCCCCATCAGAAACAGAAGACGGTAATTGCATGCACACATAGCAAACTCTTGCATCCATAGTATCCTCATACTCATACAACAACTTGGTGAAGACATTTAACACCTTCCATGCTCATGACGAGCTCAGCTCGTCATGCAGTACACTGGTTGTGTGCTTATGACGAGCTGAGCTCATCATGAACCAGGGAAATCTGAAAAGTTCAGCACCGAGCGGGAATTGCTGCAGCAGTCAAGGTGTTAACGAGAAATCATTAATGGAGTTATCTTGATGCAAATAATTTCTGGTTAATTTCTTAACATTAGTCTGTGGATCTTCCTTAAGATCTTCGACAACTATTTTATCATTCACCAGATCATTAGTAATAATACCCTTAATAAGATACATAAAATAAGGCACAATGACAATTAATGTTAACTAACAAACATCATTAGTCAAACCCTTATAAAGCAAGCGTTCATACATCTACGTTTAAAACCTTGATTTTGATATCCAGGCTCTTGAAATTTTTCCCTTGCCATTTTCTCTAAGAACTAAAATCAAATTCAAAAACTAAATGACTAAAACTAAAATTATATATAAAAAGTATGTGTATAGTTTATCCAAGCACTTCTTAAGCCTTCTTGCTTCTCCCCTCTCTTTTGTTTATCCTCTGCAACCTTTAACTGAGTTTCAGCCTAATTTTCTGCACTTTTCAGAAAAGCTTTTTCAATCTTCTGCACCCTATTTTTTAACACAGTTAATTTAGGGTGGCTTGTAAGAGATTCTGTGGCTTGATGCTGCAGCAGTCTTTTCCTCACAATGATTTTTAGGTTCAACTGCTTCAGCCACCACGTATGTCCATTCAGGTGCTGTGTATTTTGTTGTTCGTAATTCTTGCTATTTTTGTTCTCTGAACTGTATCTTCTTCTGAGTCACTTTGTTCTGATTGGCTCGATACTTCAATTATTGTATCTGGAACTTTCTTATTCAGACTGTATTTCAGCCTTTTCACTCCTTTTAGCCATATATCTCCTTTTTTTGCCTTTTTCACTTGCACAGAGTCACCAGATTCAAGACTCAACTCAAAACGTCTTTTATTTGATTCTTTTCTGACTTGCTCTTGCTATTGAATCAAACTCTTTTCTGCATCTGCATTGACAAGAGTCTCATGAGTCTCAGTAGCTGGTGCCCACTTTATTCAAATCTGTTTAGACTCTCTTTGGCTTGCAATCTGTTCTGGATTTCTTTGATCACTTTCTCTTCTTCCTTGAACAATTTCATTTGTTTCTGTTCTTTCAAGTGGACTTGGGACTCTTCTTGTGTAACTAGCATGAATCCAGTGCGGCAAGCCACCACACTTCACTGCTGTCGTTGTCACCAGTCTCACTAGATACCAGCGGAGATAGGTTGGGGTTTTCCATCTAGAATGCCCACCATGGTATATGAGGAATACAACAACAACAACAAAAAACCACACAAAAAAACAGTATCACTTGATATGGCCCATGCCAATGTGGTTCCAAACATGCCTTTCTCACATGTTTCTTCACTAAGACCCACTCTCCAGGGCTCAGGTCGTTTGCTTGTTCTTGCTGTGTTGTTGTTGCAACTTCTCCAACCTGATAAAACACAGAATGCACCACACCACCCAATCCTTTGCAATACCCAACACTAGATCATCAGTTATATTCATCAGTTGATTTGCTGGAACTATTGGCTGTCTCATCACTCTGCCCATAATGACTTCATTGGGCGATAATCCAGTATTTTTTATCAGGAATATTTTTCAAACTCATCAGAACTAATGTTAAAGCATCTGGCCATTTCAATTCTGTAGATGCACACACTTTGAAAGTCTTGACTTAATTGTACCATTTATTTGCTCGACCACACCTGAGGCTTCTGGTCGATAGGCACGATGTAATTTTGGCTCAATTTGCAGTGCTGCACAAATCATCTGAATAATTTCATTATTAAAGTGTCTTCCTCTATCAGTTTCTAAGGAGACTGGAAATTCAAACCTTGGTATTGTCTCTCAAAGTAGCAATTTAGGAACAGTTAGACCATCATGTCATCCTGTTGGGAAAGCTTCCACCCAGCGAGAAAACAGACAATCCACCACCAACACATATTTTAATCCATTACATGGAGGCAGTTCTATAAAATCAGCCTGCAATTGAGTAAATAGACCTGCTGCTTTTCCAATTCAGCCCCAACTGACAACAGTCTTTCTCCCTATATTTTGCTGTTGGCAAGTTATACAACTTTGGCAAAGACTTTCTGCAATAACCCAAAATTTGGGGTTGTACCATTTCTATTTGAATACCCTAATCATCGCATCTTTTCATACGTGTTAGACCATGGTACATTCTAGCCATTTGTGACAAAAGGCTGTCTTGCATTAATGGTCTTCCATCAGTATAAATCCACACTTCATCTTCAGCCCTATGTGAACAACTTGCCTTGATTCAAATGTCTTTTTGTTCCTCACTAGCTTCTTCTTGTAGTTGCCTAATCTCTTCCCATGTCTCCACAGAAGTAAACATCAAATGGCAATTTTCATCAGATTTCTGTGTACTTTTGTTAATCGAAATTGAATTTTGAGCACAAAATCGTGCAACCTGGTCTGCATAGCGATTACTATTTGTAATGTAACCATTTCCTGATGTATGTGCTGAACATTTTACAACTCCAATTTCTTTGGGCAATTGTAGTACAACCAATAACTCTTTCACATTATCTTTATTTCGAATTGGTGAACCAGACAAAGTCAAAAAACCACATTGCAAGCACAATTTTCCAAAATCATGGACAATTCCAAAACAATATTAACTATTAGTGAATATGGTTATTCTCCAATTTTTCCCAATGATGCATGCCCTTGTTAATGCAACCAATTCCAAAATGTGGGCTGATATCACTCCTTTCAAGGACCATAGCCACCATACAGACTGCATATTAAGCATGCAAGAGACCTCTTTAATCACTCAAGCATGATCCATCCACAAACATTACGCAATCTGATTCAGACAATGGTGTATATTTTATATCAGGGCTTGGTTTTGTACACAGTTCATTCACATCCAGACAATCATGATCAGCTTCATCCACCACTTCCTCAGAACTTGGAGTTGGTAACAAAGTAGCTGGATTCAAATGTGTGCATCTTGTCATGTTTTCAGCTCCCAAAATCACTCTTTCATATTTTGTCAACCAACTACTTATAAGGTGCTGTGTTCGAGTTTGTGTCAACAAGATCTCAACATGGTGTGGCACATACACTTTCAACGGATGTCCCATCACAATCGTCTCACTCTGTTCCAAACCCACACAATAGCAGCAACTGTTTTCAAACATCCTGGTAAAGATGAAGCCACTGAATCTAGTGTTGCAGAAAAATATGCCTCTGGAGAATGTGGTGTTCAATGCATTTGCATTAGAACTTTCACAGCAGAACAAAGCAAAATCCTTGTTGAAATCTGACATTCCTAATGCGGGTGCTCTACAAAGGTTGTCTCGCAATTCCTCAAATGCCTTTATGCACTCCCCATTCAATTGAATTGGATCGGTCACATCTTTGTGTCAATCTCTGTAATGGCTTGTTGGTCAGTGAGAAACCACTGATCCATTGTCTGCAGTATCCAACCATACCCAAAAACATTTTAACTTCTTTCTGCATTTATGGTGGATTCATTTGCAAGATCACAGTTATTCGATCTTGTGATACTTTCTTGACTCCTTTTTCAAATTTGTGTCCCAAATACAGAACTTCTTTTTGACTGAATTACAGTTTTGCTAGTGACACTTTATGCCCACCTACTGCCAAATGGTTCACTACAGCAATAGTATATGTTACACAGGCTTCTCTAGTCTTTGATGTAACATGCAAATCATTAATGTATTGCACCAAAACTGAGTGTTTTGGCATCACCAATGACTCTAAGTACTTCTTCAAAATCTGATTGCCCATAAAGGGGCTCTCTGTATACCCTTGAGGAACTCAGCACCATGCTAAAACACGGTCTCCAAACCAGAAAGCAAATAAATATTGACTATCCGGATGCAAGGGTATAGAGAAAAATGCTTGGCATAAATCAATCACTGTGAATTATTCTGTGTCACATGGAATTTGATAAAGAATCCCTGCAGGTTTTGGCACTATTCGGAAACAGTGTATCACTATCCTATTAATCTTCCTCAAATCTTGAACTATACTATACTTACAGCTTGGTTTTTTAATCTCCATAATAGGTGAATTACAAGGACTCCCTAGTATCACTCTCATAATTCCTTGTTTGATCAGCAATTTGATTACAAGTGTTACTCCTGCAGTTGTCTCAGGACTCATTTTGTATTGTGGCATGTTTGGAAATTCTGCACCTTGTTTGACTGAAATCTGAATAGGATCAAATCCTTTCATTAGTCCAATATCTTCCCTGGAAAAATCCCAAACATCAGTCAACCCTGTTGGCCCATTAGGATGTCTGGTGGACTTTAGTCCGCCCACCATCCTTGCAGTGCTGGGACCGGCCGCCAGATTTGCGGCAGTCCCACATTGCTAATTAGGATGCAATAGCCACCCTGGTGGTCGCATTCTGCATATTTGACATTGCGGCGGGTGCTGTTTCAGCAGCCCCTGTCTCAATGCCAAATGTACATGTTGCGAATTTCCATGCACAAGGTGGCAGGCACCTCCTGGTGACTGCCACCTTGTGCATGGGAATGCAAGGGGTTACCATGAGTACCCTAGAGTGTACTCGCAACCCCCCACTCCTCTGGGGGCCCGCAACGGGTCTCCAAAGCACATCCCCACCACCCTTTCCATGGCGGCATCGCTGCCATAGAAAGGCCGGTTACTGTATCCATCCTAATGTGGATGGCCGTGCCTGCTAGGCACCGCCACCATATTAGTGGCCAAGACTGCCCAGCTGGCAATCGTAACGATCACGACCAACGGTAAAGCAAGTCCGTCCGCCACAATACCCCGCCATAATAATATGGCGGGGTAAATCAAGTTGGGATTGCGGGCAGATCGCCACCTTCGGCCCGGCGGTAGTGATCCGCTTGCCATTATAATGACCCCCTGAGTCTCTCAACTCAACATGCAAATCCTTTTTCTGTAAGTAAAGGATATAAATCATTCACCTCTGTTGCTTACCTTGCCATCATCATTTTGAAAACCACATCCTCGTCCTTTGTATGAAATGCTATTCCATCTGGTGTACAATAGATGATGCAATTCATTTTGCATAGCAAATCTCTACATAGCAGGTTAACTGGACTTGTATCACACACCACAAAACCATGCAAGTCTCGAAAGTCTCCAATTTGTACCTTCAGTGGTTTTGTCACTGGAGTTTTAATCAAATGATTTGGAACACCTATGACTTGGATAGTATTTACAGAGAGGAGTAAGTTAGGGATTTCCACAGTTCTCACAGTGGAATGGGTAGTACCAGTGTCATTGCCTTTTACTTCTCCATCCACAAAAGGATCACACTGATCTACCTTTAGAGATGCGCCGTGCATGCACTCCTCCTCCCCTTATAGGCACCGTCATTGAGATGTATCTGAATCACTCTCCTGGCACTGCAGCCAATATTATGGAGCCATTTTGATTAGCTGATTCACCAGTATGAAAACCCACATTCGCACTGTATCTTTGTACTTGAGCATTCATATTCTCATTTGGCATTGTGGCTTGTGTTATTTCAACCTGTGTTAGCTGTTGTTGTTGATACTTGTTCATTTCAACCTGGATTTGTTGATTAAAATTCTGATTCATTTAATTATTCCCTAAGAAAGCATAACACTCGCATTTCCAATGTCCTAACTTGCTGCACACATAACGTAGATATTTCTTTTTCATATCCTCCTTATTACCTCTAACTCTTCCATTTCCATGTGAAGGAACACCAACATTTTCCATGACACTTCCCAATGCAGCAATCTGACTATCCTGAACATTCTGATTCTGACCTTTTCCTTGGAAACCTGTTTGAGAGAAATCTACAAAATTCCTACCTTTCTGTCACACTTTCATCTGAGCCCACATTAATTTTTGTTCAACTTCTTGTGTCTCGTTTCAATATCATCAATACAATATTTTGCATAACGCAATATCTCATCTATGCCTTTGCTTTGCCAACATATCAAATGTTCTGAATCATACTACTAATCTCCGGTTTCAATCCAAAGACAAACCTGTATACAAAATGTCCCAGATCTTTGTCAGTAATATTTTCAATACCACTGTACTGTTTAAACACTTGTAAAAGCCTTTCATAGTAAGCATGCACTGTTGCTTTCATTTCCCGAGTCGCTTTATCTATTTTTACCCAATCTGTTTCCTTTGGTGAAATATTTCCCTTCAACCCACAAATCAGCTGGAACCACAATATCAAACAAACCATCTATGTCCTTTGAAACTTTTACAAACCTCTTGACTTGTTTGTACCACTCAACAGTTTTTTCTCTCAATCTGGGGAACTCATTTGTTAAAGATAGTATATCCTGCCTTGTCCAAGGGACATGAACATAACCACCTCCTGGCACCTCTCTCATTGAATATATCATTTCAATTGTCATTTCTGTACCTGCTTCCCTCACTGGAAACAAGGATGAGGCCCCATGATTTGCAACCATTATTTCTTCCTTTTTAGCCCGTCTGCCTTTCCAACATTTCAGTTCACCTCATTGTCTCAATGTATTAATCAGCTCTTTGATTTGCAACCGCTTTCCTAAAACATTCAAACTCTCCAAATCTTTGTCACAAAGATCCAATCTATACGTTTTCTAAATTTTCATTGTAAACTCCATAGGTCTGTGCAACTTCAGAAAATATCTCATGTATTTCCACTTGAATGTATGGAGCATTTGGGATAATTCTCTTTGTCTTCCTGATATGGTCGAGGTCTATTTAACAATAATTGATCCAACAATTCATCATCAACTTCATTTGGATCTGGACACAGGTCTACAAAATTTTTCTTTTTCTCTTTAAACTTCCCTCCTTCCTGATTCTCCACTAACACAATTAGATATAATCCTTTACCTACTGATACCTCCTCCACTTCTTCATTTGAGTATCCCATTTTGCCTCTGAGTATCTGCTCAATGGATTTCTGTATTTATTCACAGACCTGTCTCTGTGTCTTTTGTAAGCCTCAAGTTCCCATTTCTTAAGCTGTGGTAAATTTAAATTACCTATGCGGAATTTATGCGGTAGAATTTAATAAGAATAACTCAGTCAAAAATAAGAGTCAGAATCCGTGGTATTTGAGGTTTTAAAAAGGGGTTTTATTCCTTAAAAAGGAATTGGTTTAAACCAGGCAATCATGTTCCATCACCACGAAGGTTCAGGAAGGGATAGACAATACTTTATTGACAGGTTATCATATATATAGTCAATGCATTACAGTAAGACATATGCAGGAGGCGTAACAGCTGAGAGAAACGAGATAAAGACATATGTACGTAACAGAAGGCGTGCATGAAGGCGTGTGCTAGACAACGTCACATGAAACGTATTACAAGTGGGTGGATCCATAAGTGAATCCTGCAGTGTCAGCAGAAAATATGTGGCAGAGATGCGCGCGCAGCAGCATGACGTGTGATTGACGTGGAACTGGAGGGTGAAGGGGACTTGACATTTAGCCCTACATGAGGAGACAGAAGTCTGGGGTGTCAGAACAACCTAATCCCAAATCATGTCTAGTATCTTGTGTTTGAGGAACTGTATTAACTGGAAGGAAAGGTCTCTCGGGCAGAGGCTATTCTATACTGACTGCTAGTGCGTGCATATGCGCCTACGTGTCTACATAATATGTGAGGGGCCATGGGCCTACCATGGTAACGGAAGCTTTGAATTACTTGCATGGAGACAGTGAGGCCGGGCCCTTTGCTCTGCAGCTGGGAAGGATGTTTTCGTAAACTACTAGACAGGAATGTATTTTCGAGGAGCAGAGCAGATAACTTGAAGGTTGAATTTAGTCTTGGCAGGCAAGGCTGGCCGAGCCTGGCACAGCTCGCCGCGCAGGGAGTAAGTCAAGGGTCAGGAAGCAGCAGGCTGCGGCTTTCAGAGACAGAGGGCAGAAAGAGGCTCGATGGCAGAAATCAGGGCCTAACTCGCCAGAGCTAGAAATCATGAAAGTGCACCACATAAAGACGTTGGCAAGGTACACTTAGGAACGGAATATCTGACCCATTCATGATGGATCTGAAAGAGGACATGTTAACGTTGGACGCAAATGTATTTGCGTCTTCATAGCTGGAAGAGGAGGGAACATACATGTACTTAAAGCACGTACATGGAGCCGGTAGGGTCTACGATAGGGGACACCAACTGACCATAAAATTCATATTACCTCATTCCCTCCTTGTCCCCTACGGACCCTTCATGATATATCAATCCTCATTAATCTATCAATCTGTTCATGTAACATCATTTGCTCTTCTTTCTTCTTACGGCGTTTTGAATGAGGACTTGAATGAGGAATACATGATGTGGCGCACAAGCCGCAAATCGCTGGCCCACATTGCAGACATAGGCAGCAACTAAATACTATGAGAAGGCCAATACCTAGGAAGGATAGGATTTTCCATCCCCAAGCTGACAACGTGGTCCAGAACCAACCGGACCAAGTCCAGGTGCCTGGATTCTGGTGTATCAGACTTGCAATCTTGTGAAGACGAGTGATGGCTTTATATACTGATGGCGCATTTTCTGGAAGGAAAACACAGCAGCTCGACCCGATGACCTTACAGGCTCCGCCCCTATCGGCCAGGATGACGTCAAGGACGAGACGATTTTGAAGAACAACAATCCGCATAGCAGACTGCTCTTCTGTTAAGTTACCTAGGGCGGAGGTAGTTTCATTCACTACTGCTTTGAGGGTTCTGGTTAATTTTCGTATCAGTTTACTGTTAAAGACAGCACCTAAGTAGGGGAAGAAACCTTTATTGAAGTCTGTATATTGTTCCCATGCCGTTTCAGTATAGTCGACATTCGGGAGATCTCTCTGTGGTCTATTGTGTACTAGATGGGTGTTTCTATGATAATCAGGAGGGGCTAGGAAAACAGGTGGCAGAAGGAATGCAATGTAACAGGTGCCATCCCAATCTAGAGGTAAGCGTATATATGCGGTATGACCACAAACGAAGTAGGAATGACGTGAAGCTTTAAACGCAGACTTGCCCTTATCACTAAATTCGATTACAGTAGTACATTTACTATGACCCAGGTGTACTGAACCATTCTTTCTGACACATAATTCACCTTTCACTGGTAGTACGGACATAGCAGGCAAGACTGGTTCGGATTCGGATTCAACATTCAGAATCATGAGGTTAAGCGTAAAGTTACCTAATCCATATACTTCATTTTCTAGATCAGTTCCTGTTCTTTTTGGTAGACCCTCCTTGTCAGGAAAACATACTTTATGCAGAACTGTGTTCAGATTTCCCCATATCCAGTTGCCCTGGTAAACTACGGAATCGGAATCTAGAGAGTTTATTAAACTAAACCATGCCCCACAGGAACCATTGTGTGTAAACGGGTACGGGAAGAGGGGCAGAACTCCCTTGTATTTCTGATAGGGAGGGAGTCGGCCACATATCCAACAATTGGTAGCATTGCTGGTCTGATGGGAATGATGTAACATACTAATGAATGTGTTGTTGCGCAGCGCAAGTCGGTAAGACAGTTCATGCGGGGGTAGTTCACTGAAAGAATGCTCGGCAGTGACATTGAAGGGAGAATGTGCACGCTTGAAAATAGGGTAGTAGATATGCAGCAGTATACTCGCAGCAATAATCAGAAGACTTAGAAAAAACATAACCAATAGTGTCACAATACAGTGGCTGCGAAGAGATTTACAATATTCACGTTTCTTGAGCTGTTTCTGTCTATCTCTCTCTCTATTGGGGTCTAGGGGATACATGTCAGAAAACTCGTTCAACCGATTCACCTAGGGGAGGACTTAAACAATTAAACTGTCTGACTTGCTAGACCTCAATTTAAGTCTGTAATTCTGGGAGGAAGTTTTCTCGACCAGGGGGAGTTTTGAGTCAGTCTGTGGAGGAGGGCCGGGCGGCTGAGAGTTCAGATCTGGAAGCAGTCCATGAAATTTTTTAATGTGACTCGAGTGAAGCCAGCCCTTGCGGCCCTCGACTTTCACTGCAGTCCTTGTGGTTAGAAGAACTAATTTCGGCGTCTGCCAACGGGGTTCGAGCGGACTTCTTCGGTCGAAGTTCCTGATGAATACGTAATCGCCAGAAACCACTTCATGGGGCTTCACCTCGGTGTTGTCGGGAAAGGCTGCAGCTACCTGTGAACGACAAGATTGTAGTGCAGACATCAAGGAGGCAAGGTAATCGGTCAGCATAATACAGTCAACATCAGTGATTTTTCTAGGCAAAGGCATCCCCCACATATTCGGTGGCCTACCAAAGACCACCTCATACGGGGATAGCCCTGTTCTGGAGTGTGCGACCATTCTTATATAAAAGAGCGCAACTGGCAAAGCTACTATCCAGTCGACTCCTTTCTCTCTACAGATCTTGGCAAGGCGAATTTTCAGAGTCTGATTATGGCGTTCCACAAGGCCTGCTGCCTCGGGATGTCGGACGCAATGGAACTTCCATTGGTAGCCGAGCAGGAGAGATACTTGCTTCATTAACTCGGACGAGAATGGCTGACCATTATCGGAGTATACGACGCGGGGCAAACCATATCTCGGGAAGAATTCACAAACCAGCTGCTTGGCAGTGGTCGGAGCAGTGTAATCTGGGACTGGATATGCTTCTGTCCAACGGGAAAGTGCACATACAACTACGAGGACATATTTGAATCCTCGACAACGTTCCATCATGATATAATCCATCTGGAGGACTTCAAAAGGGTGATCGGGAGGATGGAATCCACCTTGCTCTACGGGAATGCTTTTACCTGGGTTGAACTGACAACAAATCATGCAAGTACGCACTTTCTGTTTGGCTGCTGCTCGTAAATGTTTATTGAACCAGATGTTTTGAATACTGTCTAACATGGCTTTTTCTCCTAAATGTGCAGGACTATGTACTGTGTTAATGATTACTTGGACCATAGAGTCAGGGAGAAACCATGTAGATTTTCCCTTCGTCATCCATCCTTGATCTGTCTGGATCCCTCCTAGTTCAGTCCATTTCTTGATTTCATCTGGTGTAGCATGTGTCTGAATGTCAATTACATCTAGGGCGGGATCCCTAACTGTCATGCAATGTGTCGGTGTCTGGACTATTGTCTTTGTCAAGTCAGTTGCGTGAGTCTGAGCTGTATGCTTGGCTGCTCGGTCCGCAGGTCGTTACCCTGGGAAATGATATCAGTGACTTTTGTATGTGCTTTACACTTCATGATGGATATTGCTATAGGCAGATGTATTGCATCTAACAGAGTTTGAATAAGGGGGCCGTGCTGAATTTTGGCCCCGTGAGAAGTCAGATAACCTCTCTCTCGCCACAGGACCCCGAAGTCGTGTACGACTCCGAATGCATAACGTGAATCTGTGTATATGTTAACTCTCTTGTTTTTAGCTTGAATACAGGCTTGAGTCAGAGCGATGAGCTCTGCTGCTTGAGCTGACAGGGTATCAATACAACTTGTTTCTATGACTTCAGTTTCTGTCGTGACTGCATAGGTGGCCACTAATTCTCCTGTACTTGTTCTCATGCATGAACCATCCACATAAAGTGTCAGGTCTGGATCTGGTAATGGAGTGTCTGTCAAGTCTTGTCTGGGTTTCGTCGTAATAGTAATGACTGCAATACAATCATGTGCCAATGGATCTGTCCCATTTAATGGCAAAAGTGTAGCAGGGTTTAATGTGTTGCAACGTCTGATTTCTATGTGTGGCTGAAACAATGTCAATTCATAACCTGTCAGTCGTGCTATAGTCAAGTGCTGGGTCTGTGTTCGGTTTAAAAGAACTTCCACGGAGTGTGGAACTTGTACTGTCAACTGATGTCCTAACACTATGGAATCACTCTGTCTAATTGCTAGAGCTGTTGCTGCTACTGATTTCAAGCACGCAGGCAAAGCCTGGGCTACTGGGTCTAATGTGCTAGAAAAATAAGCACACGGTTTGTGTGATCCTGCTTGTTCTTGCGTCAGCACTGACAATGCAGTACCTTCGCGTTCTGTGACAAAAAGTGTAAAAGGCTTGCTGTAACATGGTGTCGCTAAAACTGGTGCTTGACATAAGGCTTTCTTTAAGTCGTCAAAAGCTTGTGTATGTTCCTGAGTCCAAGGGAGGGCAGTCGAAGACGCTGCCTCCTGGGTTGTCAACTGTATGAGTGGCTTTGCTAGAAACGCGTACTGAGGAATCCATTGTCTGCAGTAAGAAGTGAGGCCTATAAAGGCTCGTACCTCCTTTTGTGTCTTGGGCTGTGACATGTGTACAATTAACTGAATACGGTCAGGTGTTAGCTGTCTCCCCCCTTTGGACAGCAAGTGCCCAAGGTAAACAACTTGCTGAACACAGAATTGCAGCTTCGAAGGGGACACCTTGTGTCCCTTGTCAGCCAGGAAATGCAAAACTGTCAATGATGCTTGTTCACATTCAGGTTCGCTGCGGGCGGTGATCAGTAGATCATCGACGTACTGCAACAGGGCAGTGTTATCAGGCATGTGTATACTGTCTAGTTGTCTTTTCAGTGCTTGGCTATAGATGCTGGGGCTTTCTGTGAATCCTTGAGGTGCGCGTGCAAATTTGAAGCTTCGTTCATTTAAACAGAATCCGAAAAGGTATTGGCTTTCCGGGTCAATGGGGACACTAAAGAAGGCGTTCTTCAGGTCTATTACAGTAAAGAACGTTGCTTCAGAATCAATGGCAGTCAATAAAGACGAGATATCTGGGACCACGGGGTATTGTGGTACAATGCATTTATTTAATTCGCGCAAATCGATAACTAATCGATAAACAGGAGGTGCATTTGGATCAGTACGTTTAAGAATTGGAATGATGGGGGAGTTACATACATTGGAGTCGGTTTCTACAACCACTCCTTGTGCAATGAGCTCATCAATGATTCTCAGTAAAGCCGCTACAGCATCTGGAGGTAACTTGTATTGTCGAATTCGTGGCAAGACTACTCCTGGTCTGAGTGTGACTCAGTATGGTGTAATGTGCATACAACCTACATCAGTGGGACCTTGTGCCCATAAATGTGCAGGAACATTCTGTAGTCTGGGATCAATATCTCTCAACACATAGTGACCTTTAAAGTCACGGAGAAACAGTCTTACTCCTTCCGGAGAACAGCAGATAACAGCTCCTAGAGCTTTCAATGTCTTTATACCTAACAAGTTTTCTGGACATGATTTTGTTAGTAATAGATCTGTAGTACGTGTCAATGGACCAACTGCAAGGGGAAGTGGTTGCGATACTTCATTAATAATAGGCTTTCCTGAAAATCCAAGGGAAACATTCTGTGAGCCTGAGAGGGGTGCCCCTGGAACCTCATCGTGACTGATAGTTGTCCTGCTTGCCCCTGTATCAATTAAAAACTTTCTGTCTTTCCCTAATACTTGACTATGTACATAAGGACCTTCTTGATCTACAGGAACCTCTATAAGAGGCAAGCCAACTTCCCTCTCTAGGCTGTTTCATGTGTATCGCTGATAGTCGGGATAATCATTTTGTGCATACTGGTACATCTGCTGTGTCGTGTTTTGTGTTGCGGTAATGGGTTGTGGTTGTGGGACTGCCACGGTCTGTACTGGCTGTTGTGAAGCTTGCATAGGCTGGATATTCTGTGGTACTTGTTGTTGGACCTGGTCCTGTCTAGGAGGACGCGGTCTCTCTTTAGTTTTACCTGTAGAGATATTGTGTTTCAAAACTGCGCAATCGTTTATATAGTGACCTGGCTGTTTACAATAGTTGCATATCCCTTTAACAGGAGCTGTTGAATTATGGGACTGTGTCTGACCCTTTTTCTGACCGTCAGCTGGAACTGACTGAGCAACTAACATTTTCATTTTCGTGTCTTTCATACGTCTTTGTTCGTGTTCTTGTTCCTCTCTAATTCTGTTCTGGTGGTACTGTAACATTTGTAACATTTGTGAAGGCGTATTAGCTTGCCATGTGCTCTCGACTTTCAGAACACGATTCTTAACTTGGGGCAGAGAATTTTCGACCAAATTAGATACAAAAAGATGTGGATATGACTCGCTACTTGGTTTCAAGCCACTATTAATAACAAAACATTTCTCAAAACGGGAATAAAAATCACTAGTGTCTTCATCGTGTTTCTGTTTGCAGGCTGAGATTGCATCCCAGTCTTCCTTTTTCGTTGCTAACAAACGTGGCAATACTTGTACTAACAATCCTGGTAATGCTTTAATTTTGTCCCCGAGCCCTAGGCCTGGGGTTCTAGTATTTTCTTCGTCCTCTAATGCAGCCCAATCAATCTTTGCTTCCCCCACCTCCCATTCTTTTTCCTTGAGTTTCTCGTAAATACCGGCAGGCAATAATACTTTTAATATTTTCATGATGTCGGGATAGGTGTAATCACCCATGAGTAACATGTCTTTTATTTCACGGTGAAAACCTGCTGGATCTTTGTCATGGCTGGGCACTAGTTTCTTCATTTCTAATAGTTCCATCTTTGTTATGGGCGTGTACACAAACACGCGTCTAAAGGTATTATCATCATTCTTGACTGGATGTACTTCTCACAAGGGATTCTGTCTGTCTATGTAATACATTTTTCTGTCTACTGGTGGAGCTGGATCAAACCGCGGACACAGGAAGGCACTATATCTGTGCCGATGTTCTAGAATTATTTTGATTAAGTCGGTACCTAGACCTCTCCATCTATTCATGAGTAATTCTATCAATATATCAGGTAGGGGACCTGGATCAGAATGTTGGCTTTTATACAATATAAGGAGATGCTGAATCATGTATATTCCGGCTAATTTCTGTTCATCAGGAGAAAGATTTAAAAAGGTTTGTACTAATGCGTCATCATTATATTTATCAGAACTGTCAGCCCATTGTCCTGCTGACCTGGCTAATTCTTGTTCATCCATAGAATTGAGTACATGGTACCCCATTCGTTCTTGAAGTATTTTATCGGTAGCCTGAAATAAGTGTTCAGGCGTCTTCGGGTTTAACATGGCAGCTTGGAAAAGTCTCTTACTTTCTGGGCGTACCGGACGCATTGAATTATTAAAAGGCCTTCCCTTACTATCATTTCTCTAGCCGGTAACTGTAATGATCCTGTTGCCGTTTCTGGTGTTTCCTCCTCCTCCGAGGATTCAGTCTTATCTGCTTCTAGCTCTCTTTCGGGCCGTGGTCTTTCATGTATTTGTTCTACTGCTTTTCGGATCCTTCGGCACATATTTTCTATACTATTCTGTTTATCATGTTTTCCCTCCGCTATATTCTGACCCCATTTATTAAGTGCTTTCATTTCTTCCTGGTCTACACCAGGCCTGTCTTGGTTTCTTATCAAGCAGTTTATGAAAAAACGTAATATCATTTTCTGAGTGTCAACTTTCTGGTATGCTATGGCATCGCCTATACTTTCAGGACCTTCCCCCGTCTGAACAAAGTGATATATTTTGTCTAGATGATCAATCATTCCTGGTAATATCATTAAATAGTTTGCAACTCGTCGTAGACGTACTGATGATAGCATCTTTCTGTCATCTTTACCGGGTACCGGATCATATCTACAGTCTGTAAGAGGCTCATTAAGTATGTCGTAACCCGCTGTTTGGGGTGTACATTGGTGTGCTAAGTCCCTATAAGTCAATCGATGTGCTGGTGGTGGCGTTTGAAAACCTCCTGCGGCACCTCCTGAGGTGCCAGGTCCAAAAGGATTTGTTGGGTGAATGGTGGGGAGAATAGGTGCAGGAAGAAGCGGAGGAATAAGCGGAAGAGGTGGAGCGGGAGGAGGGGTATGTCATTGCAGAGGTGGCGGTAGATTATCTCGGGGTGGAGTGCCGTCAGCAGGTGGTGTGTGTGGCGGTGGAGCATTAACATATTCGAGGGCTACATCGTCTAAATCGGAAGAAAGGAAAATGTCCTTTGCGGTCTTGTGGTGTAATTTTGTCGGGAGTAATGGAGGTGGCAGGTCTTTTGGTACTTCCGGGTTGGCCTTAGGTAAACCCTCAGCCAGGAGAGGATACATACCATTCATAAGAGTGTTTCGTTGTCTGTCTACTTGTTCGGTTTTTTACTCGTATACCTTCCTCAACTAATACGTTTTCTCGGGCTTTTTCTGAATCCTCTCTACTTTTCTTTTCGAAGTGCTTTCTCTGTGCGTCTATGCGATTCTTTACGCCATAATTCAATGGCATCTTTCTGTGACTGTCTGGCTTTCTTTTTCCATAATGCTTCTTCTACTCTCATGATGCAATCGGCATCCCATGTCCCAGCAGCGGGCCATCTCTGATTCTCTGCTAAATCTTTGGTGTAGTCCATCCACAAATTGAGATATAATACGGCATCTAGGCCAGGCTTATGGTACATAAAGTACCCTGGAGTGTCCCTAGGTGGAATAGGAACAGCTTCCTCTAGTATCCCTTTTCTAGTTTTTATCTGTCTTAGTTTAGAGAATAACGGCATCTTGAACCTTACTATTCGATACTTACTTGGATTTGAACACAATTAATACAATAACCACGATAATGCAGATCGAACAATCATTCATACCACAACATTAAAGCACATTTGAAACATTTAAGAACGAACAATAATAATTAGAATAAAACTAACTACCTTCATACTCGATATACTGCTAAACAGTACAGATACACCGCTACAACAGTGCAGACCGGATATACTGCTAAACAGTACAGATACACCGCTAAAACAGTGCAGACCGGATATACTGCTAAACAGTACAGATACACCGCTAAAACAGTGCAGACCGGATATACTGCTAAACAGTACAGATACACCGCTAAAACAGTGCAGACCGGGTCTGTGTACCCAAACCCGTCTTGACTGGCACAAAATAATGCGCTCGTCTAGATGCGTCCCCAGCAACGGTACTCACCGGGAAGCACGGAACAGAAGGCCTCGGAAACTCGACACTGGACTCGACTCGACTAGACTCGTGACGTAGGTACTTCGGAACTTCGGAACCTGGTGGGCCTCTGAATACCTCGGACTTTGTTCTCTCAGCTAGGCTCTGGTCGGGATCCTCCGCACTCCTCACCGCCTCGTCTGGGTGTCGATCGCAGCCTCAGTCACCTCCGTTGGCCTGAGGGAGATACAGGAAATCCTGCGGGTACGCGTAGTTGTCCGTCCGGCTGTGGCAGGGCACCGGGCCTGCAACGCACCTCCGGCGCGTGGGGTGGGGGAGGGGTCCCTGTTCGGGCGCCAATTATGTGGTAAATTTAAATTACCTATGCGGAATTTATGCGGTAGAATTTAATAAGAATAACTCAGTCAAAAATAAGAGTCAGAATCTGTGGTATTTGAGGTTTTAAAAAGGGGTTTTATTCCTTAAAAAGGAATTGGTTTAAACCAGGCAATCATGTTCCATCACCACGAAGGTTCAGGAAGGGATAGACAATACTTTATTGACAGGTTATCATATATATAGTCAATGCATTACAGTAAGACATATGCAGGAGGCGTAACAGCTGAGAGAAACGAGATAAAGACATATGTACGTAACAGAAGGCGTGCATGAAGGCGTGTGCTAGACAACGCCACATGAAACGTATTACAAGTGGGTGGATCCATAAGTGAATCCTGCAGTGTCAGCAGAAAATATGTGGCAGAGATGCGCGCGCAGCAGCATGACGTGTGATTGACGTGGAACTGGAGGGTGAAGGGGACTTGACATTTAGCCCTACATGAGGAGACAGAAGTCTGGGGTGTCAGAACAACCTAATCCCAAATCATGTCTAGTATCTTGTGTTTGAGGAACTGTATTATCTGGAAGGAAAGGTCTCTCGGGCAGAGGCTATTCTATACTGACTACTAGTGCGTGCATATGCGCTTACGTGTCTACATAATATGTGAGGGGCCATGGGCCTACCATGGTAACGGAAGCTATGAATTACTTGCATGGAGACAGTGAGGCCGGGCCCTTTGCTCTGCAGCTGGGAAGGATGTTTTCGTAAACTACTAGACAGGAATGTATTTTCGAGGAGCGGAGCAGATAACTTGAAGGTTGAATTTAGTCTTGGCAGGCAAGGCTGGCCGAGCCTGGCACAGCTCGCCGCGCAGGGAGTAAGTCAAGGGTCAGGAAGCAGCAGGCTGCGGCTTTCAGAGACAGAGGGCAGAAAGAGGCTCGATGGCAGAAATCAGGGCCTAACTCGCCAGAGCTAGAAATCATGAAAGTGCACCACATAAAGACGTTGGCAAGGTACACTTAGGAACGGAATATCTGACCCATTCATGATGGATCTGAAAGAGGACATGTTAACGTTGGACGCAAATGTATTTGCGTCTTCATAGCTGGAAGAGGAGGGAACATACATGTACTTAAAGCACGTACATGGAGCCGGTGGGGTCTACGATAGGGGACACAACTGACCATAAAATTCATATTACCTCAAAGCTCTTCATACTGCAGAGGTTTAGGATTTGGTCTCATTTCATTCATTTGATGTCTCAGGTTTTCTCACATTAAAGATACCATACTCTGGAAATGCCATATTCCTATCTCCTTCTGTATATTTCATCCAATTTTCCAACCATGTACGCGTGTGATATCTCCTTTCTAAGGACATAAAAGAAGCAAGCATACCCTCAGGCGGTACAGGAATCCCCTCTCTAATAGGGATAGGCTCATCCTTTCTAAACAAGGCCTTCAACAATTTTAATAACCTAATTTTGTTTTGTTCGCTACACTAAAACCCAAGCAAAAACTAAAAATGTCTTCAATATTTACACAAACGCTATTCGTTCACAGTGACCAATAACAGCGCGATTCACACCAACCAACCAATAGCAGCACAGCACTCTTTGCGACGATTCACACTAGCTGACCAATGCCAGTGCGGTTCTCTGTGATGTCAATATAACTCCTGCGACTGATCCTCCCTTTACAAAAAAAATCAGCAGTAAATTAAAGAGTTTTCTTAAAAGACAAACAGGATTAGAACATATAAACAAACCAGCCTGTCTGCTCCACTTAAAGAAAAATAGATTCATTCACTCCAAGAATTCTTTCACTACAGGCAGAATCTCAACCTGTATTATTCTACTCTCAGTCAAGTGAAAGTTTCCGGGACTTCTTCAGCTGCGCTTTCTAAAGGTACTCAAATAAATCCCCACTATACTAACTTTAAAGTTCCCTGTGAAATACTAGCAACGCAACTAATGTTCAGTACCACATCAACAGCAGACAACGCAATACCAGTGTATGCCAAATTAAGACCCGCCATTAGCCTAAATATCCTGGGATCTTAGGCCACTTCGGACCCCTTACTTAACTGCATTAAGGTCAATGGTGGACCACAACATATAACAGAAATACACAATAATAATAACAAAAATTATCAATTCCGTCCTAATCAATTGCCAATTTTATCAATCTGACAATCCAGTCTGCTACAAAAAACTGATGCAGCGGTAAGGGGTTTAGCCAAATTTTACCATTAGAAACCAAATTCAACACCTACCAGTCACTTTCGCTGCGTAATCTAAAATCATTTTACTAAATTCCATTATTATGGGGTCCTCTCTGTCGAAAGGAACTTTTAGAGTTGTAAGGGATTGACAAATGATAAGACAAATTCCTAACCTATGAGGACCCAAAGCAAGGAAAATAATTCAAAACACTATAACCAAGATATCATTAATAATGACTGACTCTGGTTACTTATCAACTTGCTTTTATCTAATTTTAGAGAATATGCATGTTCATCAAGCACAGCACAGCTTGAATCATAGATCATCACACAAGAGAAACAATAATACAGTATTTCATAATAACATCTCTCAACGAGCCATGAGTGAGTGGATAGGTGAACAGACAAAGAACATTTGCAAATAAAATCAATGTAAATTCAGAATAATCATATGAACCTAGAAATAACTGAAGCATGAAATGCTAATAGTCAGAAGAGCTACCCTATGGCCGGAACAATAAGCTGGAGCACCCTCCCGAAGGTATGAGCAGCAAAGTGAAAGAATCAGGATCAGCAGAACAACAGCCAGCTAGTCAGTTAAGTAAGTAAACAGCAACACGGATGTCTCCTCTTGCAAAGTCAAAAAATTCTAACACAAAAATAGTTATACCCTAATTCACTAAAGGTTCATCCCCCCATGTATCAAAAAGCAAGAGTTCACAAACCCTATTGGACTTGGCCAGGGGTGTCCGATCACTTCACTTCCAGTGCACCTGACTCTCAACAGTTCCTCTGTCTTGAGAAAACCATTGCCATCCTCCTTCAGTAGAGGAAACTCTGATAATCTCTTCTGCAGCTTGCACATGTCTCTGACTTGCTTTGTAGTAAAAACGTTCAGCACGATTATACACAAGAACACTTTATCCGGTCGGCAAGGAAATTCTATTATTAACATTCATTACTTCCTCCACATAGCCATGGCCATTTGTCAGAAACAATTGAAGGACAAAATACATTGTATTGAAGGACAAAATACATTTCTTTGCAGCCTACGTTTTAGAAAGCAAATGAACCCTAAAAAACTCTTCAGGCCTTCTCTTCAGAACAGTAAAGTGTGCCTTTTCGTCTTGGAAAAACAAATACACAACTAGTTATCAGGTCACAACAAAACTTCACTATTAATGCTTTTCATTTCTCTACACATTATGTGCATATTTTCGAACAGTTACTGAAAAGGAATGTCTCTTTTAAAACTTGTGGCTTCTATCATTATTTTCTTTGGCTGTTATTTCTGCATTAATCATTTGCGTTTGCGGCCAACTAAAGAGAACACTGGAAATACTGATCTCTTTCCAGCAGGCATTTGCACACTTTTATGTTCTCCCCATTTTTTGTTTTTCTCTGTTAATTTTCACACAACTTTTGTTAATAATCCACACAGTGAGAAGTTTGATCCGAGCAGGTTTTATTTCGCAAAACACTGCTCCATCATAAGTTAATTTAGATATTCCACAGCTGGGGTGGGTAGAAAATTGTGATTTATTGGAAGACACAGAGGCTAATATTATGCATAACCTCTTTGATGCCACTCAGACAGCAGCAACTAAAACAATAAACTTAGAATAGGCATTTCAACAACAATCCACTACAGTATATGTTTCTGAAACAAGCAGCCATCTTCCTTCTTTTTAGCTGCGATTAAAAAGAACAGTTCCTTTCTTCTCACACTTCAACTTAGAATGCGACCCAAGCTTCTCCAGTCATCACAACTACTTCCTGTAGTCATTAAATCCTGAAGGTACAAAACACATATTAAAGAGTGAGTATCTCCAATAGGGTGGGATAATATTGGCTTCAGTGTCTTTAATAAAATCATAATTTTTGACGAACCCCTGCTGTGAAAAATGTGAATTTTATGCAGAGGCCAATATTATGTATGTTCCAAGCCTTGCTATGATATTCATCACAGCACATTCCACTGGCTTGAAATATTATTTCTTAAACTCAGAATCTGAAGACCAATCTGCTGCCGCCAGAACACTTCCTAAACTCCCCTCTGTTATCAGAGCTTTAGATGCTATAGTCTCTCTAGCCGAATGTGCTCCAAATCGGGTATCTTCCACTACAGCCTTCATCCTAACCTTTTTAGCCCACCTAGACAGAGTAGGAATACAAACAGGTTCATGAAGAAACCCGAAAGAAATCAACAACTGAGTATCTCCTTGGTCCCTTAACTCCTTCGGTCCTCATGACGAGCCCAGCTCGTCATGAATCACAATGGATCTGTGCTCATGACGAGCCGGACTCGTCATAACGGCTGCGCGCTGCCCACGCGAGTTTGATTCCCCGCCTGTGCGGGCGAATTAATCAGTGGGTGGGGTCGTGACTCCACTGAGACTCATGACGAGCTGGGCTAGTCACGAGCACCGCGGCGCCGCACTCACCCTGCCCGCACGGTGGGGGAATTACCCCTGCAGCAAAGGGGTTAAATTCACTCCTGCAAACATCTCCAAACTTTGATACAACATAGTCCTAGACATAGTATTAATTATTTTCCTAACATTAAGACATACACCCTCTGGTAAATAACTAAGTGACAATGCCCCTAATATCTGATACCCTTCTAAAAGATATTAAACAAAGAAGCATGGTGTTTGGATAAGATCTTTTTGTGACTTAGTTTTGTTCTAGAATAGAATTTAATGACCATTGCTCTGCATTGGATTCCTGAGAACAGATGATGTGAGAGCTTGTGCCGGTTGGGTAGATGAGCTGTTTAACCTGTGCAACTTGAAGAATAAATCTACTTATCAAGGCCTACGTTTTCCTGCTAATCATTTTATATCAAGAATCTACTTTTTAACACTGACGACGATTGGGTTTCGTTATAACAGCTCAACTCCAACATCCCTGAAGCAATATGCTGAATTCCATGATTTCCATTGACTGTTTCACCAAGTAAGACTGTTAATGTTCTTTCTTGCTAAGTGGCGCTATATATATGCTGGACTATCGAGCATTTAACTTTGAAATTGTAAAAGATTGCTGGAACCTGCTATACTCTCATGCTGGAGATCATATAAACCTTTAATGTTGATCGATTTGGCGTGAAATGTTATAGCCGAGTGTTTCATTCTTTAAGTTAAATCTCTCCTCACATCTTTACAGCCTAAGACATTTTAAAGGAAACAGGAGAAAAACTTCATTGTATTGCTCACTGTTGAAGTTTTATTTAATTTTCCATCAGTGTTCCCTCCCCACGCGCCATTCCTTTCCCTGTCTTCATGCTGAAGCCATTGTTCTGCTCGTGTCTTCATCAAACGTCATCAAAATAGAGTAGAAAGGTAACCCTGCTTTCGGCACAGAGATATCTTTGCAGCCTACGTGATTTACTGAGCGGCCATCTTGAGTGTATTCCACAGACTCTACTGTTGCGTGCATCATCTGTGATGCACACACATTATTTTAAAGCTCGTACAGTCTTTAATTGTTTCAAGTACTTAACAAAATAAATTTATTTTAATTCAGCTTTGGTGGAACACATCATTTTAAAGCGTCATGTTTTCTACGAATTTTAGGAGAAGGTGTGCAGAGGGTGAAGTTTCACACTTTTATTAGTATTATACTACAAATACTACTGCTCTGCACTCTAACGCTGACACGCACAGCGTGTCTGAATGAAGCGTGTCATCTTCTCTGCTCCAATGCTGACACACACAGCTTGAAACAATATTTTCACTCCAACGCTGACACGCACAGCGTGTCTAAATAAAGTGTGTCCTCTTCTCTGCTTTGACGCTGACACATGCAGCTTGACACTATATTTTCACTCCAACACTGACGCACAGTGTGTCTGAATGAAGCGTTTACTCTGCTCTGAACGCTGAAAAGCACAGCTTGGCATACCTATGTTAATGTGTCCTCTGTTTTATTTCAACGCTGACAGGCACAGCTTCACGCATAACCATTTCAACTGAATGGCGTGTTGTATGTTATGCTTCAACGCTGACACGCAAAGCTTGTTTTTTTAGTGAAGACATATTTAAATTAGTACTTCAATCTATAAACTCTATATTCACGCTGACATACACAGCTTGTTTCTTTAGTGAAGTTGCATTTATAGTAGTTTTGCAACATTGATTTACGGTTTGTTTATTAGAATTCTGTCAACGCTGACACGCACCTCCTTTATCTTACTTCAACGCTGACGCAGTCTCTAATTTACTTCAACGCTGACACATACACCTTGTTTTCTCTTATAAGTCCAACGCTGAGACTTGCAGTTTATGTCATTTATTTTTTTATTTATTTATCTCCTCTTTTCTTCTTCCAAAACATGCAAAATGTTACTGAAGCTCCTTTCTTTCTACAATCACCAGGAGATCTGACTATCAAATGGTCCAATTGGAAAAAAGTGTTCAAACTTTATGCACATGTTTGTGGCACTTCTCTTAGTATTGAGAGAAAGACAGCTTTACTTATGCACTACTTAGGATCAGAAGGGCAGGACGTCTTTGATCATCTCGCTGATGTTCCTGATAATGTAGCAGCAGACATGAATGAATTTGAACTGTGTATCTACAAACTTGAAGCCCAATATTTACCTAAAGTTAGCACAATTTTAGAGCATAATCATTTTGGTAGGCGTATGCAAAAGGAAGGGGAAAGCATTGAAAACTATGTGACTGATCTGAGGCGTTTAGCTTCTACTTGCAAGTTTGATGTCCTCATTGAAGAGCAAATACATGATTAGTTTATGCTTGGGTGTGTCTCTGAAGAAATACGAGACGAACTGTGGCTTAAAGATGAACCTACATTGGATGAAGTCTTATTTATAGCCGAAAGAATTGAACCTTCTCTAGAATGTGTCAAGGAAATTAAGAAATAATTAAATAAGGATGTTAGTAAAGATATTTCAGTAGTCAATTCAAATGTATTTAAAGTACTTCACAGACCTAATATCAAATTTGACAAAGAAAATACATGTTATAGATGTAATAGTTCAGGACATTGGGCTAATGACAAAGCTTGTCCGGATTTAAATGCCTTTGTGCACTTATTGTAAAACAAAAGGTCATTTTGTAAGTGCTTGTAGAATCAAAGCTGCCAAACGAAGTGTCAATGAAGTTTCTCATGACAATGACAATGTTCAACATGATTTTGAATGTGGAGAGATTGTGGTTCAGGTTGGTGGTGATGGGCCTTTAGATTTCATTCTTGTGGAAGGTGACAAAACGAAAGTTTTATTTGACTCTGGTGCCAAAATTACCATTGTTCCCAACAAATTTTTTAGTGATAATCTAAGCGCCAAGATTAATCTTTTGAATCCAGATATTTGACCTACTGCTTATGGTGGAGATCCCATAGAGTTGAGAGGGTATTTTGTGGGTTTGATCAAATATGACCGAAGGTTTGCTTCTGGTAAGATCTATGTCTCCAAGAAAGGTGACAGTATAATTAGTTGGTGGCATCAGAAGGACCTAATTGTCATGTAAGAACCTAATAGCAGTCCTCCCATCATTGTTAAGGAAACTGTAAAGTCTGTACATAATTCCTCTATTTCCACAAATCAATCATCACTACAAACTCAATTAATGGAGGAATATCCCCAAGTATTTGGGAAAAGGTTAGGGTGTCTCAAGGGCTATTGTCATGGGATAAGATTAGTTCATCGGTCTGTTCCTGTATCTAGTAAAGTATGGAATGTTTCTTTTACTGTAAGGGATGAAATGTTGAAGGAATTACACAAACCTAAATCTCAAGGAATCATTTAGGAGGTTGAAGGAACTTCATGGTTGGCTCCCGTTGTGGCAGCTAGAAAGGCAGATGGGTCCCTGAGACTGTGTGTGGACCTTAGGCAACTTAATAAATGTGTTCTGGTAGACAAATATCCCCTCCCTAACATTTCTGAAATTCTGAGCATGGTACGTGGTGCGACATTTTTCAGCACAATCGACTTAACGTCCGCGTACCATTAGATCTTACTTGATGAGTCTTCCAAAGAGTTGACTGCATTCGCAACACCATTTGGTACCTTTAGATTTTAAGGCTTCCATTTCCAGCTGTTCCTTTGTGTCCGACCACCCCGTTTTTCTGACATCGGAGCCAGCGTAGACACCCACAATACCCAGGACAGACACACGATCCCTCCCTAGCATTTTGGGGCATTTCATTGCTTTGGGGGTGATTCAGATACCTGTGGCCGATTCTAGGGCCATTCATTCATTGTGCCCGGCCGAAATTGACGGCGGCCATCTTTGATTGGGCTACATTGACTCGGCGCTCTAGTCTCAGGTATAAAAACGGTTAGTCATGACTCCGCGCAGCGGACGCGCACAGCGGGCGCGCCTGAATCGCGCCGGAGTCACGCCAGAGTCCAGCCCGTCTGCGCCCGTCCGCGCACAAACGGGTGCAGGGGCTGGGGCTCCTGGCTGCAGGCTTTCGTACACACGGGATGCTTTATACCACCTACAGAGGGGAACCCAGTCACTGGATCCAACCACGCTAGCCTTACTAGAAGAACTCTCTATTCGCCGTTCATGTAGCAGTAAGTCCACCTCCCATTCCCTTACCCTGAATCTGGCTAGTCTAAACACCAGATCACTGCAGTGCCATAGTCTTGAGATTTTCACCTTACTCCAAGCTGGAGAAATCGATGTTTTAACATTGACTGAGACCTGGCTCGGGGAAAACTCACTACCAGACATTATAGCAGCAGTTCCATCAGGTTATGACATACACTGGCATAATCGCGCAGGGAATGCCCGTGGGGGAGGAGTAGCTATACTCTTTAAGAAAAACCTAGCTGCAATTAAAATCTTGACAGAAACAGTGGACCTGGCCGACATGCTGGCAGTGAAAATTATGTTTGACAATTTGTGTTTAATCATCCTCACTGTCTATCGCCCGCCAAATTCCACCTCAGCCTTTAACGACCTATTTATGGCCAGCATATCGGATATATGCTCACGTTATAAGAACATAGTAGTCACGGGAGACTTTAATCTACACTGGGACGAGGAGAAAGACATGCTGTTAAAACAACTAAAGTTACCGTTGGTGATTTTGTAAAGATCAAAAAAACTGGGTTCTGTGCTTCTGGTTCTAAGTTTTCAAAACCCTTTGAAGTAATCAAAGTTTTTGACAATGCTGTAAAAACATCTGATCATAGGGTATGGAATTTGAACCGTGTTACTGTGTGTAAAGGTAAAGGTGTTCTAGACTACTCATTAGGAGTTCTGACTGATGGGACTGTTCCTGTTGTACGAAGATCTTGTAGGATTTCTCGTAGTCCTTCATATTTACATGACAATGCTACTTGAACTTTGCTTGTTTTATTAATGCATAAAGGAGGGAGATGTGTTGTAATGTTTCTTATTTATTTATTTACTTCATTTTAGATAAAATCTTTTTGTGACTTAGTTTTGTTCTAGAACATAATTTAATGACCCTGGCTCTGGATTAGATTCCTGAGAACAGATGATGTGAGGTGAGAGCCTGTGCCAGTTGGGTGGATGAGCTGTTTAACCTGTGCAACTTGAAGAATAAACCTACTTATCAAGACCTACGTTTTGCCTGCTAATCATTTTATATGAAAAATCTACTTTTTAACACATGGTAAGTTTATACAATACATTTTTTAGATCTGAGAATTCATTCTCACTCCACTCAGCCACCGTCCCTAAAACCAAATCAACATCCCATAAGGTAGAATATGTTGGTCTTGGAAACTTCTTTATACTAACACTTCAAGGTAATCTTTTCACCACATCTTGCTGCCCCATTGGCAGTTCATCCACCAACTCAGGACCTGCTGAGATTGCCAGTCTACTCATATTTACTGAACTATAAGAACTTCCTCCTAAAAACACCTCAGTCAAATAATTACCCACACTAACCACAGGGGCCAATATGGGATCCATATCCCGGGAAAAACACCAAAATACTCATCTTTTCCATGCCAATTTGTATGCCTGTGTTGTTCCTGGAGCCCAGGAGACCTTAATAAGCTTTGCAGCTTCTGATATTATCCCCGGCACCTTCCACACTCTCCCAAAATGAACCATCCCTTCAACTGCAATTGATCCCACAGTAACAGATCATGACTCTCTCCTGCAGGATTCACTAACTGGAAGAAGCACTGGATTCTCTATTAACAGTTCCATCACATCCGGAAACCACATTGGGGATGCCCAAAAAGGAGCCAGTAGTAACAGCTCTGCTGACTCTCTCCTTGACTTCAACAGCAACCTCTGAATCAGAGCAAATGGACAGAAAGCTTAACTGTGATCTACTCCCCATTGCTGTAGGGAACCCCACTGCCCCTGGATCTGGCCTCCAGCTGTGAAACCTGGGAACATATGCATTCAAAGCAAATACAAGGAGATGATGGATGGAGCGCTGAAACTTTTCAGACACTCACCTGACTCACAGATCTGGCATGAATCCATCATTGTTCTTTAGCTCACTTCACCACCCCACAACAGACACAGCTATATGCAAATCAGTCTTGACCCTGTGCCTCATGGGAACAGTCCAGCCCAAACTGCCAAGCCATGTCTTCCCTGGACCGGAAACAAACATCCTGGGACCGGTTTCTAGCTAACACCCCTCATCAGCCAGGCTAGCTTGAATCCAGTGGCAAAGTAAGCAAGGGACCCACGTCTGGGCATACCCTGCCAATTGGTGGTGAACAAAACAAACACAAGGAGAAGATGGACGGAGTGTGAAACTTTTCAGACACTCACCCCCAGTCACAGATCTGGCTTGAATCCATCATCGTTCTTTAGCTCACTTCGCCACCCCAGTTTAGACACAGCTATATGCAAATCAGTCTTGACCCTGTCCCTTATAGGAACAGTCCAGCCCGAACTGCCATGCCATGTCTTCCCTGGAACGGAAACAAGCATCCTGGGACCAGTTTTGGGCTAAAAGCTCTCATCAGCCAGGCTAGCTTGACTCTAATGGCAAAGTGAGCAAGGGACCCACCTCTGGGCATAGCCTGCCAACTTAGGGCGAACAAAGCAAATACAAGGAGATGATGAACGGAACGCTGAAACTTTTCAGACACTCATCCCCAGTCACAGATCTGGGTTGAATCCATCATCGTTCTTGAAGCCTGAAACCTGTCCTAGGATGCTTGTTTCCAATCCGGGGAGGACCTGGCCTGGCAGTTCGGGCTAGACTGTTCCCATTGGGTGCAGGGTGAAGACTGATTTGCATATAGCTGGGTCCAAACTGGAATGGCAAGGTGAGCAAAAAAACGATGGATTTAGGCCCAGATCTCTGTACTGGGGTGACTGTATGACATTGTTCTGTATTCTGTCCATCAATTGTTCTTTTGCATTTGTAACCCCGAGTGGGACGGGTATGCCCAGACATGGATCCTGTGCTCTCCATGCCACTGGAGTCAAGCTATCCTGGCTGATGAGGGCTGAAAGCCCGAAACCGGTCCTAGGATGCTTGTTTCCAGGCCAGGGTGGACCGGGCACGAACGTTCGGGTGGGACTGTTGCCATTGGGCGCAGGGTCAAGACTGATTTGCATATGGGTGGGTCCAAACTGGAATGGCATGTTGAGCAAAAGAAGAATGGATTTAGGCCCAGATCTCTGTACTGGAGTGAATTTATGACATTGTTCTTTTTGCATTTGTCACCCCGAGTGGGACGGGTATGCCAAGACGTGGGTCCCGTACTCTCCATGCCACTAGAGTCAAGCTATCCTGGCTGATGAGGGCTGAAAGCCTGAAACCAGTCTTAGGAGGCTTGTTTCCAGTGCAGGGAGGACCTGGCCTGGGAGTTCGGGCTGGACTGTTGCCATTGGGTGCAGGGTCAAGACTGATTTGCATATGGCTGGGTCCAAACTGGAATGGTATGGTGAGCAGAAAAACAATGTATTTTGGCCCAGATCTCTGTACTGAGGTGAATGTATGACATTGTTCTGCTTTCCGTCCATCAATTGTTCTTTTTGCATTTGTCACCCCGTGTGGGACGGGTATGCCCAGACGTGGTCCCGTGCTCTCCATGCCACTGGAGTCAACTATCCTGTCTGATTAGGGCTGAAAGCCCGAAACAGGTCCTAGGATGCTTGTTTCCAGCCCAGGGAGGCCCTGGCCTGGCAGTTCAGCCTGGACTATTCCCATTGGGTGCAGGGTCAAGACTGCTTTGCAAATGGCTGGGTTCACACTGGAATGGCATGATGAGCAAAAAAATGATTAATTTATGCCCAGATCTCCGTACTCGAGTGAATGTATGACATTGTTCTGCATTCTGTCCATCAATTGTTCTTTTTGCATTTGTCACCCCGAGTGAGACGGGTATGCCCAGATGTAGGTCCCATGCTCTCCATGCCACTGGAGTCAAGCTATGCGGGCTGATGAGGGCTGAAAGCCCTAAACCGGCCCTTAGATGCTTAATCCAATACAGGGAGGACCTGGCTAGGCGGTTCATTGCATATGGCTGGGCCCAAACTGGAATGGCATGGTGAGCAAAAAAAGTATGGATTTATGTCCAGATCTCTGTTCTGTCCATCAAATGTTATTTTTTGCATTTGTCAACCCGAGTGGACGGGTATGCCCAGACGTGGGTCCGGTGCTCTTTATGCCATTTGAGTCAAAATATCCTGGCTGATGAGGGCTGAAAGCCCAAAACTGGTCCTAGGGGGCTTGTTTCCAGTCTCGGGAGGACCAGGCCCGGCAGTTCGGGCTGGATTGTTCCCATTGGGTGCAGGGTCAAGACTGATTTGCATATGGCTGAGTCCAAACTCAAATGGCATAGTGTGCAAAAAAACAATGGATTTATGGCCAGAACTCTGTACTAGGGTGAATGTAGGATATTGTTCTGCATTCTATCTATTAATTGTTCTTTTTGCATTTGTCACCCCGAAGGGGACGGGTATGCCCAAACATGGGTCCTGTGCTCTCCATGCCACTGGAGTCAAGCTATCCTGGCTGATGAGGACTGAAAGCCCGAAACCGGTCCTAGGATGCTGGTTTCCAGGCCAGGGAGGACCTGGCCTGACAGTTCGGGCTGGACTGTTCCCATTGATTGCAGGTTCAAGACTGATTTGCATATGGCTGGGCCCAAACTGGAATGGCATGGTAATTAAAAAAACAATGGATTTAGGCCCAGATCTTTGTACTGGGGTGAATGTATGACACTGTTCTGCATTCTGTCCATCAATTGCTCTTTTAACAGATGCATTCAACCTGCTTGCAAACAAGTCAATTTTCAATGCACCCCATCTGTTCTCCAATGCAGCAAACACCTCCCTGCTTTCTTGTCTGCCACTCTATTGCTCCGACCTGGAATATGCTGGGCCTGCATCATAGTATTCAACTTAGACAAAAATACTAAAACTTTTTTGCTAAATCCGCTAACGCCTTCGATCTTGGTTCTCACAACCTGTTCACTTATCTCCCTGGAGACACATTGTATCTCGCATTCTCTTGGCGCCACCAAGAATCTTCCAAATATCCTTCTGAACCTTTTGAATGGAGTTAAAAACTTCTACATATTTAGCCATTTCTTTGACAAACTCTCCCACAAAGAGCAATCCATTGGCATCTTCACATGACACCTTACTAGCAAGTTTTGCAGATTTTTGATATATCTTCATTAAGATGCTTTTCTTTCAGTAAACACATACAGCTGCATTAGATTTTCTTAACAAACATATAGCTCATTGCACCCATTGGTGCAACACTTCTACATCAATAAATATTTCCTGGGGAGGAGCTACGACGGTAAACAAGATGGCTGCTTAGGTTCCCGGCTCCGCCGATCTCCGTATTCCGCCGCAAGATCCTGTACAATATTCTGACCTTACGCCCAGCCTCTGCTTGTATGAAGTGTTCCTCACTCCAATGGCGAAATCCCAACGTTTTTATCGGCTGATTTAATGAACTTACACCGAGTTGAAGATCGTGGCCTGTTCCAGCGGTGAAGCCGGGGCCTCGAGTATCTGCAAGGCCGGGCTGCAGTGCAACAACATCGGCTGGGGATCTTGGCAGGGTCCGGTCGATCACAGTGGAGACTTCATTTATGCCCAAATTTGGTGGTGATTATTTTCCTTTCCCAGCATCGTGAGAGAGGTGACCTGCTTGCTGACTGAGGGTGGGGATCCCCGTCCAGCGGACCCAACATAGATTCCTGCCGGGGCTCGGCGGGTCGGGACCCCAGCCTGCGGTGTTCTGCCAGGTTACCGCAGCTGTGGATAACGACGGGTCACCGTCCACGCTTGCCCTCTCGTGATCCTCTTCGCTCCCCCCGAAAATGCCAGTATCACCCGAGGAGCTGATCGTCATTTGTACCGAACTCAATAATATGGATCAAACAACATCAGGGCTAACGTTAAGGTCAATACTGTCAGAACTTTGGGCGTTGCACTCGCAAATGGATGTGTCCTTGACTAAAATGGATGCATGCCTAACTGGGATCCTGCTCGAGGTACCGGACCCTGCCCTACGGTTGAATCAGCAATCTACAGCCATTCAAGCAGCGGCCATTTTGACATTGTGCGAGGACCCCGTGAGGGAACGAGTAGGGAAGCGAAAATCGGAACCAACGGATGGCGCTCTGGAAGATTGTGTCCCCGAGGCCGTGAGTGTGTCACTGTACCTTACACCACCATTGACTTTGGACGTATCGTGTGGCATTCCCCCCCCCGGAGACCTGTGCTATAGACTCTCCCCTCATCGTGTGGTGGTCTCTCCCTCCTTTGGTGATTCTACGATCCCGGGGCGAGAAACATCGTGACGGTCCAGCGAGGGGAAGGAAACTTTCAGTGTTTGAGCTTTTCGTAGAGTTATCAGCTACAAGTGGTAATGGATTGACTTTCCATGGCTTCCTTCTCATTTATGACTTGTATGTGTGCTCATAGGTCTCGCTGGGGAGGGTTCGTGTGCTGGTTCGGAAGGGTCAGGGTTAAGTCCATTGCATCGGGACGACTTGGAACTACTGTTATTGATGCTTGAACTGCAACTGTTTGATTAAAGAGGCTGGGCGGTGTATCACGGTACCCCCTGTGGTCCTTTGTAAGAGTAGCTCTACATCCGTCCTTTGCGACAGGGGGGGATCTGTGTTAGGCGGGGGGACTAAGGGGTTGGGAACATCGTATGACTATGCCCTCCTCCATTATTCTTTTTCCTTCCTTTAGGGTTTAGTTTAATGGGGTGACAGGCACGCTGCTAGTGGGGTTAGGCTATAGCCATCGGCAGGGGTGCAGGGTGGGGGGTTGGAGTTTTTTTATTTTTTTATTTTGCCTTTCTTATTTTCTATGGCCTACCCTTTATTCCTTTAGGATCAGTATGGTTTGTGCTCTATTTTGACTCATTGAGACAGTATTTAGTGCCCTTGCTTTTTACGTTAAGTCGAAATTTTTGGGTGGGCAGGCCCTGAGAACTGGCGTCCACGGAAATGTATATTGCTCTGATGTTTCCTCTGAATCGTAAGTCTTAACGCCAGAGTCCCATGAATGGCTGTTTTTATCCTCATATCCTGTTTTCTTGGCCTGTCCCCCATATCCTGTTGTTAGATTGTATGGCACCTGATCCGCTCATTTAAATAATATAAAATGAAACCTTTATTATATCCTGTAATTTATCAATGCGTTCTAGTACAAGATCCATCCTGAATCGCTGCCGGACCTCAGGGTTGTCGGCTGAGGAGCTGTGTTATATTTTGATACATCAGGTTTCACTTCTGTTTAGCGGCCGGCCCCTGTGGTTGTAGGCCTGTACATGTACATTATGAATGCCGCAATAAAGGTTTTTAAAAAAAAAATATATATATCTTTATATAGAACTCACCTAAAGTCACATACTAACTTATCCTGGAAAGCCAACAGTTTTCTTTCCAATTCCGGAGTGTAATCCACCTTCTTAGCTAATGGTAGCCTAGGACACTCTGAGACACTGCCTTAGGCATCTCACGCCTAATCCAAAACTTCACATGTTCCCCACATGATCTGCAGGAACCCACTGTGGAGCTAAGGGGTGTTGAGTTGTGTGAGGATCAGACATGTACTCTCCAAATGGATTTTTTTTATTTTCTACCTGCTCCTCATGTTACAAACATTTTTTATACCTTTTCCTTTCCACCTCATCATCCATGTCCCCCATATCTGAAGAACAACTAATCACTACTTGATGACTCGTCACATGCAAATGTCCTGTATCTCCGTTTATAGCCTTCCTTGCTACCGTAATGTCCTTTCAAAATATGGTTCTTTATGTTTCTGCAAATCTTTTATTTTCTGGGAAACCTTGCAGCCTTCATTTATGGCAACCTATACAGTCTTCTTTTTTTTTTTTTTCCATACAGTCTTCCATTTTTTTCCTAACTGGCTAGCCAAAGGAGAAACTGCCTTATTATCACATTCCTGAATCTTGTCATTCAAAGACTGTTCATTTGGGATATTCCCTTCCACTATGACCTTTTTAGCTTCAAAAAAACCCTAAACTTGTTTAAAAAGATAAACACTCCCTTAACAATGTCTTCCAAACAGTTTCTGAAACTATTATAAAATTCCAACAAGATCTCTTCAACAAATCCTCTCCTGAAAAAAACCTCACTAACCAGCATACACCGCCTTTCTCCCTCAGCCGTTGATCCAACAAAACTGACTGGAAAAGCAACATCAAAATACACCCAAAATATGGCCTCTATTTTCCCAATAATATTGCCAAAGCGTTTCCCAAAACAAAATGGCTGCCAGAGTCAAGGTACATCTTTGGCAATCCTGTGCTGTCAAAACTTAGATAACCTCTCAACTGATTCAGCTGAGACTACCTTGTATGAGACGCTGAGTGGAGTAACAGGGAAGATGGGAGTTCTGCAGCAGCCCTAGAATAAGCCAATCAAAATACGCTTTATTCGATTTTTGTTAAAATCATAAAAGGCAATACATACAACACAATATAAAAGTCACATTGCAATTTACATACAAAATTCAATTTGTAGTCAATTTATGTTAAATATTAGTTTGCTTAACACACTCAAGACCAATATTTATAATAAGACATTCTCTGGGGCTTGTTTCTTTCTTAATCTGAATGCGGCCGTTAGGTAAGATGCCACGCGAAAGATGATATGCGTGTTACCCAACATTTGAAGAAAAATTAATGCTGGCCTAACCTGAAGAAAGCCTGCTTCCTTCAGAATAGGTATTAGGTATTTCTCCCTGGCGGCGGCAAAAAACCCACAAAAGAACATAAAATGAAGCGTGTCTTGAGTAGAAAAGTTGTCGCATTTGCAAGGTAAAGCATCCTCGGGTTTTGCCCAAGTGAGAAAACAACCAAGTGTATATGGGATCAAGTTCATCCTGAATTTAATAAGCAAGGCTCTATGAAGGGGATTAGTGACATTTTTTAAATAGGGTTCCATAGAGGGAGTGGTACCCAAAATCAGGTAAGCTCTTACTGACGGTTTCATTATTTCCCTCTCTTCTCTCTCTAACCGTACCCTTTCAAGGAAGTGATGTTTGATCCACCCAATGTCCTGTTTTCTAATGCTTGATGGGTCTGAATAGATCTCCGGTCTCCCAAGCGCAGCAAATAAGGTTTTAAGATATCTCAACCATGGCATTCTCAAGGCGCGGTCCCTTGATACCACGTCCAGCAGAATGTCATGGTTCAACGCCAACTCAGAGTTCAGCCATGTTTTAATCCAAAAGAGTAGCGGTGCCAACTTCAATCTGTAAGTAATATATGGTAAACCCAATTCCTCATGGATGGATATTGTGGGAGTGGAATTTGGGACAGATAGAAATTGGTGAGCATGCGTAAGTTCAAAAGATACATGAACAAAAAAGATTCCTTTAAATTTGGATTTTATCTTGTCACCTTTGTTGTGGTTCAAAGTAAGAGGTTTAATGTCTTCTGACAAATTGTTGCTTATTCATTTAACAGAGAATATTGTGTTTACTTTTCTTTTCCTGACAACAAAGTGAGAGGATTTTATAAAGTGAACTATGTGACAGTCTTGTTGGTGTACATGGAGTGTGAAAGGAAAGGATGTAGGATGTCTATTTTGTTCCTAACCCACAACAACATTTAAATACCTGTTGATGACCTCTATACATATTTCAGACTTTATCAGCAATTAGAGAAGCATAAATGAAGCACAGTTTTTTGCAATTCTGAAGTGTGATGGAAACAAATGTTATTAATATTGAAACAAATCAAGACAAATCAAGACAAATCAAGACACTCTATTTGGTGATGTTCAAATGATAAATATTTGCAAACACTATGACACTTGCGATCTAGTGTGTGGGTCCTACATAGTTTTATCAGCAGAACTGTATGTCTGTGCAAATTTACTAGCCATCTCAATAAAAATTTGCTGTATCGAAATGACAGTGGTATATAACAATTGGTTCTGTAGGGAAGTGTTCTATTTCTTTATAAAGAACCTTATCTATCTCCTGATCGACTAGGGCTTGGCAATTAAATGGTACAACAAATATGTAAAAAAATCAAACTGACACAAAAATGAATTTACACACTGTATATTATCATCCATATATCATGGAGCAACACAGATAATGACATATATAGATGGCACACGGGACTGTCATGTAACATATACAATAACAAAAATAAAATATTGGCCAAAGTGTATCAAAAATGAAAAACATGAAATACGCAGGAAGTTAAACAGTTAGACATAAAATACATAAATGACTCAGTTGGGTGTCTGTGAAAACACATATTTATGTTCAGGCATATATCCTCATGTTTTGGATGTGAAGTATGTAAGACACTGATACGGAACACTTATTGCTATTGCAGACCGTTCCCCAGTAATATGGGACCATTTAACTTCTGATTTGTTTGATCAACATTCCCGGTTGGATCAGAGTGCCTAGTGTCAGGCTGCCGCACACCTAGACCAGGTGAGATTTGTAAGCGGATGAGAAAACGCTTCACAATTATCTTAGCACTCAGCTTGATTGATTCACATCACTGACACCCATTATCCTTTACCACACAGGCTACTTTTTCTTAGTCCTGATGACAACCCTTGGTGATGTTTGGTATTAACACACAACATAGATGTGTTTAAACATCGATGATACCAATCGGTGTTCCGTATCAGTGTATCGCATACTTCACATCCAAGAAATTCGGGTATATGCCTGAACATACATATGTGTTTTCAAAGGACACCCAGCTTAGTCATTTATATAATTTATGTCCAATTGTGTAATGTCCTGCATATTTAATGTTTTGCATGTTTGATACACTTTGTCCTTTATTTTATTTGTGTTATTGTATATGTTACATGACAGTCATGTGTGCCTTCCAGATATGTCATTATCTGTGTTGCTCCATGATATATGACTGATAATATACTGTGTTTAAATTCATTTTTGTGTCTGTTGGATTTTCTAAGTATTTGTTGTACCATTCAATTGCCGATTCCTAGTCGATCAGGAGATAAATAAGGTTCTTTATAAAGAAATAGGGAACTTCCCTACAGAATCAATTGTTGTTATATACCACTTGATTCCCCAGGTTCAGCAGAATACTGGGACACCATATTAGTCTTAATGGTTTGTAAATGACAGTGCACTACCACGCCTTATATATATTGGCAACAGTCTGCTCCAAAATGCACTACTGGCTACATGCCACACCCTTGCCACTCTCCTGCCTAATGTGCAGGCCTCATTTGCTATCCGTTGTTTTTGTGGGACGCTTGGATTTTTTACAATCCCTATGTCTTCACTAATGTAACACTGATGGCAGCATACCCACTCTGAAAATTGTTCTGGTACCAGCTTCTCTCTGTTTGATCTAGTGGAACTAACACACCTGAAAACAATGATTTGTATAAGAACAGCCAGGGACTGCTACACATTGGCGACATGAAATCATCTGGTAAAATTACTTCTGGAGCACACACATACACACATACACGCACACACACACACACACACAATTATTTTGAGAACTGGACATTGACCGCAATGAAGTGTTTATTTACTTTTCAAACTCCATGCACGCTTTGATAGTAGGGTAGATTAGTAAGTGGACCAAGGCTAATGTAACAGCACTTTTAGGTTTTTTATACACACTCGAAAGTACCTAAACATACTCCCGGGACCGGTTCTCCTAACATACCGGTATAAAAAAGATACTGTTTACCTGGTTCTGTCAGTTTACCTACGCTATGAGGACACACACACACACACACACACACACTTAATGTAGTCAATGAAAAAGTAACAACATGATTAATAGTGTCACATACTTAATTAAAGACAATTAATACATTTGAAGAAAAAGTAAAAACAATATATTAATACATTTAAGGATACACTGGGATGTGCACACCAAACATATGCACAAACAATGTAATTAAATGCATTGTCTTACAATTGAGATTTAAATTCTTGTTAAAGAATTCTCACATATATACATGCACATATTCACACAATCAGTGTACTACATGAAAATAGAAAACCCACAGGCCATTTCCACATACATCCATTTCACACCACACACATTATCTTGTTTTAAATACATTTGAATGGATGTTCAGGAAAAAATCCATAAACAATTAACAGGATCAAAGATAGTTCTCCCTATTCCTTATGGGGACATTTATCTTATCGAAAGAAGTGGTTAAGCTTGGTAAAGCATCGTGATTATGGCCCCTGGCCTATTGTACGGAACAAGGATATACGTCATTGATCAATAGAAGGCAAAAACAGCAAAATCAATCTTAATATCTTTAAAGGAACAGCTAGAGGGTTTGCGAACCATTAAATAATGCCCATTTTAATCTGCACAAACTGTAATTGGATGTGCCCAATATAAGCATCTGCGTGAACAGATCTGTAGTATAGAAAATACACTATTACAATTGCACAGCAGCAGAACATACATGACAAAACATGTTTTTATTTTTGATGTGCCTAACATGGCCCTTCTGCTACTTCCATCCACCATAAATGTCAAGCGCTACTACTACCCAATTTAAAGGCAGCAAAAAGGACATCTGACTCGACCTTGTCAGCATACAAATTATTGACATGCAAACCACAGCAGGTGTTAGGATAGAGCATTTAATTGATTCCGGGGGGGGGGGGGGGTAAGTGGTTAGGCAACATCTATCGGTCAAATCTCCTTAAGAATACTTGGTTAACCACACTGTTAATCTGTATTGTCTGCAGTACTGGAAACCAAGGCCTCTGAGAGCTTAAGCAGGATCATTGCTACATTAAGGAGTCTGAGCCCACATAGATATTTACATCACAATATGCGTAACAGTTCCAGAAAATCCCCCTGTATGTGGCAGATGCTAAGCATTTATAAAGGCAGAAGAATAGGTAGAATACAGGGATGTAATGCCGGCCCCTCAAACCCCTGCAGCGCAGGGGAGGGCAACACCACAAACAGGTCCCTAATTTAACCGAAGGACAATTAATAGTTGTAAGGTATAGGAAAACGAGGGGCTCCTCATCCTGTTCTGCAAGGAGGGCCTTCAGTTTGCATTTCACCACTGATAGAACATTAAAGGCCATATTTATGAAAGTGTAATGCAATGCAACATGTCACCTTGCTGTGCTGCGCTGTGTGAAAGGAAAAGGGCAGGAATGTGACATATTTAACACCATCTGGCTAATTTCTGCCTTTTTCCAGCACTGGCTCACAATGTGCTGTCTAGCTCCAATGCAGGCACTCTTGCACCATGACGCAAGGGTGCCTGCTTTGTAAGCAGGATTTGTTTTCTCTGCAGGAAGGGACACGTTCCTGCACAAAAACAATCCTTAGAGGCATTTTTCTCTTTCTATGTGTACTGCAGGAGGAATAAAGATATTTCTCCATGTTACGCCTCCCCTGGGAAGGAATAGCATTTGGGTGCATTGCCAGGGTTACCAGTAATGGTAAATCTAAGAATGCATCAAAAATCATGGGTGTTGAAAGTATCCGGCTACAATATTAACTGGACGAAATCACTACTCTATGTATTGCACGGGCCTACACCCAATATCCCGACGGGATGCGAACTGCAGATCGTGACCAGGGGTTTCAAGTACTTAGGAACATATGTCACCCCATCAGAGTCCATATTCATGGAAGAAAATTTAATGAGGCCCCTGGAACGACTCAGAGCGGATGTAAAACACTGGAGATCCCTCCTGCTGACGCTCCTGGGTAGAGCTGCACTATTTAAAATGCTAGCCCTTCTGAGATTCCTATATGCCCTACAAAACACCCCATTTCTGGTCCCCCCTAAGTATTTCAAATCCATTGAAGCGGAAGTAACAACCCTATTGTGGGACGGTAACCCCCCCCGGTAAGCACAACACAAACTGGTCCGGAGTTGGTATGATGGTGGTATTGCTCCACCGAATGTTAAAGTCTACTACTGGGCATCACAACTGATGACAATAATTCAATGGTTGCACGTCCCACAGGACGAACCAGCATACAGGTTGGACCGGAGCCTCCTGCCGGCAGCCCGACTGATGAGGGCGCTTTTCACCACCGGAAAATAGGAAGGACTTACAGGACCAACGGCACACACAATTAAAATATGGCACGCCGCACAGAGGGCCTTGGGATGGGAGGGAGTGTTGATACAAGCCACTCCCCTCTGGGAAACGAGAACACTGGGTATACTGGCGAACACAAAGGGATTCAAAGAATGGGACCTAATTGGTATCTCTAAAATAGGCGACCTATGGGCGAAAGGAGAGATAATATAATTTGAAAACTTGCAAGCAAGGTATAAGATGGCAGACTCGGAACGATTCCGTTACATACAGATACGACACGCATTACAAAGTGCAATTCCCCCAGACACCAAATTGGTGGAATCCTCCCCTCTGGAGGGTAGACTCCTCACGGACTGCATGGAAAAAAAAGGCTACCTCCTACACATACAAGAAACTGATCAATAATCAACCAGACCCCCTGATAGCACTAAAGGGAAAATGGGAGACTGAATTGGGAGATATCGAGGAATCTGATTGGATGGACGCCCTAGCATCGGCCCGAGAGGCAGCGATCCCATCCCGACTTTAATTCCTTCTACTGAAAATATTACACCGAACATATTATCCTCGCACCACAATATTTAAGCTGGGACACACACAGGTCACCTTTGCCTTAGAGGGTGTGGAGGTATTGGAACATTTTACCATATAATATGGGAATGCCCTTTCATAAACCGCTATTGGTCAAGAGTATTAGTGATAATTTCAGAGGTGGGAGGAGCAGAAGTTCCCTGTTATCCCAGGTGTTGCATCCTCAATATCTGGCAGCCCACCGACTTAAACCTAGCCTTACAGAACTGGGCTACATTGGGGACGACAATCGCGAAGCGAAACATAGCAAAATACTGGGGATCCGCGATAACACCTACACGTACACAATGGGAACGAGACATGGATATTGCGATGGTGGCTGAGAGGGCGGTTTACACGCACAGGGGCTGTCCCAAGAAATGGACTAGAATATGGGGTAAATGGAACGAATTTTGTGGGAACATATGTGAACCTCCTTTACAAATCCCCTCCCCAGAGGTCAGTCCCTAACTACACATGTACACAAAAGGGCTCGGCATGCAATAGCACGTCATGACAATTACACACGTACTGCTGATGTGTGATGATACCACTGGCTAGCCTTTATTGTAACTGAAGTGGTCACTAAATAATCATGACATGTACCTATGCACTGTACTCTGCTTATTGGGCTTTATGTCACCAATGCTAAAATCAATTGATTAGCTGTATTATTTTACTGCCTTTATGAAACTGTCTTGACACAATAAATGTTTTTTGAAAATTTAAATAAATAAATAAAAAAATCTTGGGTGTTGCTTGGGAATACCCACACACAACCCATGGAATGCCTCCTTGGGGCAGAGTGATGGAAGGACTTGAAAAACAATTGACTTTTAAAAACTACGCAAACTTTCTCTTGAAAAAGGCAGAATTAAATGTGTTTCCAAGGTTGGGAATGATGAAGGAATATACACCTACATGAATTAGGATTGTAGGGATGGGGTACACCTCCATGGAGATAGTGAAAACTTAAATTTTGTTTAATAAATTTCCATTTTGTTTACAGGTGCTGAATTTCCACCTTTACACACCGGAGTTAGTCAGGAAAATGACATCTCTCAAACATCTCCTGTGCTTCTTTGCAAATCTCAGAAATCTGTGCCAAGCAACCACAACAGGAACTCTACAGGTGCAGATCCCCAACTTTAAATGCCTGTCTGTGGCACAGACACTCTTTTGTCCACCTTCTTTTGTTCTTTCTCTATCACTGAAGTCTCTGGTCTGATATCTCATTATCAGCTTACTCTTTCTCCTTTCTGTTCCTTTTTTCTGTGTACTACATTTCTCAATTATTACGGTTCTCTACTTAACATCACTCTCTCTTTCACTGTTCCAAAATCCTCTCTGTAATTCTTAACCAAGAGAAAAACACAATGGTGGGATTTCTCTGTATGTGACCATTTTAAAATTTCTGGGGCGCATATATGTGGCTCTTTCCTCTGTTTGGGCAACACCTATGTGTGGTATTTCATATGTGTGGCCTTAGCTGTTTTGGACCCTCTTCTGCATAGGTTCTTGCCTTGCCTGTTAGCACTCTACATTCTTCACTTGTCTGTGTCCCTCATTCATGTGATATTTGCCACTTTTTGTGCTGTTTCTGTCTGTGACTTTCTCAACATTTCCCCTACTGTATATTCACATCCCAGATGATTTTCACAAATTGATATAGTACAGTCTTACTGAAAGTGGACCTTAGTGCAAGGTATGGGCCCACCCACCTCTTGCATACTCATCTCTGCTATTCTGCACCCTCCAGGATGCCACTCCTTGCTCAGCATAACCCTTTGTTCGATCAGTCACACACTTCTGTTTAGGTTCCTCCACTCTGTGCCCCTTGGTGTAAAGCCCCCTCCCTGGAGATTCCTTGTGGTGCTGCCCTGAGTCAAAACCTTGCAAATGAGGCCCTCCGTCCACAATCTAGACCCCCATATTTAGTGGTTTGTAGAAGAAGACTGTTCAGCCTACTGTTGCTCCTGAGGCCAATCTTTACTTGTCCTTTTTGGTGTAATCAGGGAAAATTGGCCAAATTAATAAAAGATGGCAGCCAATGTCAGTGATTAGTTTTTCCACCACTTCAAGGCATGGGTCCATAAGACGACCCTTGCTTGAGTCAATTTCATGAATATAAGCTTTTTAATATAGTTTTCCTTAGCTGTTGAGCAATCGCAGATGAGGTTTAATAAGGCTCCGTCCTGGAGAGTAAAAAAAATAGAAGTGAAAGCTCAAGGCAAAGCTTACTCTGCGAAGTAGATTTATTAAGGCTGTAATTCCAGATATTTATTTTTAGTTCAAATGTTAATTGTTTTATTAAAGATGACAGAGGCACATAAAGACGTTGAAATAAGTTTGATCTTTGTGATGTTCAAAACTTGATCAAGGGCCCTCCCATCATAGATATTACTGAATCTTCAGATAACATTTACCATAATATTTGCTTTCTGTCTCTTCTTTGCAATATGATCCAGCCACGCAAGGTTGTTCACCACAATTAGGCCCAGATAAAAATAGCTGCTTAATTGATTGATGCAACATTGTTTTTTTCCATTCAGTTTACATCTTTTCATTGGTTTTGGCCATCCAAATGACGTGATTTTTTCTTTCCCCAAATCGATCTTTGAGTCGTTATCCATGTTATACTCTTGAAGTTTCTGTAGTTGAGTTTGCAAGCTGAAGGGGGTTAAAGAAAGGATGACAATGTCATGTGCATATGCTAAATATTAAATTGGCTTAAGTCAGAGTTGTGGGGTGGGACCCTCAGGGATGTCAAGATGGACAGACACGTCAGAAAAGTAGAGAGTAAAAAGCAATGGTGCTCAGATGCGATCTTCTTTGAGACTGTTGGAATTGATTAATCTAAGAGAAAGTTCATTCTTGGCCAGCTTTACTTGGAGCCATGTATCTTTGTGGAACGACACCAGAAACTGAAGCGTGGTATTGTTGTTGTCCCATTTCCTCATTTTTGTCCAGTGTTTGCTGCAATTTACAGTATCAAATGCTGATGAATAGTCAATGAAGCAGTGTATAATGAACAATGTTCTTATAATTGAAATGACTATTAATTACAATGCAATGATGTTATTAGGGATAGGGCAGCCCGATCTAAATCTAGTTTGGTCAAATGGAAGAAGGTTGGAGTCAATAGCCTAATCAAAAAGTGTTATTGAGCAGAAACTTATCGAACAGTTTCCCTTTGGTGTTTAGGAAAGCAATGAGATGGTAGTTTAGGGACATCACTAGAACCTTTTTTATACAAAGGATGGATTATGGACCGTCTCCATGAAGGTGGAATTTGCCCAGATTGTGTACTCATTGAGAATAAAGTGATTACAAGTTGGCTCCAAGGAGGAGGAGCCATGCACGAGACCAAGATGGCCGTGTGAGGGTTTGGCTCTGCCGGCCCCTTCCTCCAATACCAGTATCCTGCAAGATATCCTGAGGTCGGACCCTGCCAGCTGGCAGCCGGACTCAAATGACGCTGTACGAGGTGCTCCCGGACCCCCTGCGAGGTCTAGAGCCGGAGCTGCACCGACCAGCAACCTGCGGCCTGCTTGCCCCCCAAGCCGGAGACTTGCGTGTGGACTGCGGCTGACTTTAAGTTGATAAACACCGGGGCCGAATGCCAGAAGTCGCCGGTCCGGCCCAGGAACTGCGGAGCCAGTGACGAGTAGTCGGTGTTGCAGGGAAGGTGGCGGTGAGGGGGCCTGACTGCAGCGGAGAAGCCCCAGACCCCGCGCGGATGCCCCGAGCAAACTGGGCATCGGAGGGTGTAATACCGGAGGTCCGCCCCGCGATGTGCTAGGAAGGTGTGCAGGCGAGCCCTATGATCTGAGTGGAGCTCCGCTCCGGCTACTGGCCTACGGCTGACCCAATGCAGAGACAGCCTGCTGCGAAGGGCACTGGGGGCAGGTGACGGCGAGCTACGTGGCTCACAAAGAGTGCGGCTGCAGGAGGTGGAGAGCTAGGATCCTTGAGGGCTCCACAGGCTTTGCGTGGAAGGGAGACTGGCAGTGACTCAACCACCCGATCGTGGGGCGCTACTGGTGATGGGCTCGGGTGAGGAGCAGATGCAGTCATCCCCAGTGAAGTACCGAAGTGCAATATCAGGTCTTAACATATGGGGACAGCAGTGGAGAGATGCACTTTCTGTGGCTTGTTGGTGCTTGCTGGACTGTCCACAAATTTCTGCACATTGCACCACAGGCATTGCCAACGGGGCATCGTGGGTGTCCTTCATGGGCAGGGCGGTAGCCGTGTGACCTCTAGAGTGCCTGACTGCAGGATGATTACCGGCTTTGACCCCCCACGCTACTGACCATCAGAGAAGTGACATAGGTATTTTCCTGCGGTTGGGGTGGGGTGCCTTTGTGGTGTGGGCCGGGGGCCACCTCGCGGAAGGACCATCGTTGCTGCAGTTTTGGAGTGAATTGTGGAGTCCCTCCATGCTCCCTGAGATGTGACGGCCTCCACTAACATTGGGTATCTGTTCTGTGGCGGTAGTGTTGACAGTCACTTGACGGTCTGGGGTCACGAGGCAGGCCTGAGACTGGCGGAGTTCTCACAAATTGAGAGTGAGGAAGAGGGGTGATTTGCGCCCCGATGGCGACTAAGCCCGACGCAGACAAGGCCTTGCCCCGATCCTCTAGGGGGCCGAAAAGTGTTCAGTCGAACAAACTGGATCGTTACACGATGCAGAAAGGCTCCCCTACAGACTCGAGTCGGACCCCATTGGCGGGTGTAACTACCTTGGGCTCTCCTGTGGAACCCACTCTTGTTGACGTCATGGCTGCCACAAATGGTGTCCAATCCTCCTTGGGGTCTAAAATGGAAGCGTTGGCCAATAAACTTGACACCGCCACAATCAAGGTCAACCTGATACAAGCAGATCTTACAAAAGCAAGTGAGAAAGTTAAATCACTCGACATCAAGACTGCCAGCTTTACCGACAATGTGGCTTTGTTGCAACAGGAGGTGCATGATCTTAAGGCTTCCAGGGACCTGACCGACCGGAAGCTCGACAAATACGAAGGAAGGGCCAGGGGCAACAATATACGCATCCTTGGGGTGCCCGAGAGAGTGGAGGTCCCGGAGCCAGACCTGTTAGTGGAGGATATCATCCTTAACTATCTCAAGCCTAAAGGACTGTGCAACCTTTTCACGATCGAGCGGGCCCATAGAGTGCTGGGGGCGAGGTGCAGGCCTGGGGCTCCCCTCTCGCCCGATGATTGTTAGAGTACTGAATTTCCGCAACAGGGATGTAATCCTGAAGGCAGCTCGAGGGGGGGCCCCACTGCAATATGAAAACGCCATGCGTTTCTTCTTCCCAGTCTTCACCCAGATGGTGCAGAAACAACGGCAAAGTTTTCTTCAGGTGAGGAAGAAACTTATAGACAAGGGACTTAAATACGCCATGATGTACCCAGCTCGTCTACATGTGGAAACTGGAGGGAAAGCCTGGTTTTTCGATAACCCTGAGGTGGCTTCATACTGGGTTGACAGCAGACACTCGAATGAGCAGGAGGGACAGGACCAAGGTGGAGGAGAAGAGCAGCAGGAGCAGGAGTGATGGGGGCCGCTGTAGCGTACTAGCGGTTTTGGATTGTCAGTAGGCAGATCCACAGCTAGGGTATTAGCTGTATCCTGTTGACATTTAGACAGCTGTGGACTGCCTTGGGTTCCGGGATTGTGGTGTTGGGGGTTGGGGGGGGGGGTGGGGATTTGGGTCTCCTCCCTGTTACTACCTTTAGTTAGTTTGTGGGTTAGTTATTGGACGACAGGCACACTGTTAGTTGGTGATGGGCGTCGGCCGCATGCAGGGGTGCAGGGGTTGGGGGTGGGGGTCCGATTTGACAGGGTTCCATGTATTGATGGTTTATTGTATGCAGAATTGCTAGCACAATGTGGTTCTTTTTTCTTTTCCTTTTCTACATCAGGAGACAATTTTATGATAATGAGGATTCCATATCAGTATAATGTCAAATGTTAAAAAAGGATCGGGGATTAATGTGGTTAGCTGGAATGTGAACGGCCTTGATGATAAAATTAACAGGGGAATGGTTAGCCAATCGATTCGACATCATTCCCCTGAAGTTGTGCTGCTACAGGAGACCCATCTTGTTGCCAATCGTTGCATGGCCCTCCATAAAGGGGGGTATAAATTGGCTGCACATGCTGGATTCTCTACGGGTTCTAGGGGGGTTGCTGTATTGGTCAAGAATTATTTTCCCCTGCATGTTCAAGCTACTTGGGCTGACCAGCGGGGTCGATACATTGGGGTGTCGGGGCAGTGGGAAGGGAGAACGGTTACTCTCATCTCTGTGTATGTCCTGCCCGTTCTCCAATCCGACACCTTCAGGGACCTGGGCGCCATCTTCCTGACTTTTGCCGTTGGGCCTCTTAGTAATACGGGGAGACTTTAATGCAGTGGTGGATGGAGAGGTGGACAGGCACCCGGCCCGGGCCATACAGCCGGCGCAGCGGTGGCTCTCCGGATTTTTAGAAATAACGGGTTTGGTGGATGGGTGGAGGGTGCGTACTCTTTATAGGGTACACTACACGCACGTATCTGCGGCTCACCACAGCCTCTCCAGAATAGATTATGTGCTTGTACCAGCGGCGCAGGCCGCCATGATTCGGGAAGTGCGCCACCTGGGGAGAGGAATCTCCGATCACTCCCCAATTTTGCTTCAACTGGAGGTGGGACAAATGGACTGAGGCAGGGTAGCCCCTATCAAGGCATGACACTTGAAAGACCCCGCCACCAAGAAAGAGATAGTTAACATCTCGGAGAGATACTTACAAGAAAACGTAGCTACAATGGACTCGGCGCAGACTCTGTGGGAGGCATATAAAACCATTATTCGGGGGGAAGTTTCATCCCTGATAGCAGGTAAAAAAAGGCTAAGACAGGTAGACATAGAGAGGGCTGAGGCAGAGGTTGAGAGGTTGGAGGGGGAGGTTTCCAGGGCCATAAACCCTGAGGGTGTACATCGGCTACAGTTGAGGCAGGTTGAATATAGGGGCCTAGCTAGAGATCAAGCTAGGGCGCGGAACGAGGAGACTCAAAGCAGGGTGTACAATCACGGGGATAAAGCCGGTAAACTGATAGTGTGCCTGGAAAAGGGGGAATGGGCCTCGAGGCTGGTGTCAGAAGTGAATAGAGAAAACTCCAGTACTGTCACAGATCCACAAGCTATTGCGGACAAATTCTTGAAATACTATGGCGGGGTGTATGCCTCGGCTGGGGTATACTCTGAGGCGGAAAACAGTGAAATGCTTGAGGACATCCAGATGCCCACGTTGGATTCTCCGTTTACAAATGACGAGGTGACGATGGCTATGAGAGGTGTGCATTCCGGGAAAGCCACGGGCCCGAACGGAATTCCCATTGAGCTATACAAACTGAGTGCCAATAAACTAGCTCCATTTGTTCGATCCATGTTTGAGGAGAGTAGGGATAAGGGTCAGCGCCCCCACGATCAGCGTGTGGCCAACATAGTGGTCATCCACAAAGCGGGGAAGCCCAGGATGCTCTGTTCATCTTACAGGCCTATTTAGTTGCTGAACTCTGAGTCTAGGGTGTTGGCGAAGCTGCTAGCGATGAGGCTTGTTAAAGTCGTCACCACGCTGATACCCCCGGATTAGTCCGGTTTCATGCCACGGGGGAATACCGCCCTCAATTTACGCAGGTTGCACAGGATACTGGGTAAGACACCGACGATACAGGAGCGTGCAGTACTGGTGTCATTGGACGCCACCATTGCTTTCGATAGGATTGAGTGGCCCTACCTGTAAGCAGTTCTGGGGAAAATGGGTTTTGGAATGGAGTTTATTGATTCGGTACGCCTCCTATACGACAATCCCCTGGCTAGGGTGGTGGTAAATAATCGGAAGTCGGCTGATTTTCTCCTTGGTTGAGGCACGAGACAGGGTTGTCCCTTGTACCCGCTCCTATTCGCCCTGGCCCTGGTGCCCTTGGCGTCGTGGGTTAGGTGGGATAGATCCATTAGAGGCTTATGATGGACGTTGGAATGGGAGGACAAAATCTCATTGCACGCCGACGACATCCTGCTTTACCTCACTAACCTTTTTTGACGTGCTTGCCATATTTGGGAGGTATTCCGGTTTTGCCATAAATTGGTCTAAATCAGTGCTTTTCGTTCTCAGGGGTAACCCACCGGTCATCCCAGAGACTTGCCCGATACAAATTGAGCCGGCGGGATTTAGGTATCTCGGTATTTATGTTACGCTAGACCCGAAGTTAAGATACGCCAATAACTTGTACCCTCCCCTGGTTCGGTTCAAGGGAGATGTGGCACATTGGAAGGTGCTTCCACTTTCGCGCCTGGAAAGAGTGGTACTGTTTAAGATGATGGCCCTTCCCCGATTCCTCCATGCGCTCCAGAATGCAATGGACCCGTTGCCGGCCTCCTATTTTAGGGAAATAGAAGCCCTTCAGAGACAGCTTCTCTGGGACAGTGTACCCCATATAGCATTTTCTAAACTCACTCTCCCCTGATATGACGGGGGGATTGGATTTCCGGATCTGCGGAAATATTACTGGGCTTCTCAATTAGCAGCAATGAACCATGTCATATACTGTCCCCCAGGTATGCCATGGACCGTTGGCAGGTGACGGGGGCGATTTCACTTGGGCACTTTACACCAGACCCGGCCGGTTCCCCCTTGCGGGATCATCGGCACACGCTGTGCAAGTGTGGCATGCAACGAATAGGCAACTCAAGTGGGAGGGGAAGCTTACCCTAGCCACTCCGTTTTGAAGCTCGGAGGAACTGGGGAGTTTGGAAGTACAGGGGATTTGACAAATGGGATCTCATTGGGATCACACAGATCAAAGATATTTGGGGAAGGGCACGGTACACACTTTTAGTTCTCTCAAAGAACAGTATCATCTTCATGATAATAAGTAATATTGTTAACTTGCAGGTTAGGCATGCATTACTCACACATATCCCTAGAGCCACGATGCTTCCTGAGGCTTCCCCACTTGAAGACAGTGCTGGACGGCCATCTTCCAGAGAAGACTATCTCATTAATATATAAAAAGCTTATAAATTGCATGGAGGACCCATTAGTACGCGTCAGGGCCCACTGGATTGCAGACAGGGTTGAGATGGATGATGAAGATTGGCATGAGGTGGTTACCTCACCGCGGCTGGTGGCGGTCCAGATGAGGCTTAGATTAGTGCAATTAAAGATTCTTCACAGGACGTATGTGACTGGGCTTCGCCTGGTCCATATGGGTCGAGCGGAGAGCGACGAGCGATGAGTGTCGGAGAGGGTGCGGGGAGATCGGAACTTTCATGCATATATTATGGCATTGCACAGTGGTGCAGGAGTACTGGGTGAGAGTTCTTGATACACTGCGGTGGTGGAACTGCGGCGTAAGCCCGCAGATGTCTCAAACGTTTGGGAGCCTACGGATTTGAAGACGCACAGAAGAAAATGGATTACATTGGCGTGTATGTTGGTAAAGCGTAATATTGCTCAACTGTGGGGTGCCAACCAGCCGCCCCAGGTCCAGAAATGGGTGAAAGACTTAGACTGGTGTATGTTTAGAGAGAGGTCGTTGTACGTGACACAGGGTTGTCCTGAGAAATGGGGTAAGGTGTGGGGGGACCGGAATGAATACCACAGAAACATATGTACGCCCCTGATGCGTGAATGATATAGAATTGTATTCATGATAATTAAGAAAGTGGCTAATGTCACCTGATGTTTTGTATCGTTGGTTGTTAATAAAAAGATATATATTTTTTTTTATTTGGCTCCAAAAGTCTAGATCCAACTTTAGAATGTTAAATATAATCCATTTGGCTCTATTAAATCATATGCTAAATTTCATTTTTCGTAATCTTTAGTTCCTAGTTTTCATAGATTGGAAGAATAATCTTGTCTGATACTAGACCCGTACAGTTCGTGGATTTATCTTGACCATATGTTGAAAGGAACGTGAATGTCAGAGACAGCCTTATGTGAGCCGGTGCTATGTCCTCCTATGTTCCAGAATCTCCTAGTGCCTTTTGACCAAGAGGCTAGAAACAGTCTTGCTGCTCTGCCCATAATGTTTCTCGAGGGTTTCTGCAGAATTATTGTATTTCAGTGTTGATGCCCTGCATGTGGTCTTCCAACTTATGCCCCAACTTTTAAGACACACTTGACTCAGGTGAGCCCTTTCTCTAACCATCTGTGAATGGTATTGTGACTCCTTTTTCCTATTGCCCAAGTCTGTGTAGCCAACTTTGTGGCACAGCAAATTTAAACTTATAAGCATGAATGATTGGGATTGTTGTCTACTTACAAATGAAACACACAGTTCAATTAGTGACCATAAAATTATACTCTATGCACTGTCTCCACAACCCAGAGTGGAGCAATGTCTTATTGACTAACAAGGATGCACATGGTTTTATCGCTAATGCAATCTATATAAGAGAGTGCAGCCTCTAAGACATCAGTCTGCATTACTAGGTCCATTCTGATAAAGAAAGAATAAATACATCTGACTTTTCCCCTATTTGAGCAAACAAGACTGTAGAAGCAGTGTGTATCTACCGTACACGTTCCCCAGGAAAAAAGACAAACAGCATCCACATAAAAAGTTCAGTACTTCTGACCTAATCTCAGTGGGAGGGGGGGGGCAAAATAAGTTTGGGATAGTTAGACGGCTAGTATAGTTGTCTGTTTATCTGATTGATATTCAACACCCTCGTAATGTATGGACTGTCATGAGAAGTTGTGACCAATAATAAAGGGGCCCCAGGTGGCATACATTCTGTTGCCAAGCGCATATTGTTACCAACAGTTGGTGTAAACAGTTTTCCATCTTGTCCAAAAATATATTGGAGAGGTTATAAATTCCAGTTCTGTAACGTCATTGCTTTCTTTTTTATCAGAATGACATTCTGTGATAATTGTTTTGTAAGTACTGAGATGTTTGAAATGGATTTACAGTCAATAAACTTGAATTGGTAAAAGATTACCATATAGTTAAGACCATCAGTATCAATCCTACTAAAATAGATCATAGTGTAAAGGTTGATTACATTTTGGGTATTAGGTCTGTTTTTCTTCACTATGGACACTATTTCAATTTCAATTTTATTGAGTATATGATTTGGAACTCCTTAGAGATCCACATATAATAAAGTAACAAAAGAGCAGTAGGAGAGTAAAACAACTTATTAAAAACAGATTGTTGTTAACATGGTTTTACAAATTTTCGTGCAAATTATTTAATACAATTCTAAAAAGCATTTAAAAAAGTTAAAAATTCTACTGCAGAAAATGTCATTGGGAGGACGGAAAATAGCATCAATGAGAGATCTTGCCGATAAAATACCCAATTGCATACAAACTGGTCTCACCCACAAACGACGATAGGCCATTAGGGCAGGACAAACTATCAAAACATGTACGGTGTCTTGGACTGAATTTTTGCAGAAATTGCATATGTTGGGTATACCGTACCATTTGGCCAACAACTTATTCAGAGGAAGGAGATCCTGCCTTAAAAGTAGCCAAAAACGGCGCAAACCATGGGGCATATTCCAGGAGACACTATGGACACTACTTATTTGGATACCTCACGACTTGTTGAAGAGATCAGTGTTTGATAGATACATTTCTGTATGATTCCACGTTATTAACCGTGATAAGTGAGATCAGATCACTTGAAAAAAAATATTTACATTTGGTCCATCTATGGTGTTCATGCAAAATGGTAATCACATAAAACGATCAAGGACTGGCTACTTGATAAATTCGAGACTTTCAATTTAAGGGCCTTTAATGTTTATTACTGAGCTTTTATTCTAGATAATCGAGACTATTCTGTTGAAAGAGGTGTCATATTAAATCATATTTGTTTAATATTACCCTCGTTCAGTACTTAAAAAATTGAATATTTGACTGTTGCAGAATAAACGCCCACTTTTCATAGGCAGTCACTCTTTACCCACCTACCATTCATAATTGTCCTAAAACGCAGCATCAGTAAACATAGGAGGGAAGAAAATGGAATACCCATCCCATCCAATTTAATCTCTAGAAGTTTATAAGGCAAAATATAGTGGTATTGGTTAGTGATTACCAAGGTTAATAAAGCATGTTTGGAAAATAATTGACCCTTGATCCAATTCAATTCAATTCAATTCAATTCAATTCAATTCATGAAGCTTTATTCGGCACATGTGAAATGACCATAAAAGCACAAGGATAAAAAACATCATAATAACAAATACATCAGTATTTATAAAAGATTTACAAACAATGTTACAGATATAGTTCATTAAAAACACATGCTTTTCCTGGCATTAGCACAGTAATTTAAAAACGTGGCTGTATAAAAACAGATATTGTCCGATTCCAGATTAAAGATTAAAATCATTGCCTGATTAACTGTACGTACACCGTATTTTATAAGCATCGGTTTCAAAAAAGCAGTGCGTAAATTTGAGTACAGTTTACAAAACAATAGAAAGTGCAAAGTGCTCTGAGTAGAAACGCCATCACACATACATGGCCCCGACGGATGTTTCTTAATGGACGGGAAAGCCACCAGATGGTGTGTCATACCAAATCTAAGTCTGGTCAGTACAAACTTGTGAGATGGCCTGGTCACCATGGTTAAATACAAAGGGAAACCTTCTACCAGACTGTATGTAGTGTAAAACACAACAGTTGTCAAGGAACCATAGGTTAAGGCCCGCTTCCTTGCCCTAAAGGCCAAAAATGTACTTTCCAGCTCAGCTTTGGGTATCCTAGATGCTGTACTTAGATCAAGCAGGTTATTCAGGTTAAATATCTCAGAAAAGGAACCAACAACATATTTTACCCAAGGTATCTTAAGATGTTTATCCAGAGTCAAGCAATCCCCTATTATAGACCTATTAAAAGATTTTTCCGCCTTAATCCAAATTGAACGCCAGATCATAAGTGGCCTTAGGGATAACAGGTCTATCAAATAGTTTATGTCTAGTTCCTGGTGGATTAACTCAGTTGGGGCCGAAGGTGGTAGACACAGGAGCTTTTTTAGGAAAGAATTTTCCTCTATTTGCAAATTATTATTATCGCAACTGTGGCCCCATACACCCGCCCCATATAATGCAATTTGACCCTTGATCCAAATATCCAGTGTGGACCAGTTCTCACAAGGTGAAATACTTGTTGGTATGTCACATATGATGACAAATAAGGATTTGAAAGAGATGGGGTATTTGCAAAAGGAAGTGGCATGCACATATCCGTTAAAGATTTCTAGGATAACCATTGCGCATGTAAACTATTCACATTTAGTTTCTCTGTTGCAAATCTTTCTTATGTGGATACCTAAAACATATTGATGTAGACCTATTGGGCATACGTGGGACTCCCCTGGAATGAAGAGTATAAAGTGATATATAAACGAATAAATCAACTTTCATTTGCAAGCAACGGGTAGTAGTGAAGGAAATAATAAAGGGTAAATACTGAGAGGGTTTGTGGTTCCTTGTTATTAAAGGATCAGGGTCTATGAAAGTCAAGTCAGGATTGAAAATTGTTGCATCAGTACATTTGTCATCTATATGTCATTTTTGGGTTGTGTGTTGAATTCTATAGTGTCACAAGTTTGATTATTCATTCATACAGTTTTTTAGAGCCTTTCATTCAAAAGCATGTGTGATAACAAGATCAATGAAGTGATCTACTCGCTCACAAAGCATTTCTGCTAAAGTGGGTGAAGCAAGGATTATACTAACATGGGTTTGAAATTTCTACCTCACATGAACTGGAAGTTGCACTCAAAGAAATGTGAAAGAAAAGGTATGAGTAGTATGATGGCCCTAAATGGGTTCATTTGTCAGTTTGTGGAACACACCTTACAAGGCTTATTCAATTGCAGCTAAATCAGCTATACGCGCCTTTGCAATTTCATCTAAAAAACAGTTTGTGGTGCCTGCCCTATATTTCTGTCATGCATTACGTATGTAAGAGTGTGTGTGCTGTATAGGCCATGCTTGATTTCTACAAAAAAAATAAGTTCAGAGGCCCAGTGTTTTTCTTAGGAGCTTAGCACCGGTGTGCATCCTACACTTCTTGAATCTTTTGCATACCGGCAGATTCTTTCTCCTCCCTCCTTTCTACTTTGTCACTATTTCATATTTAACCCCCCTTTCTTAGTGCCCTTTCTGCCTTTTTGTCTCCTGCTTTCAGGCCAATGCTCTCCACCTGTAACATCCTGCACAATTATGCTCTGTAAGAATTCTTCTAATATCAAGTCAATGATTCAAATTTTAAATCAAGTGAGTGGCTGGTTAACAATGTATCAGTTTTATACATGTGAGAACCACTTGACTTTCATTTGATGTAATTATTCTAGGGCTGTTTCTGTTTTTTGTGATTGTGTGTTTTGTAATATTGCGTTTTTAAACTATGTAAAATAATAATTAGCCGTGTTTTAAATGGGTTCATTGTTATATTTTACATTGTGTGTTTTATATTTTTCAGCTCTGTTTCAGGGTTTTGTTTGCAGCAAATAAACTATTACTGAAGGAAATAAGGAAAGCTAAAATAAAGAATTTCACAGGAAAGGAACAGGTACACACCAGTTTGTTTTCAGTCCTTTTGGATACAGTGCAGCATTAACAGCAGCTCCAGCTCTTCATCCCGCAGCAACCAGCCACCCAAGTGTCATCTATCCAACCCTTCTGGGATGGCAGGCTCATTGTACGGATAAAACCTCGGAGGCGGCCGAGCTGCTAACAGCAAGTGGTACTCCGAGACTGTCATTTAATGACCTTGTCCTTCTCAATTTTATGTTGCTGCCAACGTGGTCACCATTCCGCTTGGGGAGCTAATTACTGACACTATATTTCGAATTCAGTGAAGGCGACCCCTTGTTGAAAAGCATAATCTGCATGTTTTAGCATTAAAGTCTTCGCTTATCTTCACCTGCACACTGCCTTGTCCCTTCTTCCCAAGCCTTTCTTTTCCATTTTTTTCCTCCTCAGTACCCATGGAAACAACCCGGGAGCACGGCTAACATCCAGGGGAATCTGGACCACATTTTCCAGTGATTGACTGACAGGCCCTGTGTCACCTTTATTGTGATTTCTTCCACTCACTCCAATTACCATTCAGACAGCAAAGGCAGGATGCGCCGTGCAGCCCTGATACAAAGCATTATGATTCATAAATGTATTAATAAATCCGCTGCTGCTTATTATGGCGGGAAACAGCTGATAGTGGAAGTCCCGGGGAGCCGAGACCCGCAGGTTAACTACCAATTTGCTTCTGAAATACTGTGCTTCCTTCCATCCAGAACCGTGCGTGTAAATGTAGGGACACTTCTGTTGCAGTCGACTTTTGGAAGGTAAATTTCATCAGCCCTTAAAAAAAAAACAGATGGCTCCCAAAATACCGCCGACGCAGTCAATGGGAGTAATTAGCTCTGTCTCCCCTTTGTCAGAAATTGACTGATTAGGGCGACAGTCTGGTAACTTCCCTTGATTTATTTTACAATAAGCATTGCTTGATTTGTACTCCGAATGGGCTTGTTTACAAACGATGAACGTTGCTGCTGATTGTCGGGGTTGCTTAATACCAAGGCTGTGCAGTCTTCCTTTCACCTCTTACCTCTTTTATTCACCATCATACGCTCCCTGACCCTGTGGCTCACTTTTGCATGTTATTTTTTTTTTAATTAAAAAGACTTTATTTAATCCATTATACAAAACATAATACAAATAGAAATGAGTCTAATAATAATAACTAACCAATGAACATGCTGTAGGCGGAGTTCACGTAGCCACGCTACGTGAACCTACACCAAGCGGTAAAAAAACTCTGCAATGCTACATGGAGCTCCACGAGCATGGGGTGTTGCTTGTTCCACATGTTTGCGAGACATTTCTGATGTTCTGCAACGCAGATTGTGTGTTCGGGGGGAAATAACGAGCAAACTTCACCACGCGGTCGCCAATGGGCCATGGCCATCTTGTTTTTCTACTTTTTGTATGGTTCTGGGATCTGTTTTTCATCCCTCTCTAATCTTTTCAAGCCTTTGTTTCTTACACTGTTTTAATCTTTTTTTATTTATTGTCTATCCCTCTCTCTCCCTAAGTGTATATTTTTCATTTTATTTCTACTTTTACTGCATTCTTTGTACTGTTTTTCTGTTACTTGCTTTTTTTTTTTACTTTCCTACTTCTTCTCCTTACTTTATTTTTTATTTTTACATTTTCTTTTCCGCCCCACACAAAACCATGGCTAAGGCTACTAGTAAGAAGGCCAAGGCTAGTGTGACCAGGAGCCGCCTTCCTTGCGGAAGACGGCGCCCGGAAGGGGTGCAGCCTTGGGCCCTGTTCCCCGAGATGGAGTTGGCCGCCCTTGTTTTTTTTGTACAGTGCCACCTCCTCTTAACCTTGGCAGCAAGAGCTTTAAAAATGCTCCCTCTGGATGGGAGCAGACCTTTGTTTCAGAAAATACTGTGTCCCAGGTGTGTGCTCCATGGGACACAGTGAATGAGCCAGTCTGGGGGGAATGGGGTACCCAGGCCCAAACCTGTTTGGGGACGTTGCAAGCTGGGGAGCTCAGACTAGGAGGGTGAGCACCCCTCCTCTTTTTATTGGTATTCAGCCTCACATCCCCTTTAATTTGAAGTTATGTCCCTGGGGCCTTACTGGTAATCAAGAATGTGACCCTTCCTTATATTTCCTAATAGGGCTCCGGGTTCCTTGGGCAAACGCGAAACACAAGAGAAGCTGAATTAAATAACAACAAATTTGAGAGAAAGCTAGATCTTGGTCCAGAAAGTGAGCTTGTTTTTTGATTTGATGTAAATTTGTTCAGAGAAATTAAGGTTCAAACTGTATGTATATCAGGCCATGGAGGATCCGCAGACCGACATACCTAAAGATATGATCTGATTATACCATGGAATGTAAATGGTCTAAGGGTGAGGAGAAGACAACAGAAAATATTTGAAAATTTAAAATTATACAAGTGCAATCTTATAATATTACAGGAAACCCACCTGTTAAAATCAGAGTGGCTTGAAATTGTAAAACATTGGGTGGAAAAATTAATATGCACAAATCAGTCCTGCTGTATCAAAGGTGTTGCAATAATTGTTAAACAATCCTCAAAGATAAACATTCTAGAAGAATTTGCTTAGTTGGATAATATGGTCCAAATACGGATGACCCAGCCCCCTTACAATCTTTGTACACCCAGTTAATTTATTGTTCTATCCCATAAGTATAGGGGGAGATTTTAATCTACTATTAGATCCAATAAAAGATAAACACCCGCCAGGGAGAGCATTGAACCTCCCTAGAATGTGGGAGTGGATTATTGGGTTTGAAGAACACTTGGGATTAGTCGATATATGGAAGATTTAAAGGTGACCAAAATAATAGATTCACATACAAAAATCAAAAGTACGGGCACGCTTCAAGAATAGATTATTTCTTGCTAGATAAATCATTAGGCAAACATGTCATAAAAGTAAATCAGTTGCCAGCTCATATATCCGACCACTCCCTAGTCCAAATCAAATTAACCCAAAGCTATACACATGGTGAGGTAAGGTGGACCTTAGACCGCGCACTTTTATTACACAAGCAAATCATAGGGAAGTTGAAGCTCATAACAGAGGAATATTTTCAAATCGACTCCAACGCCGAAGTTTCATTGCAAGTCATCTGGGACGCATATAAAGCCGTAGTTATAGGAGTCCTGATTGGACTAGCTGCGGAAAGAAATAAGGAAACTAGACACATTAGAACCCAATGAGAATTAGACATACAAGATCAACATAGGAGTTATGAAGCAACAACCTCTGAAATAGAACAAGAAAGAGTAAAAGATGAAATTCTTAAGAAGAAAATTGAATTATCTAGCTATTTGGAAGGAAGGATAATGAAAAAATGGGAAGCTAGTCGATTGTCAAATTACAAATATGGCGAAAATAGCGGGAAACTTTTAGTGTGAAAAACTAGAACAGACAACAGCAGGAATAGAATAACAGCAATACATAGCGACTCAGTAGATGCGAAAGTAGAGTAGAATAGATATAGAAGAAGCCTTTGCAGATATTTTTCAAGCACTGTATAATGAAGATCATACATACTCAGTTAACTTGACAGATTTATATTTGAGGGAATTAAAGTTACTAAACGTGAGAGATGGGCTTAGTGACACATTGAATGCGGAAAATTACGTGTGAAGAAGTGTTAGACGTTTTAAAAAAATCCAAGAAAGGGATAGCTGCAGGCCCAGATGCCATTCCAATGGAATTATATGTAGCTTTAAAAGAAACATCAATTCCAAGATTAACGGATCTTTTTAATATTATGTACTTGAAATGTCTTGAGCTCCCTAAATCCTGGAATGATGCCACCATTAGCCTAATCTTAAAATCAGGAAAAGATCCCCTCAGAAGTGAGTCATACAGACCTATATCACTCCTAAACTGTGATTATAAAATGTTTATGTAAATATTAGCTGTACGGATTGGAATAATTACTGGTAAGCTCATACATACTGATCAAAAAGGATTCATAAGAGGGAGACAATTGCATGATCTCACTCAGCAGTGCTATGGATATAGCCACTGAAGGGAAGTTACCACTAGCACTTTTAACCTTTGATGCTGCTAAAGCATTTGATCATGTAAATTGGGCATACTTGCAGGAAGCTATCAAACAATACCGTTAGGAGAGAATTTTTAAAGAGTAACAAGAAACATATACACAGTGCCAGCTGCAAAAGTACTTATACATGGAGGCTTATCAAAACGAATACAGATTGGAAGAGGGACTAGACAGGGCTGTCCTTTGTCTCCTCACCTTTTAAATCTGTACATAGAACTGCTGGCCAATATGATAAAGAGATCTGAGGGAATTACCCCTTTTCAATTCAATGGCTGGTCAAATAAAGTGGCATTGTATGCGGATGACTAATAGTTTACACAAGTGACCTTAATAAGACCTTCCCATTGATTACAAAGTTGTTAGGCAATTTTGGAGAAATTTCAGGCTATCAAGTAAACATTCAGAAAACAGAAATAATGCACTGAAATATAGAAACATCAATAGCTGGATCTAAAATTAGTGTTAAGTATTTAGGAATAGAGGTATCGAAAAATATCAATGAAATTGCTCAAGTAAATCTAAATTTAAGGATTAAGGAAATGAGGAAATTATTGAAAGCATGGAGTTGCCTATCCATGTCCTTTATGGGGCGTTCAAATGTAATAAAAATGTCCATTCTACCAAAGTTCACTTTTTTATGTAATGCCATACTGCTAGAGTTTAAGACCCCATGGCTAAAAAAGATACAAAGTGAAATTAATAGCTTCATATGGGCCTCAGAAGGTGTGAGGATTGCAAGGGGGAAACTCTGCCAGAGAAAATACCGAGGGGGTATTGCAAGCCCGACCTGCTTTCTTACTATAGAGCCTTTCATTTTAAACATATAAGAATCCTTTTTAGACTTCATGCGATTACTTTTCTTACTAGAAAATCGTAACAGACGAAGACCACTGTTTATACAAGTTTGGACACCCTAAATACTTTAATAAGATTAAACTAAAAGTTCTCAACAATGCATACAAGCTATGGTATGAAATCAGAAGAATGTGGAGGATCCCGTATTACAGCCGGTTAGCACCCATTTGCAGGTCTCTAGGCACCACAGAGTGTCTAAAAGACACATTAGCAATCACACTTAGGGATGCAGGCATAACAAGATGGGGACAATTGACTTGCTCTGGGCCGTTACTAAGTTGGAAATCACTATATGAAGCAACAGAGGGTAGGATCTCCAGGTTTAAATGTTATCAGTTACTAAATTGGTAAAAAAATCAGGAACAAAGTCTAGAAACTACAGCGTATCTGGAGAACAAATGTTCAAGTGATGCACAGAAAAAAGAGATATTGAAATGGTATTGGTATTTAATACAAACAACAGAAGACGAATTTACCGTCCAAGACGAAATATGTAGGAAGACCTTCCCAACCCAAGACTTGCATCATCTCTGGCAAGTATCCTGCACTCTTTTATGGCAAACTATAATTTCTGCACCACTTAGGAGAAACGATCTCTTTACTTTGCATAGTTCATACTGGACACCGGAAAGCCTCTCCAAACTGAACAACCAGGTGGTAAGAGAATGCCCAAAGTGTGGGGGCCTCAAGGCGATTGACACCCACATGTTTTTACCAGTGTCTACAACTGGGAATCTTCTGGGAAGAAGTGGGTAAGGCTATTGATTAAGTCTTAGAAAAAAATATCAAGTAAAGCCCACTAACCATTATTTTTGGTATTTTGGACATAAACATTTCTACTACTGTATTAAGTAAAATACAAAAAAATTATTGTTTATTTTACTTATACCAGCAAGGCATGAGATATGTATGAATTGGATTCTTACCACCCCCCCTATGGTGACAGAGTGAATCGTTTCAGTAAGGAAAGTTAGTTTGGTGGATAAGCAAAGAGGAAACAGATTTAAAACCAGGTTTTGATACTTATGGGATAAACAAATGAGGGAGGGTAGGGAGGAATGTCCAATGATTACACACATTGTGATCTTGTAGATTCAAATGATTGGCATGGTAGTGTTGTGACCAACATTCAAATTAATCTAAAGGTTCTAAGACATCCTAACCCTCAGCACCACATCAAAGGGCGGTCTCCAGCCAAGCCAATCAGAACCACAAAAAGGGACCTTGTCTAACATAACCATAAAAATCGCATGAATGAGGGCATACACTTTTTTTTAAAAAAGCTTACAATTTGTTGGGTATTTACAACTACAAGTTTAATTTTCCAATTGTAATATTATTACTACTGAGACTGGACTATCTTTTTATGTGTGGACTTCTCCACCACAACTGTGGAATTTCCGTGGTAGTAAAATTACTATACTTAAACTCGTAGTTTGTGAATACCAAAACAATAGTAAACCTTTTATCAGGCACCAAATGTATTATTAAACATTGCAATGTGTGCATTTATAAAATATAAATTTGATTATAACTATGGATGACTTTTTGACACTTGTTGATGTGCTTCTCTCCTGATTAAGCCAATAGTCTTGCCTTTTATATTTGTATTTTGTTTTTAAAAGGGGGTTGGGGCAAATGGGTGTTGGGTACATCACGTGGCTGAAAGCATGCCCTGCTCCCAATCCCGCTCCATGCACAGCTGAAGTGTGTGCATGGCAAGGGGTGTGTCAGGAACCCTTATCCCCGCTCAAGGTAGAACCTTAAAGAAAATATGTTGGCCTCCATCTACTTACCTGCATGTAGAGGCTCGCCTTGGAAAAGACAAAATCTGTGTTGGAGATCCTCCCTTTGACTGGTGTTACTGGAATTGCAGCGTTCTGCCATAATGGAAGGATACCAGACCGCTCCACTTCCTGTAGTGGGGGCGCGGTCTAGTTGTTTCCTCCCGAGTCAAAGCGTGACAGTAATGTGCATGCGCGACTAGCGTGCTGCGCACTTCAACTGAGAGAAACCGTCTGACAGGAGCCTGGTGAATCGAGCTCGCTGTCAAAACTCAGTTTTTCTCATGGAATACCCGAGAGTCTTGTTGGCATCGTTCTTCTTTAATGGGAAGTAAATTAGGTACACATTTTAAGAGCTGTTGAAGAAGTACTTAAAAGATAATCTTTTCTTCCTCAGCATGTTGGCACTCTGAAGTTCTAGAAGCAGTTCAGGCTAGTCCAGGCATTGAGGACCAGAAGGAGCAAGTATTCATGGAGTATCTTCTGTCCAGAGAAGAACTCAAAATATTCAAGTAAGCGTATCTAGTAGTTTTCCTGGTAATTCGCTCGCAGTGACCCAGAGGCCCCAGGGTTCTCGAGTGATATTTCAAACTCGTTGTAATCCAGAGGTGTTCAGAGTCCTTGAGTCATATCACGAAAAACTTCAGTGTTTCTTTTAAAGGCAGGAGAAAAAGACTTGTTCAGATACTGAGTACAAATTGCATATTCAGAAAAAACAAACTTTTATAACCACAACTGCATTAAAAGAAAAACCTACTGAAGTATTTGTGGAAAGATTGTTTAAGAAACATTTTGGCTATATTGATTGAGAAAAAGCATGAAAGACTGACTTCTTAAGACTGTAAAATTACTCTGAAGAGAATGTATCGCTTGCAGCGTTATATACAGTGCAGCAACAACTAGAAAGTACCAGCGTGTTCTTCCAATTAATCAGATTTTACACAAGACATAATTAGGTAAAACAGCTCAGAGAGTAGCTAGCTATTCAAAAAGCAAGAGTAGTGAGAATGTTCAGAAGATAACTCACAGTCTTAGGAGGGTAATTATTGTGTTCTATTTTACAGAGTTTTCACTTGAAATCCAGAAGCAGGAGCCAGTGACTTGAAGCGTGTCTCTCTTGTTTTGTCTCCCACTTCCACTTCCCCTTTCCCCCAGACTAAGTTCAGGGACAGTGAAGTCCTATTGTCACTGGTCTTGGTTTGTGGGATCTGGGGTAAGAGCATCTGTTCCTGAGGGGGCCACCCTTAGATTGTATCCTTTTCTGACAGATTGAAGTGCCTTCCTCTTAATTGAGGATTTTCAGGCCACCTCCTAGACAGTATGGCGGAAGGGTTGGATTTAAAAGCCCTGACTAATGTCTTAAATAGTATGCAGGAACAATTAAATAATACCTTAGAAGAAATTAAGGCATTGAGGGAGGAGGTTAGAAGATCTAGTTAGGAGTCTATTCAAACTCGGAAAAGGCTTGACGATTTGGTTGCAGCAGGGTCAGTTTTTAGAGGAGTTTCATCTCCCACTCCGCGCCCCTCACCTTCTCACATATCCACTCAGGTTATTCATGCCATCTCACCCATGATCCCGTTAGCCTCTCAAGAGAGGTATGGTGGAGATCCACTTAAAGCCCAGATTTTTTTAACGCAGTGCTCTTTGCACTTTTTGTGGCGCCCAGTGATCTTTACAGAAGAGCAAGCAAAGGTGGCTTTAATTTTGTCGTATCTGACTGGTGATGCAGCAGCATGGTCAATGTCCTTGGTCACCAAAAATGATCGAATTCTGTTCAATTATAAAAACTTCAAGGTGGAGTTTGCAAGAATATTTGATCGGCGTTCTGCCTCTCAGGCAACTGATAATGAATTTTTAGATCTCAAACAAGGAAACCGAGACTTAGTGGGGTATCTAGCGAGTTTCAACAAATTAGTTGTGGAAACAAATTGGCCAGAGGAAAAAAGAGCAGCCATATTTTACAGAGGACTGTGAAATGAGCTTAAGAATGCCCTGGCGCAAATTCCTCAAAGACCTACAGAAATTTCCGAACTTATTGTTTTGTTTTACAACTGGATCAACGATTAAGTGAATGTCGACATGAGAGAAAAAGAGAGTTTCGCCCTCCACCGCCACGGTTTGATCGAGTGAAAACAGACGGCCATAAGAGTTCTGAAGGAGTGTCTACAGAAGAACCTATGCAGATAGGATCAGTTAGGGGACCCTCAACTAAAGAATAGAAAGAGAGGCGAAGAAATTCTCAGTTATGTCTATATTGTGGATTGTCGGGACATTTTGTCAAGGAATGTACGAAGAAGCCCAGGACTACACAACAGGTAAAAGATCGGCTTCGCCCGTAGAAGGAGTTGCACGGGTGGAAGCGTCAGTAAAGTCAGCTCCAGGACCACAGCACAATATGAACACCTTATAGTCTACAGCCCCTCATTTAATTGTAATTTTTACAGTAAAGTTTCGAGACAAAGAAATCAAAGAGGTTTCAGTTATGATTGATTCTGGGGCCACAGGGAACTTCTGAGACATAAAGTACGCTCGTCAGAGCGGAATACTATTTGTGGAAAAGCAGTTTTTGGAAGATGTTCGGGCAGTAGATGGCACCAATCTATCGTCTTGCCCGATTAATCATGAAACTGAATTAGTTCAGTTAACTGGGTTAAAGGGTCATTCAAAACTTATAACCTTCAATGTAATAGATGCACCGCATTTTCAGTTAATTCTTGGCCTCCCATGGTTGACGGAACACAATCCCTGTATTGATTGGAGCAAGAGAACAATTGTAATGGATTCTTCCTTTTACAAGGAGAATTGTTTTTGCGAACAAAAACGAGTCATGGAGGATACTCCGGTCCGAAATTTGGTTTCTCATCGCCCTGCCCAGATTTGTACGTTGGAAACTTAAGAAATTCCTGTGGAATACCAAGATCTATCAGCAGTTTTTGATAAGAAGGAAGCAGAGAAGCTACCGCCGCTTCGCCCTTATGACTGCAAGACTGAGATTGACCCAGGAGGGGTTTTGCTATGTAGTCGAATTTATGCCCTCGCTGAAACTGAGAATCAATTTTTAAAGGATTATTTGGATCAGCATCTAGCCTATGGATTCATACGTCCTTCACAGTCCCCAGTTTCATCCCCTCTTTTTTTTATTACGAAGAAAGATGGAGATCTCCGTGCCTGCATAGATTATAGGGCCTTGAATCAAGTGACAATCAAGAATCGATATCCACTCCCTTTGATTTCAGTGTTACTGGATCAAGTAAAGGATGCCAAGATCTATACAAAGCTGGACCTGCGGGGAGCATATCACTTAATCAGAATAGCTCCTGGAAATGAATGGAAGACGGCGATTCACACACAATATGGATTATTTGAGTATCAAGTAATGCCATATGGTTTATGCAACTCTCCAGCTGCTTTTCAGCATTTCGTGAATGATGTGTTGGAAGAATTTTCGGATAGAGTCGCTGTCGTTTACATCAACCACGTTTTGATTTTTTCAAACAGTGTGGAGGAGCACACACAGCATGTGAGAGCAATCTTGACCAAGTTGTTCGAAAATCATCTTTACGTGAAGTTAGAGAAGTGTGCTTTTCATGTACATCGTGTGGAATTGTTAGGGTTCGTATTATCACCAGAAGGAGAGAGTATGGATTCAACCAAGGTCAGGGCAGTTCAAGAATGGCCTTCTCCAAGATCAGTGAAGGAGATTCAAAGCTTCCTGGGATTCTCAAACTTCTACCGTCGATTTATTTCGGACTCCTCTCAGAAGGTGGCTACAATAACTCGACTGTTAAAAAAGGAATTACATTTGTTTTGGGAGCAGAAGCTGAAGAAGCCTTCCGATTTTTAAAAAAATCTTTCACCCAAGCTCCAATTTTGCTGCACCCAGGAACTGAAGATCCGTTTTATGTTGAAACTGATGCCTCCGATGTGGCCATAGGGGGAATTTTATCTCAGCGGTATTTAACCACTGGCCAGGTACATCCAGTAGCTTATTACTCAAGAAAACGGAATCCTTCAGAATGCAAATATTCCATTGCAGACAAAGAATTACTGGCAGTAAAATGTGCATTCAGAGAATGGCGACATTATTTGTTGGGTGCAAAACACAAGGTCACTGTGCTTACCGACCACCGGAACGTGCAATTTCTCAAATCTATGCACACCCTTACTGCCAGACAGTTAAGGTCGTCCTTGCTTTTTGCTGATTTTGATTTCGTGATTACCTTCAGGCCAGGGAAGAGTAACGCTAATGCAGACGCTCAATCTCAAATAGATTCTAACTCTTTGGAGTCTGATGGAGAGCCGCAGAACATCATTCCAGAAGAGAAAATTATTTTGTCCACCTACACTTCAGAAATTGTGGACAAATTCCAAAAGGCCATGACAGTCCAGGAAATGAATGAATGGGCTAGGGAAGCTGATGGCAGAAAAATCAAGAATGGCCTTCCTTACCAGTACAATCGTCTATTTCTTCCTACAAAAGAGCTTCAAGAAAAGGCGTTGGAATCTTGTCATGACAATATACTCGCAGGTCACAGGGGGATCCATAAAACCATGGAATTGGAGGAGAGACATTTTTGGTGGCCAAATATAAAGCCGCAGATACGACAATTTGTGACCACTTGTGAGAGATGTTTAAGAGGAAAAACTGATTGAAGACCCCCACAGGGAAAATTAATGCCATTACCAACTTCACCCACCTCACCCTTGGCACACTGTGTGAATGGATTTGATAGTAGATTTGCCTCCAAGTCAAGGGTTTACTACCATTTTGGTTTTTGTGGATGTCTTTTCAAATATGGCACATTTTGTACCATTTAAAAAGACTCCAAGTGCTCAGCATTTGGCTCAACTTTTTTCCCAGCATATAGTGAGATTACATGGAGTTCCCAAGATTCTAGTTTCTGACAGAGTCACACAATTTGTTTCCCATTTTTGGAGGGCTTTTACACACAAATTAGGAATTGACACTCGTTTTTCCACTAGCTATCATCCAGAAACTGATGGCCAGACAGAGAGAGTAAACCAAGAGCTTGAGCAATACCGTCAACTTTATCTTTCAGATCAAAAGATGGAGTGGTCAGGGGGCATGGCCAACAGCATGGCCGGGTAAGACGTACCTCAGCGAAGCTCCCGATGAGCTGCTGTAAATCCGACACACATGATGACAACATTTCCCCAAATACACCAAATAAGAGACCGGTTTGAGGAGGAAGAGAATCGCCGAATCCTGCCGTCAAATTGCAGAAAATCGAACTTGAAATTCGGACAGCGCGGGTCCCCTACACCAAGATGGCAGCTGGACGCGATCTGCCGGACCGGAAGTAACACTGCCCGCAAATTAGACCCTGCGGCGAGTGGTGATCGCGCTGGCCTAAAGCGCACACAGAGACCAACATCGGCTGTGGCGGAGGGTCCCCCCGTGGGGTATCCCCTGAGGAGCGGGAGCCGCCCGACGTCACTAGGCTCCGAGGAGGCGCCTGACCCTGGCCCGATACTTTGCCCGAGCCCGGTGCTAGGATGAAGAGGAGGCGCGGGGGAGCTCCAGCTGCGTGCCCGGTCGGAGCCCGAGGACGGAGGGCGGTGGTGAGACGAGGACGCCTGCTGGAGACCGCTAGGAGGCCCGATCTGACGGAAGGTGTGGAACGCTCCGATGCGCTGGGAACTACGGCTGCGGGAGGTGACGCAGGCCTAAGAGAGACTCGTAGAGGGGCCGCGCCACCAAAGACTGAACAGCAATGGCAGGCCTGGGGGAAGAAAGGGCATCAACGGCCAGAGGTGTGCGAGCAGCAACTGGGCCCCCCCTCCCCCCACCCAGACTGCACACCATATCCTGCCCACTAACCTCAGCCATCGGGACCATCCGCCTGAGACCGTGGGAGGCACTCTAGAAAGCTGCACAGAAGACAAACGGGTGGCGATGACCCCCCCCCCCTGCGCCTGAGAGGCGCGCCACAGGACACTCTAAGTGGGGCCTAACCCATGTGGTGGCGCGGGCTTTGACATTGATTCCATTGAACACTCCCACAGGAGATACAAGAACAAGTGAGCCCAGCAGACTTCCCACGCTGTAGGGTGACCCTGACTCCTGCTACTGGCAGGGAAGCACAGTTATAGGAGGGCCAGCAAACCCCAGGCCTACCGCACCAGTTGGAGGTCTAAAATCGGTTGCAGGACTTGGCAAGTGGGGTTCTCCTATCACGAACAGCGGCCTGTACAAACGTGATTCACGACCACCACCGTGGTTTCCCCTCCATCCGGCTCCCTTCCACTGCGGGAGCCCAACAGCCACGAAGGGACAAGAAAGAAACTCCTGCAGTAAGGTGTAATATTACAGGGAGACAAGATGGGGAAAAGAGACCCGGTGGCCAAAACTGCTAGACAGGAAACCATGGACAACTATGCCACTGCCCGCCCGCAAAAGGAAACGATCCCGGTGGTGCCCGGCACACACGCTGACATCGCCATGCTCTTGGAGGCGATCCAAGCATCCAGGATGGGCATACAGGACTCAAGAGTGGCGCTGGAGGGCAAAATCGGCGAGGTGGGCTCGGAGGTCCTACTACTGCGCCAGGACTTTCGGAACCTGAAAGAGAGGGTGACGACGGCGGAGACACGGATTGGCGAAGCAGAGGATTCCCTCACCACCCTCTAAAAAGACATGGCGGAACTCCAAGCTTCATACAGGCAACTGCTGTGGAGGGTGGATGATGCAGAAAACAGGGCGAGACGCAACAACCTGCGATTCGTAGGTTTTAGAGAAGGCATTAAGGGAACGAATGCGGCGGCCTACCTACACTCATGGCTAACGACGACCTTCCCGCAGGCTCCTTTCTCGAACTGCTTTGTCATTCAAAGGGCTCATAGGGCACTGTTAGCGAAGCCATCGGAGGCAGCAAGGCCACGTCCGATCATTGCACGGTTTCTCAATTTCGCAAACAGAGACCTCATACTAAGAGAGGCCAGAAAGAAGGGTGAAATACGACAAGACCACACGAACATTATGATCTTTCCAGATTACAGTCAGGAGGTCCAGAAACAAAGACGCTCCTATGACTCAGTGAAAGCAAAACTGCGAAATCTACACATGTCATACATGCTGCTCTTCCTGGCAAAATTGAAAGTAAACTTCGGGGGTAGGTCGCACTTCTTTAACCGACCGGAGGAGGCCTGGCAGTGGCTAGAGGAACGCCCATTGATACGGGAGGCGGAGGAGGAAGGACGCAGAATAAGGTCCGAGATAGCAACCGCCAATCTGCGGAGGAGCCCTCCCAAGGCAGAAAGAGTCCTGAAACCGCGGACGAGAAGACGCTCGCAGACAACTCCATACCCTGGTCCCAGCACGGCGGGACGAAAGAGACAAAATCCGGTAACACCAGCAGAATAACAAGCGACATCGGACTCCAGGTTCAGCTGTCTGGTAAATCATACTAGCTCGGATGAGGAGGACGACACAGGAGGCCGAACATCAGAAGGGGAGGAAGTAGTGGAACAATCCCTGCATCCTCTGGTCACTGCAATCCATGAGCTGGAACAGGAACCGACCGGCCCACCAGAGGATCCGGACATTGAGACTTAGGACTCCCATTCCTGATGAGGGACAGGACTGATATCCGGAATAGCAGCTCATCGCTACCGGGGCACGCAAGTCACAAGCACACACCCCTTTTCTCATTGACTATTGTTTAATTGTTTGATATGCACGCAGTTTTTCTAGGTTGACCAAGCAGGAAAGGGATACGGCAACCCAGTGGTTGCGCTAATTATTCCTTTAGCTTAAGTGGGGGGGACATCGGGGAGTGCGACAGGCCTGCTCCGCCAACAGTCTTGTTTCTGCGGAAGCTAAGACTGACCGGGGGGGGGGAGGTGGGGCTGGGGTGGGGGGGGGAGGTGGGGCTGGGGTGGGGGAGGGGGGTTATGGACGTTTCCAGTTATTCAGGGGGATGGGACGGGCACCACGTTGGGGGCCAGATAGGGAAGAGAGAGGGGGCGAGTTGGAATTGAATGGGGGGGACGATCATGTTACACTGGCTGCGCACTCCTGCACTCCAGGAGACACCTTCACACACAGATGGTCGACTACACTACGAGACACGCACTCCAAGATGGCGGGTGAAGAGGTGGGACAGACCCTTGACCGATGGGGATACAGTGTCCTGACGTGGAATGTTAATGGCCTTGGCAGCAAGATAAAGAGAGGATTAGTGAATACATACATGAAAAGACTGCACCCTGACATAATACTGTTGCAGGAAACCCATCTTAAAGGTACTAACTGTGCCTTCCTGGCCAGGGGTCAATACAAGGCACACTCAGGATACACCACGGACTCGAGAGGGGTGGCAATTCTAATTAAAAAGACTAGGCCGTTCACCGTAACCCAAACATGGACAGACCCACAGAGGACGTACGTAGGATTTAAGGGGACTTGGAACAGACATACGTATACGATACTATCCGTGTATGCTCCTCCAAAACTGCAGGCCAACACGTTCAAGAAAGTGGCGGAGATACTCTTGGACACAGCTGACACCACACAGATCCTTTGGGGAGACTTTAATGATGTTATGGATGTAGGACTGGAACGGACGGGGATGATCTCCAGAGATCGGACCCCGACCCCTCTGTCTGTAATGTTGGACAATGTGGGGCTCACAGATGTATGGAGATGGCTTCATCCAGATCAAAGGTCTTACTCCTTTTTCTCCGGGGTACACAAAGTATATTCAAGACTGGACTATGTGTTTATGTCTCGGCAACACCTGACAGTAGATGACACGGCGGAATATCAGGCAAGGGGAGTCTCCGATCACTACCCATTGTTAGCAAAGGTAGGAATGGGGAGACGTACGAAGGGAGGATCCTGGAGATTGACGGCATGGGATCTGCAAAATACAAATGTGCTCAGGGGCCTAAGAGCCGATGTAAAGGTCTATATTGCCAAGAATGAAGGGACGGTTCCCTCCCGGGTGACGTTCTGGGAGGCACTAAAGACGGTGATACGGGATAGGGTACAATGCAGGCTGGCAGAGGTCAGAAGGAAGCTCCATGCTGAAACAGCTGCATTGGAGGCTGCTATTTTAGACCTGGAAGGGGCCTATCAGACATCAAAAGAGGATAGAGTACTCAGGAAGCTAATGGACCAGCAGTAGCAATACAGGGAGCTGGTGACGGGGGAGGCCAGGACCCAGGCCCTGGCCACCCTACACCGCCTCTATGATGTAGGGGATAAATCGGGCAAACTACTGGCATGGCTTAGCAAGAAGGAACGCACAGCCAGATGGGTGGAGCAAATAAGGAACCTGGAGGGATTGCTTGTTGGATCTGATACTCAGATCGTGGAAATATTTGCTGATCACTACGAATGCTTCTATAGGGCAAGAGGCCTGGGGAAAACTGAGGAGGCATTTTATTTATTTATTTTGAGAATTTATAGAGCACAACCGTCACCATTACAGGCATCCTGGCGCTGACAGAGACCAACGAGGGGTAAAGAACAGACAGAGTAGGAAGGCTAGCAAGGAAAGAGCCAGGTTTTCACCTTTTTTCTGAAATGCAAGAGTTCATTTGTGGACCTAAGCTCGATGGGGAGGGAGTTCCAGAGTCTGGCGGCAGCCACCTCAAAGCATCTACCTCCAGCTCTGACCTTTTTAAATCTAAGAACCACTACCAGTCTAGCATCAGATGATCGAAGTTTTCTGGTAGGGGTATACCAAACAAACTTGGATTGTAGAGGAGCTGGACCGCAGCCATGAAGAGCTTTAAAAACTGTACAGAGGGCTTTAAATTGAATTCTTTGTCTAAGAGGGAGCCAATGTAGCTTTGCCAAGGCCAATGGTCCATGAGATCTTCTAGGCCACCCCAAGGCCAGTTTCGCGGCCGCGGATTGAACCCTTTGAAGCCTGTCCAGTAGATATTCAGGGGCCCCAAGCAGGAGGGCATTGCAATAGTCCAACCTGCTCAGGATAGTACATCTGACCACTTGGGCACGCGCGTAAGTGGGTAAGAGGGGCAGAACCTTCCTAAGTGAGCGAAGGATAGCGAGGCAACAAGCCGACGTTTTCTGCACATGGGTGTCCATGCTGAGTCCTTGGTTTAACATGACCCCAAGGTTGCGGAAAGATTCTGCAGGCTGTACGTTAGAGCCTGTTTCTGGGGGCCAGAAGTTGTTAGGAAATGGGCGGGGGATCCTCGTTCCAGCGCAATAAAGCACTTCGGTTTTCCCGACATTAAACTGAAGTGAGTTAGTCTTTAACCAACTTGACGTATTCCGTAGACAATTATGAAAGACCTCCATGGAGACGGAGTCCTCTCCTTCCAATGAAAGGATCAACTGCGTGTCATCGGCATAATTAACAGTTCTAATGCCGAATCCTTTAATAAGCCTAATTAGCGGCCTAAGGTACACATTAAAAAGAATTGGGCTAATAGCAGAGCCCTGGGGGACTCCGTGCAACACCGGAGAAAGGCATGATTGGTAAGGTGGCATAGAAACAGCCTGCTGCCTATCAGTCAAAAAAGAGTGGAACCATTGCAGTGCAGAGTCTCTCACTCCTACCTCCGCCAACCGCCTTAGTAGGATCTTATGGTTTACTGTGTCAAAGGCGGCAGACATGTCGAGCAGGATCAAAAATGAAGCCTGTCTTCTGTCTGCACGCCTTTGCAATTCATCCATGGCGGAGATAAGAGCTGTTTCGGTTCCATGAGCGGGCCGAAAGCCGAATTGGTCCTCGTCAAGTAGGAGATGATGTTCCAGGTGGGTGGAAAGAGTGTTACTAACCACCCTCTCAACTATCTTGGCGGGGAATGGCAGCAGTGAAATGGGCCGATAATTTTTAGAGCAGTCGGGGTCCAAGGAAGGTTTTTTTAGCAAAGAGGAGACTAATGCCCGTTTCCAATGGGCAGGGACGGTGCCAGTCACCAGGGATTGATTGCAAATGAGATGGAGTGTGGGGAAAAGCTCATCTTCAAATTCCTTCCAAATTTTAGGGGGCACCGGGTCCAGGGGAGAGCCAGACACAATCCCTCTAGCTATCTTGGTAAATATATCAAATGTAAGTGGCAGAAACCTGCACAGTGACACCTCTGGTGCCAAAGCCGAATCGGGTAATTGGTCAACTAAGGGAACCAAGCCCGGGTCAGAAAGGGAATCCGTGTCAAGAGGGGTGTCCAAGTCTTTCAGGATCAGATCTATTTTCTCTTTAAAGAAGGTGGCAAGATTGTCACAGAGTTCTTGGGACGGGACAATCACATTCTTGCAAGACTCCGGATTGGTGACGCTGTTTAAGATGTTAAAAATGCTCCTCGAGTTAGAGGTGGAGTTGCAGATCAGAGTGGAGTAATAGTCCGCTTTAGACTTTTTAATGAGATTTTTATACGCCAGAATCTTAGTCTTCCAAGCAGCTTTGGAGATTTCGCTGTAGTCGCGTCTCCACTTTCTCTCGGCTTGTTTACATTCCAATTTTAAAGTTTTTAGGTCATCATTAAACCATTGAGCGGAGTCTTTACCCCTAATGAGCCGAGTTTTTAGAGGGGCAGAGGTATCTACCACCAGAGAAATGCTGGAGTAAAAAGAGTTGTAATTATCATCAGCACATTTGCTCTCATCAAAGAGCGAAGCCAGATGGAACACATCCCCAGAGAGGTGTAGTCGTGAAAGAGCCTTCCAGTCTCTACACTTAATTTCCCTGGATGGCGCAGGTGCCTTATGTGAGTTCAACTTCTTGAAAAGAAAGAATTTAACTAGCGAGTGGTCTGTCCAGTCCATTGGAAGGCACATTGCACTACTTAGAGCGCATAGACCTACTTGCCCTGACCCCTGAGGCTCAGCAAGCCTTGGAGTCTGAAATTACCGTAGAGGACATATCGGGAGCCATAGCTAGACTGCTACCGGGTAAAACACCGGGCCAGAATGGGTTCCCCGCAGAATTTTTTAAACCCACAGCGGATCTCCTGATGCACCATCTTAAGGGGCTCTTTGATGGGGCTCTACAAGACGGGAGGCTCCCCCCAGACCTTTGCGCGGCAACGATAATCCCAATACATAAAGAAGGGAAGTCGCAGGTAGACTGCGCTTCATACCCCCCCATCTCCCTCCTGAACACGGAGGCAAAACTTCTGGAAACGATCCTGGCATTGCGGCTATGCACAGTGATATCAGACCTGGTGCACCTAGACCAAACGGGCTTCCTTCCAGAGCGAGCCACCAGGTTAAATCTCCGTCGCACCCACAATTGGTTGCAAGAAGTACAAGAGAGAGAGGACCCGCACTGGTTCCTGTCCCTGGACAGAAGGCCTTCGACACTGTCCACTGGCCGTTCCTTGAGGGCGTATTAGAAAATTTTGGGTTCGGCTCCAAATATCGACAATGGGTTCGACTGCTGTACACTGAACCTAGTGCCAGGGTACGAGTAAACGGGGTAACGTCAAGGGAGTTCCAGATTCGAAGGGGGACCCGACAGGGATGCCCATTATCTCCCCTTCTCTTTGCGCTCACGATAGAAGCGCTCGCCACTAAGATCCGACAGAATATAGCCATTCAGGGTTTTAAAAGGGGAGAGGGGGACTCAGAAGAAGAAAAAATATCACTCTACGTGGACGATATCCTCCTGTCTATCACTCGCCCGGAGACGACAATACCAGAAATGTTCCGGGAGCTGGAACAATATGGGCAGCATGCGGGCTACCAGATTTATTGGCATAAATCAATTCTTTACGACCCTAAGGGACAGGGAACCTGTCCGGACCTCCCGGGACGATTGCTGACGACTATTGAGGGCTTCAAATACCTCGGGTGTACGTCACCCTGGACAGACAGCTGTCATACCGTCAGAACCTACAGCGAATTTTTGAGAATTTCACAACGGATGCGGTCTGATGGAGGCAGCTCCCCCTCACGCTCTTGGGGCGGGCCGCGATGTTCAAGATGATCACACTGCCCAAGTTCCTGTATGCCCTACAAAACGAGTACTACCCACTTCGCTCAAAAGTGTTCCAGACAATACATGCCGAGCTGAGGTCTTTCCTCTGGCTGGGTAAACAACCCAGAGTTTCGCTGAAAACCCTTCAAAGACATCAGTACAGCGGCGGGATTTCACTCCCGAACCTAGAGGCATACTACTGGGCGGAACACTTAGTCCCAATTAATAACTGGATACACGCGCAGGCAGATCATCCAACTTACGCCCTTGAAAGGCACAGGATGTCCCACAAGCCGTTGATGTGCTACCTATACGGGGGTGCCGGAGGGGGTCAGATACTCCCGGCTACGGGAATCACCTTGCAAATCTGGAATAACGCTATGAAACGCACTAGGTGGGGGATGAAACCCACAAGACAGACGCCGATATGGCCCTGTGCATGGCTAACAGAATTAAACAAATTAAAGGGCTTCCAGAGGTGAGACGACCTGGGTATCTCCACCTTGGGGGACATAGTGGCCAGAGGAGCGCTGAAACAATTTCGGCTCTGGGCTCGGACTTTGGACTGCACCGTACACAGTACTTTAAATATGCGCAGCTGCGACATGCTTGGCGAGCCCAAAATATCCAGGCAGACGAACTACCGGAGTATGCGCCGCTAGAGGGACGCCTCCTACAGGAGCGCATACCGGAAAAGGCAGTCTCACTTACCTACAAAACATTGACAAATAACATGCTGGACGACCTAGCTAGGCTCAGATGGACGTGGGAGACCGAGGTGGGGGAAATGGAGGATATAGACTGGGACATTGTACTGATGCATCCCAGGGAGGTAGCAATTAAATCCCGACTGCGCCTCATCCAGTTTAATGTGCTCCACAAAACTTACTATGACAGAGCACGGCTTCACAAAATGGGGAGGACAGAGAACACGACGTGCCTCAAATGCAGAGATATGGAGGGTGACTTTTATCACACAGTATGGTCCTGTAGTAAGATACAAGAGTATTGGAGTAGGATCTTTGCGGAGTTGAGTGAGGTGCTGGACATTCAACTCCAACCGGAGCCCAGATTGGCCCTCCTGGGCATGACCAATGATGTAGACCTAACGCGCCCCTTACTGACCTTTCTGGTACTAGCGCTAGTGGTGGCCAAAATAGACATAGCCAAATATTGGGGAGCACCACAACTGCCAAGATTAGATGAGTGGAGGACTGGTCTAGATCTCTATATGGCTGCCGAGAGGGTCACTTACAAAGCTAGGGGATGCCCGAAGAAGTTCCAGAAGGTCTGGGGAAGATGGAGACACTATCATGGTTTGGATGGGGGGCTATAACGGGGGTCTCAATAGTGGACAATTAAACTACCCTATGAATACACCACGGGACCGCAGCGGTCCCAACCGTATAGATAATCACAATACAGCACTTTGGCTATGGGGCAAGATCGGAATGAAATTTTTAAAGAAGGTAATGTGGGGAGGGTGGAGGGAGGGAGAAACGGAGATGTGCACTGCTGATGACATGATTGTACTGTTAAGTTATGATAAAATGCAAATAAAAACGTTTTAAAAAAAATAAAAAATAAAAAAAAGATGGAGTGGTCAGAGTTAGTCTGGGCAGCAAAGTTTGCCTATAATAATGCAGCCCATTCTTCCACTGGGAACTCTCCGTTCTATATAAACTAGGGAAGGCACCCAACTTTGATTTTAGAGAAGGAAGAAAGTCCTGTCCCAGCAGTTGAAGAATTTGTATCAGAAATGCAGAAGTCTTTCACACAAGTTAAATAAAATTTGGCTAAGGCAAAGGAATCTTATAAAAAACATGCAGATAAAAGAAGAAGAGTAGAACCAATTTTCAATCCAGGAGATAAGGTTTGGCTATCCACAAAAAATCTTAAGTTAAAAGCAAATTGAAAATTCCAACCCAATTCATTGGCCCATTTAAGTTAGAAAAGATGTTAACTCCAGTGACAGTCAAGATTCACCTACTTGCCTATCTTAAGGTGCACCCCACTTTTCATGTTTCTTTGATAGAGAAAAGTCCACCTAACTTAAGAGTTCATCCAAAAACCTAACCCAATTCAGGTAGTTTCAGAAGAAGAGTTTGAGGTACATTAGATTTTAGATTCCACACATAGAAAAGACAAATTGTATTATCTGATTGATTGGAAGAACTTTGGTCCTGAAGAGAGATCTTGGGAGCCTTATGCTAACATTCATGCTCCAGGACTAATTCGAGAATTTCACAAGGCCAATCCCACAAAGCCAAGGCTAGGGAGATGCTTTCTGGTGGGGGGTACTGTCAGGAACCCTTATCCCCGCTCAAGGTGGAACCTTAAAGAAAATGCGTTGGCCTTCATCTACTTAACTGCATGTAGAGGCTTGCCTTGGAAAAGACGAAATCCGTGTTGGAGATCCTCCCTTCGACTAGTGTTACTGGAATTGCAGCATTCTGCCATAATCGAAGGATACCAGACTGCTCCCACATTCCTGTAGTGGGGGTACGGTCTAGTTGTTTCCTCCCGAGTCAAAGCGTGACGGTAATGCGCATGCGCGACTAGCGTGCTGCACACTTCAACTGAGAGAAACCGTCTGACAGGAGCCTGGTGAATCGCGCTCGCTGTCAAAACTCAGTTTTTCTCATGGAATACCCAAGAGTTTTGTTGGCATCGTTCTTCTTTAATGGGAAGTAAATTAAGTTCACAATAAAGATGCGGATTGCGCACTCCTCTGTTTAATCCCAAACTGAAAAAGTGTGGTGTGCTCCAGGGATATCACTCCCAGACATCAGAAGTGTGGTAATCAGATTAATGTCTGTGGCACTTAACGTAAGTTCCAGCTCCTTGGGCACAACCTTTTAGAATATGTTTCTCTTTGTTATTCCGAAATAAAGACATTTTTTCACATAAACTCTTGTTTCAGATTCTTCTTTTCATTTATTTCATGTTGTCTTCACATGAAAACGATTTTTCTCAGATGATTATAATCAACAAATTTCATGCTTTAAAGTTGATACAACACATATAGGTACATCACTACCCAATGCATTTCGGACGGTCTGTCCTTCGTCAGGATCTAAGTAAATTAAGTACACATTTTAAGAGTTGTTGGAGAAGTATTTAAAAGATAATCTTTTCTTCCTCAGCATGTTGGCACTCTGAAGTTCTAGAAGCAGTTCAGGCTAGTCCAGGCATTGAGGACCAGAAGGAGCAAGTATTCCTGGAGTATCTTCTGTCAAGAGAAGAACTCAAAATATTCAAGTAAGCGTATCTAGTAGTTTTCCTGGTAATTCGCTCGCAGTGACCCAGAGGCCCCAGGGTTCTCGAGTGATATTTCAAACTCGTTGTAATCCAGAGGTGTCCAGAGTCCTTGAGTCATATCACAAAAAACTTCAGTGTTTTTTTTTAAGGCAGGTGAAACAGACTTGTTCAGAAACTGAGTACAAATTGAATATTCAGAAAAAACGAACTTTCATAACCACAACTGCATTATAAGAAAAATCTACTGAAGTATTTTTGGAAAGATTGTTTAAAAAACATTTTGGCTATATTGATTGAGAAAAAGCATGAAAGACTGACTTCTTAAAACTGTAAAATCGCTCTGAGGAGAATGTATCGCTGGCAGAGTTATATACAGTGCAGCACAACTAGAAAGTACCAGCGTGTTCTTCCAATGAATCAGATTTTACACAAGACATAATTAGGCAAAACAGCTCAGAGAGTAGCTAGCTTCCTCCAAGGCACTGGTAAGAGGTATTCAAAAAGCAAGAGTAGTGAGAATGTTCAGAAGATAACTCACAGTCTTAGGAGGGTAATTATTGTGTTCTATTTTACAGAGTTCCCACTTGAAATCCGGAAGCAGGAGCCAGTGTCTTGAAGCGTGTCTCTCTTGTTTTGTCTTACACTTCCCCTTTCCCCCAAACTAAGTTCAGGGACAGTGAAGTCCTATTGTCCATGGTCTTGGTTGGTGGGATCTGGGGTAGGAGCATCTGTTCGGGAGGGGGCTGCCCTTAGATTGCATCCTTTTCTGACAGGGTGGGAGCCTGCAGGAGATTAGCACAGGGTCTGGCCACTGGCCAGGCACTGCGCCCAACCCCATGCGGCACACAGAGATGGACATCTTACTTTACTTTAAAAAAACAAAAATTCACTGAAAAAGCAAAGGTTGAAGTGATGCCATAGTCCAGAATTGTAATATTATCTTACTTTACATTAAAAAACATAGAAATTCACTGAGAAAAAAAAAATATTAAAGGGACTTTACAGTTAGATGAAAGTTGCAGTTAAAATATACCATTGTAAACTAACAAAAAACCACTGAAATTCATCAGTTATAGTTACCTCAACTGACTATAACTTGTGCCCTAAAGTAACTATAACTCTGGCCTTCTCCATGCACTGCTATTTGCCACACATATGACATCACTCCTGACATGTTATATGACATCATTGAAAACATCATAGCAACATCTGAAATTATATAATTGATGAAAATACTCAGCATGTTTGGAGTACAAGTTATAGTTACAATAGGGCCTGAGTTATAGTTACTTGAGATAACTAGAACTGGTGAATATTTTACCAACTGGTGGTTGCCCCTGCGTAGTTATAGTTGGGACATGTTTCCATAAGAAAGGTATTTTTTTGTGTTCCTAAAACCTCTGGCACTCTGTGATGAATCATTATGAAACGTTCCCAAAAAATGTTCTTACACTTCAGCTCATATTAATGTTTCACATTCCCATTAAAAGCCTACGCAGCCACCTCTGATACTTGTAAGGTCATGTTACATCAGGAGTTAGTTGGAAAATATGTTTGGCAGGTATTTATCTGATATATATATAAGCCTTGAACATATTACACCACTTGCATGCACAGGATAGCTGATGTCAAAGTTAGGGAATGGCATACATAGTTAATAACAGTATACTATATCACAGGTGTACCAGAGGTAAAAATACAATTTTTCCTTGCAAAAAGTGGGGTTTTCTATAATCCTCATCAGCAACAACATTAATGGATCTTCAATCCAATAATGGCTATTTTACATAAAATGCACAGATTCACAGTGGAACACGTGTATGCATAATCCCTTGGATTCATTATTAACAGCAACCTTCAGTTCAGAACATATATTGCTATAGAAGTTCAGACAGCTTGAGACCAGCTAACACTACAGCCATTGTTACACTGACATCTGGATGGAGTCAATGCAGTTGTTCATGGTATATTAAATGCTCTAATGGTTCTCTACACTAAAGAGTTTCTTGCTTGCCACTGCTGATCCCTTTCAATGACTAAAGAAATATTGCCAAATCATTGAATCCTTGGTATATTTGAATCGTCTGATAGTGCAGGCCTGCCTCATCTGAAAGACCTACTGCATTTCCTACAAATCATTAAGAACCAACATGACACTCTACATGGTTGAAACACTAACCATCTTAGGAGGCCAGAGCAATGCAAGAAGTCAAATGTCACCAGACCTGCAAACAAGAACGAATGTAAAAAAAAAAGACCAGAAAATATTTCACTCAACCTACAGTGGTACAGCACTATGTCCCCTCCCGCACGCTGAGATCTTCCACACAAAACAAGTTTCAGATCCCCCGCGTACAACAGAGCCAAAATGGGCGGTCGCTCGTTCGCTTTACTGGCACCTTCCTTATGGAACTCCATGCCTCAATACTTGCGATCTGAAATCTGTTACATGACATTCCGTAAAGGAATTAAGACCTGGCTTTTTAATACTTAACATGTGTGCTCATTTCCTTTTAAACCTGGCTCACCTTCTGTTTGCTTTAGCGCCGGGAAACCTCCGGGTAGCTGTGCGCTCAATAAATGCAATTATAATAATAATAATAACCTCTGCATCCAGGATTTAGGACAACATCCCTCTATCCCGATACACTTCAGAAAGATGTTCAAACATTATCACATGGCACATTTCATCTGTCACTCCTTAATCACCGAGCCTCGATGATCAACAACATGAGACTTGCTGACCTTCTCACTTCTGTACATGATATTAAATAGTTCTGTACATCACAGTGTTACTAACAGTGCTCCACTGCTCTGTAATTAGGTTTACACTCTATAAAAGTCAGTATATCTAGCAATTTTTAGCCTAAGTCAAACATGTACAGAAAAACATAAAAGAATCACATGCAACTAAGATAGCTCATTAAATTGTCAGATTTTTTTAAATTCCAAGTAAACTATCTTTTAGTAGAAAAAGATAACTTACTGTTTGCTCTATATAGTTTAGTTGCATGTGGTATAGTTTAAAACATATGGGTGCAGATAGCCCGGGTGAAAAGGACACTTGGAACAGTACATACAAATATCCTTTCATTTTTCTCTTTGGACACAGGTTCCCCATCTCTTTTGGGTGTTGGAGAATTGTATTCAGGAAAGTTGTGATCTTTCAATTTAGTCACATCCTCAGTGTTAGACCTGACATCTTTAGCATGGTGTTACCCCAGACCGTTTGCCTACACTCCCCCATTTGTGCTGAACTCTTTTTTGTTAAATGCAAAAACAACAGTTGATGGACAGAATGCAGAACAATGTCATACATTCACCCCAGTACAGAGATCTGGGCCTAAATCCATAGTTTTTTTGCTCACCACACCACCCTAGTTCAGACATGGCCATATGCAAATCAGCCTTGACCCGGTGCCTCATGGGAACAGTCCAGCCCGAACTTCCAAGCCATGTCTTCCCTGGACCTTGATCAAGCATCCTAGGACCGGTGTCTGGCTATCAGCCATCTTCAGCCAGGAGAGCTTGACTGCAGTGGCGTGGAGAGCACGAGACTCACGTCTGAGTATACCCTTCCCACTCCGGGTGACAAATGCAGAAACAACAGTTGATGGACAGAATGCAGAACAATGTCATACATTCACCCCAGTACAGAGATATGGGCCTAAATCCGTTGTTTTTTTGCTCACCACCCCAGTTCAGACATGACTTTATGCAAATCAGCCTTGACCCTGTGCCTCATGGGAACAGTCCAGCCCGAACTGCCAAGCCATGTCTTCCCTGGACCGGAATCAAGCATCCTAGGACCGGTTTCTGTCTATCAGCCGTCTTCAGCCAGGATAGCTTGACTTCAGTGGCGTGGAGAGCACGGGACTCACGTCTGAGCATACCCGTCCCACTTGGGGTGACAAATGCAAAAACAACAGTTGATGGACAGAATGCAGAACAATGTCATACATTCACCCCAGTACAGAGATCTGGACCTAAATCCATTGTTTTTTTGCTCACCACACCACCCCAGTTCAGACATGGCCATGTGTAAATCAGCCTTGACCCTGTGCCTCATGGGAACAGTCCAGCCCGAACTGCCAAGCCATGTCTTCCCTGGAACGGAAGCAAGCATCCTAGGACCGGTTTCTGGCTATCCGCCATCTTCTGCTAGGATAGCTTGACTCCAGAGTCGTGGAGAGCACGGGGCTCACGTCTGAGCATACCCGTCCCACTCCGGGTGACAAATGCAAAAACAACAGTTGATGGACAGAATGCAGAACAATGTCATACATTCACCCCAGTAATGAGATCTGGGTCTAAATCCATAGTTTTTTTGCTCACCACAGCACCCCAGTTCAGACATGGCCATATGCAAATCAGCCTTGACCCTGTGCCTCATGGGAACAGTCCAGCCCGAACTGCCAAGCCATGTCTTCCCTGGACCGGAATCAAGCATCCTAGGTCCGGTTTCTGGCTATCAGCCATCTTCAGCCAGGATAGCTTGACTGCAGTGGAGTGGGGAACACAGGACTCACGTCTGAGCATACTCTTCCCACTCGGGTGACAAATGCAAAAACAACAGTTGATGGACAGAATGCAGAACAATGTCATAAATTCACCCAAGTACAGAGATCTGGGCCTAAATCCATCTTTTTTTGCTCACCATACCACCCCAGTTCAGACATGGCCATATGCAAATCAGCCTTGACCCTGTGCCTCATGGGAACAGTCCAGACCGAACTGCCAAGCCATGTCTTCCCTGAACCGGAATCAAGCATCCTAGGACCAGTTTCTGGCTATCAGCCGTCTTTAGCCAGGATAGCTAGACTCCCGTGGCTGGAGAGCACAGGACTCACGTCTGAGCATACCCGTCCCACTAGGGGTGACGAATGCAAAAACAACAGTTGATGGACAGAATGCAGAACAATGTCATACATTCACCCCAGTACAGAGATCTGGGCCTACATCTATCTTTTTTTGCTCACCACACCACCCCAGTTCAGATATGGCCATATGCAAATCAGCCTTGACCTTGTGCCTCAAGGGAACAGTCCAGCCTGAGCTGCCAAGCCATGTCTACCCTGGACCGGAATCAAGCATCCTAGGACCGGTTTCTGGCTATCAGCCGTCTTCAGCCAGGATAGCTTTACTCCAGTGGCGTGGAGAGTACGGGACTCATGTCTGAGCATACCCGTCCCACTTGGGGTGACGAATGCAAAAACAACAGTTGATGGACAGAATGCAGAACAATGTCATACATTCACCCCAGTACAGAGATCTGGGCATAAATCCATCCGTTCTTTTGCTCACCACACCACCCAGTTTAGACATGGCCATATGCAAATCAGCCTTGACCCTATGCCTCATGGGAACAGTCCAGCCGAACTGCCAAGCCATGTCTTCCCTGGACCGGAATCAAGCATCCTAAGACCGGTTTCTGGCTATCAGACGTCTTCAGCCAGTACAGCTTGACTCCAGTGGCCTGGAGAGTACGGGACTCACGTCTGAGCATACCCGTCCCACTCGGGGTGACAAATGCAAAAACAACAGTTGATGGACAGAATGCAGAACAATGTCATACATTCACCCCAGTACAGAGATCTGGGCATAAATCCATCCGTTCTTTTGCTCACCACACCACCCAGTTTAGACATGGCCATATGCAAATCAGCCTTGACCCTGTGCCTCATGGGAACAGTCCAGCCGGAACTGCCAAGCCATGTCTTCCCTGGACCGGAATCAAGCATCCTAAGACCGGTTTCTGGCTATCAGACGTCTTCAGCCAGGACAGCTTGACTCCAGTGGCGTGGAGAGCATGGGACTCACGTCTGAGCATACCCGTCCCACTCGGGGTGACAAATGCGAAAACAACAGTGATGGACAGAATTCAGAACAATGTCATACATTCACCCCAGTACAGAGATCTGGGCCCAAATCCATCGTTTTTTTGCTCACCACACCATCCATAACTCTTTTTTGTTGGCATGAAGACTGTGTGCTCTTTACCTCTGTTAAACAGTGGTAAGGTGTTTGTACTCTCTCTCTTGAACATAGGAAAATCGACATACACCAAATTGGCGCATTTACTTTACTCATAGTTCCATAATTAATGGTACTATAGAGATGCTACCAGTGGCCTGCAGCACTTATTGCATCCCTCAGTAAAGTAATACTACATAACCTGTCTCAGTCCTGCCACAGCCAAAAAACATCCATTTCAACGTAGTTTTTACCATGCAATGCTATTACAGCGCATGTGTTTCAACGAATGCAATGTAATAACGTGTAGCCATTACTACGCATACCATTACATCGCATGCGCTTTTACAACGCATGCGATGTAATGGCTAGCCACATCGTTGTAAGGAAACTGAGGCTGTTTCCTAACAATGACGTGCATTGCCTCTAAGACGACACTGGAAGCAGGAGAGAGGAACCACGAGGAGAGTGAGGTAAGGGGGGTTGCGCTGGGGTTGAAACTTTTGTAGTGTTTAGGGTAATGTCAAAGTAGTGTTGTAATGTTTGTGTATTGTATTAACTAGCATTGTATTCCCCTGAGGCAGAAGCCGGGGGTTAGGCTATAGCATACTTTTTAATCTTTAAAAAATACTGTGTTGTGAGTGTGATTGTGACTTCTACAATCTTACCTCAGAAACCACGCTCCCTCGCCGTGGCTAGAACCCCGCTCCCCGGTCAGGTGACTAGGCTCTGACGCGGGCGCAGACAGGGTTGGACACCGTCTTGGGTGTTAAGGAGGCTAACGAACCGGCTGTTGGCTGCCTCCCGCCCTCTCGGCGGTATTTGAGATGCGCTGACACGCAAGCGCTTGGAGCTAGCATTGTATTCCCCTGAGGCGCAAGCCGGGGGTTAGGCTGTAGCATACTTTTTAATCTTTTAAAAATACTGTGTTGTGAGTGTGATTGTGACTGCTACAATCTTACCTCAGAAACCTCGCTCCCTCGCCGTGGCTAGAACCCTGCTCCCCGATCAGGCGAGTAAGCTCTGACGCGGGCGCAGACTGGGTTGGACGCCATCTTAGGTGTGAAGGAGGCTAGCGCACCAGCTGTTGGCTGCCTCCCGCCCTCCCGATAGTATTTAAGGTGCGCTGACCCGCAAGCGCTTAGAACTAGCATTGTATTCCCCTGAGGCGGAAGCCGGGGGTTAGGCTGTAGCATACTTTTCAATCCTTTAAAAATACTGTGTTGTGAGTGTGATTGTGACTGCTACAATCTTACCTCAGAAACCTCGCTCCCTCGCCGTGGCTCGAACCCCGCTCCCCGATCAGGCGAGTAGGCTCTGACGCGGGCACTGACAGGGTTGGACGCCATCTTAGGTGTGAAGGAGGCTAGCGCACCAGCTGTTGGCTGCCTCCCGCCCTCCCAATAGTATTTAAGGTGCGCTGACACGCAAGCGCTTAGAACTAGCATTGTATTCCCCTGAGGCGGAAGCCGGGGGTTAGGCTGTAGCATACTTTTTAATTTTTTTAAAATACTGTGTTGTGAGTGTGATTTGACTGCTACAATCTTACCTCAGAAACCTCGGTCCCCCGCGGTGGCTAGAACCCCGCTCCCCGATCAGGCGAGTAGGATCTGACGCGGGCGCAGACATGGTTGGACGCCATCTTAGGTGTGAAGGAGGCTAGCGCACCAGCTGTTGGCTGCCTCCCACCCTCCTTAGCCCTATAAGATGAATGCCTATTCCCAACGTCGCAGCAGGCGGGCGCAGCGGGCGCGCCGGTGGCACGCCAAAGGCAAGCCCGTCTGCGCCCGTCCACGCCAGACCGGGGCAAGGTGCCACACCCCTGCTCCTTCACCGGGACTGAGGAAGCACTATAGCATAGAGCTTCTTCACCAACTACGGACCCCCACAATAGTAAGCTGCCGTCACCAGTTCCACCCTCTTGAGATTCCCTACCACTGTCCTCACTGTAATATAGAGCTCATTAGCCTACCAAGCAAGAATGATTCGCGAGACTACCACATGCTTCTCCTAAACTGTAGGTCCCTGCCAAAATATAGCCTGGAAATGTCCCTGTTGTTGGACAAACATATGCCTGTTGCAGTTTTTTTGACTGAAACATGGTTGACCCAAGACTCTGAGCCTGACCTGGTGCAAGCCCTTACACCAGGCTACCAGATAGCTCGCACAGATCGCACTCAGGGAAAAGGCGGGGGCTTGCTACCATTTACAAGGACATATATGTATGTTGCTGCTCGTCGGAGTCCATCGCTGACTGTGAAAGCATGCCCTGTGTCATTGAATTCTCCCCTAATAATAGCTTTACTGGCATTCTTATCTACCGTCCTCTAGGGTCAATTAAACAGTTTCAAACTACTCTACCCTCTGCCGTGGCCGAACTGGTTACCTCCCCGTCGAATTTCATGTTACTTGGCGACTTTAATGTTCATTTTGATAATACTTTGGACTACATCACCACAGAGATGATAGCGAGTCTGGCTGCAGTCCAACTAGAGCAACTTGTACCATCTCCCACACATGTTAAAGGCCACCTCTTAGACCCTGTATTCAGCAACTACGAACACCTCAAAGTGGGCACTACTAGCCGCCTTCCCTGGACAGATCATTTTTTGATCCCCCTCTCCTGGACCACACACAAATCACCACCCCATATCCCTACCCCGCGCAAAATGCGAAACTGGCCTAAACTTTGCATAGACCATTGGACCAACATTCTTACCACCACCTGACGCTCACTCCTCTGCGACCCTCTTTTCAATAATAATGAATATGACAACTGGATTACGAAATCATTGGACTCCATACTCCCCCTTCGTACTTCCGGCTCAAAATGGCAGCACAAAACAGCGCCTTGGTACTCAGAAGAGCTTAGAGGCAAAAAACGTCTATGTAAGAGGCTGGAAAGAAAGTGGCGCTTGAGCTATGCCACTACGGACAAAGCCATTTATAGGGAGGCCATCAGAAACTATAAATCCGAAATAAAATCAACACAATCGGCCTATTACAACGAGAAAATATTGTCGGCCAGATCTAAGCCTAAAGAGATATATCAGACAGTAAAAACTCTGACTAGGCTTCCACCTCCCCCGGCCGTCAATTATAATCCACTTTCCCGATGTAATGACTTAATTTAATTTAATTGCGGGTTTATATAGCGCTAGGAATTGACTCCCGGAGGAGTATCTCCACGCTTTGACTGCTGGGGAACCCGTCCTGGCTCACCCTGAGAGATGGTCCTGGCTCACCCTGAGAGATGGTTCCCAATGGGTATCTCTAAGGTGCGACCAAGCATCCCCGGCAGTCTGGGGGGACGTTGTGAAGATGAGGCAAGCTAATGCCCAGAGTTGCCGAGTGTGGTCCCTGACTGGAGTAGGCACCGAGGCGAGAATTATCGAGCCCGCTGACCCTGGCCCACGACCCTGCCGCGTCGGGAATCGAACCCTGGTCCCGGGCCGTCCTCTGCTTACGGGTCTGCCGCCTCTAACCAGTGAGCCACACACTTGGCTGAGTTCTTCTTTCACAAAGTAAATACAATCTACCTATCCTTCCTGGATTCAGATGTAGAACCTCCCACCCAAGGACCTCATCTAGCCGTGGGAATGGAGGACTCCCGCCAAAATATCTTAGACCACTTTCCCCTGCTAGATTTAAAAACACTTGAGCATTTGATGCACCAAATAAAATCTGGCTCCCTATGCGTCTTAGCCGATAAGGCTATTCTTCCCACACTCATGGAGTTACTGAACTCTTCCATAACGACTGGGACGGTACCGCCTACCTGGAAACACGCCATGGTACGAGCATTACTGAAGAAACCCGCCCTTGACCCTGGCAACCTCAACAACTACCGCCCGATCTCATTGCTCCCCTGGGCAAGCAAAGTCCTCGAAAAAAATATTAACATCTTCCTAACCAGGTTCCTCGAGTGTAACCATCTGCTTGATGTTTCCCAGACGGGTTTCCGCCCCAAACATGGGACGGAAACTGCTTTCATGGCGGTAACAGAGGAAGCTAGGCGGATCTTGGATCAGGGAGGATCAGTGGCAGTGATCCTCCTTGATCTGAGCGCCGCCTTTGACACGGTGAACCATAAAATCCTTCTGCGCCGTCTCTTTAGCCTAGGAATATCAGGAGAAGCCTTGGTCTGGCTCAAATCCTTCCTAGGTGACCGGACCTTCCAAGTCTTTGAAGGAGCCTCTGTCTCCGCAAGCAAGCCTCTGGGCTGTGGGGTGCCGCAGGGCTCATCACCGAGCCTGACACCTCCGGAATCCTGTGAGGGTGAAATCCCCCCTGCTCCGCTACGGTGGCGCCGGAGGGGGGCCGCGATGCGTTGCGGCTGCTGGGCCCGGCAGCCGCGGACCTCGAGTGAGAGCGCGCCGCCCTGTGTCACCCGACGTGTGGTGTTGCGTGCGACCTGGTCCCGGCGGCTGCTTCGGCCCTGAGAGACGGCCCTTACATCTACGGCGGGAATGGCGGAGATGAGTGGCGGCAAGTCCTTACGGCCGGACACTCTGCGGAGACGTGCCGGGGTCTTGCCACGGCGTTTGCCTTGGTGGTGAGAGGAGGCACTCGGCCCGCTCCTGTGTGGGGCACCCTTCTTTGCTGGCCCCCCCCTCTCCCCTCTGGATGGTGTGCAGTTGCCGATAACCCCCTGGACTTCATCTCCTGTACAGCGCACTTGGCTGCCCCTGAGGCTTGTTTGGCCCTGGAAGCTGACCTGGAGAGACATCAGGTGGGGGACAAGAAGTGACTGGAAGCGATCCTGGAGGGGGGTGTTACTTCGCTGCTTCCGCTGAACAGACTGCGGAGGGGCTGCGCCGCTGGTAATCAGGAGTCGCGCCGCGATGACCAGGGATCGCCAGTGGGAAGGGGGTGGCCTTACTGTTGTAGTGCTGTGGTGAGGCCTGTGGGGCCATTTCGACTCGTGATCGCTGCTAAACAATACTGAAGTGCTGCACTGTGGGCATTGCCGGTCCTGCCACCTGTTGCCTGGCGCTTTTTGTCAAAGAGTGGTGACTTCTTCCTGCCTCGGGGGGTCCCTTCACGCCACGATGGGCAAACGCGATATATTGCAAAGCAAGCTCCCCTTTGAGAGCCGCCGCACCAAACCCTCCGATTCCGCCAATGCGGATGGCGCGCCCACGTCCAAGGGCAGCGACAGCACGATCTACTCAGATATTAAAGGGTTGCTGATCACCATGGAGAAGGGCCTACAGGATAGTATGGCATCCATCGGCACCAAGATCGACGCGCTCACCTACCGGATGGATCGCATGGCGGAGCGCGTAGACAAGCACGCGGAGCACCTAGACATGTCTGAGAGGCGCCTGACTGAAGTGGAGGAGGCCCAAACGGAATTGGACAAGGACCGTCAGCAGATCGGAAAGCTTCTTCAGGTGATACAGGACAAATCGGAGGATTTGGAAGCCCCCTCGCGTCGATCTAACATACGGATCACTGGAGTTGCAGAGACGACCCCAACCGGAAAAATGTAATTATTCGTTGAAAAACTTCTTCTCTTGTTACTTGGGGACAACGTCTTCTCACCAATGTTTATTGTGGAGAGAGCGCATCGCACGCTTGGCCCTCAACCCCGCCCGGGGTTCCCCCCCAAGACCTATCATCGCCAAACTTTTGAACTATAGGGATTGACACACGGCCCTGCGAATTGCTCGGGAAAAGAAGACCCTGCAATACGAGGGTTCAGCGATCTCCATCTACCCGGACTTTACAGCAAAGGTACAGTAAGAGCGTAAACGTTGTGCCCCATACAAAAAACAGCTGAGGGATTTGGGACTGGACTATGCCATGCTGTACCCATCGAAGTTGAGAATCAACCGACAGGGACATTCTCACTTCTTCACGGACCCGAAAGACCTCCAAAAGACCCTAAAGGTGTGGACCAAGGAGCATCGGAGGGACCTCGGCACCTAGGCGGAAAGCGGGAGCAACAACAGCCAACTGGATGAACAGGAATGAGAGCAAGGGCTGGTCTATTGAACAAGACTCGAGACAAGACTCATTCCATGGTGTACCGTCGCTACTCTGACATGCTACTCGATACTACTGGATCTATGGTTTCTGCTCCGGTCCGGGGGCGGTTACTGGGTCTCCTGGATGTACGCATGGACACGACCTTCTTGGCTAATGGGTGAGATCATTCCGAACTATTTGAGTGTGTAATGCTGATTTATGACTATATTGGACTATATGTATCAACAACGTACTCTGAGATGGTGGGGGAGTAGATTCTCCATATACATATATTGAAGTCTGTACACGGGAGAGGCCTCAGGTCTTAGGTGTTTGGTATGATATTTCTGTAATGCTGTCCGTTACAAATGTATTACAGGGCGGTGGCGCCGGGGGTGGTCCTCAAGTTGTAACCTCTCTGAGTTACTGACTTTTCCCCTGGTAACCTTGGCCCCAGCGCTGTGTGCATTCTTTGCTCCCTTTGGAGCGCTGTGTTGGTCTTAGGGTAGTTCTTATAGAGAGGGGGGCTGACATGTTGGGCCAAGTTGGGGTTGGTCTACTGTGGGAGGGGGTGGAGGGGGTCAGGGAATGGTTGGCTCAGTTTCTCAGGGTAAAAGTTACTCTTCTCCTACTGTCGTGGGACTCATATGGCACAAGCAGGCGACATTAATTTTGGTAGACCACATGACCTGCACTAATGGCGATGGCGGCGGGTAGCGCAGGCCTCACAACTTCGCCCAGGCTTAAGATTCTGACGTGGAATGTGCGTGGTCTCAATGACCATAGAAAGGTCAGGAAGGTACTGAGCTACTTACAGCGTCAACATGCTGATATTGCGCTAATACAGGAGACTCACCTCCCGAACAACAGTGGGATGCTAAAATATAGGGGTCTGCAGGGAAATACAGCTACTGCGGGTTTCACAACGCACGCCAGGGGAGTGATGACCTGGGTAAATCCGAAATCCACACTAACGCAGCACACACTAGAGGCGGACCCTGAGGGCAGATATGTCATACCCAGGTGCACTGGTCTTGGTCTGACTTTGGTGGTTATCAACACTTAGGGCCCCAACTTTGACTCCCCAGAGTTTTATCGAGCCATTGAGGCCAAGGCACGCCAACATGACCCGACTCTCCTGTTATGGGGGGGTGATATGAACCTCACCCTAGACCCTGCCCTGGATAGGTCGTCGGGGCCACTCCGTAGACCGTCAGCGGCAGCTATAGAGTTACATAGAGCTATGACCTGCCTGGGCCTTGAGGATGTGTGGTGATTCCGGCACCCGCAACAGGGAGGCTACACTCACTACTCCGCTTACCATGACATACACACCAGAATAGTCTACCTGCTGGTTCCCTCCTGCACAATGGGCGCGGTTGGTGATTGTAGGGTGCTACCTAGAATGTTATCGGATCTCTCGTGCTCTTGGAGCTGCTAACACCTGGCAGATCCATCCCCCCTTTACTTGGCGGTTCCCGCCATACTCATTACTTGATCCGTGTTTAGGGGGGAATTGGCGGAAGCCATTGACACTTTTTTTTAAACAAATCTGGGCTCGGTCGAGAGCTTTCAGACTGTCTGGGAGACTTTTAAAGTATATATACGTGGTGTGGCCATGTCGAAGCACTCAGGAATGCTTAAATCCATCAGGAAAAGGTTAGCTGAGCTGGAGAAACAGCTGGGGGAGTTAGAGAGGAGGCAAAGAGAACACACAGATGATACGGTGATGACTGACATCAACAGGCTGCTGACTGAGTACCACGAGGAAGCAGATAGGGAAATCAAACACATGGGGAAGTACGCCACGGCCAGACTCTATGGAGAGCGGGACAGACCTGGTGCCTTGCTGGCCAGGATTATTGGAGGTACTAGAAAACGACATACCATTATAGAAATAAAATCGCCCAATGGAGCTCTCCTTTCTGATCCCATTGAAGTAGCTGGCGTTTTTAAGGATTACTACTCTGACCTGTACAAGTCTCGGGGTGGGAACCTTGACGATGACATTGAGGACTACCTTGGTCATATAGATATCCCCATGCTATCGAACTCTGATAGGGAATTCCTTATGCAACCGATAGAGAAGGACGATATATTGGATGCTCTCGCTCCTATGAAATCGGGAAGCGTCCCTGGCGCAGACGGCCTTACCACTGCCTTTTATAAAGCCTTCAAGGACCAGCTTATCCCGCACCTGTCGGCCCTTTTCGATGACATTTGCGTGGAAGGCAGTATGCCGGACTCCATGAGGGAGGCGCTTCTGATAACGATACTGAAGCCGGCAAGCCCAGGGAGGACCGTGGCTCATACAGGCCCCTCTCCTTGCTAAATGTTGACACTAAACTGTTTGCCAAGGTGTTAGCTACTCAGCTTGCCCTTCTTGCACTAGACTTGGTCGCCCCTGAACAGGCAGGGTTCATCCCGAACAGTAACCTGACATACAACATCCGGACTGTCCTGGGGGTGCTACAGCATGTTCGACAGGATGGAAAGGCGTTGGCGGTCTTCCTTGACATGGAAAAGGCCTTCGTCTCTGTGGAATGGCTGTTCATGAGGAAGGTTTTAACGAAGATGGGCATAGGTCAGCCTTTCATTCAAATGATAGGGGCGCTGTACTTCCGACCTCGTGCCAGGCTTCGATTGAATGATTTTGTCACCGACTCGTTCCCGATCACGAGGGGTACTAGGTAGGGATGCCCGCTTTCGCCCTTGCTATATGCCCTTGTTGCTGAACCCTTAGCCTGCGCCTTGCGGGAGTATCATGGAGCTAGAGGTATAAGTTTTCCCACCTATCAAATAGTGGTATCTATGTATGCGGACGATACATTGCTTTATGTCCGTGACCCTGACAATAACCTGTCGCCTGTTCTCAGGGAGGTGGTCCGTTATGGCGCCTTGTCTGGCTTAAAAGTCAACTGGTCAAAATCACTGGCATTCCCCCTTACCCCGATTACTCAACTGACCACCATGGAATACCCGCTTCAATGGACCACTGACACTGTCAGATATCTAGGGGTCCAACTACACATAGACCCGGAGACCATGTTTAGGGCTAATTATGGCACAGCGTTTAGCAAACTTGAGGATGATGGTGAGGTCTGGTGTAAACTCCCTCTTTCCCTACTGGGACGGATTGCCATTATGAAGATAGTGGTACTCCCGAGATTCCTTTTTCTGTTTTCAACTATTCCAATGGTGCTCCCGAGGGGGTTCTTCCAGAGACTGCAACAATTATTAACGAGGCTCGCCTGGGCAAGGGGCCAACCCCGAGCTAAATGGTCGCTTCTCACTTTGCCCTATTCCATGGGGGGTCTGCACGCACCTGACCTCGAAGTGTACTACAGGGTGGCACAGGCTACGCATCTACACAGTTGGGTCCATGGGAAGCGGGATATACCACACGTTACATTGGAGACCCTGTTCGCTAGGCCCCTCACCCTTCCTCACATGGTCTTTAAAGCTACAGATCGTAGGACTGGAATACTTGATTCCGTGGCCTCTACGAATCATGCGTGGTCCCGGCTCTTAAACATTCAGGGTGGGGCGTTACTGTACTCCCCTATTATGTCTATTGATTGGGTGCGGTGGTTGACTCCTCTCCGATAGAAGGGGGTGGTAGCTGCCATGCTGAGCCTTAACATCAAGGAAGCAGGGGATCTATTTGTTGAAGGAACTGTTAAGACCTGGGAACAGGTGATCACTGAATTGGAATCCCCTACTCCCCTGTTGAGATTCCAGTTCTACGGGGTCCGGCATGCGCTCTCTGAGCTTCTGGGAGGAGACATGGCGGAACCGCCCGAGGTGCACAAGCTCAAGTATCTACTTAGGGCCCCTCTGCACAGAAACTGCAATCCCACTTGTACTCACTTTCGCAAACACATAGAGAGAACACGTACACGAAATCTCCGCTGGCATGGCAGTCGGATTGGCAAATGGTAATAGATGATGATATGTGGAAATACTGTTGCACTGCCACTAAGACGCTTTCATTGAATGGCCGGCATCGGTTAATTCATTTCAAATTTATAAATAGAATATATTATACACCGGACAGACTTTATAGATACGGTCTGAGGGCCACAGCTGAATGTTGTTGATGCCGTGCCCCTGATGCGGGGTTTCTACACTTGGCATGGCAGTGCCCTGGAGTGTGGGATTTCTGGAATAAGATCTTTGTTGAAATCAGCGCGGCGGTGGAATCGGACATAGCTCCAGACCCGGGGATTGGCCTGATGAGATATACAAAGCAGCTGCCGGTGTCCGTGCTCAGGCTAGTTGGCATGGGACTGTTAATAGCGCGAAAGGAGTAGTGTGCTGCTGGATGAGGGGACCTGCTCCGACCCCAGCGCAATGGGCTCGCGAGATGGTATACTGCTGTACGCAATCTGAAAACTACTGTGAACTTCTCCCCACTACGAGTAGGCCCAAGAACTATGGGGGCTCTACCAAACGTACCTGGAACGCAAAAGGGAGGGGGCTGCTACTGCTGAGGTGCAGGAAGGCTAGACCTGCAAGTACTCTGGGTGTTGCTCCTGAGTTGTTTTATTCTCTTCGGTTCTGACTGTGGGACGCCCTGGGTGATGGTGTTGTTTCCGACTGTTATTTGTGGTATCTGCTGTACTCGTTGAGATGTGGGATATATACGCCGCCTGCCCTGCTTCCTGGGTTGTTGGCTGAATGGCTGTGTACCTCCTGTCTGGTAGTAGGAAAACAGATGAAGATGAAGTGGATGCCTTTATACCCTGAGGGGGGGAGAGAGGGGGCTTTGATGCTCATTTCTTGGGCTGCTGTTTGTTACCTTTTTGAAACTTTCAAAATAAACTAATTAAAAAAAAAAAAGTCTTGGGGTGTGGTTGGACAAATCACTGACCTTCAACACACAAATAACTAAACTGTCAGCGACCTGCTTTGGTCTCATTAGGATGATGAAAAAAATCCTCCCGCTTCTTCCTTTTGAGGCCAAGCAGATAGTCATGCAGGGCCTAATCCAATCCCGCCTTGATTTCCGTAATGCCCTGTACCTAGGGGCGTCTGACTACAGTCTGCAAAAACTTCAGCGGATTCAGAACTGTGAAGCACGCACACTGCTTGGAATTCCATGCAGAATCCTGATAAAGCCTGGGTTGAGAGCTCTACACTGGCTCCCTGTCAGGGAAAGAGTCAAATTCAAATCTATGTGCATTGCCCACCAAGCATATTGGAAGTCTGGCCCAGAAATCAGTCACTCTCTGATCACTCCCTACCAACCCATTGAACAAATTCGCTCATCCCACGCCTTTTTAGCGAAAGTCCCCCAGATCCGGTGATCTAGAGCTGGAGGCCGGTCTTTCTCCTACAATGCGTCCAAACTATGGAACACACTTCCCCTCCACCTAAGATATAATCCCAACCTGTTGAGTTTCCATAAACAGCTCAAAACCTTTCTTTTTAACTAAGCTAGACTAATCTCCGGACCAACTCACTGAAAGGTATCATCCTAGTTCCTAGCGCCTAGACGCCTCATGGCAGCTGCTGTGCTTTACAAAACCCCTTTTCATTTCATTTCATTTCATTCATTCATTTCATATTGTAGTGTTTTAGGGTTTAGGGTAGCGTTGGGGGTCGTGCAGGGTAGTGTTTCAGTGTAGGGACCAGACTGGGGTAGGGGCTGGATCGTTCAGGGGTAGTGATTTAGGGTTTAGGGTAGTGTTGTAGTGTTTGTGTAGTGTAGTGTTTTAGGGTTTAGGTTAGTGTCGGGTGAGTCGTGCAGGGTAGTGTTTCCGTGTAGTGACCGGACTGGGAGTAGGGGCAGGGTCGTGCTGGGGGTAGTGTTTTATGGTTTAGAGTAGTGTTGTAGTGTTTGTGTAGTGTAGTGTTTTAGGGTTTAGTTTAGTGTCGGGTGAGTCGTGCAGGGTAGTGTTTCAGTGTAGTGACCGGACTGGGAGTAGGGGCAGGGTCGTGCTGGGGGTAGTGTTTTATGGTTTAGAGTAGTGTTGTAGTGTTTGTGTAGTGTCTTCTCGTGTTTTAGGGTTTAGGGTAGTGTCGAAGGGGGGTCATGCAGGGTAGTGTTTCAGTGTAGGGGCTGGAAAGGGGATAGGGGGCTCATGCATGGGGTAGTGTTTAAGGGTTTAGGGTAGTGTTGGGAGGTCATGCAGGGTAGTGTAGTGTTATTGTAGGAAGAGGACTGGAGGTCGGGGGAGGGTTGTGCAGGGGTACTATATTCGTGTTTAGGATAGGGTAGAGTCACTTACCTTGCAAACTTTTACCATGAGTATACCTTTACCACCCATGCCTTAGCGTTGTAATGGCATGCGTGGTAAAGGCATAGTTGTGGTAAAATTTTGTGATGTAATGGCCTGTCGTTGTCATTGACATTGCGTAGTAATACCCACGTTGTAATGGCATGTGTGGTATTGGTATGCGATGTAATGTCATACATTCGCCACAGCCACTAGTACGTTTACACATCCTCACAGTGATAAACTGCAAAAGTCCGTTTTAAATGGGGCAAGGCTACCACTCCCATAGACTAGCGCTAGGTTACCTTATTACAATTAATAAGTGATAATATCAGTTTGGGAATAGATAGAGAAATTCTTCTCCCACTCATTTGAATTATAGTTATAAATAATATTTGATTTTAAAGTCAGATTTTAAGTTACCATTCTAAACATACCACTTTTAGAAAGTTGGCATGTTCTACCTAAACCACATATGCCTTTCTGCCAGTGTCCACGGTCACTTGACCGTGATTGTCTCTCCTATTGGGTGTTGTGTAGACCTTGCAGACATGGGGACAAAGGGGTCTGAGTGTAGAGGGAGTGAGTCCTCCTGACATGATTGCTGGGGAGGAGTTGTGCTCTGCCCTGATTACACTACAAAGGAACGTGCCTGTAGTTCACACAAAGGAACCTGCTACCAAGCCTGACCCTACCAACAGAGTTTGGAGCCAAACCCTGGGGAAGGGGAAGTACTGACCAGAACCAGTTTAGGAATAGGCCAAGGATTATCCCACACACAAAGGCTGGCACACAGAATAATGGCAGCACTTCAGAACATCTCATCAGAATACTCAGGTTTTTCCACCGGTCCAGAATTGTGGAAGATTTAGAAGAAGGACTGTGCTGCTGTCTGAAGAAGGAAGACTGGACCTGCTTGCCTTGAACACAAGACTTCCAGAAATGACTCCAAGGGTCAATTGGCTGACCTCCTGTTTGAGCTACAGGGACATGACAAGCCCCCAGATGCCTTTCCTGCAACTGCCCCGCTAACCAGCACTAACTGGACTTGCCTGAGCTTGACTGCTTGCCTCTGCTGGAGTAAGTCCTGATCCCTAGGAGTAGCCACCAATGCCCAGACCCTTTGCTGGCATCAGGGAGTACTCCCCTGCTTCAGGATGCCCGTAGGGTTACAGCTCGCTATTTAAATGTGCATACAATACAATACAATACAAAACAAAATCAGGCTCCACATAAAAGTTCAGTAGTTTGCATCTGTTCGCAATCAGGCTCCTTGTGTCAGCAATGGCCACCATATCTCCCGCCAACACGAAGTTCTGACAGTGACCTGTTCTATGCCCCAAACAGCGACTGCCTGCACCCTTGCCATCATGATGCTCCAGCAGAGGTTCCTCCCATGGACTTGGAATTTGAAAAGGGAAATGGTATTCATTGGAACAAACTTGGTACTTATATACGACCTGGTCTCTATTTGTGATTCTTGGTGCTATTTTCACCTAAAACATTCTTAACACCCATTCTACTAATTAGACTGTTGTCTTATTGGTGTCATTTTATTATTGACAGTTTACTTGTGCTATGTTTTCACTCCATTACTGTTTGAGTACTGCATACATACTTCAAACAGTGTCCCTAAGTTAAGCCTGACTGCTTTTGTGCCAAGCAACCAGATGGTTAGGCAGAGATTTATTTAGAGTTTTTATGCTTCACTCTGACGAGTATTGTTGCGGGAATTCTCATCATACACAGAACTATGCACAAGAAAACAGGACCTCAGTAAATAGGGGTGTACCTCCTACCACATTAGTACCTAAAATCCCAACCGACTACCAATAGTGTCTCATTCGGTCTCCTACAAATATCAAGAAGCTACGTATGTTTAGAAAACCCCGAAAAATCAGAGACACTTAATAAGTTCAAAATGCTTATTTTCACTATTGTGATTCATTAAACAGTTTGCAAACCACGACCAGCAGCAAAATGCATAAAGCTAGCATCATTAGTATTGTTGCAATACCATAGAATACAAAAGGAGTTGTCATTTTACTGTGAAATAGACAAAACAACTAAGCCTACTCACCCCCCCCCCCCCTTGGTAGTAAGAAGTTATTTTATATAACAGAAGATATCTAGGTGTTGCTAGCAGACCCCCTACCTGAAAGCCTAAATACAAAGGTTTTCATCATAGGAACAGCGGAGCTCAGCTCCATGGAAGGGCTTTCTTCGAGTGTGTTTCAAAAACATGCAACAACGGTATATCAAAACACCATTCTTCCATATTGCAGCTGTTGGTAACATGTTTTGTCTAGTTAATAGGGACTGACAAGAACAGAATAACAAGAGACATTGTTGATTGACCTTGACCATTATGTTCAGACAGAATTGAAGGAAAAGCTGAGAATGTGAAAAACAATCTGTTATCATGTACTCGGCAGAGGCAAAGTATCGCAAAAACAAACTCCAGCAGAGGCGTGCGCAAAAGCAGCTGCATAGGGCAAGCAAACTCATGCTAACTAAGCAATGTCGAAAATGTATCCTAAGGACCACATAACCCCTTATAACACCCTCCCATGGTGGGTCAGTAGCACATAGACAGAAGAACAAAAACAGAGTTCCAAAGTCAGGCAGTGTTCAAAATATTGGTTAGGAACTTTCTAAAAAAAAAAACGGAGGTAGAAAAACCGATGACATCCAGGAGCATGCCAAAGTAAAATTGGGAAACTTGTGTGATATTCAATGAAACTACGTCGAAGGAAAGTCTGCGCAGCCGCACAGATATCCCATTGAGCCAAGGTTCCAAGTAAAGCTGCATGTGTCATTTGACCATCCACAGAACAAGCCTTGTCATCCGATCTGAGGCAATATACCAGGAGAACAAAGAAAAAATAATGTTAAAATTCAATCCTGAAGACATTTTATGACAAGCTGACGAAAGAGCCAAATAAAAAGACAGGGTTGAATTTCTTAAATCCAAAAATTGCACAGTGAAAACTGATGAAAGAATTGTATTTGTGTCTAAATACTCAACTAGGAGTTTTAAAATCAAACAAACCATCCAAAAATGTTGGCTTCGGTAACAGGCAGAAATGGATTTCAAAGACATTCGAACAGTTTCCTATCTTTGCCTATCAAAGTACGAAACATCTACAACAACTTTTACAAAAAAGAAGAACCCTTCAGATCATGTCTATACTGGAACAATCCTATGCCATAACTGTGGGAGTTGTAACAATATAATAAGGCGCACCACCAATTGATGCATCTCACCCTAGGGACTCCTATCAAGCTGCAAGAGACAGCAACCTGTGATACAAGTAGGTTTGTGTATCTGTTGAAATGCCCATGCGGGCTACCCTATGTAGGGAAGACAGAACGTAAAATTAAAACTTGTCTTGTTGAACACAAAAGCAACATACGTTTGAAGAATCCAGAGTCAACAGTTGTCACACAAATTCACAACATCAAACAATTACGATACCTGATTCTGGAACAAGTTGAAATAAAAGAAGGCAGAAACAGACACATTTTTTTGCTGCAATGCGAACTGTACTGGATTCACAAACTGAACTCACTAAGCCCAGAGGGTTAAATCATGGTTTAGCATTCAGTTGTCATCTCTAATCTTCTAATTTGTACTGTGAACATATTATGTTGTATAATTCTCTTTCATAATTAAGTATCGACTTCCACATACCACTGCAATGTCCTGTGCTCTATTTGGAAAGGGGCGACCATTCGGTCCCCCCAAACGTATGGCGGAGTACCACGATCCCCCCGGGAAGCCATCTTGGGCGGGAGGCGAGTCTCGGCTGGTATGCCCGAAGCGGCGTAGCCGGGGCGCGCCTTTTTCCCGCCCTGGAGTGGGCTGGCCTAGACACTGACGCGGCCGACCACGCCCTTCAGGGCAGGCGGGGGCGGGTTTACTCCCGCCCTGAAGACGGATAAAAGGAGCAACAAGCCAAGAAAGCATCCTCTTGTTCCTGTGCTCTGAAGCTGCACCTCCTCGCTGCACGTGAGCTCGAGACGGAACGAAGAGCCATTTTTTGAGCGTGGTAATCTTTCTCTTTGTCTTACAGAAACTCTGTTGGAGAATGCCTAAGAAAGCCGGAAAGCGAATGACTACCGATCAGATGCTGCGGGTACTCATGAAGGAAGTGACCGATCTGAAGAAGCGGATGGCGGATAGAGATGGGGAAGAGGGACCGAAACGGCCTTTGGCAGGAGCAGCTCCGGGAGGAAAAGGCAAGAGGCCCAGAAGGGGAGCAGCTGGGGGGGACATCCCGGTTCCCTGTGCTCCGCTCGAGGAGCCAACTCCGGTGCCGGCAGAGGGAAATCCGATTCCCGTAGTGGTCACCCCCGTGTCCGCGGAGGATATGCCTCCTGAGCTGGCAGCCCAATTAGCAGCGTGGTTGGGAAAAGATGGCGAGGGCACCACGGCTGACGACGCACGGGCTTTGATTAAGCAGTTGCGTGAAACGAAGGAGGCGGCGAAGACTTCATCGCCAGGTATCACGCCGGTTGCGGCAGTAGAAAAACCACCAGGAACAGGTGCAACCACAGATACAGCCTCTGGTTCAGGTAAGCGGCCATTGCCGATTGCGAGGGATGAGTCTGCACCTTCACGAAGGGAAAGGTTGGGTCAACATGTCCCTCGGGCTATTAAGGAAAAGATATGGGCAGATGAGTATGTGAACATTTTTTCATTGCTTACTGATCATTATGAGATGGAGCATGTTAGGAGCCAAAAGGAGCTCATGCATCCGGGTGTGTGGCGCGCAAAGATGGCCGCCTTTAAGGTTGATGAACACATTGGCAATTGGGGCAAGGCGTGGGGGATTTTTACATCCATAGTGGGCGAACGTAGACCCGAGTTGTTGTCCGAATTGCCGATTTATCAGACACGGATCATGGAATATTCCGTAGCGTATGGGGGCACTCAGTGGTTCTGTTACGATAACATTTTTAGGAAAGCAAAAGAGCACGATAAAAACTTAACTTGGGATTGTTACGATTCTGTGTCATGGTCAAAAATGGAAAGTACTGGTATGTTAAAGGTGCCACTAGTAGGGAGCGGTGGGGGGGAATCCTCCCGCCAAAATGCCGGGACGCCCTTTCGATCAGGTTCGGGTAACGAGTACCACTCGAGGCCGAACGGCAACACAGGTAAAAGGGGGGTTTGTTGGAACTTCAACAGGGGTAAATGTTCGAGGCCCCAGGGGACATGCAAATTCCGCCACGAATGTGGAGGGTGCGGGCAATCATCACATCCGGAGTCCATGTGCAGAGCCAAAACGGGTGATAACGGGGGTAAAGGAGGCGCCAAACAGGTCTGAAATAGTCCGAGGGGCGCCTTTACCTACTCCGGTTGATACCATGGCAATGATTCCTTGGCTCAGCGAATACCCGGATCATGCTTCCGCTGGGGTGCTGCGGAACGGGTTTTCATATGGTTTCCGCATCCCAGTGGGGGATTTCCAGGGTATAAGACAATGTAAAAATCAAATATCGGTCTTGAAACATACGACCGTGGTACAGGAAAAGATTGCGAAGGAGGTTGCTCGAGGTCGGGTGGCCGGTCCATTTGTCGAGCCACCATGTGATAACTTTGTTTGTTCTCCTTTGGGGGTGGTCCCTAAAAAGGACCCGGGTGAGTTCCGACTGATACATAATTTATCAGCCCCACATGGTCGGTCTGTGAATGATGCAATAGACCAGGATATATGTTTGGTGCGGTACGCATCTTTCGATGAGGCCGTCGCCATGTTGAATCGCCTAGGGCCCGGGGCGCTGATGGCGAAGTCAGATATCGAGTCAGCGTTCCGGTTGCTCCCGGTACACCCAGACGATCAGCGTCTCCTTGGTTTCATGTTTCAGGGTCACTATTACATGGATAGATGTATGCCAATGGGTTGCTCTATTTCTTGTGCCTATTTTGAAAAGTTCAGCTGCTTTCTGCAATGGGTCTTCACAAAGAAGACGAGTTTCCAACATGTCATGCACTACCTCGATGACTTTTTGTTTTTGGGGGCGGCCGGGGTTCCAGAATGTGGACAGGCTTTGAATGAATTTTGTACCTTAATGACGCATCTCGGTGTGCCATTGGCATCAGGTAAGACTGTGGGACCCTCGACTTGCCTCGAGTTTCTAGGGATCGAGCTCGACTCCGTGGAAGGTTGTTTTAGGTTACCTAGAGAGAAGGTGGAAAAATTCAGAGTAACCTTAGAAGCGTGTATTAGGGAGTCCAAGGTCAGATTGCATCAGTTGCAACAATTGGTGGGGCAGCTGAATTTTGCCCTGAGAGTCATGCCGATGGCCCGCCCCTTTTCCCGCTCGATCTCTCAAGCCATGGTCGGCCTGAGGGAGGGTCATCACCGCACGAGGTTATTGGCAGAGGTTTGTCAGGACATGCGCATTTGGTTGGCATTTCTGGCGGATTTCAATGGTCGAGTGGTCTGGAATAAACCGGCGGTGTCCTCCGAGGAGCTGGGGCTGTGGACAGATTCGGCAGGGAGTACTGGTTTTGGTGCCATATTTGGCACACAATGGTCGGCTCAGAAATGGCCATTATGGTGGCATGAGTGTGGATTGACGAGTAACATTGCCTTTTTGGAATTGTTTCCCATTCTGGTGGCCCTGAAAACTTGGCCCGAGGGGTTTAGAGATCACTCTGTGGTGTTTTGGTCTGACAACATGACCGTGGTTGAGTGTATCAACAGCCAGGCAGCACGATGCAAATGGATTCTGAGATTGCTTAAGGAAATTGTACTATTGTGTATGCAGTTGAATGTCCTATTCAAAGCGAGACATGTGCCAGGGGTAATGAACAAGGCGGCTGATGCACTTTCTCGTTTTCGTATGCAGGCCTTCTGGGGTTTTCTGCCCACAGCGGACCCGGTGGCGGCACCCTTTCCCGAAGCTCTCTGGTCTCTCGGTGCCCCGAATTACAGCACCTCGTGGGAGAGAGTTTAGCCCCCAGGACGAGGAAGGCATACCAAGGGGCGTTCCGATCCTACTGGGCCTTTGTGGGGGAGGCTAGGAGGGAGCTTTGGGGTTAGGAGGAATTAGTAGTTGATTTTCTGCTGTCCTTACATCAGGCAGGCAAATCAGTGGCTACGGCCCAGAGGCATCGGGCCGCCATTTCCTTTATGGCAAGGGCTCATGGGATCCAGGACCCGACTACATCTTTCGTTGTGCAAAAAGCGCTACGCGGGTGGCAACGCCTTGAGGGTCGCAGAGTAGATGAAAGGCGCCCGATAGGTCTGGATAGGTTGGCTTTGTTGTTATCTGTACTGCCTGCAACATGTTCATCCCGGTATGAAACAGTCTTATTCCGGGCCGCTTTTATGTTAGCATTCTATGGGGCTATGCGGGTAAGCGAGCTAGTTGCAAGGAACAAACAGGATACCCTGGGGGGATTGTGCCGAGAGCACGTTCAGGTCAGGGGGGAGACAATAACTGTCTCGTTTGTCAAGTCCAAGACCGATCAGGGATCGATGGGGGACTGCATACTGATACAAAGGATTCCCGGGTCATCCATGTGCCCGGTGAGGTGCGTTGAGGAATATTTAGCACAGAGGGTGGCATCATGGGGGGGGACCTTGTTGAGACTAGGCATGGGCGGAAAATCCGTTCCGCTCGCGGATTTTGCGGATTTTCGGGAAATCCGCAATCCGCGAGATTTGCGAATTTCCTGAAAAATCCGCAAATCCGCGAGCAGCGGATTTTGCTCGCACTGCTCGCACTGTTCGCGTGAGTTCGCGCCCCGCGAATAAGTGCGAAATTGCAGAAATACGATTTTAGCAAAACTGAAAGTAACTACTTACCAGGTTCAAAAGTTCAGGCTCATCATTAGTAGCCATTTCCTGTAGTGCTTCCTGAGGGGCCCCTCCAGAGTTCAGTTGCCAGTTGCAACTATTATGTGACCCTGCTCTGAACCTCAGAATAGTTACACATATGCCACAAAGGTCCTGAATTACAGCTAAGGGAGACAAGCAGGAGCCAGGCTGGAAGTTAAAATCCATTAATCAGCCCCTAATTCATTATTGTCAGTTGGGGCAGGGCAGGTGTTGTAACTAATTTTGCAACAATGAAAGCACTTAGCAAGTGCAAAAGATCACTAATCAGGGCGCACTAAGGAAGCAGGTGCCAGCTAAAAAAATATTCTGTGACACATTAATCAGCCCCAAATTAATTCAGGTCACTTGAGGCAGGGAAGGTGTGCTTTGCTTTGCCAAAAATAATGTACACTGGACAACCAGAGGGTGTGGTGATGAAACAGAGGGTGGCATGGGTGGGCCAGAGGGTGGCATGAGTAGTCAGAGAGTGGCAGTGGTGACAGAGAGTGGCAGTGATGAGGAAGAGTGTCCCAAACAGGTTGGACACGTAGAAACAACAAGTTCGCAAAACTTGCGACCCGACAGGTAAGTTCGCAAATTGCGAAATTGTAAAAACCCTCGCGAACTGGCAGAAACACGGGCGAACACAAAAAAAAAAAAAAATCCGCAAATTCGCGGGAATTCGCGGATTTTGCGGATTGCGAGTTTGCAAATCCGCAAATTCGCGGATTGCCAATCCGCAAAATCCGCTCATGCTTAGTTGAGACACGCTGACGCCACCCCACTGACGAGGTTTCAGTTCCAGCGGGTGCTTGCGATGTCGATTTCAGCCGCGGGCTTAAACCCCGGCGAGTTTGGGACCCATTCCTTTCGGATAGGGGCTGCGACAGAAGCTACAGCCAGGGGTTTGAATGTCGAACAAATTAAACGTGTGGGGCGTTGGTCCTCCAATTGTTATAAAAGGTATGTGCGGTTGCACATGTTATGAAGCTGCATTGATGTACTCACGCTTCTTGTTTTTCTTTGGGTTTCAGTTGCGCAAGCCTACGAGGCGGGGCGGACTGTGCAGTCGACCCAACACTGGGCCAGCGGTCAGACATCACTGGCTGTGAAAAAGGAGGTGTGGGTCGTGGGCCACTCATACGTGAGGCGTGCCGCGGACGTATTCAAAGCAGGTGACATGATTCACGTGGCTGGGGAATACGGGTACAGTGTGTCCTTCTACGGAAAGGGCGGGCTCTGTATTGACCAGTTTCGATCTTTTTTCGAGGGTTTGTTAGGGCGGACGAGGTCACCGCCGTCTATAGTCATAGTACATCTTGGGGGCAACGATTTAGTGACCACTGGTAGACGACTTCTTCTTGAGGCGATGCTTTCCACTGTAAGTTGGTTAGCGAGAAGAGTTCCAGGGTGCACGATTGCATGGTCCCATATGATCCCACGGAAAGTGTGGCGAGGGGCTCTTTCGGTTTCTGCTCTGAATCATTCAGTAAGAAAAATTAATAATAAAGTGAGTAGATTGTTCCGTTCAAATACACTGCATTCTATTTCGCATGGTTGTATTAAAGGGGACGATATGTATTTGGGGGATGGTGTCCATTTGTCCCGGGTGGGGAATGAGTTACTCATAGGAGACCTGATAGCTTGGCTAAGGACTTTATGACATGACCTTTAGGCAGGAGTATTGTGGGGGGTCCGGATAGCCGGTCAACTATCCGGCCTGTGGCGGTAAGGTCATGATCGGTGAGCAGTAATTGGAAGATCCCTAGGGGTGGGCGTCACCCATTACGGATGGGAGCGCTCGAAGGAGGTGGCCATTGGCCCCTCAACGGGGGGCGGTCCCGTCTAAGGATGGGCCGCCGAAAGGTAAGGAAAGGCGGTCAAGGCCCCTTCCTTGGGTAGGAGGGGTTACAGCCCCCTCCTGGGGAATTTCCTGGGGCCAGGTCATCTGCGACGGCAGATGTGGTAAGTTGTGTGGGGTTTGGGAGGGGGTCCACGCTACCTTCTAGATACCTCACACGAGTCCTCGGACGACCTTTAAATGGCGTCGAGTTTATTGGGGCCCCCGTCAAGTCAAGGGAAATTGGTAAATGCACTTGAGGTATGCCTCGGTGCGGTCGCCCCTCACAAGTGAGGGGGACATGTCTGGTTTAGGGATCTTGACACCGGTTATGACCTTGCCGTTGGCCCTTAAACGTTAGGATGTACAATTTCAATTTAAAGTTTGTAGGATGTTAGATCGGCTAGGAGAACCTTTGTATTAGAGAATATGTTAAGGTTAGCCAAATATCAAATGTGGAAATGAAATTGTACATTAATATGAAACTGTTATTTTAACGTTTTTAATTTTGTTTCATATTTTAATAAATACGGCCGGGAGGGTCACTCCCTCCCGTCTTCCAAAAAGTCCAGTTCGTTTCCAGTTTCCCATCATTGGGGATTGTGTTGAGAGGGGGTGGCGGGTATCTCGGCCATATGGAAAGGGGCGACCATTCGGTCCCCCCGAACGTATGGCGGAGTACCACGATCCCCCCGGGAAGCCATCTTGGGCGGGAGGCGAGTCTCGGCTGGTATGCCCGAAGCGGCGTAGCCGGGGCGCGCCTTTTTCCCGCCCTGGAGTGGGCTGGCCTAGACACTGACGCGGCCGACCACGCCCTTCAGGGCAGGCGGGGGCGGGTTTACTCCCGCCCTGAAGACGGATAAAAGGAGCAACAAGCCAAGAAAGCATCCTCTTGTTCCTGTGCTCTGAAGCTGCACCTCCTCGCTGCACGTGAGCTCGAGACGGAACGAAGAGCCATTTTTTGACCCACCCACCAGCCCCTGAGGACAGCAGGTTGTTTTGAATAAAGTTGAGGTTATAACACTATTTTTTGCAGGTTGTAAGGATTATTGTGATACCTTTGAATATGCAATAAAGAATGAAATTCTAGTATGTTCTTTTCGAATAAAGTGATAATGAACTGTTGTTGACCAGTAATCATGCCTTCTTATAAGTCGTAATTTGTTACTGTCATTAGGAATTAGCCATTTAGTTATTTAGTTAGAATTGTCGTATTTATTTTGGTCGGGCGGTAAGGTCATGATCGGTGAGCAGTAATTGGAAGATCCCTAGGGGTGGGCGTCACCCATTACGGATGGGAGCGCTCGAAGGAGGTGGCCATTGGCCCCTCAACGGGGGGCGGTCCCGTCTAAGGATGGGCCGCCGAAAGGTAAGGAAAGGCGGTCAAGGCCCCTTCCTTGGGTAGGAGGGGTTACAGCCCCCTCCTGGGGAATTTCCTGGGGCCAGGTCATCTGCGACGGCAGATGTGGTAAGTTGTGTGGGGTTTGGGAGGGGGTCCACGCTACCTTCTAGATACCTCACACGAGTCCTCGGACGACCTTTAAATGGCGTCGAGTTTATTGGGGCCCCCGTCAAGTCAAGGGAAATTGGTAAATGCACTTGAGGTATGCCTCGGTGCGGTCGCCCCTCACAAGTGAGGGGGACATGTCTGGTTTAGGGATCTTGACACCGGTTATGACCTTGCCGTTGGCCCTTAAACGTTAGGATGTACAATTTCAATTTAAAGTTTGTAGGATGTTAGATCGGCTAGGAGAACCTTTGTATTAGAGAATATGTTAAGGTTAGCCAAATATCAAATGTGGAAATGAAATTGTACATTAATATGAAACTGTTATTTTAACGTTTTTAATTTTGTTTCATATTTTAATAAATACGGCCGGGAGGGTCACTCCCTCCCGTCTTCCAAAAAGTCCAGTTCGTTTCCAGTTTCCCATCATTGGGGATTGTGTTGAGAGGGGGTGGCGGGTATCTCGGCCATAAAGTATGTGACACATTCATTTTGAATTTATGTTTATATTCTCCCTGACTTGTTTCAGCCCACAGACGCTCCCCTACCTCCTTATTGTTATTCTTATTATGTTTTATGGAACCTCACCATCAAGAATTTTTCCTTTTATTTTTTCATTTGTTTTCTGGCACGTTAATATTTGAGTTTGTTTTTGCCATTGATTGAAACTTTATTGTACAAAGGCACAGCATTCTTGCAAGCAATGCATTGATTTACATTGGAGTCTTTCCTCTGACCGTCTGTTTATAGTGTTCATTGCACTCTTGCAGTTCACTTTTGGCTTTCACCATGAATTAGTCCTGGAGCACAGTTTTTGGCCATCACTCACCCCGCGAATGCAGTTTCACGGAACACGCTCAAATTTGATTTCACAGGTACGCGGCTTAAACACGCCATTCTATTGAATTGCAGTTACCTAGTTATTTAGCACTATCGTGCGTTCTCACTCCGGTTTACACTCATTTGTTTCCCTTCTCGACAGGGATGGTGAATTTCTTCAGCTACCTGCTGAATTTGTGCACATCTATGATCACCGCTAACGTTTCCCTTATTTCCGAACATCAACAGTGCGTTCCATGATCGCCCCGTATCGTATGACAACATGTACCAAGTTAATATGTTGTTTTGAGTAAATTTGGCACACTGCTCCAAGGACGCCTGGTCACATGATTCTGTTGCTGCACATCTGCATTCTTTCTGGAATGTCATCACGCACCCAGTTTCTATTCCGCTTTTGAGTTCCACCAGATACTGCCACAGTGTATACGAATGATCATATGGCCACAAAATGAAGTACTGCCATGAGTTTTTCAATTGGTGTAATAGAAGTGGGATTTCTATTTTGAGGCAGAATATCTGGCTCCAGCTTATGACATAAATCCAGTTTAGTTTGCCTATTCAATCTGAATTTTTTGATAATATCCTGTTCTTCCATGATGGTAAGGCCTGGAAATTGTCGGAACACTTGAGGCTGTCATCTCCTTACTCTCCCTGGGTTCATATGCCCGCATTGGAAAGTTTTCAACATTTTAAAACATTTTCAAACTTAGTTTTGATAAATAACACAAATATCATGTTTTTCTACAAATATATATGCTCTCAACATATTTTAACACAACATGTAATATTGAAACTTTTTCTAACCAAGTATCATTTTTTACCTATTGTTTAAAAAAAGATTGAGTAAATAATACATTTTAAATGTATTGCTTTCACTTTTTTTGTTGTTGTTACATTTCAACCAAAATACTGTAACAGAAGTGTAAACAACAGCGCACAACTATTACATTTACCCACAGTAACGCACTACATTACCCGATTGGTGGCCACATGACTTATGCCCAGTACCTGAACCTAAATCAATAATCAAGAACGTGGGGGTTCGATTGGAACCAGAGTTGACCATGAAACAACATGTCAACACCACTGTGGGATCTTGTTTCCACGTGATAGGTCTCCTCCGTAGGATATTTCCTTTCCTCCCTGACTCCCATAGGAGAACTTTAGTCCAGGCTCAAGTTATCAGCCGTCTTGATTATTGTAATGGTCTCCTGGCAGGTGCAAATGAAGAGGTACTAGATCGTCTGCAGGTAGTGCAGAATACAGCAGTGTGGCATCTTGAGCATCTTGCTCATGCAGCCTGTTGCTAGGTGGCCACATGCATTAGAATGCCCTGTACAGATTCTGTAGTTGTGATGTTTAGAGTATCTAGGCAGTTGAGCTTGGACCTTGCTACTGGTGACTCTTTATCCTGTGGGTGGGATCCTATTCTACAAAAAATACTTATTTCACCTATTATCCACGTTTGAACTTCTTTACATTGGCGACGGGACGGGATTTGTGAAGAAAAGAAGAAAGGATCTCAACAAGGATACAAAGATATCTTCTTTTACCTCATTTTGAACTTTATCAAAGGTACTGTTAATTTTAATCTTCAATCTTTCTTGAAATTTTCAACTTATATGGATTAAGGAACTTTTACCTTCTTTAACCCAACTTGAGAGACCTTTTATAAAAAGCACTTATATACTCTTGGTGTGGAAAGCGCTTCAAATGACAATTTTTTTTTTAACAAGCCTTCTTGTCATTTCACTGTGTGCACAGCGCTATTTGTTAATTTTTACCCAAAGGACTGCTTCCTCACTCATTCTCTCAATTGTGCACAGCGCTGTTTAATGCTTTTCTCCACCACACGCAGTGCTCATTCTGAACATTTTAATTTAATGATTGCTGGCATAGCGCTTGTTTGCTGTGTGAGTTAATAAGCACAGCCCTCAGCGCTCCTGCATCTTACAATCCTGATCTGCCTGTATGCTCCTGATGCGTTACTTGTGACAGCCCTTATCTGCCTGTACGTTTAAAGTGAAGTCCGGCTACAGCCCGTGTGTTTACACGCATCGCTTCACTCTGGCAGCCTGTCACCGTAGCGCAAGTGAAGTCTGGCTACAGCCCGTGTGTTTACACACATCGCTTCACTTTGGCAGCCTACGCTTCACTTTGGCAGCCTGTTCGCTTCATATTGGCTACACCTCAGGCTACATTGCATCGGCAGCATTTTTCAAAAGCTTACCGTGCTGTTTGCTGCTCGAGGACTCCAGCGTGCCTTCATCAACGATCCCCTGCACAGCTCGTTCTCTCGCGCTCCAGCGCGCCTTCATTAACGATCCCCTGCACAGCTTCATCAACGTCAGCTGTGTTCATCACGAAGGAGCGTCATGACGCGTTTTCCATGACGCAGCAGCCATTTTCTTGTTGAAAACCACAGATTCTTCGCAAATAGCACGAATTTAATTTATAAGAGCAGCAGATTCATCACCATTTTAATATTTTCATTTTGAAACGTTTCAAATGGTTTTCCTCATAGAAGAATCGCGCAACAACAGGTATTGGACTGAACTTTTCATTATTTTTTTTTAAAAGGAAATGAGACACTGAGACTACATTTATTTATTTTTATAAGAAAGAAGAGCAGTGACACCCAAGTTGTTTTACAACCTTCTAACTGTATTTATAACAGACATTTTATTTCAGATTTAAAAATGCTGTAACGATTTATTGTGGTTAATTCTGAAAAGTTTCAATTTCTCTTATTTGGGGTAGCTTTGGTCAAGTACACATTATTTGGGGTAGCTTTGGTCAAGTACACATAATGCAGAACGTTACAGCTCCTCCATTTTTCTTACAAACTCCTGGAGATCCTCCCATTAAATGGAAAAAGTGGTGTAAAGTATTTGAGAGATATGCAAAAGTTTGTGGGGCCAACTTAAGTGCGGAAAGGAAAACAGCTCTGTTATTACATTGTTTAGGAACAGAGGGCCAGGAGGTATTTGATCATCTACCAGAGATACAAGATAGGAATCTTAATGAATATGAAATTTGTATTGCTATGTTAGATAAACACTACCTTCCGAAAGTTTCTACTATCTTGGAAAGGTATCATTTTGGCCGTAGGTTACAACATGAAGAAGAAAGCATAGAAAATTATATAACCGCACTAAGGAAATTAGCATCATCCTGCAAGTTTGCTGCCTCTTCTGATGAAAGAATAAGGGATCAGTTCATGCTAGGTTGTAGCATTGAGCGTGTTAGAGAGGAATTACGGCAAAAAGATGAACCTGATTTAGACGATGTGATTACCATAGCAAAAAGGATTGAACATTCTATTAAGTTTGTAGATGTCATAAAAAAGAATGGTGAAAGTAAAACCAATAGTACTGTTAATCTTGTAAAAACCCCAAATGTTACTAAAGAAAGTGTCAACCAGAGAGCTGGTATGAGAGATGTGACTAATAACAAACCTCTCAATGTTAAATCAGATAAGAGATTTGATTTTACACAAGTGAAATGTTTTAGATGTGGCAAAATGGGACATTTTGCAAATGATAGACAATGTCCAGGATGGAAAGCTACCTGTGGCAAATGCAAAAGAAAGGGACATTTTACTAGTGTTTGCAAGGGAAAAGAATACAAAGGCAAAGTTAATGAAATTTATTATGATTTTGATGACACAAATGATTATGATGGGAACGTTGAGTGTGGTCAAGTTTTGGTTCAAGTAGTTTTCGGTCCTCAGCCAAAGAATTGTCCTATTGACGAGATCTTAGTCAATGGTCATCCTGTTAAAGTATTGTTCGATTCAGGTGCGAAAATCACCATTGTGGCAAAGGAATTTTATCTCAAATATTTACAGGGTAACTTTAAGATATTTCGTCCAGATATAAAACCACTTGCATATGGTAGGAAACCCATAGAAATTCTAGGATATTTTCGAGGAAACATTAATTACAAAGAGAGACTCGCTGACTCAAAAATCTATATCTCACAGAAAGGGGACAATATTTTGAGTTGGTTTGTTCAAAAAGATTTGGGTGTGATGTTAGATCCAAATTCCTCTCCTCCCATCATTTTAAAGGACTTGCCCTTTGTTAACACTAATTCTGTCAATATAAACCAGGATTGTGGTGAGCCCTTCTCAGATAACCTTAAAAAGAATTTCCCAACTGTCTTTACTGAGAACTTGGGTTGTTTGAGGAACTATGATCATCACATTAAACTAAAGAAAGATGCTGTACCAGTTTGTTGTAAGGTACGTAGTGTCCCCATTACTGTTAGAGATCAAGTTAAATCAGAATTGGAGAAATTGGTCAAAGGGGGTATCATAGAGGAAGTTGAAGCAACCCAATGGGTCGCCCTGATTGTAGCCGCCAAGAAATCGGATGGCTCTCTCCGTCTATGCATAGACCTTAGGGAATTGAATAAGAACGTGGTGGTAGATCACTACCCTTTACCTAAAATTACAGACATGTTGATGTTGTTAAAAGGGGCAAAAGTTTTTAGCACAGTGGATTTAAGATCCGCTTACCGTCAGATAAGACTTGATGAAGACTCAAAAGATCTGACCGCTTTTGTAACACCGTTTGGCACTTTTCGCTTTGTGAGGCTTCCATTTGGGTTGGTGTCAGCTGCCTCAGTTTTTCAGAGAGCTTTGGAAGGTGTCTTAAAAGGTTTGGAAGGTGTAAGAGTGTATCAAGATGATATTCTGATTTTTGGGGGCTGTGATGAGGAACATGATTTAAGATTGGTTGGTGTGTTAAAACGTTTGTGTGAATCTGGTCTAACGGTTAAATTGGAGAAGTGTAAATTTAGGAAAAACTCCATAGATTATCTTGGGCACACAATCTCGGCAGATGGTATTTCACCGAAAGCTGGTCTGGTTAACACCATGATGAAGATGTCCTCTCCCAAGAACAAAGAAGAGTTGATTAGCTTTCTAGGTATGGCGGAGTACTATAACAAGTTTATTTGTGGTTTTGCTTCCTTGTGTGTTTCCATGAGATCATTGCTTAAGAAAGGAACTGAGTTTGTGTGGAGTGATGAATGTGAAAAAGAATTCATTGTCCTGAAGGGAAAGTTGAACAATGCCCCCAAATTGAATAGTTTTGACCCAGAGAAGAAATCTGTTCTGATAACAGATGCGAGTTTGAAAGGATTAGGGGCAGTTTTAACACAGAAGAGTGAAGGGAGTGAGGTTGTTATTTTGTTTTTGTCAAGAAGCTTGAGGGGTCCAGAGCTAAGATATTCTGTGGTAGAGCGTGAAGCGTTAGCAGTATATTGGGCCGTAAAGAAATTGAAAAACTTCTTGTGGGGAAGTACTTTTGAAGTAAGAACTGATCACAAACCGTTATGTGAAATTTTAAAAACCAAAGGAATTGATGCTGTTTCCAGTAGGATTACAAGATGGGTGGTAGGTTTACAAGATTATAATTTTGAGGTTAAGTATCTGCCTGGTGTTGAAAATAAGGTAGCAGATGCCTTATCTCGTCTTGTCTCTCAGGAAGATTTAGATCTGGAGGAGGATTTGGAAGGTGAGCATGAAATGGTTTGTTCAGTTGGTGAGGGTGTCATTGATAAAGGTAAATGGTTGGAGTCCTCACAGGAAGATTTGACTCTTATGGAAATTTTGAAATTGATCAAGGTTGGATGGAAGGTCAAGCCAAAAGAGGGAGACTTACTGGAGAAATTTTGGCATGTTAAAGACCAGTTGTCTGAACATGATGGTTTACTGGTCAGAGGTACTAGGTTGGTTCCCCCGATATCTATTAGGAGTGAGCTCATTTCATTAGCTCATGGTGGTCATATGGGCATTTCAAAGACAAAAGGGAATTTGAGGATGTTGTACTGGTGGCCCAACATGGATTTGGAAATTGAGAGGAAAGTTAGGGACTGTATGGAATGTGCTTTGAGTGAGAAAGTGGCGAAGCCCAAAATTCAGCCCATGATTATCAGAACACTTCCTGGTAGCCCTTGGGAAGAAGTTGGCCTGGATATCCTTGGGCCTATATACTCAGCGGGGTCTGAATGGTATGTCTTAGTTTTAATAGACTTCTTTTCAAGGTGGCCAGTGATTGCTATCACTCGCGGCATAGAGTCCAAACATGTTATACTCTTTTTGGAAAAACTTTTCGCTAGGGAGGGCATTCCCAGCATCATTTTGACGGACAATGGAAGTCAACTTGTCTCTAGGGAGATGGAATTATTTTTGTCTAAACATGGTGTTAAACATAAAAAATCTTCTCTCTATCACCCAGAGACGAATGGCACCGTGGAGAGATTTAACCGTGTGCTCAAGGAGACAATTAGAATGTCTAAATCTGCAGGTTCAGATTGGAGATCAGATGTTTTTGAAAAAGTTAAACTTTACAGGTTATCACCACATGCCACTACGGGGAAAACACCCTTTGAGCTCTTCAGAGGTAGATGTCCTAATACTTTGGTTTCCCCGCCTTGGGTAAATGATTTGCATCTCAAGGTTTCTAATGAAAGTGAGGATTGGAAGGTAGGTCAGGAGAAAAAGTTACAAGCTAGGAAAAGATTCATGATTTGAAACATTCTGTAAAACACACGGTGGTGCATGTGGGTGATTGGGTTCTTATAAGAAATCCATGTAAGAAGAACAAGATGTTATCTGCTTCATTTTTGAAGCCCATTCAGGTCATCAAGGTTCTAGGAAATGCTGTCAAAACAACTGATCATCGCATTTGGAACTTGAACAGGGTTGTGGTGATCAAGAAAGGCTTTGTTGACAATTCCAAATCTCCTATGTCAAGTTCTTCACCTACAGGTATCTCATCTCATCATCCTGTGATTCATTCTCCGACAACTACCTCATCTCATCGGGCTGTGGTTGGTCCTGTCATCGCAAGGAAATCTTCAAGGATCACACGTGTGCCCACTCGTTTTAATGACTTTGTAAGATAATGTTTTCTGTTTATTCTTATTTGTTATAAGGAGGTAGATGTGTGGCATCTTGAGCATCTTGCTCATGCAGCCTGTTGCTAGGTGGCCACATGCATTAGAATGCCCTGTACAGATTCTGTAGTTGTGATGTTTAGAGTATCTAGGCAGTTGAGCTTGGACCTTGCTACTGGTGACTCTTTATCCTGTGGATGGGATCCTATTCTACAATAAATACTTATTTCACCTATTATCCACGTTTGAACTTCTTTACAAGCAGCCAGGCTGGTGCTCAATGCACCTCCCAGATCTCCATCTAAACCTCTGCTACACAAACTTCACTGGTTGCCTATACGTCAATGAGTGAAGTTCAAGACCTGCTGTATCATTCATAAAGGTCTTCATGAATTAGGACCAGAATACTTGGCTAGAAAATTTGTTCCATACGTTCCCACCCGCACCCTTAGGTCCAGTGAACAACTGTTATTGAGCGTACCTAAGATAAGCAAAACTAGGCTAGGCGGTAGGGCCTTGTCTGTGGTGGGTCCTAATTTCTGGAACGCGCTTCCACTCTCACTGAGACAATGTTCTAACCATCTCCGTTTCAGAAAGAACTTGAAAACTTTTCTATTTAGTTTATTCTAGCTAAGCATCTTATCTCGGGGTCAAGATCAATTGTTCTGAAGTAAGTTTTAACTTCCTTGCTACCCTCTATAGTTCCTCTGGCCGGTTGTCACAAGCGCAGAGATACTCCTACGGGAGTATATTCCTAGCACTATATAAACCTGCAAATAAAATAAATATAAATGTTTATTTTTAAATGAATGAGTGACATTAGCATTTTGAATATGTAAACACACTAGCCACTATTTTGAGTGGTGGTGCACACTAACCCCTTAGCTGCGGCGGCAATTCCGCCGCAGCGCTAGGGGGGAGGGGGGCCGAGCGGCGCTCGCATGCTCGTGACGGAGCCGCTCCGTCACGAGCCGCGGTTGAGCTGTGCTCATGACGGAGCGGTTCCGTCATGGCCCGCCCACTCAATGGAACGTCCAGCGCAGGCGCGGAATTCACAGCGCAGGCGCGCCGAGCGGGCCATGACGGAACCGCTCCGTCATAAGCACAGCTCAACCGAGGCTCATGACGGAGCTGCTCCGCCATGAGCATTGAAGCGGCTAAACAGTAACAAAAACACTATTTGACTATCTAAAATGGCAGGTGCCTGATCCTGTTGTCAGGACATTTACAATTAGACTGCCACAGCGGAAGTGACCGGGTAATGGATGGGAAACTCTGTGAGGGGCACAGCCATAGGCTAACGTAAATTAAAGCAATGTACGAAAGCCAATGGCTCTGTCCGTCTCTGTTGACGATTGTGCACGTTCTGTACATGTACGCGGCATTTTGAAAAAAGTTACCTGCCTCCTAACACTGCAGCCAACAAAACCTCCTCACGTATTGCTTTCGTTTCCAACCTCTGGGACCCACAATGCCAGGAAAAGCAGGTGATAGGACCCAAGCCTTCTGACTAGAGGAGCTGGAGTTGCTGGAAACTGAGTTTCTGTTCCTGTACAGCTAGCTCTACGGCTCACCAGAGGAACAGGTACTGTTTAAAATGTATATGTATATGTAAATATCTCAAACTGGTTTTGCTTTAACCCCTTAGCCGCGGCCGCAATTTCGCAGCAGTGCAGGGGTTCCGCGTAATGGGCGGGGCCGCATCGGCCGTTGGATGTTCGCAGCACCAGCGAGGTAGTTCTCACGATGGACAACGGCCGACGACAGCAGGGAAGGGGCTAAAAACACAGGCTAGATTGTCCCTTTGACTTCCTGACTTCCTGAGTGAAGTGATGTAATTGAAATGAAGTGCCATTTATTTTTAAGATTTCATGTAACAATGATTGTGTGAATTTTTAAGCACTTTGTCATTAGAGAAAACAACAACATTAGTATGTGATGTGAGTTTTAATCCCTACATTTTATTTGGTGTATGAATTTCATGTGAACGGTAGACATTTCACATCATGTAAATTTAGAAAACACATCATATTTGTTTTAACAACTGTACATATATATGTTATTTTTTTCCATACCAAATACAAATAACACTTGCTATGTGTATTATCCAACAAATTAGCCAAGATCAGGTGTCTCCAACCAGTCATTTTAGAGTTAACAGTAGCTCCCAGACGCCTTCAGAGTAGCTCACAGCCTTGAGTTCTATTTTCAAATGAGCACAAGGTCATATTTATTTTCCAAAGTTAAGGGAAGGCTGTGTTCACGTGACATCATGATCTTCAGTCTGTAGATGGCAGAGCCTGACAATGAACAGTGTTCAGTCAGATTCGTGGGCCAGGCCGGGTCTGAGTCACAGATGTGAACAACTGAAGCACTGAGAGATATGACTATAAGAAAAAACTCCTTGTCAACTCAAAAGTGGAGTTGTGAACAAAACGATGCTTCTGAATTCTTTTGAATGGAAGTAAAATGAAATTGAGAGTTACATTAAGCATTGAGTTAACACTTCATTTCTATTTTCTCCCATTTCAAAGTATTGCATGTACAAACAGTAGGTCCCTTACTCCCAGTAAGCAGTAGACACTGTGTCATAAGTATATAGGAAAAATACATCCCCTTTTTTACATAGGAGAAATTTAAAGTGCAGAAAAATGTTCTATGATATGAAGTTTGAATTGTGTTTTATCAATACAGACAAACAACAAGTTGCAAAACAATTCTTTTTTCTTTCATTTCCGGTACTCACATATGTCATTGCCCATCAGAAAAGAACATTTGGAAGGTCATCCCCAAGATGTTGTGGACCCGTGGGGTCTACAAGTGGTGCAACAGTCATTGTTGGAATATGTGGGAGGACCTACAATGCTGGACCAAGAAGTCATCAGAAGTTCAGCTCGGCATATCCTCCTAAAATGGGAAGTATGTGTGCCACACCTTGACCGCCTAAAGACACACATACTTGTGGTGGTCTATCTGGAGCTTGATAGGCAGCTGATAGTCCAACAGCAGCATCTTGGAGGTAAGTTCTAGTGTGAGTTTAACATAATAAATAAGTAATTTGTGTTACAGCAAATAATTATGCCTTCAGCATTAAGATTGACACATGTCCAACAAACAAAAAGAGTTCTTGAAGCTGTACGTTTTCCACAAGTTGTGTGATGATGTGTTTTGTATATGAATTCGTGGAAAAGGATATCACCTGATTTCAATTCATTACCAAAAGACTAGATTCAGCAGATGCATCTGCCTGTACAACAAATATACATCAGACTGTTTGATGTTATTAGAAACAGTTGTACCAAACAGGCCACTAGTCTAGTGTATAATTTCTAAAGACAGTGGTCCCTAGACAAGGATTAATAAGAGCAAAAAATAAATTTAGACTCATTCAGTACTATATTTAACAACTGTCCAGCACTGGTTAGAGGCGGCAGACCCGAGAGCAGAGGACGGCCCGGGACCAGGGTTCGATTCCCGGCGCGGCAGGTTTCTGGACCAGGGTCAGCGGACTCGATAATTCTCTCGCCTCGGTGCCCACTCTGATCAGCGATCACACTAGGCAACTCTGGGCATTAGCTTGCCTCATCTTCACTAACGGCCCCACCAGACCGCCGGGGATGCCTGGTCTCACCCTGGAGATACCCATTAAGGGACCATCTCTCAGGGAAGCCAGGAAGGGTTTCGCAGCGGTCGAAGCGCCTTGGGACCCTCCGGGTAAGTAGTGCGCTATATAAATGCCTATACATTTACATTTACATTTACATTTTTAATATATAGTTGCTTAAATATACACAAAATTCATCAAGAAACAAATAAAGTTGGACACAAGCCAGCCTGTATCCAACTTAGGGGGAAGGACGTGCAACATGAAACAAATAAACACCTGTCCGGCTGGACAGCTGTAAAATATAGTACTGATTGGGTCTACATATATTGTTTGCTCTATTGATCCTTGTCTAGGGACCACTGTCTTTAGAAATAATTGATTACCCAAGGTCCCCGACCAACCTTATTTGGGTTCCCTTGTTCTTCATAACACACTAGTCTTTAGTGTGTCAGGTGTGTTGCTCGTTCACTAATATGAATGGTGTAAGGTTAGTCCTATTACAGGTGACATAGTACAAAAGGCAGTTAAGATACAGTGGATATTCCCAATGTCACATTGGTAAGTAGGTTTTTTGCACAGACAAGATTGAGAAAGTGAGACAAAATGACTAGTAACATCAGATTGTATGGCTACATTGTAGATTCAAAACATATCCCAAATGTGTTTTGATCACAAAATACTATTTCATTATTTGTCACAAGAGACAGATTTGCATGATGTCTTACTCCTTCTCAAATGTACATGTAAGCCAGTCTGTTGTTTGGAAAATAATTGTGATAGGCATTACATTTTTGGGAAACCCAGACAGGAATGCGGACACATTTGTGACAACGTAACACATAACCCAAACCATTTTTTTATGTAATTTGTTTTGTCCATATGATATATCAATGATGGAGAAAATGTGCATACTTTAAAGGACTTTGGTAGATGAACTGTTCCATCACATATTTATTGGACTATCCCATCTTGAAAACTCAAATTCAGGCTCAAATCATGACTCATTAGGAAAATGTAGAAATGCATCCAGGTGTAATCTGTTGCATATCGTGATTTGCATGTGACTCTTTAACGTCTAAACTTATGTATGAATCAGTGTATGTAATATTTGAAGTGATGTTGTACCCATTAGTGCCTAGAGAGAAATGCAGCACATTTTGTACAACATTTTCACAAAGGTAAAATACACTTGAAATTACTTCACAATTTTAGGAGTAAAATGTGAAAATGCTTTTGCTCTGTACTAAAGTGGATTGGAAATGTATCAAGCCCTGTGTATGTTCTTATGCCGTAGAAGTCATCTGTCAATTCACAACAAACATATTTCTTACTTTCTTCTACAGCATAGGTATTTACATTAGTGCATGATACATTGATATGCTACTTCAGTACTGAATCCACATAATATGTTTTACACATATATACTTTAGTTACTTGAAGTCAGTGTTACCATTGTGAAATGCCCAAACAAAGGAAACAGACATTTAATGTATACAAATATTGGTACAACATTGCAGTATTTGTTGATATACATTGACTCATATTTTACTTTTTGTGAATGAAAATAATGCAGGTTTTTGGCCTTGTACACATACTGTACACATGCAGTTTTGGTTTATATCCATTTTGGTGACATAAGCTCACTATTCTAAACTACAAAGCCTAACCATTCAGACGTGGTAAACAGTTCCTGGAGAATTAAAAATTTATAAGAGACAAGATCATAAATGATATAGGGGCTATTATGAGAAATTACAAAACTGTGACCAAATGGTTTCTGAAAATGATCTCTACATGCATGAGACATTGATATGAAAGACCCAAAGTTTGAGAGCCATGAAGCAGGTAAAATCTGAATATTTTGAAATCACAGGTCATGATAAGTACTATTTACACAGATATAATCAGGAGCCGGCAGAGGAGAATTTGGCCACATAGGCAGGGAAGCAGCTTGCCACTGTGTTTCGACTGGTAAGACCACCAACACTGATAAGCACAGGAGCACGGAGGGTGAGCAGACGGGTACGGAGGCAACCAACTCTATATCATCTTCAGTGGCCTCCTCAAATGACCAGTCCCTGGAGCTGGTAGACCCTACAGCTACTGTTACACCTGCATCCTTGTCCACCACCCAGAGAGCCATATCCATCCTCCCTCTTGCTCCCCAAAAGTTGGCCAAGCCCGCTCCCTAAAAAGGATGGGGTCTCCTTCGCTGCGGGCACCTCATCCTTTCCCCTGTCTCCCCAGCAGTGCTGAGGGAGAAGGTTATAGACCTCCTACACAACATCTCTACAGGCCAGACTGCACTCCAGAATGCCATCCAGTGCCTTAGTTGCTTTATGCAACAAAGGCTGGCATACCTGAAAGGCATTCATAGTGCTATGTCTGGCCTGCAGAGATCATTTACAGGACTAGCCTCCTCACTGACCACAGTTCCCATCACTGTCCCAAGCACACACAGTCTTTTGCACACACTCACTCCAACAGCCACAAGCAGCACAGCCACATATATACACAAACACACTAAGAAAAACAAGCACATACCCAAACAACATACAGGCAACACTTCCATCACCATCAGCACACCTACAAGCACCACAGCCTCCTTCCCACCCAAAAGTACCACCATACCCACAACTTCCACACCCACCACCACACCAACCACCACCACAATCACGACCATTCAACAAGCAACCCCACAAGCACCACACATACCACCACAGCCAGAAGAACCCCCACAAGCACTACAACCACACCACCCACCTCAATATCATACTCATACAAACACACACCAACATGCAAAACAACACCCACCCAACACAAATACACATGCTCACCCAACCAACATGAACCTGCTAAGAAACACATACCCAAACATACAACACATCCACCAGACCCCCATGCAACTGCACAACAGGCATACACACATCACACGCTATGGCACCTTATCTCTCCAAAACCCAGTCCTCTCCCACTCATCCAAACCTTTATCCCAGTTCTGGTTTTATTTCTGATCCACCCCTTCAAATGCAAAACCACTCCTCTCAAACACAAGTCAACTACTCTAAAATCCAAACCCACCCCACCCACCACTTCCAAACACACGCCACCACTATATGACCCTTCCTGAGGAGGATCCCCTTTGCAGTTACATAGGAAGCACGTTTTCACCAAGGTCCCAACAATCAGAGACTATTGGTTCTCTTTCTAATTATTACTTTAAAATTAAATGTTGAGAGAAATATTTCAAGTAGAAAATAAAACCAATATTTTATTTTCAACAATGTTGTCCTGACATTAATTTTAATTTACAATTGTTTGATTCCTAGAGATGTTTATGACTAAAATGTGAAGATCATATTTTTATTTACCATTATGGAAGAAAAAAACAGATTCTTTTTTATTAATGTCTACTTTGTTAAGTGCATACACTGGTTAAATGTGCATGAGACAGTCATTTGAATTTAGGTGCAAGGATTCATCATCATAATGGACACTTGTACCAAGAAATAGAGGTTATATGTTTTTTAAAGTGTTAATACAGGTGTGTTTATTTCACCTTGATAAGTAGTAAGAGTACACACATATGCATTACACCTCAACAAATATTGTGACAATTGAAAATTGCTAAAATACAGGAATTGACAATTTACACAATTTATTCAAACTCACCTCAATGGTCACTATTAGAATTTTGGATGGATGTCCTTTTTTATTTCAGTGTCCATTTTTTTGAAGGCTGCTTGCACCCAATTTAGAAATGCAATGTATCACATAGGCGTGTTTCTTTTTTAAATGCCAACATTAGACACATATGAATGGCACATTGGTATGCTATTACTTGTAAGAGAGATTTAAAAATGCACGAGTCCACTGCAAACAGAGAAGTCAAAAGATAAACTGGTCAAAGAGGAGCTTACCTTTGATTCCTGCCATGACGGGCTTGATTTGCTTTGTGGCCAAGCAGCAGAGGCAGAATTTGGAAGATCGGCTTCATGGTGGAAAAGGAAGTGTAACAGTGAGAAAATGCGAGCTACTCTCTTACATCCCCTCTAATCTACCAATTCAGCTGTGGGGGTTTCCCCACCACAGTCATGTCAGCGGGTAGGTACATTGTGATTTGCCCAGTGGACAAAGTGGCTGCACTCCCTCCTACAGTCAATTTTGCTTATGGCACTGTCAACACAGGTGAACATGCCTGGCTGAATCAGAGGCACTTTGGCAGTCTTTCGTCCATGAAACCGCCAGCATCTTAAATAGAGCTGGCAAACTGCCGAGTAGGCGGGCAGGGGATTACAGTGGAACTATTACCACCAAGATCTAAATCAGGCCCAGTGTCTACAATGTATATCTGGACTCTCGGTTAGTCTAACAGTCTGCCAGGGTAAAGGAATAGTACACCTTTGTATCATGTGGAGAAAGTGGTCATCTACAAGTACAAGAGTACTCCTAGACAAAGCCAATAGTGCAAAATGGGCCGCTTTATTTCTTAGACTGTCCCGTAGAGGTAAATGGATTATTTGTAAAAAGCACACCTTTGATGGGTCACGCAACTTGGATTTTACGCTAATTTTATACGTGGTCGATTCCCAGATTGTCTTTTCCTTTATTCCAAATTAGGACAACGACCTCCACAATTAAAATACTCCCTATCTGCTGTGGCTTAGTGGACGGGAGCTACCTTTCTATAACTTTTTAGTTCAAAAGTTCTTCTATTAGAAGAACACGTAACTTGAATTGAATATTATGATGAACAATAAATAAATAAAAATAAAAAGATGAATAACGAACAAGAAAGAATAAAATGAAGTCACATAGTATAAAACCTCATACAAAAATGACTGGATTGGAATGGCAAAGCACTAAGATGACAATATAATCAATACAATAATGCATCTCATCAAAATTATATAAAATAATATAATAGTAACACAAGAATAATAATACAATATGAGATAATATCATCAAGAAAATACGGAATATCACGGAGGTCGAGCAACTTCATGTTGAAGTGGAATTAGGGAGAAAGTGCGTTTAGGACTGAAATCAATGAATCTTGTAACAGGTGCCCAGAGGTTCAAACGCTTTGTGACTAAATGGATGGGGCGAACAAGTGCTGTGTCTAATCTGTGATTGTACCATAAGGCATACCACCAGGCTTGAAATAATAAGTTTGTAAAGTCTTTCCAATTTTTCGTGATCTGCTGGAAAGCTACTGCCAATAATAAATCAACAATCTTTACATTGGAGATGTAATCATCCCGAATGGGTGATAACCTACCCAAAAATAGATGTGTAATAGAAAAAGGGAAATTGGAGTTAAACATTAAATTGATTTGAGCCCATACCGTTTTCCAGAATATATATATACATGTAGACATATAAAAAGTAAATGTTTCAAATCAGCAAGTGGGAAAGAGCAAGACCAACAGGTAATAAAAGCCGATTATAGATAAAAAATAATATTTGTGTGGTGCAGGCTGCCCATGAGGTTTTCCTGATCTTAGACCATATTTTATTCCTTAAAGAAGGTGACCAATTCACTTAGAGATCTTCCTCCCAAGATAATTCAACCTTAGTCTTTTCTCTATTTGAACGTGAGGAGTGTAAATGAGTGTAAATGGTGGAAGCTTTAGGGTTAGAAAGTAGGAAAGTGTATAGGCTATTAACCGGAAAAGGTACAAGGTGAGATCAAATTTGAGTATATGCGCTTGAAAGAGCTTGTTTAATCAGAGTATACTTGGAGTGGAAGGGAGGGGGTAGGTCAAAAAATTGACTAGCTTCAAAAAAAGACAAGACTTAATTTTAATAAAAAAGCTGATGTGTCCATATTAAGCATTATGTCTCCAGTATTTCCAATATAAGGGTTTTCCACGAATCAGAATAGATTTGTTATGCCATAGTGTAGAGTTAAAGAAGGAGTATTGATCAGTAGGGGGAGTCGTTGGAGTGGGTTCCAGAAGTTTGCATGTGTGTTTGAAAACAGGGCTAAAAATAGATTGAGTTCTGCCGGTGAAAGAAAGGATTTCCTTGAACGAGAAAGGAGAAAGACAGGAGTGTTCAAGATCAACCCATAAAGGACAATCTAATGGGGAGTCAGATAACCATCTAGAGGCCTGGTGAAGTAAGAAAGTTTTTTGGTAAGTAGGAAAGTCTGAATAGTTGACTCCGCCTTCTACTTTTGTTTTTTTATTAATCTCAGCAAAGACATACAAGATTTTTTATTATTCCATAAGAAAGAAGATAGTATGGAATTGATTTTTGTAAAATATTTTAAGGGAATGGGAATTGGGATATTGGAAATAAGATATACAACTATAGGGGCAAGCACCAATTTAATGGTGTCCAGACGGCTCCACCATGAGAGGTATAAGGGATGCCATTTAGTTGTTAGAGTGGACATTTTATTTATACATTTCTCCATACAAAAAGACAGTGTTGTTGGAATTAAAGGTGTAAAATAAAGACCTAAATATTTTATATGATGTGGGTTCCAAGCAAAATTTGAAGATTTAAAATTGTCTTTGAATGTAAATTTGGTTAAAGGAAGTATTTCACATTTGTCCTTTTTGAGCTTATAACCAGAAATAGAGGCAAAGAGGTCTACTTCTTGTAGAAATTCAGGTACAGAGGTTTGTGGGTTAGAACGAAATAATAAGATATCATCAGCATATGCTGCTAATTTAACTTGTATGTCTTGAAAGTCAAATCCTTTTATGTCATCATTTTGACGGATTCTGGACGAAAAGGGTTCTAAAGTCAAATAAAAGATGAACGGGGATAAAGGACAACCTTGTCGAACACCTCTTTTCAAATGAAAATAAGGGGATGAGACACCATTGACAAAATCGGCTGCTCGTGGATTAGAATAACCAAACCATTTGAGCGTTTGAAAAAGGTAAGACCAATTAACTTTATAAAATGCTTTTTCCACGTCTAGGGCCACTGCTGCTAATAAATGTGGTAAGTGGGTGGCTTTTCAATAAGATATCGAAAATAAACGGGTATTATCAGAATTGAGGTGACCTTTGACAAAACCAGATTGTTCTGCACCCAATAATTGAGGAAGGAAAGATTCAAGACGAATAGCCAGGGTTTTAGAAAATATGTTATAATTAATGTTTACAAGTCAAATGGGTCTGTAATTCTTACAATATTTTAAGGCTTTCCCTTCCTTGGATATTAAACAAATTAGGGCATCTAAAAAGGATCCAGAGGATTTTCCAGACTGCGTGAAGATGTGTAAAAGAGTCATTAATTTGGGAAGAAGAATTGTTGCAAAGTATAAAAAAAAATCAACCGTGAAGCTATCTGGTCCCGGGGCTTTATATTTTTAGTGTTTGCAGAAGTTCAGTTTGTGAGAAGTTAGATTCTAAGGAGGTAAAATCAAGTTTGGTGTTGGAGGATCTATGAATGCCTCAGAGAAATTGTGAAATATCGGAATCTGAAGGTGTGATTTCAGGTATGTATAATGATTTATAGAAAAGAAGAAATTAATATAATATCTCTGAATCTTTAGTACGTAAAGTGTTATGTTCTTCTGAAATGGAGTCAATATCAAACTTATTGTGTCTAACTTTCAAGTAATTTGCTAAGTGCTTGCCAGCCTTATTCTTGCCCCCATAGAATTTTGTGCTGGATTTCAACAAGTAAAGTGAGGCATTATCAGTCGATTCCTTATTAAATTAAAATTTTGCTTTGATGAGTTGTGAAAGACAAGATTTGGATTTTGTGGAGTAATAGGAGTGTTCTAATCTCTTTATCTCAGCCAGAAGATCAATAGTTAATTTACGTGTGTTTTTACGTTTTCTGGAAACAAAACCAATGATGAAATCTCTGACAGGTGCTTTAAATGCATCCCAGATTACAGAGAAGGGGAGAGTGTTGGTTTGGTTTAATAGAAAACATTCATTAAAAAAGGAGACAAAATAATTTCAGATCTAAGAGAAGTGAGGTGTTGAATCGCCATCTTCTGGGTAAATTAGACCTCAGGATTATATCCAATTGAATAGAAATGGTAGCATGGTCTGAGATTAAAATAGAAGCAATAACCACATTTCCTAATGACTGAGAGATATTATGCGAGACAAAGAAGTAATCTAAATGAGATTGGGTTTAATAAGCTGGAAAGAAAAATGTAAATTCCCTAGTAGTGGAGTTACAAGTTCTCCATGCATCAACGATTTTATATTGTTGAATAGTCTGGGTAAATAACTTATGAGCTTTATGAGGTTTAAAAGAAACCATTGAACTTTGGTCTAATAAAGGTTCTAACACTTGATTGCAGTCACCAGCAAAAATGAAATATTTATCAATATAAGATGAAATTTGTTGAGATAAAGATAACCAGAGCATGGGATGTTCATTATTGGGAGCATAAACATTAAACAAATAGAACGGAATACCTCCAATTTGTAATTTAGTCTATAACCATCTCCCCTCATCAGCAGCTTGCTGAGAAAGAAGGCAAATATGAATCGATTTATGACAAAGAGTTATCACACCATTAGGTTTGCCATCACCCGGTGAGAAAAAAACATTCCCAACCCATCCTTTCTTCAATTTTAAATATTCTGTGGCAGTTAGAATATATTCTTGTAAAAAAGCAATGTCAGCTCCCGATTTAGATAAATTAGTTAAAACACAATGTCTTTTGATGGGAGAATTGAAACCTCTGACATTCCATGATTTAATTTTTAAGGACATAAAAACAACAAGAATATAACACAAATATGAAGGTCAAAGTATATCATCAGGGGTTGCAAAGTGGAAAATGCAACAATCCAACTGTGAGAGCATAAATGACAACAATAAAGGAAATTCAAAAACGCGGAATTTAAATATGAGTGTGAGGCAATAACCCAGAAAGGAGGAAGAAGAAAAGAAAGAGAAGTGAGATGGAGCAGAAAAAAAAGAGGAGAAGGAGGAAAAAACTGAAAGAAATAACAATAAAGGAAGAACAACATATCTACATTAAAAAACATCATGGGAAGGTGGGGGAAGGTGAGACCACATGAAAGGTCGGCACTCCTAGGCTCAACTGAGTGTAGAAAAGGGACGGGCCTAATCATTCATTTCACAAGGGGCAAGGGTAGATGGCAGGAACAAACAAGGGCAACCCTGGGTAAAGAAATAAAGAGAACAGTTACTGTAAAAATACATTCAATTTGTGAAATGGGTTGACATAACAAATACAGTTGACAAAAGATGAATATGACAGAGGGCAAACAACAACGAATGAATAAGTCACACATTTGAGCTCTATAATGTTAAAATTCAAGTGAGGAAATTACAGCCATGAATAAAGAAGAAAACATGAAACGTGATGAGATGACACAACCTCAGAAAGTTCCATGGAATCTATCTTGCAGGAGTTGATAAAGCTCTGTATTTTGATGGGTTTATCATATGTCGTAGTCTTAGTCTTGTAAGTAACTTTAAAGAGGCATGGATGGAAAAGACCATATCGAGCCCAAATGGATCGAAGATCAGGTCTCATTCTGAGAAATTCTTTACGTTTGTTTGCTGTGGCGTAATTGAGCAAAAAATAATGTGGAACCTGACTATGAGACATGCTGCATTGACTTAACTGCTGAAAGCACCTTAAGTAAATCGGGAAAATTCATAATAACCCCTCTAGGTCTTCGGTAAGAGACTATATCTGTGTGTTGATGTCCGAGTCAATGAGAACGTTGAATGTTGAGTGAAGTCTCTTCTGGTAGATGTAGTAGTTTTGGAAGGAAAGATTTGAAAAGAGAGAGGGTCCGAGCCCCCCGAGCCCTCCAGCAGACCATAAATACAAAGAATATGTCTACTATTTCTGTTTTCAAGATCCTCAACTTGACGTTGGAGTGAGTAGAATTGAGATTAAAAAATGTAAAATTTTTCATCTGTGTGTGCATAGGAGGAAACATTGTGTTCTACAGAAGTGAAACGATCATTCATCAGAGACCAATTTTCTGTCAAAAATTGCAACTTGGTATTTGTTTCCTCCATGAAGGGACGAAGCGCACGTATTTCCTCAGTAACTTGTCTAAAAAGACAGGTGAGGAGGACTTCGGAGGAGAAGAAGGGTCTTTTAGACTTTTAGTAGTAGCCTTCACAGCTACAGGGACAGTTTTGCCTGAAGAAGGAAACTTTTTTAGAAACAGCAGCCAAAGAGTCTTCCATTTTGGAGAATTTCTGAAAAATTCTGGAATTTTTAATGAAGGTCTGCGATAAGCGAGGTGCACAAGGGCCCAATTTAATTATGGCAAGGATGAGCTGTGAGGGCCAGGTATCAGTCGTGATGAAACTGGATGAAATTCACCTAGGCTTAGTGGATGAAAAAAGTGTTTTCCAGAACTGAAGGGTAGCAGTACCTTTATCCAGTGACTAAACACATTGAAAATGTTGCGCCCAAGATGGCAGTCGCGGTATTTGCAGGAGAAGTGGAAGATGCGTCATGAGTAGTGTGCTCGTTGCTGGGAGGGTTCAGAAATTGAGCCCCCGGTGTCAGGGCATCTTCCTGAGTATAAATGCCTGTTTCACTGAGAGGTTGGAGGCTTTGATATGCGGCAGGTCCGCTCCATCCCGAAGAGCCCTACATCGGCACTGCCATCCACCATGGGGGTTAAGCCGCGCCCCCCACCTGTCTTTAACTTAATGGGAGTAAGAGCAACATTCAAGTGATGGAATTTCCACCCCAGCTCAGGGGACCTCAGTGGTGTCTGAACAACCTGAGTCCCTAAACATGCAATCAAAAATCCTCAGCCATAACCCTAAGTACATCTCTGTTTGATCCCAGCATCACGACCTGCAATGGTTACTGATTAAGAAACACATACATTTCAAAACACTCTATTTCACCTATAGGGTTTTGACCAAGGCTGGACCCCGCTATCTGAGGTATCTCATTCAATCACACTGCCCACCCAGAACTTTGTGATCTTCTAAAATTGGGTTGGCCTCCATACATTAGATTATTAACATAAGATATAGGAGTCATCCCTCCAGGTTCCTGGCCTCTAAATTATCGAATATTCTCCCCTCTAGCTGTGTCTAAGCTTCACAGAAGAAATCTCATGCAAACAGCTCAAGACTTGTTTTTTTGGGCATTGTCTTACTTTCGTTTTTTGAGTAGTTGGATATGTAGCTCTGGTAAGCTCTTTTGAGGTAAAACATGTGCTCTACAAATCATTATAACATAGCTTAACATATAACATCTGCATTACATATAACTCTCTTTTCATTCCAATCAATTCCCTGCTTATTTGTTCTTTAATTTATGTCTTTTTTTCTGAAACACTACTTTAATTTAACGGACAAAATGTATCTTTTTTGTAAAATCTAAAAACATAACTAGTCTACCAGAGTAGGCATGTCTGATAAGACTCAGTGGATTATGGGACAGTTGTATTCTTTAAGAAATATTTATGATGCAGAGATACCTCTCAAAGATGCTCTCTGGGTGCAGATGTGGCTGTTAGGAATATCCACCACATGGGAGATTAATAGGATGGTGCTGTGTGTATCGTTGAGTTACACAGATGCATGCTATTCCTAGGAATACCTTCAGTATCTAGGAATAAAAGCTAATGGTAAGTGAATGCTTTTTAATGCATATTTGAAATTAAAATATGGCACTAATATTTTGTTTGTAAAAATGCATATTTCAAAAAATACCAGTATCGTAAAGGATAACATTTACATTATGTTCAATAAATGCATACAATTGTTACAATGTTTTTGTAGATCAATTATCAACATTTGACTAAATCTAGTTATTTATATTACTTGGACATATGATTTATATTTGTTCTTCATTATGCAGGTTTAAATTTATATTTTATATATTTTATTTATATTTTACACTAAATATGGATATATTAACTTAAGGCTTAATTTAGAGGTTGGCGGATGGGTACTCCATCACAACAGTGATGGATATGCAGGCCACCTTATTGCCAGTGTATCTTATAATGCATTTGTAATAAGGCAGACAAGTTACCGGTCACATTTGTGATGGTATATCTAACCTCCAAACTCTAAATCAGGCAATTAATTTTTATGATATGTCTTAATGGTTAGTAAACCAGACAGAGGAAATCATTTTCTAAAATAGTGTCAAATTCAAAATTACTTATGGCTCAATCAAGCAGTCAGGATTCATAAAGCCGGCTAATTACCCGATTGGGTATCCTGAGGCTTGCAGGCCCTGGAAGCTTATTCAAACAGCCAGGTCATTAGGACCATTCAGAATTCCGGTATTGAGGTGATGGTCTGGATTTGCATGGGAGGCTGCTCCAGGTCTTTGCTGTGATGTGGGAGAAGGAGCTTCCTCCACTTCTGCTTTGGTAGATGCGGAAAGTATGGGCAATTGAGAGGGAGACCGGCATAGTCGTTTCGATGTGGTTAATGTAGGCGAGTCCTTGTTTGTGTAGAACCTTGTGTATGTGGGTCAGCAGCTTGAGTTGGCATCTCTTCTGTATGGGGAGCGAGTGGAGTTTACTGAGGTGGGGTGTGATGTGGGTTAATTGGGGAAGGCCAAGGATTAGTCTGTCTGTGGAGTTCTGTGTGTTCTGAAGTCTCTACAGAAGGTGTGCTGAGATTCCTACTAAGGGGCCGATTCTTATCTTGCTCGGAAGGTCCCTAAACATGATCCAGCTGTAAAAAGTATGAGCTGTACGCGTGTTCTCCGCCCGAGTCGTACAGCTGTACGAGCAAGCAAGTACGATGCGAGAAACGCAAAATCGACGACCAAATCATTTCCGGATCTGAACCGCTCTGTATGCCTCGTCCATAAGTAAACCGTGCCGTGCAATGGAGGCGAATTCCGACCAAGCCAGAACGAAGCATGTGGCGGACAGACGGATGGAGATGAAATTTCTGGCTCGCAAAAATGTCCGGTAAGCTGCCTTTGGGGGTCAGGGTCAGACCCCCTGTCACCCACAGCCTTACGAATCAGACACAGGGGGAGCCCCAAGGGTCTCTCCAACACAGGCATGTATGGTGCGGATGGCACCGACGCGTGCACACTGTAGGGAGCGCCCTTGTGCGAGACGTACTCATTCAGTCAATGGGAGCTCATGTACGCGTCGTACGACCGGCTCCCATTGACTACTATGAGAGTTCGACCGAACCGAGTACTGCAGCATGCGGCTGCATCATACTCGCTCGGTCAGACTGCAGGAGTCCGGCTTGGTCAGAAAACACACCGGATGAGGATCGGTCGGAGAGCTTTCCGACCCATATCAGAATTGGCCCCTTTGAGGGAATTGCCGAACTCCAGTCGGCTGGTGATGAGGGCTTGTGCAATGGTGCCTCTCGTGTTTAAGGGTAGCCACCTGAAGATCTTACATTGCATGCACAGAGTGCGGAGGCAGGTGGAGGAAATGGCGTTTATCTGTGATTTTATGGTGAGCTTGTTGTCAATGATGATTCTGAGGTTTCTGGCATGGTTGGAGAGAGTGGGTGCAGGTCCTAGGTCTGAAGGTCACCAGGATTTGTTCCATGAGTTGCTGCTGTTGCCATGAATCAGTACTTCTGTCTTGTCTGTGTTCAGCTGCAGGCAGTTGTTCTTCATTCAGTCGGTGACATTTGTCATGCATCAGTGGAAGTTGGTTCTGGGAGGGTCATTGGTTTTAAATTAAATAGTTTTAAAGAACAGAGTGGAGATAATAATGCTTTCTGAAGTTCTGATAATTGATGAATATTATAATGACAGATGATGTATATGACTTGAATATGCACAATTAACTTAATGACAACTGATTGCATTGCCATTGTCAAGATGCACTGCGTTCACACTTTGAAAAAAAAATATTATATTGGTGACTGGATGTTTTCTGTAGCAGAAAGCAATATATATATCAGCTTGAGGAAAGATTGCTAGAGATTGCAAGGGAAAGTAATCTATATTACATATAATAGGCCTAGACGAAATTTAAATTATGTAAAAATCACAAAATGTTGACATTTGACCACTTCTCGTAATTTTACAAGTTTCATGGTCAAAATATAAAGCAAACATGCCATTCACTGAAAAGATTTAAGGTGAACACAGCTGTTCTTGATTGTTTTTTGTACTTATTTGCATAAAATGAAATATTTTAAGAGGTGGCATATTGATGTAAAATATAGTGCTAAATAAAGAATTTGCATTTTTTTATAATTTGACATGTTATTTCAAATGTATTATGCAAAACCATATTGAGCAACTTTATCTATTTACTGTATCCATGAGCAGGGCCAAGACAGGTGAAATGTGCTGGATACTAATGGACACTATGGCCCCCATTACAATGAGGGTCAGAAAGCTTGGGACCGCAGGTCGGAGACTTTCTGAGCCTCATTGCAGTTTCAGTTTCGACCGCTGCATTACAAGGCCAGTTGGAGGCCTGCCCGTAATCCCTATGGACAGTGTTTCTGTTGTAGGGATTATGATGTCAGTTTCCGACAGGCTTTACCAGTTGGGCTTTCTGCATGGAAAGCCTGTGGGAAATCCACATTGGGGGGCCCCTAGTAGGGCCCCCGTCATCCTGCGGCCTTCGGTTGGGGGCCACCCTGTTAATCCCTGTACCTTGTGGTGGCTGCTACGTGGTGCAGGGGTGAACAGATTCTCCCATTTGTCTACAGGAGCTTGTGCAACGGCTGGTTTACTGCCATAGCAGAAGCTCCTATAGACATGTGCGTTTGCTTTGTAATTGAGGTGTCTGGATCGCTGACCAGAGGTTGGTCGGTCCCGATTCCGCAACAGTGTTGGGCGGACATAAGTCTGCCCAACATCGTAGTTAGGCCCTATATGTCATAAGAATAAAAGCACTTGGATTGTAAAGCAGCTATGCCTACAACATTCTTCCTAACTATGACAACTGAATCTATTTGGAGCAGTAACAAGGTTCCACAGGGTTGGGGTCGTAAGTGAGGGTTTGACTGAATTTTTTGAAACATACTATTTAACATATTTGACATAAAATGCACGTTGATATTTTCTGAGCTTGAAGGAAAATGTTTGTACTAGGTTATCAGGTTCTAGTGTACTTTACTTTGGGAGTGATAGGATTGGCCAGTCTTGAGGATATATTACCACTATTCAACCTGTCAGTATGAATGACATGAATTTATTACAGCTCATCTACCTGTCAGTATGAATGACATGAATTCATGTGTGCAAAATATTATTTTACGAGTATTTTTTTTAATGAGTAAAGTTTTAAATATTTTCAGTTAGGGTGATATGCACTGCATGGAAAGAGATAAGTCAAAGGGTAACATTTATGTCATTCACAAGGGTGAAATTATTTGTAAAGGTATGTTTCAGAATGCATTTACTGGTTTTATATCTGACAGGAATTCCCAAAAGTTTTCCTTGCAGCCATAAACCCATTTAATGGGGTTGGAGATTTTTGCCTTGAGTGAGTAGTCCACCTTCAGTGGAGTTAACAGCGCGGATTTCTCTGCTTCTCTATATCCACATAGACATTTATAGGTGTTCCCAGAAATCAATCCTACCATTTGTCACAATGTAATGTAATGTAGTGTAGTTCCTATATTCCCAATAGGCTCTGCGCATTGGAAAAATTTATCCTATAGAATTGACGTAGGACTTAGGTCGACTAGGTCTCTATCGAATATATTAGGCTTAATTGTGAGTGCCAGCTAGCTCAGAGGTCACTAGAAACTTTCTCGAATAAACAAGAAGGGATTCGTTTCTGACAACCGCTTAAACATGACAACTTGGTTTCCCCAAGAATAAAACTGATCTTCAGAGTCGTGGAAACAAACGATATATATTTTACTCAGTCAATCCTGCATGCTTTGTTTCAACAGAGGTGCAGAGAAATAAAGAGACAGCATTTTCAATAAAAGTATTTATTGAACAGTCTTCTTTCTCATGCAAGTGAAGTGAACTGCTACAATCGTAATACTGGTTGCAAAGTATAATGCATACAGAAAGAAGAGTATTATAAAATAATACTGTAAAAGCATTGTATGGTTCCTAGACCATAGATAAATACATACATAAATAACAAAAGCTAAAAGTACTCAACTGGTGCTTTTAAAATGCGCCTACCCCAAATGTACCTAACCTAAGTCTAGTACGAGGGAAGAAGTAAGTGAGGTGTAGCATAGGTTTAGTCTGATTTTGTCAAGAATCTAACCAAGATTTCTCTTAGGGTCTAATCAGCTCCGTACCTTGGTTTTAGAATGTCGGCGGTCTGGTATCTCTGTCTCGGGACTCGATTTCCCAACACCCCGCGAAGGGAGCTTGGAAACACTGGAGCTGGATTCTCAGTGAGAGAAAGGACAGCTTCTCTGTCAGTGTGTCAGCTGGAGGATCGGCTTCCTTCGGCACTTGCTGTAGCGAGCTGCGTCATGCAGGAAGATAGTCGGGCTGCTCCGAACCACCGTGTGTTTGCTAGTGCAAGTGTACACATATTTATACCTTGAAGGTGCCTAGTTTGACTTAAGTCGGACATAATAGTGTCACCAAAGAACCCCAAGGGAATGGTAGTTCTTTGAAAATGCCATGATTTCTAGGGCAAATCAATATTCAAGTTCGGGGATGTCCCTGACTGCTGAAGCCGAGTTTTCCAAGAAATCGTTGTGGCTTTTTGGAACTAGTGGAAGTAACAATGCCTGTATTCGGACTGGATGGGTTATGTCTAAATATGGGTATGTTTTCTATGCCTATAAAACAGCAATGTGAATTGTACCTATATAAGGGCATGAATTGGCAAATTTCGCTTGATTCTAAAATGCTTCACAACAGTAACCGTTTTTAGATTTTCTTCAAAGAAGACCTGACATATATACCCTACCTGCTAGATCATGTGAAATGATAATAGGACATTTTTTTTTTAATAAATTTTTTATTGAACATAGCAATGGATAATCAATGGTACAGAACATCTTTTCATTTTTCATTTTCAATAATCATTTCAATAATTTAAAAGGCTTAAGAGAAAGAAAAAGAGAGAATAAAAATTATATATATATCAGACATGAGACACAAAAATTAGGAAGAGGCGAAGAAATTCATCAAACACAAAAAGGGAATACAATCAACAATTTTATCAAGAAGGGTCTGTGCAAAATCTGCCATCTATAACCTGCAATAAAGTGCTACTGCAAGTGCAAAAAGCTATAATAAAGTCTAGAAAGTGCTAGTGCAGTCGAGTGTATAAACCCTTTCCTTATCTCATCCCTCCTTTAATTGTTCCAAATCCCCAAAATACTTCCAATTCCTTTCAAACCTCCTAATAGAACCTACTCTGCCCGCATATGCTTTTTCAAAAAGGAAGGTTCTCCTCATCTTATTGAACCATTTTATCAGTGATGGAATTTCCCTTGATTTCCAATTTTGTAGTATTAAAGAGCGAGCGACCGCACATGATATAAATATAAATACCTCTTCAGATTTGTTAAACCTGCTCCTATCCTTGCTTATACCAAACAAGGCCGCTTCTACCATAGGTGAAAATGATTTTCCAATGGCCAATTCAATTTCCGCAAATATCTCTTTCCAGAAAGACTCCAGCATCGGGCGGGCAAAAAATATGTGATACCATCCTCCCTGACCATGTGCTAAGCATCTAAAACACTTATTTTCTCTTCCAGGAAACATTCTTTCCATAGCCTCAGGCGTATAATAAGCTAGCCAACGGGACAAGAAGGCCATCCTCTTATAGTTAGCAGCGCGCAAAGATTTGTTTCCCAGTAAACAGAGAGCCTCCCAATCTTTCAAAGAGAAAATACACTGGGTCGAGAGACTTACTTTAGTCAAATGTTTATCAATCAATGGGGATTGACCCGAGCAGTGGAGCAATTTATACCACTGCCCTATCCCGCTGCTCTTCCTTCCATAAAGGGTATTTAGTAAGTTATTAGGGGCATTCAACAGGCCACTTACATCCTTTTTAATAAAATAAATAACCTGTAGATATTAAAAAAAAGACGGTCACCTTAGATTGTTCGTTCTATTTATCACCTCTTGCCAGCTAGTAACCCTATTTTGGACTAGCAAGTCTCTCAACTCCAGAAATCCACACACTTCCCATTTTTTAATCTTAGACAAACTTAATGGAAGGCCTATTTTACTACATTCAGACAAACTTAGATACTGGGAACCATCAGAACCATGTTTTTTAAAAAGCATCAGCAAGCGCGTTGTATATTCTTTCAGTGTCTTATACCTCGATTTTTTAGGAAGCTTTGCGATCTTTAAAAAAATTGGGATTTGGGACCTGCTTCTTGTACCATTTTCTCCAAGAAAAAATTATCTCTTGTCTGATAAACCCTCAAAAGACCTGCCACTATGTCAAAAAAAGCAGCTTCATAATATGTCTTTAGGTGGGGTAACGCTAACCCTCCCTGATCTATTGAGAGTTGTACTGCCGAGAGCTTAATTCTCTGAGTTTTATTGCCCCAGTTAATCCTCTTAACATTGTTTCTAACTCTTTAAAAAAAAACAAATTAATCTTTAGCGGTACATTGGTAAACAAAAATATAAGTAAAGGCAGGACTGACATTTTAACCATTGACACCCTGCCAATCACTGACAATGGAAGCAAAAGACATTTATCTAACAGGTGCTTAATTTTATTTTTCATTCTGATGTAATTCAGGTCAAAAAGCCTATCATACTCTGCAGTTACAAAAATACCCAGATATCTAATTGGGTCTCTTCTTGCAGCTTGGTCCTGCAAGAAACTAGGGAGAAACCCTATATCTGTATTTAAAGCAAGGACTTCAGTTTTTTTAGCATTTATCTTATATCCCCCGATCTTTTCATAAGCTTTAAACTCTTTCAATAAGTTCTCAACTATCTTCTTTTCAGGAGCTAGATAAAGGATAATGGCGTCGGCAAATAATTTTAGTTTAGACATGCCGATGATAGGGGGCAGAATAGCCGCATTATCCCTAATCCTTGCCACCAAGGGCTCAATAAAAAAGGTAAAAAGCAAGGGAGATAAGGGACATCCCTGCCTAGTGCCCCTGGTTACATTAATCCTCCCGGCCTGTTTGGCATTAATTATTACCTTAGCAGATGCTCCAGTATATATATTATGTAGCATCTTAACTATTTGCGCCGGGAATCCAAATTGGCCGAGAGAATAAAATAGGGCTTCCCAATTCACCAAGTCGAATGCCTTTTCGGCATCGACCATTAAAATGCAAGCTGGCACCAAATTGGCATTCAGATAGTCCAATGCCTGAATTAGATGTTCGGTATTTGTGGCCATATAGCGTCCTGCAATAAACCCAGTCTGATCATGATGGATTACTTCCTGGGCTGCCAGAACAAATCTTTCTGCCCATATCTTCATGAAAATGTTGTAATCTGAGTTCAAAAGGCTGATTGGCCTGTATGAATTTACATCATCCTTATTTTTATCTTTTTTTACAAAGCATATAATTGTGGATTCTTTAAAAACCCCAGGAACGTGACCACCTAATTTGATATGGTTAAATAATTTTTTTAGGGGTTGTTCTAGTTCTGCGAGAAATACCTTGTAAAATTCAATAGGGTACCCGTCCTGGTCACAAGCCTTGGCCACAGCAGTTGCCTTGACACTTTTACGAATTTCCGAAACAGTTAATTCACTACCTATTTGAGTCTTCCGAAATTCTGAGATTTTAGGAATCTCTATATTCGCGAAATACTCGTGAATCCTTTCTTCCTCTACCTGATAGTTTGTGGAATAAATTCTCTTAAAGTGGTCCAGGAAAATCCCGGAGATCTTCTCACTTTCTACCTCTTCAATCCCACTCAGAGGGTCCTGAATTTTCACTATATGTGAAGATTCCTGTTTTTTTCTTGCAGATTTGGCTAGTAATTTCCCAACCAACTGACTGTCTTCGTAAATTTTCTGCTGGAAGGCTTTTGAACTATTTATTTCTTCGAGAATAAAAAAGTCCCTTAAACATGCTTTCGCTTGTTCCAATTGATTTGGCTGAAGCTGGAGCTGTAATACATACTGTTCCTCGATAGCAGATTGTAGTTTAGCTATTTTTAGCTCCCTCTCCTTCGCCTGGGCGCTTGTGAAAGCAATTATCTTACCCCGTGCTGCTGCTTTAAACCCGCCCCTACTGAGAGGGATTCAGCTGAATCTTCATTTATTTCAAAATATTCCACAATCCATGATCTAAATCCTGATACCCAGGTTTGGTCTTGAAGCAAAGTACGATCCAGCTGCCACCTTGGGCGCTCCCTATCGACTCCTCCCAAAACAAGATCTAATTCGATTCTGCCATGATTGGAAAAAGGATTGCATCCAATCTGATTTTTTGAGATCTGCAGAGATCTCGATATCAAGAAAAAATCTATTCTGGATGCAGTCCTGAATCGATGAGAATAACATGTAAACAGCTCCCTCTCTACATTCCTGGAGCGCCAAGGATCCCGTAGTTGGTATTCACATACAAATGCTTCGAGAGAGCCTTTAGTTCTGGGCTTCAGCTGTTTTTTATTTTTATTTGAAGTGTCCCTTTTCAGATCTTGGATAAAATTAAAATCCCCTCCACAAATAATCTGTCCTGGGACACCTCTTAAAGCCTCATGAATTTCTTTCAGAGCAGAAACATCATCAAGAATAGGGCTGTAATAGTTCACAAAATTTAGAGCTTTCCCATGAAGTTTAACTGAAACCCAAAGCCACCTCCCTTTGGAGTCCCTTTTGATCTGGAAAAACTCCCAGGGTAGATTCCTAGAGAAATAAATTGCGACCCCTCTCTGGGCAACCCCTGCAGATGAAAAAACACCTTGACTAAAATATCTCGGAATAAACAAATTAGGGTCATTTGTTTTCAGGTGTGTCTCTTGAAAGTAGACCACCTGAGGATTCAATGAGATTACCCACTTCAAGAGAGCCCCATACTTTTGTCTGTTCAACATACCGTTAGCATTAATTGATAGGATCTTACATACATCAAGATTCATCTTGAGAGAAATTTCTTGTCCTTGTTAAGTACCTAATGCCAAAAAAACAACTGTTACATCCATTACCTATGTTCCTTTTTACTGCATTTCCCTCCCCCTTGGCCCACACAACCCAGGAATGTGGAAACCCCCTGTACTTCCACGCAGACCACATTCCTCCCTCCCTTCCTTCTCAACTGGGTGTCTTCTTCCTACACCCTTAGTGACCCGTCTAACTGGACCCACCCCATTTTTCACAAAATTTCTTATAGAGCGCTAGTTTACCCTATGCCTTTTCTCACTTTTTTTTTTCTTTCCCTTCCCGCAAGATACCATGAGAAGACATAAAAACATTGCACAAAGAAGGGAAAAAAGGGCAATAACACACAAAAAAAAAAATAGATTCCTTCTCCACCTTTTCACTCCCTACCCCTTGAGGAAATCTCCTTCAAAAGAGATTGCGCCTCATCTAGATCCGAAAATAAAAAAAACTTTCCCTTGACAGGAACTTTCAGCTTCGACTGCTGAGCAATCGAAGCTTGGGCACCGTTTGCTTTGAATAACTGCAGAAGTTTTACAAATCCTTTCCTTTTTTTTGCTGCTGCCGCTGTCATATCGGAAAAGATCCTACATTTTGTAGTTTTGGTCACAGCAAATTGGCGTTGTTGATAGGCTTTTGAAAGAATCCTCTCCTTGATCCTGTAGTCCGCAAAGTTCAGTAAAATAGTTCTCCGGAATGTTGAATTTGCGAACCTCTGTGCCGGGACTCGATGGGCCCTAGTTATAGTCAGGTCTCCCTCAAACTCAGGTAGAACTGCTTTCTGGATGATGGAATTAACCCACTGGGCAGTATCAGAGCCTTCTGTTCCTTCCGGAACCCCCACAATACTTAAGTTCGAACTTCGTGAGTGGTTTTCGAGCTCCTCCAGCTTGTTTTCCATAAAGATCCTCTTCTTTGCTGCCTCCTTAGCCTCCCCCATAGCTAGATTCATATGATCCTCGAGGACAGAGATCCTCCCCTCTGCCTCTTGAACTCTGATCAGGAGCACCGTGAATAACTCTTCCAATTTATCCATCCTGGCATGGAGAGCAGCTATCTCGATTTGTTGGTTGTTCTTTATTTCCCGGATTTCGTCCAGGATCAGGTTTAACATCTCGCGAATATCTAACTGATATCTTGCTTCCGAACTGGGTAGACTAGAGTCTTCTGTCTCTTCCACTCCAGATACTTCGTTTTGTCGAATCTCCCCTTCCATAGTTATCTCCTTTGTTGTTATGTGGGGGGTTTGCGGTGCAGATATCAATAAAGCCTCAGATCTTTGATCCTCACCCTCCATTAGAGCAGAGTCTCTGTGGTCAACTATGTCGATAGAGACAATAGAAGATTGTGAAGGAGGTGGCGGGAGAGATTTTGGGGTGTTTTTTTTAGCAAATAGAGGGAAGTCCCTCAGTTTCTTTCCTCCACCACCACTCTTCCTCTTTTCCTCTGCTGCCTGGGATGGAGCTAAGACCGAGACCTGGGTAGGGGTAGGAGTGGGATTCTGCGCTAGAGCCCCTGCCTTGGGTTGATCCACAGCATCCAAACTTTTACACCCCTCTATGGCTACTTTCCTGTGCCCTTCGCCTTCCAGGGAGTGGGAGGGGGGGATAATTCATCCTCCGAGGATGCCGGCGTAGTGTCTTCAGCTGAGTTCTCCTCTCTAATCCTGTCTTTACTGTTCTCTTCTTTGGCAGCCTTGCGTGCAGCTTTTCTGGCTTGAGCGAGTCGAGTCCTTGCCTTTGAACGAGCGGCCATTTCAACTTTGCTTAATTTTACTACGTCTTCTCCCTCCTTCATGGGCTTATCCATTGTGGCCTCTCCTTTTTTTTTACTCTTTCTCCCCCTTCTCTCCTTCACCCCCAGATTCCAAGGTTATTTCAAAGTAATTTCAGCTTTGGCAAAAAAAAATCAAAAAAAATCCGCACCGGGTTTTGATAAGTTCCGGGTGGTGCACCCTAGTCCTGGTCCTGAAAATCTGTTGCTATAGCAGGTTCAGTGGGCGGCTAATGTCCATCAACAATCCACAGTCTGCAGTCCGCAAGTAGCTGCCACCCCAAACAGCCCAAACAGCCGCTCACTTTTGAAGGTAGAAGGTAAAAGAAATACGCTCGAACTGATCACCAACAGCACACCTGGTAACTGGTATTGCGAGGCACCTCCTGTAGAACACACACCCCACTCCACAATCCATCCAGTCAAACGTGATGACAGAAACTGCAACAGCAGCCTTCTCGGCATTTATTTTCAACCTCCGCCCGATGTCCGATCATTGAGGAAATATATTTTCACATTAGAGAGAATTAATTATAAAAAATAATATACATTTATTAATCTTTCTTTGTGATAAAATCCAGTCATTCTTACATTTGGAAAGAATATCTTTAAGGTGGTTCAGTAGTTAATGAAGTGTGGGATATCAGGATCAAAGAGGATCACACTGCAGTATGCTGTGGTAATTGACAATCTAAAAAAACCGTCTACAATTATTAGTGTCTTCCTTGATGGTGTAATTACATTACTTTGGATCATATGTGCACAAAAATCGAAGCCTGCTAAGTGTGGGCTGTGAAAATAGGACTGCCTACATTAAAATGTTTAGTTAATTAAAAAAATATTCAGTGATTGTCAAAATGTGACTGCATGCTAACTCTACTCCCCTTAAGAAAAAATGATGTAATATTGTTATAAAATCTATTGACTTTTTATTTGAAGAGAGATTTTACATTTTTTTTACAAGTTGCCGCAGGACCTTGACAACAGCAGCATTTTAACCAATAATTTCCAACTGAGAGTCAGAAACAATAACAACTCGTACACCTTGGTGATCTTCTTAGCTGACTGAAAAAGTAGTTATGACATATTATCTGTTCAATGGTATCAGGCATCAACCTGACACAAAAAGAGAGTAACCCGTTGGTAGAAAGCATTTCCTAAATTGTATATCTTCACTATATGATTATCTATATCTTTAGTGAGCACTCATCTCTAAATATGTGCCAGGATTCTGGGCTAACAGATTAGAATGTTGTATTGGATTCATCCTATTTAATTGGGTTTTATAAGAAAGCACCAAACTTTGAATTGATGAGTTTATGCACATACTTAAAATGCCCAAATAAAAAATGTTGAAAGAAGTTCAAATAGTGGTTGATATGTTTATGTGGAGCACAAATCCAGGACATCTAGAAAATTGCTTCAATTGGGAATGAAGGTTTGGTTGGTCTTCCTGACTTTTGAATATATTATAGGATAGCACAGCTTAGACTTCCAGACTGAATTCATCACTAACCTGTACATCAAAGTGTTGCTGCAAGAACGATATGGAACTTACCAGTCTCCTTCCCCATCATAAGTGGCAAACATGTCCCAGGCTCTACTCGGCAGAGAAGGCACACAAGAGACATTTTGTCAATGTATTCTCTAAAAACATGTATAATGAGATAGGGGCTCGCTCACATTTTGTGCACTCTCTCCTGAGTGATGGCTTTTTTGTAATAAACATAACACAAGGCTACTATTACTCTCTGGTTAAAACACATGCAGTTTTTGTCCACTTATATATATTTCATATGGGTAAAAACATTTTAAAAGAAATGAGACATACACAAGTTTCACTTAAGTAAGTGATTCACTGTTGTAAACATTTCACGTATCAATGGCACAGTGCATTTATGTTGTTAATAAATAAAGATGCCTTTAGATTCTGTGTTTATCTTGTCACATTTGCCATTGCTTCAAAGACAGAGGTCAAATGTGAAGTTGCTTATTCCTATAACATGGGGATTGTTTTTTACTTTTTTTTCACTGACTGAAAGTGAGAGGAATTTTAAAGTGAATTTATGTGGCAATCTTGCTGAAGTACAGCTAGTGTGAAAGGAAAGGTTTTAGTATGCTGTCTTTTTGCAACACACAATAAAATGTAAATACCTGTATGCATTCAGCAGTTAGGAAAGCAAAAATGAAGCACTTTTTCGTAATTCTGAAGTGTACTGGAGAAAAGATTTTAACAGAATAAAGAATTCAAGACGGTTTACTTGGTGATGCATAAATGATATTCATGGAAAACTGATTTACATGCATGATCATTTGTGTGCTACAGTATCATCAGTAAAACTGTAGGTCTTTATACATTTAGTGGCCATTTCCATGGAAAATGTGCTGCCTGTAAATTACAATGCGCTACTACATGATGCTTTAGTTAGATTCGAAAATCGCCCCCCTCATGCCCTTTAAATGTATATGGGTTGCAAACATTTTTCATTCAAAAAAGTGGGTGATGGTTCTGAAAAGTTAGGGAACCACTGCTGCAGCTGTTCCTCAAAGCCTGGGATCCTCAAATACTATGGTAGATCCTCAAACTCTCCTATAGGTCCTTGAATTACACTGTCACTTGACACTCAGATAGGGCATGCATTCACAGCTTCAGATGCCAGGTTAGGAACAGGTTTGACTGTGCTTGTTATGGAAGTAAATCTGGGCAGCACACATACTGCAACCACAATCCTGGGTGGCATGACTGTGTCGCACAGCATGGATGGCATCTGAATGGCAATTGCCTGAGCAAGAGGTGGAAAGAGCAAGCCTCAGATCAGATGTGGATGGGATTGGGGCGAGCACTAGTGACAAGCCATAACATAAAGAGGCATTTAGGTGGGCTCTATGATATATAGAAAACCATTAACTACACAGTGAAATGACACTAACTGGAATCTGATGTGGGATATTTTATGAATGACTAGGGAGGACAGACTAAAGGACATCAATGTCTTGAAAGTCACTAGAACAGTCCTGGAGGTCTGGGAGAGTATCTCAATTAATGACGCCATTAATTCATTCCCCTCACCTTATATATTGCATTATTTCAACCCTGAGTTGACACCATCACTATTAAAGGGGGGCTTGGTGAATATAGAACAATTAAGGTTCTTCTTCATGTGGGGAGGGTCCAAATGTTGGATGTATGGAAAAGATATTTTCAGTTAAAGAAAAATTAACACTAGCACTATTTTCATATGAGGCACTGGGCTCTCCCCCCGAATAATAATGCAGCCGTCACCAGACACCTCATCCATTTGAAAGGATATTTAAACAGTACAGCTCAACAAAAAGATTTGAATCCAACATTTATGAAGTCTGAATGGGTTAGACCTGTCAGCCTTAGGGTTAACTTCCCATAAAAGTTTTGCCTTCACACTCCCATTTTAGTGAATTATTTTTGCTGACTTTAGAAATCTGAGTGCTTTACCACTGCTAACCATGCTAAAGCGCTTTAGCTCACTCTCTAAAATATGGTATAATTGACTTACACATGATTGATATATTACATTTACTTATAAGTCCCTAGTAAAGGGGTATATCATTTACCCAGGGCCTGTAAATGAAATGCTACTAGTGAGCCTGCCAAACTTATTGTGCCACTCACTTAAGTAGCCCCTTAAAATATATCCTAAGTCTGCCATTGCAGCCTGCACGCAGTTTTAAACTGCCAATTTGACTTGACAATGTACCCCCTTGCTAAGTTTAAAACCCCCTCTTATTGGGTATAGTTCACCCCAAAGGCAAGCCCTAGGAGGCTCACAGCACAGATCACATTCCAATTAAAATGCTGGACATGTATTTTAAAATTTTACAAGTCCTGATAGTCAAACACTTATAAATTAATTTTTTCACTACTGTGAAGCCTTCCTTTCCCATAGGATAACATTGGGTTGGCTTAATAATTTTAATAAGGGATACCTTTTTATTGGGCAGAGGTAAACATTTAATGTTTTTTGTCTGGGAAATTGTAACTAAACATCCTCTTTAATGGCACAATCATGAAAATGCCACTTTAATAAAAAATTTAATTTTCTGCCCCATTTGGTCCCTGCAGTCCATTCCTAGGTTGCACAACTGGGTGTTGTTGGCAGTTGGACTTCATCTCAGACAACAGATAGCTTAGGTGTGCCTGGATGGGACATCAATGGCAGGATGAAGGTGGGTAGCTGGGCACAGCCCAACATGCTACTGAACAGGTTGTGCTCTGCCTTCATACAATGGACTTTTCACCCCTGCACTGTTCATGCAGCAAGCTTGGAGCCAGGGCAGGGGGAAGCATGAAACCTCAGGTACTTCAAAGGGAATTATATAGAAACTGTACCTACTTCAAAGAAATCACTAGATATAAAAATAGGACCCTCAAACTTACTCTCCAGTTCACTTTCTGGCCCTTCAAAAGGACTCTCAGCGGACTACCTGCTGCTGTGGTCTGCTGTGTAATTCAGCAGACTGCTTTGCTGCACCGGGAAGGACTGCTTTGCTGCCTGAAGTCTGAGAACTGGGAAGAGACCTCGACCCACCTGCTTGTCTGCCCGTCCAAAGTGCATTACTGGTTGGTCACACTTCACAGCAGCTCCTGCTGCATTCTTCTCCTCAGCAGCAAATCCTGTTCAGCAGTCCTTTCACAAAGGGGTATCCTCCTTGTGGAGCTCTCTTCGGCCACAGCTTCTAGCCTGGTCCCGCTGGAGATTTTCTTACTTCAGAAAAGAAACATAGGACCTGAAAACGAGTTCTGAGGTCTTACCGTTATACTGCCAAAGTACCTGGTTTTCATATTAGTTATGTTCAAAGTTTTTGTGCCTTAAAACTTTCTCTGGTCCTCCTTATTGGATTTTGTTTTTTTGGTATATTTGTTCCTGTCAACTTTTCTTAATTGTTAGAAATTGGATACAGGATCGTTATTAAGTAGTGTTTTGACTTTTATGACTACTTTAGTGTTGCTGAATAGTGTGCACATTTTCCTAAGTTCAGCCTGTCTTCTCTTGCCAATGCAAGCAGAGGCTAAGCACTGTGTTAAATGATTGAAACAGTGTGTTCGACCTTTAAGGAATTTGAGGACTTACTTTCTCACCTTTTATCTTTATCCAATACTTTTTGTCTAGCAAGGAAGCTCATGGTTCTTTTCTGGAAGCAATGATATGTCTAATTCCTTAGAAAGGTTAATTACCACCCTATTTCCTTAATTAATTTAGATTGTAAGATTTTTGCCAAGGTTCTTGCTCTTCATATTAACAAGGTTATTCCTGATTTAATTGGTTATGAGCAAACAGGTTTTGTTAAAGGTAGAACGATTGCGGATAACTCCAGAACCTTTTTAAACATCTTACATCTTGCTTCCGAAAGCTCTACCCCATTTGCACCTATCACCCTAGATGCGGAGAAAGCTTTTGACCACATTCACTGGCTTTTTATGATGCGTGCTCTTAAGTGGCATGGATTCGATCCTGCTATTCTATCTCTTATTAGTTTGTTATATTCTTCTCCCACCACTTTGGTTTTTGTCAATGGTTCTCAATCTCAATATTTTACTCTCCAACGAGGTACTCGTCAAGGTTGCTCCTTGTCTCCTTTACTCTTTATTTTGTCTCCTGACCCTTTCCTTCATTCTCTCAAGAAATCTTCCACTTTTTGAGGTTTTACTCATAATTCTATTGAAATAAAGTTCACTGCTCACGCAGATGACATTCTCTTATATAAATCTGACCACTCTACGTCTTTGCCCGCTTTTGTTGATCTTCTGACTGAGATTCTTCCGCTCAATAAATACTGCCATAGAAGCATGATTGAGGGAATGGGCTTTAAATGGAATACTAACTGCATTGCATGTCTAGGGATTAAATACTCTGCTTCCATAGCTAAAACTGTTCAATTGAACTTAGATGAGGTTATATCTAAAATTTCCGCCATGGCGAGAAGTGGTCCCCTTTATTTCTGTCCTGGTGGATTCGGTTGGATACCTCCAAGATGATGATGTTGCCGGAAATTAATTTTTTTCTTTCTATGTTAACGATATGACTCCCTTTAAAATGTTTCAAGAATCAAACAGTATACTGAGTATATTCCTCTGGAACAGTCGGAAAGCCTGTATCTGCTCTTTCCGCTCCTAAGGATTGAGGTGGTGTTAACTTTCCATATTTTCGCCATACCATTCCATATTCCAACTTCGACAAGCCATGCCCTATTTTTCCTCATTAGATGATCCTCCCCTATCAGTATGGCATAAATTGGAGGAATCAATTATTCATCCATTTCCCTTCTCTTCGCTAGATTACTTTGCATATCCTCCTTGTTTTTTTAAATCTCCTACTATTTCATATCTCAAATCTATTCTTTCTCCGATTCCTATCAAATCACTCTCTCCAATTCAGTTATTTTTAGACTCCTCTATTTGGCACAACAAATCTATTAAAATTTCCAATCGTACTATTTTCTGGAAAGACTGGATTATCAAAGATGTTATACCGGTTAAACACTTATTGCATAATAAGCAGCTATATCTTCCCAGGAACTTTAGTCTAAATACAACTTACCTGTTACATCTTTTTCAAAATGTTATTCTTTGAGACTGACTGTAGCTCAGCAGCTCTCCCTTCTCTCTGATATTTCTTCTCTCCACCTGATTTCTCTATTCAATCATTACCTTCTTCCCCTTCTGTTCGGGCTTCCCACATTTACAAATATCTCTTTTTCTCTTTATCTACTTGTCCCAAAAGCAAGATTGAACTTTTATGGGAAACAGATTTGCAACGCCCTTTTCTCTATACATACTTAGGACTCCATTTGGGCTCGGATACATCACACTTCATGCAACACCAGTACTACTCTAACACATTATTATTTTTATATCACTTCTATATTTTTGGGTAGTTTTTCCATAAGCTGTTTAGGTGCCCGTAAACTAGGCACATTTATAGATCTAGCTATTGCCATTGCCTTTCAGGTTATAGGTTCAAATTGGAAAGATTCCTCCAAAGTTCCTTCCTAGCCTAGTGGAATCTTCTATGTCAGCATCACAGGATAGATAGAGCCTTTGTAACCACCTCTCAGCAGCTTATCCGTAAAGAGGTCTTCTGGTCTCCTCTCACTAATTATATTTCTTCCTCTGCACTACATGCTAATGCTAGCAACTTTGCTTTTCAACCGCCATGAATGCCCTGCTTATTCCTAAATATATTCTGCTTATTCTAGGATTGTTTGTTGAACATTACCTTTCTGTATTTTGTGCATAATGAGTCAATGGAAAGCTTTACCAATGTTATACTTTATGATTGCTGATACCCTTTTCTCTTTTCTCTTCTTCCTCTCTTTTCTTTTTCTTTTCTCTTGTTTCTTCTCTTTCTTCTTTTCCCCCTCTTTCTCTTTCTTCATTCTTTCTTTTTCTTCCCTGTCCTGTCTTTCTAACCTAAAAAGCAAAAACAAAAATGCTAATTCTCATATGGTACTCTGCAACTTTGTTTTCCTATTATATTGTTTGTCTTCATGTAATTTATGCTGTATTAGATTGTTCACCTTTTCTTTTTGAGTTGTATTCTATGTTACTAGGGGGATTTGTATTTCATCCTCAGTATTACATTTCTGTACCATGTTTTCTCTTTCTAATTCAATAAAGCTTTCTAAACATAAAAAAAGGAATTTGGGGACTTATTATTTTTCTAGGACTCGCATCTTTCCAAATTAACCACCCATTTTCTAACAAATAGGAATACTAACATTGTGCTGGCACTATTCAATGCCAGTGAATTTAAGGATTTCTATTATTGGTGACTGATATGCCTCTCTTTGTTCTAAATCGCATATTTATTATTGTAGTACTGCTTGCTAATTGTGGGATGTATGCTTACGTTTTAGGGGGACTTTACATGTTGGATTACATGAATCCTATAACTTGTCAATGAATCATTTTATCGGCTGGGAACAACAATTGCTGATACTTTATTAAAACCAATAAAATTATTTTGAGAAAATTGAATATTCAATGCAGATTATTTAAAAAGTTACACATTTTAAAATAATTAACGTACACTTATTAGAGAGAGTTCTTTGAATAAACTGTGGACCAGATGTATCTGTTTTCACGCAGCACAACACAGCAAGCAACCTGCGCTACATAAAATGGAAAATGCAGGAATGTGTCATATTCACCATTATGCGAAGCATTTCTGTTCTTTCCTAGTGCAGAGAAACTTTTGGCTGCCTTGTGCCAAAGCAGGCACCCTCGCAAAGGTGCCTGTGTTGTTAGCAGGATTGTTTTAGTGCAGAAAGGGAGACTTTCCTGCACAGAACAATCCTGAGAGGCTTTTTCCATTTTTTACAAGTGCTGCAAAATGCAGACATATAGAAAGAAGAAAGAACAAGGAGAAATAAAGATATTTCTCCTTGTTGGGCCTCACCTGAGGAAGCGTAGCATTGGGAATGTGCAACAATCCATGGGTAAATCCGTGGGAACACCCATGCTTCACCCATGGAACTCCTCCATGCTACAGAGTAATGCAAGGCAGTGATTTGCACTGCCTTTTGTTACTCTAGATTTATCAAGCCATGCTGGTCTTGAGTGGCTTGACAAATCTCACTTAGGTGTTGTACAGTGGAGTGGTGTGGAGTAAAGTACAGTACAATGTGATAGACTGGAGTGGGAAAGACTGTCACCCAGTTGAGTGGCATAGAGTTGCATACAGTAGAGTGGCATAAACTGCAGTACTGGACTACAGTGGAGTAGAGTGGAGCAGTGTCTCATTGAGTATATTAACTGGCCGGGAGCTGCGTAATGGGAGTTGTGTAGAGTGGAGTATAGTGCTACAAAGTAACATGCTATAAAGTAAAGTAGAGTGCTGTGCACTGGTATTGACAGGAGTAAACTGTTGAAGAGTACAGTGGGGTGTTAAACAGTGAAGCATAATGTAGTACAGTGAAGGGGCATTGACTGCTGTTGAGAGAAGTATAGTGTTGTTTATCGGAGCACAGTGGAGAGGCATGGAGTTAAGTTGGGTAGAGTGGTGTGGCTTAGAATGGAGTAGCATAAATTGGAGTGGCATAGAGTGGACTTGCATACCGTGACATTGCATACAGTGGCGTGGCGTCTAGTGAAGTGGCATAGAGTGGAATAGCAGTGGAGTGAGGTTGAGTGGAGTTACATACTGTGGAATAGCATAGAGTACAGTGGCTTAGAGTAGAGTGGAGTGGGTAGCATGGAGTGGCATACAGGGGAGTTGCGTAGAGTGGAGTGGCATAGAGTGATTTGGCGTAGAGTGAAGTGGCGTAGAGTGGAGTGGCGTAAAGTGGAGATGTGTACAGTGGAATAGCGTATAGTGGAGTTCTATATAGGGGAGTGGTATGGATTGGAGTGGCATACAATGCAATAGCATACGGTAGAGTAGCACATACTGAAATGCCATACCTTGGTGTAGAATAGAGTGCAGTGGTGTACAATGCAGTGCCATAGAGTAGAGTGGCATATATTGGCATAGTGTAGAGTGGAGTGGCATAGAGTGGAGTGACAAACAATTGAGTGGCATAGAGTGGTATGGGGTTGTAGTGTAGTTCCTATATTCCCAATAGGCTCTGCGCATTGGAATAACATAAACAGCAGTGTAGACGTAGGACTGAGGTCATCTAGGTCTCTACTGACTATGTTAGACTTAATTAGTTTTGCCAGCTAGCTCAGAGGTCACTAGAAGCTTTCTTGAATGTTCAGGAAAGAGTTAACCGTCCTGATTTAGACAAGAAGCGATTAGTTTCTGACAACCGCATAAACATGACAACTTTGCTCCCTCAGAATAAAGAGTGTATCTCTAGAGTCGTGTGAAAACAATAGACGGCTATTTCACTCAGTCAATCATGCATGCTTAGTTTCACCAGAGTGCAGAGAAATAGAGAGACAGGAGTTTTCAATAAAAGGTGTTATTTTATTGAGCAGTCTTCTTTCTCATGCAAGAGAAATGAATTGCCACAGTTGCAATACTTATCATAAAGTAAAGTGCGTACAGTAAAAGTAGTATTATGAAATAATACTGTAAAAGCATTGATATGGTTTCTTAGCCATATGATACTTTAAAATATATAAAATATATACATACATAAAAACATTGACTAAACAAACTCAACTGGTGCTTCTAAGATACTCCTACCCCAGTGTACCTGACCTAAGCCTAATACGTGGTAAGGAGTAAGTAAGTAGCAGTTTTAAGTTAAAGTTAGGTTTTTGCCAAGGATCGGAATCAAGAATTCTCTCTAAGGTTTTAATCAGCTCCGTACCTTGCTTATAGAATGAAGGAGGTCTTGTGTCTCGCTCAGGACTCAATCTCCCAGCAACCCGCGAGGGTAACTCGGGAACACCGGAGCTGGATTTCTCGGCGTGAGAAAAGGTAGCTTCTCCAGCGCGTCAAAAAGGGAGGGGCGGCTTCCTTCGGCTCTGGCAACAGCCGGGCTCTCGGACAAGTAGAACGTCACTCTGCTCCCCACCACCATGTGTTTGCTTAAGGCAACATTGGTATATTTATACCTGAACGGTGTCGGGTTTGACGTAAGGTTGGACATAAGACGTCATTAAGAACTAACAGTTCTTGCTGGACGCTAGGAGTTCGTGTGCACATCAAAACAAAAGCAGGAGGGGGATTCCCGGGCTGCTGGAGGCTTGGTTTGTTTAAGGAACGCGTTGTGCTTTCTAGGAGTCTATGGGAGTAGCCTTGCCGTGCTTCGGACTGCATGGGCTATTACTAAATATGGATCTGATTCTTATGCCTTTATAAGGGTACTATCTATTAAAACCACATAAGGGCATGAATCGGGAATATCGAATTAGGGTCCTAGATAGAAATACAACAGGGTTCAATGGATTAGCGTACAGTGGAATACTTTACAGCGGAGTGGCGTACAGAGGAGTGGAGTAGAGTGAAGTGGCATAGAGTTTAATAGTATAGAGTTGAGTGGCATAGAGTATAGTTGTATACAGTGGATTAGCCTGTAATAGAGTGGCGTATAGTGGAGTGGGGTACAGTGGAGCTCCATACAGTGGAGTGGTATACAGTAAAAAAGCAGACAGTGAAATGTTGTATTGTGGAGTGGTGTAGAATAAAGTGGCGTACAATAGAGACTAAACAAGTTAAAGAGATTTATGTGATGGAGCAAAACTTTAGCTTCTATCCATAGAACTACACTCCGTTGTAATATTCACTCTGGCAATGTTGCCAGTTTGTGTGTGTGTATGTCAGTGTCACCACTACGCTTACAGGTATGCCCTCCCTTCCATGTATGTAAAAAAAGGGGAGGGGAGGTTGACAGTGTCTCACGGAAGCAACACCAAGGGGAGGATTGTATCAGACTGGTACTCGCCTGATTCCTCACTTCTCATCATTGACTACTGTCAACCTTTTAAAGAAAAATGGGAGAAAAAACCAACATAAAGAAAGTGCATATAGGTCCAACAACCCCGTGGTGTTGTGAGTGCTAGAAACCCAATGTGATATCATTGTGCCCCATTACGTGAAAAACAACAAAATACCACGCTAAAAAGAGTGCAAACTAGCTGGCAACTCACAATTTTATTCTGTGCTGCTAGTTCACTCTGATTAAAAGTCAACCGACATGTTTCATCACTATTACTTTTAGTGATTTCTTCAGGGTTTAGTTGATGGGTCAGCGTTTTGCATGCACCTTTCACACGTCTTCCCTTATTGTACCAGGTGGCCTGTCGAGATGAGCCTACCCGGCCCCCGTGGAAGACTGCGTCACGAGTGTAGTCCCTGTCTACGTACTGGGATATTCTGAACCGCCAAGTGGTCGGTATCGCGTTGGTGTGCAGCTCACGTCTCCGACTCACCCTCGTGTCGGAGACGTGAGCTGCACACCAACGCGATACCGACCACTTGGCGGTTCAGAATATCCCAGTACGTAGACAGGGACTACACTCGTGACGCAGTCTTCCACGGGGGCCGGGTAGGCTCATCTCGACAGGCCACCTGGTACAATAAGGGAAGACGTGTGAAAGGTGCATGCAAAACGCTGACCCATCAACTAAACCCTGAAGAAATCACTAAAAGTAATAGTGATGAAACATGTCGGTTGACTTTTAATCAGAGTGAACTAGCAGCACAGAATAAAATTGTGAGTTGCCAGCTAGTTTGCACTCTTTTTAGCGTGGTATTTTGTTGTTTTTCACGTAATGGGGCACAATGATATCACATTGGGTTTCTAGCACTCACAACACCACGGGGTTGTTGGACCTATATGCACTTTCTTTATGTTGGTTTTTTCTCCCATTTTTCTTTAAAAGGTTGACAGTAGTCAATGATGAGAAGTGAGGAATCAGGCGAGTACCAGTCTGATACAATCCTCCCCTTGGTGTTGCTTCCGTGAGACACTGTCAACCTCCCCTCCCCTTTTTTTACATACATGGAAGGGAGGGCATACCTGTAAGCGTAGTGGTGACACTGACATACACACACACAAACTGGCAACATTGCCAGAGTGAATATTACAACGGAGTGTAGTTCTATGGATAGAAGCTAAAGTTTTGCTCCATCACATAAATCTCTTTAACTTGTTTAGCCTCTGAGCAACTTAGGAGCAGGCCACTTTGGTGATAGAGACGTTTGAGTGGGGGGCGGCCTGTCTCTGTTTCCCCCTTGGCTCCTGTTTTTTGTAAGAGTACAATAGAGACTCCCTGAACCTGAAGACCATTGACCATTGACCATTGATCTGGTTGCAGGGGTGGAACTCCTGGGGTTCACTATTAAAAGTGAGCTGGGCAAGTCCCTGACAGGGATCATTTGCTACCGGCCACCGGGGTTTTTCAGTCTGTTGCAGCAGCAACTTCTCTTGGAAGTTTTTACTAATTTGGCAGCTACACACCGGAGAGTTTTATTTTTGGGCGACTTTATTCTTTGGCCGAATGGCTCCCTTGATACAGGCTTGGCTAATATATTCCAATCTTGTGAGGGGCTGGGACTGCGGCAACAAGTCTCGGTAGCCACCCATTCGGGGTGGCTACCGAGACATGTTGGACCTCGTCTTCGCTTTAGATGAACAGCTATACATGGGGGAGGTTCTCCCGATGGACTAGACGGACCATTTTTGGGTCAAATTCTATCTGAATATGGCCAATTGGGATAAAAGGGAAGGTAATCGGAGGACAAATTTTGTGGGGAGGGATTGGAGGGCCTTGGCACAGAGGAAAAATCATGGTGAAGTGTTCTCGGTGGAAGACTGCTTCTCGCCGGAGGCTCAGGTTGATGAGAACTACTCCACTCTCTGTAATGAGATCACTCTGACCCTGGACTCACTGGTGCCTCGTAAATCCTTTCAGAGTAAGGGGAGGCCATCTGCCCCCTGGTTTGGGGAGGAATTGAAAAAACTGAAGCTTGACTGTAATCGGGCTGAGAGAATCCGGAGACTGAAATACTTAATTGAGGATAGAAAGGCCTGGAGAGCAAAAATATTGGAATATAGGAAGGTCATTAAAAGAACGAAAGCTGACTTCTTTGCCTCAGCGATACTCAGGGCTTCAACTAGTTCTCGCTGTATTTTTTAAATTCTTAATAGCTTGACTAAACCTGAGTGTTGTAAAAATGACTTCCTGCCATCTCAGAGGCTCTGTGATAATCTTGCCAACTTTTTTCACGACAAAGTTGCCTCTATCATTGAGGAGTTAGGGAAGGTAGCAGAGCCGTCAAAAGTAAAAATTAACAGTTGTTCCTCATAAAGGACAAGGGTGAACTGACAGGGAATGGCAGTATGCCGGAGGCTGCCTTGGGGGCTCTCTCTGAATTTCCCCTTCTTCAGATTGAGGACTTTTACAAGTTAACGGACAGCATTGGGTCAGGCTTCCCCTTGGACCCATTGCCTTGTAAAATCTGGAAGGAGTTCGGGGCAGAACTCTTCCGACTAGTGTGTAAGATTTGTAATCATTCTCTTGCAGAAGGGTTGGTTCCAAGTCAGTGGAAGCAGGCGCTGGTAATGCCATTGCTCAAAAAAGCCTCCCTTGATCCAGACTGTCTAAAGAATTTTAGACCGATATCTCTTCTCCCTTTCCCAGCCAAGGTAATGGAACAGGTAGTGAGTGGCACACTATCCACGCACTTAGAACAGGCTAATCATCTGGAGGAGGAGCAGTTCGGGTTTTGACCGGCTCATGGTACTGAGAGGGCACTGGTGACCGTAATGGACGAGCTTCGGAGGCGGGTAGACAGGGGCCAGGCAGCAGTGTTGATTCTGCTGGACCTGTTTGCCGCCTTCAACACGGTCAACCACAACATCCCTCTGAACCGGCTGAGTGAGGTGGGAGTCACAGGAGTGGCCCTTAGATGGTTTCACTCCTTTCTTCAGGGAGGCAGCAAGCAGTGTCCCTCCCTCCTTACCAATCGGTTTTTACTCATGTCTCACATGGGGTGCCTCAAGGCTCTGCCATCAGCCCCATTCTTTTTAATGTCTATTTGAGACCCTTGCTAACGATCATCAAGCGCTAGAACATCAAGGTCATCAACTACGCTGATGATACGCAACTTATCCTCTCCCTGGAGGGGGAGACGTCTATCTCAGTAGAGGGGTTTCATAGATGTCTAGAAGATATGTCACAGTGGCTGAAGGAGAATTCTCTACAGTTTAATATAGCCAAAACTGAGCTGATGCAATTTGAGATGCACAGGAACACGGGAGGGCCGCCCATGAACTTGTGGCCCCCAGAGTTTCCCAACCCTGGTCAGCCGGTCAAAACAGTCCGTAATTTGGGGGTAACATTTGATTGTAACCTTTCCCTGGAGGCGCACGTGGGGAAGGTGGTGAGTTGCTGCCTGGCGATTATTCGCTCTTTGAGGAAGATTTTTCCTCTTTTACCCCATCAAGCCTGCGTCCTGATAGCACGGAGCACGATTCTTAGTCGGGCGGACTATTGTAACGCCCTGCTCTTTGCGTCCCCCAAATTCCTGCTAGACAGGCTACAGCGGATGCAATCTGCCACTGCTAAATTGGTACTAGGATGGTCAAGGAGGTCCTCCGCCTCTGGAGCACTGGCGGAGCTGCATTGGCTCCCTGTGACACAAAGAATTAAATTTAAATCCCTGCGTCTAGTATTTAAAGCCCTACATGGTAAAGGACCTGTCTCTTTCCCCAAAAAATTTGAATGGTACGTTCCGGGCAGAACGCTCCGCTCCTCAGGTGGCAAGTTAATTAAAGTCCCACGTTTTAAAAAAGCTAGAGCTGGTGGCAAATCATTTGGGGTGGCTGCGGCCAGGCTGTGGAACACTTTACCTACTGAACTGAGACAACACAAGGATCTTCTTGTGTTCAGAAAGATCCTTAAAACTTGGTTATTCCCTAAGAACTAGTCCTGTGCTTTAGCCCCCTTTTGTGTTGACATGGTCTCTGAGTAACTAGCGCCAAGATGCCTGTTAGGTGGTAGTGCGCTTTAGAAATTGTATAAATAAATAAATAAATAAAGAGAATAGCATACAGTGGAGTAGCATAGAGTCCAGTGGTGTAGGGTGGAGCGGCATACAGTAGACAGACGTACAGTGCAGCAGCAGTGGACTAGCGTACAGTGGAGTGGTGTACAGTGTAGTGGCTTACCGTGGTATGTGGTAGTGTGGACTAGTGTACAGTGGAGTAGCGTAGAGTAAAGTTGCATAAAGTGTAGAGGCATTGAGGGGAGTGGCGGAGAGGGGAGTGGTGTAGAGTGGACTGGCATAGAGTGGAGTGAGGTACAGTGTTGTGTTGCACAGTGGAATAGCGTAGAGTAGAGTGGCGTATACTGGACTAGCATACAGTGGAATAGCGTACACTGTAGTGGGAGAGTCGAGTGGCATAAAGTGGAGTGGCATAGAGTGGAATAGCGTTGAGTGGAGTGGAATACAGTGGATTGGCATAGAGTGGCATGATGTACAGTGGAATATTGCAGACTAGAGTGGCGCACAGTAGAGTGACGCAGAGTGGAATGTTGCACAGTGAAAAGCGGGGTAGAGTGTAGTGGGGTACACTGCAGTGACATGCAGTGTAATACTGGTCAACTGCTTAGGGGTTTTTAAGAAGTTCAGATATCAGGGGCGCACTGCCTCGAATTCTACGTTACTGTGTGTAGTATGAAAGGTAGTAGTTGTGTAGTGCGTGAAGAGCAGGCGGAAAAACACCCTTAACCATCTGAGAAGTCAAAGACTTTACTATAATTATACAGCTGTGCTCTCGCAACTACAATAAGGTATTAAACAGTGGAGTACAATAGACAAGTATCAAAAATTAAAAAGAAGCAGATTCTTTGGTGTGTTTCTTGTCCCAGCGGGGTGAAGATTTATTGCATCCAGACTTGAGGAATGTCACAATATGCCAACACGTGTTTCGTCGTGTGCCGTTGAGTCAACACGACTCTTCAGGGCTGGTGGTATAAAACATAGTGTATACATATTCAGTGGTACGTCATATCACAGGAATAGACTGCATATGGTGACAAGAAGTGAATCACGCATGCAGTAGTGATGTGCGAATCTTATCGCACGGAGTGGGTTGTGATGGGTGATGACGCTCAAAAACTGAGAGTGTGCCCCTCTAAGGAAGTGAGTGATTTTCCTTGAGTGGTGGTGACCTGGGTGTGAGGTTTACCGGTATTCAGTTGAAATTGTGGCAAGCGTTCACGCACACACAGTGGTCCTGCATGCCTAGGGTTATAGAGTGTCAAAATTGTCTCGGTGAGGGCAAGCTGAAGTGAAGTGTAATGAAAAAGGTTCGTGGGTGACAAGTTCATGCCAGAGTGTGTGTAAAAACTTAATAGTTAACAAGAAAGGTGATATTTATAGTGTTTTCATGAAATACATGCTCTCTCTACGAGGTTCAGTTATTACCTTTAGACTCAACTCCTGGATGTGGGTTGAGAATAGTCTGGAGGTAATGGTAGTGTCTCACGTAGGTAAATTAGAGAGAGACTAAAAAGCGAGAGGAAAAGAAAAAAACATCGTCAGGGAGGCATAAAATGAGGAATGTGCGAGAGCCTCTCGGTAGATGGCTAAAATTAAAATTAAAATCATTGGATTAACCAGGACACTATATTAGAAGTATCCTTACCACTGGGTTTGTTTCAGTTCAACACAATGGTAGGTAGATAGGGGTGGAATAACCAGTAGAGGTAGAAGCAAGTTCGCGTTCTATCCGCTCTGTTTCACCCTTTTAGGTGTATCAGAGACTTCAAGGTTTAAGCGCTGTAGTACAGGAGTAAAGTAAAATAAAATAACATTATCATTGGACTCACAAGTCGCATACATCGCGTTAGACTATGTCCACATTGACGGTATGGTAACTAGAAAAGTTCAGTGGATAGCGGTGACGTTCAGTACCTGAAAGTGGGTATGTTTCAGGCATTTACCGGGAGGGGATCCATCAAATAGAAGAACAGTAAAACATCCGAAAACGGGTTCGTTTTCTCCGTTGGCGATATGCTGAAAGAGTTATGAAATTGACATTTACGCGTTAGTAAATGTCATAATAGGGTCGCATGGGCTGTTTAGCTCTATAACACATGGAATCTAATGTTTAGGGAGAGAGAGCAAAGACTTACCCGTAGTTAGGTATCCCTCCTCCTATGGTTCCCGGTGGCCGTCTGTCATGAGCGGACACGTGACCGGAGGAGGAGGTGTTGCTATGTAGGGTCGCTAAAAATAGAAGATGTAGATGGAGATGAAAAACTTAATGCCGAATGGGAGACTTTCGCTATATTGTCGTTGTATTAATTTTAAGTTTGGTGCATGGTGCTTGCGCATTGGTAGGTTATGGTATATTATCGAGATAGATGACGGATATTTACCGATTCGGAAGCATTATCCATATTATTATTGTCATGATGATTTATTAAGGGTAACAGATTTTTCGTTTTTCTGTTAGTCAGATTTGAGGTGGAAAAATACCGAAATAGGTGTCTGTATCTCCTACTGTTACTCGGTGTATATGAGTATATGAGAACCAGAACCATCCCGAGGCCAGATTACCTAAAGACACGCACGAAGACAGAGTCCTCCGGACAACAAATCAGATTGATTACAGAATTTAATGCACTCAACCACACTACTAAAAAGAGCTTCAACAAACACGGGAAACTATTAACAGAGGATCCAGTGCTTAGGGAGTTTATTCCAGACAGACCTGCCATCACGTACAGAAAAGGTTTCAATCTAAGGAACAAACTGAGCCCCACAGTTCCCTCAAAAAAAGGTTGAGTTGTGGGGCTCAGAAAGGCTCGTCAGATCAAGAGGGATGAGGCTGATTATAAAAACAGTAGAATTTATACCTTTGATCGTAAATACGATGCCCTGATCCCTAAACCCAAAGCAGGCCCACAGTCAGGCAGGAGCACAACCACCAGTTCTGTGAATTCTAGCACTACCTCCTTAAGCTCTACTGGGCTTAGTGACATCGAAAATGAAATTCTAGCGAATTCAGAGCCCCACAACTCAACCTTTTTTTTAGAAATGGAACGTGTGAGGAAAGGCAGCAGAACACAGCCACCAAGAACCGTCACAGACCCAAACCCCACCGGGGCAAACGCGGGAACAAGCGAAGACTATCGCAGGAAATTGAGGTCAGGGACACAGAAGAATTAGCTACACTAAATGACAAAGTACAAGTTATCAATTTGTCCTCATTTCCTTTGACACCAGAAATGGTCTCCCTACTTAGTAGAGGCCTTAACTTTAATCCCTATGCTACCGGTGACATGTGCCAAACCAAGATTGATGTCTTTAAATTCATTCGTAACCTCAAATTAAAAAAACATTTTGCTGGATTACAGAATAGCCACAGTCAACCTAGACACATTCCAAATGTTTTTGATGATATTTCTTTGACCATTAAAGATGTGCAAACTACACACTTGCTTCTTTCTTTGACAGATAGGGAAGACAGTCCTCTTGAAATGGAAAGACTATTAGAGGACCTTGATGTTGAAACTGACTACAGCATGGCGAGTGGCTTGAAAAGCAAATCTAAATGGACACCCACGTTACCAGGGGGCAATGTGATTGATAATTTTCACAGGCGTGTTCTTGAGGATCTCAACAAAACCAACACCAAGAACTTAAACACCAAGTTCAAATACAGGGACAACTTAACCAAAGGGGAACGGTCAGCACTTTCCACCTTAAGTGACAATCCAAACATCATCATCAGGGAGGCGGACAAAGGGGGTAATGTGGTGGTCATGGATCTGATCGACTACAACAACGAGATCCAAGGCCAACTTGATGATGACTCATGTTATGAGTCACTCAACTATAACCCCATTGGTCCACTAACACTTTTAATTAATGGACTCTTACTCACCTGGAAACAGTCTGGTCTTCTGGATGACAATGAGTACCTGTACCTCAAAGTCTTCAGACCCACATATCCGTGGTTGTACATGTTACCCAAAGTCCACAAGAATTTACCTTTTCCTCCAGGAAGACCGATAGTATCGGGGATTGGAGGTCCCACCGAAAGAATCACAGAATATGTGGATCTTTTCTTGGGGCCTCTGGTCAGAAATCTTCCGTCTTACATACAAGACTCTAAACATATCCTGAGCATCATGTCAGACATGGAGTGGCAACGAGACACCATATTAGTGACCTTGGATGTGGTGTCTCTCTACACCAGCATTGATCCAGAACTAGGTTTAACAGCCATTACCAAACTTTTATCTAACCGACCAGCTTCTCTCTGGGCACACACTAACATGCTAATACAAATGATGAAGATCATTCTTGAAAACAACTTTTTCATTTTTGATCGAAAATGGTATCTGCAAAAGAAGGGAGTAGCCATGGGCTCCAAATTCTCACCCTCCTTTGCTAATCTCTTCATGGGGGCCCTGGAGGCTGATTTGATTTGGGGCACCAAAGGTAACCAATACATTGACTCCATAGTGTTTGGGGTCGATATATCGACGATTGTTTACTGTTATGGTCAGGCTCCGAGGAACTACTTCAATCCTTTTTTGCATACTTAAACAACAATACATGGGAAATGAGCTTCACCATGAGACACAGTCTCACTAGTATAGAGTTCCTAGATTTGGAATTTTATATAAAGGACAACCAACTACACTCCAAACTTTTCAGGAAACCAACGTCCTGTAACTCTATACTCCATGCCTCCAGTTTTCACCCTGAACACCAGTTACGTTCTATCCCATATGGAGAATTCCTAAGAGCCAAACGTAACTGCAGTGAATCCAATGAATTTGAGAAATGTATCTCGAATATGAAAGACAGATTTCTAAAGAGAGGGTACTCTAACACATCCCTTAAGATAGCTGAACAAAGAACCAGAACCATCCCGAGGCCAGATTGCCTAAAGACACGCACGAAGACAGAGTCCTCCGGACAACAAATCAGATTGATTACAGAATTTAATGCACTCAACCACACTACTAAAAAGAGCTTCAACAAACACTGGAAACTATTAACAGAGGATCCAGTGCTTAAGGAGTTTCTTCCAGACAGACCTGCCATCACGTACAGAAAAGGTTTCAATCTAAGGAACAAACTGAGCCCCACAGTTCCCTCAAACACTACGGCACAAGATTGGCTATCCATAAGAGGTCTGGGTTTCCACAAATGTGGTTTCTGCTCCATGTGTATTTGGGGTAAACATGGTACTACAACTTTCAAAGGTCCAGAAGGGACAGTATATAAAATCAAATACAACATTACTTGTCTGACCAAATTTGTTGTCTACATAATTGAATGCAAATGTGGTCAAATCTATGTTGGCAGTACCATCAGGGCACTCAAAGAAAGGATCGCAGAACACATAAGGGCTATACAGAAAAGAGATCCGCGGTATCCAGTAGCTCTACACATAGCCGAGTGCCAACCTCTAGAGGATGACATCAAAGTGCATGTCTTTGGGATCGACATGATTCCCCTCAACATCAGAGGGGGCAATAGAGAATTGACGCTCAGACGTAGGGAGGCCACATGGATCATGCGCCTACAGAGCGTGGAACATGGGCTAAACTACGACCCTGAGCTTCAATATTTTCTGGGTAACTAGTAAATCACTCTTGGGGATCCTACTTTTGGAGAACTTTTCACATCCACTGTCTCAAAATCTATTTATTGACAAAGTCATATGAAACAACCACAGACATTCTTTTGCATGAAGATGAACATCCGTAGAAACGAGAATGTCACTTATAAATGCACATACTGCAATCTATATTATGCATGTCATATTGTTGATCTAAACCATATATGTCAATTTGGATTTGTCATGACCTACAACAAATGTGAATTGAGGCCATTTTCTCATGATCTTTTGTAACGTTGGCGAGATCAGATACATATGAACCTATTTTGTGCAAATTGTTTAAAAATGTGATCTATGAAGTCACCAACACACAACATCGATAATGCACCCTCACCTGGTGGAATGCTACTCTATAGAATCACCCTTTTATAATTACACCATACTCATATACACCGAGTAACAGTAGGAGATACAGACACCTATTTCGGTATTTTTCCACCTCAAATCTGACTAACAGAAAAACGAGAAATCTGTTACCCTTAATAAATCATCATGACAATATTAATATGGATAATGCTTCAGAATCGGCAAATATCCGTCATCTATCTCGATAATATACCAGAACCTACCAATGCGCAAGCACCATGCACCAAACTTAAAATTAATACAACGACAATATAGCGAAAGTCTCCCATTCGGCATTAAGTTTTTCATCTCCATCTACATTTGTAGCATATAGACATATTACTATTGTCTATACAACATGCTAACAAGCGAGGTACATGCTTTTTGCATCATCTTTTCCCTTGCCAAGATGGCGGCCACGTTTGTACACACGAACAAACCGACATCTTCTATTTTTAGCGACCCTACATAGCAACACCTCCTCCTCCGGTCACGTGTCCGCTCATGACAGACGGCCACCGGGAACCATAGGAGGAGGGATACCTAACTACGGGTAAGTCTTTGCTCTCTCTCCCTAAACATTAGATTCCATGTGTTATAGAGCTAAACAGCCCATGCGACCCTATTATGACATTTACTAACGCGTAAATGTCAATTTCATAACTCTTTCAGCATATCGCCAACGGAGAAAACGAACCCGTTTTCGGATGTTTTACTGTTCTTCTATTTGATGGATCCCCTCCCGGTAAATGCCTGAAACATACCCACTTTCAGGTACTGAACGTCACCGCTATCCACTGAACTTTTCTAGTTACCATACCGTCAATGTGGACATAGTCTAACGCGATGTATGCGACTTGTGAGTCCAATGATAATGTTATTTTATTTTACTTTACTCCTGTACTACAGCGCTTAAACCTTGAAGTCTCTGATACACCTAAAAGGGTGAAACAGAGCGGATAGAACGCGAACTTGCTTCTACCTCTACTGGTTATTCCACCCCTATCTACCTACCATTGTGTTGAACTGAAACAAACCCAGTGGTAAGGATACTTCTAATATAGTGTCCTGGTTAATCCAATGATTTTAATTTTAATTGTAGCCATCTACCGAGAGGCTCTCGCACATTCCTCATTTTATGCCTCCCTGACGATGTTTTTTTCTTTTCCTCTCGCTTTTTAGTCTCTCTCTAATTTACCTACGTGAGACACTACCATTACCTCCAGACTATTCTCAACCCACATCCAGGAGTTGAGTCTAAAGGTAATAACTGAACCTCGTAGAGAGAGCATGTATTTCATGAAAACACTATAAATATCACCTTTCTTGTTAACTATTAAATTTTTACACACACTCTGGCATGAACTTGTCACCCACGAACCTTTTTCCTTACACTTCACTTCAGCTTGCCCTCACCGAGACAATTTTGACACTCTATAACCTTAGGCATGCAGGACCACCGTGTGTGCGTGAACGCTTGCCACAATTTCAACTGAATACCGGTAAACCTCACACCCAGGTCACCACCACTCAAGGAAAATCACTCACTTCCTTAGAGGGGCACACTCTCAGTTTTTGAGCGTCATCACCCATCACAACCCACTCCGTGCGATAAGATTCGCTCATCACTACTGCATGCGTGATTCACTTCTTGTCACCATATGCAGTCTATTCCTGTGATATGACGTACCACTGAATATGTATACACTATGTTTTATACCACCAGCCCTGAAGAGTCGTGTTGACTCAACGGCACACGACGAAACACGTGTCGGCATATTGTGACATTCCTCAAGTCTGGATGCAATAAATCTTCACCCCGCTGGGACAAGAAACACACCAAAGAATCTGCTTCTTTTTAATTTTTGATACTTGTCTATTGTACTCCACTGTTTAATACCTTATTGTAGTTGCGAGAGCACAGCTGTATAAATACAGTGTAATACTGTTCTGAGGTGTGGCTTAGAGTTAAATAATGTAGAGTGGAGTTGTGTACAGTGGTGTAGCATAGAGTGTACTGGCGTATAGTGGAGTGGCATAGGTCGGAATAGCATACAGTGGAGTAGCATGCACTGGAGTGGCATACAATGGAGTGGCAAAGATTTGAGTGACAAATACTGGAATAGCATAGCGTAGAATGGTATATAGTGCTGTGTCATACAGTGGAATAGTGTAGTAGCATGGAGAGGAGTGGTGTAGAGTGAATTTGTGTTGAGGCGAGTGGCGTAGAATGGAGTGTTGTAGAAAAGAGTGATGTATGGGGTGATAGCATACAAAGGATTGTTGTTGAGTGGAGTGGCATGTAGGGGAGTGACGTAGAGTGGAATACCATAGAGATTAGTGTCTAGACAATAGGTGTGTACTGTGGAATACCGTACAGTGGAATGGAATACAGTGGAGAGGCATACAGTGGGGTGATGTACACTGCATTGTCATAAATTGGAGTGGTGTAGAGTGTAACAGCATACAGTGTACTGGTGTAGAGTGGTGTGGCATGGAGTGAAGTAAAGTAGAGTGAAGTGGCATAAAGAGTATTAGCGTAGAGTGGAGCTGTGTACAGTGGAGTGACATATGCCCACATGCATCAAACTCCCGTTTTGCGATTCCAAATTTGCGATTTTTACCGAATCGCAAATAAGGAATCGCAAAACGGGATGCATTATTGAAAGTGCATAATATTTGCGATTCGGTAAAAATCGCAATTTTTACCAAATCGCAAATATTATGCAAATTCCAATTTGCGCTTTCGCAATTCCCATTGATTCCTATGGGCCAAAAGGCCCATAGAAATCAATGGTAATTGCGAATTCGCAAATTGGAATTTGCAAAATGTTGATGCATTCCATGGGTGCAGGGGGGGGTCCAAATGACCCCCCCTGCACCCCTGAAATGTATTTTAAAATGGATGTTTCACACACACATGTCCTAAGGACATGTGTGTCTGTAACATGACAGTGTTTAAAATGCTAATTTGAGCATTTTAAACATTTTTCGCAAATTACCACGAGGTTCAACCTCGTGGTAATTTGCACTTGCAATCTTTAAATTCGCAATTTTTTTAAGAATGATGCATTGCATTTAAGGAATTGCAAAATTGCGATTCCTTAAATGCAATCGCATTTTAGAAAATCGCAAAATTAGCGATTTTCAACAAAAACAAATGATGCATCTCAAAAAGCATTTTTGGAATCGCAAACGGCCAATTTTAAGGAATCGCACCGTTTGCGACTCCAAAAATGCTTGATGCATGTGGGCAATAGAGTTGAGTGGCCTAGAGTGTCATAGCATAGAGTGGAGTGGCATAGAGTGGGGTGGAGTGTGGCAATTGAAACAGATGTAGTGTGAAAATGTGAGAACGGATGTAACGTAATGTGGCAGAAATATACATTATGAGATGTAAATGGTAATATTGAATAGTATGAGTGCAGAGTGTAAGTTGTGTTAAAGTTATACGTTTTCAAATATATAGTTATATATTGTGCCACAGTATACCATGGTAAATTCATGGTATGCCCATATGGATGATAAGGCAGTATGTGATTTGCTAATTGCTGTGTTTACCAAACGTAAAAGGCAGCCATGTCATTTTCAGGACAGTTTTGCTGCGTTCTGCGTTTTGCTGCTTTCTAGGATGTGGTCTTAGAAATAGATAAGTATTAGGTTTTATTGTTTTTCCCTACCTATTACCACAGTATTAAAGTGGTAGGAGGTAGATAATTTAATTTATAATTGTCTATATATTTTCATGTATTTAGGAAGGTCTGCATATGTTTAAGTAGCATGGTAATTTATATGCATTAGTGAAGTACTCCACAGATTTTTTGTGAAGATTTAAATATGTGAAAAATAGAAAATATGCTGTAGTACACAAAATTTCTAAAAACATAATTTCGGACTGTTTTTTATTTTTCAACATTTATTTTAAGTACCACAATACTCTTATGGAAGTTACGTGGTACTCTGTACTTTAAAAAAACAATATATAGAATTAATTTTTCTACCTATTACTTCTTTATTAAAGTGGTAATAGATAAGAAAAACATATTGGATCGAATATTTACCTTGAGCTAAGGAGGTAATGCAGTACACAGGCCAAGTGTACCTAAAAACAACATGGTTGCCTATAACTTTTGTAAAGGCAGTCATTAGCCAATCACATAATGCCTTGTCATCGGAATGTACTGTGGTAGTTTCATGAAATATTGTGAAATATTGTGATATTGCACGAAAATACTGTATCACTAAGTTAAATGTCCTATAAATTAAAAAAATACTTACCTAATAGTACACAAAAGGATCATCTGCACACCATAATATCTAATCCTGCCAAATTTCATGTAGAATTGTTTAGCAGTTTTCACATAACACAAGATACAAAAATCGATGGAAAATACATAGGTAGAAAAACGTGTTTTATATCCCCTATTATCTTGGCACCCCCTTGACTAATCACCGCAACATTTTCCATCGTCTGCCAATGTAGAAAAAGCAATAGATCTATAAAGTTTTGTCGAGATTCCTCAAATTGGGGCTGAGTTATTAGTGACTGCAATTCTGAGAAATACCTATACGTGGGAATCCTAATTATAACTTCAGAGTGGCTACCACCACTCTGTAAAATATGCACGTATATATATGTACATACATATTTATGTACATGTAGTAGCGGTAGCCATTCTAAATTATAGTTAGGATTTCCACCTATAAAAATTCCTCGGAATATATATATATATAATCATGTGTTACATTGAGTTTTCAGAGACACCACTTTAATTTACAATGACCGGTCCCTTCTGGAAAATGACAGGGACAAATGCAGCCATTTCAAAGAAGAAAAAAAATGTATTGGATGCTTCTTATGCTCGCATGGTCGGCTTTTGAATTATGCATTCACCGTCATGTATTTCCGTTGCCGAAAATAACCAGGCTTGTACTCCCCACGTCATTTGTCCAGCGTTGTAAACTGCCTGGGAATGCTGTTCTCAGAGCTTCATGCACATATTTTGCTCTTGGGAAAAACAATTCACATCTGAGTCACACAGACACAAATATAGACGGTTTGCCACCTGGGACTGCATGAATCATGCCAAGAACACTAGGTCAATGCACGTCGTAATTCAACACTAGACATTTTTCGATACCTTTAGTTTCTGAATCAGATCTTATGCAACAATTTTGCTTAAAGATGTTTAGCTTCATATTAGAGCCCATTTCGAATTCGAATTAACTGTTAAATGCACGAACCACTGAGGGAAATGTTTACCAGAGAATAATGTGATTGGACTGAGCACTGAAGGCTACATTCACAACACACTTATAAAGTTTACTTGAAATCAAACCTAATTTCTGAAAAAATATTGTGGGAATACTCAAATAATTTAATGTGCGCTTCCGAAAAACTTTGACTATTATGTATGCACAGAATTAGTATGTGAACACATATTTTGGCTTACTGAAATGTACATTTGTGCATTCCCGAATGTGGGAAGCATGCTGAAATTCATTTCACCTCTACATCTTCTTGTTTCTCTGTAAGTAAGCTGTTTTTCCCCATGAGTAGAAACCTCCTTTTTAGAATCTTAACTATTTTGTGCAGTAAATTTCCTGTTTTCGTCCCAAAAGACAATTTACCTCGATGGTGAAAACTACCTGGAAATAGTTTGTGAATTAAATAAGCTTAGAAGATTGTGGGTGCTTGCCACCTTTTGCAAATATACTCACCCTAGAACAACCACAAACCTATCTGGGAGAGCACACTTGGTCACTTAATTGCCACCAAATTAGTAATATTTGTACTGGGAGAAGACCAATTTATGATTGCAAACTTACATTTTGTGAATCATAAATGTGGGTTTGCACTCATTAGTGAAGGGATTTTCACACCCTAAATAAAACTTAGCAGCCGAGAAACCTCTATGAATCCGGTGCAAGGGGCCTGGATATGATCTTTGTAGATTTTTTTTGCAGTTTATTCTTAAGTATGGCTCTCATTCTGAGTTGGCCACAATCCCAATAAATGTGTTAAGGGCTAGATCATCATTATAAGTAATTCAGAAAAGAGCAATCCGATAATCCCCACTTTGAGATTTCACCAACAAAAAAAACTGGCAAAGTTTAGAGGTGGAAGACAGTCTGAAGGTGCAAAACTAACGAGGGTATCTGGTGTGGAAACGCCAGTTCCCCATTTCTCAGGGTACAACTCAGATAATAGGGTATTCCTTCTCCTTGTAATTATCGATCCAGGGGGTATTATAAAGGCCGGGTGCAGAGACCCTTTTCAATTTTCCCAGACCAAATTAGGGTTTAAGAGACATAACTAGATGCTTTAAAGGGCGCATTACACTACCTTTTACCTTGAGGGCAGGTATTCTGTCTATTTCCTAGGTTTCTGCTGGATTCTTCCTTCAGACCCGGAGCGGTAAACAAGTTCGGCACTGGCAGTATTCTCTTAGCTCAGCTACCTTTTCGGCTGCCAGGTTCTTACTGGCTAACTGTGCAAGAGGGCATTTGGTTAGGCAGTTGTGTAGTTGGCAGGGCTGAACATTTTAAAAGACATGAGTTTCAAGGCCCAAGATTGTCATAGCACGTTGCCGCCCACTGACACTACTTAGACCTCCCCTTTTTCCTGACCCTTTCTATGACATAGGTCTGTGTGACTTTGTTGCTGTGCATAGTGCTTCTTTTATCCACAAATATAATAGTACAACACTGACGAAATACCAAAATGTTGACTGGATTAGGCTGTTCAAAGTCTGGTGAGTTCTGTGTTCAGTGCAGTTGAAATTTTGCAATCTGGTATTAGTTGTCCAGCATAATGGAAACAAACTTCAAACCACAATATCAGTGGCTAAAGACAGCTGGAGTGATTACTGGCCTTCCATGAGCCAGTTCGAAAGCTTCAATTGGTTTTGGCATGTGCCTGTAAATCTAAATATAAGCCTGCCATTCCAGTGCCAGGCCTGCTAGCCATTTCAATGCTGCTTTGTAGTTCAGCAGGAGGTGTGCTGAAAGTCTAGTGGTGGCTCGGCTGAAATCCCCCAATGGTAGGCATCCAACACAGATTCCACCGTCCCTTTGGCCTGTTAGAACTATCACTCTTAAAATAAAATAGTGCGTGCCTCTGCTAATCAGCAGCAGAGGTTCTTTCATGCATATTGTTCTACTGTTTGGCACCGGCACAATCAGCGGAATAACGAATTTAGGGGCATATTATCAAGGGGGTTTATCTCCGCTTTTTTGGCTTTAAAAGCCAAGAAAGCGGAGATAAAATTATCTCCCTATTACCAAGCTGTCGCTAACACCAGTTAGCGACAGCTAGTAGGAGATAGCGACCATCTTGGGCCCCACTTTGCATGTCAGTGATATTTATCACTAATGAGATGCAAAGTGGGCGTGCCAAGATGTTAGAGACTGAAAACAGTCGCTAACATCGCTATCTCCTATTACCAACTTTTGGAGATATTCGCGCTAAGCGGGAATATCTCCAAAAGCTAACACCTGAGGTTCCGTGACGGTTCCGTGACGACTTGAACCCGTGTTTTCAAGTTTGTCGGAAATACATAATATTGGTATCAGTGAACCGCAAATGATCCATTTAGTATATCCTAGTGTTTTCGCTACGCTACGAGCAAGAGCACTCCTTCCATTGACATATTTCTGATATACCCACGGCATCCATCTTAGATCATGGCCGCCATTTTGTGTTTCCTTGCCCTCACATATGCAATAGCCTCTGATCATTTCATTTACTCCACTTTGATTAAGGACACGTAGCCTTAGCCGGAGATTCACCTCTTACATGTCACGTGCACCTTAAACCAGATCACGCTGTAGCTGCATGACTCGACAAAGGCTGCCTCCTCTGCCCGAGGCCAGTCTTGCCAAACTGGTCTTCGTGTCCATTGTACCTGATCATGATTAGGCGGCCGAAGCCGGTAGCCTTGCCCATTTACAACCCACAAACATCCCTTATCCCACTTTTCTATCTTCCACACCTGGCTCTGTTTCTTTCTTTCTGAATCTTTATTAGGGGGAGGTAACGAACTTTACGATGAGGCGGTCCGGGTCCTGAATGCAATATTGACAGGGGATTGTGATGAACTAGTGGGAACCCCTCTTCGTAGATGTTTGGTATCAGATTTTATCGACGGTTCCTGTGTAACGTCAAATATTTATTGTTTAGAGACACAAAGGTTTGGGAATGTACCGACATGTGAAATATTTGCCTAGAGCACAATTTTTAGTATATAAGGAGCAACCCACTTTGTACAAATTGAACAGGCTCCTAGTTTCTGCCCGTGCGTAGATTCTGTGACTTCTGTGTCCCTGCAGTAATAAACCTTTGGTCTTTGACGCCACCATCGAGAAGCCCGTGTTTCTGTTCATTTGTGCACCAAGGCAGGTGGAACTCCGGGGTCTTTGGGTGTTGTACCCTGACACCTCTGGACGGAACCAAAAAGTCCAGAACTCCAATTGGCGCCCAACGTGGGGCGACGTCATTCGGTACCGGTCCAAAAGCCTGAAGAGTTCGAGAGGCTTCGTGTGAAGATTCCTGAGGGAGGCGCCCCACTTCATCGATCCCGGCATATCGCAAAAGTGGCCCAAAGTTCTCTTCCACGAGGGTTTCCCGTTCAGGACGGCTGCAGTGGGCCGTTGCCTTGACCGTCGCCCTGTCTTGGACCCGAAGTGGTGCAGTCCTTAGTACGGCGAAACGTGACAGGTTTCTCCTTGGTGACGTCTTCAGTGCCTCAGTTAAGTATTTAGTGATAGCTAGCTGGTTACTTTGTGAGGATTGTTAAAAATCCTTGATCGGTTCTTGGTTTGGTTTGGTTTTGTTAGATTATCATTGGTTGTTTTAGTTACGATAATCTATTTGGTTTAGTTTTGGGTATCGATACATCAGTTCGTTTTGGTAGGCCTAAGTTCTTGGTTCGAGTGCACATATTTGTTCCGTGTTTTGTTTGTTTTGTGTTCCGGACTGAAAATGGTAAGTCGGAAAATGTTGTCTTGTTTTAGTTGCAACAGTGACTCGCGATTGGAGGACTCTTGTCTGGTTCCTCCGATTGGGACTCCCCTATATGATTTATATTGTAAGTATGGCGTGGGTCCTATAACTTATAATGAGATATGGGTCCGCTATTGTAAGAAGGATGGTGTCCTTAGTTGGCCACTGCATGGTAGTTTTGAGCAAGAGATTCTCGACAATTTAGAAGCGAAATTGTTCAAGAAGAAAGCCCGGCCGGCAATGTTTGATTCCTTCCGTTATTGGCGGAAAGAATCCAAACAGAGAGAAATGAAAAGGTTGAAGAAAGAACAGAAAGAACAAGAAGGGTTAACTCTAGAGCAAGCGACTAAACAGTTGCAAGCTAACGAGTGTGAAAAGGTCATAGATGTAGCCATTAGAGAGCATAACCTAGCGATTGACAAGTGCTATCCTGCCTTGCCATCGAAAATGGCTAAGATATTGGAGGACTCCGAAAACGATCCTCTGCTGTCTTATCTGTTACGGTCACCTCCACCGTATGCACAAGGTGCTACGGCTCCGCTCGTCCCGAATGTTCAATTGCCGGTTGCTGGACAACCTGGTGCTCCTGCTCCTGTCCCTCAGAACCAAGTTCCTGTACTTCCTGTGGTGAATGTAAATGTTCCTACAGCTCCTCCTCTTCCTACACTGCCAACTCTTATACCTACCTCTGTACCTACTGCTCCAGAAGCTATTTTCCTCGATACTCCTACTGCTTCCTCATCTATTCCTACCTCCACTGCATTCTCTATGTCTGCGAGTGTACTAACTCCACTTTCTGTTCGTCGAAGAATCACTGATTCAGTTACTAATATGCTGTCTCCTATATATAAAACTCTGATTAAGACTCCTACTCCTGACTCTGTACAGAGACGGAGTCAGCTTCCTAGTACTGAGGAACGGGGAGTTTTAGACTCCACGGCTCTCAGATGGATTTCGAAGGGTAGAAGATATAGTACGAGAGATGTGTTAGACACATTTATGCAGTGGGGAGAACCAACGCAACGATACGTCTTTGATGAGATGTGCTCGTTGTTACGTGAAGAAATAGAAGAAGACGATGTCGAATCAGATTTGGAAGATTTAATTAGGGTTCAAAAGGAGTTTGCTGCTGGAATGATAGTGGGTGAGAAAATAAAGCAAGCGATGGAACTCATTTTAAGTTTTAGGAATGATCCATCTCTTCGTTCTCCGAGAGATTTAGAGAAAGGTAAAATGAAGCTAAGTCGCCAATATCCTATGAGGGAAGTTCCTCCAATCTGGCGCGAAGCAGTGCCACGTGATGATAATGCTGGTATTGCAGGTGCTCCAGCGCAGTTCCAACGAGTGTGGATACACATTCCATGGAAACGAGCAGAAGTGTTAGCAGTGAAGCAGGCCTTGCCAGATCCGCGTAAGAATCCAGCCGGATATTACAAGGAATTAACACAGACAGTTGAGGCTTGTATAATGAACTTAGCCGACATTGATATGTTATTTGGTAACGTAGTTCCGCAACCAGTGTGGGCTAAAATTCGTAGAGAGGATCATCAGGCTGCTTTAGGTGGTGATTGGGCAGCTATCACTGCAGCAGATGGTCAACAAATAGGTGGTGCGAAACCCGAACCTTTGATCGCTAATCTGCCAGGTAGAATAATTGATCTAATGAAGACTCTGATGCCAGCATTGCGTGTTAATTGGGACAAGTTGTCAGCATGTAGGCAAAAGAAAGACGAAAGTGTCTCGGACTTCTTCACGAGGTTCGAAGAGACTTTTGTGGATCATAGTGGCCAGGACATGAGTACAGAAGGAGGGCAAAGATTGTTTGTCGATAAATTTGTGCATAATTTGTTACCTGAATTATGCAATAAATTAAAAGACTCAGAAAGTGCGTGGGCTGTATCTACGACAGCGCAAATACTTGCGACTGCACAGTACTACGAAAATAGAGATAAAGAGGAAAAGGAAAAATCAGAAAAGAAAACGAAAGATTTAAAAACTAAAGTTCTTTTGCAGCAGGCGTATCCGCCTCGCACGAACCAGACTAATACGCAGCAGAACTCATACCAAAGGACAGATTATAGTACATCAAGACCTCAATATCAATGGAATCAATGCGCGTACTGCAAGAAAGAGGGTCACTATAAAAATGAATGTCCGATCCTAGCGCAAAATAATGCAACAGCAGCTCAGAGAAGTCGTGGTGGTTTTGTGCAGAATTCTAGAGGACGAGGACGAGGTGCTATGCCTCCACAAACTAATGATCGTCCATCCAATCACTTTGATCAACGAAATGGACAATCTGTTCAGCAAAATAGATCTCAGCAATATCTTGTTGAAGATTATTGTGAAGTAGAAGAGGGTTTTCAACAAAATGGGTACTAGGACAGCCATGGACAGAGAGAGGGAGTAGTATCAGTTCCAGTGGATCAGAGTGGGCCTTATGTCGCAGTAGCAACATCAGGTGTAGTCGAACCGTTTCTGTTGGATACTGGTGCCGCAAAAAGTTCTATCATGCATGCGAAACTCCCTGGCGCACCTTTGTCTGGCTCAACAAATGTTTCCGTAGGTTTTTCAGGCGCCCCTGTGTACAATCCGATATCTGGTCCTTTGTCTATTTCTGTTGGACCGTGCCAATTGAAAGCACCCCTGATTTTGACGACAGGTTGTAATGAAAATCTGCTTGGTTTAGATTTGTTAAAACGACTATATGCGACATTGTACTGTTCTCCAGAAGGAGTACAGCTTACACTGGGTAAAAACATCACCTCTCCGATGTACTTGTCAATGGACGCACTCCCGCCGGAGCTCCGTTCACTCCCTGATTCTCTTTGGGCGACTGGTCCTAATGATGTAGGTCTCCTAGAAATTCCACCGTATGTAGTAACTTTGAAAGCAAATGTGAAATTTCCAAGAATTCCCCAGTATAAAATATCGAGTGAAGGTGAGCGTGCACTTTTATTGATTGTGCAAGACTTGATTAAGAAGGGTGTAGTTGAAGAAACTAGAGGAAATGTCTGTAACAGTCCTGTATTACCGATTCTGAAGCGAACTGACCCTACAAAACCTCCAGTTTATAGGTTTGTCATAGACATTAGAGAAGTTAATAAGATTGTAATTCCGCAGTTTCCTGTAGTGCCAGACATTACTGCCTTGTTAACATTGATACCTGCTACAGCTACATGGTTCTCAGTTATAGACCTAAAGAATGCTTTCTTTAGCATTCCGATAGCCGAAGAGAGTAGGGATATTTTCGGCTTCTGTCTAGGAGGTCGCAGTTTCAGATTTAAACGCGCTCCACAAGGCTATTGTGAAAGTCCATCCATTTATAGTCAAGCTTTAAAAAGTCAGCTAGATTCTTTTGTCCTTCCTCCAGGTTCTGCCCTAGTACAATACGTAGACGATCTTTTAGTGGCTGCCGATGACAAGGAAACTTGCAAAGCAGCTACGATTTCGTTATTGCATCATTTGTCCAATTTGAATCATAAGGTGTCTCCTTCCAAGATGCAATACTGCTGCCAAGAGGTAACTGTTCCACGCACACAGCCCATAGTTTTGGCCGGTTGTGGAGAGAAAGAGGTTTCATTACATCCCATGGGACTAAGATCCAACATGGTCAGCTAGTTAACGACTTGTTGGAATCTCTAACCTTGCCGACTGAAGTTGCGATTGTGAAGTGCAGTGCTCATAAAGCAATCACGGATGATGTTGGTCGTGGGAATTCCTTTGCTGATGAAACTGCTAAACAGACAGCTAGAGACACGATGAGTAGAATGTACGTTGCTACGTCTGCAAGATGGATTGCTGAGTCTGGAATGTGTGAGGACACTATGGAAAGTGTGAAAGAGATTCAGAAAGAAGCGACTGAGGAAGAGAAACGTGTATGGAGAGAAAGTACGGGCAAGTTGGACTCGAATGGATGTTGGATTGATTTGACAGAACAGCAGCGTTGGATGTTGCCTGATGCATATGTGCTTGCAGTAGTGACGATGGCGCATGGAGTGGCGCATATAAGTTCTAAAGGGATATGTAAGATGTTAGCTCCGGTTTGGAAGAATGAGGGAATCAGTAAGTGTGCAGAGAGAGTGGTGAAAAATTGTATGGTGTGCTTGATGCATAATCCTGGCAAGGGAACTCCAACTCCAGCTGGTCATTTCGCTCCTCCTTCCTGCCCCTTTGAAGTGATTCAGTTAGACTTCATTCACATGGAACGCTGCAACAATTTAAAATACGTCCTGGTGGTAGTTTGTGCGTTTTCCAGGTGGATAGAAGCATACCCATTAAAGGACAACACTGCCCTATCAACTGCCAAAATTCTTCTCAAGGAATTTTTTCCTAGGTTTGGAATGCCACGGATTGTATGGTCAGATAACGGAAGTGAGTTTATAGGGAAAGTTATGCAGAGTGTGTGTGCTGGTCTAGGAGTGAAACAAAAATTCCACAGTGCAAACCATCCCCAATCTGCTGGTTTAGTCGAGGGTTACAATGGCACTCTGAAGCTTAAGATAGCCAAAATACAAGCATCCACAGGTTTAGCCTGGCCAGACGCACTTCCTTTGGCCTTGTTATCAACGAGAGCAACAGTACATTCTAGAATAGGGCTTTCTCCCTATGAGATTGTGTTTGGCCGCCCGGCAAATATCTGGGGTGTGCCAAGGCCTAAACAATTGTGCTCCATTGAATATCCTATGTTGATAGACTACCTTTACGACTTGACTGCTAAATTGAGTCTTATTCATCAACAGGTCTTCGATGCTTTGCCAAAACCTCCGGAGAGTCCAGGGCATCAGCTGAAACCCGGTGACCACGTGGTGGTCAGAAATTTTGCGAGGACAAAGAATCTTCAGCCTCGCTACATCGGCCCCTTCCAGGTCCTACTGGCAACGAGGACAGCTGTACGTGTCGCTGGCCGTAAACATTGGATTCACGCCTCTCATGTGAAGCGTGTTCCTTTGCCGCTGCCTTACGACGACTGGGTGAAGAAGGGAATTGGTGCCTCCGAAGCTGAAACAACTCCGAAATTTGTCCCTTTCAGCGATGCCGATTTGATTACTGACACTTTGAAACTTGACTCTCCTCCTGAAAGGACTCCTTTGAACACTGAACATTTGTCTCCAGCATCACAAGAAACTTTGCTATCTGCGAACTTAAACTCTGCAACAGCTGCTAGTAATACACTATTTTCCGATCAGACAGTACCAGCGAAGAAAAGATACAACCTTAGAAGCCATAAAAAGGACAAATAAAGCAGGCAACTGCATACTGTGATTTTGATATATTTATATATATATTGAACTTTTGCCTTCAGCCAGGAAGTTTGCTATTGTTTATTGTTTTTAAAATTGCCTTGCCGTCTGGGTAGCCGTAGGGTCGTGGCTGTGTGCCTAGTTTGAATTTGCAGGGGTCTGACACAAGGTCGATCTTTCTGTTGGTTCTGGGAACTCCCAGGGCTGATAGAGGCATTTTCATCTACGTACACATCATCAGTGGTCGCGAGCGGATTGTAGAAGATGGAGCTTCCTGCGCTGCAACGAAAGAATGTGATTTACGTTCGCAGAAACAGACTTAATAGAATTCTTCACAGCAAATGTTTCTTGATGCAATGTGCCGTTACATTTTTGATTGTTTTAGCAACATTGGTGGGTGGAATCGTCTTTAGCATAAATTTGATTTTTGTGCCAGTTTCTACAGTACCTCCCCTTGATCCTGCTATTTCTACTGTTTCCTCTATACACTCTTTTCACTCGTTTCCGGAACATGAGCAAGCCAGACGCTCAGAATTCATCAACAACACTTTTGTACAGCTCTTGCACCAACACCAACTGGTAGTTAACACTACAGACTGCTGGGTATGTGGCTTGATACCTCACACTATGGATAAAGGTATTCCATATCTGGTTTTGCCTTACAGCTATAATGGATCATTTCAGGCCTTCCAAACCATCTTTGCTTATGCCCTAGAAACTTATCCTCCACGTCCACCACGTTCCACTAAATATAACTCTGCTAACAAAGCTTTAGTCCAGGGAATTATTGACATGGTCAAGGACGTCAATAATACTCCATCATACCCTAGAGACGAATTGCGAGTATATTTAAGTTGGAATACTTCAGAGTATCGCCTTAGTTTAGGAGAAAGCAAGCGTAAAAGCTCAACTCCAATCTGGGTCGTACCTCACCGAGGTCAGGTCTGTTTGCAAGGTAATGGGAGAAATCCGAGAGCTCAGCTAGGGAGGAGTGAGTGCGTAGAGACTTATGTGTTTCCAGCTAACTCTTCCCCTGCCTTTCTTACTGCTAGGGGTACCTATTTCATTTGTCGAGACAGAGCTTATACATGGTTGCCTGCCGACTTCTCAGGATCATGTTATATTGCTCGATTGTTGCCTCCGACATACACTGCTTCACCTGATTACCACAGAATAAGAGTAGCGAGAGGTGTCTTCAGCAAGGAAGATACCGCTGGTCAGGAAGCTGGAGACTTTTTCAAAGGCTTCCTTCCGTTCTGGGGACCTATGGCCAATAGTAGAAACATACGTCAGCTAACACGGGTAGTTGAATCTACTATTACTGAAACTGCTGGTGCCCTTAGCAATCTGACAGCTGAGCTTCAGGCGGATAGGCTCATGACGTTGCAGAACCGTATGGTTCTAGACGTTATACTTGCAGATCGAGGTGGGGTATGCAGAATGATCCAATCGAGCTGCTGTGTCTTTATTCCTAATAATGCTCCAACAGTCTACGAGGCGATCTCTAAGTTGCACAAGATTTCGGACTCCATTCATGTAGACAAGGGAAACTGGTCCTTCATGGAGTGGTTTTGGACTCTGATCTCAGCGTGGGGATGGAAAGTTCTAATGGTCATTGGTGTCATCCTAGTATTCCTATTCTCATGTTGTCTGATTATCCAGTGTGGTCCTGCTCTGTGTAGTCTTTGTGCTACGACTTGTCTCAGAAAACCACCTGCGTTTGGAGAAAAGACACGAGAAAGGATGATGATACAACAACATGTCACTGACCTGATGAGCATAGAACTAGATTCTGACATAGACTGAGTAATTGCCTATGTAAGGGCAAAAGGAGGGTCTGAGGTTCCGTGACGGTTCCGTGACGACTTGAACCCGTGTTTTCAAGTTTGTCGGAAATACATAATATTGGTATCAGTGAACCGCAAATGATCCATTTAGTATATCCTAGTGTTTTCGCTACGCTACGAGCAAGAGCACTCCTTCCATTGACATATTTCTGATATACCCACGGCATCCATCTTAGATCATGGCCGCCATTTTGTGTTTCCTTGCCCTCACATATGCAATAGCCTCTGATCATTTCATTTACTCCACTTTGATTAAGGACACGTAGCCTTAGCCGGAGATTCACCTCTTACATGTCACGTGCACCTTAAACCAGATCACGCTGTAGCTGCATGACTCGACAAAGGCTGCCTCCTCTGCCCGAGGCCAGTCTTGCCAAACTGGTCTTCGTGTCCATTGTACCTGATCATGATTAGGCGGCCGAAGCCGGTAGCCTTGCCCATTTACAACCCACAAACATCCCTTATCCCACTTTTCTATCTTCCACACCTGGCTCTGTTTCTTTCTTTCTGAATCTTTATTAGGGGGAGGTAACGAACTTTACGATGAGGCGGTCCGGGTCCTGAATGCAATATTGACAGGGGATTGTGATGAACTAGTGGGAACCCCTCTTCGTAGATGTTTGGTATCAGATTTTATCGACGGTTCCTGTGTAACGTCAAATATTTATTGTTTAGAGACACAAAGGTTTGGGAATGTACCGACATGTGAAATATTTGCCTAGAGCACAATTTTTAGTATATAAGGAGCAACCCACTTTGTACAAATTGAACAGGCTCCTAGTTTCTGCCCGTGCGTAGATTCTGTGACTTCTGTGTCCCTGCAGTAATAAACCTTTGGTCTTTGACGCCACCATCGAGAAGCCCGTGTTTCTGTTCATTTGTGCACCAAGGCAGGTGGAACTCCGGGGTCTTTGGGTGTTGTACCCTGACACCTCTGGACGGAACCAAAAAGTCCAGAACTCCACACCTGCCCTGAGCAGTTCTTAGCCATGTTATCCAATGGGAGGTGGATAACATGGCTAAGAGCATTTGCTCGATAATGCATGAATATCGCTGACTTTTCAGCGATATTCATGCATTTCGGCCGTTTTTTATCGCATTTGCGATAAACCTTGTTAATAGCAAGGTATATCTGCGATAAAAATCGCCGATGTGCGGCGATAATTTTTGTCTCTAAACAAGTTAGAGACAAAAATTATCGCTAGTTGTTGGTAATATGCCCCTAAATCACCTCAGTTAAGTCCAAGTATTCTAGAATGAGATCCAGGCAAAAACCCTGGCAAACACCTCCTCAAATTAAGCAGCAGGGATCGGGGCTCTGGTCTAAAATCCTCCGAGTGCTTCTGCCAAGAGCAAAGAGGAAAGCAAGGGCTGCCAGCGTTTTCTAGGAATTTTTGAATATGAAAATAACTCAATGTAGCTTCCGCATTTCCCTGTTGTGCAGATTATGTTTTCATTACGTTTGGAGCATCTGCTCTCCCCCCTGGCCTCACTAAATATGGAATCGGAAGAAACCACAGACTGAATAGTTAATCACCGCTATTTTCATCAGTCTGGTTAGCCACTATGAGGGCAGGACTACTAGCCTGGAGTTTTAATTTCCTCTGCTAGTTATAGTGCACTGGCAGAATTGGCGCCAGGAAATATGTGCACTTGCTTGCAATTAATCAAGAATAGTCATTTCCATTTTAATATATAACATGCATTTACATTCACATCAATTCTTAGAGCTAATCTCGTTTACACGGACTGCCCAGCAAGTACACAAAAATACCTTTAATACAGTTTATCAGAAGCTGTCCTCCGAAGATACCAGCCCTTCTTTAATAAATTAGAAACCTTTTTGGGAAAGTCACTTTTCCAAAACTGACAGAACAGGTGATAGAACTGGACTATATAATTATAAAATATTCATCTAAAAATATTTTGTAAGGTGATGTTATATTCCCATTTAAATCTTATCTTGATGGTAAAGCTACTGAAGAAGATTCTATTCCTCAAAACATTTGTAAATCTTTTCTACGCTGACCAGTTTTATTCAAAATAGATGGATCGATTGGGGCTGTGGAGCCCCACCTTCGTGGGATCTCAACAAACTATGGGGCATATTATCAACAACTAGCGATATTTATCTCTAAATAAGCTTAGCAACATTTTTCTATCGCTGTGCATCGCCGGATTTTATCGCAGAGATAACGTGCTATTAGCAACGTTTATCTCAAATGTGGGATAAAATATCAGGCGATAGCGGCTTAATGCATAAATATCGCTGTAAATCCAGCGATATTCAGGCGATAACGCCAATAGCGTCTTAACCTGAATATCCAACTCCTATTGGATATACAGGTTAAAAAGTGGTCTGAGCAGGCGTTAGTTGTTAGCGATATTCGCGCTTAGCGCACATTTTTTTATCGCTACGCCTGCGTTGATAATAGGCGATAGCAATGTTAGCGACTGCTTTTAGTTGCTAAAAGGTTGGGTACACCCACTTTGCATGTCAAATATCGCTGACATGCAAAGCGGGCCCCAAACCGCTCGCTATCGCCTACAAACTGTCGCTAACTGCTATTAGCGACAGCTTGCTAATAGGGCGAGAAAATGATTTCCACTTTAGCGGCAAAATGGCCCGCTAAAGCGGCGATAAGGCCCTCGATAATATGCCCCTTTGGGCATGCCAGCCTATATCTTTTTCAAAAGAAGATGCAAAACTATGCCTTTAACATTTTAACCACATCTTTAAGCACTTTAAACAAATATATATATATATGTTATTATCTTCAGCCAAGGTACTGAAACTCACAACAGCACAGCAATTACAGTATGGGATTCCATCAAGGTGTTGAATAAATGGGTCTGTATGATCCTTCTTGATGTCAAAAAGGCCTTTGATAGGGTTCTTTGTGATTTCCCAGGTTTATCATGATAAAAATGGAATTTATTGCTAGTGTTAATAGGTGGCTGCCGGCTTTATCTGATATGTCAATTGCCAGGGTGATGATCATGGGCAAGAACTTTAATCCAGTAAAGATTACAGGAGGCACCCAACAGAGCTGCCCTGTTGCTGCTTTTTACCTAGAGTCCTACCTACAAAGTATTCGAATAAATCCAAATATATGACCTGTAGTACTTGATAGTGTAGAGGTCAAACTTATAGTTTATGCCAATTTCAGCCACCAGAGATGCATTTTTTGCATAAGAAAATGAAGCGAAGTGTTTTGTGAAACTGTCGTGTTTCACACTTAACTTGGCAAAATACGGATAGCTATGAATCATAGATTAGATACACATGATAAACTAATCATTTTGGAAGCAGATTATTTAGGTGCCAAAAAGTGTTGTGATGTTGCAAAGATTGTCTGTAGCCACTATAAAACTAACACGCAATGTATAATCAAAATGCATAGTTGGCTTTGATTGCCTAATAGTTTAGTGCGTCATGGCAATATTTTCAAATAGACATATTTCCCTTTTTTCTCATCTGTTTCAATTTGTCTCGTTTCTTGTTCTAAGCTCATTTTTATTGCCTAGAGGCCACCATTGGTAGTTTCAGATGCGGGTGTCAGAAAGCCAAATGGATCATAGAATTTATCAAAACACCCTTGTTAAATAGGGGTTGGCTACTCCCAATTCCAAACTCTAGCAAACTCATTTTTTTCCCGTTTTTTTTTGTAGCGTTAATTCTACCAGAAGGTATTGCAGCACTTTACATGAGAACCAGTTTTGTTACACAAGGACACATCTTTTTTTTTGGTATACCCTGTAAGTTATTTGCCCAGAATCACAGGATGTTGATCCGACACTGAGGCTCGAGCCAGGTTACCAAGCTACAAAGTCGGTAGCTCTGCCCGTTAGGACACATCCTCTCCCTCCTCTATATGGGACTACAATGTGGGAATCCATGATCAGATTACTATTTAATGCTCCTGATGATCATGTATTTTCCATGAATCATTTGTGCTTTGGTAAGGGAGCCTTTAGCTGTTTTATGAGAAATACGATTGCAACTGCTATGAAATAATTCAATTTAAGGTCATACAATCAGCCAGAAGCATTCGTCTTGCTTGGTGTAAAATGTTTACTGTACATAAAAGTAAAAAAGTTATCATACTTTTCTTTGAAGAACATCCTCTTTACTAGCTACATCGAGGGACCAAGTGGGTAAAGCTTGGGCATAGAAGGGCTTTGTCATGCTGGGGCAGTTTTTTTTGTGGGAGATTAATTCACTCTTTTTCTGAACTAAAGATGAAATTTCATCTCCCTAAGGAGTAGATTTTTCGAAATACTTACAGAGCTGTCGCAATAAACATCCATCTTGAAATGACTTAGAAACATTGGGTAGAGATAAGGAGAGAGACACTTTCACAGCTCTTTATCAGGTATTTGTGATCAATCGATGAGGGTTAATCACTGTTGCTGCAAAGTGGTCTGCAAACTAGACTGCGAAATTTCGTTGGAGGAAATCATAAAGGCCTTAACTTGGCACTTGATACATTTATGACAAACAGACTAAAACTACAGCAATTCAAAGTAATCAACATGCTGTATTTTACAGCAAGCAAGAAGTTCCAATGGAAGATTATGGTTGAATCTACATGTCCAAAGTGTGGATATGATGATGATGATACTCTATATATGTTTGTAAATTGTACTGCAATGCAGTTTTTTTGGGTGACAATTATTTGTGATCTTTCTATAAAAATGAATATGGATGTTGTATTCACCACTCACTGTGTTGTTGGACACAAATAATCCTGTACCACCAGGGTATGCTAGCTTTTTTTTACTGTTATCACCATGGCAGGGTTGCATGTGTCACAAGAGATTGAAGAGTTACGAGAGAGTAGTAAAGCCCCTAGGATGGACCAATAGTGGACACTAATGTGGCATAACTATGAACTGGAGGCTGACATTTTTTGAGCTGAAGGTGCTAAGGCGTGGTTATTACTACAAAATATTTGGAGAACATTTATAATCTCACCATCTTTGTAATGTCACCGTTTTTGTTTCTGGTGTGAATACACATTATTTTAGAGATCCATAATTCATTTTTTTCTTTTTTCTCAATAGAAAATAGAAAAAAACATAACATTGTTGTATTTGAAGTGAAAATAATACAAAACAAAGGGAATTTAAATTGTGACTGCAGTTGTATTTTTGCATCTGCCTCAAAACATCATGGTCACTTTGTTCTGCCATGAGAGTCAAAAGATGAATGATAAGATGTTCCATAAATTACCATTGTAGAACCCTGGTCATGCACACGAACAGTACAAGATTGTTTGGCACATCAAGCAAAATATATTTTTGCCATTGGAGCACTCTCCACAAACTAAGAAAAAAGCAGTGTTTTGCAGCTTTTCTTATTATTTTGACCCACCTGGTAGTGATGCCATAAAGCTGCTGCTTTACCTCATTTTAGATCTAACATACAAAAATTGCCCCCTTCTCAGTGAACTTATGATTGAGGACCAAATAAACAATTTCATTAAATCTGGTCCGGTATATTTATTTATACCTTTTAGTCATTTTCTTTATACAATTTTTTTTTTTAATGGCAGAAAGAGAATACACAATACAAGAAACTATTAACAGTCTTATTCAACAACAATTGACACGAAATACTTTACGAAAATATCCAAAAGAAAAACATCAATATTACATCAAACAAACAATACACATTACAATACAACAAATTTGGAATATATTAAACCATTTCATAGTCAAAATTATTTTCATGAAGAGAGCCAATTCATTAAAGAGCAAAAAAGCATGTATCAATTTTATTCTAGAACACACTAGATGTTGTAATTAGCTCTTGCTGGATTTGCCGACGCGTTTCAAGTTCGGGCCATAAATGTCCAAACCATCATCAGGGCTCTGTTTATAACTTAACCCCGACAATCGCGAGGTGACTGAGAAGGGGGCAATTTTTGTATGTTAGATTTATATAGGGTCCAGCCCTCCCTCAACCCCGTCAAGGACCTATCTCCTTTTGTGCGTTACCTCATTTTAGGGCAGAAACCAGCACTGGCCCTCTACAGTCTAGAATGGTATCATTGCACAGCGCGACATTGATTCAGTGAATGAAAACCACCTCTAGAAGTGGGCACTACCCTGACTGATATCCCTGAAGAGAAGCTTCTACTGAGGACAAGATGAAGATATTGCTACCTAAGCTGGAGAATTGAAATTATTGCAACATTCGGGCGATATTTTATTGACGCAGTCCAGTCCTGAAATGTAATGGAGGCCACAGTAGCTAGTTTTCGATTTTGCAGCTTTTCTAGAGCCCAAGTTAAACTTTACAAAATGTGAAGCACTTCCCTTGACAATATAGTACCTGAATATAGAGCTGGAAATATCGCTGGGCCACAATATTCTGGTAAAAATATAATGGGAAATAATAACGAAGTTGTGTATCTTTTTTCTGTTTGTTAACATAGTTTGATACACTATTGTCTACTAAAATATTGTGGCATTTAATATAGTTAGTGTCACAATTTAAATACTTGATTTCAATCAAAATAGCTTTATTTCGGAACAGAGCCATAAATAAAGATTAAAACAATTGAAAAAATAGTACAATAAAACATCTTCAGCGAGACAAATATTAAAAGAGGCAGTACAATAGTCTAAACACTACTTCCACTGAATCCTAGGATAAAATACATTCTCTCTCTCACATAAAAAACACTTTACTTAAATAAATAGTAAAAAATTATAAATACACATCACCAATAAGTGACTAGTGCAAAATCGACTATTACTGCCCGTCTCTAGCGTATATAATTTAACATGGATACAATACTGAATATAATGATGGTAAATTCACTCTAAATTACCTATCACTAGAGTATATATACATTAATAAAAATATAAAATAACATGCTAGATAATTTGCATGCCCCGTTCCAACAAATTGGAACACATCTTTTGTCTTAGTCTCCACATTCCCAACAGGAACCTGCTAAGATCAAACCAAATTAAATGATTGTCATCATATTTGAACAGCCTAATGGATTTTGTGTATTTTCTTACTCCCATTCTTTGACACAGTGGAATAATCCATCTTTTCCTGCAGGTGCTATAAAGGGGACAAAAAAACAAAGCATGTTCAATGGTTTCTTTGGAAACGCCACATATTTAACACTGGACGACATTAGTTTCCTTGTTTTGGGCCCAACTAGCTATGAACGAGCCAATAGGCAAAGATCCATGCCGAAGCTGCAGATATAGTTCTCCTTCCTGAAGAAGTTTTTAACAGAGAGGAAAGTTTCCGTTAAGGATTGTTTGCTCCGCCTAGAGGGCTGCACAAAATCTTTGTCTCGCCAATACACTGATTGAAGCAATTCCGTAGGTGTAGCACTAACTGCGAGCTCCCACAGCTATCAAGACCCATATCTATTAAAGAGGTCTTAATATATATTATCCATGGAATATATAAGAAACCAGGATTGGCAAGAATATCTTCCAGGCCTTTACAATAGGAGATGAGCTCTGGTGTAAACCAGATTCTCCTCCAATAGAGCAGTGGGCGTAACCCTATTGTATCAGAGATTGGTATCAACCCCAGTTTCTTCCTAAGTGGCAGCAGAGGTGTATTAACAGGTAATCCTATAAATTGCCTCTCAAATCAGTTTTGCACAGCTAAAAAGAGGTCCACTTTAAATTGACCCCATAATTTGGTTCCATAATACACCATCCCCATTGCTTGGGAATTATATATTTCTAGGGTAGGGCTGATTGGTCGGAACTGGGACCTTAATATCCTCTTAATTATTCCCCCTGCTACCTGTTCCAACTTAAGCCCATGGCACATGAGGTGAGTGTGCCAACCAATACGCTTTGTCAGGGTTACACCCAGAGAATCAAAAGTACTCACACTCTCATGGGAGAGGCCTTCTAATTTAGGATTACCCTACTGAAGTGCCCTGGGTTCTAATAATGAACTTTGTCTTGCATAGGTTGATCTTCAAGCTCCTCTCATTACAGAAGCTGGTAAGCCCATTGGTGTTTTAGAGAATAGAAACGTATCGTCTGCAAACATAAGAGAAGGGATCCTCAACTTGGCCAGCCTGGGGCATCATTATCACACATTTCAAAATATCTATAAAGCCATTGATGTACAAAGAAAATAGTGTGGGAGCAAGGACATACACTTGCCTTACTCCCATGTTCACTGGGAATGATCCTGTTAATTCTCCAGTACTCTCACATTTCAATTGTGCGTAGTTATCAGTGTGTAACCTCACCATGATATCAAGCAAATAGGCCTGAACCTCAATCACAGGAAGGACCTTCCTCAAGTTCCTTCTTGGAACTAAATCAAAGGCTGAACGAAGGTCCACAAACACAAACTATAGTCTGGCTTTGACCAGAATAATGGTTTTCAGTATAAAAATTGGATTAAGAAAATCTGATCGATGGTACTAACTGACTCCCTAAATTCTGCCTGAATGGGGTAGGTATTGCATTGGAGGCCATCCATTCCTGTAACCTACCCAAGACTTCCTTGCTAAATAGCTTCTGCATGCTATCGATAAGACTTATCAGCCTATAGTTGAGGGAGGAAACCCGGGGCCCTTTTTATAGATTGGAATGATTTCAGCTCCTGCCCATGTTAGGGGAATTGGAGCCCCCTCTCACGATGACAGAGAATACTAAAGAAAAATAGGCACTCAAAACACCTGTTTCATTCAGAAATATATCACAAGGTATTTTGTCCTAGACTGTGGCTTTGTTTGGGGCTATAGCTCTAATAGCTTTTGACATTTCCGTGATCGATATCTCACAAAAGTCATTTCCTGACAACTGATCAGTAGGCTGCCGAAGACCAGCTGCACAACTTGCATCTTCCTCGCTATAGTCACCACATGCCATTACCCCTGACCCAGGTTCTGGAATACCTATACATGTTCCCAGTTTAGCCCCGCTATCAAAGTAGAGGTTAGTGAAGTGCTCCACCAAGTCACCAGCTGCAATATTAGTTTCAATTAGGTATAACCCATTCTGACTCCCAGTGGTCACTAGGGTCCAAAAGGTTCGATGGTCTTTGGATCTCCCTGCCTCAAGGAGGCTCACCCAAATTGTCCTTTCCCTGCTTTTTTAACATCCAGTCAAAGTTTTTTTTATAAACAATGCCTAGTATCTAGAATCTCGAACCTATTCCTCTCCTTCACTGCCATGACCAATTTAGAGATAGCCTCTCTATAGGTTAAATTATAGCATGAGCATGATGGCCTCCCTCCCTTGGCACGTCCAACTTCCTTAAAGAAATATCTGCCCCTTATGTTGGTGAACAGCTAGTTATTTCCTGTCACACCTACTCCCAGGGCCTACCTGATGTTATCAGCTTTTTCTATAGTGGTCAGTTCTTCTAAGCAATCAGCGACTAGACTATAGATTCCACTACTGGATTCCTGCAAATAGGACACCTTGTTCCACTTTGATCCTCCGCCTATTGCTCGTAACCTGCAATCTCCTATCACAGTCTGTGTCAGACACATTAACCTTGACTCCAAGCAATAAATTCAGGCCAAGGCATTGTTGTCACTGTCAGGACATTCAACGACTTCCATGTCGATTAAATTAGGCCAGAGTCTAACATCTACCATTATATAGTCAATCAGACGAGAGTGGTTAACCCTATTAAATGTATACGCACCCAATCTGTCAGACTTTGTTCTTCCATTGCATGCACACAACCCCTGGATTAATGTTAGGGCATTGAGCTGAACAGCAACTGTAGACCATTTCTTAATTAGTGCTAGCCTGACCTCAGGAATATTCCAAACAGCATATATTTAGTGACCAGCTATCAACACTAAGGGGCTCAAATTGCCAATTAAAATCACCAAACAATACTTTCCTCATATGAGTTAGAATGGCCGGCACAAGGACCGTAAGAATGTCCAATACTATTGCCTCCAACTTAGGACCAACAGACATTGAATAGATGTTATAAAAGTAATATGTCAAACCACCCTGCTGGGTAAGGGATACACACATGCAGTCATCAGAATACACCACCAGCTCCCACAAGAGACCTAAAATAGAAGTTTTCACCCATATCAATAGTCTTCCAGAAGGACTTCCCGACCCAGATGAAATTGAGGCCTTTGAAAAGTTTACAAATCCAGGCAGAGTTAGTGACGTCAAGATCCAGGTCTCTGATGCCATAATAATTTAGCACACCACTCAGGGTCGGACAACTTAGTGCCCAACTCTGACACATTCCAAGAGCTTAACTGGAATTATGGACCTTGAGAAGGCGCAGAGATTGGACCATCTACCCCAGGAACCGAGGAATTGTAAACTATATCAGAGAGTGCTGCTGTAACTAGCCTTAGGGGCTGTGCATTTTCCACACAAGGATGGGGGTATATGAAAGAGTAAGAAAAATAAGCCGATCCCTGCTCCTTTAACTTCTGCGAATCGGGAGACCATGACCACAAATTACTAATATGTGGTCAATCTATTCCATCTGATGCATCGAAGCAATTGCAGGTATGGATTTCATATCTATCTCCCACTCTGATCTGTAAATCATAGTTTCGATCAAGGGTGAAGTAATCTGATGTGGCTGTAATAAATGCTGATAGTTAAACCTAGAGAATCAAGTAAGCATTTTTTTTTTAAAGACAATGGCAGTGGTTTGATGCGATTGTTGGTTTTAGAATTATTTCCACCCCTATAGGTAAGTGCTTGGCGAGCTAAGAAAGGATAACTAAAGTTGATTATAATAATACAGTCTCCATCACAATCCACTCTACCAGGCCCCAGCCATACCACCCTACGAGTGAGTAAGATATTATAAGCATGTACAAAGGAGAAATCTCTTTATTTTACTAGCCAATCCAATCATTTGTTATATAACCTATCATAGGACTCATCCTGACCAGCTTGCAACTTTGGAACTCTGGTTAGTATTACAACATATGGACATCAAGTTGGCGGCACGTTAGCCCTGTGAGGCCTCAACCCACCTGTTGGACTGCCTGTAACACTCTCTCTTGGAATAGAATGTTCCCTATGTAGCGAATTATTCTTGCTGCGCTGTAGAACAATATGCGAAGGTGGTGTGGAACATGGTAGATGGGCAGGATTGGTGGGGTCGTTGGAATACTGGGAATTAGCTACTGGGGTCAACCCTTCTTACTGTAGAAAACGTACAACAGCCCCAGTAGTAGTAATATTTAGCTGTTCCCTTGTTGGGCCACTATCAGTGGCATTGTTGCCCCTGGGGTTGTTTGCATTCCCTCCAACTAGGGAAACACTTGCTCTCTTAAGGGAGGACAATTCTCTTTTAATGGATTCAAGACGGGCTAGCAAGGGGCCAATTTCAAACTTAAATAATTCATTAACTTTACTCATACAGTTCATTTCAAAAGTTTCAAGGGGAGCCAAGAGGGAACCATATTCTGCTCTGAATAGCTCTTCAATATTACTCATGCAATCTGCAGAGAATTTCTCTATCCACACTGGCTTAATCACAGAATCCTGGCAGGCACATCCCTCAAGAGGAGCTCTAACAGCATGCTTGTGCATTCCAGAAATGTTGGGTACATTTGTTAGGAAGAAGCCTAGCACGCTCAGCTCTTCCAGAATGCTTATTAGCTTTCTTACTGCATGCAGCACTAGGAGAAGGTGCCGTGATGGTTTAAGAGTCCTGGCACTCCTTAATATGTGGGGAATTGAACACCGCTGATAGTTGGGTGCAGAGTGAAAGCACTCGGATAGTTGCCTTTCTGTTAATTCTATTTCTGTATAAGGTACCCTCAATACCCTTTGAAGCATATGATTTATAGAGGTGGTCTTGGGTGGAAAGAAGGTAGTTGGGTATCTAAAGCGTTGCGCTTGCCCATCTTATCAGATGTCTAATCAGTAACCGATCAAGCCCTTAGTTTACAAAAACATCACAGAACGAAACCCACGTCAAAATAAGCTCAAACCTTTTACTTCTGCAACACCCACCCTCAGTTCCACAATAAAATCTACCACTCAAAAAGTCAATAGAAACAAAGTCGAAGGAAAAAACACCCTCAAGAGTCAAAGGGGCATATTACCAAGCAATAGCGATAATTATCGCTATTGCTTGGTTAGAGACAAAAATTTACAGCTGAGCTGCGGCGATTTTTATCGCAGATAAACCTTAGTATTACCAAGGTTTATCGCAAATGCGATAAAAAACGGCCGCAATGCATGAATATCGCTGAAAAGTCAGCGACATTCATGCATTACCAAGCTAATGCTCTTAGCCATGTTATCCACCTCCCATTGGATAACATGGCTAATAACTGCTCAGGGCAGGTGTTAGCTTTTGGAGATATTCACGCTTAGCCCGAATATCTCCAAAAGTTGGTAATAGGAGATAGAGATGTTAGCGACTGTTTCCAGTCGCTAACATCTTGGAACGCTCACTTTGCATGTCATTGGTGATAAATATCACTGACATGCAAAGTGGGGCCCAAGATAGTCGCTATTTCCTTCTAGCTGTCGCTAACTGGTGTTAGCGACAGCTAGGTAATAGGGAGATAATTTTATATCCGCTTTCTTGGCTTTTAAAGCCAAAAAAGCGGAGATAAACCCCCTTGATAATATGCCCCAGAGTTTGTAAACAATGGCTGGTCTTGGAAGGTCCCAAACATGCAAACTATTACAGCAAGAAGTCAAGCTTGTAAGGTTCTTTGCTTCCAACTCGTAACTGTGTGTTATTCTCCTCTAGTAACTATGCATGTTTTGAATGAGGGTCATGCTATGGATGCTCAACTAGATGCTCAGGGCAGAAGTTGGAAGTTCAGATGTTGGAATTGTTGTCTAGGCCTGAGGACAATTTTCATTTTATGAGATCCTAGGGCCAGATGTAAATATGTTTAGAATAGCAATTTCCCAATAGCATTTTTTTCTGAATCGCTATTTGGTAACTGCTATCCTTAATGTATAAACTTTTATTTTTCAACTATCAATGCCTAATGTGTTGCAAATCAACCTACCTCATGAATATTAATGAGGTAAGTCACAATTGTTTATACATTAGCAATGATCACCATCACATGGATGGTGGCCTGCTGAGTTCAGCAGACCACAATGCCTATGATTGCTATTAAATGAAGCATTTTTTTCTATTGCAATCAGTTTTCCATAAAGAAAAACAGGATGAGTTTTAAAAAAAAATAAACAGCTTAACTTTAATTTCTTAAGAGTAAGTGGTGATTCGTCAGGCTACTTTGCAAAGCAGACATGCACATTGTGAAAATAGTTCAGCCTGTATATCTCAACCTCCCCCCAAAAATTCTTTTTTTAAACTATAATAATGTATGTATGAATATAAAGTATCACAAGTTTAAATTGAAACTGTCGAAGATAAATGTTCTTGGTGGCAGCCCCATCTATCGTTTGATTTAATTCCAGACATATATTTAAAAGGGCACGAGGTTTTGACGTCCATGCAGTGTCTTTTTAATATGGATTTCTTAAATGCATCCACAGGACACCACACGTTTATGTTAAAAAAAAAAGCTACAAAGGTAGCACACAGCGATAGGAATAAGAACCATCCAGTCCGGCTTACCACACCATTTTAACATACGGACATTTATTGAGGTGACACCAGTTACTCACTTACCTGAGACAGAAAGATCAGGCGCTTGCAGTTACAGTGCGTTTTTGAAGGCAGGCGTGGGCATCGAGACATATTTAATATCCATTAACAGGAAGTCAAAGGTCAGAGAAATGCTAATCATCCAGCCAGGACACCCTCGAGCTGCAGTAGCGTGGCTGCACATTTTAATTGGGGTTCCCATTAGCCCGAGTCTCTTTGGCAATTTGTCACAGGGAAACGAAACAATTAAGTCTTATTGTGAAGCGCTAATTAATTATTTAGCATATGCTTAGTAAAAAAATTGACACACATTAACCTTTATAGGGCAAGGGAAGCGGAGAAATTGGAGTGCTTATGTAACTAGCTGCCCATTTCCAAGCGCCTGTGGTTAGCAGAAGGGGAAATAGGCCGCGCTTATTATCTGCCCGCCCTTGCTGAGCTCCGGGTCTCGTTTGTGGTGATTGAGCGCGCCATTAATTAACCCACCTCGTGCAGTGCCGAGTGATTGATCGATGTTTAGTTCCAGCAGCCAGGTACCAGCCACATCTGGGAGGAAAACTACATTTCACTTCGATTTTTTGGTAAATAAACGAGAACGTAAATTTTACTTCAAAGTCCTTGTTTATATATACAAGCTATTAAATCGCGCAATAACCACTCCACGCTGTAGGTTAGCGTAAAAGGCCATCCATTTTATTAGGACAGAGTTGACAACAATTGAAACCAAACATCAATAACATATACCAACCCCCAACTTAAATCTTTCATCCATCCGTCATTCACCCACTCCAGTTACTCTCTCCCAATTCACTTTGCAACCTCTTCCCTTCTTCCATTCGCTTCCTCAGTATCTTTCAACCTCCTCCAGCATCTCCAGCCATCACACTCTTGCATGCCACACCACCATCATGCACCTGCATCCCCCTACCCGGTGGGGTGAGTATGCCTGCCATTGACTCCCCCCCCCCCCCCCCAAGTACTGCTTGCCTCACACTCAACCCGTCCTAACTGGCATGCTTAAACCGGGTATATACCCGTTCCCACTCCTGAAACGTGTAGGGTGGGCTGGAGGTTAAAACTAACTCGACCCTTCCCTGATGGCGCTGAGGGCAGGAAGAGGCCGGAACTTCCTCCCCTGCCCTCTATAAGCCCTATCACAAACCCCACCCCTAAACCCACCCCTAACCCACTAACTACACCCATTGTCTCGCGCAAATACCCCAGGGAAGACTAGTCTGCCGACCACTCCACGCTGTATGTTAGCGTAAAAGGCCATTTTATTAGAACAGGGTTGACAACAACAATTTAGGTTTAAAGTATTTTATTCGGCATAACACGTTGGAACAAACACACATCTTCAAAAAGCAATACGACAGGGCAGAAATAACCCCCAAATCTTAGGTGCACCATCAGCAAAGATTATCATGACGGGTTATGCCCCCACAGAAATACATGATATGTTCTGTCACAGCATGAAATGACTTTCCCCGCACAACCCTTCCCCAAACCCCAACAACCTAACTCCCTTCCCCCAACCCCCCTTCCCCTCCATCCCCACCCCCCGTCCAGTGCACAGTCCCCAACCAAAAAGAAAATACATCAAGGCCACGTCCCTCCGGGAGAAGAAGTCCAGTAACAAATCACTGGGCAGGCTCTATCGGCCTTGGAAGCCGCAGAAGGCGGTGGTACCTAGGGCAGGTGAGTTCCCTAAATTCCGTGAGCAATAGGGAATGAAACGGTTGCCAGAGCTCCTTGAATTGTTCCACATCTCCCGCCACTGTAAGGGACATTCTCTCCATACCCAACACATGCCACAGCCTATGGAGCCAACCTGTGATGGAGGGTATCGTAGCAGTGTGCCAGTGTATTAAAATGTTTTGGACTGCAGAGCCTAGAGCTATCGCTATCTGTCTGCCCCTACGGGATCTAAGGTTGTACATCAGTCCGTTCGGAAGCCCCAACAAGGTATAAGCAGGGAAGCGTGGCAATTCAATGTTGAAGTGTGCGTCAATATCATCCAACACTTCCTTCCAGTAAGGCTCCAGTAACGGGCAGTCCCATAGAATGTGCGTTAGTGTCCCCCGGTGCCCGCACCCCGGCCAACATGTTTCCTCCTTGCTATGATCAATTTCGTGGACTCGCTCAGGTGTGTAGTACCAGTAGGTGGAGACCTTGGTCAGAGTATCAGTGAGCCCCATGTGATATGCTGAGTGCCTCACCCTATAAGATATGTGTTCCCATTCCTTAGGGCTCAGTGTCCTCCCCAGTTCTCTTTCCCAGCGCTCCCTCCCGGGATGATAACTGTGTGTCGCAGGTGGTTGCAGCAGCTTGTAGAGATCTGTAATCAGTTTGGCATCCGATGTGCGCGATAAGAGCCACTTTTCATAAGGAAGAAAAAGCCTGTCGGCCGACTCCCTCACTTGCGGCTGGAGGGCCCAGTGGCGAGCCTGCATATAGCAGTGTCGGTCGCTCTCCGGGAGTGAAAACTCCTGACGGAGTTGGGTGAAGGGTATAACCCCCTCAGGGCTATATAAATGGCACAGGGCTCGGCACCCCGCCTGCCTCCAGTGCGTGAACGCTCCTCTCTCCAGTCCCGGGGTAAAGTCTGGATTGTCCACCAGCGGTGTGAGCGGTGACAGGAACTTGGTGAGACCGCGTGGGAAGTTAGTAGCGTCCCACACCCGCAGGGGGACTCTCGTAACAAAGGAGGCGTAGAGGTTTCTGGGCCTTTGTGGACGACGCAAGAAAGGAATCTCCTGCAAAGGTCTCCCTGCCACCGCCTGATCTTGGAAGAGCCAATGTTTATCGGACTCCCACCTACTCCATTCCACAAGATAATGGAGCTGCGCAGCCTGGAAGTATTTGCGGAAATCGGGTATCCCCAGACCGCCCACTTCAGGAGCCAGCAGCGAGAGGGCTCTGCGCATTCTAGGCTTCTTACCCTGCCAGACAAAGCGTGAAACATCCGCTTGTAGTTGCGGTATCCACCCGACCGGCGGTTGGAGCGGCAAGGCCCGAAAAAGATAAAGTACTTGGGGCAAGGCCGTCATTTTGACAGCAGCTATCCTGCCCAGCCAAGAAAGAGTTCCGCGATTCCATTGCCCCAGTTCCTCCCTAATCTTTGCACCTAGGGTTTGATAGTTGGCCGACACCATGGCTGACAAAGTGGGAGCAATCTGAATCCCCAGGTAAGGTACTGCACCCGAAGACCAAAGCATGGGAAACCTGTGTTGCAAGTAGGCTCTAGTAGCCGGCTTGAGGGAGACGTCTAAAGCCACCGACTTCCCCATATTCATTTTAAACCCCGCTACCGTGCCGAAGGAGTCCAATTCCTCTATACACGCCGGGAGGGCCGTCCGGGGTCCGTCAATGGACAGGATGACATCGTCTGCATAGAGGCTGATAGCGTGCATGAAACCCCCCATCCGAATTCCGGTCACTGCAGGATTATCATGCACCCGTTGAGCGAACGGCTCCATATAAAGAGCAAAGAGTAAGGGCGAGAGCGGGCAGCCCTGCCTGGTGCCACTTTCAATGTCAAAGGTCGCAGAAGTAAACCTGTTAACCCGGACCGCTGCTGATGGTTGTTTGTAGCAGTTAAGAATCATGGATCGGAACTTGTCCCCTATCCCCGCTTTCACTAGAACCCGCTCCAGATAAGGCCAGTGGACTCGGTCAAAGGCCTTCTCGGCATCTACAGCCAGCATCATTCATTCTCCCGGAATCCGGGAAGCCTTCTCCAGAAGGTGGACAATCCGTTTTGTATTGTCCGCTGTCTGTCTCCCTGGGACAAAACCTGCTTGGTCAGGGTCGATGAGACCGGGCAAGTGAAGAGCTAGGCGCGCGGCTAAAATCCCTGTATACAACTTCAAATCAATATTTAAAAGAGAGATCGGTCGATAAGACCCACAGTGCTTCGGACCCTTACCAGGCTTAGGGATAACCGTAACAGAGGCCCGGAGAAGATCAGGTGTGATAGCTCCGGGATCAGCAAAGGAATTGAAGAGGTGCGTAAGCACGGGGGCTAAAGATGTGCAGAAAGTTTTAGAATAGAGGGCCGTGAATCCATCCGGCCCAGGCGCCTTGCCATGTTTAAGTCTGGCAATAGCAGAGACCACTTCCTCTATCCGGATGTCTCTATCCTAATATTCCGCCTGCAAAGGATCCAGTGACTGCAACGTAACCGAATCCAAGTAAGCAGCCATAGCCATCTTGTCCGGGGGCTCTCCCGTGTAGAGGTCCTTGTAAAAGTTGCGGAAAACGGCCGCGATCCGAGCGTCCTCCGTCTCTACGTTCCCTGCCTGATCGGAGATTTCCTTAACCAGTTGATTCTGACGCGTCACCCGGAGCCTGTGGGCCAGTAGTTTACCACAACGGTCTCCTCCGGTATAAAAAGTATGACGCAGCCGGAGTGCCGCATACTCCGCCCGGTCTAGATCCAGTGCTGCCAGGAGCTTCCTCGCTTCCTTGAGCTGCCTCCAGATCCTGGGAGCCCCAGTCCTACGATGTATCTGCTCAAGTTCTCTAACCCGACCCGTAAGTTCATCTCTCTTGGCCTGCCGTTCTTTGTTGTCCGCCGAGGAAATCGCCAAAAATTTCCCTCGAATCACCGCCTTTAGCGCCGCCCATTGCGTAGGCCGGCTAGTGTCAGCGTTGTCATTATGGGATTGATAGTCTCGGATCGCCTCCTCAATGCGGACCACCACCTCCTTCCTATGTAACAGCGTGTTTCACCTAGACGCCACGTCCTGGGCCGAGAAATGGCCGGTGGCAAACACAACGTAGCCTCAACTGGGGCATGTTCCGAAAGGGAAATCACACCTATCTCTGACCCCGAGGTCAGCGCCCGCACCGGGGAGGTAACCAAAAGGTGGTCCAACCTCGCATACGTCTTGTGCGCATGGGAGTAGTACGAGTAGTCCCTGTCCGCGGGGTGCATGTGTCGCCACAGATCCAAAAGGTCAACCTCCTCCAACTGAGCCCTACGGTCAGCGGAGTATTCCCCGACCTGCGGGGAGCGTTGCGCCGATCTATCCAGCGCAGAGTTAAAGACCATGTTGAAATCACCACCGAGTATGATATGTCGGTACTGGGAAGAAGTAATGTCCTCGATCGCGGTCTGCAGGAAACGATCCTGCCTCTCATTAGGACTATACAGGGACCCGATCGTGAACAGAAGGCCCCCTATCTTAAACCGGTATGTGAGTAGTCTGCCCTTTTGTTCGGCGAACTTGTGGAGGACCTCTCCCCTAAAGTGTCGGGCCACCAGTATCGCCACCCCAGCCGTTTTAGTAGTACAAGAGGAAAAGAACTGTGACGGGAACTTATGAGAACGGAGTCTGTGCGTGTCTTGTGACAGTAGGTGCGTCTCCTGGAGAAGACAAATATCTGCCTGGGTATTCTCCAGAAGTGAGAGCACAGCCCTTCTCTTGACTGGATTATTCAGTCCCCGGACACTCAGGGTCACAACCTTGCAAGTGTCAGGAGGCATGCGAAAGGGTGTAGCAGAAAGCAATGGGGCCCCTAGCAACAGGGCAACAAGGGCACAAATGCTGCCGTGTAGTAGAGGTGACCCAGAAATGAACAAAGCGCTATCATGTGTGGGGCAAAAAGGACCAATCAAAGCCAGAGGCCTAATCAAAGTCCAGAAAGCTATAGACCAAGACATGTACTGGTTTGCCCACCCTTTCCCTCCCCTACTCTCCAGCAAATCAAAAAGAAAGTCAAAGCTGTAATTGCAGCAGTCAATTCTGAACAAACCAAAAAGCACATACATTGCCTGAATAACAAGGAACCCCATTGTGCACTGGACGACCCTCCCCCTTCCCCACCAACACCTGGATCCCCCCCCTTGTCTGTCCCACCCCTTCCCAATCCCCCAAGAACTGCTTCCCCCCTACAACTGCCCAACTGACCCCAGTCCCCACCCGCAACTGGGACTGTCACAACAACCCCGACCCCACCCCCCCGGTCCCCCAACAACCCACCAAAAACCATTGTCCAAGTCCGGTCCGTAGCAGACAAGCCTGTGGAAAGTCAAAAAAAGTGGATGTCCAGCCACTACGCACTTCCCCACCCCCCCCCCCGACCCCCGAACCCCCAAACCTGCATTACAGTCATGGCGATGTCGATCTCCCCCCGGAGTTCATTCAGGCTGTCTATGCGACTTCACTTGTCGCCGTGACGGTGGCTACATCTCGCGTTGCATCGTCCAGGTCCGCAGCTGCAGCAGGCGAACCCGGTCTCGTTGAGGAGGCCGAGGACCGCCGGCCAGGGATCGTCTGCCAGCCATCCCTGGTGATACGGCGCTGGCGAGGTGTGAATGTTCCGTCGTCCGTAGCAGTAATACCCAGCACCCCACATGTATCCTGAAGGGAACGCAGCTGATGTAGAGTCCCATTCCACCGGAAAATAAGGCGGAAAGGGTGCCCCCAGGAGTATTGAGTGCCATGCTCCCGAAGAAAATCAGTCGCAATTTTAAAGGCCTTGCGTTTCTGCAGGGTGGATGCTGCGAGATCCTGGTAGAGTGCCACCCGGTGACCCCTAAATTCCAAGAACGATCTCTTCCGTGCCTCGTGAAGTATTCGTTCCTTCAGGGGATAATCCGGCAGGAAGGCCAAAATGTCAGGGGGGTACCGAGGCCCGGCGCTGTAAGCTCACTCTGTGCGCCCTATCGATCCGAATGGGGAGGTCGGCCGATTCACCCAGCACCTCTCTGAATAAGTCCCGTAGGTACGCAGCCACATCCTCCCCCTCTTCTCGGGAAGGAACTCCCCGGACTCGGATGTTGTTCCTCCGGGAATGGTTTTCAAGGTCTTCAGTATGTGACTGAAGATCAAGATGCTGGTCCCGGAGCCGTATAACCTCCTGCTGCAGCTGCGTGATCTCTTCGTCCCTGGCATGGCCAGCGCTTTCCACCGTTGCCACTCTCTCTCCTAGGCCATCCACCTCCCGTCGTATCTCCCGGACCTCACCTGCCACCTCCTGCTTGAGTGTTTGGAAGTCGTCCCGCAATGTGCCGAAGAGGGACTCAAGGAAGGATCTCGTGACCGGCGGCTCCCCTCCACTCGCTCCCTGGAAGCCACCCGAGAGATTTGGAGACGGCTGTCCCCTATCCTGTCTCGCGGCGTTCCTGCCTAACATGTCCGGCAGGGTGCGAGCCCCCTTCTTGGACCCTTTGTTGTTCGCCATTGAGTCTGCTAGGGCAACTTCCGGAATGTTCGGTGGGGCCTTGTCCAAGCCACAGGTCGACACTCAGGCCAGGCCGCTATTGCCCTGCACCCTGCCACCAACAACCTAGGGGCCGGTCCGTACTGCCAGCAGGCCTCCTCCGATGAGCAATGGAGCGGCCCGCGATCCGTTCAACCCGGGGACTGGCGTCCCACCGAGTCTCCAGGCCCGACCGGCCTAATCCTGTTCCCTCGACCACCACGGCCGACACCACAGGCACGATTCTCGGCTCTCTTGCTCCTCAGATGGCCCCCCTCGAACCGGTCCGGTATATCTTTCTCAGGCACGTCAGCAGGGGGGACCGCGCCAAATTTCAGCGTCTATGCAGGGCATATCACACCAAACGCCTCCTTTCCAGCCCCTCAAAGGCGGTGAGTCGGTGTCTTGTGAGGGGCCGACCCCGGGGGGATACCGGCAGCCGAGACCCGCCACAGCCAGCCGCTAAAACATCCATCACTGCACCTCCGGAGCTCCCGAAAGGTAGACCGCAGTCTCTGCGCCACGTGCGGGGTCTTCCTGGGCGGCAACACTAAGTCTCTCTACCCCCTTCTCGGCACTTGCGAAGCTGGGGATACAGTCCCGCACCCAGGGGGTCCCGCCGATGGGCTGTTGAGTGAGCGCCACTCCTCTGGACCTCTAGTGCCTCCGCAGTCCGGAGCATAGGCCAAAGCCACGGCCTCGCGTAGTGCCCGGCCCCGCAGCTCCCTCCTCCGACGCCCCGCTTCCGGGCGCCAAGCAGCGCAGCTCCTCGGGTTTCGCCACTGGGTGGGTTGCTGTGATGATGGTCGGGGTCAGGTGGGAAGAAACAGCGGCCCCTCTGCAGTTACCAAGGTAGACGGCCGCCAAAACCAAGCTCCGGCTCCACTTCCGTTCCGGGCCTAGGGCCCTCCTCGTTCCCGGCAAGAACTCCGGGACCGTGCAGCCTCCGATCTCGGCAGTTTCTGCCCTCACAGCCGCCACACCAATATCCGGCGCTTATATCTCGCCAAGTGCAGCGTCCCGGGGGGAGATCAGCGCTAGATTAGTAGGTTAAGGGCCCAGGGCCGGCGGAGCTCACAGCGAGTGCGACCACTCAGCCCGCCATCTTGGCCACGCCCCCGACAACAACAATTTAAACCAAACATCAATAACATATACCAAACCCCAACTAAAATCTTTCATCCATCTGTCCTTCACTCACTCCAGTTACTCTCTCCCAATTCACTCCGCAACCTCTTGCCTTCTTCCATTCCCTTTCTCAGTTATCTTTCACGCTCCTCCAGCATCTCCAGCCATCACACTCTTGCATGCCACACCACCATCATGCACCTGCATCCCCCTCCCTGAAGGGGTGAGTATGCTTGCCATAGACTCCCCACCTCCCAAAGTACTGCCAACCAGGGAGCCCCGGTAGGCCGGTTACCTGCCCCATCTTTCTTCAGTGCACCTTTCGCTCTCAAACCCGGCAGCACCAAATAGGCTCATTCCAAAGGTGACTAATGACATCCCTTATCTCCATCATGTTGTATGCATTACCCATGTGTGAAAGGTGCACTCCGTCATCTCGAAAAAGCAGTGGCTCCTCGAGCCGAAATCCCGCATGAGCAATCACTTTAATACATTTGTTCCCACAAAAAATTCTCATCGTGCGATCCAATTTGCACCTTACTTTCTCAACTGCCGTGGGCTTCAGTGCCCCTCGCCAAGTCCTTCACGGCACAAACTCATTCCAAACAATACAGGCCACTGATCCCATTGCATCAGATGTAGCAAAGACACGCCAGATTGTTTGATTAAATCGTTCTCCCTCAGGTGGATAACCAACATGTCCAGGCAGCCTCTCTCAGCCATCTTTTTCGTCATCCAGGGCATCAATGCTCCCCAGGGCATCCCGCTCTTACCCCACCATTGTTCCTCATGGTGGCTGCTTCGCAGGTCCAGGCTATGACCATACACCTGCCTGTCTGCATATTTCGATGCCCAGTGCACAAATGAGTGTCCGACAATCCAGGTAACCGTCTTGGCTCCTGGACCACTGATGCAACCTACGAAGAGAACAAAATTAATACCAGTGAACCAAAACCCCCACAACACCTCCCTCACCCCTTCAGCCAACCCCCCAACTAACACATGACTCATTGCACACATAGCCCTCGCAGCAGCGCCATCGTCCAATGTTCCTGATCTTGTCCCAGAACTAACCCAAGCATGCTGCCGCCGTCACTGTGCCAATACGAAAGGAATGCATCCCATACCTGGCAGGGTCCCTGCCCAAATGCCTCAGAGCCATTTGCAACACCCCCAGTAACTGAAAAGCCGTCACCTGCTTCTTGGAAGCATGACAAAAAATTTCCCCAGTCACCTGCTGTGTTCTGCGACAAAAGTCACCCCAATCTCGCATTGGGCATGCCTCTACACATTCGCTCTCACCCAGCCACACCCACTTACCCCTCTCTACATGGTCTAAGTTAGAACAACCCAACCAAATCCCCAGACGCGTACCATCCAAACGCACATACTCATACGCCCTACCAGCCTTGCCCCTTGCCCCCACCAATTCGGAAACTCGGAAAGTCCCGAAGAACATCCGTCACCTTCTGCTCAGGTAATCGGGCCATCCAATTAACTGAATCCAATTCAATGCCTAGAAATGTCAGAGAGCAGCTGGGCCCAGCTATTTTCTCCGGGGCTAATGGAACTCCAAACTCTCATGCTGGTACTTGAAACTGCCCAAGCGCCCTCCTGCATTCACCAGACCGGGCCCTCCCAACAAACAGGAAGTCGTCTAAGTAGTGCAACAGTTCACGATGACCGCTTCTACACGTAAATGCCCACTGCAGAAAGGAGCTGAAAGTTTCAAGCAAAGCACAGGAAATCCCGCACCCATGGGCAAGACCTTGTCAACTAAGATGGACTCTTCGAACTGCATCCCCAGCAGGGAGAAATCAGCAGGGTGAATGGGAAGGAGACGAAAGGCTGACTTTATGTCACGCTTTGCCAACTCTGTCCCCTGCCCACACACCCTCACCAAACTGATCGCATCGTCAACCGAAGCATACTAAACCCTAAAATCCTCCGCTGCAATGAAATTATTGACAGATCTCCCTTCTGGCCAAGACAAATGATGAATCAGACAGAATTCTCCCAGCTCCTTCTTAGGCACCACTCCCAGTGGTGATATAAGGAGATCTGCAACTGGCCAATGGTCAAATGGGCCTTTAATCCTGCCTTCCAAAACCTCCTTCTGCAATTTAGCAGTGACCACCCGTGGCAATTCCTTTGCTAATTTCAGATTCTCCGCCCATCTCTGCTTCCAGGGGCCCTGGTATCCCATCCGAAAATCATCTGTGAAACCCCAATAAATCCTCAATGCCGCCTCTCTATCGGGGTACATAGAGAGCCACGGACCCATGGCCTCAATTTTGACTGGTGTAGGAGCCCTTTGGCCCAGCTTGTCCCCGCACTTTAGTGGCCTGCCACTGTTCAGATGGGGTAGCCAACGAGAAACATTGTGTGAGAGGGTGGCGTCCTTCACACTTGGAGCACTCGTGCTTGAATTTTCAGGGATGTCCAGTGCAGAAACCCTTGTTGAACTTCCAACAGGCACCTGAGCTACCCCCGCAGGCTTGGGCGACTGTCCCGTTGCCCCAGCATAGTTCCTCTGACCCCCAGTCCAGGTGTAGGAGCTCTGTCTTCCAACCCCAGTTTGGGCTGGGCGTGCCTGAAAAGGGTGGTACATGACCTGAAGGCCACTGGCCGTTTGTGTACATGCCGAGGACTGCGTGGAAGACATCCACTGCACCCAGAGCTCCTGATCTACCTCACCCCATGGCTTGTTGGGGTTGACGCTAATCCTAGCCCTGTACTCCTCGTCATAACTGAGCCATGCGAAACCACCGAAATGCATCTGTGCTTTCCGGATAATGTCCATATACTTAAGCAGGGCTATAGCCCGGTCCAGATGTTTCTCGCAGTAAATACTCGTGTCCATCAGAAAAGCAGGCATCCAATTCTCCATATTAATCGGCACCCTTGACCACCTAGTCATCTCCCACTCTTCTTTATTGGAACCCTCTTTGGCTTGTATCTCCCTATGTAACAACTTGAACACTCATGCTTCCAAATCCGAGACCTAGTCTAGTCTTTTCAGACAAATGCGATCCCAGTGTCATTTCCAAACCCATACAAGGTAACTTTTTCTTATGTTTGTCATCCCCCTTAACGTCCTTGCAATCCTGCCCGTCTGTCTTGTCCGTCTGAACAGCGCCCCGACCAGTTGCTTCCCCCGTGGGTACCTCCACCATCTTGGCACCCCCCCTCCGGTCCCGCACAGACCCCTCCATAATACCCACCGACCGGCAGGCTTTCTTGCGCCCCGAGTGGCCCTCATTCCAAGCTGTCCACCATGCACCCTCACCTGACAGGTTCGTATGGCGCCTCTCGTTGCTTCCTTCTGGCATCAGCTGTCTTCTGTCTCGCCTTCCTGCTCCCACTGGTGGCGGCCTGTGGCGCCTGCAAAACACCAAGCCATCCTGTTGCCACCTTGGTCCTCCCCCGATCCACACTGTCCTGCACTTCACTCTCTTCCAGCTCATCACTGTCATCATCATAGTCCAATTGCTCCTCAAGCTCATCCTCAACAGGCGCCCCAGCACTTCCCGCACCGCTCTCTTCACACCTTTCCCTGTCACACCAGACACTTCACCACAATCCGTCGCCGCTGATACCCGCTCCCTCGATGGAGGGCAGGCTGCCGCAGACCCCCCTGCTGCTTCCACCCGGCATCTAAAGGCTGTCCTGCGCCCAGCCCGCCCACCCATGCCTCTACCAGCCTCCACCGCTGGCTTGCGCCCCCAGACTGACTAAGCCTGAGGGGGCCCCAGCGCCATCAGGTCTTGAAGCCGATGCAGCCGTCCCTACCCCTGACTGCGGGGGGCTAGCTTCATCCACCCAAACCCACTTGCCATGGGGCCCAGAACCCCCTTGGTCTGGCCCTGGCCCTGTTCTCACCTCCACACCCCATGCCGGGAGCCCACCCCCCCTGGACCCCCACCAGGGAACCGTGCCTCTGAGCGCACACAACTCCTGCCACTTAAGTTCAGTCTCCTGAATGATGCAGCTCTGGTCCCAGATCCTTTCTTCTAGGGACATGCCCACCCACCTGTCCCCGGGGGCCCCAGGAGTTAGATCATTGGACTTCCTCCCCCGGGCCCAGGAAGGGCTGAGGGCCCTGATACCTGTTGACTCCAAAGGGCATGGCACTGGGACTGCCTTCCGGGGCCCCTGCCCCCCACCCCTGAGGGAACCGGCCCCCTACCCGCCCCAGCAGAGAGATCCACAGGTATCCCATACCAGTCCCCCTCCTCCCCCCACCGACTAACTTTCAGACAGGAGCAGCTTAAAGTCATCCTGAACCGGTTCTCCCCAGCCACCTTCCTCCTCCTACCCCTCCTCACTCTCTGTTCCTAGGTCCCAAAGTGTGTCTCCCAATGCATGGCCTCCGAATGTCCCTGCCTTGGCCGCGCTGAGAGCGCTCGCAGAGGCCTCTTCCTCCGGTCCTTGCCGAGGCACTACTGCACTCGCTCCCAATGCAACCGTCCCTGCCATTAAGACAGGGGCGGGCTCCTCCACTATAGCGCGCGGGGGAGGCTCTTACTCCGTCCCCCTTGCTTCGCTGGCTCCGTCAACTGCAGGCCCTGGCCCCGCTCAGACGTACCTTTCTTGGGTGGTGGTGGCTCCTCCTGACATGCCACCACTGCCGTGGCAACACCTGCAGAGGCGGACCGAGGCGTGCGGGTCATCCTGACCCACGCCTGGTCCAAAACTCCGGGCCGCAGGAGAACCAATCTCCCGGCCCTCCAGCTGCAGGGCCGCCCGCACTGCCGCCGCATCAGACTCCGCCATCACTGGTAGGCTTGCACCGGCTTCCAGGCACCGTGGAATCACTACAAGGTGGATACGGGGGTGGGGGGGATGTGGCGGTGTGATTGCCTCACAAGGGTGCTGCATGGCAACCGCTAAGTGCAACTAGGTCCCCGGCTGCACCAACAACTAAACAATGGCCACAATTGACCGATCAGGTCTACTAGCAGCAAAAACCCTGCACTGTCCTGACTAAACTCCTCAAAACTTTCCCTGATGGTGCTGAGGGCAGGAAGAGGCCAGAACTTCCTCCCCTACCTTCTATAAGCCCCATCACTAACCACACCCCTAAACCCATCACCTGACCCCCTAACACCCTAGCTACACCCTTTCCTAATGGTCTTACGTGACTACCCAAGGGAAAGACTGGTCTGCTGACCTTGCTTCCCCCGGGGGTCGCAATGTACATCGTTGGTGATGTTTACTAAAACATCACAATGTCAAATTGTCCGTTTTTGGGAAATCAATAGCCCACCTTACTGGACAAAAGATTCCTGTACACACCTTCAGAGACGAAGGATGTCAGAGTGGAAAGTGACAGGTTTGTAAGGCAGCTCTATGAGGATCAAAAAATGCACTAAGATTAACGATGGGCGTAGTTTGCATAGCACCTCTATGCCTATAGCATCTACACAAACTGCGTAGTGCGCTGTTCGGGATGATTGCTCAGTGCCAGATTGTTGTCCACACTGTGCAATTATTGAAAACGGCAACTTGCACAGTGCGAGCTGTCGTTTTCTGCCGCTCGAGTAGATTTTTACTTGAGCTGCAGCTTTCTCAACGCGAACTGGTAGTTTCTCATCGCGATCAGTCGCGAGCATACCCGACCACTCGCAATGAGAAACCTGACCTCCCTGCATTGAGAATCTCGCCGGGAGGTTTATATTCCACACTCGCGATCGCCAACTTGATGTTGTTGATCGCGAACCAGGAAAAAGTCTTGCCGGGATGTCATTTTGCTCGCTCGCGGTTCGCCAACTTGAAGTTGAGGACAGCGAGCATGCAAAAAATGCCAACTACACTACGCTACAGATATGTTCGCTAGCAGTGTCCTTGTGTGGATTTTGTGCTGACATTCGTGAGGGGCTCACCGGGACTGCGAGGACCAGCAGCCCGGATCCAGCCACAGCTGTGGCCTCTTCCCGGCCGGACACGCCCCCCTGCCTCCTGCTCTTCACTGCTCGCGGCGCCCGCTTCGCGGGAGCCGCTCGCTAGCAGTGTCCTTGTGTGGAATTTGTGCTGACATTCGTGAGGGGCTCACCGGGACTGCGAGGACCAGCAGCCCGGATCCAGCCACAGCTGCGGCCTCTTCCCGGCCGGACACGCCCCCCTGCCTCCTGCTCTTCACTGCTCGCTGCCGCTGCTTTGCGGGAGCCGCTCGCTAGCAGTGTCCTTGTGTGGATTTTGTAATGACATTCGTGAGGGGCTCCCCGGACAGCGAGGACCAGCAGCCCGGATCCAGCCACAGCTGCGGCCTCTTCCCGGCCGGACATGCCCCCCTGCCTTTCCTTACTTAGCAGTTGATAGCTACCGCATCGCGGGACGCGCGGGCGCCTCGCCGGGCGACGCCCGGGCCAAGGGCGGGCCGTTTTAGCCCGTTCGAGCCCAGGCGAGACCGGACCGGACCACCCCTCTTGACCTACAGCTAGCCCACCCGGAGGGCAATCAATCCATATTGTAACACACCTGGCTGGGATTTCAACTAAGAACAAGGGATACGACATCAAGGGAGACGAGAAGTAAAGCCATGGCATCAACATCCATGGTTGCAGGTACTCTGGACAGAGGAAAGCAGCTTAAGGGAGGAAAAAGGGCTAAATTAGATCTTCCGCGTAATAACCCGGAGAAGACCCCCCATATAGTGGACTCTCCTACCCCTTTAAATGTTAATGTAAATTCTAGTCCAACCCAGCCCGCACAAACACGGGTGACGACGCTGCCTGTTTCTTTCTTTTTTGGTGAGGGGTCCTCTGGTGGGGGAGAACAGTCTAGCCATGCTTTCATTAATGTTCTGAAGAATCTCTTAGACCGCCTGATGGCCAGACTTGACCGCATTTATACTAGGCTACAAGTAATAGAAACGGTCACTGGGGGTATCGAGGATCACTTGAGAACTATGGGCAGCAACCAAAGAGTGTCTACGAATGTGGACGTTCCCCCTCTACCTAATCCTTCTGGTCTGATAGCTGCCAAGAAAACCATTCCCCCTACTTTAACTAGCACAACTTTACCCAACCCAACAATCCCCATTTCAGTACCCTCCCCTAGGCAACCACCCCCCTTGCCCTTAGCACAGAAGTCTAACCTGGCAGTTACAAAGAACTTAATTAGGCCAGCGAAGATCCCCACTGAGATTGGTGACCGTTCTTCCCAGGATCCAAATAATTCATGCCGGAAAGAAGTTGTTAATCTACCTCCAGACGCGGCATCTCACGTGGTAATCTTAAGCGGTGTGCCTGAGCTCACCAACTCTGCACCAGAAACTTTTGATTCCTTAAAAAATAAAGTTATCAGTTGGTTGAACATCCATAGGCCCCTTCCACCCCACATGAGAAGTGAGTTGCTGATGGTAAGGAGGGTTGCTTGGGTGGGAAACACTATGAAGAAAATTAAGGGTGACTGCATCCTGGTGAACTTTAGGGATCCGCAGATCGTATCTCATATCTGCAATTAGTTGGGTAGTTCGAAACACAACTATTCAACCATTGCCACTGTCCTTCTTTTACCCACCACCAAACATCCGATGGCATCCAGGGACTAAGGAAGGATGGACAAGGGTGGGACCAAGCTTTCAAGGCAGAAGGTATAGGCCCATCCGATATGATGCACCTACACCAGGTGACTACTCATATACCAATAGATACAGCTGTTTTGATCAGGTAGACTGACTCCAGCTGGAGGTATGCACAGGGGGAAAAGCAGGGGGCGCCCCTTATAGTACAGTCAGGGACAGTGGCAGCTATCCCTGATAGTGGTTATCTCTCTCGAGAATACTCACTTCCTGATCTTGTGAGCACTATCAATAAAGAATCCTCCATGCAACCTCCCGGCAGTTCTTCCGGCCTGTGTGTATTAAAAATCCTTTCCTGTAATGTAGCTGGCCTATGTAACAAACTGGCCTGACCTGACTGGGGCAATACATGTAATGGGGTGACCCTGTAACCCTCAGAACCTGGGTGGGTAATAAATAAAGTAATAATGGTTCTGTCGGACAGAAATACACACTGTTTTAGTATTTCAATGTTTCCTTTCTTCAGTCTCGTACCTAACCAGGATATCAAGACAGGTGTACTAATACATTCACAAACAAAACTCACTGACCATAAAGAAAAATGAAAGCAAATTTTACTCAAATACTTTCACATGTGAACACAAAATACTTCAATCACTGTCCCTAACGAACATTTAAAACAAAAACTTTGTGCTGGAGTAGTACTAAAAACAACAAGTAAAATGTGTTACTTCATATACTTTTGGGTTAAACAACTATACATATACAATCATCCTGTAGACACATCAATTGGATCTTGGATCCTACAGGATTTTGAATAGTTTGTTCACGCCAAAGGAGAGGATTGCGTCGACGTTTCGACCCTAGGGGGGGGCGATGCGGTGTTTTCACGCATCAGGTGCGGGTCTTCATCAGGACTGTATATATATATGGGACAGCCTCTTGCAGACCTAGCTCCGCATGGAGTCCTGGTCTCTTCCTCTTGAATCGTATTGTCGGTCCGTGTTAATCAGGCCGGCTAAATGTTCATTACACCTCTGTATTGATATAGTCTATACAGATGGTTGTAAACTTGCTCCTTTGTATTTCTAACACGCGCGGGTCGCCTCCTTCACTTTCCGTTCGTGCTGACCTGACTGGGGATCATTTGTTGATCTGAATGATATTTGTCTCTTCCAGGAAACATGAGCGCGGGAGGAGCAAAGTCGCCTAGGATTTGCTTCATTCACAGTCCCTGCAAGGTGGGGGGGAAAAGGTAGACCCTCGGGGGGTCTAACAATTTGGGTTGCAACCCATCTGGGTTGCACTGCTAGAATCATGGATACAGCATCTGAGGATGTTCAGTGTGTGATTCTAGATTGGCAGAATGGCTCTAGACTGGCACTGGTAAATATTTACTCTAGACCTGTGAGATCCACAACCGAGTCTAAGGCTATTGAAGAGCTATCCTACTTCTTAATTAACATTCCAGAGGGAGCTATGTTTGTGGTGGGAGGAGATTTTAACTCCCACTTTGAACCATTGGAGGGTCTACTGGATGGCGTAAACCAGGAGGAGGATGATCTCTGGAAAATCCCACAGGTGGCAGGCCCCACGGCAAGGTCATGGGCTCCTTTGGCCATTCAAATTACATCTTTGACGTTGGCCTATTCTATCAGGGCATGTAATGGCCGTACAAAGTCTGACAACCCGCCTATGACCACTTTTAACAAGCCAGGGAGGGAGGCACGTCTTGATTACATTTTTGTTGAGTGCAGTGCATGGAATAGAGTATTAGACTTTAGGGTTGTACCCAGGGGAGAGAGCGACCATAACCCCTTGTTTCTGGACTTCTCTGTGCCTGGTATCCACAAGGGCAGTCCAGCACCAGAGTCTGATACATCTAATGGGGCTATTCTGTCTAGTAATAGACGAAGGGTAAGATGGGACAAGCTGGTCAACAACCCAGATGGAGTAGGTGAACTATATGACCGGGTCATCTCTGTATTAGTTGACGTAGTTGCTCTTATCGATCAGCACCCTACGCATGACTTCTCCGAAAGGCTGGGAGCACTTAATAAGGTATTATTTGATAGTCTCTCAGATATCCTAAATCCCACAGGTCCAAGTAGGAGAAGGGTTGGAAGGAAGCCTACCTGGTATAACAGGGCATGTAGATTGGCAGAAAGCGAACTCCTTGGTGCATTGAAACAGAATAGCAACAGGGAACTTATAAAGCGCAGGAGGCAAGCATACCGGCCATGCTAAAATCGAGTGGGGGAATGAAAATTGGGCAAAGTTAACATCAGCCCTAGCGGTTAAAGATCCATGGAAGTTCTGTCAGATTGTGAGCACTGGTTCGGTTGAACCAGAGTTGGCAGTACAGCCGAACCTTGCTGCAGAGGTATGGGAAGAACACTTTAGCACCCTGTTTAAGGGGGACAATCCCCGCATGGACCTCCACTCGGGCGATATAGTGAGCTCCCCTGTGGATGCTTCATCTGAGATTAGGTTCACTCTAGGAGAGGTCCGGGACGCTATATCCAAGCTCCCTGTGAGTAAATCACCAGGGTTGGATAAGGTACCGGGCAATCTTAATAAACACGAACCAGGGATTTGGCCTCCCTATTTGCTAATGATTTTAAATGCAATCCTTGGAGTTATGGCGGTCCCAAGTACTTGGCTGGGAGCAGAGTTAGTCCCTATCTTTAAAAAGGGGTCCCCTCTGCTCCCATCCAACTACAGGCCAATCAGCCTAATAGATGTATCCAAGAAACTCTTTGCAAGGCTGATTTTGGACCGCCTCTTGGACTGGATGGAAGATTCTGAAATTTTAAGCCAGTATCAAGCGGGTTTCAGAAAGAACGTATCCACCATTGACCAGATTTTCAGATTATCTATGCCTTACTGGAAAACGGTCACGGTGGAGGGCGGTTCATTATACACCGTTTTCATGGACCTCCGTGTGGCCTTCGACCTGGTCCCACGCAGGAAACTTTGGAGCGTTCTAGGGGACTTAGGCATCCCAGTCCCCCTTCTGGACATCATAATACGACTCCATACTCAGAATTTCGCAAGGGTCAGGTGTGGGAGAGAAGGCAACTTGTCATCAAGCTTCTCCGTTGGCAAGGGGGTAAGGCGGGGTTGCATCTTTGCGACAACCCTGTTTTGCCTCTATGTTAACGGAGTAATCCCCCATCTGAATGCGGTCCCCAATAGAGATGCCCCAAGGCTCGCTGGGTCGGGAATCTCTGCGATCATGTTCACAGATAATACCCTGCTACTCGCTAAGACTCCAATGGGTATACAGCGTGTCTTGGATGGCTTTGTCACCTTTTGTCATGATCAGGGGCTCAAAATAAATACATCTAAAACTAAATTCATGATTTTTAATCTCCCGAAAACAACACGCCCAAACCCTGCTATAGGTGGTGTTCGGTTGGAGAGGGTGCAGACCTTTGAGTATCTGGGTCTGACTCTTAATGATAGTATGACTTGGGGTCAACATCAGATCAAATCCCAATTAAAGCTCTCTCAAAAGGCGGGAGGATTCTTAAATTACTGAATAAATCTACGACAAAACCGCCCCACCTCTTGAAATCTACAAAATGCAGGCACACTGGGCAGTAATTTATGGAGGTGAATTGTGGGGCCACAAATGTGCCCCTGCAATTACCACCACGGAAAACAAGTTTATCAGGCAGTTGGTATCCCTGCCTGTCAGTACACCCTTGCTTCCCCTGAGGTTAGATCTGGGCTTGAGATCATTAAAAGAGGAACTGGGCCTTAAGCCCCTAACATTCTGGAGGCGACTGTGGGTCACCCCGGAACTCTCCAGTTACAGGCAAGAACTTCTGGAGCTGTTAAGTCTCCCAAATGTATGGAAACTTCCCTAGTTAAAATATATAAGGCAGGAATTTGAGAGGCTAGGTTGTCCTTTATTGTGGATCAACCCGTAAAGAGCTTGCAGAAGTATAACCCGTAAAGATCTGGTTAATATGTATTATGATCAGAATCTGTCTGCTTGTTTATCAAATGCCCAAACGGGGACACTGTCGAGAACATTCATAGTAATGACAGATCACTATAAAATGGAGACTGTGCTTGATGACATTAGCCCTACCTCTCTTAGGAAGTTGTATCTCCAATGGAGACACAGCTCTTTGCCAATTAGAGCCCTCACTAGCCGTTGTTGCCCACCTACTCCTAAAAATTGCCCAGCTTGCACCGCGGAGCTAGAAAATGAAATCCATGTAATGTTCTTCTGTCCTTCCTATAAGACATCTAGAAAGAAGTGGATTCTTCCAATTTGCAGAAACTTGGGGATTAGGCAGTGTTTTCACTCCTATCGAATATTAAAAAATGATATATCTCGAGTAATTGTTTTTGCTGTAACCATGTGGCATATCAGAAGACAGTATGTGGCAAAATGAGATCTAGTGTATTTTTGTATAGCTTCATGCTGTCTGTAGGTTTTTAGTGACGAGTGGGACCTTGATTCGACCTTCTTCTTAATTGTTGTAAATGCTTTTATGATGAATTAGTTTTATGGCAAGATGTACCTTTGGTTTTATCGTAAAATTGTAATGATTTGTGCTGAAATTTTATTGTGACTCTTTTATGACATTTTGTGTCGAAATAAAGAAGATAAAGAAAAAGAAAAAAGTTCAAACAACAGCTTCATCAATACAAATTACCTCCATTCAGTAAAAGTTGCATATCATGCTCATTAAGACTTCTCAAGATTCATACATTTTCAAGGGTTGTATGATGTTACAACGCATTCCGTTGCAACGCATGCCTTTAACACGCATGAATATAACGCTGGTCCCCTGGCGAAGCCGTGTTGAGTGCTCGCCAGGTGAGACCTCATTGGAGACTCACACAAGTTTTGTGATATTAGTTTATTTTGCCTGTCCTGCTGTGTTTTAACTACTGCACAATCCGTTTTTAATTGATCCTTTAAATCGCCGACTTTGCACTGGGAATTGGAGGAGGAAGGGATCAAACCGTCGACTTGGTGGGGCATTTAGCTAGCGGTTAGCGGTTTAGCTGGGCTATTTAGCCCGCATGCTGATGCAGACGCGCAGCGCTGGTCCCCTGGCGAAGCCGTGTTGAGTGCTAAGTATGAGTTAGTATCTATATGAATAAATAAAGTGGTGTTTGTAAGAGTGTGTAGCTGAGTAAATGTAAGTATAATGAATTATTTGCATAAGTGAGTAGGTTAACTATATAAATCAATAAAATGTGTGCTAGTGGGTAATGTCAATATAAGTCTATAAGTATATTTAATAGTGTTATATTGATCTTTGTCAGCATGTATGAGTAAATGTATACGTAAGTGTTTAGATGTGTGTGTAGATCTACAAAGCAGTGAGTGGGTTTTAAAAAGTTATGTTGATGTGTCATTCTTTTAAAAATGGTACTCTATATTTGTTAGTGAGTGATGAAAAGTTATACTAGTGTATGATCAGGTGTAGCAGATTGTCACGTGGATGAAGTCATCAGTGATGTCATCAGTGATGTCATCAGTGATGTCACTGACCATGTCATGCATGATGTAATATGTGATATCATCAGCAGTGGATTGAGGGCGCGCAAGTTACAGTTAGTACAACTAACTATAACAGAGGAATTTCAATGGTTTTGTATGAGTGAAAAGTCCAGCTAACTATAACACCCCTAAAACCTATGTTTTTTTCAGTGAATTTCTAAGGTTTTTTAAATGCTACTTCCCAACTATAACATATTTGAAGCCTATGGTTTTTCAGTGAATTTCAAAGGTTTTCTAAATGCTAATTTCTTATTATAATGTTCTGTTTTTTTCTATCTTTTTTAATTATCATCCCATTCTCAACCTAGTAAAAACTGCAAATATCACCACTCTTCAGTTGATTCCTTCCGCCAACAAAATCGCCACAAACAGAATCAAATCTAACGTTAATGATATACAAACTAGGCGTTCCAAACCACAAAAACACCACTTCCCCATATTTTCAACAACCAGCCAAATCTGCAATGCTACCTAAAAAAACAGGCGATAGTTCCACTTACCACTAACAAATTAACATCAACATTTAACTGGTGTAAGGAGAATGACTATGTAGTACATGAATTACATCCAACTCAATTTAAAGACGAATATGTGATAGAGGTACTAATTATGCACCTCCGACACCCAACAAAATCACAACACCCAGCGCCACCACCACTACAACCACCCCTCCTGACCCCTCACCCCCACCTACCTCAAAAGGCAGCACAAAACAGGACAACGAACCTTCCCAAAGTAATACATCCCCTCAACAGCACACTAGCTGAATGTTCAGAGAAGTGGCAACCACCTATGTATAAGGGAGGAAACTCGCACATGAACAATAATTTATACAATCCCAAGACTACCGGTTATATGCTATACACAACTTACTATATAAACCAAAAATGTTTCCGCGTGTAGATGTACTATTGATACGTGTAGTGTACTGCACAGTGGACGCAACCATATTATCTCAGACTTTTGTGTGACATTTTAAGCTCCGAGTAAATTTTCCCTATTCATGCCCTTATACAGGTACAATTCACATTGCCCTTATATAGGCATACAAATCAAGCCCTTATTTAGGCATAGCCCATGCTACCCAAATACAGGTATAGCTACTTCCACCCGTACCAAACGTCACAACGATTTCTTGGAAAAACAGCTTAAGCTGTTAGGGAACTTCCCCTTGCTTGAATATTGAATCGTCCAAGAACTCAGTTACTTTACAAAGAACAATTATTCCCTATGGGTTGTTTCCTGACGTTCATATGCCCGACTTTACATCAAACTATGGCATTCCTAAACACCTTCAAGGTATATATACCTTCACTTGCTCCTGCAAGATACGGTGGTTCGGAGCAGTTCGAAGACGTACTTGCCGGATGCAGCTCGCTACAGCAAGCGCCGAAGGAAGTAGACTCTCCAGCTGACACACTGATCAAGAAGCTGCCTTTCTCCTGCCAAGAATCCAGCTCCATGTTTCTGGCTCCCCTTGCGAGGTGTTGGGAAATCGAGTCCCGAGACAGAGATACCAGACCTCCTTCATTCTAACAAGGTATGGAGCTGATAAGAACCTAGAGAAACCTTTGGTAGATTCTTGGCAAAAACAAAACCTATGCTAAACAATACTTACTTCTTCCCTCGTACTAGACTTAGGTTAGGTACATTGGGGTAGGCGTATTTTAGAAACACCAGTTGAGTATTTTAGTCTATGTTATTTAAGTATGTATTTTTATATGGCTTAGAAACCATACAATGCTCTTACAGTATTATTTCATATTACTGTTTACGCTGTACGCATTATACTTTGCAGTCTGCATAACGATTGTAGCAGTTCACCTATCTTGCATGAGAAAGAAGACTGTTCAATAAACCTTTTATTGAAAATGCCCGTCTTTCTATTTCTCTGCAACTCTGTAAAAACGAAGCATGCACGATTGACTGAGTGAAATACTTATCTATTGTTTCCACGGCTCTGAGAGATATATTCTTATTCTTGGGAAACAAAGTTGTCATGTGTATGGGATTGTCAGAAACTAATCCCTTCTTGTGTATTCGAAAAAGTTTCTAGTGACCTCTGAGTTAGCAAGCACACACACAATTAAGTTTAGTATATTCGATAGAGACCTAGTTGACCTCAGTCCTACGTCTAATCTATAGGATATATTATACCAATGCGCAGAGCCTATTTGGAATATAGGAACTACACTACATGGCGCCCAACGTTTGGTAAGGCACTGATTTAACGCTAGATACTAAAGTAACTCAGTTGTGCTTTTCTCAGAGACCCCTTTTTCCGTAATACTCCAATTGACGTCTGGAGTGGCTAAAGGGATAATATCCGCCATAGCTGAGTAGAACGAAAATCCTATGGATTAGTTTTTGTTTTTTTCAACGTTGATGGATTCAGTGTTCCAAAATACTGTACACCTTATCATTGTTTCCTTGAAACTTGCTTTGCAAACTTTCAGTCAACAAAATGTGCGACATTGAGAACGGTGGAGCTACAGGCGGCAATGCCGTAAAAGTTTTAAACTTTACAGGTTTCCAAGAGACGGACAATGATGCTATAAGCATTCCAGAATCTTTAAGAAAATCCATAACTATGAAACTTATAAGAAATGGCCTATCAGCAAAAGGTGATAGGGTATTTTTGTGATAGAGGCACATGAATATCATCAGACAGAGGTATTCTATTCATGGATAGTCTTCCCTGAAGCAAATCCAGGAACAAAAGTGTTCCACTTCTACAAAGAAGATGAAAAACCAGAGGAATATATTCCTTTCAAGGACATTGAAATTCCACTAACATACCAAGAGCATGCACTCTGGTTTAAAGGCGCCCTAAAACATATACATCACATTACCAGGCTCGGTCCACTAGATAGACCAGGAGCAACATGGCCGGTATTAGCCAGCTATACACTACATCCTGCCATTAATGAAATGTCAGATGCAGAACTATTAGTTCAACTAAAAGAGCTGATAAAAATTTATAGACAATTGCTTCAATGTGTCATGCAGACTTTTACTGTCCAAACGGCAATAAGGATTCCACAACACACCCCTTACCAGGGGAACATAAATAGGATTACACCACAGTCTCTACATTCAGTCGTTGGTAAATTACCCGCAAAATGGGAACAAATTCCATTCTGGATAGCTCAAAAAATTACAAAAATATTTCCTGATACTACCCCTCATGAGAAACGCAGAATTTTAACAATCTGTTTATCTATGGGGATCGCACCACATCCGGAGGACTGCGACACTTGGGGTACAGTCTTTGCTGCAATCTACACCAAAACACATGGTGTTCCGTCTATGGCGGTTATACCAGACGTCCTGAAACAGATTCAAAATAAATACAGGGCAGAGCCTGCTTTAAATCTAGGTATGAAATAACTTAAAGATTTCAAACAGGTCTCAACAATGATATTAGCTAATATTAAAGGTGAAGCAGCATCCGTGGCAATCCGCCAAAAGCTAAGAGAATTTGATGTAACTGAGCAACCACATGAACTGGTCAAAATAATTGAAAAATCCTATGAAGAATTAGGCAGAGACAGTTTGGTTGGGAAACAAGTTAAACTCCAACTGTCAGAAAGTCCTGAAAAGGTCTTTATTAAAAACACTTCTACTCCTCCTAAAAAGAAGTGGGAAAACACCAAACAACCTTCCAAAGAGAAGCGTTCTCAATCCAGAGGTAGGTCTCCTCAAAAGAAGCCCTCTGAAAGGAGGTATAACCTCAGAAATAGGGATAATTTGGGAAACCTGATAGATATCAAGATACTGATACTCGTTCCTCTCGTACCTTTCAGACTGCATCACAGAAATCCGAAAGAAGAGGACGATCAGTACAAAAGAAAGAACGCGTGAAGTCCAAAGACGATCAACACGTTCCAAAAAATAGGAAAACCCAATTCACCAAAAAGAAGGTAGCAGGTCTAAAAAACAGACATGCCGAGGATCTTGAGGACACAACTCAAGAACAGGGAATGGGCTCAAATGATGTTGCACTGTGCAGCAGAAGTCACCATAGCTCGCAAAGACTTGAAGTATCATCAGGAGACAGTGGACTTGAATGAGTATATCCAAGTTGAAACTGCAGATACCAGGGTTAGTGTCCCAAATAATTTATATGAAGTAACACTCTGGATGGAGGGGGACATAACTAGAAGAATAAGAGCACTCTTTTGGGAGAAGCTCTCTCTGGGTTATGACATTATTCTACATGAACAAGACTGACCACCTGAGTTTGCCAGGAAGGACCCACATGGTGAAGAAATCATTACGCCTGCTTTCTTCAACCATATTCCAATTCATAAAAAATACACCTATGCCAGGAAATGGGCAGTAGCCCAGGCACCTGCATTATATAAAAATCCTGTAGGATGGAATGAGGATTCTCCTCAACATAAAATCCAGTTAAAAACTCAACCAACTGCACAAAGGCAGTATCCAGTTAAGCGAGAAGATAAAAAACAAGAAAGGGAGATCCTAGATCAACTTGAATACCAAGGGGTGATTGAAACATGCACCTCGTCCACGAACAATCCTTTGTTTCCTGCCTCCAAACCAGACAATACATATCATCTAGTTTTGGATTACAGACACTTAAACTCCTGTTGCAAAACTTTTGCAATACAAAATGCACACAGTGCAGCACTAATGGATAACATTGTGCGTAAAAAATATAAAACTACATTAGATATTTCAAACGGTTTCTTCTGTCAAAACATTGCACCAGAAATCAGGTATTTGACCGCTTTCTCAATTATGGGGACAGAGCTTCACTTCTGTCGTCTCCCCCAGGGATTTAAGAATAGTCCAGGGTTATTTTCAGCCAGAGTAACACGGTTACTACAAACCTATGATGATGAGTCATTATCATATGTCGATGACTTCTATCTAACAGATGATGACTTGGATAGGCACTTGAACAGGGTGAACACCATGATACTTGGCTTCTCCTCTGAAGGGTACAAATTCAATTTTTAAAAATCAAGAATTGCCCACCTCAACGTTCTTTTCCTAGGATACGAGTTATCAATTGAAGGCAAAAGCCTGGCAGCAAACTTTCTAGAGAAATGTGCACTGCTCCAAGCTCCAAAAACGCTGAAAAACTTACAGTCAATTCTAGGTTTCCTAAATTTCGGAAGGACTTACATTCTAAATTACGCAGCAAGGGTTAAACCTCTCTACAAATTAATCAAACCTGATTTCGAAACAATTAATTGGACTGAAAAACACACAGAAATTTTGCGTTCAGTGCAAACAGACATGTTAGCAACACAACATTTACAAAGACTTGTAAACGTACGCAAGCTAGTGATCCGAATCATTCCAGGAAGATGCAGATTCACGTATTTAATCTTTAATGAAGGAGAAAAAGTACCCATAGCTTACAAATCTCACTTGTACACACAAGCTGACATGAAATTCACTTCTACAGAAAAATCCTGACAGCGGTTCAAACTGCAGTAGCAAAAGAGAGAGCCCTCGCACAGTGTAAGCGCATAATGGTTGTTACTCCTGTACCTGCCTTAGAGGCAGTGACGAAAGCGAACATTCCAAATGCAAAGGCTTTACATCCGAGAAGGATACAATGGATTAATTTTCTTGCTGCAACAGACGTTGAATACATTCTTGACCCCTATTTGAAAACACAAGAATTTCTGCAATTCGAACAAGAATGTCCTCTGCCCACTGAGATTCTGCCTCTAGAACAGTATGAATGTATAATTTATACAGACGGATCAGCACAGCCCGCTATTGGGGGTAAACAAGCTTGTAGTATCTGTGCGTGATTGTTAAAGGTCGCTGGCGAGATGGTAAATTCCGACCTATGGTCACTAAAACGGACCAGTCACAATTGCATTCTACAATGCTTTTAGGCTGGACGTTGAAAAACCTTTGTTCTGGCTATGTGCCATGGCGCCTAATCAACACCACGTCATTGTTTTCTGAAATGTAACCTTACAGATAAACAAATCCCTTTGGCACAAAGAGGAGCACACTATAGGGTGCTGAGCATTGAAAAACTGGAACAATTACCATTAACTGTTTCTGAGAAGCCAGCGACAGAATGGATAATACATGGTACAATCACTCTGCCTGTGACGATTTTCCATTTTCAGTATTGTTTAAAACATGTACCAGCAGGCGTATATGAAAGGTTGGGTAAAAAATACATCAAGACATCCTGGGATTTACCTTATACACACAAATGTTGGAGTGTGGGAAAAGAAGTGTTTCTTAGTGGTACAAATTGTGAAAATACACTAAGCGGTTTACTCTTATGTCTGGGTATTAACTTACACGGGCCTGCGATGGTTCTTCGAACAACTTATCCTGCCACCTGCAAGGTTCTCCAGCTGCAGTGATAGATCCAACTTTTAGGCAGCTTTCTATTGGAAGTTACATTATGTTGAATGATCACAGCTGCTGTGGCATGTTGCCAGGAACCCCCTGATGGAGCAAGGATTCGCACGTTGAGCGACTTGCTTGTATCATGAACCTCAAATAATGTTAAGAAACAAAACCAACATGTTCGTGTTACTAATTTTGCAAATTTTTTTCACTACACGGGGTGTCCCAGTGACGCTTGCCTATGTCTTGATTTATCCTAATACGCTTGCATTTTAAAGATGGCCGCTGCTACGCGGGAATTTAGACTGCTCATGCGTCGGTCATACCCATGTGACGTGACGTACTCGCAGTTCTGGTGAGAAAGTGTTTGCTCATGCGCAATACAGCTAAAATGGCTGCTCTGTGTTCTCACATGCTTTAAGCTTGCATTGCCGCTTTCGCAAAACTGTTTGTTCTGCACTTACCATAATGCTATAGTTATTATAAATGTAATGGGAATAGTATAGAGTTTCCATGGTATACAGTGAAATCCTCATGCACTAAAACTGTTCTTTTCCATTTCATATAACACTTCGAAACTTGGCCTGTTCTAACGTGATATACTCCATCTTGCTTGAATCTGAGTCTGCGCGAGATCTGCGAGTCTCGACAGAAATGACCTTTGGACAGAAGCCAGATGGCAACCCAAGCCAAGATGAGCCTGGGAGAAAGCCCTCTCACCTAGTCGAAGAAGCCGAACTGTACTACATTTGTAACAATTGTATATGAAAATTGTATTCACCATTGTTATGTGAAAACATATGTCATGGGAAAGTAAAATTCGAGGGGCGGGTAGAAAAATTCAAATGAGTATGAGAAAGCAAAATTTTAGGTGGTGTGATGACCTAACCTCCTTCTTTGTCCAATAAAAATTTGGGGATCCTTACACTTGCAACATTGGGGGATGGTACACTGACCCGAAAAACAGTATAACTAGCTTAGGTTTAGCTAAAGAATTTGTCCGACTTGTCCGAATAGCTGACCTGTCACTGACCCAACGCACCAAATCGGGGTTATTGGCAGATTCGTTGCAGAGAGGGAGTAGCGCAGGTGTTGCAACCGAAGCTGCAGGTGTTGGTCGCACCCTTTGGTGAACCCAGTCCTGATCCAAAATTCTGGGGTTATCCGGTCCTGACTGTCCATGAGCTGTACCTGCTCGCCTACTGGCACCTAAGTCCTTGAGGGTCCCTTCCCGTCTTTTACAAACTGACCCGTGGCCAGGGTTGATCTTCACTCTATCCTAGGTAAATATAAAGTCTGTGAGGGTGATTGCTTATCTATATCTGCATTTCTAACTCTCGAATATTGCAAAGCATAAGTGCATATGTTCTTTTTCTCTCCTGTCCCTTAATGAATGAGATTTGCATGCGTTATTTGTCTATTAGCATGTTCCACTTGTGACCTACCTTTAGACAAATGCTAAATGGTTTTTTTATAGTTTTTGTTCCATTCTTACCCTCCTTATAGAGAATAAGAATTTTCAGGATAAATCAAATTGCATAAGTTTAATTTCCTTTTAACAGTTAGTGAATTACGAAAGTCTACTTTGATTTAACATGTTCCCTTTCTTTACCCGCCTCTAGTGAAGTTGTGAAAGTCTGATGATCTAAATTAGCATGTTCCTTATTTTCCCCTTCCCTTTATTCTACGATTTCTAAATGATTAGTATTCTTTGCCTTATTCATAGCTATACGTTATTTCTAATTCTAGTTATAGATAGTCTTATCTGTGTAAATCTTATGCTTATGACATATGATGATGATGATGATTAGATAAAGGTTTTCAAACCTTCTTGAGTCTGTGGTTATTATGAAGAGTGCAAACAATTTTAATTGATATTATATTGTGATGACTGCTTATCTTTTCAGCTAGCTCCCTGATCCATTGTGATCTTAGGTACCTGTGACGAGGATTGGTAAGTCAGGTACATTGGAGAAAAATAGAAAGGAACAGGGTTGCTGGTAGTAGAATGTAGGTTACCCAATTAAATAAGTATGATAAATAAATTATGGGCCCCAGTGTGCATATTTGGTAATAAAATAGTCGGGTGACCTGCCCGCTCTATCAGTAAGTTTCTGGTAGCAGAGGAAATGGTTAGGGACTAGTTAAGATAGGTAGATAGGTTATTCGCTGCTAACTGTGAAATTTTATTGCTGCTAAAAGTTTTGATCGATCAAATGTAAAATTACTTTGAAATGTTATGAAATGTTTTTGAAAATTTTTTAGTGAAATGCTGTTATATTGATCCATGTATTAACACAACACGTTAGTAATTGTTATATGTTGTCTGGAATCCCCGGGGGCAGAATAGCGGGTGGTGAGGAGAATCCACCTCGCAGTGAGGTCAGTGGCTCAAGGTTGGGCAGAACTGGAAGCACTAATTAGGGTTTTCTGTATGAATAATTGAATGAATGATAGCAGCGAGTTCGCTAGCAAAACTTCTATTGTGATATAACCTAGTAAGGGTCACACGGAAGGAGTAGTAGGTTCGTCGGAGCTTGTGTGATAGCAAAAGGGTTCGCTAGTGAAACTTTAGACTTATTATATATCCCGAAAATAAGTGGATGAGTCGAAGAAGTAGACGGTTCTCTAATGCTTGTGTGAAGGATAGGCAGAAGGGATGTATCCGCAGTATATGAAAAGTAGACAGAAGAGGTTTACTTGCAGTAAAACAAATCTTTCCTTTCTAGACACTCGAGTACAGTGGCGAATGTTTTACGTTGTAAATTAAATAAAGCATGTTGGACTTGGCCCTTAAGGCAGGTTCACCCCTAATCTTTTTGCTTTAGATCTGTGATCTGTATGGATGATTTTCTGGTCTGTGCGCACTTTTTCCCTGTGTCCCAGAGTAAAGTGCGTGCATGTAGTTAGGCTGGCCTGCTCTCCCATAGGGATGCATGGGGAATGTCTGTGTCCCTAGTAGTTCCTGATGCGTGGGGAGTGCATGCTCGAATTTGGTATGTGCGAGCTCGTGAGAATGAATGCTTCGCAATGGTGTATGTGACATGTGTGTGTCATGTGTAGAAATGCCACTTCTAGGACTTGGCATATTAATGTAAAATATGCCTGCCGTGTGATTGGCTGGAGCTGGCTGGTGAGCCTGGCTCCAGGAAGGCTGGATGGGTCTGCCCGGTGGTGAGTGTGAGATTAGCATGTTGATGGCTTGGGAGGAGTGCACCTGGTCCCTGATGGGCCTGGACTTTCCCCACACAATGCTGGCTCCACCCCCTGTAGTGCGACTGATGTCCCTAGCCCTGCCAGTGAATGAAATGGGTGGTTGAGCTATCAAGGGTACTTCAAAACCAGCTGCGACTAGTTTCCCCCCACCCTGCACCCACAGACAAAGGGTTTTACAGTATAAGAAGGGGCTGTGTCCCCATACATTTGGGTTCTCTGTTCTGCTTTGGATCCTTGCCAGAGGGGGCTGCTGCTGCTGCTTGGGCTAGAAGGACCGCCACTTGGCTTGTCTCCCTGCCTGGAGACCCAGTGAGCTGGCTCTGGCCCTGCCTTGCCCCCCTGCCTGCCTCCAGACCCTTACTGGAGCTATGCTTTTGCCAGAGCGCCTGGAAGCGCTTTAAATTGACTTATAGTGCTAGGAGCGCTTTATTTTCCTCCCTGGCACTGGGAGCGCTGGATTTTTCCTTTAGGGCGCTGGGGAGCGATTTACTTTCCTGCCAGCCCTTAAGTGCGCTTTGTGTGCCCAGCCGGTGCACACCCGGCATTTGCCCGAAATCGCGGCGCATAGCGAGTGCCTACCTCGCTTTATCTTTTATTTAAAGGCCGGTGCCTACCCGGCATTGCCCCGTAGTATTTTTATTATTTACGAGCCGGTGCCCACCCGGCATTGCCCCGTGATCACCGCCGCAGCCCAGGAGCACCGAAAACCGTTGCCGGGCCGTTGCCTAGTGGGACCCGGAAGTCCCGCCTCCTTACCCCCAGGGCCGCACTTCCATTGGCGGCCCCAGCGGAAGTCAGGCGAAGTGCAGTGAGACAAGGCCAGGCGGTAGACGAAGGAAGCAGCCGGCCCTGTCCTCGAGGATCCCCGAGTGAAAGGGAGCCCCGCGCCGACCAGGAGAGGAGACACATCCTGCTCAGGAGACCCGGTGAGTGCAGGGGCGTTTCTCTTTGTGTCCCGAGCGGCCCCAGTTGGCAGAGGGCCGCTCCCACGACGCCCGCATTCTTGTTGTGTGGAGCCCCGAGGGTCCTGGGTGGCACTTCTTCGAGCCCGAGAGGCTCCGGGCATTATCTGATCCTGAGTCCCCCGCGAGGGACTCCAACGACCGCCCTGATTGTATTTACGAGCCCCGAGGCTCGAGGGGGCATTCATTATTCTGAGCCCTGAGAGGCTCCCCGCCCATATCATTGTTTTGAGAGCGCTGAAGCTCTAAGGCACCACATTTGCTTTGCGAGCCCCTGAGAGGCTCCTTGTCCACCCTTGTTCTTGAGCCCACGAGGCTCCAACGTTGCCCTAACTTTTCCTGCACCAGTTGCCCAGCACTTTGTGGGCAACTGCTACGTTTAGGCTTTGTGTTCTTGGCTGCCTGCGCAGCCTGCCTGACATTGAGACTCAGGGCATTTCAGCCCCTTGCGAGGCCAGTTGGCCTGAGGGACAATTCTAGTGTTGTGCTATGTGCACCCTGCACATTGTAATTTACTGATGTATGTGATTCTTGCGCAAATGTTCTAACCTGCACCTCTGAATGTGTTTTAAGGCCTCATGTGCAATGTATTTATGTTTTATCCCCTTTGCTAAAAGTGACCTGCTTAGAGGATTGTTTATGTCCCATTACCTTTGCTAAAAGTGACCTGCTTAGGTATTTTATGTTTTATCCCCTTTGCTAAGAGTGACCTGCTTAGAGGATTGTTTATGTCCCATTACCTTTGCTAAAAGTGACCTGCTTAGGTATTTTATGTTTTATCCCCTTTGCTAAGAGTGACCTGCTTAGAGGATTGTTGATGTCCCATTACCTTTGCTAAATGTGACTTGCTTAGGTGATTGTTTATGTTCCTATAGGTCCTGATGATAAGATCCTAGTTCCCTGCGTGATTTTCCTACAGTGTTTAGGGTTTCGTAGGAGGTATTTACTCTTTACCAGTGATTACTGGTTGTGTGCTACATGTACTATTTTGGTGCTAGTCATTATATGTTTATGTGCTAAGTGTATACCTACAAGTATTATTTCTAACAAGTGCCTACCCCTGACAGTGGTCCATGTGGCCCTGTCCTGTACATAATCCCTTGTAAATTCTGCCCGTGCCTGTTGGCACATTGTAAAGTTTGTGTGTTATCTAATGTGTTTTTTACTATAATACAAAGGCTATTTTTTATATAACCTTGTGTGGAGTTTCCTTTGTGGTGGGCCTTGGGTGTTGTTGCTGGGGTGCGTGCGCAAATACTTAACTCATACCGCCTCCAAGTTTAGCCTTGCTGCTCGCGCCACGTTACCTAGAGGGTGAGCAGGGGTTATCTTGGCGTGCAACTCCCTTGCCCTGACTTAGGAGTGGTGGTCTCTGACTGACTTTGGCGTGAGCCCTGGCCAGCCAGGGATCCCGTTTCAAACATTGGCGGCAAGCGATGAGGATAAGGATTTGTGTTTGCGCTGTACCACAGTGGCGACAGGCCGCACTACAAAACTCTACATTTTTAGATAACCACATTTTGGGGATTATTGTTTTTTAGGTGAAGATCAGTATTGCTTCTCCTGAAAGGTGTCATTTTGTATTTTGTCTAGTACCTTGTTCCCCGCCCTGCTCCCAGAGTTTGGTACCTGTGTCACTTGTGATCAGGTTGAGAAAATCAGGGGTGGTAGAAACTGCCTTACCAGTCCGAGGGGAGGGTGTGTGTGAATGAGTGTGTGTTACACTCGACAGAGGAGTGCAAGTTCTCTGAGATAGGAATCTTGCTGAATTTTGTTGATTGTATTCTCCTGTTTAGCTCAGACCCCCAGGTTCTCTGTGTCAAACTTTTCTTGAGAACGTCCACCAAAATGGAGCCAGTTTTTTATTTCTGTGGTCTTTTTAGGTACAGTAGATTAGAGCTGGTCAGATTCTGTGAAAAGGGAGGCATAGAGGTGAGTGAGTTGGTTACTCAGTCCCAGCTTAGGGACAGCCTGATCCAATGGCAAAAGGATCAGTGGGATCTTGAGCACAGTGAGAGAGATAGGGCCCGGACCGCACGCCATGAGGTTGGTGAGTCTGTGGGGAGCCCTGAAGATTCTGATGAAGAATGTGAGTTGTAAAATGATGACAGTGGATGGACATCAGCAGATAGTGAGGACCCCATAGATAGGAAGTCCCTTGCTGGGTCCAGTGTCAGTACCAGCGCCCCATCCCTTTCCCTGTTCCCAGAAGAGTGGTTGGATAGGAAGGAAGAGAGGGAGCATCAGCTAGCAATGGAACAGCTCATGTTAGAGCATGCCCAGGCTATGGCGCAGCTGGGTGTCAAGAAACAACAACTAGAGGTCGAGAGATCCCTAGCGTGGGAGAGGATAGAGGTGGAGAGAAGGGCCATCATCCCTGAGAGAGCAGCCCTAGAAGATATAATCTCCCCTACCCACAGTTGTAATTGTCTGGATTCCCCAGGGAGGGTGGAGTCCAGTGGTGGCAGCTTTTTAAATTTAAATGTAGACAGTCCCACTCCCAGTTCCCTGAGTATAGTACCTGCTTCCCCCGCAGAAGAGTTTGGGTTGAAGTTCAGGAGACTTAGGAAACTGCCTCATCAGTCTTGGGAAGACTTTGAGGATGAATGTTGTGGAGCACTGTTTGATTGGAGAAAGGCTCACGTGAACGACAAGTCTGGCAGTTTGTTTAGCATGGTTGTCACAGAGCACCTGCTCAGTTATTGTTCACCAGGGTTGCACCAGCACCTGTTGAAGTTTGGATCGTTTATTGAATGTGAGCTTGCAGCGGAAGCAGACCGATGGGAAAGTGCAAGAGGTTCCTTAGCGTCGCTAGTGAGTGATTCCAACAATAGTGGGTCAGGTTTCCTCCAACCCAGCGTGGTGGAGGAGGGTGAAAGTAGCCCAGCTAGGTCCCAGTATAGTGAGGAGGGTGTAGGGGCTTACTACCTGTCTCAGTGGAGCTGGAGTGAGTGTGAGTCCGAATGTCCCCAGATGCCCGAAGCTCTGTCTCAGAGCCTGGATGGTTTCTTTAGGGAACACCAGGGTAGGGACCTAAGCTTACCTGTTAGTTCACTTGAGGGAGATATCCTAGTGTGTGGAGGACCTGGAGCATCTGTAAGCGGAGCTTCTATGGTTGTAGAGTCTGGCAGTACTGCTCCAGTAGGGAGAGTACAGAAGTCCAGCGAAAGGAGTGATTGGGGAATAGGATGTGAGTCCCCAGAAGTCCTGGAGTGCCAGGCAGTGATTCCACCGAAGGTTCTAGACCGGAGGTTGGAGGTCCAGGTTCAGGGTTTGCCTGACCTGAAGGGTGGGAATACTGTAATCAGTGTCCTGACCAGTTCTTTCTCCAGAGGTACCGCCCCGGTTGGGAGGGAGCAGGACTCTGGAAGGGGGTGCAGAGGGTGGGAGAGCCCACCTCTGACCCCGGTACCACCTGAGGGGTTAAACCCTAGGTTGGGAGAATGGTGTTTAGAGGGTACCCCTCGCAGGAGGAGGAGGAGGAACCCTAAGAGAAGAGGTAAGGGGAGGAGAGCCTTCCCTGAGACTCCTGGTCCACCTAAGGTTGCAGACCCTAGGCTGGAGAACCAGTGGCAGTCTAGCCCTGACTTGCAGACAGGAAGAGTGGAAAATGGCTGTTATGTGCCAGGGGTTACTACCCCCCACTCTGTGAGTAGGCAGGAACCAGTGGCACCGGGGTGACCTAGGGCCTGGTCCTGGCCGAGGGCAGCTGGAGAGTACCAGTGTGGTAGCCCAGTTAGTCCCTACCATAGTTTTAGAAAGAACCCCAGGGGTTCACTGTGGCGTAAAACAGGAGGGTGTCTCTGCAGTTGCGGGCCCGCGTCCGGGTTTTATCGCCCCAAGCAGGGAAGTCCATCACAGCGGTGATTGGTCTGCCCTGCGTTTTGGCTGGAAGGGGGTTGTGTTGGACTTGGCCCTTAAGGCAGGTTCACCCCTAATCTTTTTGCTTTAGATCTGTGATCTGTATGGATGATTTTCTGGTCTGTGCGCACTTTTTCCCTGTGTCCCAGAGTAAAGTGCGTACATGTAGTTAGGCTGGCCTGCTCTCCCATAGGGATGCATGGGGAATGTCTGTGTCCCTAGTAGTTCCTGATGCGTGGGGAGTGCATGCTCGAATTTGGTATGTGCGAGCTCGTGAGAATGAATGCTTCGCAATGGTGTATGTGGCATGTGTGTGTCATGTGTAGAAATGCCACTTCTAGGACTTGGCATATTAATGTAAAATATGCCTGCCGTGTGATTGGCTGGAGCTGGCTGGTGAGCCTGGCTCCAGGAAGGCTGGATGGGTCTGCCCGGTGGTGAGTGTGAGATTAGCATGTTGATGGCTTGGGAGGAGTGCACCTGGTCCCTGATGGGCCAGGACTTTCCCCACACAATGCTGGCTCCACCCCCTGTAGTGCGACTGATGTCCCTAGCCCTGCCAGTTAATGAAATGGGTGGTTGAGCTATCAAGGGTACTTCAAAACCAGCTGCGACTGGTTTCCCCCCACCCTGCACCCACAGACAAAGGGTTTTACAGTATAAGAAGGGGCTGTGTCCCCATACATTTGGGTTCTCTGTTCTGCTTTGGATCCTTGCCAGAGGGGGCTGCTGCTGCTGCTTGGGCCAGAAGGACCGCCACGTGGCTTGTCTCCCTGCCTGGAGACCCAGTGAGCTGGCTCTGGCCCTGCCTTGCCCCCCTGCCTGCCTCCAGACCCTTACTGGAGCTATACTTTTGCCAGAGCGCCTGGAAGCGCTTTAAATTGACTTATAGCGCTAGGAGCGCTTTATTTTCCTCCCTGGCGCTGGGAGCGCTGGATTTTTCCTTTATGTTATGTTAAGAGGTGCTTATAAAGCGCACTGTCACCATGAGTTTCCTGGCGCTGATTGGATGCTGAAAGAGACAGAGGGACTTTAGCTAGATTGTGGAAAAAGCCAGGTTTTGAGTGATTTACGGAATTGGATGAGAGTGTTAGAAATCCTGACTGGGGGGGGGAGGGAGTTCCAAAGTTTGGGACCAAGGTGGGCAAATCTCCGACCACCAGATCTGCAGAGTTTAATGGAGGGGACAACCAAGAGGTGTAAGTGTGATGATCTGAGGTTACGTGAAGGACAATAGGGCCGGATGAGGGATTTCAGGAAAGCGGGGCAAGAACCAGAAAGAGACTTGAAAATAAGGCAGCCAAGCTTAAAGGCTGCCCTTAGGCTAACAGGGAGCCAGTGCAATTTGATGAGAAGGGGTTTGGCGGACTGCCATTTCGGTATCCCGAGGGCCAGTCTCGCCGCCTGGTTTTGAATGATTTGCAGCCTATAGATGGAACATTTGGGCAAACCGTGGTAGATGGAATTCGAAAAATCCAGGCGGGAGAGGATGAGGGCCATGATCACTTGCAACAGAGCATCGGGGGTGAGGAGGTAAGCCACCTTCCTAATCCTGCGCAGCTGGAACATGCAGGAGGAGACCACTGTCCCCACCTGGGGCCCGAGAGATAGCCCGGCATCAATGGTGACCCCGAGGCTTTTCACCGAGGCCACCGGGATAGGAGAGGGGCCAAGTTCTGCCGGCCAGAAATGAGGACCCCAGTGGACAGCGCTCCTACCAGGAAGGAGGAGCTCCGTCTTTCCTGGGTTCAGTTTAAGCTGGTTCTGACACATCCACTGAAGGATATGGGACATGACTGCCTGGAAATTGGGAATAGCAGAGGGAGAGTTTAAAGAAAAGATGAGTTGCAGGTCGTCCGCGTAATTAAAGACGGTGACGTCCCACTGCCTCAGAGAGAGGAGAAGAGGACGAAGATAGAGATTAAAGAGGAGGGGGGATAAGGAGGAGCCCTGGGGGACCCCACAAGGCAGGTGCTCCCTGGGAGCCCTGAATGTGCCTAGGCTGAGGGTCTGAGATCTCCCAGTAAGGAAGGATTTGACCCATGCCAGCGCCAGGCCCTGGATGCCGGCCTGTTCGACACGGTGGAGAAGGATGTTATGGTCCACCGTGTCGAAGGCGGCCAACAGATCTAATAATACCAAGGCCTGGGGGGTACCCTTGTCAGCTCCGTCTCTCAAGGTATCCAGGACGGCCAGGATCACAGTCTCCGTAGAGTGACCAGGTCGAAAACCGGCCTGGTTAGCTTTGAGAAAGTTAGAACTCTCGATAAACCTAGAGAGACAGGCAGTGACATGGGCTTCCAAGATTTTAGAGAAAAAGGGTAGGAGGGAGATAGGGCGATAGTTCGCCGGGATGGCAGGATCGGCTCTAGGCTTCTTCAACAGAGGCACCAGAAGGGCCTCCTTGAAGGAGCTGGGTACCGTCCCGGAGAGGAGAGAAGAATTAAGCAAGGGAAGGATGCAGTCAGGTAGAGAGTGGCAGATGTCCCGAAGTATGAAAGGCGGACAGCGGTCGTCAGGAGAACCAGACTTAATGCGGGCGGCCAGAGTGGCTAGGGATGTGGGATCTAAGGGAGGGAACTGAGTAATCGAAAGAGCATTATGAGGGAGAGTAACAGAATCATGGCCAGGTGAGGTGACCGGAATAGTGTCCTTAATCAAAACAATCTTTTGTATAAAAAAAGTGCTGAGTGCATTACAGGATTCCTGTGTAGGGACCTGGGTCGGGAGCGTCCTGGGATCAGAGGTGAATTCATCCAGGACTCTAAAAATCTCCTTCGACTTGCAAGGGGCTAGTAAGATTCTCTCTGAGGCATAGGCTTTTTTGGCTGCAGAGATGGCAGATTTATACTTATTACGGACTGCCACATAAGTATCTCTGCTTGACGGGCAGTATTCTCTTCTCCACTTACGTTCTGATTGGCGGAGTTCCAGCTGTATGGCCTTAAGTTGGGGAGTAAACCATTTATGAGAATTACTGTGTCGGGACCGGGGGAACTTGATAAAAGGAGCAAAGATGTCGCTGGCTGACACGAGCCAGTCAGAAACCTGGCCATCTAGCTCGTTGATGTCAATGTCGTTGAGGATAGGGGGGTGTGTGTGAGACAGATGAAATAACAATTTGGAGGAATCAACAGCCTTCCACTTACGAGCCATGCCACCCTCCCGCAAGGGGATCCTGATCTGGCCAGCCACCGAGATGGTAGTATCAATTAGAAAATGATCAGACCACACACAAGGTGTGGTAAGCGGGCTGATGGACTTAACCCCATGGACCCAGATGTGGTCAAGTATGTGACCGCCACTGTGAGTGGGAGAGGTGACTAATTGGCTAAAGTTCAGGCTCGAGAGACCTTCGAACAATTCGGTGGCATGAGGGCCAGCATCCTTATGCTGGAAACCAGTAATTAAAGTCCCCGACAATGGCTATGCGTGGGGAGAAAGTGGCTAAACTGGCAAGCTGTTCAATGAAAGATACGGGAAAGGAGGACATAGGCTGGGGGGGGCGGTAGAGTACCATAAGGGTGACTGCACCTGCCTCAGTCCCAAGGCTAAGAACCAGGTTGTCCACTTCAGGAAGAATCATAGAAGTGGAGGCAATAACCTTAAGGTTCTTACGCATTACCGCTGCGACCCCCCCCCGGGACGGCCCCCTGGGCGGTTGGTGTTTAGCAGGAAATAGTCTGGAGGTAACGCTGCCAGGATGTCCGGGAGGGAGTCGTCAGTGAGCCAGGTCTCAGAAAGTAGAAAGACGTCAGGCCTCTCAGTCATAAGTAGGTGAAAAATGTCAGTTTGATGTCTGACAAAAGAACGAGTGTTTAAATAAAGTAAACGAATCTGTGACTCGGAGGTGGTAGGTGAAGTGGAAGGAGTGACCGGGCCCAAGTGAGGGGGAAGGTTACCTGCGATTCCAAGAGAAGTAATCCGCGTCCAGATGTCCAGCGGTAGAGGGCTAGCGGCGGAATGTAAGTGCATGAGGGCAGAAGGGGAATAGGAAATAACGGTAGCGGCGTCCCTGGCCCCTGGGCCCGTCCGGCCGCGGACAGGCGCAGACGGGCTGGACTTAGGCGCGACTTCGGCGCGCGAACGGCGTGCCCGCTGCGCCCGTCCGCTGCGCTCCCTGTAAGGGGGCACCATTTTATAGGGCAGATGGTTGGTGTGAGGCTCCGAGCGCTAGACCGCTCGCCTAGTGAGCCTCCTCACACAAGATGGCGGCCAACTGTGAGCCCCGGCAGGACTTGAATCTCCTGCAGGACCGAGTGAAGAAGAGGGGGAGGGAGTGCAGCGCAGAAAACGCCCAGCGCGCAGCCCCAGAAGTACCTGCACAACGAAAATTGTTATTAGCAGCAAAAAACGGTAAAATTACATTAAAATGCGCGAAGTGCGCAAATTGCCTCTAACACATAGCATAATTCACAAAGACTCGCTCTGGTCAATTTCGAGCGTCCTAACAGTTGGGGGGCCGAGATATAATGGCTTTTATAGGGCAGATGGTTGGTGTGAGGCTCTGAGCGCTAGACCGCTCGCCTAGTGAGCCTCCTCACACAAGATGGCGGCCAACTGTGAGCCCCGGCAGGACTTGAATCTCCTGCAGGACCGAGTGAAGAAGAGGGGGAGGGAGTGCAGCGCAGAAAACGCCCAGCGCGCAGCCCCAGAAGTACCTGCACAACGAAAATTGTTATTAGCAGCAAAAAACGGTAAAATTACATTAAAATGCGCAAAGTGCGCAAATTGCCTCTAACACATAGCATAATTCACAAAGACTCGCTCTGGTCAATTTCGAGCGTCCTAACAGTTGGGGGGCCGAGATATAATGGCTTTTATAGGGCAGATGGTTGGTGTGAGGCTCCGAGCGCTAGACCGCTCGCCTAGTGAGCCTCCTCACACAAGATGGCGGCCAACTGTGAGCCCCGGCAGGACTTGAATCTCCTGCAGGACCGAGTGAAGAAGAGGGGGAGGGAGTGCAGCGCAGAAAACGCCCAGCGCGCAGCCCCAGAAGTACCTGCACAACGAAAATTGTTATTAGCAGCAAAAAACGGTAAAATTACATTAAAATGCGCGAAGTGCGCAAATTGCCTCTAACACATTGCATAATTCACAAAGACTCGCTCTGGTCAATTTCGAGCGTCCTAACCTTTAGAGCGCTGGGGAGCGATTTACTTTCCTGCCAGCGCTTAAGTGCGCTTTGTGTGCCCAGCCGGTGCCCACCCGGCATTTGCCCGAAATCACGGCACATAGCGAGTGCCTACCTCGCTTTATCTTTTATTTAAAGGCCGGTGCCTACCGGCATTGCCCCATAGTATTTTTATTATTTACGAGCCGGTGCCCACCCGGCATTGCCCCGTGATCACCGCCGCAGCCCAGGAGCACCGAAAACCGTTGCCGGGCCGCTGCCTAGTGCGACCCGGAAGTCCCGCCTCCTTACCCCCAGGGCCGCGCTGCCATTGGCGGCCCCAGCGGAAGTCAGGCAGAGTGCAGCGAGACAAGGCCAGGCGGGAGACGAAGGAAGCAGCCGGCCCTGTCCTCGAGGCTCCCCGGGTGAAAGGGAGCCTCGCGCCGACTAGGAGAGGAGACGCATCCGGCCCAGGAGACCCGGTGAGTGCGGGGGCGTTTCTCTTTGTGTCCCGAGCGGCCCCAGTTGGCAGAGGGCCGCTCCCACGACGCCCGCATTCTTGTTGTGTGGAGCCCCGAGGCTACTGGGAGGCACTTCTTCGAGCCCGAGAGGCTCCGGGCATTATCTGATCCTGAGTCCCCCGTGAGGGACTCCAACGACCGCCCTGACTGTATTTACGAGCCCCGAGGCTCGAGGGGGCATTCATTATTCTGAGCCCTGAGAGGCTCCCCGCCCACATCATTGTTTTGAGAGCGCTGAAGCTCTAAGGCGCCACATTTGCTTTGTGAGCCCCTGAGAGGCTCCTTGTCCACCCTTGTTCTTGAGCCCACGAGGCTCCAACGTTGCCCTAACTTTTCCTGCACCAGTTGCCCAGCACTTTGTGGGCAACTGCTACGTTTAGGCTTTGTGTTCTTGGCTGCCTGCGCAGCCTGCCTGACATTGAGACTCAGGGCATTTCAGCCCCTTGTGAGGCCAGTTGGCCTGAGGGACAATTCTAGTGTTGTTCTATGTGCACCCTGCGCATTGTAATTTACTGATGTATGTGATTCTTGCGCAAATGTTCTAACCTGAACCTCTGAATGTGTTTTAAGGCCTCATGTGCAATGTATTTATGTTTTATCCCCTTTGCTAAAAGTGACCTGCTTAGAGGATTGTTTATGTCCCATTACCTTTGCTAAAAGTGACCTGCTTAGGTATTTTATGTTTTATCCCCTTTGCTAAGAGTGACCTGCTTTGAGGATTGTTTATGTCCCATTACCTTTGCTAAAAGTGACCTGCTTAGGTATTTTATGTTTTATCCCCTTTGCTAAGAGTGACCTGCTTAGAGGATTGTTGATGTCCCATTACCTTTGCTAAATGTGACTTGCTTAGGTGATTGTTTATGTTCCTATAGGTCCTGATGATAAGGTCCTAGTTCCCTGCGTGATTTTCCTACAGTGTTTAGGGTTGCGTAGGAGGTATTTACTCTTTACCAGTGATTACTGGTTGTGTGGTACATGTACTATTTTGGTGCTAGTCATTATGTGTTTATGTGCTAAGTGTATACCTACAAGTATTATTTCTAACAAGTGCCTACCCCTGACAGTGGTCCATGTGGCCCTGTCCTGTACATAATCCCTTGTAAATTCTGCCCGTGCCTGTTGGCACATTGTAAAGTTTGTGTGTTATCTAATGTGTTTTTTACTATAATACAAAGGCTATTTTTTATATGACCTTGTGTGGAGTTTCCTTTGTGGTGGGCCTTGGGTGTTGTTGCTGGGGTGCGTGCGCAAATACTTAACTCATACCGCCTCCAAGTTTAGCCTTGCTGCTCGCACCACGTTACCTAGAGTGTGAGCAAGGGTTATCTTGGCGTGCAACTCCCTTGCCCTGACTTAGAAGTGGTGGTCTCTGACTGACTTTGGCGTGAGCCCTGGCCAGCCAGGGATCCCGTTTCTAACAAAGCACTTGCACTTTAAGAAAGAAAATTGAATTTCAGTTAACTGTGAATGAGGGAGTCAGTCGTGGAGCTGCGCTGACGTCACTCTGTGCCACGCTGGTATTTGTTGAAACAGCGGGCATGTAGCTGAGACAGTATTGTAAAGGAGGTGTGAGCGCTGGAGCTTGAGAACTTGTCTCACGGGAAAAGCTGTACATCCATTGGTGGAACTTATTTGCAACCACAGTGTTGATTGTTTGTCGAAAATTGAAAGACTCGCTAGCATTGGAAGAATTGAGTAAACAGAAATAACGTATTTTCGCACGATTTAAGTTTTTGCAAAGTATATGTGGTATCCGAGATATCCAGAAACTATACCTGATCCGAGATACTTAGGGTTTGCTAAGGAACAGATATTAAAAGGCAGACCTTACAATATGTACGGAAGCAAGAGAAAAATGACTTTTGTAGACAAAGTTAAAAATTATTTCAAGAAAGACAAGCCCATTAAAACTAGAGAAGGAGTTATTATTCCACCTCCAAACACTCCCACATCCTTCATGATGTTTGACAGAGGGTATCATACCTGTGTATGGTTGGAAAATAGGGTGGAATATACCAAAGATGACGGAGTTTAAGCATTCCCTTTAGACGGTACTTTTAACGGAAGAATTTTGTTCAACCTGAGAAACCGAATGAACAAATCACATCCCAGACCTAGATTGACACAATATGAGGCTTTAGAAGAATGGGAGATTGAGGCCTTTGAGCTAGATAGACCTAGGATTGAGAAAGGAATAAGTAAATGGTACCCGAAAATGCACAGAGAAGCAAAAAAGAAAAAAATGAAACAGTGGAGACAGAATATGATAGTGGAAGGTCTTTTCCCAGTGCTTACTGTAGAATAGCCTGTGGGAGGGAAAAGGACAGAGAAATCGAAGCATTTAATGACCAGTGGTGACTCTGATGATGATTACCTGGAGGATTTATTAATGAAAAATCCACCACCGTATAATGAGGAACCCAGGTCCCTGAATACGAGAAATCCATTCTTGAAACCAAATTATGATGAGGGACCAAGTATGGCAAATCCGAGTGCACCGAGTCTTTACCCTCCCTTGATCCCACAGGTAGTACATGAAACCACCATTGAAAAGGTATTACAGGACCTAGAGAGAGAGGCTTTAATTAAACAGAGAACTGAACTTATCCAATAGATTTCCCAGTTAAATACAAGTCCTGAGGCTTTGACAATTCCAGTAACCATTGGCCCGGTTGTTCCTCTGTACGGGGATAAACAGGCTTGTCCAAAAGCTCCAGTTGTAACTACATCAGTAGTGCAGCCAAGAAAAGAGCCCTTAATAGTAGATGACCTGGCAAGTGAATGCGAATCTGTAATTTCCCTGATGGATTTACCCATAAGGGAACCAGAAGGCAGTTCACAGAGAAAGAATACTCCTTCTAGTTCAAGGGAAGTCCAGATTGAGTCCTCGTCTGGTACTAGAAGTGCCACAGTAGTGACTCCTGAAGAAATAGGACCCGAGAACTAGAGAAAATAAATCCTCAGCCAAAACCGTTAGATATTTACAAATTAAGACTAGAATTGGAAGAACTAATGGCTGGGAACGTGGGATTGGACAGGCTGAACACCCTTAGTGAGGAAGAATTACTATTCATTTGCAAAAGTATTACCCGAAACACCAGAGTGTTCCATGAAAAATTAATGGACACCGCAGCTAGCATGGGAATAGACGTTAGCAGATCCAAAGGATTGCAAAAACCCTACAGAGCAGAATTTTCTGACAAAGATTTAGAAAACATGAACATGTCAGGAAAAAAGGTGCAGATAAGAGAATTGCTGAACCTGTTACAGAAATAGGGAGAATTAGAAAAATGGAAAGCCAGGTGGGCAAAGAAAAAGAAGATAGTAGATCCAAACAAATGACTTCTGAATATGTCTTAAAAGAAGCTGACAAGGCAGAAAAATTATATCCTATGAGAGAAGTGCCAGGTGGAGGATATGTACATGTTCCGTGGTCCAGACAAGATATTGTGTCATTTACAAATGATTTCCCAAAATTACGAGAGAAACCTGTAGAGTGGTACAGACAAGTTTAGAGATTTTTTAAAGTTCAAAAATGCCTCCTGAAAGATCTAGATGGGTTCTTTGACATTGTAGTTCCCGTAGATTTGTGGACAGAATGTAAAATTGCTGTTGATTGGCCAAGTGAAGAATATTCCAGAGACCCAAAGACAGAAGCTCCCTCAGGGGAGGTGATGAGGAAGTACAACCAGGTAATGTTATACCTGAAAGGAAAGGTGCCTGCAAAAGAGACAGACTGGACTCGAATAGATAGAACTACTCAGAATCGTGATGAAACTGTACATTCATATTATGAGCTACTGTTACAGGTGTTCAAAACGTACAGTGGGCTAGACAATATTGGAACGAAGGATATGATCCACTTCATTTATCGATTTGTGTTAGGGTTAAGACCTGAAATTTCACAGTGGATCAAAGATAATACAATCTGTTGGCAAGCTAAGCTCATTGATGAGGTCCTGAAATATGCGAAGTATTGTGAAGACGAGCTGGAAAACAAGAAAAAGGAACTAAAAGAAAAAGTCATGTGGGCACAAGTAAAATTAGCAGAACACCAAGAACAGCAGTTAAGCAAAATGATGAATACTCAGAATCAGAACCCTGGGGGTGGAGGAAAACCAAGAGTAAAAATGAGCAGAGAGGAGGCCAGGAAGAAATTCTCCTGCCATGGGTGCGGAAAGATGGGGCACTGGAGGGACGAATGTAAGGCTGTGCAGAATGATAATGTGCAAATTAATGATTTAAATCCACAGGCAGAGAATGAGGGACCACGGAAGACACAGCAACAGGTAAAACAGAATCAGTTGACTCGTGGACCTAGGCCAAACTATAGGAGCAAAGCACAACAGGGTGAAGAAGCCGAAGTCTGGGAGGGAAGGAAGGGAGGATAGAAATGCAGCAATTTCGCAATTTCTGTTAAATGATACATTCCTCTGTGATGAACCTTACTGACGGTGCCTGAGGGGGGAGGACGAGGAGTGCGTGCTTGGCGCCTCCTTGCCGGTGGACCAATCAGGGTCATACATTGAAGGAAAGGTTGAAGGAAATGACGTCACCTTTCTGTTGGACACTGGTGCTACCCGTTGTACTGTAAGAACAACAGACGTTCCAAACCTACCCCTCTCGGGAGAAGCGATCCAAGTAGTGGGCGTTTCTAATAAATTAATTAGTACCCCAGTTACAGAATCCATGGAAATTAAAATAGGGAATTTCAAAGAGATGCATAGATTCGTTGTTTGTGATTCAAGTCCTGTGAACCTACTAGGACGACATTTGCTGTGTAAAATGAACTGTACCATCTTTTGCACACCAAATGGCGTTGAAATTCAGACCCCAGATGAAGACGGAATCTACAAATTAATGCTGATAAGACCTGACTCAGAAATTAAAAGGCTGACAATACAACACTTACCGGAAGAGCTCCAACAGACAGTGAAACCAGAAGTATGGGATTTCACTGGGAAAGATGTAGGAGTAATGGCAAATGTTGACCCAATTAAAATTTCCATAAAAGAAGATGCAGTTTACCCGAATACTAAACAGTATAAAATGAGTCCAGAAGTGAAAGCAGGGGTTGCTATTGAAATAAAAAGGTTGTTGGAAGCAGACATCACACAGAAGGTATTGAGCAGTCCTTGTAATTCACCCATAATTAGAATAAAGAAACCAAGTGGTAAGTACAGTGTAGTACAGGACCTGCGCAAGGTAAATAAAATTGTTGTTCCTTGCTGTCCTATTGTGCCAAACCCTGCAGTGATCTTGTACCAAATACCATGGAATGCTGGATGGTTTACTGTTATCGACCTACGCCATGCATTCTTTTCAATTCCATTGCATCCAGACAGCAAATTTATTTTCTTATTTGAATTCGACAGTCATGTTTACGTCAGAAATTGTGTCCCTCAGGGGTACACAAAGAGTCCTTTGATTTTCAATCAAATTCTGAAAAAATGCCTTGAATCTTTGGTATTGCCTAGAGAATCAGTCCTGGTGCAATACATAGACGACCTCTTGGTGGCGTCTAAAAGCAGAAAAGACTGTCGTTGACACCATTGCCTTACTGAACCATTTAGGTGAAGGGAGACATAAAGTGTCACCAGACAAACTACAGTTCTGTACCCCCTCAGTGAAATATCTTGGGCACCATATAAAGAGAGGTATCAGGAAAGTTACCACAGAAAGAATTAGGATAATTCGAAACATGCAACTACACAATACCCAGAAAGAAATCAGAATGTTTCTTGGAGTTGTAGGATACTGTAGGCAGTGGATTGTGGGATTTGCAGTCCTAGCAAGACCATTGATAAAAATGACAAAGAAAGCAAAAGACCCAGTGGAGTGGGATGATGAAAGCATGACAGCTTTTACAAAATTACGAGAATGTACTGTGTACAGCTCCCGCATTAGGAATGCGTGACTACTCAAAGGAGTTTGCACTGTTTTGTGACACACGAGACAATTGTGCACTTTCAGTTCTGACCCAAAATCATGGTTTAACCAGACGTCATGTAGCGTATTTTTCCTCTACTTTAGATCCAGTGGCTGCTGGATTACCTGGATGTTTGAAAGCAGTAGCTGCAACTTGCATGAGTCTTGAACAAAGTGAGTCTATCGTTATGGGACATACTGTAACTGTGTATGTTCCACATGCAGTTGTAATTTTGTTGACCAGAACCAAAACTCAGTACCTCACACCTAGTCGGCTGACTAAGTATGAGAGAAGTCTTGTAGGTGCAGGAAATGTAACCATTGCCCGATGTAATATCTTTAATCCAGCTACCTTCCTACCAAATTCACTCACAGCAGGAGTGAAGGGAGAAGTTGAGCAGGACTGCCTTGATCTGACTGAGTATTGCACAAAACCATGCCCAGATATAAAGGAAGTGCCTTAACTGATGAAGATTACGAGCTGTTTGTAGATGGCTCATGCATGAGACATGAGGATGGAGGCTTAAGTGCTGCCTATGCAGTATGCACTTTAGGAGGTCCAGTGGTAGCATCCAATTTATATGGAGTAAAGTCTGCACAAGTAGCCGAATTGGTTGCATTGGCAAAAATCTATAAATTTGGGAGGAACATTAAAATAACCATATACACTGATAGCCAGTATGGTTATGGGGTTGTGCATGACTTTGGCCAATTGTGGCTGCAAAGAGAGTTCCTGACTTCTTCAGGTACTCCTATCAGAAATGGAAATGTTGTGTAAGAATTACTGGAAGCAATCCAGTTACCAAAAGAATTGGCAGTGGTCAAGTGTGCTGCTCACAAATCTGGCGATGACAAAGTGACAGCAGGTAATCGATATGCTGACCAACTGGCCCAACATTGTGCCAAACACAAAATAGCAATCAATACAAAGATGGGGGTAGGTGGAAACAGCTGCCAACTTATGGTGTTTGAAGAAATAAAAACATGGGAAGAAATGAGAGATTTGCAGAATGCAGCAGAACCAAAGGAAAAGAAAAGGTGGAGAAAATTTGGTTGTCGGAGAAGGAATGAGGATGGTGTCATTGTTTACCTTGATGATATGCCTGTGTTGCCAGACTGCCTGCTTGCTCCTATGGCTAGAATGATACATGGAAATACACATTTAGGAAGAGACGCCATGATTCGTGTTTTAGATAAACAAGGTTTAATTAAAAATTTAGAAACATAGCAGAGGCACTCTGCCAGAGGTGCTTCGTATGTCAGCAATTCAATCACGGTAAGAAAACAGTAGTTTTACCAGGTACAATTGGAAAGGCAGAGGTCCTTTCATAAGATTACAACTTGACTTTGTTCAGTTACCCCCCTGTCGAGGAATGAAGTACGTCCTAGTCATTGTATGCCTATTTTTAAAGTGGGTAGAAGCTTATCCTGCACGCAGAAACAATAGCATCACTGTAGCCAAATTGTTACTGAGGGAATTGATACCTAGGTACGGTTTTCCAGTCACAATTGAATCAGACAGAGGTGGGCATTTCCATAGCGAAATAATAAGACAAATCTGTGCAGCATTCAAAATCACCCAAAAACTACACTGTGCATATCGCCCAGAGGCTTCTGGAGTGGTAGAACAACTGAATGGCACAATCAAATCGAGATTGGGAAAAATGTGTGAATCTACCCAAATGGAATGGCCTGATGCTTTGCCCCTTGTCTTGATGGGACTTAGAAGTATTCCAGACCGGAAGACAGGCTTTATTCCCCATGAGATATTGATGGGAAGAGCAATGCGGCAAGCATGGGTGCCAGGACACAAACTGATGAGCATATCTGATGAATACTGCAAGCAACTGGGTGACCAAGTGCTTCTATCTCTCACCAGAATGGGGAAGACGCCGTCGCCAGACCAGCAACTCCAGCTCATGATTTGAACCCAGGTGATTGGGTTGTAATTAAGAAACATACTCAGAAGAGTTGCCTTGCACCGAAGTGGGGAAAACGAAGACAGGTGATTCTGGTTACCACCACAGCTGTGAAGTGTGCAGGTGTGCCACGGTGGATCCATGCTAAGCATGGGCGTAAAATCCGTTTCGCTCGCGGATTTTGCGGATTTTCGGTAAATTCGCAATCCGCGAGATTCGCGAATCTCCCGCAAAATCCGCAAATCCGCGAGCAGCGGATTTCATGGCTTGCTCGCACTGTTCGCGTGAGTTCGCGGCTTCCCAGTACAACTTCGCGCCCCGCGAATAAGCGCAAAATTGCAGAAATACGATCTTAGCAAAACTGAAACTACTTACCAGGTTCAAAAGTTCAGGCTCATCATTAGTAGCCATTTCCTGTAGTGCTTCCTGAGGGGCCCCTCCAGAGTTCAGTTGCCAGTTGCAACTATTATGTGACCCTGCTCTGAACCTCAGAATAGTTACACATATGCCACAAAGGTCCTGAATTACAGCTAAGGGAGACAAGCAGGAGCCAGGCTGGAGGTTCAAATCCATTAATCAGCCCCTAATTCATTATTGTCAGTTGGGGCAGGGCAGGTGTTGTAACTAATTTTGCAACAATGAAAGCACTTAGCAAGTGCAAAAGATCACTAATCAGGAAGCACTAAGGAAGCAGGTGCCAGCTAAAAACATATTCTGTGACACATTAATCAGCCCCAAATTAATTCAGGTCACTTGAGGCAGGGAAGGTGTGCTTGCGTTGCCACAATAATGTACACTGACTGGACAACCAGAGGGTGCTGTGATGAAACAGAGGGTGGCATGGGTGGGCCAGAGGGTGGCATGAGTAGTCAGAGAGTGGCAGTGGTGACAGAGAGTGGCAGTGATGAAGAAGAGTGTCCCAAACAGGCTGGACACGTAGAAACAACAAGTTCGCGAAACTTGCGACCCGACAGGTAAGTTCGCGTTTTGCGAAATTGTACAAAACCCTCGCGAACTGGCAGAAACCCGCGCGAACACAAAAAAAAAAAAATCCGCAAATTCGCGACAATTCGCGGATTTTGCGGATTGCGAGTTCGCAAATCCGCAAAATTCGCGAACGCGAGATTCGCAAAGTTCGCCCATGCTTAATCCATGCCAGCCATACGAAAAAAGAGACTGAACCAGAAGAAACTGAGGCTGAAGGTTGTGCAGCTGAGGGGTCTCCTGAAATCGGTCCTGAAGTAGCTGAAGAAGAACAACCGAGCACCAGTCAAGATGATTGGGTCCCAGTAATCGACCTGACTATCGATCCAATAAGAACAAGAAGACAAACCTATTTAGATAGAGAGTGGGGGAGTGAGGACGAGACAGGAATAGATCATCGAAATCCAAATCAAATCTGATGATGAGGAAGGCCAGGTAGGGACAGAGCAAGTTATAGACACACCTCCAAGAACTCCTGAGCCTGAAAAGGGACAGATAGAAATTAGGGCGGAAGTTCAAGCGGAAGAAGATCACAAGTTCGAAGTGCTTGAACAGGATCAGATAGAACTAGACAAATGTGTTCAGGAAGAAGAAATTGAGACTAAACAAAGCCAAATCCAGCACATACCTGAACAAGGCCAGCTTAGTAACCAGGCAGAAGAAACTGAAATAAGACCTGGAACTAGTTAGACAGAGAAGGAAGAAGACACTGAAGCAGATGTGCCACAACTGAGTTAAAATAAAAGAGCCTTTGAAGAGGGCCAAAGCACAGTGCCAGTTAAAAGATTCAGAAAAGGAGATAAAGTACCGAGATTTGTCAAAAGACTGACATGGCAATTGCACATGTACGTTAGGTACCTCCTGTGATATTATTCACATTTTATTAGCCTGTAGGATGACCCTTGATATACGTAAGGAGATTTTAGGCCCGCTATTCAAAACTTATAGGATTATGAATAGAAAGCAAGCTGTAGATCTCCTGGTGGGGATGGTAAACCTGGATATAGCCTGCGCTTTGGGGAAATACATGAGCCGAGTCAGGAGGTTTCTCCAGAGTACAGAGGTATAGGCGTATGGTAACGAGATTGCACTTTAATGTATGTATTATGTTTGGAAGGCCTGGTCTTATATGTTTTCTCATGTTCACCCTTGTGATTTTAACATCCTAGGAGGATACTGTTTAAATAACAAAGCTATTGGGGTTTCCTCCCGGAAAGAACTGAATTGAAATTTTATAAATTTTATATATTTTGTTTTTATAAAGTTTTATAAATGTATTGTGTATACTTTTATGGTTGTAGCAAACCCAAATAAAGTTTTAATGACTGACTGACTGACTGAGACTGAGACTAAAAACTATCGTCGAAGAACTTGAGCAAGAAAATCAAGACTCCAGTAAACCTGACCAGTCTGGGACAAAGCCTAAAAGGAGAAGTGCCTGAATCAAGAGACTAAATAACAAATATCAGAGTCCTGAATGGACTTATCTGGTGTTGGAAGATTTTGAAAACCTTGAAATAAGTGACGAAAGTGATGAAGAATTGATTGCTGACCAGACTGACGAAGAAGTGAAACCAACCTGAAAGTTGCCTGTGTAAGCAACCTGTGTAAAGTTACAAAGAGGGGTTGGAGCTTCTTTTGAGCCAAAATGTCTGATTCCAATGTGAATGGAAGATCGAGACCAAATTGTTGCAAAACATGCTGCAAAGTATGTTTGAGTAGTATTGCATTAGTACTGATATTATGGATAGGACTAACAATAACAATTCCTTACATGATGAGTAAAGATACTAATTTGTACCCTATTAAACCAGTGGCAGAGGACACAGAGGAGCTACAAACAGAAGACACGCCACAAAGAGTAAATACACTAGAGAAAGCAGTTAGCCTTAAACAAACTAGAATGGACTCAGATACACCAGATGAGGAAGGACTACATTATCATAGAATCAAGAACAAAACTCATTTAAACGTATTTGCAAACTTGTTAGTACACTACATAGAAGCAATGGAAATAGAAGACTGTTACGTCTGTATGAAGCTGCCTACTTCAGTAGCTGAAGGGGTGACATACCACCATCTACCACTAACCTGGTAGATGTGATATTTTCTGAACTTCCTGTGCGAAGAAATCTGAACCTTGTACATACTACTAGAGACGTAGCAAAATACATGAGTGAATATTTTCTAACTATAGGTAAAATAAATATAGATGACGCACACAGAGATAACTTGACCTGTATATTACATGATATATATCAACAACAAGAGAGTGAGGATAAACAAGAGGTCACTCCTATATCCCCAATAATAAATGCAAAAAACAACTAAAGAGTGACTTGTCGGTGCTGTGGTCAGAGAAATAAAGCCAGAGACACCAAAGAAACCAACCTCACAACAATAGTGACGAGGTAGTATCAGAACAGGAAATGGAGACAAGAGTGAAACACATACAGAAAAAAGGGGAACAATAACTCACATTTGGTTAAAAAGAACCCTCACTCACCCTAGTGGTGACATGCTTCATCATGGGTGTGAGAAGTTGGCCCGATATGCAACGTTCGCTATTCTAGCGACCGCTATGTATCGTTCCAACGACCCTTATGGTGTTTGGTTGTAAGTCAACCTATAGACCAGCTATCCTAGTAGCGTGGATACGAGCAGTCTAAGGCTAAAGACTCGAGAGGGCGCGTTAAGCCAGCTGTTTACCACACATGTACCCCTTGAACACCCAGTGAAAGGACACCACACAAGTGTTATGAAAATAAACCATATATTTATTAAGAATCACAACAGCCCTGTACTCTTTATGAGGACAGGGTACTAAGCACAAACCAAACCTCTTTAGCAAATACTTCAAGTGCACAATTAAAACAAGTGTCCGAGGACACGGAACGATTAAGGTCTCGGGCGGACCCGATAAGGCAAGTCGGAAGCGAGGGACTCAGGACCCTAGAGTAAGGAGGCTATGCAGGCACCGAAATGCCGAGTTACCTAGCCACGAGGGCTGCGGCTGCACAAGTCTTACAGGCGTCGGGGTCTTCGCTGACGAGCCAGGAGCCGGAAGAAAAGGAGTTGCTGGCCGGCGACCAGTGCTCAATAGTTCGTAGAGATCCAAGCCTGGATCGGAGATTGATGAAACCTGAAAGCAGAGGGGACCAAGTTCGTACTACTAGCCAGTAGTCAGAAGGTACCAGGAAGGCACCGGTTGGCCGTCACCTCGACCAGGTGAGTGGGCGACGCTAGGCTCTGCAGTCTCACGGACCAGGAGGCGTTGTCGGCGACCACGGTGGAGGTGCGAGCTGTCCCACGAAGGATGATGCTGTCGGCGTCGCTGGGCCCAGGATGGGGCAACAAGCCTTGGCAGATCTCAGGGCCACGTGGTGGGCCTAAGATGGCGTCTTGAGTGGACCAGGAGGGTCCGGGGTGCTTCTCGCAAAGATGGAAGCAAGGGCCAGTCTGGGGCAACCAGACCAGCAGTGATGATTCTCGGATGTCGTCACAGAAGGGCACAAGCCAGCGGCTAGTGACCAGACAACGTGCTGAGCAGCGAGCAGAAGGGCCCCACGCAGATCGTGGAGATGCTGGGAGACTGCACTTCGGTGCTGGAGCGGCTCAGGGTCGGGGCTTCTCGGACCCCAGAGCACTCACCAGAGAGTTACCTCGATGGTCGTGCTGGTTTTAAGAGCGTGCAGGTTCTGATGATGGCCGGTCCCTCGAGGTCTCGTCGCACCCACAGATCACAGCTGAGCTGATGATGTGGGTAGAGGTCAGAGGTGCCAGGGAAGCCGGTTCTCGTCGAGCTGGGCCGTCGGATTCCTTGAGGAAGGACTTACAGCAAACCGCAGAGTTCTTAGTTGGTGCCCGCTGATGCAGGGTGACTACTCCTTAGTCACAAGGGAGAAATCTTGAGAAGAGTCTTGAATGTCCTTTCATAGAAAGTAGTTCTTGAATCAAAGATGATCTAATTTGGAAGGGTCCCCGCTCCGGTCTTTATTCTAAAGAAAGGGGTGGGTACATGACTAGGTCCTGCCCTAAGGGTGGGACCAGGAAGGGGGGTAGTTACACCCCTCTCCCCTGCCGGACTTTCCCCAGGCCAGGGCTGTCGCCCCTGGAACTGGTTCTAACCGGCAGATGCGTAGTGAGCACCGGGGTGCCACTCCGCAGTCACCTTCTCGCCAAAGCCCTACCTACCCAGAATACACAAACCCTGTCTGGGACGGTGCGAACAGCGCCCTCGACAGGAAACCCTTTGTCCAAGTGCTCCTCGCTGGAAGGACTCCCAGCAGCAGGAGGTCAGACTCGTGTCTGTGGTGGCAGCATCCATTTTGTGGAGCTGAGGCTTCAGTTAACTTTAACCGGGGTTCAAAGTTACGTACATGTCGTGTCCCTCTAGAAGGGTGGAATGCTAACCTCGTCGCCAGCATTGGTGAGAGGGCAGCACCCCGATTCGTATGACACCTTACTCGACATGCCTGGATAACGCGACACCGGAGTTACCGATATGGTACGCGTTATCATGGAACAGCTATTGGGTCTTGATTCCGCAAGCTGCAACCGGGCTCGGCTCGGGCCTGAACCTAGCTCACACGAGCCCACGCACTCTGCCTTCAGGATCGTTAAGGCCTGCCATAGGAGTGACTGATAGGAACTCGGGTGTCCATTGTATGGTTAGATATAGAGCTACTATACCTAAAGCGAAGGGTGGTTACACGTCTCCGCCCCAGCTGTCGTGCAGCCAGTTGTGTCAAATTTAGGAGGCCAGCCAGGGGTGGCATAATACATGCTTCAGCCCCTGGCGGCCCTGGGTACACCTATGCCCTGCGTTACGGGGTCTGATAAGGTGGCCCAGTACCAATTGGTAAATGCACCTAGGGTACATATCGTAATTTAGAAAGAGAACAGCCAGGCTGTGGGTCTGATTAGCAGGCCCACAGCCAGAGAAAGTCGTAAACCAGTGAAACAAAAGCAAAAAATTTGGGTGATCATAGGATTGCAGACCCTACTCTCCTACATGACCCCCCCCCAAACGTCGGAACAATAAGCTAACCTTGACCAGGTGAGTCTTCTTGTTCTAAGTGGAAATATCTGGAGAGCCCATCGGCATTGCCATGATCAGTACCAGGTCTATGTTCCACTGTAAAGTCCATCCCCTGTAGGGAAATGGACCACCTAAGCAGTTTGGGGTTTTCACCCTTCATCTGATTTAGCCACAAGAGGGGCTTATGGTCGGTCTGAATCTTGAAGTGAGTGCCAAACAAGTATGGCCTCAGCTTCTTCAGGGCCCAAACCACAGCAAAGGCCTCCCTCTCAATAGCTGACCAATTCTTCTCTCTAGGGGTCAGCCTTCTGCTTATAAAAGCAATGGGCTGGTCTTGACCATCAAAATTCAGTTGAGAAAGAACAGCTCCCACACCCAACTCAGAAGCATCTGTTTGGACAATGAATGGTTTGGAGTAGTCCGGACTCTTGAGGATAGGCGCCGTGCACATGGCCTGCTTTAGGTCATCGAATGCTTTTTGACAGCTCGCTGTCCACTGAACTTTTTTTGGCATTTTCTTACTTGTCAGTTCGTTTAATGGTGTCACAATTGAACCATAGTTCCTGACAAACTTCCTATAGTAACCAGTCAGGCCCAAGAAAGCTCGAACCTGAGTCTGGGTGGTTGGAGGAGCCCAGTCCCTGATTGACTGTATCTTGCTCTCCAGTGGCTGAACCTGACCTCCACCTACAAGGTGGCCCAGGTATACAACCTGTGTCTGCCCTATCTGGCACTTGGTGGCCTTGATAGTGAGACCTGCTGCTTGCAGTGCCTCTAACGTCTTCCGCAGGTGGACCAGGTGATCCTCCCAGGTGGAGCTAAAGACAGCAATATCGTCAAGATACGCCGCACAGAAGTCATCCAGCCCAGTAAGGACTTGATTCACCAACCGTTGGAAGGTGGCAGGTGCATTTTTCAGACCAAAGGGCATCACCACGAACTGATAATGCCCACCAGGGGTTGAAAATGCGGTTTTAGGCTTGGCGTCCTCAGCTAACCTGATTTGCCAATACCCAGCTGTCAGGTCAAACGTACTTAAGTAGTTGGCCGAAGCCAATCTATCGATAAGCTCGTCTGCCCTTGGTATTGGGTGGGCGTCAGTCTTAGTGACTGCATTGAGACCCCTGTAGTCTACGCAAAACCTCATCTCTCTCTTACCACCCTGGGTGTGAGGTTTCGGCACTAGAACTACGGGACTAGCCCAAGGGCTATCCGAGGGTTCAATGACTCCCAGCTCCAACATTTTCTGCACTTCACTCTTGATGCAGTCTCTAACGTGATCAGGCTGCCTGTAGATTTTACTCTTGACGGGCAAGCTGTCACCAGTGTCAACCTCATGGGTGCACCAATCGGTCTGACTGGGTGTTAGAGAAAACATATGTCTGAACGACTGAAGAACCTGTTTACAGTCGCTCTGTTGATGTTCGGAGAGGCTGCCACAAAAGACAACACCATCTACCGAGCCATCGTCAGGATTCTGAGTGAGCAGGTCGGGGAGAGGGTCACTCTCCTCTTCCTGTCCCTCATCTAGGGCCATGAGCAAACTCATGTCCTTCCTGTCGACATATGCTTTTAGCCTGTTGACATGAAGCACCCTGTGGGGGCTCCGGGGAGTTCCCAGGTCGACCAGGTAGGTGACCTCTCCCTTTTTCTCCAGGATGGTGTAGGGCCCGGACCATTTGTCCTTGAGTGCTGCTGGGGCCACTGGCTCCAACACCCACACCTTCTGTCCGGGCTGGTAAACAGTCAAGACAGCCTTTTGGTCATGCCAAGCTTTTTGGAGTTCTTGGCTGGCCTTAAGGTTTTCAGATGCCTTTTCCATGTATTCAGCCATCCGCGAGCGGAGGCCGAGCACATAGTCCACTATGTTGGCTGCAGGCTTTTTGAGAGGTCTCTCCCATCCTTCCTTCACCAAACACAGGGGTCCCCTTACAGGATGCCCGTACAAAAGTTCAAAAGGGCTGTAGCCAACCCCCTTCTGCGGGACTTCTCTGTAGGCGAACAAGAGGCAGGGGATCAGGACGTCCCATCTACGCCGAAGCTTTTCCGGTAGTCCGTGAATCATCCCTTTAAGGGTCCTGTTGAATCTCTCAACAAGCCCATTGCATTGTGGATGATAGGGTGTAGTGAACTTGTAGTTGACACCACATTCCTTCCACATAGCAGTTAAGTAGCTCGACATAAAGTTTGTACCTCTGTCGGAGACGACCTCCTTAGGGAAGCCCACTCTGGAGAATACTCCAACTAGAGCTCTTGCCACAACAGGTGCTGTAGTGGTCCTAAGGGGAATAGCTTCAGGATACCTGGTGGCATGATCCACTACCACCAGTATAAACTTGTGCCCTGAGGCTGTAGGTGGTTCCATGGGACCGACGATGTCGATCCCCACCCGTTCAAAGGGCACCCCCACCACAGGCATTGGTATAAGGGGGGCCTTTGTCGTGCCACCTGACTTACCACTGGCTTGGCAAGTGACACAGGAGCGGCAAAACTCCTTGGTATCTTCGTTCATGTGAGGCCAGTGAAAGTGTGAGACGAGCCTGTCCCACGTTTTCGTCTGGCCTAAGTGACCTGCTAAGGGAATCTCGTGGGCCAAGGTAAGTAGGAAACCACGCTGAGACAAGGGTACAACCAGCCTCCTGGTCATGCCAGGCTTGGGGTCTCTTGACTCAGTGTACAGGAGTCCATCTTCCCAGTATACCTTGTGGGTACCTGTGGCGTTCCCAGCAGCCTCAGCAGCAGCCTGCTGTCTGAGGGGTTCAAGAGAAGGGCAGTCTAACTGGTCCTTCCCCAGGTCTTCCCTTGAGGGTCCCCCTGAACCCAAGAATTCAACTTGATCAAGTTCGAATTCCCTAGGCTCAGTTTCCCTCAATTCCTGTAGGTCAGCCTCCTCTGAGACTTGATCCTCGACCTGGGGCAAGGGGGAAGGCGCAGCCTTAACCCTACTGCTCTTTTTCTTGGGAGGCGTCTGGTCCGTTGTTCCAGGATCCAGCACCTGTTCAGTGGGGCATTTCCTGACCTGTGACCTAGTCACAGCGAACACATGTGCTGGCAAACCTAACATTTCCATGTGAGTCCGGTGCTCCACTTCTGACCATTGTGACGACTCCAAATCATTGCCCAACAAACAATCCACTGGGAGGTCTGGACTAACTACAACCTTCTTTTGGCCAGTTACCCCTCCCCAGGAGAAAGCTACAATTGCCATACTGTGATTGGTAGTGACATTGCTTGCATTGGTCACCAGGAATTCTGTACCTGGCATGATCTGTCCAGGGTCCACAAAGTTAGGCGTCACCATGGTGACGCTGGCACAAGTGTCCCTATAGGCCTGAGCCATCTTTCCATTTATGAAAGGCGTCTGTCGGTATTTGCCCAAAGTATTGGGGCTTACGTCAGGGGATACGTCCGCGTCCCCTGTACTGACAAGGACAGCCTGAGTGAGTGTGCCAACTAAGTTGTCACGCCCCTCAGAACCCAGGGTTAACCCTACTAAACCCTTGGGAGGCGCACTACCACTGCCGACTGTACTAGGGGGCACAGGTGCCTTAGGGGCTGCAGTGGCAGGAGTCTGCCCTCCTCCTTTCTTGGTGCACTCACTAAACCAGTGAGATTTACTTTTACAGTACTGGCACCATCTTTTGGATTGGCCTTCTTTCTTCTTTTGGGGAGCCTGACCCCCACCCTCTTTGGGTTGTTGGGGACCTGTCGAAGACTTCTGGTCATTTTGTTCCCCTTTAGAATCTTTACCCTTCTGGTCTGCTTTCTTCTGACCACCTTGATTCTGGCCCTGGTTCTGTTTAACTCTTGTACGAACCCATCTGTCTGCCTTCTTTCCCAATTCTTGGGGAGAGGTCAGATCCGAGTCGACAAGATGCTGATGCAACAACTGGTTCTGACAATTGTTTAAAATTTGTTCTCTCATCATCAAATTATACAATCCTTGATAATCAGTAACCTTACTGCCCAGCAACCAGCCCTCAAAAGCCTTAGTGGCACAGTCGACAAAATCAGACCAATCTTGAGACTGCGTTTTCTGGGTATCCCTGAACAGCACCCTGTACTGCTCAGTGGTTAGGCCGAACCCTTCAACGAGTGTATTTTTCAAGATTTGGTAATTGTTAGCATCCTCCACCCTTGTGGTGAGGAGCTTGTCTCTTCCTTTTCCTTCAAAGGAGAGCCACAAGATAGCTGCCCACTGACTCTGGGGAACACCCTGCACAGTGCAGGCCCTCTCCAAAGCAGTAATCCATTTGTGGATGTCGTCCCCTTGTTTAAAGGGGGGCACTATCTTACCAAGGTGTTTCGTATCGAAACTCTTTTCCCTATTACTAGGTACATTGCTGCCACCAGTGGGGACTACCCCACTTAACTGTTGCTCTCTAGCAAAGGCAAGCCTTTCTTTGGCCAGGGCAAGTTCTTCCCTTTCAATCCTTAGATTGGCTGCCCTTTCCTTAGCTTCGTACACTCTCCTCTGAGGGGACGTCATCCCTTTCTGAGAAGAGTTGTGAGAGCCATTGGTTTGAAGGGATCTGCCAGAGTCTCTTGACAGAGATCGGGCTCGTCCATTCCCAATGTTAAGCTGACCTGATAGTGGCCCCAGGGGTCCCCCAGTACCGCTATCATGTTTGCTTAAGTTGGACCTTGTAGGAAGGTGGATATCTGACTATGGTTACCCCCAAACTTTCTGCCTGGTGTTTAGCTGGTTTTTGACTTAGTTGGCCTGGGATCCTGCTATTCAGGGCCCCAGGCTGATTGCTCTCTCCTTAAAATGGACTCCATGTACCTTAGGTGCATAACACAATTGGAATTGGTTCACCTTATAGGCCCCTGTAACAGTGTACCATAGGTACCCAGGGCATAGGTGTAGCCAAGGCCTGCCAGGGGCTGCAGCATGTATTGTGCCACCCCTGGCCTGGCCTCCATATTTGACACAACTGGCTGATCACTCAGCTGGGGTAAGTTGGTGTAATCACCTCTTACTTAGGTACAGTATGTCTGTGCCTAACCCTAAATTGGACACATATGTTCCTATCAGCCACTCCTATGGAAGGCCTCATCAATCCTGGAGGCAGAGTGCTTGGAAATATGTGAGATGGTGCTCTAGCATGAGCTGAGCCTGTCTGCAGCTGTCGGGAACCACTCCCTAAGCTGTTCCGGGATATTGCCATACCATATACTCTTAAGTGCATTATAATCCTCGCGGTTAAATGCTATCTTTGGTTTGGCTTTATCAAAACATGTCGAGTAAGGTGTCATACGAATTGGAATACTATCCCCTCGCCAGTTCTGGCGACGGGGATAGCATTCCACCCTTCTAGAGGGACACGACATGTGTGTAGCCTTAACCCCGGTTAAAGTTAAACAGAGCCTCAGCTTCACAAAATGGACGCTGCCACCACAGACACAAGTCTGGCCTCCTGCTGCTGACCGAAACTCGGCAGATGGTGGCCTGGACAAAGGGTTTCCTGCCTTGGGAGGTGCGAGCACCACCCCAGACAGGATTTTGTGTATTAGGTAGGACAGGGCTGAAAAGAATCAGACATGCCCGGGGCACACAAGGTGTCCCCGTGCATAGGCCAGTCCAAACCGGTTCTGGGGCCTTCCAGCCCCAGTCCTGGCGCGGAGCTGGACAAAGGAAAGGGGGTGTAACCGCCCCCCTTCCTGGTTCCTCCCAGAGGAGGGACCTAGTAGGTGATCCACCCCCAGTTTGGGAATAAGAGGGGGAGCAGTGCCATTGCACAGCAGATCATCCCGAAATCAACTTAAAACTAAGAAGAAGACTGGACTTCGACATTCTGCTGCACAGAAGACTGAAGAAGAATCTCCCTTGTGGCCAAGGAGTGACCACCCTGTGAACACAGGTACCAACCAGCAACTCGACGTCTGCTTTGCCGCCGCCTCCCGCCGGAGACCGAGCCCAGAGCCCGACAAGAACCAGACTCCCAGACCTCTCAGAGCCCGATCCACAGTCCCTGCGAAGAAGGGACCCGTGGAGGCACCGAGTGACGTGGGACCGGACCTCTTGAAAGACACCCGAAAAGCTGACTGCGCAGCTTCTGAGGCATCCTCGACGTTGTGCTTTGGGGACTGAGAACCCCCACCACCGAGCAGCCCTTGCACCGAAGATCAGCCCTCCAGCATCTCCACGATCTGCGTGGGGCCCTTTTGCATTGTGCCACTCGACGCGCCATCCCGGCCACTAGCCACGCGGCCAGCGGCCATCTTGGCGACGAACCCGAAGATTTAAACAGCAGGTCTGGTTGCTCCAGACCTACCCAAGCTCCTGTGAAAAGGAGCACTCGCTCTGACCTTGCTGGTCCGAGTGAACAGCATCTTTCAACTTCTGCGTGGCTTGCATTTGCCAAGGCCTGTTTGCTCCGATCAGGTCGCCGACACCGCCAACAGCGAGAAGCCTACGTGGGACAGCTCGTGACCGACTCCTGGACGTCCTCGACCCCGGGTATCCACGTGGCTGCAGAAAGAAGCTACCCGACAACGCCTGTTTGCACCCGACATCGCCTGGTTCCAATCTGGTTCCACGGTAGTCACTGGCTAGTGACTTTGAACACTGTCCCCTCTGCTTTCAGGTCTTCAACTCTTCTGATCCACCCTTGGATCCACCGGAACTCTTCTCATCGAGCCGCCTGCAGCATCTTCAGCTCCAAGCACCATCGACCAGCGTGACGAAACCCGACACATCTTCGACCCTGTGCACCCGCTTCCTGTGGGTGAGGTAACTCAGCTCCGCCGGTGCTCCTGCACTGGTACACATCCCAAAGGCCTGTGTTTTAAGTTTCAGCTCCGTAGGTCACTCGGAAGGTTCCTAACTTTCTAACTTTGTGCTTTTTACGCACCATAGACTTTGTATTGAGAAGTGCGTGCACTTTGAACACTGCACCCGAGTCCCGTGGGCCTTTCCCGACTTAGTTAACTCCAGTCTCGAATAGCTCCAGCGATTCCCAAGGCCCTAGGCCTCTTCACTTTCCTTTAGGTATCTCTTATACCACTTATTTAGTATATGGTTTAGGTGGCCCCTAGGGCTCATCCATATTGTGCAACTTCTGTGTATTTTAAACTGTCTTGTGATTTTACGCTTGTGCTTCTGTGCTCATAAAGAGTCCAGGGGATTTTAATAGTTAATAAATCAATATATATTTTCAATATATATCTGTGTGGTGTCCCTTTCATTTGGTATTCAAGGGGGTTGTGTATGGTATAACAGCTGGCTTCACATGCCTTTCAGAGTTTAGCCTAAGACTGCTTTGTCCACGTTACCACTAGGATAACTGGTCTACAAGGTTGAATTACAACCATCATCATAAGGGTTGCTTGGCATGGTACAAAGTGATCACTAGAATTAGTGAGCATTATATACCAGGCCAACTTCTCACATTGGTGAGCAGCGGATTGGGATCTGAGCTTGCTGTTGTTTTACCATTACAATCTTTGAGATTATCATTTGAAAGATCATACAGGTACCTGCTAGGTACATATAAAACAAGACTAGTATACTTAAGTTCTACTGAACTTAGTGTTGTAGAGCAAAGGGAGTAGCACACCCTAGCTACAACTACTAGATAGGTTTAGTAGGTAAACACCAGTGTAGGTAGATTGCAACACATCCACCCACACTAGAGCAATGTCTGGAGCAGAGGGGTCCAGTGGACTTACTCCTGTTGAGAGTGACCCTCCAAGGGCACCATCCAAATTTGCTATTTTTTCCTTTAAGGAATTAAGACAGCTTTGTGTCTTAAGGGGTCTGAAGACAGGGCCTTCCCCTACTACAGACCACCTAAGAGAGCTCTTAGACCAGTCTGAGACTCTAAAGCCCTCTAAGGCAAACCCCACAGGGGATGCTGAAGGAGGCCATCCTTCAGAGGATGACACTGTAGACCCCCCTGCCCCTATCATCCTAGTAGATGAGGAAGCCTCCACCACTGGAGCTCCTCAAGTAGATGTAGAGGAAGAGGAAGAAGAAGAGGAGGAGGTGGAAAGCAGTGAGTCAGATGATGACAGAGATAGTCAGGTGCTGGTCAGTAGACTGAACCAGGCTAACTTAAGTCAACTTGGGAATGAATCAGGTAACAACCCATTCAGACCCCCAGGTGGACTTAACCAGGGCCATAGGAGGAGAAGGCATCACTCAGGTGAATCCAATACCTCCCATGTCTCTAGAGGCTCTCATGGTCACTCCAGAAAGGAGATGACTAGCCCTCAGAGAAGGGAACATGAGGCCAAGATGAGAGAGGCTGAGCTTAGGATCCAGAGGCAAGAGTTAGAGGTTGCCCTGGCTAAGGAGAAACTTGCTAGAGCAAGACAGCCTAGAGAGAGTGGGGTAATAGAACCCACTGGTGGCAGCAATATCCAGAAGGATAAAGACAGGTCCTTTGATACAAGAAACCTGAGTAAGATTGTGCCCCCCTACAAAGCTGGGGATGATATCCATAAATGGATTACTGCAATGGAGAGAGCCTGCAGAGTACAGCAGATCCCTCAGGAGCAGTGGGCAGCAATCTTGTGGCTCTCCTTTGAAGGTAGAGGCAGAGACAGACTCCTCACAGTTAGTGATGGGGATTCTAGAAACTACATGGTCCTGAAGAGTGCTCTGATTGATGGGTTGGGCTTAACCACTGAACAGTACAGGTTAATGTTCAGAGACACCCAGAAGACACAGACTCAGGACTGGTCTGAATTTGTTGAGTGTGCCACTAAGGCTCTGGAGGGCTGGTTGCTGGGAAGTAAGGTTACTGACTATACAGGATTGTATAATTTAATTATGAGAGAGCAAATCTTAAGTAATTGTCAAAATCAGCTTCTACATCAGCACCTGGTTGACTCTGATCTGACCTCCCCACAAGAATTGGGTAGGAGGGCAGACAAATGGGTCAGAACCAGGATCAGGCCTAAGAACCAGGGTGGTGACCAAAAGAAAGAGACTACCAAGCCTCAAGAGAAGGGTGGGGATAAAAGTAAGGAAAAGACTTCCCCAGGGCCCCAAAGCTCCAAGAATGGGGGTGGGTCCCAAGACACTTCTACATCCCAGAAAAAGCCTTATTGTCATACCTGTAAACAGGTGGGGCATTACAAAACAGATAGCTGTTGTCCCAAGAATGGCAATAAGGAGAATATACCTCCAGGTAAGGCTCCAACACCTCCTGTCACTGTTAGCAGTGGTCCCCCAGGTGGTGGGAGCACCCCCAAGAATTTGGGTGGGTTTACTTTTGGAGGACAGGTGGACTCTGGCCTATCCAGGTCCCCTAACTCAGATACTCTTGTCTATGAGACTGGCATGGGGTTTGCCAATTTCACAGCTTGCCCAAACACTTTGAGCAAGTATAGACAGGAGCCCCTCATCAATGGTTTGAAAGTTGAGGCCTTCAGAGACACAGGGGCTAGCATCACCATGGTGGCTGAATGTCTAGTCCCCTCAAGGCAACTTTTACCTGATGCCAGATATCAGGTGACAAACATTGATGGCATAGAAACCAATCATCCCATGGCAGTAGTCAATCTTAGCTGGGGAGGTGTCACTGGCCCAAAGAGAGTGGCAGTGTCAGCAAACTTGCCTGTAGATTGCCTACTGGGTAATGATTTGGAAATCTCAGCCTGGGCTGAGGTTGAACAGCAAACCCATTCTAGAATGGTAAATCTCCATGGAAAGGTTAGTGGGGCTGTAATGGCTACAGCCCCAATTCAAGATGTCCTTCCTGAAAAGGTTGGGAGGGCTGAGCAAACCTCAGCCCCATCTTTAGATAACTTCCCTCCTGGAAAGAGTAGCAGGGCTGTACTGGTAACAGCCCATACCCAAACTGAGTCTCCTCCTGAAAAGGTTGGAGGGGCTGTGATGGCCACAGCCCAAACTCAAACAGATACATGGGTAGTGAAGCCTGAAATGATGGATCACTCCACCCAAACAGAGAGCATGGAGGAGGAAGAGAAATCTCCCCCTCACCAGACTTTAGGAAAGGATCAGCCTCCTCAGGGAACTGATCTTACCCCTGATGAAGGAACTGTCCCAGAGGTTGTTAGGCCTGGCCTGACAGAACCTCTGATGGCAGTGGACCCTTCTCAGGAGGGACCCAGTCTGGAGCAGGTAACCTGCCCCTCTCTACCTTGCCTTACTCAGCCCAGGGCTGCAGAGGACAAGAAGGACAGTGAGACCCAAAGGGCCCCCTGTCAAATAAAGCACCCCCATCAACAGATTAGGGGCACCGAAACTAGTAGCCCTAGTGAGGTGAAAACTTTAAAAACTCCTGAGGGATCCCCCTTAAAAGTAGTTAGGGACCTCCCCCAGATGGATATTGTTGGGCACAGCCAAACCTGGGACCAAAAGGCCCCAAACCTGACCTGTCCCTCCAGTAAGCCAAACAGAGGGACCCAGCCTCCAGCTTTAGGTAGCCAGAGGTTGACCCTGAGAGCACAGTGCAACTCAGTCAGAGAAAGAAAGGCACACATGGTGGAGAGTGATTGGAGGAAGCTGAGCCCTACAGAGGAAACTCACTTCAGTACTCCATCCCAACACCAGCCTTTGACTTTGCAAAGACACACCACAGGTAGAGATTCCCTATGGTGGAGACCCTCAGATGCCCTTAGGGTGAGGGATTGCTTAGTGGACCATGAGACAGGGGGTTACCAAGCCAGAGCTGGTACTTCCTTATATGGCCACTTAGGCAATATAGGCTTACCTGGTCAAGGATAGCCTTATCTCCTTTCGTTTGGGGGGGGGGTTATGTAGGAAGGTGGATATCTGACTATGGTTACCCCCAAACTTTCTGCCTGGTGTTTAGCTGGTTTTTGACTTAGTTGGCCTGGGATCCTGCTATTCAGGGCCCCAGGCTGATTGCTCTCTCCTTAAAATGGACTCCATGTACCTTAGGTGCATAACACAATTGGAATTGGTTCACCTTATAGGCCCCTGTAACAGTGTACCATAGGTACCCAGGGCATAGGTGTAGCCAAGGCCTGCCAGGGGCTGCAGCATGTATTGTGCCACCCCTGGCCTGGCCTCCATATTTGACACAACTGGCTGATCACTCAGCTGGGGTAAGTTGGTGTAATCACCTCTTACTTAGGTACAGTATGTCTGTGCCTAACCCTAAATTGGACACATATGTTCCTATCAGCCACTCCTATGGAAGGCCTCATCAATCCTGGAGGCAGAGTGCTTGGAAATATGTGAGATGGTGCTCTAGCATGAGCTGAGCCTGTCTGCAGCTGTCGGGAACCACTCCCTAAGCTGTTCCGGGATATTGCCATACCATATACTCTTAAGTGCATTATAATCCTCGCGGTTAAATGCTATCTTTGGTTTGGCTTTATCAAAACATGTCGAGTAAGGTGTCATACGAATTGGAATACTATCCCCTCGCCAGTTCTGGCGACGGGGATAGCATTCCACCCTTCTAGAGGGACACGACATGTGTGTAGCCTTAACCCCGGTTAAAGTTAAACAGAGCCTCAGCTTCACAAAATGGACGCTGCCACCACAGACACAAGTCTGGCCTCCTGCTGCTGACCGAAACTCGGCAGATGGTGGCCTGGACAAAGGGTTTCCTGCCTTGGGAGGTGCGAGCACCACCCCAGACAGGATTTTGTGTATTAGGTAGGACAGGGCTGAAAAGAATCAGACATGCCCGGGGCACACAAGGTGTCCCCGTGCATAGGCCAGTCCAAACCGGTTCTGGGGCCTTCCAGCCCCAGTCCTGGCGCGGAGCTGGACAAAGGAAAGGGGGTGTAACCGCCCCCCTTCCTGGTTCCTCCCAGAGGAGGGACCTAGTAGGTGATCCACCCCCAGTTTGGGAATAAGAGGGGGAGCAGTGCCATTGCACAGCAGATCATCCCGAAATCAACTTAAAACTAAGAAGAAGACTGGACTTCGACATTCTGCTGCACAGAAGACTGAAGAAGAATCTCCCTTGTGGCCAAGGAGTGACCACCCTGTGAACACAGGTACCAACCAGCAACTCGACGTCTGCTTTGCCGCCGCCTCCCGCCGGAGACCGAGCCCAGAGCCCGACAAGAACCAGACTCCCAGACCTCTCAGAGCCCGATCCACAGTCCCTGCGAAGAAGGGACCCGTGGAGGCACCGAGTGACGTGGGACCGGACCTCTTGAAAGACACCCGAAAAGCTGACTGCGCAGCTTCTGAGGCATCCTCGACGTTGTGCTTTGGGGACTGAGAACCCCCACCACCGAGCAGCCCTTGCACCGAAGATCAGCCCTCCAGCATCTCCACGATCTGCGTGGGGCCCTTTTGCATTGTGCCACTCGACGCGCCATCCCGGCCACTAGCCACGCAGCCAGCGGCCATCTTGGCGACGAACCCGAAGATTTAAACAGCAGGTCTGGTTGCTCCAGACCTACCCAAGCTCCTGTGAAAAGGAGCACTCGCTCTGACCTTGCTGGTCCGAGTGAACAGCATCTTTCAACTTCTGCGTGGCTTGCATTTGCCAAGGCCTGTTTGCTCCGATCAGGTCGCCGACACCGCCAACAGCGAGAAGCCTACGTGGGACAGCTCGTGACCGACTCCTGGACGTCCTCGACCCCGGGTATCCACGTGGCTGCAGAAAGAAGCTACCCGACAACGCCTGTTTGCACCCGACATCGCCTGGTTCCAATCTGGTTCCACGGTAGTCACTGGCTAGTGACTTTGAACACTGTCCCCTCTGCTTTCAGGTCTTCAACTCTTCTGATCCACCCTTGGATCCACCGGAACTCTTCTCATCGAGCCGCCTGCAGCATCTTCAGCTCCAAGCACCATCGACCAGCGTGACGAAACCCGACACATCTTCGACCCTGTGCACCCGCTTCCTGTGGGTGAGGTAACTCAGCTCCGCCGGTGCTCCTGCACTGGTACACATCCCAAAGGCCTGTGTTTTAAGTTTCAGCTCCGTAGGTCACTCGGAAGGTTCCTAACTTTCTAACTTTGTGCTTTTTACGCACCATAGACTTTGTATTGAGAAGTGCGTGCACTTTGAACACTGCACCCGAGTCCCGTGGGCCTTTCCCGACTTAGTTAACTCCAGTCTCGAATAGCTCCAGCGATTCCCAAGGCCCTAGGCCTCTTCACTTTCCTTTAGGTATCTCTTATACCACTTATTTAGTATATGGTTTAGGTGGCCCCTAGGGCTCATCCATATTGTGCAACTTCTGTGTATTTTAAACTGTCTTGTGATTTTACGCTTGTGCTTCTGTGCTCATAAAGAGTCCAGGGGATTTTAATAGTTAATAAATCAATATATATTTTCAATATATATCTGTGTGGTGTCCCTTTCATTTGGTATTCAAGGGGGTTGTGTATGGTATAACAGCTGGCTTCACATGCCTTTCAGAGTTTAGCCTAAGACTGCTTTGTCCACGTTACCACTAGGATAACTGGTCTACAAGGTTGAATTACAACCATCATCATAAGGGTTGCTTGGCATGGTACAAAGTGATCACTAGAATTAGTGAGCATTATATACCAGGCCAACTTCTCACAGACCTGCTTAGTCTGACGACTTCTACCTGTCCCTTATCTGCCTCATCCCCAGAGAGATCCTCATCCTCATCCTCCTCCACATCTTCGTTCTCAGTTGCGAGGTGGATGAGGTCAGGATCGTCTCGGGTTCCCTCGAGGGGAGGCATGTCTCCTTCTGGATTAGAAGAGCTACGAAGTTTCTCAGCTCTTCTGGCATCATAAGTCTCCAAGAGACCAATCAGAAAGGACGTTGTGGGGTTAGACCCCTGCTGAATCTTCCTGGAGTGACACAGTCGTCTTAACTCCTTGAAGCTCAGCACAGTATATCCTGAAGGGATGACCTGTGGAGGGTCAACTGACACAAGGGGAGACTCAGAGTTTCCTCCTTTGTCCGACATACTGTTTCTAGTGTGGTGTAAGTGATGCACCTACCTACACTACGTGTTTACCTACTGTACCCTTGCTAAGAGTTGTAGCCAAGGTGTGCTAAGCCTTGAGGAGCTACAACAGCTGGTTCAGTAGAACTCAGAGTATTCTAAGCTTTTAGTTATATGTACTAACAGTACTTGTGCGATCTTTCAACAAGATATTCTTAGGATACGTGTGGTAAAACAACAGCAAGCTCAAATCCCAACCGCTGCTCACCAATGTGAGAAGTTGGCCCGATATGCAACGTTCGCTATTCTAGCGACCGCTATGTATCGTTCCAACGACCCTTATGGTGTTTGGTTGTAAGTCAACCTATAGACCAGCTATCCTAGTAGCGTGGATACGAGCAGTCTAAGGCTAAAGACTCGAGAGGGCGCGTTAAGCCAGCTGTTTACCACACATGTACCCCTTGAACACCCAGTGAAAGGACACCACACAAGTGTTATGAAAATAAACCATATATTTATTAAGAATCACAACAGCCCTGTACTCTTTATGAGGACAGGGTACTAAGCACAAACCAAACCTCTTTAGAAAATACTTCAAGTGCACAATTAAAACAAGTGTCCGAGGACACGGAACGATTAAGGTCTCGGGCGGACCCGATAAGGCAAGTCGGAAGCGAGGGACTCAGGACCCTAGAGTAAGGAGGCTATGCAGGCACCGAAATGCCGAGTTACCTAGCCACGAGGGCTGCGGCTGCACAAGTCTTACAGGCGTCGGGGTCTTCGCTGACGAGCCAGGAGCCGGAAGAAAAGGAGTTGCTGGCCGGCGACCAGTGCTGAATAGTTCGTAGAGATCCAAGCCTGGATCGGAGATTGATGAAACCTGAAAGCAGAGGGGACCAAGTTCGTACTACTAGCCAGTAGTCAGAAGGTACCAGGAAGGCACCGGTTGGCCGTCACCTCGACCAGGTGAGTGGGCGACGCTAGGCTCTGCAGTCTCACGGACCAGGAGGCGTTGTCGGCGACCACGGTGGAGGTGCGAGCTGTCCCACGAAGGATGATGCTGTCGGCGTCGCTTGGCCCAGGATGGGGCAACAAGCCTTGGCAGATCTCAGGGCCACGTGGTGGGCCTAAGATGGCGTCTTGAGTGGACCAGGAGGGTCCGGGGTGCTTCTCGCAAAGATGGAAGCAAGGGCCAGTCTGGGGCAACCAGACCAGCAGTGATGATTCTCGGATGTCGTCACAGAAGGGCACAAGCCAGCGGCTAGTGACCAGACAACGTGCTGAGCAGCGAGCAGAAGGGCCCCACGCAGATCGTGGAGATGCTGGGAGACTGCACTTCGGTGCTGGAGCGGCTCAGGGTCGGGGCTTCTCGGACCCCAGAGCACTCACCAGAGAGTTACCTCGATGGTCGTGCTGGTTTTAAGAGCGTGCAGGTTCTGATGATGGCCGGTCCCTCGAGGTCTCGTCGCACCCACAGATCACAGCTGAGCTGATGATGTGGGTAGAGGTCAGAGGTGCCAGGGAAGCCGGTTCTCGTCGAGCTGGGCCGTCGGATTCCTTGAGGAAGGACTTACAGCAAACCGCAGAGTTCTTAGTTGGTGCCCGCTGATGCAGGGTGACTACTCCTTAGTCACAAGGGAGAAATCTTGAGAAGAGTCTTGAATGTCCTTTCGTAGAAAGTAGTTCTTGAATCAAAGATGATCTAATTTGGAAGGGTCCCCGCTCCGGTCTTTATTCTAAAGAAAGGGGTGGGTACATGACTAGGTCCTGCCCTAAGGGTGGGACCAGGAAGGGGGGTAGTTACACCCCTCTCCCCTGCCGGACTTTCCCCAGGCCAGGGCTGTCGCCCCTGGAACTGGTTCTAACCGGCAGATGCGTAGTGAGCACCGGGGTGCCACTCCGCAGTCACCTTCTCGCCAAAGCCCTACCTACCCAGAATACACAAACCCTGTCTGGGACGGTGCGAACAGCGCCCTCGACAGGAAACCCTTTGTCCAAGTGCTCCTCGCTGGAAGGACTCCCAGCAGCAGGAGGTCAGACTCGTGTCTGTGGTGGCAGCATCCATTTTGTGGAGCTGAGGCTTCAGTTAACTTTAACCGGGGTTCACAGTTACGTACATGTCGTGTCCCTCTAGAAGGGTGGAATGCTAACCTCGTCGCCAGCATTGGTGAGAGGGCAGCACCCCGATTCGTATGACACCTTACTCGACATGCCTGGATAACGCGACACCGGAGTTACCGATATGGTACGCGTTATCATGGAACAGCTATTGGGTCTTGATTCCGCAAGCTGCAACCGGGCTCGGCTCGGGCCTGAACCTAGCTCACACGAGCCCACGCACTCTGCCTTCAGGATCGTTAAGGCCTGCCATAGGAGTGACTGATAGGAACTCGGGTGTCCATTGTATGGTTAGATATAGAGCTACTATACCTAAAGCGAAGGGTGGTTACACGTCTCCGCCCCAGCTGTCGTGCAGCCAGTTGTGTCAAATTTAGGAGGCCAGCCAGGGGTGGCATAATACATGCTTCAGCCCCTGGCGGCCCTGGGTACACCTATGCCCTGCGTTACGGGGTCTGATAAGGTGGCCCAGTACCAATTGGTAAATGCACCTAGGGTACATATCGTAATTTAGAAAGAGAACAGCCAGGCTGTGGGTCTGATTAGCAGGCCCACAGCCAGAGAAAGTCGTAAACCAGTGAAACAAAAGCAAAAAATTTGGGTGATCATAGGATTGCAGACCCTACTCTCCTACAATGGGGTTCCCACTGGAGGAACCGAATGTCCCTCCAGTGTGCTTCAACGCCTGATTTACAGCGGAGCAGGTTATTGTGAAAAAGATTTTTTGTTTTTATAGGTATGTTATGTGCAAGTGATAGTGAGGATTAAAAAATACCAGTTGTACCAAAAACAACTTTATTTGGTGGTCAACTAATATTATTAAAAACAGTGTGTTGGATATTAGTAGTGGTAATATTCTTGACCACTTTTATCCATTCAGAGTTAGGTCAACATGTTTCAGATGTCTGGGGTTATTAATGCAGCTTTCTTCAGGACCATAAAAGTGAATATCCCTGGTGGTCCGCGCTCGCTAAGGCGTGTCCAACCAGTGGATATATAATATGTGAAAAATATTTTGTAAAAAATACCGGAATTTTTCGGTTTCTGCGAACCTGGTATTTCCAGGGGCCAAAAATCTGTAATTATAAAGCACAACATTAATGCGTTTCAAAATCATTATGTCAATCATGTACAATATATCTTTTCATACAAATATCCCACTCAGTTCCAACATTTATAGTCACTCCTTAGTGAAACTGCTACTTGAGAACCCAAATTTAGGGTAAGTAAAAGGAGGGACTCGGGGTTATTACTTCCCATTCTTCACAATTGCTGTTTTCTGGTTTTATTTATTTAAAAAACGCATTCATAATATTTTTATATAGTGGTTTAAACTCATCAAAATAAATCGCCATAAGTAATATATTCTTAATATACTTGGCTATGACGAGTTTCAAAAGGCAGTCTGTTGGAAATACCATAGTGCAAAACAAATCAAATGACCCAGTTCACTGACAAGTCTAAAGAATGAGTCCTTGTTATTCTCACACTGAAAGCGTGAGCCAAGAACTCAAACGGGAATTATTCAAGATACACAGAAAAATATCTCGGAAGAACCTTGGCTTGTTCTACTCACAGCACGATACTATGGTGCTGTCATCATAGGCTTAGCGGGGGAAGCTTTCTTCACGCTACGGCCACTGTGTGAAAAAAACGTCAAACTGGGTTTAAAGATGTAGACAGCAGGAAACCTGTATATTACACGAACAAGATTTTTTTTTTCTAAATATGGTAGAGAAAAGAAGAGAGAGTTTTCAAAAGAAAGCAAAGGACAAAAATCAGAAAATTCCCAAGTGGGCTGAAAATATAGAGAGCACCTCAAATGGTGGAGCTAATGCTGCATTGTTGCTAGATTTCGAAAAGAAAGGGAAACTTTGTCTTCACAGAGAAAAGACTAGTTACTATAATAACATATTCATTGGTTCCAGTGAATGCAAACACAATTGGTAATTGGAGGTTGGGTTTCAAATATAGGTCAGAGCCTGTGTTTCCTGGAATTTATTATATATGTGGGAACAAGGCTTACTTCAAATTGCCCGACCATTGGTACGGAAGTTGTTATTTTGATACTGTCTTCCCAAAGATATACCATATGGGGAATATCACTGGAAGCACTGAAAACACTAATGGATTAATACGTAGTAAAAGAGAAAGTGCAGGAGAAATAATACGTGATGTATTTAGTGCAATGATACCTACAGTGGGAGTGGCTCTGAATACACACAGAATTTGCAAATTGTCTACAGTAGTGGATCGATTATCAACTGACACTGCTGGAGGCTTCCTAATGGTTAATACCGAAATGGTTGCGATCAGATCTATGGTTTTACAAAATCGACTTGCTCTTGACACTTTATTGGCAAAAGAGGGCGGAGTCTGTAGAATGTTGAAAGCGCAATGGACGGAACACCTTGTGTTTTTGTGTAGATTGCAGCAAAGACTGTACCCCAAGTGTCACAGTCCTCCAGGTGTGGTGCGATCCCCATTGGTAAACAGATTGTTAAAATCCTGTGTTTCTTATGAGGTGTACTATCAGGAAATACTGCCTCTGTTTGAGTAATCTTTTGAGCTAACCAGAATGGAATGTGTTCCCTTTATGTGGGTAATTTACCAATGACCGACTGTATAGTCTGTGGTGTAATTTTGTTTGTGTTCCCCTGATGCGGGGTGTGCTGTGGAATCCTTATAGTAGATTGGACTGTTAGTGTCCGCATGACATATTGTATCAAATGTCTATGTATTTTAATTAATTGTTTTAGCTGAGTTAACAATTCTGGACCTGTCATTTGTTCAATGGCAGGATGTGATGTATAGCTGGCTAGTACCGGCCATGTTGCTCCTCGTCTACTTAATGGACCAAGCCTGGTAATGTGATTTTGATGTTGTAGGGCGCCTTTAAACCAGAGCTGATGCTCTTGGTAAGTTAGTGGAATTTCAACGTCCTCGAAAGGAGCGTATTCCACTGGAGGTTCCTCTATCTTATAGAAATGGAACACATGTGTTGTTGGATTTGCTTTTGGGAAGATAATCCATGAATAGAATACCTTTGTCTGCCGATATTCATGTGCCTCTATGACAAGTATAACTCTATCACCTCTTGGTGATAGACCATTTTCTATAAGCTTTAAAGCTTTTGTTTTCCTTAAGTTTTCCGGATGATTATAGCATCCGGGTCATTTTGTTGGAGACTTGTAACGTCTAAACCCGGTCGTGTATTATTGCCTGCAGGTCCACCGTTCTCGTCGTCGGTATCCGACATTTTGTTGAAAGTCTTGCAGAGCAAGTTTCAAGGAAACAAAGATAAGGTGCACAATATTTTGGAACACTGTATCCTTCAACGTTGAATATAACCAAAAATGAATACATAGGATTTTTCATCCTACTCAGTTATGGAGGATATTTTATCTTTTTACCCACTCCAGACGTCTATTGGAGTATTTTACGGGAAAAAAGAGGTCTCTGTAAAAAGCAAGACTGAGTTACTCTAGTGTCTAGCATTAAATTAGTGCCTTATCAAACGTTGGGCGCCATGTAGTGTAGTTCCTATATTCCCAATAGGCTCTGCACATTGGAATAATATATACTATAGAATTGACGTAGGACTTAGGTCGACTAGGTCTCTATCAAATATATTAAACTTAATTGTGAGTGCCAGATAGCTCCGAGGTCACTAGAAACTTTCTCGAATAAACAAGAAGGGATTAGTTTCTGACAACCGCATAAACATGACAACTTTGTTTCCCCAAGATAAAACTGATCTTTCGAGTCGTGGAAACAATAGACAGATATTTTACTCAGTCAATCGTGCATGCTTCGTTTCCTTAGAGGTGCAGAGAAATGGAGAGACAGGAATTTTCAATAAAAAGGTATTTATTGAACAGTCTTCTTTCTCATGCAGAAGAAATTAACTGCTGCAATCGTAACACTGGCTGTAAAGTATAATGCGTACAGCAAGAAGAGTATTATAAAATAATACTGTAAAAGCATGGATGGTTTCTAAGCCATAAAATACATACATAAATAAATAAATAAAGACTAAAAGTACTCAACTGGTGCTTCTAAAATACACCTACCCCGATGTACCTAACCTCAGTCTAGTACGAGGGAAGAAGTAAGTGTGATATAGCATAAGTTTAGTATTCTGTTGCCAAGAATCTATCCAAGATTTCTCTTAGGGTCTAATCAGCTCCGTACCTTGGTTTAGAAAGAAGGAGGTCTGGTATCTCTCTGTCTCAGGACGCTTGGAAACACTGGAGCTGGATTTCTCGGCAAGAGAAAAGACAGCGTCTCTCTCAGTGCGTCTGCTGGAGGGTCAGCTTCCTTCGGCACCTGCTGCAGCAGGATGCGTCCGGCAAGTAGAGAGTCGAACCGCTCCAAACCACCGTGTGTTTGCTAGGGCAAGTGTAAGCATATTTATACCTTGAAGGTGCTGAGTTTGACGTAATGTTGGACATAATAATGTCATCAAAGAGTCTCAGTTCTTTGAAAACTCCATGAGTTCTTGGACAAATCAATATTCAAGCAAGGGGAAGTCCCTAACTGCTGAAGCCGAGTTTTCCAAGAAATCGCTGTGGATTTTCGGAACTAGTGGAAGTAGCCATGCCGTATTTGGACTGCATGGCCATGTCTAATATGGTTATGACCTCTATGCCTTTATAAGGACAAGGTAATTTATACCCATATAAGGGCATGAATCGAGAAAATGATACAACACCATAGTATGAAGGAATCATGCACAGATCCTGGGAACATGGCTCCGATTTTTGATATGTACAAATCTTATAAGCAGACAACTTGCATTTTGATAGAAGTGCTTCCTGTTCCTGTATTCCTGCTCCCTGTCATGTGGTGGTACTATGCCAATATGGGTGTCATCAATAGATCCAATTACATGTGCGATAGGACCTAATCCATAGAAATACACCTTCACTGTGGCTAAATCCTCACATCTGGGGATCTGAATGTAGCTTCCCACATGTCTCATAAGTGTTGCTAGCACCTCTAGGAGGACATGATTTACCATAAGTTGTGACAATCCCCCAGAAATAGCAACTGTGAATTGAAATGAGCCTGTGGCCATATAATGCCAAACTGAAAGGAGATTCATTAGTGGTGGTATTGATGTAGGATTATTAAGGTGAGGTAGGAGGTCAGGCTCCAACTGATGACATACATCCAGAATTGTTTGCCTATTTAAGTGGAACTTCATCATGATATGTTGCTCTTCCATGGTGTGTAGGTCTAAAATTGGTGGTATACTGGAGGCTGGCGCCTCCTCCCTCTCTCAGGGTTCCTAAGAAAGGAGTAACACAACAATTATGTATCTTTGTCACAGTGTGCAGAGAAGCATATGTGAATAGTAAGGTTAAAGGCATGTGTCTGAACAGCAATGCTTAATGAAGCAGTACACATTTTACAACATCAATGACAGGTCTTGAACATCCAGCTGTCATCCCCAAGCTGGCCTCCACAGGTTGATAACAAAACTGTGCACATCATCAAATCAAAGAATTTAAATTGCCTCAAAGTTAGGGTAGCATAACGTATTACTGTCAACTGCACAGATGGAAAATTTCAAATGAAAACATGTTTGCTCTCATTTGTGGTGGTGGTGACGCACTTAACTGTCACAAATACAGCCTCAGCAACCGCTAAAATACTGTCACCAATACTGTCTATACAGCCGCTATAATGGCGAAAGCCTGACCTCGTATGTGGGACAAATGGAACGTTCTGACGTTATTGAACACGCGTTGGGCAGTCCCTTCGACAGCAGACACAGCCACAGGCTAGCGCTGGGGAATGTGACCACCATGGCTCAATGGCTGGGTGTGTCTCTGCTCATGAATATGTATGCAGAGTACATGTACTCTGCGGGTTGAAACCAAACTCACTTGCCTACTGACACTGCTGGAATATACACCTCCTCTACGTCAGCTGCTGTTTTCTACCTCTGGGAGCAACCCTGCCAGGTCAAGTAGGTGAGATGGCCCCTGTTTTCACACCAGACAAGCTGGAGACACTGGTTGAAGAGGTCCTTCACCTGCATGGCCAGCTCTATGGCTCACCAGAGGAGCAGGTAATATCCTACATGATGTTTAAAGAAATATGAAAGCTCATCTTTACCATGTTCATACGCTATTATGTGCCGCTGAGCCCCAGAGTGAAATCACAGACATATTCATTAGGATGAGTTGCCCCTACGTAGGTGAATCTTCTGATGGATCATGGTGCTCTGTACTTTGTCAACAATAAAATCCATGGTGATGTGTGAGTAGCCCTCTATCCTACCCCTGTGCCATGCACATATAACTGCATGCTAAGTGGAATGTGACCTATTATTGGTTTCATATACAGATCTTGTTCAATCTGCAAATAAATGTACATGTTTGACCTCATGACTTGCGTATGAATCATGTAAGGTGCAGTAGTGGGTGATCTCAGATATGTGTATAGTATCCCATATCTCCCAGCACATATCAGTCCTCCAAGACCTCTTGGCTGGGAGTGAAGGATACATCACAAACCCATTCGGAGAGCGACACAATGAGATTGTCCTGTATTGGATGGCCAACAGATGTACAGTTACATATATAAACATTTGTAATGTGATGGATATGTGAGAATACTATGCTAAGCCTGCAGAGAGCAAACCTTTACAATGAATTTCTACCCACTCCGGCCCAGGTTGTAGCATAGTATATGTGACATAGTACTGCAGTACAGTGTCCTCTCCATGTAGATCTGCGGATCCATTTCTGAACAGTTAGTTTGCCTAATACATCTTACATTTGCTACCTATAGTATTGTGCCTGACAAGACCTACAGACCTGAGTGTGCTTGCCATTTCCCCACATTGTCAATGTGTTCCACTATCTTAGGACAGGCACCTCACTACCACAAGTCTATTGTAACTGTCCCATGAGTAGAGTCAGAATTGTGCAGGCATATTGCACTATTGACATAGGTACTTTGCAGATAGTTGGTGAGTACAGCACTGAAGTCCATCACTGCATCTTCAGGTGTGTCACATTAAGCAACCACATAGTATGTCCAATTCAATGTTAATGTCATCCCTGTGACAGTGCCACAAATGGCCAAATGGGTATCCTTCGCTGGCAGGACTTTGCCCAAACACCCAATTAGTCATAGTACTATTTTATATTGAGTTGTCCACATGACAACTAATTACCAGTTTGTGAGGACACAGTGTGACACATTTTAGACCTTCCATGGTGACCCAAGGGTTGGAATGTGTTAAATATAGTGATAGATTTCCCATGCATAAGGAGTATCGGACCTATATTATGTTAGCATGATGCATCTATACGTACCCTCTTTTGCTTAAAAATATATATATATATATTTTATGCGCTTGCAGGGAGAAAACATTTGTATTTGCTCCTTGCGTATAAGATAAGTTGGAAGAAGAGCTTAAGACCGCCGCTGATAATATCAAAGACAACAATAGTTCATTTCCTTCTGTTCCAAATTTTGAGAACTTAACGACTAAAAACAATGCCCACTGGAACACCTTCGAACCATTAGACCAGATGGAAATTGACAAAATAATAGCAACTACGAAACCCAACAACCACTATAACGACCCACTTCCATCAAAATGCCTGAAAGAAATTAGCCATAACATGATTACAATATGGACTGACATCATAAACGCCTCTCTCACACAGGGGTGCATGCCTGAAAGCCTGAAGACGGGACAAGTTGTCCCAATCATCAAAAAGCCCACAGCAGACCCAACAGATCCAAACAATTATCGCCCAGTGACTAACATCCCTTTTCTCGCCAAACTCATAGAGAAATGTGTACAAAATCAGCTAAATAAACATATCGACACCTACTCCTTACTAGATGACTACCAATCGGGATTCAGAGCTAATCACAGCATGGAAACAGCAATTCTACACATTGTCGATGATGCACTTCAAGCGCTAGATAAAAATCAATCTTGTCTACTCATCCTCCTAGACTTGTCAGCAGCATTTGACACAGTCAATCATGAAAAATTACTGAACAGACTACATGCTAGGATGGGAATGTCAGGCACGGTACTAAAATGGTTCAAATCATTTTTAAAGAAGAGAACTTAGAGATTCCTAGTAAACCAAGCACTATCGCCTTCCTGCCCAAACTCTCTCGGAGTGCCGCAGGGATCCACCTTATCTCCTTCTCTGTTTAACTTATACATCGAACCTCTCACAGAAATTCTACAGAAATCAAAAATATCCTACCACATGTATGCAGATGACACGCATTTGTACATCAAGATTGCTAGCTTCGAAAACATAACCACAATGAATGATGCCCTCAATCTATCGATAGAATGGTTAACGAACAATCATCTCAAGCTTAACGCCAACAAAACAGAATTCTTGCTCATATCACCACATAAAAATCAATCCTTAGTGAAAGAATGGTCCAAAATGATTACAGCTCTAAATTGCATCCCAACGCTAGTAGACTCGGCGAAATCTCTCGGAATCACTCTGGATGAGAACCTGGATATGAAAATGCACATTAACTCCATGGCAAAAAACGCTCGTTCCCACTTGAACTATCTGAGAAAGATGAAATCCTTTTTAACGGAAACAGATCTGAAACTAGCGGTGCATTCTCTGGTTATCTCCGGGATCGAATACGGCTGTACTACACTGGCTGGTCTACCATATATCTCAACGGCACCCCTAAAAACCTGCCTCAATGCAGTGGCAAGGCTAATTACAGGCTCGAGGAAATTTGACCACATAAAACCTCACTTGAAGGCCTTAAATTGGTTACCTTTTGAAGCCAGAGTACAGATGAAAATGGCTTGTATAACCCATAAAGCGATTAATCACAACACACCTAAATACCTCGCCCACAAAATAGAAATCACAGGAAGAAACAGACTTGTCAGGAATGCCACCTATCTGCTCCTGAAACCGCCTATCTTTAAGAAGAAAAAAACTTATGAAAGGACCTTCTCAGGCGTAGTGCCCAGGATTTGGAACTCCCTCCCTGCAAACATCAGAAAAATTAGTAACACGACAACATTCAAGAAAGAAATAAAGATCTTTCTTATGAACAAGTTCCTCCCATAATCTAGATAATTCGAAACCGGAGACTTTCATGGATTTTATTCCCATAGGATCTTATGTAACACCTTTAATCTCTACCTCAGAACTTTATTATCTCAGGTATTGAATCAATACCTTAAATGTTGCTTATCAAGATTTTTAAGCTATAGTAATTACTATGTCTAAATCGCCATTTACTAAGTCAACATGTTTTCTGCTCGTTTGTACACTTCTTTTTGTATTTATATCACATGTTGTTAAGCGCTCTGATACCCATGGGTCACGTACGGGCTATATAAAACTGTTAATAAATAAATAAAGAAATAAATATCTATTGCTAACAGAGTAGGCCGAGAACCATACAGACGCCATTTTCCGAACCTATGCTCGAACACGGGCTGTGATCACGTGTTAGTCCTCGGCAGTTGCCAAGCCCCAGTTCATCTGAATTACTGGGAGCAGCTGAACGTAGGATGTCTACTCCACTGTCCTGAGACTCAAGGCCGCATCTGGCTTTGGGTGCGATAAGCGCTTTCCTGGAGGCGCCGTACCTACACTCCGGGCACCAAGACGAAAGGGAGTCACCCCTCCTGACCTTCCCAGTAATAAATAGTTAGGCTTTGAACTAATCATGTGTGCCATATATGGTACTTCCCCGGAGCTCGAGGGCCAACTGTTGTTTTTTCTTTACTGTGATTCTATGTGTTGAACCAAAAAGTATATAACCTCATGTTTGAATACGAGCCAACAGTCTTCTCTGCGCACCTGATGTGTGAGGGTTGGAGAGGCTCCTCTATAGAGTATTTTGCTTAATACACGATTGAACTATTCTTCACTGCCAACCGACTGATTATTGGGTAATAGGATTGGGGCTATTGGTAGGTATAGCCTTTATGTTATTTTAATAGTACTTCAGTTGGCGACTCTGGTGGGACTCCGTGATAGGGTCGTCCTCCCCGTAACCGGATGGAAAGGACAAAAGAAAGGGAGCTCTGGTCGAGCCGGTGGACGGACCGAATTTTTTTTGCCTTACTCCGCTCTCGCGATCAGAGTGCCCCAGCTGCTAGTGACCCTTCGCCGGAGTCCTACGGACGTAACCCAGGAACTGATCGCGTTGGTCTTCAGGAGTTGGTAGTGGAGAATACGCAAATGTACCTGTGTGCACCAGGTGAGTGGATTGTTTTTGGTGTCTTTTGGAACGCGCTGTTGAACAGCGCTTTTGAAGCAGTTAACTGTGTAGGATTTGGTGGTCGGTGTACCACGGAGAATCTTGGGGGTCTGACGGGGCAGCATTGTGGCTGCATGGGTAGATGCTCCACGGACTTGTTTTGTGAACAATAGAGACACCGATCAGACGCCCTGGTGTGGCTCGAGTGGGACTCACCCGGCCGAACTGGTCTCGGAAAGGCCTGTAGGTTGTACCTGGGTAGCCTTGGGGACATATCTGAAGCGATGCTAAGGAAGCAGGCTTAGTCTGAATAGTCCCAGGGGTGAACCAGGAAGACTTCAGGATGGCCTATAGGACAGTCTGTGGTTATACCTATCCGGCGGTCTCTTGGTAGTCTTTGGACTGCTTGATTTTGGTATCTGTTGGTCTGGAATCTGAATTGATTGATTCCCCATGAACAGGAGTCGACGGGCTCTGTTCTTTGTTTGGAAAAGACAGAAAAGAGACATGTTGTTTTGAATATCTTTGTATGTAGATATATTATTGTTCTGTGTATGTTTGAATAAGAGTGAGGTTGAATAGGTTGTGAATGTTTGAACATGGCCATGTTTGGGAGTATGTTTTTATGATTGAATGAGAAATACGTGACAACAATCACTATGCCGTGTGTTAGCGAATCAAGTTGTTTTCGATGTTGTTGCCACCCTAATGATACGCGCTTGGCTGAAAGTCAAACTGCCCCGCCTGAGGGCAGCCCGAGTTATGATATGTATGTAAAGCATAGTGTTACACCTCTCTTGTTTAATACACTATGGCATAAATATACTAAGGATAATGTAGAGTTGAGATGGCCCTTAACCGGGTCTTTTGATGAGAAAAAGATACATTTTCTGCAGGATCGATTGTTTTCTAAACGTAGTCGACAGTCAATGTTTGATTCCCTAAACCAATGGGAGAAGGAAGCAAAGCGTAGACGTATACGGGATTAGAAAGTATGCAGAATGAAGGGAGGTCAGACGATTACGCAGAAAGCCATTGCTTATGATAAAGCTCAAACCGAACAGGGAATTGATTGTGCCGATAGGCAATTTAGATTGCAAGTGGATAAGACCTATGTGGCTAGGACTGAAGCGGAGGATGAAATGGAGGATTTATTGGATACTCGTCCACCTCCACCTTATGCTCCACAACGTATATATGCTGTTGTTCCCCCAAATCCAGTACAGATCCCTTCAGCCCCTGCCCCTGTTGTTTCCTCTTCCCCTATCTCTCCAGGAACATCCTCTGTTTTATCGCCCTCTGTGTCTGAGACGGCTACTTTATGGTCTGTTACATTGCCATCTTCTGTTATCTCCACTGCTGTTTTGTCTCCCCCTACCCATGCGTGGGTTTCCCATTCCGCAAGCACGACCCCATCCTTAGATGTTTCAACTCCATCTCGTGCTCTAGGGGGTTTCGACACACGAAAGTTGTTTACTTGTTCGACTGTAGGCCTAAATGAGAAACAGATGATTGAAAATCAGTCATCCCAGTGGATGCGACAGCCTATTTATACTGTAACTGATATATGGAACACGCTCCGAGACTTTGAGCCTGTTATGCAGCAACATGCCCTGAAACACATGTCCACATGTCTTCTTACTTTATGGGACCAGTGTTTTGCAGGAGGGATGGCCCCCAAATGATGCATGATGTTCGAGACAGGGCTCATAAGTCTGAACGTAGACCAGAGGAAGTGTAAAAAAATGTTGAGGTTTTATTAAGTTATCGAGGGCGGATGTACCAAAAATGTTCCTCATGGGACTCTCAGCAATCCCTATGCGAGAGGTCAATCCAATCTTTCATCCTGAAATACTGGAATTAAAGAATGATCAGGATGAGGTGATAAGACCTCGTGTAGAGGCACGGGTGCAGGAACAATGGGTTTATAACCCCTGGAAGAGGAGTGAAGTCCTCTCGCTAAAATCACAACTACCTGACCCCAGTAAGAATCCCACGGCTTATTATAAAGAACTCACAGAAGCGGCTTCCTCAGCCGTTATGGCCCTAGCTGACATAGAGCTATTTTTTACATTGTTAGTCCCTGTTGATGTATGGCGTCAGGTGCATGATCAGGACCATGTTCAGGAGTTAGGCGGAACATGGGAACAGAAAAATGATTGGGATAAGGAACGTAAGCCTGGTGATAATCCAAAACCTGAACTATTGGCGTTACCTGGCCGTATTATTACTTACATGCATTCCTTAATTCGTCTCGTAAGGTAGATTGGGATAAATTGACAGCATGCAAGCAGAAGAAAGACGGAAGTGTTTCTGATTTCTTCACTAGATTTGAAGGCGTATTCATCGATTTTAGTGGACAGGATTTATCATTGGAAGGCAGTATACGATTATTTGTTAATCGTTTTGTGACCAATTTGTTACCGGAAGTTTCTGCGCGGCAACAAGCCGCTGAAAGTACCTGGACCACGTCTACGCCATCGGTAATATTGAGTATGGCCAATATATTACAAACATTTAGAAAATGAGAGTAAGGATATACAGAAAAGAAAACAAAAGATCTTAAGACACAGGTTTTGTTACAACAAGTTGTTCAAGGATGAGGCAGAGAGAGAGGTGGCAGAGGGTTTGTCCCGAGGGGGGCGGGAACCGGACGGGAGGAAGGGCCTGTTGTTGTTTTGGGAATAAACCAGTGTGCTTACTGTAAGGAGGAAGGGCATTGGTGATTTCAGTGTCCATTGTTGCTGGCTCAGAATGAGGCTATGAGAGGAGGAGGAAGAGGTCGAGGTGGTGTGGTTCGCAGTGATATGCAACGAGAGGAGGCGACGCACGTCGGATCAGAAAATAATTATTTCGATAATCAGAGAGGTAGGCAGTATTATAATGATTGTTCGATGGATGCAACAGAAGGGTATGCTTATACATGGGACAGCCAAGGACAGAGTGGGGGCCAGGTGTCAGTACCCGTCGATCAGCATGGTCCTTATGTAAAGGCGCATTTGATGGGGACATCTGAAAAGTTTTTAGTTGATACGGGTGCGATGAATAGTTCTATTTCTCATTCTCTGGTCCCAGGGGCTGCTCTATCCGGGCAAAATAATGTTTCGGTGGGATTCTCAGGAATTCCGGTGTTGAGCCTCATTTCCAAACCTATTCTGTTCACAATTGGTCCAGTTACGGTAGGCTCCCCGTTCCTTTTGACTTCCCATTGTGGTGAAAATTTATTGGGCTTGGATTTGTTGAAGAAATTACTTGTAAAAATGTATTGCTCACCTGATGGTGTTTATTTGACTATCAATCCCCTTGGCAAGCATACTTTGCAGTGTTTCACCAAAAATGAACCCCTCCCTTCTGAGTTTGCTGCTATCCCAGCGACACAGTTGGCCACTGGAGACACAGAAGTAGGATTATTAAGGATTGCACCCGTTTCTATTACTTTGAAGCAAAACGCTCGGCTTCCACGTATACCTCAGTGCAAAATTTCTCCGGCAGGCAAGAAAGCTTTGCTCTCCATCATACAAGATTTGATTAAAAAGGGTGTGGTGGAGGAGACAGCTGCTAATGTATGCAACAGCCCCATTTTACCGATCTTTAAAAAGGCCCCTGTTGGAAGTGATCCTGACTATGTTGATACTTATCGTTTTGTGATTGATTTGCGGAAATTAATAAAATAGTGGTGCCTCAATACCCTGTGGTTTCTGACATCATTACTATTCTCACTATGATTCCTCCCACTACTAAATATTTCTCTGTGATCGATTTAAAGAATGCTTTCTTTAGCATTCCGATACATCCTGATAGCCGCCATATTTTCGGCTTCTCATTATCTGGTCGCAGCTTCCGGTTTTGTCGCGCTCCCCAAGGGTACAAGGAGAGTCCCAGTATTTATAGTCAAGCTTTGAAGACATTGTTGGATGATTTGGTACTGCACCCTGCTAATGTCCTTTTGCATTATGTTGATGATCTGTTAGTGGCCTCTGATACTGAGGAGGGTTGTAAGGAAGCAACTGTACAATTATTGTCTCATTTGGAGGCTATGGCATTAAATTATCTCTTTCTAAATTCCGATATTGTCAACGGGAGGACACCTACCTAGGTCATCTACTGTCGGAAGAGGGAAGGAGACTAACCCCTGAGCGTGTGACTACCATTATTAATATGTCTGTACCTCATACTCAGCATGATGTTCGTGCATTTCTCGGCATAACTTCTTACTGTCACCAATGGATCCCTAATTTTTTCCTTCTCACTAAACCTCTCCTGTATTCAACCACTAAAGATGTGCATGAACCTTTACCCTGGACTGATGCTTGCCAAAATGCTTTTGACTCTTTGAAATCTGCGCTTTGCTCTGCACCCGTTCTTGGTACCCCTGACTACCAAAAACCTTTTGTGCTTTATGTACACGAGGTAGATGGTTGCTCACTTTCTGTGTTAAAACAAGGATTTGGTGGTAAGCAGAGACCTTGTGCTTATTTCTCGGCGGTGTTGGATAACGTCTCCAGAGCACTCCCTAGCTGTTTAAGGGCTACTGCTGCTGTCGCAGTGGCTATTCGACAGTCGGAAGGGCTCGTTCTGAACACTGATCTCACAGTGATGGTACCGTACACTGTGGATACATTATTGAACAAAACGAAGACTCAGCACCTCAGGAGTGCGCGTCTTACAGGGTACGAATTGACTTTGTTTGCTCCCCACATTACGATTAAACGATGTGCCACTCTGAACCCTGATACGTTACTACCCTTTCCTTCGAAGGAAAGGAACAATGATGTTCATGATTGTATATTTCGGATGGAGGAAGAAACGAAGGGACGGGTAGACCTGACAGACAATCCTCTTTCTGACCCTCAAGGGGTGCTGTATGTCGATGGCACTTGTTTTAAATTACCAGATGGCACGACGACTGCTGCATATGCGATAACTACTCTTCACACTGTAGTTGAAGCTTCTCGAGTACCCTATCAATCAGCACAGGCAGCTGAGTTAGTGGCATTGCTTGTGGCCTGTGAGCCAAGTGAAGGATTGAGAGTAAATATTTACACCAACAGCCAGTACGCCTTCGGCGTAGCTCATAGTTTGGCCGACTTTGGGCCAAAAGAGGTTTTCTCACTTCCCGTGGTCAGCGAATACAGCATGGCCCCTTGATTTTGTGATTGCTGACAGCATTATTATTACCGGAGATGGTGGCTGTAGTTAAATGCAGTGCACACAAGGCAGTAGTTGATGCAATGGGTGAAGGTAATGCCTTTGCTGATCAAGTAGCTAAGGAAACTGCAAAATCCAAATTGACCTCAATGTTTGTGACTAGCTCTGCTAGTTGGGTGGCTGAAACAGAGATGTTTTATTACACCTTGGAGAGTTTCCGAGAAATACAGAAAGAAGCTACCCCTAGTGAGCTGGCTCACTGGAAAGAGAGAGTGGGGAAATTAGATGCAGACGATTGTTGGATTGATTTGACAGAAAAACAGCGGTGGTTGTTGCTTAATGCACTAGTGAATGCTGTGGTGACAATGGCACATGGTTTAGCTCATATTGGGGCAAAGGGTATTTGTGCATTATTAGATCCTGTATGGTACAATCCCAATATTCCAAAGACCGCTGCTCATTTGGTGCAATATTGCATGGTTTTCTTATGACATAATCTGGGGGGCGGGGAGCCTGTTCTGAATGGAAACTTTGCACCACCATCTTTGCCTTTTGAGGTGCTCCAAATGGATTATATCCAGCTGGAGCGTGTAAATAATTAAAAGTATGTCCTGGTCCTGGTGTGCGCTTTCAGTAAATGGGTGGAAGCCTACCCGACCAAAGAAAATACTACTTTGGCAATATCAAAGGCGTTGGTAAAGGAATACTTCCCATGCTATGGATTGCCTCGGGTGATCTGGATTGATAACAGGGGACACTTTAATGTAGAATTGTTATGTTATGTTATATGTGGATTTATAACGCGCACCGCTAGTCATGACTGTCCTGGCGCGAGGAAGAAACGGGATCAGAATGGAAAAAGGAGTCTGCTATTCATGAACTTGAAAGAGGTGAGTTTTAAGCAGTTTTTTAAAATTGGTCAGATTGGGAGCGTGTCTAAGAGCGTCTGGCAGGGCGTTCCACATTTGAGCTCCCTTTACCGTTAGAGATTGTCCACCCAGGCGGACTCTTCTGAATCTGGGGACGACCACCTGCTTTTTGGAGGTAGAACGCAACTGACGGGTCGGGAGGTAGAGTGTGAATCTTTTGGCTAGATAGGAAGGGCACGGTCCATTGAGGGCTTTATAGACGATGACCAAAGTTTTAAAGCGCACTCTTTGTGCCACAGGAAGCCAGTGAATCTCCTTCAACTGTTTGCGAACGCTGAGTCTCCTAGGGATGTTGAAAATGAGTCTCACCGTAGCATTCTGGACTACCTGTAACTTTCTGATCATATAGTCAGGAGCCCCTATATAAAGGGCGTTTGAGTAGTCCAGACGGGAGAGTACCAGAGCTCTGGCTACCGTTTCTTTGGCCGTTTGTGGAAGGAGGGGAAAGAATTTGCGAAGAGTGGTCAGGGTTCCAAAACACGCGCCCCGCCAAGCGCGAGATCTGGTCGCGGAAACATAAGTCGGCTCTGAACCAGATACCCAGGTTCTTGGCAATCCCACTCTCTCCCGTTGGGCATGTTGATTCACAGGGCCAAATAGACTCCTTAAAGTCAATGGGGAATTGGCCGTAGAGCAGAATTTCTGTTTTATCCTCGTTGCATTTGAGGCATGATTTAGCTAGCCAGGCAAATACTGAGGATAGGCATTGGCGTACTCCAGAGGTGCACAAGTTCTCCTTTTTCCAGGTGAAGAGAAGCTGGGTGTCGTCGGCGTAGGCCATTATCTTGGCACCCCAGCTCTCTGCCAGCCGGATCAGAGGAATTAAATAAATATTAAATAAAAGGGGACTTAAGGTCGACCCCTGGGGTACTCCAGTTTCTACCCTTCTATTAGAGGAGTGATATGGGGGTAACCAAATCTGTTGGGTACGGTCAGATAGGAAAGACCTGATCCAATCTAAAACCGTGCCCGAGATGCCAATGTCCTCCAGCCTAGATAAGAGCTGGAGGTGGGGCACTGTGAGAAGTTGGCCTGGTATATAATGCTCACTAGTTCTAGTGATCACTTTGTACCATGCCAAGCAACCCTTATGATGATGGTTGTAATTCAACCTTGTAGACCAGTTATCCTAGTGGTAACGTGGACAAAGCAGTCTTAGGCTAAACTCTGAAAGGCATGTGAAGCCAGCTGTTATACCATACACAACCCCCTTGAATACCAAATGAAAGGGACACCACACAGATATATATTGAAAATATATATTGATTTATTAACTATTAAAATCCCCTGGACTCTTTATGAGCACAGAAGCACAAGCGTTAAATCACAAGACAGTTTAAAATACACAAAAGTTGCACAATATGGATGAGCCCTAGGGGCCACCTAAACCATATACTAAATAAGTGGTATAAGAGATACCAGGAGGAAAGTGAAGAGGCCTAGGGCCTTGGGAATCGCTGGAGCTATTCGAGACTGGAGTTAACTAAGTCGGGAAAGGCCCACGGGACTCGGGTGCAGTGTTCAAAGTGCACGCACTTTACAATACAAAGTCTATGGTGCGTAAAAAGCACAAAGTTAGAAAGTTAGGAACCTTCCGAGTGACCTACGGAGCTGAAACTTAAAACACAGGCCCTTGGGATGTGTACCAGTGCAGGAGCACCGGCGGAGCTGAGTTACCTCACCCACAGGAAGCGGGTGCACAGGGTCGAAGATGTGTCGGGTTTCGTCACGCTGGTCGATGGTGCTTGGAGCTGAAGATGCTGCAGGCGGCTCGATGAGAAGAGTTCCGGTGGATCCAAGGGTGGATCTGTAGATGTGAAGACCTGAAAGCAGAGGGGACAGTGTTCAAAGTCACTAGCCAGTGACTGCCGTGGAACCAGAGTGGAACCAGGTGATGTCGGGTGCAAACAGGCGTTGTCGGGTAGCTTCTTTCAGCAGCCACGTGGATACCCGGGGTCGAGGACGTCCAGGAGTCGGTCACGAGCTGTCCCACGTAGGCTTCTCGCTGTTGGCGGTGTCGGCGACCTGATCGGAGCAAACAGGCCTTGGCAAATGCAAGCCACGCAGAAGTTGAAAGATGCTGTTCACTCGGACCAGCAAGGTCAGAGCGGGTGCTCCTTTTCACAGGAGCTTGGGTAGGTCTGGAGCAACCAGACCTGCTGTTTAAATCTTCGGGTTCGTCGCCAAGATGGCCGCTGGCCGCGTGGCTAGTGGCCGGGATGGCGCGTCGAGTGGCACAGTGCAAAAGGGCCCCACGCAGATCGTGGAGATGCTGGGGGGCTGATCTTCGGTGCAAGGGCTGCTCGGTGGTGGGGGTTCTCAGTCCCCAAAGCACAACGTCGAGGATGCCTCAGAAGCTGCGCAGTCAGCTTTTCGGGTGTCTTTCAAGAGGTCCGGTCCCACGTCACTCGGTGCCTCCACGGGTCCCTTCTTTGCAGGGACTGTGGATCGGGCTCTGAGAGGTCTGGGAATCTGGTTCTTGTCGGGCTCTGGGCTCGGGCTCCGGCGGGAGGCGGCGGCAAAGCAGACGTCGAGTTGCTGGTTGGTACCTGTGTTCACAGGGTGGTCACTCCTTGGCCACAAGGGAGATTCTTCTTCAGTCTTCTGTGCAGCAGAATGTCGAAGTCCAGTCTTCTTCTTAGTTTTAAGTTGATTTCGGGATGATCTGCTGTGCAATGGCACTGCTCCCTCTCTTATTCCAATCTGAGGGGTGGATCTCCTGCTAGGTCCCTCCCCTATGGGTGGGACCAGGAAGGGGGGTGGTTACACCCCCTCTCCTTTGTCCAGCTCCTCGCCAGGACTGGGGCTGGAAAGCCCCAGAACCGGTTTGGGCTGGCTTATGCACAGGGACACCTTGTGTGCCCCAGGCATGTCTCAATCTATTCAGCCCTGTCCTACCCAATACACAAAACCCTGTCTGGGGTGGTGCTCGCACCTCCCCAGGCAGGAAACCCTTTGTCCAGGCCCTCCTCGCTGGAAGGACTCCCAGCAGCAGGAGGTCAGACATGTGTCTGTGGTGGCAGCATCCATTTTGTGATGCTGAGGCTCTGGTTAACTTTAACCGGGGTTAAGGCTACACACATGTCGTGTCCCTCTAGAAGGGTGGAATGCTATCCCCATCGCCAGGACTGGCGAGGGGATAGTATTCCAATTCGTATGACACCTTACTCGACATGTTTTGATAAAGCCAAACCAAAGATAGCATATAACCGCGAGGATTATAATGCACTTAAGAGTATATGGTATGGCAATATCCCAGAACAGCTTAGGGATTGGTTCCCGACAGCTGCAGACAGGCTCAGCTCATGCTAGAGCACCATCTCACATATTTCCAAGCACTCTGCCTCCAGGATTGATGAGGCCTTCCATAGGAGTGGCTGATAGGAACATATGTGTCCAGTTTAGGGTTAGGCACAGACATACTGTACCTAAGTAAGAGGTGGTTACACCGACTTACCCCAGCTGAGTGATCAGCCAGTTGTGTCAAATATGGAGGCCAGGCCAGGGGTGGCACAATACATGCTGCAGCCCCTGGTAGGCCTTGGCTACACCTATGCCCTGGGTACCTATGGTACACTGTTACAGGGGCCTATAAGGTGAACCAATTCCAATTGTGTTATGCACCTAAGGTACATGGAGTCCATTTTAAGGAGAGAGCAATCAGCCTGGGGCCCTGAATAGCAGGATCCCAGGCCAACTAAGTCAAAAACCAGCTAAACACCAGGCAAAAAGTTTGGGGGTAACCATAGTCAGATATCCACCTTCCTACATAACCCCCCCCCAAACGAAAGGAGATAAGGCTATCCTTGACCAGGTAAGCCTATATTGCCTAAGTGGCCATATAAGGAAGTACCAGCTCTGGCTTGGTAACCCCCTGTCTCATGGTCCACTAAGCAATCCCTCACCCTAAGGGTATCTGAGGGTCTCCACCATAGGGAATCTCTACCTGTGGTGTGTCTTTGCAAAGTCAAAGGCTGGTGTTGAGATGGAGTACTGAAGTGAGTTTCCTCTGTAGGGCTCAGCTTCCTCCAATCACTCTCCACCATGTGTGCCTTTCTTTCTCTGACTGAGTTGCACTGTGCTCTCAGGGTCAACCTCTGGCTACCTAAAGCTGGAGGCTGAGTCCCTCTGTTTGGCTTACTGGAGGGACAGTTCAGGTTGGGGCCCTTAGGGTCCCAGGTTTGGCTGTGCCCAACAATATCCATCTGGGGGAGGTCCCTAACTACTTTTAAGGGGGATCCCTCAGGAGTTTTTAAAGTTTTCACCTCACTAGGGCTACTAGTTTCGGTGCCCCTAATCTGCTGATGGGGGTGCTTTATTTGACAGGGGGCCCTTTGGGTCTCACTGTCCTTCTTGTCCTCTGCAGCCCTGGGCTGAGTAAGGCAAGGTAGAGAGGGGCAGGTCACCTGCTCCAGACTGGGTCCCACCTGAGAAGGGTCCACTGCCATCAGAGGCTCTGTTAGGCCAGGCCTAACAACCTCTGGGACAGTTCCTTCATCAGGAGTAAGATCAGTTCCCTGAGGAGGCTGATCCTTTCCTAAAGTCTGGTGGGAGGGAGATTTCTCTTCCTCCTCAATGCTCTCTGTTTGGGTGGAGTGATCCATCATTTCAGGCTTCACTACCCATGTATCAGTTTGAGTTTGGGCTGTGGCCATCACAGCCCCACCAACCTTTTCAGGAGGAGACTCAGTTTGGGTATGGGCTGTTACTAGTGCAGCCCTGCTACTCTTTCCAGGAGGGAAGTTATCTAAAGATGGGGCTGAGGTTTGCTCAGCCCTCCCAACCTTTTCAGGAAGGACATCTTGAATTGGGGCTGTAGCCATTACAGCCCCACTAACCTTTCCATGGAGATTTACCATTCTAGAATGGGTTTGCTGTTCAACCTCAGCCCAGGCTGAGATTTCCAAATCATTACCCAGTAGGCAATCTACAGGCAAGTTTGCTGACACTGCCACTCTCTTTGGGCCAGTGACACCTCCCCAGCTAAGATTGACTACTGCCATGGGATGATTGGATTCTATGCCATCAATGTTTGTCACCTGATATTTGGCATCAGGTAAAAGTTGCCTTGAGGGGACTAGACATTCAGCCACCATGGTGATGCTAGCCCCTGTGTCTCTGAAGGCCTCAACTTTCAAGCCATTGATGAGGGGCTCCTGTCTATACTTGCTCAAAGTGTTTGGGCAAGCAGTGAAATTGGCAAACCCCATGCCAGTCTCATAGACAAGAGTATCTGAGTTAGGGGACCTGGATAGGCCAGAGTCCACCTGTCCTCCAAAAGTAAACCCACCCAAATTCTTGGGGGTGCTCCCACCACCTGGGGGACCACTGCTAACAGTGACAGGAGGTGTTGGAGCCTTACCTGGAGGTATATTCTCCTTATTGCCATTCTTGGGACAACAGCTATCTGTTTTGTAATGCCCCACCTGTTTACAGGTATGACAATAAGGCTTTTTCTGGGATGTAGAAGTGTCTTGGGACCCACCCCCATTCTTGGAGTTTTGGGGCCCTGGGGAAGTCTTTTCCTTACTTTTATCCCCACCCTTCTCTTGAGGCTTGGTAGTCTCTTTCTTTTGGTCACCACCCTGGTTCTTAGGCCTGATCCTGGTTCTGACCCATTTGTCTGCCCTCCTACCCAATTCTTGTGGGGAGGTCAGATCAGAGTCAACCAGGTGCTGATGTAGAAGCTGATTTTGACAATTACTTAAGATTTGCTCTCTCATAATTAAATTATACAATCCTGTATAGTCAGTAACCTTACTTCCGAGCAACCAGCCCTCCAGAGCCTTAGTGGCACATTCAACAAATTCAGACCAGTCCTGAGTCTGTGTCTTCTGGGTATCTCTGAACATTAACCTGTACTGTTCAGTGGTTAAGCCTAACCCATCAATCAGAGCACTCTTCAGGACCATGTAGTTTCTAGAATCCTCATCACTAACTGTGAGGAGTCTGTCTCTGCCTCTACCTTCAAAGGAGAGCCACAGGATTGCTGCCCACTGCTCCTGAGGGATCTGCTGTACCATGCAGGCTCTCTCAAGTGCAGTCATCCATTTGTGGATGTCATCCCCAGCTTTGTAGGGGGGCACAATCTTACTCAGGTTTCTTGTATCAAAGGACCTGTCTTTATCCTTCTGGATAGTGCTGCCACCAGTGGATCCTAATCCACTCTCTCTAGGCTGTCTTGCTCTAGCAAGTTTCTCCTTAGCCAGGGCAACCTCTAACTCTTGCCTCTGGATCCTAAGCTCAGCCTCTCTCATCTTGGCCTCATGTTCCCTTCTCTGAGGGCTAGTCATCTCCTTTCTGGAGTGACCATGAGAGCCTCTAGAGACATGGGAGGTATTGGATTCACCTGAGTGATGCCTCCTCCTCCTATGGCTCTGGTTAAGTCCACCTGAGGGTCTGAATGGGTTGTTACCTGATTCATTCCCAAGTTGACTTAAGTTAGCCTGGTTCAGTCTACTGACCAGCACCTGACTATCTCTGTCATCATCTGACTCACTGCTTTCCACCTCCTCCTCCTCTTCTTCTTCCTCTTCCTCTACATCTACTTGAGGAGCTCCAGTGGTGGAGGCTTCCTCATCTACTAGGATGATAGGGGTAGGGGTGTCTACAGTGTCATCCTCTGAAGGATGGCCTCCTTCAGCATTCCCTGTGGGGTTTGCTTTAGAGGTCTTTAGAGCTTCAGACTGATCCAAAAGCTCTCTTAGGTGGTCTGCAGTAGGGGAAGGCCCTGTCTTCAGACCCCTTAAGACACAAAGCTGTCTTAGTTCCTTAAAAGGAAAAATAGCAAACTGGGATGGTGCCCTTGGAGGGTCACTCTCAACAGGAGTAAGTCCACTGGACCCCTCTGTTCCAGACATTGCTCTAGTGTGGGTGGATGTGTTGCAATCTACCTACACTGGTGTTTACCTACTAAACCTATCTAGTAGTTGTAGCTAGGGTGTGCTACTCCCTTTGCTCTACAACAACTAAGTTCAGTAGAACTTAAGTATACTAGTCTTGTTTTATATGTACCTAGCAGGTACCTGTATGATCTTTCAAATGATAATCTCAAAGATTGCAATGGTAAAACAACAGCAAGCTCAGATCCCAATCCGCTGCTCACCAATGTGAGAAGTTGGCCTGGTATATAATGCTCACTAGTTCTAGTGATCACTTTGTACCATGCCAAGCAACCCTTATGATGATGGTTGTAATTCAACCTTGTAGACCAGTTATCCTAGTGGTAACGTGGACAAAGCAGTCTTAGGCTAAACTCTGAAAGGCATGTGAAGCCAGCTGTTATACCATACACAACCCCCTTGAATACCAAATGAAAGGGACACCACACAGATATATATTGAAAATATATATTGATTTATTAACTATTAAAATCCCCTGGACTCTTTATGAGCACAGAAGCACAAGCGTTAAATCACAAGACAGTTTAAAATACACAAAAGTTGCACAATATGGATGAGCCCTAGGGGCCACCTAAACCATATACTAAATAAGTGGTATAAGAGATACCAGGAGGAAAGTGAAGAGGCCTAGGGCCTTGGGAATCGCTGGAGCTATTCGAGACTGGAGTTAACTAAGTCGGGAAAGGCCCACGGGACTCGGGTGCAGTGTTCAAAGTGCACGCACTTTACAATACAAAGTCTATGGTGCGTAAAAAGCACAAAGTTAGAAAGTTAGGAACCTTCCGAGTGACCTACGGAGCTGAAACTTAAAACACAGGCCCTTGGGATGTGTACCAGTGCAGGAGCACCGGCGGAGCTGAGTTACCTCACCCACAGGAAGCGGGTGCACAGGGTCGAAGATGTGTCGGGTTTCGTCACGCTGGTCGATGGTGCTTGGAGCTGAAGATGCTGCAGGCGGCTCGATGAGAAGAGTTCCGGTGGATCCAAGGGTGGATCTGTAGATGTGAAGACCTGAAAGCAGAGGGGACAGTGTTCAAAGTCACTAGCCAGTGACTGCCGTGGAACCAGAGTGGAACCAGGTGATGTCGGGTGCAAACAGGCGTTGTCGGGTAGCTTCTTTCAGCAGCCACGTGGATACCCGGGGTCGAGGACGTCCAGGAGTCGGTCACGAGCTGTCCCACGTAGGCTTCTCGCTGTTGGCGGTGTCGGCGACCTGATCGGAGCAAACAGGCCTTGGCAAATGCAAGCCACGCAGAAGTTGAAAGATGCTGTTCACTCGGACCAGCAAGGTCAGAGCGGGTGCTCCTTTTCACAGGAGCTTGGGTAGGTCTGGAGCAACCAGACCTGCTGTTTAAATCTTCGGGTTCGTCGCCAAGATGGCCGCTGGCCGCGTGGCTAGTGGCCGGGATGGCGCGTCGAGTGGCACAGTGCAAAAGGGCCCCACGCAGATCGTGGAGATGCTGGGGGGCTGATCTTCGGTGCAAGGGCTGCTCGGTGGTGGGGGTTCTCAGTCCCCAAAGCACAACGTCGAGGATGCCTCAGAAGCTGCGCAGTCAGCTTTTCGGGTGTCTTTCAAGAGGTCCGGTCCCACGTCACTCGGTGCCTCCACGGGTCCCTTCTTTGCAGGGACTGTGGATCGGGCTCTGAGAGGTCTGGGAATCTGGTTCTTGTCGGGCTCTGGGCTCGGGCTCCGGCGGGAGGCGGCGGCAAAGCAGACGTCGAGTTGCTGGTTGGTACCTGTGTTCACAGGGTGGTCACTCCTTGGCCACAAGGGAGATTCTTCTTCAGTCTTCTGTGCAGCAGAATGTCGAAGTCCAGTCTTCTTCTTAGTTTTAAGTTGATTTCGGGATGATCTGCTGTGCAATGGCACTGCTCCCTCTCTTATTCCAATCTGAGGGGTGGATCTCCTGCTAGGTCCCTCCCCTATGGGTGGGACCAGGAAGGGGGGTGGTTACACCCCCTCTCCTTTGTCCAGCTCCTCGCCAGGACTGGGGCTGGAAAGCCCCAGAACCGGTTTGGGCTGGCTTATGCACAGGGACACCTTGTGTGCCCCAGGCATGTCTCAATCTATTCAGCCCTGTCCTACCCAATACACAAAACCCTGTCTGGGGTGGTGCTCGCACCTCCCCAGGCAGGAAACCCTTTGTCCAGGCCCTCCTCGCTGGAAGGACTCCCAGCAGCAGGAGGTCAGACATGTGTCTGTGGTGGCAGCATCCATTTTGTGATGCTGAGGCTCTGGTTAACTTTAACCGGGGTTAAGGCTACACACATGTCGTGTCCCTCTAGAAGGGTGGAATGCTATCCCCATCGCCAGGACTGGCGAGGGGATAGTATTCCAATTCGTATGACACCTTACTCGACATGTTTTGATAAAGCCAAACCAAAGATAGCATATAACCGCGAGGATTATAATGCACTTAAGAGTATATGGTATGGCAATATCCCAGAACAGCTTAGGGATTGGTTCCCGACAGCTGCAGACAGGCTCAGCTCATGCTAGAGCACCATCTCACATATTTCCAAGCACTCTGCCTCCAGGATTGATGAGGCCTTCCATAGGAGTGGCTGATAGGAACATATGTGTCCAGTTTAGGGTTAGGCACAGACATACTGTACCTAAGTAAGAGGTGGTTACACCGACTTACCCCAGCTGAGTGATCAGCCAGTTGTGTCAAATATGGAGGCCAGGCCAGGGGTGGCACAATACATGCTGCAGCCCCTGGTAGGCCTTGGCTACACCTATGCCCTGGGTACCTATGGTACACTGTTACAGGGGCCTATAAGGTGAACCAATTCCAATTGTGTTATGCACCTAAGGTACATGGAGTCCATTTTAAGGAGAGAGCAATCAGCCTGGGGCCCTGAATAGCAGGATCCCAGGCCAACTAAGTCAAAAACCAGCTAAACACCAGGCAAAAAGTTTGGGGGTAACCATAGTCAGATATCCACCTTCCTACAGGCACCGTGTCGAATTCATCAGTCCCATTTGTAATGGACTACAGATTAAACAGAAATTCCAAGCGGCTCGACACCCCCAGTCTGCTGGGTTGGTCGAGAATTATAATGGGATACTGAAGCTCAAGTTAGCAAAAATTCAAGAAAGTACCGGATTGAAGTGGCCAGATGCTCTACCGCTGGCATTAATGTCAATACGGGTTACCCCACATTCTCGTTCTGGCTTATCTCCGTATGAGGTCATTTTTGGGTGCAGTGCTAATGTTTAGGGCGTCCCGAGACCCAGAACATTTCGTGATATAGAGTATCCTACGTTGACAGACTATCTGTATGCTTTGACTAAAGATCTCCGTTCCATTTATCAACAGGTCTCAGCAGTTTTGCAGCCCCTGCCGGAGGGTCCCGGACATTGCTTGGAGCCAGGACAGTGGGTTCTGGCCCCTAATCATCAACGAAAATCCAGCTTGGATCCCCGTTGGTCTGAACCGTTTCAAGTCTTGTTGGCCAGGTGGACAGTGGTAAAGGGGAACGGCAAGCGACACTGGATCAATGTGTCACATCTGAAAAAACAACCCTTCCCGCTTCCCCATGATCAGCGAATCCAGGAAGGGGTTCTGACCCAGGAAAGTGAGCGAGTTCCTTGTTTTGTACCTTTTTATGACGCCCAGGTAATAGGAGAAGGGCAAGGAGAAGGTGTTCAAGGCTCGGAAGGGGCTCTGTCATCAGCACAAGTGATTTCCCCAGATTCTCTTGCTCCTACAGTTGAACGAGAGGCTTGCAGTACCCCTGTTTCACCGGATTCATCATCCTCTGTTTTGTTCTCTGATCAAGAAGTTCCTGGCCATGCTCGATACAACCTGCAGCCTAGAAAACAATGCGGTACCTCAGGGGAATATGGTAGGAGGTAGGGAAAGATTTGAGTGATAGGGTAAAGACCTGTTCCACGAATGTCTGTTAGATTCGCTTCTGCGGTACTGAGCAAGACACTGGACTGAACGCGCTGAGAGCTTTGAACATTTGCTTGCTCTGTTCAGAAAAAAAAGACTGAATTTCTTGTTTAATGAGGCCCAGGTTGTGTTAGCTGCAAGGGTTGTGTGAGAACATAACTCCAACGTGAGAAGCTTCCTTTGATATTATTTGTGATGAACGATAGGAGACTGCCTGTGAGGGTCTAAACGGACACAGGAAAGAAGCAACCTCTGGCAGGTTGGACTGCATTACCCGAGTTTACTTTTGGAGTTTTAGTTAGTATGTATCCCTTTGCTCGTTTCGTTCCTGAAGTGGAACGTCCTTTTGTAACGCGTTATTTCCCTGCATATATGCCTGTCTTTTCAAGTTGGACCCAACAAGTTAAAATTGCATTTATAGTTATTATCGCAATATTACTAATCACATTGATGGGAGTATTCATCTATTTAGTATTTCGCCACCCTATGCATACTGTTTTAGGAACAACTGCCCCACCTCCGGAACATGTATTTCATACTTTAGCCCCACATAAGGAACGGCATCGTCAGACCTATGTGAAACATCTATTTGTTGGAATGCTTCATCAAACACACACGCCACCAATACTACAAATTGTGAGGTTTGTGGTTTTTTACCATCTGTTATGCACAAGCACGACTTATTCATATCCCTATCCTTGTCTCATCTGGGGAGTTGTGAGGCTTGGTTTAAATTACTTTTAATTATGTATATGCATTATACTGTGGACACTCAAAAGTTTTCGGAAAAGGATTATGAGATGAGTTTAGCATATATTGAGGTTCATCAAGGATTCGATGCTGAGGGGAATAATGGAGAGGGAACCTTAGATCTGAATGCATGTCTGAATATGTATACAATGCATGAAAATACCACTTGGTTGAAAAATGAGATTATGGATTTTGTTGAGTTTAATTTCACTCAGTATTTTCGACATTTTCAAGGCCGTAATGTTACTGAGGATAGGGCTATTGTAGTGCCTAAACTAAATAGTACTTCTGCGTTTTGTATTCAGGGAGTAGGGTACATATCAGTAGGAGAAAGTTGATGTAATTACACTTATCAGTTGCGTACTTTTAGCAGCCCTCCATTGTTAAACCCTCCTAATGTATATTTGGTTTGTGGAGAAAATGCCTATACTTGGCTTCCACGAGGTTGGGCTGGACGTTGCTACCTGTCCTTCCTGTACCCTCCAGTCTATATTGCCCCTCCTAATTATCACAAGGATCAAAACTTAGATAAATGCAGTGTGCTTATAAGGAGGAATAAAAGAGAGATAGATACTACAGATGTAGATCAGACTGATACTCCACTGCAGCATTTTACCGACATTATAAAAGGAGTGTTTCCCATTTGGGGGCCTATAATAACCAGCAAAGAAGTACTGCGTTTGTCCAGAGTAGTTGAAGGGGTAATTAACACTACTGCAGGAATATTGACTAATATAACCTTAGAGCTACAAGCGACCAGACTCGTTTCGCTTCAAAATCGTATGGTTTTAGACGCTATCTTGGCAGATCGAGGAGTAGCATGCCGTGTGATCGGCAGTTCTTGCTCCGTTTATATTCCTGACTACGCCCCCTCCGTTCATTTGGATATCCAGAAGCTACATCGTTTGGCTTCCGAAATACATGTAAAGTCTGGTACATGGTCTCTCTCTGGTTGGTTCTGGGGTCTATTGTGTTCTTGGGGATGCAAAATTCGGATAGTGCTGGCATGTATAGCCGGTATCATATTCATGTGCTGCCTTTGTGTACACTGTGGACCTGCATGTTGCTCTTATTGCGCAGCTAAACTCACCTCCTCCATAGCTGGTCCATCCACAGCAGCAGTAAAGGCTCAATTAGTTCAGCAGGAGCTAAAAGATTTAATGATGAATATTTGAAGATTGAGCTGTTTTAGTTAGCTACATCATGCTAAAAAGGCTGAGGGATAAAAAATAGATTTCCCATGCATAAAGAGTATCGGACCTATATTATGTTAGCATGGTGCATCTATACGTACCCTCTTTTGCTTAAAATAATATATATAGTTTTTTATGCGCTTGCAGGGGAAAAAAACGTTTATTCGCTCCTTGCGTATCCATTGCTAACAGAATAGGCCAAGAACCATACAGAAGCCATTTTCCGAACCTATGCTCGAACACGGGCTGTGATCACGTGTTAGTCCTCGGCAGTTGTCAAGCCCCAGTTCATCTGAATTACTGGGAGCAGCTGAACGTAGGCTGTCTACTCGACTGTCCTGAGACTCAAGGTCGCATTTGGCTTTGGGTGCGATAAGCGCATTCCTAGAGGCGCGGTACCTACACTAAATAGTAACGCCTTGAACTAATCATGTGTGCCATACATGGTCCTTCCCTGGAGCTCGAGGGCCAACTGGTGTTTTTCCTTTACTGTGATTATATGTGTTGAACCGAAAAGTATATAACTTCATAATTGAATACAAGCCAACAGTCTTCTCTGTGCACCTGATGGGTGAGGGTTAGAGAGGCTCCTCTATAGAGTATTTTGCTTCATAAACAATTGAACTATTCTTCACTGCCAACCGACTGATTATTGGGTAATGGGATTGGGGCTATTGGTAGATATAAACTTTTATGTTATTTTTTATAGTACTTCAGTAGTGTTAACAATTATGTTTGGAACAGCATAGCTAGAGTCACATGTCTGGGGTGTGAAAGTGTCTGTAAAGTCATGCACATGTGCTTTGGCTGTTATGTGCTCCCAATAGTGTGTAGTGGTACATCTTGACAACATTCACAGTACATGTGGTATGGCCATGGGCTACGTGATGTAAGTAGGCTACAATAGTCAGTAGACGACCTGACCTGAGCTGGGTGTAGTCATCAGATGTTTAGTGTATTGTGGTTACATGTCAGTGTGTATGGTTATCGTGGGAGTCTACACATTTAGGGTGTTGACCATGTATTCATGGTTAGCTAGGTGCCTACAACTTTATGATCAGCCAGACAGATGACCCTGGGGCAGTTCAACCAGCTGACACAGACGCTGACCTACCTGGGAGACATTCACAGTAGTATGTCTGGCCTACAGAGGATATTTCAGGGACTTGTCTCCTCACTGACGGCAGCCTTCTACCCACCCCAGCCTTCCACCCCACCTCCTGCCTCTTCTCCATCCCAATTCCCTTTACCCAGGCCTGTAGTAAACACAGACTGAAGCACAGACCCACAACAACATCTATACTCAACACACACCGAAACACAGCAAGAGGTCCAGGCATGCGCGACCACTCAACAGACACTCACCCCCCACACAAGCCTCCCACAAACACACACCCTGACTCCGCACAAACAGACACAGCCTAGACACACAGCATACCCAGCACACCCACAGCAAAACCCCAAAAATATGCAAAATCTCATCCAAACAACACATACACCCAAAGCACTCACTCACACTCCCTCTACCTCCAAAACCCCACCCCTTGTCATTCCACCTCCAGAGGCTCCCAAAGAAAGTCTTGTGTTTTCCCTAACCCTTACATCTGCCACCGCCACTCCCCCCAAAGTCAACTCACCTCTCCCAATACCGACCCAGCCCTTCCAGGTAACATCATTAAAGTGCCTGGACTGCCCACTAGATGCCCCTTCCTGGGGAGGTTTCCCTGGCAGTGGCATGGTCGGGGAGTTGAGTGGTAGAGCTGTGTGCCATTGTTGTGATCCAGCTTTTGGAAATGTTTAAATTAAGCTTTTTCATTTTTGAGAACAGATTAGCCCTGCCATTACAACACACAGAGGCTGTTCAAATCTCATACATTTGTGTAGTTCTACATGAACAAATCCATTTTGCAGTGTGTACCTTACAGTTACTTCATCTAGATGTGTGCCATATTCTGTTAGTACTGTGTTTGCTTTCATAAGTTGCACATACCCATTGCCTACACATGCATGTCACTTGGTTATGCTATTGGTTGTTTCTGATGTACTTCAGTTCCCAGATCCAGTGCACATGGAATTTGTCATGCATGAGCAACATGTTCTGTGCCCCAGCCTTTCAGGATTTCCCCTGATAGAGGCATAGCTATCCTGCAGCAAGTGTTTCCATTGTGCCCTTAGAACCTTTTTCACACTGATTCTATGTAATTCCATTGACTGACATAGTCTTTTCATGTGGGTGATGTGTGAGAGTCCACTACAGAATTGTAGAAGAGAAGGCATGTTTCACTTTTTTGACACATCCATACTGATGTTTCCTTGACCTCAGATCAAGACCTGGGATGTATGCAATGTGAGTGTGTCACAGTCACTATATCATCTTGGTTAGAGTTGGAGTGAGAGGGCCACATGGTAGTTATAGTCACTTCAATGTCACTTGAGCAACACTCTGCATGACTAGTGAAGATCAGTAGTGACATGGTGACAAGTGAGAAAGGGCAAAAGTTATGTGTGACCGACATTAATAGCTGTGATATCGATGAGTAGGTGGTATTGTGGGACACAAATTAATGCACACGTCACTATCACTTTAAATATTTTGAAAACACATGTCCATTCATATACAGTGTGCATGTGCAGTACCAACGTTTTGGCCTAGGAAGGCATCCTACAGATGTATGTTTAATGATTTTTAAGAAACAATCCCAGACAGGGTCCCTGTATATGTATAAATTACTTAGGGCCCCTAACTCCCTTGTCTGGTCCATGGCGGGGCATTGTTTTACAGAGGAGTTTATGGCAAAAGTGAGTTGTATGACTTACCACCGATTTCATCCACTGAGTGGGTATTGAACGTGGTCGCGCAGGTAGAGCAGCGGCAGGACGTATCCAATGGGCTCCATGATGGTAGAAGACGAGTAGAGGTGTTTTTCGTCCTTATATCCCTCCCTTTCTGCTGTCTCTGATGTGGCAGTTGGACAGTCTTGGTCACACCGACTGAAAAGCAAATTGTAAAAAGGTTTTTCTGAGGTCTGAGCCTCCCACAACTTCATAGACCTGCTCTGGGGCTGCCGTGCTCAGAGTTTGCTGGCAGTGTCAGCGGTGCAGCAGTGGCCTTCACAAAGAAAATTTGCCCAACCCATAATATTGCTGTCAAACAGCCAAGCTTACCACGGTCAGACCGCCGTTACCGGTACTGCAGTCTACAGACTGCCAAACTCATAATGAGTCCCTTAGTGTTTGTTTATCTGTGTTCTGGGGATTGCATGTGTATGAATGTATAAATGTATTTGTTTGCGTGCCTGAAACTATCTGTGTATGCATGCATGTTTGCTTGTGTGCGATATGAAAGTCTGGCCTGCGGGGGTTGGCAAGGCAGAGTGCTCGATAGTGCTTTTGGACCCCACCATCATTCACCTGCAACCACTGGCAAAAAGCATTGCTATTTTTATTTCAAATAAGCATTTCCTGTAATGTGTCACTTACCCAAGTACTACCATTTGAATCGTGTAAGTGCTGTCATTGTATAAGTTGTTTTTTTTAAAAGAATTTCACTTGATCGTATAGCATGTTACTCTATTCTTTTTATTTTTTATTTTTTATCTCGCTGACTTCAGATTTCATCTTTTGAATATATTAGTGGTAAAGTGGTAAGTAAATTGCACGGTAAAGAAAATCCTACCTTTGACATGAATTTAATTCATAATGTGAAATGTGTGTTTACCAGAGGCGCAACTAGAGCCACTTTTTTTGGGTGTGGGGGGGGGGTGGGGGGAGTGGGGGGGGAGGGGACGGAAATGGCAGTGGGGGATAATTCTTCTTGCAATAGGCAGAGTGGAGATGCAGGGTCTCTAAGAAGGGGTGAAAAACAACAAAGCCACATTAACAAGTAAAAGGTCTTTTAAAGACCTGTGAAGTGCTCGGTGCGGCTATGTGTGCACCCGGGAAGCTGTATCAACCTGGTTGACACACACGAGTGTGGTTGGGGGGGTGCTGGGGGTGCTGAAGCCCTTTGAGCCCAATGGGCCTTGCGCGCCTGGTGTTTACGCTATTTATAGTCGTTGACTGGTATGATTCCACTCCAGGACGCCATGTTATGAATTTGAACACGTTTATATCTTTTGAAAAGTTCAAGCCATATTTTTTGTTGATAACTTTTTTAGGAACTGGAATCGGATGCAAGACCTTCCTTTCCCATTGGCACCAGCTGAGCAAGGTGTGATTTATTAGACTGGGAAAAGGCAGCGCACACTTACATAGTGTGATTTCTCAGCATATCTTGCTGCGCCATATCCATTTACCATAAAGTTAAATATTTTCAAGAAGTTTGATCAGAGATGAACGATGATGCAGCGGAACAAACGGGCTGCTTCTTGGATAGACATTTGTGCTTTGCGATCAGTGTTCAATTCAGTTTGTTTTTTGAGTGCTTCGCTCTTCATCAGCTCGTCTGCTGAGAGTACCTAGATTTAAGAAAGTCAGGACAGGGGGAAGATCTTTTCGAGTAGCAGCGGCCAAACTTTGGAACAGTCTACCTTGGGAGATTAGACAAATTGAGGAACTTCTCTCATTCAGAAAACGTGTGAAAACCTGGCTGTTTCCTAAGGTCTAGCCTTTAGTTCTTAACTGCACCCTCATTTGCCACCTTCATTGGAGCCTCAGCACCAGGATGCCTGTAAGGTGATAGTGCGCTCTATAAGTTTAATAAATAAATAAATAAATGAAGATGTAATTTTAGACTCCAACCTCACAGAATTTGTAATCTGCTGTGTGTTTGTTTGGATTGGGTGGCAGAAGTTGTAACTGCCTCCCCTTGTCCTGCCTGAAGTACTTACGTATGAGGTAGGATACAAACTGCCAAGCTCCAGAATAAATAGCTTATGTCACAAATAAGGTCCAGATGGAGGTCACAGGGGAGGTGGGGCCACCTGGCATTTATGCTGTGATTGATCTGTTGTGCTGAGTCATGATGTCATCCTAAAGTAGTGCCTGTCCACCCAAGAGCTTAGATAAAGTATCCCAAGGAGCCTGCGTCAGGCACACTACATTTAAGTGATATGGGACTGCTGCCTCATATTAAGGACCTCTCGGGTGTCCTCGCCCCCTGCATGAGTGACTTACCCTGATGTTTTGTGGTGCAGTTTGGGGCTTGTAGTCATGTTTACCTGAGTATAAAGTCAGAACTGCAGGTCCTGGCCACATCCTATTAAGGGATGGATTACTTAGGCATGGATCTGTGAAACTTGAGAAATGTTCTTTTGAGTAAGATGATTCCAGCATCATGGCTGTCATGACAATTGTATGTCAGAATGTGAATGGGAAATCACTGGAAGGCGCGCTTGTTTTACATGAAACTGACCAGTTTCTTCAAAAATTACTGTACTATTTCTGTCTTTTTTCAAAGAAAACAATCAAATCTTTATTGAGCTCTTCATTTAGAATTTATTTCATTCCAAAAAGATGTTCCTTGATCTAATCATAGTCGAAATTCATATCAATCATGAATGCTTAATAACATTACTTCATGCTCGCCCAATGCATTTCGGGTTAGTTGGAGTAACCCTTCGTCAGGGGCCTAGAATGTAAACATACAGGACCTTAGCTTTCAGAAAACGAACCAATATATCATTCAAGATAATGATATATCTATACATTATCAAAAAATTGTGACATGAAAACACTTGCATGCGAGAAATTAAAAACATTGATTACATTTTTTCCCATGTTGAGACTTAGGATCGTGATTACTATCCTTGTTCGGTCCATCACGTGACCAACATGCATGCCTATAACCCGCTATCCAATTGGTCCTTTTCAAACCTGACCGGTTCCGCGTTAGGAACTGAGTGAACACCGCGCGTTACTTCTTCGGTAAGTCCCGCAGGGATCACCTCATTTCGTTTTCCCCACTCGTATATTTTAACCTTACATTCATGTACCTGAACAGTTTTAGTTGTCAGTGCACTTGTCCCATGCTTCAGCGTCACCTCCGTAGATGACATGCCCAATTTTGGTTAATTGTTTAGCATTTCCTTCCATACACATTCCACGCAATAGCAAGCTACCCTCATGATATTTTATTTTTAGATGGTGCAACATAGTGAGTAAATGTAATCAATGTTTTTAATTTCTCGCATGCAAGTGTTTTCATGTCACGATTGTTTGATAATGTATAGATATATCATTATCTTGAATGATCTATTGGTTCGTTTTCTGAAAGCTAAGGTCCTGTATGTTTACATTCTAGGCCCCTGACGAAGAGTTACTCCAACTAACCCGAAATGCATTGGGCGAGCATGAAGTAATGTTATTAAGCATTCATGATTAATATGAATTTCGAGTATGATTAGATCAAGGAACATCCTTTTGGAATGAAATAAATTCTAAATGAAGAGCTCAATGAAGATTTTATTGTTTTCTTTGAAAAAAGACAGAAATAGTACAGTAATTTTTGAAGAAACTGGTCAGTTTCATGTAAAACAAGCGCGCCTTCCAGTGATTTCCCAATCACATTTTGGACATATAACGTAAGGCACTAACAGGCATAGTGCGACAAGGAAACGCGCCCAAATCGCCTTCAATTTACGCAATTCACAGAGTGCACGGAGATACAATAACCAGATTTGTCATGACAATTGTGTCACAACCACGTGCTGTGGCTTTTAAGAATTATCACTGCGAATGCCAGGCCTTATTTCACATTTGACCTATGTATGTATGGGCAAGTAAGTACAAATATAACAAGTATGTGGCAATCAATAATGCAGCAGGTGCAGTGGCACTGGGGTCTGGAGGTCTAATCGGCCCCCTCCTTCAAAATTACAGCCTTTTTACTGACTTAACTGGGAAATGGTGCTTGTTTTCTCTGCTTGCTTTAGAGACCATGTTACTCTTGCTACTCACTGTGCCCGAAGAAGATAGAAGTGACCTAATGTGACCCTCCTGCCATTGGGCTAGTTGACACATAGGCCACACTTCTCTGGAGTAATTCCACCTTTCTTACATGTACCAGGAAGCACAGGAGCTGAAAGTGTCGGTATGAATTTATGTGATGACGGTAGTTCCCACACAATAGAAATAAATTAATGGGTAACTCTCTTTGAAGTAGCAATATCTCTTGCACAGCATGACTGACCACACCCCCTTTGCCCAGCATATGATCTCAGTTCACTTGGCCTTTGCAGCACAGGGCAGCCTCCCAGGCATGGAGCCCTTCAGAGCGGTTCAAATGGAGGCCCAGTCACAGTGTGTGGCTCAATGGATAGAGCGGCAGACCCTGATGCAGAGGTCTAGCCTGGGACCAGGGTTCAATTCCAGCCGCGGCGGGTCTTCGGCTCTATTTCCGCAGACTTCATAATTCTCGCCTCGGTGCCTATTCTAATCATGGGTCCCACTCGGCAACTCTGGGCAATAGCTTGCTTAATCTCCACAACGGCCCCAACAAGGCTAGGATGCCTGGCTTCACCTTGGGGGTGCCCAGGAGTGGGCACTTCACAGGGAAAAGCCAGGAAGGGTTCCACGGCGGTATGCGTACAAGCGCCTGAGATACCCCTTCAGGGGCGATTCGGGCGCTATACAAATACTACTACATTTACAGTGTGTGGTAAAGCCATAGCTCCTTAGCATGGTCACACATGAGCCTTGCCTGGACGCTGTTACCTCTGGCTGAGGCCTCCCTGGGGACCTGTTGATTGACACAAGTCTGCACCTGGGGAGTGAGGGGAGGGAGTGGCTTCCTGTTGTTTTGGGGTGCTCCTAGTGACACAGTGTCCTGCGGAGTGCTGTTCACACATGGTGTCCAGAGAGAGTTCAGCTACAGGCCATGGAGCTTGTGCGAAAAGGGGGAATTGGTGAAACGAGAGAACTCAGCCTGTCTTGCTTGTTTTCCCAAAACTACACGGATCACTGACTGTTCTTATTGACAGGCACCTTATGGAGTATGAATAAACTACACTGTGTTACCTCTGTCACACACATATAGTGAGCCCATGTACTGCCCTCAGTGTCACAGGATGGGAATAGTTTGTTTTGATGATGAGCAGTGTCTATACTTCTCTGCTCTCATGGCCGTGTATAACCCACTGGAATCCAGTAATAGGCAATAAGTGATGCCTTAGCAAACTGTAGGTCAAGTTGGAATACTATTATTCAGAATCCCCTTGGAAGAATGGCTCTTGGTTGCTCGCAGCCATACATGTTGGTTCTTTTTGCTCACCACTTTCCAATTTCACCAGCCGCCACTGGGACTGGCACAGGAAGACAGACAATGAGATAGTAGTGCATCTATGAAGTATAAGTTAGTTATTGATCTTGTAGCTCTCTGGTATAAATCCATTTTCTTAAGCCAATAATGCACCCCAGTCCCTCAAGCAAGACTATTCAGGGGAGGAGTTAAATAAATTAAATAATTGGGATTTAACAGTACAGGAGTCTCTATTCACCCTAAAGCAGGAGGCTTCAAACTAGGGGACGCGCCCCCCTAGGAAGGCCTCAAGGGATGGGGGAGGGAGCCATGCTCTGGCCAAAAGAAGCATTATGCTGATAACAGTGCTTTGTTTTCAGCAGAGACAAAACATGAAGCCGCTTTGCAATGGGCCATCACTAAAATATTTTGTCATTTATATACTGGCTGGGAAAAGGTATCAAAAGGGAAGGGATTACACATATTCTTCAAACCCCCCACCCACATTTCTAATAATCACACTGTGGATACCTTTACACGTTAGTAAGGCCTGCATGACCAGAATAGTTTGTTTGGCAATCCTATATTTGATTGCGTTTTTTAAAATGGCGGCATAACTTATCTACGACGTTTAAATAAGTCTAGACACCTTCAACCATTGCCAATTTAATCAAATAATTGGGAAACGTTTTGAGGGGGGACCCCCATGATTTTTTTTCCAAGCGCGGGGGGGGGGGGAAAGGGAGGGGTAGGGGGGCTAGGCATTACATGGTTTCAAGACCTAGGTTATTTTTCCCTTACGCTCGTTTCTATTATATTTGTGGAAAGCAATATTCTATCAGGTTGTAAAATAATATTAGGAGATGAATATAAGTGACGCATGAGGAGCTGGAGTAATTAATATTGGCGCTTTTCAGAGACAATATCTTTGGTGCGGACTCACGATCACACCATGGCGCTCAGCATTTCCAGGGAACGGATTTCTAAAACGCTGCATGCGGTAGAGAAAACTAAATATGAAGAAGGCACACTATGAAATGCATTGCTTCCATGCTCGGATTAAGGCAGAGTTAATATTAATAAGAATTATAATTCAATCTAATGTCGTAAACAGATGTAATAGACTGATAACATGAATAATTGTCTGTCTACAGCAAGTTTTAGTTCTGCTTTTCTGCGAACAGCTTTTCAGGTTCGGCTTTGATTTTCCAGGTAACACAATGCAAAGAGGCAGCAGGCAATCTTTTCACGCTGGATAGAAGAAACATCAGCTTACTCTCAGTTAATTACTCCCGAAATTCAGCATGTGCTGGAGTTACGTGGCTTTTAAGTAACATTATGTTATGTTGTTTCCACCATAATTTCACATTAATGCGTGTGACTGATTAGAGGAGAATTGTAGCCTGATTTAGGTCTTGGTGGATGGATTAAAGGCAGACAGGGTGGCAGATGACTTTACGCCTGCCACCCTCCCTTTACTCCGCCTGCCAAATTTAGAGATGTCCGTCTGGCCCGTGAACATTTCTCTACATTGGCAGAAACCAATATTATGGCGGTTTTTGCAAATCTAGGAAAGGTTTGAGAGATGGCTCCTTCAAACATAATGCCATCCGGAGGCAGAGTCCTGGCACAGAGAAATATTGCAGCCTCAAAGTAGAACTCCCTGAGCCCATGGGGAATCATGCCCCTACTGCCTCATACAGCATTTGACTAATGGGTACAATCTTGTGAACAGTGGGATTAGAAGGGGGTTGTGACATCGCACTGGGGCGTGAGCTGCTGCCCGGGCCATGATTCTGGAGGACAGAGAGAACAGCAAGAGCACCCTCTGCCCATCAGGGGATTGGGGGTTATGCCTCGGAACAAACAACTACAGTGCTGGCTGCAGCAATGATGATCTAGAGGAGTAAGTGTCCATACCGAAGGCCCGTCTTCAATTAACAGAGAGAACACTGACATACGGGCCCTGAGACACTCAAAACTGCTGAGCATCTCATACAGACAAGCCAACGCAACACCACAATGAGAACCTATGATTGCAGTTTGGGAAACCGGAGTCAACTGCAGAAGTTGAGGCCTTAGAACCACGCCCTGCAAGGACAGTGCAATGGGGTGGTCCAGGCTGCGGCACACAAGGCAGGGGTCTGGGGCGTGGATCGAGGCCCAGACTGACATTTTGATCTATAGCTACCAGATTTCGGGTACAAAGGATAAACCCTTGAGACGAATGGAGACAGTGCCAATCACAATGAAAGTGGTCCAGAGGAGTGACCAGCCTCGCTGGAGGCCTACATTAAATCAGAGGTGTGTTCATGCCCGTGTCTCGCCATGAGACACTTGGGGCCTTACACCTAAGAAAAGTCACCACATGCACAGACCAGCCCACAATTCCTCTGGTGCCGCTGCCTCGAGCGCAGGGGTTCAGACATTACTCCGGCTAATGACTAGAAGGGTAATGGACCTTCATCAGTCAAAGTTCATCAACACCCATAACTTCGATGCACTACCCATCAGGAGGCTCTGGGCAACCCTAATATTTCTCGCTGGACCTATGCAGCTGCAGCAGGCCTCATCAGCACTGTTCATCACAGCTGTATAGCAGTAATATATCAGCCAGAAGTAGCAGTGTACTATACACCCACCTAGTCCACCCACCAAATTAAAAATCCTACCATCAGCTCTCTCTCTGAACCCGCTCTGTACACTCAAGGCCTCACCTCTCATTTCCATTCCCCAAGAGTAGGTAAGGATGGAGCACAGAGAACAACCCCGGAAGATGGACTAGAAGCGATACTGGATAGTGAACACAAAGAACATTGCAACCTGAGCCACTCCAGCAGCTACATTGGGAACACCTGATTCAAGCCTTAGTACAAACAATCAATAATAATGCATTTTAATCATTGCATACAATGGGGCTGTGGCTCCTCCGCCCTGCATCCCAAAATCTAGTGGCAAAGCCACCAGGCAGTGGTTGTTGAGGGGATCAGGACAACTGTTAACCAATTCACACAAGAATCATTCATGCATCCTATCTTGAAAGAGATTGCTGCAGTCAGTGCCCAACTGGGTACCATGGACACAAATATATTGGACCTATCATTGGACATGAAGGAACTTAGGGCAGAGGTGGGCTCCTTCCATGGCAAACTGGATAACTTAGAAAACAGGATGACTGTAGACTCAATAGACGATAAAGTAGACATCTCAGATGCATGGGGACTGGACATCTGGTACTTAAAGGAGAAGGTAATTGCTTTGGAGGATAGATCAAGGTGGAACAATCTCTGATTTTATGGGATCACTGAGAAAATTGAAACTAACAACATCCAAGGCTTTCTGATCCAATCACTCCCTGCCTCCTAAACCTAACTTTCATGCCACCATTGCAGCTACAGAGAGCCTTTTGAACATGAACCTGGAATCCACCATCTACCACTGCACACAGACCTGCTTCATGAGACATGAACAAGCCCCACAGGCTCTAACAGCAGCTTGAAAAGAGGGCCCATTAACTCTAGAAGTCCACAAGATATTGATCGGCACAGTTTTTTCAGTGGAAACAAGCGCCAAATGGATGTTCTTCCTGTCACTTTGACCCAAACTTTGAAAATGGAACACTATATATGGCCTACTAGAGCTGGCAATGATGTGGATGATGATAGGTGGGAAATCCAAAGACCACAGAGATCCGGAAGAGCTAAAAAAAAGTCTGTGACAGTATGGACAACCAACAGATGGGTGTTGCCTTGCCGCCCATGAAAGACAATCTGCCTCTGCATTGTGAAGGAACATCTAGCCAATGTCACAGCAGGTTGCAAGACTGTCTCTTTAGAAAGTAGGCACTAATAGAGACAAAGCAAGGTCCCCCTTGAATCCACCCCCAGCAGGAGCAGACTGAGTGAGATGGGTGTACTTGGGATTTGAGCACACCAAATACCTTGTGCTTTTTCACCGGATATTAAATATTGTTTTTTGTTCACTGATTAGATTATTTGTATATGCACCATTAGGACACATGTTTTGACTCATGGGATCATCATCAATTCCCCCTGACCCCACCATTGTCCTATCAATACACATAATAGCCACCCTGCACCAGGAACTAGCACTTAATCTCTAGAATCCATAAAATACGACAGGAGATATTTTGTTTCTCAGCCTACTGATCTTCTACTTATCCTTTTCCCTCATTCCTTTCCCTCCTTACCTGGCACAAACATCTCCTGAAATGCCTCCCCCATTCCAGCCTTGCCCCTCTCCACCACATTGCCTCTAAGTACCACAAACAAACTTGTCATGCCCACTCCCCCATAGCATTTGACACGTAGACCAAATGGCCTACACAGTAGATGGCCCAAGCACAGCTGTGGGCTCCAATGAAGGAGCTAGAGGCATCTACCCACTGTCAAAGAAACAGGATTGACTAGTTGTTTCTGTCATTTCCTAGCACCAGTTTCTGAAAATGAGATTCCCTATTTCCATACACCTGGTCCCATCTTTTTTTTTGCCCCTGCAAATATTCCAGTCCATCAACTAATCTCATCTCTGAAGCAGAGGTACCCTCCTTCCCCATTTCACCCCCCCCCCCCACTCCAACCACCTGCCAATCTAGAAGCTTGTAAAGCCTCACCTGTTTCCCTCTCAACAGCATCCGGATCTCATCACCACTACCACCAACAAAACCTCCCGCCATGTGACGATTATCTGCCACAATGTACATAGCTTAACTAACTACATAAAGCGAAAATGACTTTCTTATTTGGCCTCCGAACAGACGCACGTCTACTGTATACAAGCGACACCCCTAATGCAAACTGAAGCTGCAAAACTAAAAAGGGACTGGATGGGGAGGGTACTTTATGGCAGCAAGGCTCCTCAACAACAAACCACAGAAGCCCCAAACCCGGGCTCTAGGAATTGTGGAGTTGCTATTCTAGTGAGGAAATCACTCCCATGTACAATGTTGCAGTAGTGGTCGGATGAGGAGGGGTACTACGTGCTGGTGAAACTCAATACAGGACATCAAGTCATAGGAGTGGGTTTTATTCATGCATCAACAGGAAGCAGAGGCACCTTCCTCCTTTGATTCAATAGAATCCTGACTGAAATGGGTACTACACAGTCATAAATCAAGAGGGATTGAAATTTAGCCCCAGATGCCATCCTCGACAGTAGGGGCCCAATTGACACAGCTGATAATAAGGATAGGGCTTTCTGAAGGATGTGAGGGATGATCATGGCCTTTTCAATATCGGGTACTTACTACACCCAGAGCACAAAGTATATAAGTATCATTCGCATGTACACGACAAACAATCTAGTATAGACTATTTCTTGATATCCAAAGCTGTGATACTTCGTACACTTCATAGAGACATACTGGAGATCTCACTCTTCGATTATGCACCTATCAGTATATGAACAGACTGGAATCTCCTGAAAACCCATGGAAGCTGTGGCGCCTCAACATTTCCCAGTACAAAATGACCCTGGAGAAAGCCCATCTAAAATCCTATGGGGTTATGTATTGGAAAGAGAATAAAGGATCAGTACAATCAGCACAAATGTTATGGGCAGCAGCAAAGAGCCACGTCACAAGGTCAAGTGTTAAGAGATTTATCATGCAGAAACACACCCCTCACCCGAGAAAGAGGTCCGCTGTAAGTTAGAACATGATAACATTGAACTAAACTGCTTATTCAAAGTCAATGCAGAATACATGTGAAATATAAACTTTAAGCTCTTCTCTACAAATGTTTAAGTCAACCAGAAGCATCAACGGCCATATACAGAGTCAAAAAGCATAATGAATTAAAAAAAAAACAATAAACAAATTTAAGCAAAAAAAAAGAGGCATCAACGGCCATGTCTGCAATTTGTGATCACAATGGCCAGCTAGATAGCTACCATCAAGGGACAGCCACAACATGTGTGGACTATTACAAAGGGCTCTAAAGTTCGGGACTAGGGACTGATGAGACCCATATGGATGACTACGTTGGTACTATAACACTCCCTTGGCTCAACGATGAGGCCAGGGCATTCTTAAAAGATGAAATATAGAAAGACGAAATTGCCCAAGGTATCTCTGCATTCCGGTATAATAAGGCCACCAGGGGAGGACAATTTCCCAGGTGAATGTTTACAAATGTGTTGAAAACGAAGCCATGGGCCCCCTCTATGAAAGCTTGTAGAGGCAGTGGAGTTGGGAAGCATATCTGCCCTTTCTAATAGAGCCCTTATATAGGTTCTCTCAAAGCCCATGAAAGCCTCTAATGTAGCAGCCATTACTCAATATCTCTGCTTAATGCTGACATTAAAGTCCTGGTGAGTTTTTTGCCACTTTGCTTAAAAAAGTTACCTCTACCCTTATCCGTGGCTCACAAGTGGATTTCGTACAGGGCAGAACCTCTTGGAATCACATGTGTGATTTGGCGCATGTCTTCTGGTTATCTGAAGATGTTCAAGAAGCCATACTATCTTTATCCCTAGATGCCAAAGAGGTGTTCAATAGGATCGAATGGAATTATATATTTCAAACCTGTTAGAGGTTGTGGCTAGGGGACCACTTTATTAACATGGTGCATTGGCACAAGACAATAGTAGAGAGTTCCTGTCTGAACCGTTTTCTAATTGGCGGGAGGCTCATTAAATATGCCCTCTTGTTTTATTGGCTATAAAAGCTCTAACTGCAGCCATTCAGCAAAACACTCAGATAGTGGGAGTAGCCAGACCAGCTAGCACTTCCAAAATCCTTCTATCGGCAGACCATTTGTTACTTACCATCACTGCTATTCAGGAATCATTGATGACTCTTATGTCGATTCTTTCTGCTTTCTCTGAAGATTCAGGTTATAGGATCAACTGGGACAAAAGTGAAGCCTTCTCACGATCTCGAGATGCCACAAGAGCAGTCATCTCTCCATATAAGTTTCAGTGGCAACCTTAAATATCTTGGAGTGTATGTGAACAGGGGCCTGGAGAAAATGCTCACCTATACCTATAAACTAGAACTGCTTATGGCCAAGACTATGGCAGAAATAACAAATGGGCTCAACACAATGTAGAGCTGTAGGCAAGGGCGCAAGCAGTAAACAAGGTGGTGGCACTCCAATGTACTTACGTGCTAGGCATGTTTCCCCTCGTAGTACAGAAACCCATCTTAAGAACAATTGATAGAGGAATAAAGAACTCTGTCTGGTGATCTATAAAACCAAGATTGAAGAATTCTAAACTGATTGCCCACAGGAGATGTGGCAGCATGTGCTTCCCTAGAATAGAGCATTACTATAACAAGTTCCACCAGGTGGGAGGGTGGCCCACCTCTTGAAAAGCATGGAGTGGGAATCTTCACATTGAATGAACTACTGGTTCAGGGAGACCATATATCAATTTAAGAACTCTAATTTGAATTCCAGTTGCACCAAGGGCAAAATGAATGCACCTACAGCTGAGACACTCCCTTTGTAGCTGTTTTGGGACATACCCTTGGGTAGTGCAGTACATGCCGATTTTGCAATACCTGAAGTCTTTGGGGTGTTTAAAGGGGTTGGTTGGGGTCTTATAACCTAATTGCATGACATCAACACACACAACCCCTACTGTCACAGTTACCAACTAAATGGCAAGGACAGCTTCAAGCAGAATACATGAAGAAGAGTGAGTTGAAGTGATCAAGCATGTGGACAAAGTGATTAGAGGATCCAGAATTAAGTTTACACTCTTTAAATACACCCTGGACTGGTATTGGACCTCCTCAAAACTTGTGGCTGTAGGTCTTTTACACCATACTAACTGCTGGGGATGTAGCCAACCTAGATGTAACAAACCCCACATTTTATATTATTGCCCAGATTGGGCCAGCTACTGCTGATCCTCTGTACACCGTACCGTGAGTACTATAACAAAATTGCCACTACATCTTACGGAAAACGTTTTATTGCTACACCACACGACTGACCTCCCAACACTCAATAGGTCAAATGAGATGCCTATTGGCCACGGCCATCACAGCTGCCTAGATATCCATACTTTGGTAATGGCGGTTGCCACAGAGGCTGACTGAAATAAACAAAACTGCGGCATACGAAAGACTCATTTAAAAACTGCACGATAATATGGACATTTATATACATATCTGGTCACCCTTCCTTGAAACCCGTCTACCAGGGTATTGATCTGCACAAATAAAAGTATACACCCATTTTGTAAAGAATATTCTTGCTGAGACAAACCCACACTGGTGGTGACGGCTCCCACGTTATCCAATTCCACATCGCCACATCCCTACATCATATTTGAACTTATACATTTTACTATCTTTCTATTTAGTACCAACAAAGAAGACATTGAGACATAACTACACCCTGCCTCCTCTACCACCCCACTCCATTTCCCACACATGTGCTTCTTTTACTCGCCCCTTCACTCCTTTCTCCTCCACCCCTCTCTGCTACACATATCCGAAATCCAAATGTCTTCTCTCTCTCGCTTGTTCTTCCCCCACAAAAGAGAAGAACAATTTCCCCAATGCCTAAGATGTAGAGCTACAACTTGGATTTTATCCTCATGACTGCTCTACAAGCTTGTTAGCAGGTTTACTGGGCACCAAGAGAAGCCGTATTTACCACTGCGCTTGGTAATGCTAAAGTTGTCTCTATATTTTTACATAGCTATGAATGCACTACTATCTCAGTTGTTGTGGTTCATGAAGATTGGATAAACAGTTATGTACCATTATATTATATATTTTCTACTATCAAGGTGGATACATTCCATTTGCATGTCCTCTCCCACGCACTACTCTTTACTTCACTCTTTTCTGTTTACTGTTTATGCTTTGTAATGGAACCAATAACATGTATGGAGCTTCATCCCAGTTATCCTCCATTCATCATGTGACTTTCCTACCAACTATGGGGAGGGGATGTATGATAATGATAATAACAGTAACCATGATGTAACAATTTAGTCTTGTTTTCACGCTGTTGTACATAAAGCAATGTGTGCTATCATTATGCTTGCCATTATATTTATCTTTATATCCTTATATACATACATATAATTACTACACAAAAACATTATGGTGGCAGTCAAGTTTATCCAAAATATTTTTATTTCTGAAGACAACCGACCAAATTGAGATATTGTTTTTGAAAAATAAAAAAACAGATCCTACCAAAACATAGGACCTTTCTCCTGTGTGTGTGTGTGTGTGGGGGGGGGGGGGGGGGGGGGGGGGGGTCATTGTTTTTGTTTTATTGCACCCCAGACAGCAACAAAAGTCATTTGACTACTCACTATAAGTAGGCAGATGGACAGAGTTTGGCGTGAAGGTACACTGCTGCTTTTGCGAAGAAGTACTCTCTCTGGCAAACTCTATATCAGCCCTTGATTTCTACACAAATCCCTTCAACAAAATGAAGAAAACATTGACATGATTTGTTTTACTAAGCAAATGCTTTGCATACAACCAGTATTAACCTGAGATGATATTTTGTTTGTTTATTACTGATAGTGTGTTTTAATAGCAAATGTAAGCTTCTTGATTAGTTAGGTAAGTGGCAAATCATCACTCAGATGTGAGTAAATACTAGTTTTGGACACAATCACATAACACGAGTTTGTCAAGAAAACTTCCGGTGACATGGTTTAAGGTGAATGGTGTCATTTTAAATTGCCGAGCTTTTGTGGTGATATTTTAGCATTTTATTCATTGATAATTGTTGTAAAGAAATGTATTGGAACGTGCTGCTTGTTGGATTGTGTAAAGCATCATTTTATGAGGACTGTAAAACAAGCACGGTGAGAAAATGGGTTCTTGGTTGAGTCAGGTGTTAATTAAAACCCTGGTCAAGCAACAGCCAAAATCCCCTTCGGGGTGAACTACCAAAGTCACTAAATGAACCTGTGCTTATCCTCTGGCAGCATGGCGCAAAAGCAGTCAGACCTAATTTAGAGGCAATGAGTAAAGTAATTATGCACCACTCAAACAGCAATAAAGTGAAAATTCAACACATGAAAATTCCCACAATTTAAATAAATTATTTGGCACCATAATGACAAAAAATCCCAACAATATAACTAGAGTTATGAATTTTTAAACGTTATGGTAAAAAATAATGCCTAAAGTTCAAAAAGACGATGCCTAAAGATCAAGGGCCATATGTAGGAACCAGAAATACCGTCGCAAACGATGCGAATCGCTAAAGATAGCGTTTGCGACAATAAAAATCGCTAATCCCTATGTATGAAGGGTAAAATGCATGCAAAAGAAGGAATCTCTAAATAGCGAGTAGCAAACCTTGTGAAAGTGGTAAATTGCGATGACCATAGCTATTTCCAAATTTGCGATGAAACTGGATAGCGAAAAGCGCAAATCTGGAAATCGCTATTAAGAAATCACAATGGAATGTATCAACCAATCGCAAATAGCGAAATAAGGGAATTCGCAAATTAAGGAATCGCAATTACCATCAAGTGGTAACAGGTGGTAACCAGGTGCTAAGTATAAAATAAAGCCCAGAATGCAACACTCTGTCATCCACAATGTCTGAGCTGTACATGATAGTGAGGAGGCGAAGACTGGGAGCTCTGGCGCAGAGGAGGAGACGGCAGGAGAGGGTATTCCGGTTGCGCACCACCATCTTCCAGCGCACTGAGGAGGACGTCTACACACATTACAGACTGGAGGAAGAGAGCATACTTGACCTAATTGAGGAACTCAGGCCCCACCTAGAACACCCCAACCACAGAACACAAGCTATACCCACACACATCCAGGTCCTGTGTTCACTACACCTGCTGGCCTCAGGTAGTTTTCAGGGGGTCATAGCCTCAGCAGGAGGGGTGTCACATAGTGCCCTGTCGCCCTTCTTCCATGCGTTCCTCGACGCCATGACACATAGGGTGCAACACCACATACACTTCCACAGCACCCCACAGGAACTAGCACAGACCAAGCAGGACTTTTACAACATTGCACAATTCCCCCACGTCATCGGATGTATAGATGGGACACATGTTGCCATTTCACCCCCCTCAAACATAGAGTATGTATTCCGGAACAGGAAATGCTACCACTCACTGAACATACAGATGGTGTGTGATGCAAAAAACATAATCACCAGTATAGTGGCAAAGTATCCAGGAAGCACACATGACGCCTTCATATTCCGTCATAGTGGGCTATACCGTAGACTCTCAAGAGGGAAATTTGGAGAGGGATACCTACTAGGTAAAAGCACACAATGACAGCCCACATTCAAAATGGCCAGCATGTGCATTACAGTGACTGACCTTTCAACATTTCCACCCACAGGGGACAGTGCCTATGCAGTCCAGGATTTCATCCTGACACCCTACCTGAATCCTGCCAATGCTGGGGAGCGGCGCTACAACCGGGCACACATTTCAACAAGAGGCACCGTTGAGAGAACATTTGGCATACTGAAGAGCCGATTCAGATGCATACACAAAAGTGGAGGAGCCCTCCAATACAGCCCAGGAACGTGCGGCAAAATTGCAGTAGCTTGTGCCATGCTGCACAACATTGCAACCAGGAAAGGGACACCAATGGAGTTGAGTGACTCAGAAACCTCCGACGTGGAGGGACCTGGACCTGTACACATGAAAGCTGGCGTAGCTGCTGCTGCAGCTGGGCGACAGAGGCGTGATGAGATCATGTGCAACTACTTCTAGGTGAGTAATAATGATACAAGGACAACTTACGCCTTTGCTAATGTGTTTAATTCCCAATTGCAACAATGTCACACATCCATCCAAATTAACATTAAGGCACTCGCCCAATCCAATGCACATGTTCACATCACAGTGCAACTATTTGAGTCTAATCACAGCAAATGCAACACTGTTGCTGGCCCTATTTCTCCCCTGAGTCTAATAGTCAATTTGTAGCAGTTCCCATTGGTGGGTGGCAGGCCGGCTGCTCCTGCCACAACGGCGCCTCTCAACAGTGGGTGGTGGGGTGTTGAAGCTCCGCACGGACTGTGAGTCTTCCTCACTGGGGATCAGCACCCCTGGACCAGCAGTACACAGGGCGCGCAGTTCATCCAGGGTAGCAGTTGACTGCACTACCACAGTGGCGATATCCTGGATTCCGTGTGAGAACTCACGCTGGGTCTCTATGGCACGCCTTGCCAGCATATTGGCGGAGGAGGCCAGCCGGTTAATAGCGCAAGTGTAGTGGTCCATGCGGGCCAATTCTTTGCGCCTGGCTGCGTGTTCTGCTCGCAACTCAGCGGTCAGCTCCTGCACGGCCCCCCTTATTTCTTGCCAAATTCCCCTGTTCCCTGCCCTAATCTCTCTCTGAATAGCCTTCATATGTTTTGCTTGCAGGCGGTGTACCTGGAGCATGTGCATTTCGAGGCCAGTAAACACAGATTCTTTCTGATGCTCACTGGAGCTGAAGCCCGTGCGGGGTCTACGCCTGCCTGTGGTCTGTCGTCTCAACTCCTGCTGCTGGATTACTGGTGTTTCAGACTGCACTGTCTCATTGTCCTCCTCCTCATCCTCCATCTCTCTCAATGGCCTCACGATCCTCCTTCTGTGTCCCTGTGGTCGGATGAAAGGACTGTCCTCCCCATCTGTATCCTGGCCCTGGCTAGCTTCTCCAGAGGCTTGGGGTCCTGTGTCACTTGCACTGGCTGGTGCCTTTCCACTATCAGGTGCTGTGGATAGAACAGCACACATTAATGTTTTTTTTCCTGACATGTGATGTACAAATAAATTCTTTCACATTGTTCCCTAACTTTACTTGTGTCATTCACCTTTCCTGACCTGCACATGTGAAAATTGCTTTAGTTGGATGCTACTTCAAACATTACAGACTATTGTGACTACATCTCCCATAATGCATTGCTGTGAGTGCCTGTGTACTTGCTCTGGGCTGACATGTGGTTCCCCTTATCCCTAGGTCGCTGCAGGGGGTTGCTTGGGGTGGTTTAGGGTGGGAATGCATGCTTCTTACCTGGTCTTGCAGCTGGGTGGGCTGAGCTGTCTAGCAGGGACACGCCCGCAACACTCTGTGGAGGCAGTGTGCCCTCTACCAGTTCCTTCAGTGGTGTAGAGTCTGTAACATTGGAGGTTCCTCCACCTGTGAGCTGGGACTGCTGCAGCCTGGCTGCCAACTTCTCCTTGGAGCGCTGGCGCAGGTCATACCAGCGCTTGCGCAACACTTCTACTGTCCTGTGTGTCACTCCAAGCGCGTTTACTTTGGCTTGGATGCCTTCCCAAATCCTTCTCTTCCTGGCTTCAGGCACCTTGTGAGAACTCCTGCCAAATAATACCTCATGGTTTGGCACCATTTCTGTGATGAGGGTTTCTAGTTCTGCCTCAGAGAACTTCAGCTTTCTCTTCCTGGCTGCTTCTCCCTCTTGCTGCTCCTGCTGGGTTGATGGGACATCCTTACTTCCACCTTCTGCCATGGCTCCTGAGTAGCAAACAACACTCACAAACTCTCTCTGTATCAGTCCTGAGGCACCATGGGAAATCACTTGCTTCCTGGATGGTGATGTCATCAAAAAGCATCAGGATTGCGATTGGAAGGTTCCAGAAATTCGCTAAATTGCGATTTTTCAGGTATCAGCCGTCACTCTGCGCAGAGTGACGGCTGATACCTTCCGCGTTCAGAGAACTTTCGAGATTAAAACAGATGGTTCCTTCCCGAGCATTTCCTTGAATTTATCCAAGAGGCAAGCCTTTTGTACGCATCCCACCCTCGATACTAGAACAGATCGTCGATTTGTAACGACGTTGAAATCCTTCAAAACCCTGCGAGGCGGGACGTCTCAATAATAACATATTTTCCCATTTGCGTGTGCCCTTGAGGCTACAGAGATAAATACCTTCCCTGGCTTAATGCACTATATCTTCTCAACATAGGAAGAGAGTCCTTTCCGTTTTAAGGGAGTTACAATATTAATTTACCCTCGTCCTGATGATGGTCTTAGAGAGTTACCCATAAAGACCGAAACGTCGACTCCCAACCTTATCCAAAGAAAATTGTCTACATCCTTTTGGATAGGTGTTCTACAGGCTTTACAGTGATTTTGATTTACTTTCTGATTCCCATCCTGTATTCCTGTTCTACATATTTTTCTGTATTGTAATTTTCCCTTGATGACTGAATTTTGATAAAATCTATTTTTGCCTATACACATGCTCAATAGTCTTTGTCTTAAATTGTATTGTTTCATTGTCTAGTCTTGTTTTGTTTAGTTAGTCCTAAATATATACCTGTTCATTCAACTGTTAATGAATTAAATTCACTCAGGTTAATTAAGTTACCTGCGTACTAGTTACAAATCACTAACTCAATTTTATCAACAAACTCCTTTGGAGGCTACATTACCCATTTTTATGACAACTAGACCTGCAACTAAGAAATCACTACAATGGAAATCTGGGCCATGTAGCGTTATTGTGTTTTCCTGGAAGCGTAAGCGGAGTGTGCTGTACTGACATATGCCAGTGCTGCGCGAGGATGTGAACAATGACTCAGGAGCTATGGGCGTGGTCCGTCGTGCGCTATATGAGAAATCAACTAATTCGGGTCTCTGTGTTGTAGTGCTGCCGTCACCCGGGTCTTAAACGCAAATTCGTCATTATGTCTTTAAAGTCCCACAACATGGCCAACATGGAAGGTACGGGGTATCACTGACCCTATATTCATCCATAGGTGCACACATAAAAGATGGTGGACATGACGCATTTCTGCGAATATGAATGTTTGTTGTACATTCAGTGGAGTGTTGTAGCTGTAGTAATACAGGGCTATGCAAGCTTTAGACTGAAGTTTTTGGCACATGAAGGGCAGCTAATATATATGCGTATGTGGTCATTCGGGTACACTGTCGAACTTGTTCCTGGAAATCAATGTTCGAGGCTCGGAGTCGCATCCACATCCACATCCTATTATTGTAGAGAAATGACGTAACCTATGCGTGCCTGAACATGTACTGCAAATACGGTGCTCATGTAAATTGCTGATCTAGTTTTGGGTCGACTTCACGCTATATAAATATGCAAAAGAAAAGAAATCGAGCAATAGCATACTTTATAAATTTACTATACACTTTTTTCCCAGTATTGTAATGATCCAGTTTGTACGTTCGTGTAGGAAGGTGGCTACCTGACTATGGTTACCCCAGATTTTTTGCCTTGTGTTTAGCTGGTTTTCGACTTAGTTGGTCTGGTTCCCTGCTAATCAGGGCCCCAGGCTATCTGCTCTCTCTGTAAAATAGATTCTATGTACCCTAGGTGCATAACTAAATTGGCTTGGGTCACCTTATCAGCGCCTGTACAGAGCCCTATAGGTGCCCAGGGCATAGGTGCATCCAAGGCCTACCAGGGGCTGCAGCATATCTTTTGCCACCCCTGGCTGGCTATCCAAAATTGACACAACTGGCTGATCACTCAGCTGGGGCAAGGTGGTGTAATCACCCCTTGCTTAGATATAGTATGCCTATATCTAAACCTATCTAGACACCCAGAAGACACAGACACAGGACTGGACTGATTTTGTAGATTGTGCTACTAAGGCTCTGGAGGGTTGGCTACATGGCAGCAAAGTACATGAATTTACAGGATTGTATAATTTGATTATGAGGGAGCAGATCCTAAGTAATTGTCAGAACCAGCTCTTACACCAGCACCTGGTGGACTCAGATTTGACCTCGCCCCAAGAATTGGGAAAGAGGGCAGATAAATGGGTCAGAACCAGGATTAGGCCTAAGAGTCAGGACCATAACCAGAAGAAGGAGTCTACCAAGCCTTAAGATAAGGGTGGGGATAAAAGTAAAGAAAAGAATTCCCCTGGGCCCCAAAACTCCAAGGATGGGGGTGGGTCCCAAGACACTTCATCTACCCAGAAAAGCCATACTTTCATGTCTGTAAACAGACTGGCCATTGGAAATCAGACAGCTGTTGTCCAAAGAATGGCAATAAAGAGAATTTACCTCCAAAGCCAGCTCCAACACCTCCTGTTACTGTCAGCAGTAATTCCCCAGGAAGTGGGAGCACACCCAGGAATCTGGGTGGGTTTACTTTTGGAGCACAGGTGGACCCTGGCCTATCCAGGTCCCCATCACCAAATGATCTTGTGTATGAGACTGGCATGGGGTTTGCCAACTTCTCTGATTGCCCCAAAACCTTGAGCAAATATAGACAAGAACCCATCATCAATGGTTTGAAAGTTGAAGCCTTTAGAGACACAGGGGCTAGCATCACCATGGTGGCTGACTGTATAGTCCCCTCCAAGCAACTTTTACCAGGTGCCACATACCAGGTAACAAACATTGATGGAATACAAACAAATCATCCCATGGCAGTAGTAAGTCTCAGCTAGGGAGGTGTCACTGGCCCAAAGAGAGTGGCAGTGTCCCCAAACTTGCCTGTAGACTGACTACTAGGAAATGATTTGGAAATCTCAGCCTGGGCTGAGGTTGAACAGGAAACCCAATCTAGAAGGTTGGTAGGGCTGTGCAAGACTCAGCCCCATCTTTAGCAGAAGCTCTTCCTAAACAGAATAGCAAAGCTGTTATGATAACAGCAGAAACCCAAACTGAGTCTCCTCCTGAAAAGGTTGGTGGGGCTGTGATGGCCACAGCCCAAACTCAAACAGATATGTGTGTTGTGAAGCCTGAAATGATGGACCACTCCACCCAAACTGAGAGCATGGAGGAGGAAGATAAATCTTCCCCTCACCAGACATTAGGACAGGATCAGCGTCCTCAGGGAACTGATCTTACCCCTGATGAAGGAACTGCCCCAGAGGTTGTTAGGCCTGGCCTGACAGAGCTCCTGATGGCAGTGGACCCTTCTCAGGTGGGACCCAGTCTGGAGCAGGTAACCTGCCCCTCTCTACCTTGCCTTAGTCAGCCCAGGGCTGCAGTGGACAAGAAGGACAGCGAGACCCAGAGTGCCCCCTGTCAAATAAAGCACCCCATCAACAGATTAGGGGCACCAAAACTAGTAGCCCTAGTAAGGTGAAAACTTTAAAAACTCCTGAGGGAGCCCCCTTAAAAGTAGTTAGGGACCTCCCACAGATGGATTCTGTTGGGCACAGCCAAACCTGGGACCCAAAGGGTCCAAACCTGAACTGTCCCTCCAGTAAACCAAAACAAGGGACCCAGCCTCCCGCTTTAGGTAGCCAGAGGTTGACCCTGAGAGCACAGTGCAACTCAGTTGAAGAAAGAAAGGCACACATGGTGGAAGATAATTGGAGGAAGCTGAGCCCTAAATTAGTGGAGCCTCACTTCAATACTCCATATCCAAACCAGCCTTTAACTTTGCATAAACACACCCAAGGTAGTGATTCCCTATGGTGGAGACCCTTTAATACCCCAAGGGCGAGGGACTGCTTAGTGGACCATGAGACAGGGCGCACCCATGCTAGTGCAGGTACTTCTTTATATGGCCACTCAGGAAATATAGGCTTACCTGGACAAGGATAGCCTTTTCTCCTTTCGTTTGGGGGGGGTTGTGTAGGAAGGTGGCTACCTGACTATGGTTACCCCAGATTTTTTGCCTTGTGTTTAGCTGGTTTTCGACTTAGTTGGCCTGGTTCCCTGCTAATCAGGGCCCCAGGCTATCTGCTCTCTCTGTAAAATGGATTCCATGTACCCTAGGTGCATAACTAAATTGGCTTGGGTCACCTTATAAGCCCCTGTACAGAGCACTATAGGTGCCCAGGGCACAGGTGCATCCAAGGCCTACCAGGGACTGCAATATATCTTTTGCCACCCCTGGCTGGTTATTCAAAATTGACACAACTGGCTGATCACTCAGCTGGGGCAAGGTGGTGTAATCACCCCTTGCTTAAATATAGTATGCCTATATCTAAACCTATCTGGACACATATAAACCTATAAGCCACTCCTATGGCAGGCCTTAACAATCCTGGAGGCAGAGTGCTTGGTTTTATGTGAGATGGTGCTCTAGCATGAGCTGAGCCTGTCTGCAGCTGTCGGGACCAATTCCCTAAGCTGTTCCGGGATAATGCCATACCATATACCAGTGGTTCCCAAACTTTTTTGACCCATGGCTCCCTTGACCTAATTGGCAGCTGGCCGTGGCTCCCCACCATTTTTTTACCGGTGGGTGGGCGGGGGGATGCAAGCCCCACCTCAGGAGTACTTCCTGTTGTCTTCCTTAAATTAATTGGGATGCAATGAAGGTATTATAATCATATACCGTTAATTGAAGTGTGTTAAGGATATACTCCAGATAGCACTGCACATTTAAATAAGACAGTTTTTTTACTTTGCTATATATACATAGTCTCAAGTTACAGTTCCAATAAGTGCAAGGCTCTAAATTACCTATATAGGGGCAGCAGGAGTTCTAGAGTTCATTTGCAATCTGGCTGCCATCCACCCCAGGGGACAAGGGAGGGTGGAAACATAGAGCACCCCAGGGACATGCAATCCTAGCTAAACTTAGTCTACTGATTAATTAATAGGCGGAAGTAACGTGTGCACGGCTGCTCACAAACAGAAGAAGGCACTTAGGTACTGCTGCACGAGTCGCCACGAGCGTAAGAATTGTTAATCCCTGCATGCATGAAACACTACACATGCCGTTACTGGGTCCCTGCTCTCTGCAAAAGGTGGGATTAAGGAACATGGCTTGCTCCATTAAATTTAAGAGAACAAAACAGAGCACAAATGGGTAATGGCCTTCCTACGTTAAAAACAAAAACTTTAACTGTGAGCTTATAAACTGAGCTAGCACATGCTTAACTATTTATTGAACACTCACTGTGAATTGCCAGTCCTGAAAAGCAGATGTTCATTGTCAATGGTTTTCAGGAAGAGAATTACTAAGAGGCAGTGTATTCTTCTCTGGAACGTTGTGAGATGTTCATGATACCTTTTTGAACATCACAAATTTTGCGAAGTTTAAAAAAGTGTAAATTGCCTTCCCCACTCTAACGTGCTCCGTTTTTACAGTAAACATAATGCTGGTGATAAGGGTGTAAAACGAAGGTTGGACAGAAGATCAACATGGCCATGCCGATCTTCTGCCCAACCTTCGTTTTACACCCATATCACCAGCATTATGTTTACTGTAAAAACGGAGCACGTTAGAAATCAGACATAAATTATAAACCAAGTCAAGGCCTTCTTCTCGCTGAGAGAAGGCCTCGGCGTGGCTTATATTTTATGTCTGATTTCTAACGTGCTCCGTTTTTACAGTAAAAATAATGCTGGTGATACAGGTGCAAATGCCCAACCTTAGTTTTACACCTGTATCACCAGCATTATGTTTACTGTAAAAGCGTAGCATGTTAGAAATCGGACATAAAATATAAGCCACGCCGAGGCCTTCTCTCAGGCTTCTTGGCTGGCGTGCAACACAGTTAAAGAATGGACGCCACAGGAATCCCTCCCATCCCAGTCCCAACACCAACGGCCCTTCTAATAACTAAACTTACCTTATGTGAGAAGAGGGTCCTACGGCAGAAGACAGCATGCAGCAGAAGATGGCAGCAGTAACTCCCCTCAGATGGCCAGAGCTACGTATGGCATGCATATGCCAGTAATGGAAACTATCTCAGAACGCACGTACGACGAGTATACCTGCGCACGTATGTCGGTAGAGCGCTCTTGGGACAAACCATGTCCCAGGTTTTTTACAAGTGGAAAATATTTTGTCTGCGGCAGCCAGAGACTTCACTTTTCCAAATTGTGGTCGCGGCGCCCCTGGCTCCTCATTACGGCGCACCGGGGTGCCGCGGCGCACAGTTTGGGAACCACAGCCATATACTATTAAGTGCATTATAATCCTTGCGGTTATATGTTAACTTTGGTTTGGCTTTATCAAAACAGGTCGTGTAAGGTGTCATACGATTTGGAATACTACCCCCTCGCCAGTCCTGTTGACGGGGGTAGCATTCCACCCCTCTAGAGGGAGACGACATGTTACTTTTCTAAAACGCGGTTGATTTTAAAAGAGCCTCAGATCCACAAAATGGATGCTTCTGCCACAGACACAAGTCTGACCTCCTGCTGCTGACCGAAACTCAGCAGAGGAAGCCTGGACAAAGGCTTTCCTGTCGTTTTCCACCCCAGACAGGAGATAGTGGATCGTAGCAGGGAGGTTTGAAAGAAACCAGACACTGCCTGGGGAGCACAAGGCTGCCCCTTGCATAATCTGAACAAACCGGTTCTAGGGCACACCAGCCCCAGTCCCAGCGCGGCCTGGATCAAAGGGAAAGGAGTGTATCCACCCCCTTCCTGGGTCCCACCCATAGGAGGGGACCTAGCAGGTAATCCAGCCCCCTAGATTGGTATAAGAATGGGAGCAGTGCCAACGCACTCAGATTATCCTGATGAAACATTTGAAACAAAACTCTGGACCCTTCGACATCCTACTCGACGTAGAAGACTGAAGAATCTCCCTTGTGGTCAAGGAGTGACCACCCTGTGAAAACAGGCACCATCCAGCAGCTCAACGTCTGCTTTGTTGCACTTCCCGCCAAAACTCGAGCAACAGAGATCAACGAGATCAAGCTTTCCTGCCTTCTTACAGCCAGATCCAATGTCCCTGCAGAGCTGAGACCCGTGGAGGCGACCGGAAGCGTGGGGCACGCCATCTTGAAAAGACCACGAGACGCTGACCATGCAGTGCACGAGTGACCCTCGAAACTGTACACCGGGGTTTGAGAAGCCCCAGCCCTGAGCCACTTTTGCACGGAAGCTCACCCCTCTACACTCGACGAGTGCTGCGTGGGGCCTTCTGCTTTCTTTGGCTCAACGTGTTGGCCCAGTCACTTGCCAGCTGGCTTTTGGCCCCTGTGCCGACGAAAACCAAAATACAACTTGTGATTCTGGTTGCTCCAGGCTTGCACCCGCTCCTCTGAAAAGGAGCACCCACTCTGACCCTCCTGGTCCGAGTGAGAAGCAATCTTCGAATCCCGCGTGGATTGCTCTTGCCAAGTGTTGTTTGCTCCGATCTTGAAGCCGATAGCGCCGCCGGTGAGAGCCTGCGTGGGACAGCTTGTGACCCTTTCCTGGACGTCACAGATCCCCAGAGCCCACGTGGCAGCGGAGGGAAGCTCCTCGACAACCAACTGATTGCGCCCGACATTGCCTGGTTCCGTCCTGGTTCCACCCCGGTCACTGACCCAGACTCTGTCCCCTCTGCTTTCAGATACTTTACTACTCTGATCCACCCTTGGATCACACCGGACACTTCTCCTTCACATCGCCTGCAGTATCCTCAGCTTCAAGCACCAATAACCTGCGTGACGAAACCCAACACCACTTCGACCCTATGCACCCGCTTCCTGTGGGTGAGGTAACTCAGCAACGCCGGTGTTCCCACACTGGTAAACACCTCTAGAGTCTGTGTCTAAAGTTTTGTCCTTCTAGGTTCAGTGGAAGTATCCTTAAACTCTATTTGTGTAACTTTTACGCACCATTGACTTTGCATTGGTGCATGTGTGTACTTTAAGCACTGCACCCGAATCCCGCGGGCTTTTTCCGACTTCAGCATTGCTTGTTCCCACTGCTCCCAGTGATTCCCTAGCGATTCCCTAGGTCCTAGGCCTAACCACTGTTCGATTGGTAGCTCTTATACCACTTTCTTAATATATGGTTTGAGTGGTCACCCGCCCTTATTTATTTATTTATTTAAGTAACTTATACAGCGCGCAGCTACCCCCTGGGGGGTGTCCCGGCGCTAGAAACAGAGCCTCCGGGAAGGAGGAGAGGAACAAGTTTATTGCAGGACAGGGATCATAGTCTGGAGAACAGCCAGGTTTTTAATTTGGCACGGAAGATGGGTTCAGATGGACAGAACCTGAGATCGAGAGGGAGGGAGTTCCAAAGTTTGGCAGAGATTACGCTGAATCCTTTGCCGCCCATTCTGGAGCGTCGGAAGCGAGGTGCAATCATGATGCGTAAGTTGTTAGATCTTAGTGATCTGGCGGATTGAGAGATAGACACTCGCTTTTTCAGGTAGTTGGGTCCATGGCCGTTGATAGCACGATAGGCAAGGGTGAGGATCTTAAATTGAATACGGCTTGCAATGGGAAGCCAGTGGAGCTCTATGCGGTAGGCGGCGACCGACTGGCGGTACGGGATATTACCGATCAGTCTGGCCGCCGCATTCTGAACGATCTGGAGCCGGTCGATCAGATATTGAGGAGCGCCAGCATATAAGCTGTTGGCGTAGTCTAGATGGGAAGTTATGAGGGCCTGGATGATGGTTCGGCGAGCGTCTAATGGGAGGTAAGGAAGGATCTTCTTGATCATGCGCAGCTTGGCAAAGCAGGCAGAGGTGACCTTGTTGACTTGGGCTTTGCAAGACAAAGAGTCATCGAATTGAAAACCCAAGTTGCGGGCCGATTGGACAGGGGTGGGGGCCGGGTCGAGTGCTGTGGGCCACCACAGGCTGGGGGAAATAGGAGTTTTCTGATTAAAAAACAGGACCTCTGTCTTGCCAGCATTCAGTCTTAGGTGATGGTTGGTCATCCAGTCGCAGATGTTGTTCAGACATTGGTGGAAGTTGGCAAAGAAGGAGTCTGAGTGGTCTCTAAAGGAAAATATCAACTGAGTATCATCAGCATAAGGGACCACCCTGACTCCACAAGCCTCCACCACTGTGGCCAAGGGTGCAAGATAGACATTAAAGAACAGGGGGCTCAGGGCAGAGCCCTGCGGGACACCACAAAGCAGGGGTTTACCCTCTGATCTGAAAGGCCCAAGCATCACCTTCTGAGATCTGCCGGTGAGGAAGGATTCAATCCAAGCGAGAGCGGAGCCTCCAATTCCGATCTGCTTTATACGGTTAAGTAGGATTTTGTGGGAGACCGTATCAAAAGCGGTGGATAGGTCGAGGAGGACTAGCAAGGCCTCCTCGCCTCTATCCACGACTTCACGGATGGTCTCGGCTACTTCCAGGAGAGCAGTCTCAGTGCTATAGCCTGCTCTGAATCCGGATTGGGAGTCGTGCAGTAGGGAGTTGTTTTCCAGATACTCTGTTAATCGCAGCTGCACGGCCTTTTCCAGAATTTTTGTGGGTTTGGGGAGGAGAGAGATGGGGCAGTAGTTGGAGAATTTAGTAGGATCAGCGTCAGGCTTTTTCATAAATAATTGTGCAACTTTCATATGTTATACTGTGCTTTTGATTTAACGCTTGTGCCCCTTTGCTCATAAAGAGTACTGGATATTATTTTAGTAATAAAAACACATATATTTTCATAATATATACTTGTGTGGTGTCCTTCCATTTGGTATTACAGGATTGTGATTGGTAAAACAGCTCGCTTAACACGACCTCTTGAGTTTAGCCTTTCAGGCTGCTTAGTCCATGCTACCCCTAGGATAGCTTGTCTATAAGGTTGACTTACAACCAGACACCATAAGGGATTGTTTGGACTGATACAAGGTGGTTCCAGAAATGGAAACATCATATATCAGTCCACCTTCTCACAGTTCGTATTTGTAGAATGAGCGAGAGAAAGTTATATAATCGAAGTTGTTACTGGCAGAGATAAGATGGTTGCATACCCTGTGTACAGCACAATATAATGTGGTAGGGTGCAGGAGCAGCATTTTACAAACATAATAAATACACAGACACAGATAGATAGTTGAAGTGGGTACGGGCATGTGTGCTCGACTCCATTTTATTACGTTGCTGTTGGTAACAAGAAGAATAGTAATCATGATATCATACACAGATATTCTGTAGTGGGAATTCCGTTCTCCTACAGAACTGTGCAGAGAGACCTGGAACCTCGGTGAATTAGGATGGCCCAAAACTCACCTCAGTACCCAAAATCCCCTTACCGAGCTAGCTACAGTGTCTCATTGGTCATAACAAACTCCCAATGTTTAGACAGACCCGAAGATGAACTTGAAATACCTCAGGTATCGTTGAACACATGAACACTCTTTCGTTATATAATCATTTCAAAACCAGAACGTGGAGTAAATGAGGACACGTGCATATTTGAAATATTTATTTACTAATGCAGAGTTCTCAAACGCAGTATCTTATATAACACTAGCAAACATATTATAAAAAACAAAGTTATTAGCATAGTCACTAGTCCATAGAAAGCAAACGGTGACAGCATACTAAGATGCTGTAATGAATAGGAATTTACAATACCTAATTCCCACCCTTCCCTATTTAGCATAATATTTTATATCTATGAAGGTCTAATTTGGGTTTTAGCAGGGCGGGCCCATACCTCAAAATGTCAGTGGCAGGAGGATCACATCATCTTCCACCAGCTCTCTGCTTGCGAAGCACATCAAGTGTGTTTTTGTGCGTTCAGCACAACAATATAAAACTCGCCTAGAGCCAGATTTTGGCAGCAGCATGTGTGTTATGTCTATAGGGGTGTGAAGATCAGAACTTACAACAACACTGGGTTAAGTTATCCGTGTAGCCTTCAGCACTCACTGTGCAGACAGAGTGCAGAACAAAACTGATATCAGAGCAATAACATATTATTTCTCTAGTAAATCACGAAGCTCTTCTGGGTTGAAAGCTAAAACAACAATTATGTGTTGTGTGCAAAAGTGAAGCAAGAATGAAAATAGCGTGCAAACATTTAATAAACTCATGCTAACTTAACGCAGTATGTAGAAAAGAAGTAGCTATATGACACCCCCCCAATGATCAGAGCACTGTCAGAAATCATGTATAGTCAGAACCAGAAAGGGGTGTAACCTGAAAACAGAGTTCAATAATAATGAGCTAATCTATTCTCCAAACGTATATATGAAGGCCTATAGGGGCCAAGCGCAATTGTTCCAACCTTTGAAAATATAAGTCAATAGGTCTGGGACGCATAAAAATTTCACGTAAGAAAAAAGGCACTGTCCAAAAATATGAACATGCACGTGCCGAAATAAGTAAAAAAACTCCATGGCATCTCACGATAGAACTGAATTTGCAAAATATGCAGCCACAGCCTCCAACATGAAATCACTGTCATCATCCGAAAACAGTTCAGCCATCCAATTAAGTAGTGGGAAGGAACATATGTGCTGCTCCAGCACTGGATCTTCTAGCATCATCAGAGGACAACTCGGTGGGTTCTCAAGAAAGCTCTTTGCCAAAAACTCATGCGCCGCTGCGAGTATATCCCAATGACCCATTAGTCCATGCATCGCTGCCAAGGCCATAATCCTTTCGCCAGAACAAACCAACACGTGAGCAACTACTGGGCTCATCAGAAGATTAAAATCGACGTCAGGAGACACCGTCAAGCAGAGACACAAATCAAGGGCCCAGTCGAAATCGCAGCTCAGGCAATGAAACACAGGCTGGACACATGTGAAATAGGAAAATCGAAACGATAATCCAAATGCCGTGCTCAAAGTCGCAAGCGGCAGGGTGCCATAGTAATCAAGCATCCGGTTGCGCAACAGTGACAGGAGGGGCTCTGCTGCTCCTAACGCAGGATGGGCATCCATGTTTAATAAAACAAAATATCACCAATATGCCTGCAGCTAAAGCCAGCAAGACAGGGAAGCCACCAAACAAACTCGAAAAAATAGAATTAAAGAAAGCAGGGATGACCCCAAATATTTTTTCAAATGAAGTCATGAGACCGCTGCTAACTAATTTAAAAAAGTGAGCAAGGCCGGAAGTGGAGGAGGCATTAAAGATTTGATGAATCAGCTCGCTGAAATGTAACAGTAAATCAGTATTTAAAAGCGCCTGCACCTCTGTGCGCGTGTTAGCTATGTGAAGGACGAATGTTTCTTGGGCCGAACTCAGGGTCACCTCTTTTTGAGACAAAAGGGCTCTTATTCTAGTCATACCATTTAACTCTGCCTTCAAGGTTGGGATGCGCGGCCAGATGGAAACATCTGAATTCCCATGCGTAGGGGGATACAGAACGTTTTTGCAGCACACAACACGTTCCGATACAGTTACCACATAAGCAATACCAACAATTAAACCACAACACTCCTCGTTATTCAACAGCAAATAACTACCATTTGCCAGAAGTGTAAACGTGGGAACAATTGCAGGAACAGGAGTCCCTTTTAACACACAGGCTAAATTAGGTCGTTCCTGGTTACAGAACCATGTAACTGGATGTGTCTGCATATTAATAAATGGTCAGGGGACTCAGTGCATTCGTCTCCATTAAGATAAAATTCTTTACCGTCTTTCAGGCAACTATATGTGAAAGGAAGAGACCATGCCTCATGGAGGAAGGCACCACCTAACGGTATATATCGCCCTATTGCAACATATCGCATACAATTAGTAAATTTGTACAAGGCGAATGGTAATATAATTAATCCGTGGAAAAGCCACATTGCATCAGTGGCCTCAGCAACAGAGAACGGTAAAGATTCCAACCTCTCAATGTGTAACATGGAAAATGATGCATCACGCATTGAAAGCATGCGCTGTTTGTCAGTCAAATTAAACGGGGCAAAGAGGGAGGACACGTTCATGTAATTCCAGGGCACACGACCAGCCTTAAGAGTCTGCAGAGTCCACGCAAACTGCATTACAGAACGCAATTGATTCTGGCCATGGTATAAAACAGATACCTCATCATTTACAATATCAACCACTGAAGAAACAATATTATTCAACGTGTATATGCGGGAAGAAAGCATGTTAATACTGTTATCGACAACTGCAAGCACCTTTTCTAAATTAGCTTGATCAATAGCCCTCAGGCGCTTAGCAGCCTCAATTTGTGAAAGCTTCCAGATTTCATTGTAAACAGCATAAATCCAACGTTTGAATCTACCGCTAGCCGGGCCCTTTATAAAATCATTTAGATCCACATCATCAGTTAGCTTAAATAGATGTAATTTAACAGCAGCTAATGTGGATCAGGCCTGACTTGTGTAAAACCTTCAGTTAAACCCATAAAGCAACGCTGGCAAGAGTCAGAGCTTCTGTGCCACAGCAGCCAACCCTTTGGATCAAAACTGGATACATTAAAGGATGCATTATGTAGTAATGTTTGCAACTCTCGAATGAAAAACTTTGTGAAATTATCCCAACCGGAATATTCTTCCAAATCAGGGACAGCAGGGGTATTTAACTTTTTTGAAGTAGCCAATCCAAAGCACGTTGTCTGAGAAATAGTAGAATTCAAAAACAACATGTGATTCGGGATGAGACATGCATGGTGCAAAGCCTCAGTGCCTTGTACCTGCCAACTTTTAGAACCCCAAACCGATTTAAGGTCAATGGTTTCCTTCCATAGCTCGTAGCCCTCTACAGCTAACTTTTCTAGAAAGGACTTCGAATACAATAATTTAGTATCAGTAAGTCTAATTTTGGACATGGGCTTCTGTGTCATCTTAAAATAAAAGGACTCAGGACTTGATTGATTAAAGTCGGTAAAGTAACTGTACTTCTTCAAAAATGTACTGGAGCTGCCTTGCAATGGTGCTGGGCAATGTTCCCACTGTGTGTAATTTTCAGTACCCCTTCTGGAACTTGTTTTATGCAGAAAATGATTACCAAAATGTTGAAAGGAAAATAAATCACCATAATTAGCAGACTCTAAATATAAATCTTCAGCATCAAAGGCAGCATAATATTATAAATCAGAGAATAATGATTCTACGGCCTGAACATTCCAATCATCAGAACGTATGTTTTGTTTTACCACATCCCCCATGTTCACTCTCAGTACATTTGGGACATTAACCACTTCAGTGGGGCCATGAATTTGAAATTTAACTGCATCCAACACAATCCCATCAAGAACCGGCCAAGCTGTGATGTTAACAAAGTTCAAGTCTCTTTTCAGTCTGTGTGCAGAATGTGAAGAGGAAAAGGGGGCCAAAGTTCCATTAGGATGCCGAATGCATGTTCTCTCCTCGACATAGTGTCCATCCATGAGACGGAGAAAATAAAACACAAAACCAAATGACATAAAAAGGTAAACTGAAAAAAGCACTAGCCAAATATATGTCCAAGGGGGAACCAAAAAATAATTCTTGAATAAAGAGGCATCAATTGCAAAAGGTGAGGGTTTTGTCGAAGTCACTGAAGCAGAGTCACATGAGAATCTTGAGTCAGTGGCCAAACGTGTTTGTAAGTCAGGCATCGATAAATCAGCAGGATAGGCATAATCGAGGTCATCAATTTTATTAACGGGGAACGTGTTCAGTAAAGGATTGGAAATGACAGGCATCTCGAGGGCCACTTCTGGCTCAGCAGCTGCAGTAATGGCCAAAACAGAATTTCTCACCATCGAAGGACAGGAGACTGCCGGTGTCATGCTATGAAGAATCGGCCACCCTGTGTATCTTGACATTGTCAATTGAGATAAACCTGTTTTCCTTACGACCTGGAAGTGGTGGTAATATGACTGTTCTTGTGCCCTTCACTCCAAGAACGGGGACCGGTGCTCAATAGGAAGGACCAAATTCTTTCTTGTTATCGATCTTCTCTGGAACCAGTTCTCCAACTTTGGGTATCCAGCCAACTACCGGGATCTGCAACGCATCATCCGATGTGGAGGGCAACTGTTCCTTTGCAAGACTGTCTCTGGTCTTTTGTAGATCCTGTAAAACATTGCAATGTTCATCTATGTCAAAGGCCGTGGCTTGAGCCACGCAGTCTAGACCGTCGAAGTCAGGGACATACATCTTGAAACCAAAGAGCATTTCGTACGGGGTCCGCCCACCCAGAGACCTTCTAGGGAGATTATTAAGAGCACAATGCACGCCATTGAGATGGGCCAGCCAGTTTCTGCCAGTGCCTATAACGTGAGCTGTCAAAGATTGCTTTAATTCACGGTTCATTCGTTCCACTACACTATTACCCTCAGGTCTGTATGGAGACGAAAACTTGACTTGGACCCCCAACGAAACCATAGCATCCTTATACGCCCTAGAGGCGAAAGCCGGATCCTGGTCCAAATGGAAGGTACCACAGGCAAAAATCCCTACAAAGACACGCAAATCTCTTATGACAGTCCGTGAATCAGCGCTGTGATGGGGCCATACCCACACAAAGCGTGTGCATGAATCAACTGCTACTAAGATGTACTTATACGCAGTATCAGAAGAAAAAGGACCACAGTGATCTAAATAAACGCATCCTAGTGGTTTATTAGAAATGTACGACTGTGTCTGTGGCGGACACGCAGCAGTTGAAGGCTTAATCTGCTGGCAAATGTCACATTGAAGGACATAATTGCGCGTCTGTTTGTACAGTCCAAGCCACCAGAATCGCAGTTGTAGCTGAGTTACAGTGGCTGAGACGCCCGAACATCAGGAATTTTCACATAAGGAACCTTGTCGGGACTTAAGTGGTATGTGTACTTTGAAGGGAACCCCGCAGGATATTTACCTCCATTCTCAGTGGCAGCGACTGCCGCCAAGATGTCCTCATCTATTTTACTTTTGGACCGTGTAACTGCTGCAACTAAATATTTTGATACTGCTGACTTCGCTGCTTCGTCAGCAGGCGAGTTACCGACAGTGTGGACTCGCACACGCTAATGGCCGAGAGTATGAATCACAAAAACAAGTGGCAACTGCTCTTTAAGCTCAGCCACTCAGACCCAGATCATTTTTTGTTTTATTGTGCTACCTTTGGAATCACGAAATTCATTCTGTATCCAAAAGATCAAGTTCTCATTGTAAGACTGGACACAGTAGTAAGAATCACTTACGATAAGAGTAGTCACCCTAGAATCTGCGTACTCCAATGCAAGCATCAGAGCACGAAGCTCTGCCAATTGTGCAGTGCAGTCTCCAAGTGTCTGCGTGTGCACGACACTGGACTTGAACTCATCGTTTACCATGGCACCGACCGCAATGGTGCATGCAGAAACGTAGGCATGTTTAGAGCCATGTGCAACCGGCGCCGAACCATCGGTGTAAATGATGCAATGGAAATCCTCCAGGGGTCGCATTGCTATAGGAGCTGGATGAACGAATTCATACTGTAAGTACTCCTGCGACCGTAACGTGGCGTCAAAGATAAACGTGACATCCTGTGATGTCAAGGACGCAGCCCATTGAATCCACCGAGGGTGCAAAGCTTTACAATTTGGTACACTGGCTTTCGTGACTGCCCCCAAGGCAGGACACGGCGTAACAACCAGCATGTGCTTTCCCTGTGACAGGGCACGTTCTTTAAGAATTGCCATCTGTACAGCCGTCAAAACCTTCTCCACTGTGGAAAAGCGCAACTCTGCCGAAGTGTACAAGTTTGACTTGTAAGCGATAGGTACTGTGTCTTCTTCATTAAAAGTCAGGTACGTGAAACCTATTGTCCCAGGGATAATTCTTATCACCAGGTTGGTCTGATTATCACGAGTCAGTAAGAATTTAGAAGCAAGCAGATCAGCCTGCAAAGACTGCAGTATAGCCGAATGCTCAGGCAGCCAGCATGATTTGGAAAATGATGGTTGTATCAAAGCATACAAAGGCTTGATACGCTGGGCATATTCCTGAATGTAAGTCCTCCCGAAATTCAAAAAGTCCAGTAAAGATTGTAATGTTTTCAGTGTTGTCGGAGGACGCAATTGTGCGCATTTCTCCAGGAAGTGAGGAGCCAATCCCTTTCCTTCATTGTTAAGCTCGTAGCCCAGAAACAACACTGTGTACTCTGCAATGTGCGATTTTGCAAAGTTGAATTTGTAACCTAAGTTTGCAAAGGTACAAATAATACCGTTTACTCGACACAGATGCTCCCAAAGTTCGTCGTCTGTGAGCTCAAATGTCATCCACATACGAGCAAGCATCCGGGTCGATTCCCTCCAAAAGAGAGACTATGCAGGCAGATAAAATCCCAGGACTATTCTTGTAGCCCATAGGCAAACGCCGAAAGTGTTTTTTGACACCGCCGCAAGTAAAGCTGGTCCATTGGGAACTCATAGCATCCAATTGGTGGGCATAGAAACCAATAGAAATGTCAAGCGTGGTCTTAAACCGCTTGCGCACAAGACTATTCACAAGAGCAGAGCCGTGAGTATTCTGTACTGCACAGTTACGGCAATGCGAGTTTAAATGCCGGTAATCCAAAACCAAACGATACGAACCGTCAGGCTTGTTTACAGTAAAAAGAGGGTTATTCATCGGTGACACACACGTTTCAATTACACCTTGATATTCCAATTGTTCAAGGATTGCCGCGACGGAAGCTTTCGCTTCACGACGTATAGGATATTGAGGTTGAGGCTGCGGCTGAGACCGTAAAGGAATCTCGTGGCTCGGGTACAATGTATCCCAACCACACTGATTGCGGTACACAGCTGGCCCCAGAGCTAGAGCCCACTCTTCTGCAAAATGCAGCGCATCCTCTTTCGAGACTGTGTTCGCGAAACTGGGGAGGATCACCTCCTCCCCTCGCGGCGCTGCGAGCACAAAAGGTGGGGGCCAGTTAGCCTCCGAAAGCAAAATGTCATATGTAGACGAAAGATTTTCCCAAAATACCCCTTTTATGGTTCGTTGTATGTCACTTTCAATTAACCGGACAATTTCAAAAAGTCTATCAGGGGGAGCAACTCTGGTGTCAGCTGTTTCAATGACAACATAAGTATCAGTCGCTGTCACCTTCAGTAGTAGACGGAGCGCCTCTCTATGGTAATCTCTGCCGTGCTGTCCAGCAAGGTCAGAGCCCACGTCAGATTCCGAAGCTGCGTTCTCACTATCTGGGGCATATCGATGCGCTGTTAAGGCTGCGACTTTCTTCTTGGCAAACTGGGGTCTCCTAGGCGTAGAGCCTTCCTGCTTTTTTGCACCATTCCTTGGGCGGGGCTGGTCACGTCCTTGCAGGCCTCCCCGACCCCTGCCGCCCCCTCCACCACTGGTCGTTGGAGCCGATGAGTCCTGAAAGGAACGAGGAGAGCGTTGGTCAGAAGCCTGAAAATGATCAGGAGTCTTAATCGTCACGCGGTCGCGCAAGTCATAAACACGTTCCGACTGCGTAGGTAATGGAGACGCAGGACGAGAAACCTGTGTTTGTTGTTGTTGAGGTTGCTTTCCCTGTTTCTGTTTTGTAGGGGGTGGTGATGGATAGAGTTTCTGAATTAAGCAGAATACTCTCACCCAGTCAAGAGATCAGGGCTAGATCCAACACCGTTTTTTAGCTCACTGCACCATCCCAGCTCAGAACCTGGCTATATGCAAATTAGTCTGTTCCTGTCCCAGTGCATGATGGGAACAGGGCAAACCAAACTACCAAGCCAATTTTTACACTGGGAAGGAAACAAGCTTCCGGGGACCGGTTTCTGGCATTTCAGCCGTCGTCGGCCCGGCTTGCTTGAATCCTGATGGTGCAATGAGCAAGGGACTCACATCTGAGTATACCCTTCCACGCTTATGGTGGACAAAATATTTAACAACAAGGGGTGGTGATGGACAGAGTTTCTGAATTAAGCAGAATACGGCTGAAATGCCAGAAACCGGTCCCCGGAAGCTTGTTTCCTTTCTGGTGAAGAATTGGCTTGGAAGTTTGGTCTGCCCTGTTCCCATGATGCACTGGGCCAGGGACAGACTGATTTGCATATAGCCAGGTTCTGAGCTGGGATAAGCAAGTGAGTTAAATAACGGTGATGGATCAATTCCTGATCTTTGGACTGGGTAAGAGTGGTCTGCTTAATTCAGACACTCTGTTCATCACCACCCCCTTTTCTGAATCGTTTTTGGCCACTATAGGTGTGGCAGGGTATACTCAGACATGAGTCCCTTACTCACTGCTCCATCAGGATTTAAGCAAGCCGGGCCAACGATGGCTGAAATGCCAGAAACCGGTCCCGGAAGCTTGTCTCCTTTCTGGTGAAGAATTGGCTTGGTAGTTTGGTCTGCCCTGTTCCCATGATGCACTGGGCCAGGGACAGACTGATTTGCATTTAGCCAGGTTCTGAGCTGGGATGGGGCAGTGAGTTAAATAACGGTGATGGATCAAGCCCTGATCTTTCGACTGGGTAAGAGTGGTCTGCTTAATTCAGACACTCTGTTCATCATCACCCCCTTTTCTGAATCGTTTTTGGCCACTATAGGTGTGGCAGGGTATACTCAGACATGAGTCCCTTACTCACTGCTCCATCAGGGTGCAAGCAAGCCAGGCCAACGATGGCTGAAATGCCAGAAACCGGTCCCCGGAAGCTTGTCTCCTTTCTGGTGAAGAATTGGCTTGGTAGTTTGGTCTGCCCTGTTCCCATGATGCACTGGGCCAGGGACAGACTGATTTGCATATAGCCAGGTTCTGAGCTGGGATGGGGCAGTGAGTTAAATAACGGTGATGGATCAAGCCCTGATCTTTGGACTGGGTACGAGTGGTCTGCTTAATTCAGACACTCTGTTCATCAACACCCCCTTTTCTGAATCAATTTTGTTTTTTGGACTTGGGCTGAACTTCCGTCTCCGAAGGCTGCTTTTTATCTTTAACAGAAAAAGGCTTAACACCCTTACTATTGTGACCCGCGGTTTTATAAGCCGCCACAATAATCTTCGCTAACTGTCGGGGTTTCTCGGCCTCGGGAAGTGCCGCCAACGCGTTAGCAACCTGAAAGTTCACTGCATCCCCCTTGACATTAGCAAGGATCAGATCGCAAACAACATCAAAGGTGCCACACAATCGCATGCCTAACTCGCCCGCAGATTCCGGTCCGTGATCATCATGAACACGTTTAAGGACCGAAGACAGCACGGACATAGACGGGGTGCCGTAGCACCGAGCATAGACCGCCGCAAAAGTCTTATCCCAGGTCTCACAGTCAACGAGCTCAGGGGACAAATCCTTCGGCAAACTAAGCATGAGAATCCGGTGTTTTTCACCAGGAGTCGTATTAGGAAATACAGCTTCCAGCTGGTCAAATTTCTCGGCAAGCCAGAAAGGAAAATCATCCTTTTCCTGGGGCTTCTTGCCCATAACGGCATTGACCATGACAGGACTGATTTTCAAACCACCCAGCCCTGCCGGAAGCGCCGCACCCCCGGGGCTCCACCCAGAAGATTACAGCCCATGTAATGCACTAAGGCTCTAATCACGGCAATCGCGACTACATGTAGTCGACGCAGTTCACCCAAGTTACAATTGCCGTGTAGAGGATGAGGAGTAAATCCAGCCAAAACAGGCCAAATAGCGCCTGGAATGGACAAAGGACCTAACCTCGGAGCGGTTAAAGAATGGGGTAGGGCGCCACCAAACCAAGCTCCATGCTGCCAAACATCGATAGGTACTTCCTGTGCTCTGTACGGAGTATACTCATTAGGTACAACCGTGGGAGTGTATGTGTGGAATACGCCTGAATTTGCGTCCACTGCCGGAAATGTCACCCATGAATAACAGAGTTCGTAAGGGTAAGCATGTTCCACACTCACCACCATAATCACAGCCAAACCCTCAGCAGGAACATTGTATGCCCGCAAATGATCTTGCACCGCAATGCGACTATGCTGCGGAATGTCCACGGCTTGGGCCATGACAGCACAGGAATGAGAATAAACAAAGTAAACTTTGTAGCACAACTGGGTAGTAATTCAAGGAAACCGTTTTAGTAAGAATCAAGCTTGAAAGGACCTATTTCAAAAATAGGAAGGTTTTCCAACACCACCGTTTACCGGAAACGTCAGTGAAGGGGTTAAGGATTGAATGATATACTACTCGAGTGTCATGATATAAGGCCAACAACGTATGGGCGCCATGTAGCGGGAATTCCGTTCTCCTACAGAACTGTGCATAGAGACCTGGAACCTCGGTGAATTAGGATGGCCCAAAACTCACCTCAGTAACCAAAATTCCCTTACCGAGCTAGCTACTGTGTCTCATTGGTCATAACAAACTCCCAATGTTTAGTCAGACCAGAACATGAACTTGAAATACCTCAGGTATCGTGGAACCTATGAACACTCTTTCGTTATATAATCATTTCAAAACCAGAACGTGGAGTAAATGAGAATACGTGCATATTTGAAATATTTATTTACAAGTGCAGAGTTCTCAAACGCAGTATCTTGTGTAACACTAGCAAACATATTATAAAAAACAAAGTTATTAGCATAGTAACTAGTCCATAGAAAGCAAACGGTGACAGCATACTAAGATGCTGTAATGAATAGAAATTTACAATACCTAATTCTCACCCTTCCCTATTTAGCATAATATTTTATATCTATGAAGGTCTCATTTGGGTTTTAGCAGGGCGGGCCCATACCTCAAAATCTCAGTGGCAGGAGGATCATATCATCTTCCACCAGCTCTCTGCATGCGAAGCACATCAAGTGTGTTTTTGTGCGTTCAGCACAACAATATAAAACTCGCCTAGAGCCAGATTTTGGCAGCAGCATGTGTGTTATGTCTATAGGGGTGTGAAGATCAGACCTTACAACAACACTGGGTTAAGTTATCCGTGTAGCCTTCAGCACTCACTGTGCAGAGTGCAGAACAAAACTGATATCAGAGCAATAACATATTATTTCTCTAGTAAATCAAGAAGCTCTTCTGGGTTGAAAGCTAAAACAACAATTATGTGTTGTGTGCAAAAGTGAAGCAAGAATGAAAACGGCGTGCAAACATTTAATAAACTCATGCTAACTTAACACAGCATGTAGAAAAGAAGTAGCTTTATGACAATTCAATCATAAACAGTTTATGACTTCTGCTGTACAAAGGTAGGGGCACTATATGTGAAAAATACACAAAAGATTCTATTGTAAAGGGTTCATGAGTTGTGGTGCTCTGAGGTAGGGGTGGTTTGTGTGGAGCCTAGGATGATGCGTGGTACAGGCAGACCGCACTGGTAAGAATGTGTTTTGACTCTTGAATTTTGCCTTAATGAGGCCACGTGGCAATTATTTATGGTGTACTGAGTTAGTGGAACTTCTGGTGTTTAGCGAGTTCTCACCCTGCGATGATGCGTGGTCTGAACCGGCTGCACTCAAAGCATTTACTGTTGCATGAACTTTGAGAGAAAAAAAAACTAGCATTGATGGTTATCAATTGCTCTGCAAACTATGCCTACTGATTGCTCCCCATAACAAATTAAACAATTGCACTTCACACGGTGCATTCTAACTCTCCCAAATTGGGGATGTATATCTGGTGGTGATGTTGAAGGTGATACGTCAGAGGTACTTGGTATTGCCGGTGGTGGAGGTACATTTTGGCTCAATCTTCTACATTCTTTGTGACTATAGTTTACAGGATGCAAGAATTGAAGGTGTTTGCACATACTAGCAGTCCCGCAGAAGTATTTTTGTCTCTGCCTTAAATAAATCGAGACTGAATTCAATGCTGTCTGTAGTGTAGATGCAAAACTGATTTCAAGTTGTAAACTCTGCTGTCCGCAGTGTACATCGAAGGCAGTAGTCACCACAGTTATAGAAGAATGTTTTTTTACGCTTATTTTAACAAAATCTGAATACATACAGTATAATTGTCTCTGCATTAAGTAAATAAAGGCTGAGTTCCCTACTGTCTGTAGTGTAGATGCAAAGCTAAATTCGAGTTGTAAACCCTGCTGTCCACAGTGTAGATCTTAGGCAATAGTCGACACAAACATTGAGGAATGTTTTTTGTCGCATCCTTCAACAAAATCTGAGGACTTAGAGTACAATCGTCTCTGCCTTAAATAAATCAAGGCTGAATTTCATGCTGTACGTAGTGTAGATCCAAAGCTGAATTCAAGTTGTGAACCATACTGTCCTAAGTGTACATTGAAGGCAGTAGTCAGCACAGTTATAAAAGAATGCTTTTTTTCACTTATTTTAACAAAATCTGAATACATACAGTATAATTGTCTCTGCATTAAGTAAGTCAAGGCTGAATTCCCTACTGTCTGTAGTGTAGATGCAAAGCTGAATTCAAGTTGTAAACCCTGCTGTCCGCAGTGTATATCTTAGGCAGTAGTAGACACAAACATTGAGGAATGTTTTTTGTTGCATCCTTTAACAAAATATGAGGACTTTAAGTACAATTGTCTCTGCCTTAAATAAATCAAGGCTGAACTTCATGCTGGCAGTAGTGTAGATCCTAAGCTGAATTCAAGTTGTGAACCCTGCTTTCCGCACTGTAGATCAAAGGCAGTAGTCAGCACAGATAACGACGAAGAATTTTTGTCACTTATTTTAACAAAATCTGAATACATAGAGTACAATTGCCTCTGCCTTACATAAATCAAGGCTAACTTTAATGCTGTCCGTAGTGTAGATCCAAAGCTGAATTCAAGTTGTGAACCCTGCTGTCCGCAGTGTACATCGAAGGCAGTAGTCGATAAAGACATAAGTCTGCGGTGCTGTGGCGCTGAGGCGCTGAGTTTGCAATGGGCCTGTCTCGAGGAGGCACGTGGTCATGGTGGCAGCCACGTGGCAGAGTGAGGACCTTTGCTGTGGCAGTCTTTTCTCTTTGCAGAAGTGAACCACGCCCATACCTGTAGTCTTGGCATTGTGTAAATTATTGTTGATGTGCGTGTTTCCTCCCTTATACATACGTAGTTACTTGCCACATCTCTGAACATTGAGCTAGTGTGCTGTTGAGGGGATATTTGTGTTGGGAAGGTCCGTTGTTCTGTTTTGCGCTGCCTCTGAGGTAGTAGAGGGGGAGGGGTCAGGAGGGGTGCTTTTAGTGCTGGTGGCGCTAGGTGTTGTGATTTTGTTGTGTGTTGGAAGTGCATACTTAGTACTTCTATCACATATTCATCTTTAAATATGGGTGTGAGTTGGATGTAATTCACTCAGTACATAGTCGACGTCCTTACACTATTTAAATGTTGATATTAATTTGTTAGTGGTAAATGGAACTATCGCCTCTTTTTTAGGTAGCATTGTAGATTTGGTTTGTTGTTGAAAGTATGGGGAAGTGTTTTTTTGTTTTTTTTCTACGGGAACGCCTAGTTTGTATATTATTAACGTTAGTTGTGGTTCTGGTTTGTAGCAATTTTCTTGGAGGAAGGAATCAATTGAAGAGTGGTAATATTTGCAGTTTTTACTAGGTTGAGAATGGGATGATAATTAAAAAAAATAGAAAAAAACAGATTTTCCTAATGAACATTACAATTTGAAATTATCATTTAAAAACCTTTGAAACTCACTGAAAAAACATAGGTTTCAGGCAGGTTATAGTTAGGAATTATCATTTGAAAAACCTTAGAAATTCACTGAAAAAACCACAGGTTTCAGGGGTGTTATAATTAGCTGGACACTTCACTCATACAAAACCATTGAAATTCCTCTGTTATAGTTAGTTGTACTAACTGTAACTCTCGCGCCCGCAATCCACTGGTGATGATGTCACATATTACATCATTCATGACATGGTCAGTGACATCAGTGATGACATCATTGATGACATCTCAAATGACACACTGATTATATCACTGATGACATCATCCACGTGACAATATGATACACCTCACCATACACTAGTATAACCTTTCATCACTCACTGTAAAATACAGAGTACCATATTTGAATCCATTGACACAGCAATACAAGTATCTAAAAAAAACGACTTAGTGATTCCTAGATCTACACACACACACATCCAATCAATTACCTATAGATTCACTCATACATGTTATCAATGATCAATAGAACACTATCAAATACTTATACACCTATATTGACATTACACACCAGCACCCTTGTTTACCTTAAATATCTCTCTCTAGCCTCATCTAAAGGCCCTCCCTGATATCTTCTCCCGCCGACCCTCATGTGGCTTGTAGTCCCCAACCTAATGGTGAGTAGGGAGTGCAATTTTTGTGTGTACAGCGCTAGTAAGATACCAGTGTGTGTTTCTGAGTTGATATACTATTCCCTGTCTGGTACTCACCATAAGCAATGTTTTACAGCACTCACATGTTCTCAAGGGTGCCTACAAAATGCATGAAGTCTGATAGGGTATTACACCCCTCCTATTTTTTGCTGTTTTAACTACTGTCCTCATTTTTGCTGTTTTTAAATCACTGCTTTTAAACATCACCCTGAGACACCATTTTCTCCCTCTTCACACAGTCTTTGAGTGTACCTGGCACATACACGCTGCTCACTCAATGTCCTCAGGCATGCTATTGTTGTGCTCAATAGTTCACAACACCGCCTGCATGCCACTCATTCCCCACCTACTGGCATTGACTTGATATTCATTAATGACTGTTGCTAAATGTATTAATCAGTGTTGTTCCTTTTCTCTATGTCTAGGCATAGGATACTCCACAGAGGTAACACACATTACATACATGACATGAGCATGTTCCCTCTTTTTGACACTCCTTTCACTTGTTATATGGTCCTGAAGAATCGCGGGTAACTTGTCCCACTGCGAGAAACATGTCGACCACTTATGACCTCTAGTCTTTACCAGCGTCACTCAACCTAATTGTGTTGACACCTAGTAAGCTAGTTCCACGTTTTAATTGTAGCTAGGGGACCCCCAGAATAAAGTAAATTCCGGTACCCCCAGTTACATTTTAGCTCTCAGCTTATCACTTTACATCTTCTTGCCCACACACCCCCACTTCACCATAAGGCTGTTGGAAAAAAGATCTCCGCCAAAGAGCCCCTCTTGAGGTGAGCCCGTCGGGGATTGCACCGCCTCCCCGACGAGGAGCAAACGCCGATGATGAAGCATGACATCCCTCGGGGTGTGTGAGGCAAATACATCCAACACAATGGATGCCCCAAGGTGCCACGTGTACACCTTTGGTCATGCCAGCTAAATCTCCCTCGATTCTACATAGGAACAGTACAGTATTCCCCCTCTTGCATTCCTTGTACCAGATACGGACACAAGCTGATACTGGACCTTCCACCACCCTGAGTGGTAATTGGTGTCCGTTGATCAAACGATCAGCCTTCCTCCCTGTTTCTTGATAATTACACACCAGCACACATCCTATTCAGTTATGCAGTCATCCTACTCAGTCATCATATTTACATTTACTCAGCTACACACTTATACAAATAGCACTTCTTTTATTCATATAGATAGTAAATCATACTTAGTGTGCTTAGAAATCACTATTACAAGTATACAGTTATCTATACAGTCACTCATGCAATCAATGAGTCTTATGTATACTTATTTATATACAACAACTGTCACATACACTGCCATTTATTTTTCTACTTTGTTGGACATGTACCATTTAGAAATATATTTGCTCATCACCACACCCATAAAGATATTCACTCACCCAAACAACTATTATAACATGTAATCTTAATGTCATATACCTACTGAATTAACTATTCACATATCTGTGGGCAGTCAGAGATCCCCCCCGAACCACACACACATTCACTCTCCCATACAAATAGTCAGTTACCTAATCAATAAATAATATAGACTTTCACTTAGCTAGTAACCAACTGGTGCAGCAGTTTACACAACAAAGTAATACAAATATTCACACAGTTTAGTCACTATCCAATATATTTAGTGAGACACTATAAATTAGTCAAGTAAACAGTCAATCACACTGCTACTAAATCCTCCATCAAGATAGGTATATATCCACTGATTTTTCAAAGGAGATTGCTATATATATAATACATATTTAAATAACAAACCAAACCACATTCACTGGACGATGTCATCAGTGATGTCATTTAAGATGTTATCAGTGATATCATCAATGATGTCACTGACCATGTCATGAATGATGTAATATGTGACATCATCCCCAATGGATTACGGGCGCGAGAGTTACAGTTAGTACAACTAACTGTAACGGAGGAATTTCAATGGTTTTGTATGAGTGAAATGTCCAGCTAACTATAACACCACTGAAACCTATGTTTTTTCAGTGAATTTCTAAGGTTTTTTTAAATGATAATCACTAACTATAACCTGCCTGAAACCTATGGTTTTTTCAGTGAATATATATATATATATATATATATATATATATATAAATACTTAACACAATCTAACGGTCTGTTAATTTCCATTCACCTTATATGCCTCGTGCAAAGAGATCCTTCAACAATTTCCATTCCTTCAAGAAGTATTTATTTGGAGCATTCAGTGTGAGGTCAAGTCCAGGGTAAGATGCGCCATATTAATGCTACTAAAACACAACACAATACTACACATCTTGAGTCATGGGATTAATGGCGGCCCAAAACAAATATGGAAATTAAACACTTTATAACAATTGTAGTCCTTTCTCTCTGAGGGGCACAACATTCATTCCATGTTTTTATATTACAATATAAATATCAGCCACTAATCAGTGTGCATCTGTGTGTTGGTATTGCATGGCAGGGAAAATTCACATATAGCGACCACGTGCCCTTGTGTTATCTGGCAGAAACATTTGACCAGTCCTGGCATTTTAGTCTACAACACTTTGCATGTGATCGGTAGTTGCACTGACTATTAGTATTACAGGCTAAATCTGAAGGCATTAAAGACTCTAAGGCCCAGTAGGCCACCTGTTGGATTGGCGCTGCTACTAAGAATGCAGGGCTAGGCTGGCCCTAGCAGGCATCAGGTGTTTTTCATGGGAGGCTGGAAGTGTGGGGCATGTTTTTGCAGCACTGGGGGCTGTTATTTTGGTACTGGGGGTCGGTTTTGCAGCAGTGCTGCAATATTGGCCCCCAGTACCAAAAGCAGCAGTGCTTCAGGCTTTAACTCCACCTCATCCCCCGGGGCTGGTCCTATCAGTATTGCCAGGGCTGCTTTGGTTTTCCAGTCGGGCTATGAAAGAATGTGATGACATTACTCCTTATTCACATCTCTAAAGATAAACATGGTTGCAGCTAGATTTGGGGCATATTTAAAAATAAAAGTCAGAGTGCTGTGCTAAGCCAAATTTGGCAACACCACGCTCCAACATTTTTAAAAAACAAGGATGCAGAGTATTCACAAGAATACGGCACACCCCTCTGGTTCACCCCTCTGGTGCTAAAAAAGCTGCCTAGCACCAGCGTAGGCACCCTGAGTCTGCCTGCACTGCAGGGTGATTGTTTACCTTCCTGCACATTCACAATCAATAATGATCATTTGTTCTTTCCATGTGTGCTGCAGGGACAGCTTTAGGGGGGTGCGACCGGTGAGCTGCACTGGGTGCTGACCTGGGGAAGGGGCGCTGACCCCAGGGGGATGCTGTAGAGTTCCCTGTGCATCAAGCGTTCATCCAACAATATAAATGTTAAGATAACTCCTGTGATTAATGTTTCTGCCAGAAAGATAGATCAGATTTTTTTCTAGTGGCAGTTTTGACCCAAAATAAAGTAGCACAGAGGGTTAACGTGCCTGCTGCAAAGAACACATACAATGCAGATCACAGATCTGTATTTTAGGTGGATAACTCAGTGGATTACTGCTTTTGTCAGAGATCCTTTTGTTACTGCCAGTCCTGAGATACAACCCTAATATAGAACAGTGACTTTTACAAACTGTCATCAAAGAGCTGCATGCAAACTGCATAAAATAGGTTAGCACGGTATGTTTTTGCCCTAGTCTTATATATTCCTTATGTTGCTACAAACGGATTGATTGTTTGGGTAGATATACAGCCTTATTAGTAAAGCCAGACTTTGTCAAGCTTTCAAAACAAATGGGAGCGGGGCTATGGAGAGATGTTGGGGAACGTTTGCCCAGTGGTAGTGAGGGAATCCAATGAAGAGGTCATGGAGGGGGTGGGGGCACCAAAAATGTTTACCGCACCGGGCTCCACACACTTATAAAGCCAGCCCTGGTGTGCTGCATTTGAAGCACACATAGAAAGAGCAAAAAAGGAGGATAAATTAATAATTATTCCTCGTATCACCATTCTAAAACAAGTTATTCCCTGAAGTTCATTTTTGGCGCTGCCCCAGCCTTGTAATTCTGGGCAGTGTAAAAAAGGTGTTGCGGTGGAACACCCACTGTTAGACCTGGCACCATTGGCATGGGTCTCCCTTCCATTTTTGCTGTTGCCTCATGTGTTTTTGCTGGTTTTAGATCCTTTGGGTTCTGTGCCACTGCTATTCAGTGCCACAGTGCAAGTGCTCCCTATTGTAAATTGTTGTATTAATCAGTGGTTCCATGTTTGGCTATTTAGTTTACTTGTCAGACCCTAGTCTAGTGCACTGAATGGGCCCATGGCGTGTAAATCCAAATGCTGCTGGTGTGGCAGGGTATACTCAGACATGAGTCCCTTGCTCACTGCACCATGAGGATTCAAGCAAGCCGGGCCGACGACGGCTGAAATGCCAGAAACCGGTCCCCGGAAGATTGTCTCCTTTCTGGTGAAGAATTGGCTTGGTAGTTTAGTCTGCCCTGTTCAAATGATGCACTGGGCCAGGGACAGACTGATTTGCATATAGCCAGGTTCTGAGCTGGGATGGTGCAGTGAGCTAAATAACGGTGATGGATCAAGCCCTGATGTTTGGACTGGGTAAGAGTGGTCTGCTTAATTCAGACACTCTGTTCATCACCACCCCCTTTTCTGAATCTTTTTTGGCCACTATAGGTGTGGCAGGGTATACTCAGACATGAGTCCCTTGCTCACTGCACCATCAGGATTCAAGCAAGCCGGGCCGACGACGGCTGAAATGCCAGAAACCGGTCCCCGGAAGCTTGTCTCCTTTCTGGTGAAGAATTGGCTTGGTAGTTTAGTCTGCCCTGTTCAAATGATGCACTGGGCCAGGGACAGACTGATTTGCATATAGCCAGGTTCTGAGCTGGGATGGTGCAGTGAGCTAAATAACGGTGATGGATCAAGCCCTGATGTTTGGACTGGGTAAGAGTGGTCTGCTTAATTCAGACACTCTGTTCATCACCACCCCCTTTTCTGAATCTTTTTTGGCCACTATAGGTGTGGCAGGGTATACTCAGACGTGAGTCCCTTGCTCACTGCACCATCAGGATTCAAGCAAGCCGGGCCGACGACGGCTGAAATGCCAGAAACCGGTCCCCGGAAGCTTGTCTCCTTTCTGGTGAAGAATTGGCTTGGTAGTTTCGTCTGCCCTGTTCAAATGATGCACTGGGCCAGGGACAGACTGATTTGCATATAGCCAGGTTCTGAGCTGGGATGGTGCAGTGAGCTAAATAACGGTGATGGATCAAGCCCTGATCTTTGGACTGGGTAAGAGTGGTCTGCCTAATTCAAACACTCTGTTCATCACCACCCCCTTTTCTGAATCGTTTTTGGCCACCATAGGTGTGGCAGGGTATACTCAGACATGAGTCTCTTGCTCACTGCACCATCAGGATTCAAGCAAGCTGGGCCGACGATGGCTGAAATGCCAGAAACCGGTCCCCAGAAGCTTGTCTCCTTTCTGGTGAAGAATTGGCTTGGTAGTTTAGTCTGCCCTGTTCCCATGATGCACTGGGCCAGGGACAGACTGATTTGCATATAGCCAGGTTCTGAGCTGGGATGGTGCAGTGAGCTAAATAACAGTGATGGATCAAGCCCTGATAATTGGACTGGGTAAGAGTGGTCTGCCTAATTCAGACACTCTGTTCATCACCACCCCCTTTTCTGAATCGTTTTTGGCCACTATAGGTGTGGCAGGGTATACTCAGACATGAGTCCCTTGCTCACTGCACCATCAGGATTCAAGCAAGCCGGGCCGACAACGGCTGAAATGCCAGAAACCGGTCCCCGGAAAATTGTCTCCTTTCTGGTGAAGAATTGGCTTGGTAGTTTAGTCTGCCCTGTTACCATGATGCACTGGGCCAGGGACAGACTGATTTGCATATAGTCAGGTTCTGAGCTGGGATGGTGCAGTGAGCTTAATAACGGCGATGGATCAAGCCCTGATCTTTGGACTGGGTAAGAGTGGTCTGCTTAATTCGGACACTCTGTTCATCACCGCCCCCTTTTCTGAATCGTTTTTGGCCACTATAGGTGTGGCAGGGTATACTCAGACATGAGTCCCTTGCTCTCTGCACCATCAGGATTCAAGCAAGCCGGGCCGACGACGGCTGAAATGCCAGAAACCGGTCCCCGGAAGCTTGTCTCCTTTCTGGTGAAGAATTGGCTTGGTAGTTTAGTCTGCCCTGTTCCCATGATGCACTGGGCCAGGGACAGACTGATTTGCATATAGCCAGGTTCTGAGCTGGGATGGTGCAGTGAGCTAAATAACGGCGATGGATCAAGCCCTGATCTTTGGACTGGGTAAGAGTGGTCTGCTTAATTCAGACACTCTGTTCATCACCACCCCCTTTTCTGAATCGTTTTTGGCCACTATAGGTTTGGCAGGGTATACTCAGACATGAGTCCCTTGCTCACTGCACCATCAGGATTCAAGCAAGCCGGGCCGACGACGGCTGAAATGCCAGAAACCGGTCCCCGGAAGCTTGTCTCCTTTCTGGTGAAGAATTGGCTTGGTAGTTTAGTCTGCCCTGTTCCCATGATGCACTGGGCCAGGGGCAGACTCATTTGCATATAGCCAGGTTCTGAGCTGGGATGGTGCACTGAGCTAAATAACGGTGATGGATCAAGCCCTGATCTTAGAACTGGGTAAGAGTGGTCTGCTTAATTCAGACACTCTGTTCATCACCACCCCTTTTCTGAATCGTTTTTGGCCACCATATGTGTGGCAGGGTATACTCAGACATGAGTCTCTTGCTCACTGCACCATCAGGATTCAAGCAAGCCGGGCCGACGACGGCTGAAATGCCAGAAACCGGTCCCCGGAAGCTTGTCTCCTTTCTGGTGAAGAATTGGCTTGGTAGTTTAGTCTGCCCTGTTCCCATGATGCACTGGGCCAGGGACAGACTGATTTGCATATAGCCAGGTTCTGAGCTGGGAAGGTGCAGTGAGCTAAATAACGGTGATGGATCAAGCCCTGATCTTTGGACTGGGTAAGAGTGGTCTGCTTAATTCAGACACTCTGTTCATCACCACCCCCTTTTCAGAATCGTTTTTGGCTTTATACGTGTGGCAGGGTATACTCAGACATGAGTCCCTTGCTCACTGCACCATCAGGATTCAAGCAAGCCGGGCCCACGACGGCTGAAATGCCAGAAACCGGTCCCCGGAAGCTTGTCTCCTTTCTGGTGAAGAATTGGCTTGGTAGTTTAGTCTGCCCTGTTCCCATGATGCTCTGGGCCAGGGACAGACTGATTTGCATATAGCCAGGTTCTGAGCTGGGATGGTGCAGTGAGCTAAATAACGGTGATGGATCAAGCCCTGATCATTGGACTGGGTAAGAGTGGTCTGCCTAATTCAGACACTCTGTTCATCACCACCCCCTTTTCTGAATCATTTTTGGCCACTATAGGTGTGGCAGGGTATACTCAGACATGAGTCCCTTGCTCACTGCACCATCAGGATTCAAGCAAGCCGGGCCGACAACGGCTGAAATGCCAGAAACCGGTCCCCGGAAGCTTGTCTCCTTTCTGGTGAAGAATTGGCTTTGTAGTTTAGTCTGCCCTGTTCCCATGATGCTCTGGGCCAGGGACAGACTGATTTGCATATAGCCAGGTTCTGAGCTGGGATGGTGCAGTGAGCTAAATAACGGCGATGGATCAAGCCCTGATCTTTGGTCTGGGTAAGAGTGGTCTGCTTAATTCAGACACTCTGTTCATCACCGCCCCCATTTCTAAATCGTTTTTGGCCACTATAGGTGTGGCAGGGTATAATCAGACATGAGTCCCTTGCTCACTGCACCATCAGGATTCAAGCAAGCCGGGCCGACGACGGCTGAAATGCCAGAAACCGGTCCCCGGAAGCTTGTCTCCTTTCTGGTGAAGAATTGGCTTGGTAGTTTAGTCTGCCCTGTTCCCATGATGCACTGGGCCAGGGACAGACTGATTTGCATATAGCCAGGTTCTGAGCTGGGATGGTGCAGTGAGCTAAATAACGGCGATGGATCAAGCCCTGATCTTTGGACGGGGTAAGAGTGGTCTGCTTAATTCAGACACTCTGTTCATCACCACCCCCTTTTCTGAATCGTTTTTGGCCACTACAGGTGTGGCAGGGTATACTCAGACATGAGTCCCTTGCTCACTGCACCATCAGGATTCAAGCAAGCCGGGCCGACGACGGCTGAAATGCCAGAAACTGGTCCCCGGAAGCTTGTCTCCTTTCTGGTGAAGAATTGGCTTGGTAGTTAAGTCTGCCCTGTTCCCATGATGCACTGGGCCAGGGACAGACTGATTTGCATATAGCCAGGTTCTGAGCTTGGATGGTGCAGTGAGCTAAATAACGGTGATGGATCAAGCCCTGATGTTTGGACTGGGTAAGAGTGGTCTGCTTAATTCAGACACTCTGTTCATCACCACCCCCTTTTCTGAATCTTTTTTGGCCACTATAGGTGTGGCAGGGTATACTCAGACATGAGTCCCTTGCTCACTGCACCATCAGGATTCAAGCAAGCCGGGCCGACGACGGCTGAAATGCCAGAAACCGGTCCCCGAAAGCTTGTCTCCTTTCTGGTGAAGAATTGGCTTGGTAGTTTAGTCTGCCCTGTTCAAATGATGCACTGGGCCAGGGACAGACTGATTTGCATATAGCCAGGTTCTGAGCTGGGATGGTGCAGTGAGCTAAATAACGGTGATGGATCAAGCCCTGATCTTTGGACTGGGTAAGAGTTGTCTGCTTAATTCAGACACTCTGTTCATCACCACCCCCTTTTCTGACTCTTTTTTGGCCACCATAGGTGTGGCAGGGTATACTCAGACATGAGTCTCTTGCTCACTGCACCATCAGGATTCAAGCAAGCCGGGCCGACGACGGCTGAAATGCCAGAAACCGGTCCCCGGAAGCTTGTCTCCTTTCTGGTGAAGAATTGGCTTGGTAGTTTAGTCTGCCCTGTTCCCATGATGCACTGGGCCAGGGACAGACTGATTTGCATATAGCCAGGTTCTGAGCTGGGATGGTAAAGTGAGCTAAATAACGGTGATGGATCAAGCCCTGATCTTTGGACTGGGTAAGAGTGGTCTGCTTAATTCAGACACTCTGTTCATCACCACCCCCTTTTCTGAATCTTTTTTGGCCACCATAGGTGTGGCAGGGTATACTCAGACATGAGTCTCTTGCTCACTGCACCATCAGGATTCAAGCAAGCCGGGCCGACGACGGCTGAAATGCCAGAAACCGGTCCCCGGAAGCTTGTCTCCTTTCTGGTGAAGAATTGGCTTGGTAGTTTAGTCTGCCCTGTTCCCATGATGCACTGGGCCAGGGACAGACTGATTTGCATATAGCCAGGTTCTGAGCGGGGATGGTAAAATGAGCTAAATAACGGTGATGGATCAAGCCCTGATCTTTGGACTGGGTAAGAGTGGTCTGCTTAATTCAGACACTCTGTTCATCACCGCCCCCTTTTCTGAATCATTTTTGGCCACTATAGGTGTGGCAGGGTATACTCAGACATGAGTCCCTTGCTCACTGCACCATCAGGATTCAAGCAAGCCGGGCCGACGACGGCTGAAATGCCAGAAACCGGTCCCCGGAAGCTTGTCTCCTTTCTGGTGAAGAATTGGCTTGGTAGTTTAGTCTGCCCTGTTCCCATGATGCACTGGGCCAGGGACAGACTGATTTGCATATAGCCAGGTTCTGAGCTGGGATGGTGCAGTGAGCTAAATAACGGTGATGGATCAAGCCCTGATCTTTGGACTGGGTAAGAGTGGTCTGCTTAATTCAGACACTCTGTTCATCACCACCCCCTTTTCTGAATCGTTTTTGGCCACTACAGGTGTGGCAGGGTATACTCAGACATGAGTCCCTTGCTCACTGCACCATCAGGATTCAAGCAAGCCGGGCCGACAACGGCTGAAATGCCAGAACTGGTCCCCGGAAGCTTGTCTCCTTTCTGGTGAAGAATTGGCTTGGTAGTTTAGTCTGCCCTGTTCCCATGATGCACTGGGCCAGGGACAGACTGATTTGCATATAGCCAGGTTCTGAGCTGGGATGGTGCAGTGAGCTAAATAACGGTGATGGATCAAGCCCTGATGTTTGGACTGGGTAAGAGTGGTCTGCTTAATTCAGACACTCTGTTCATCACCACCCCCTTTTCTGAATCGTTTTTGGCCACTACAGGTGTGGCAGGGTATACTCAGACATGAGTCCCTTGCTCACTGCACCATCAGGATTCAAGCAAGCCGGGCCGACGACGGCTGAAATACCAGAAACTGGTCCCCGGAAGCTTGTCTCCTTTCTGGTGAAGAATTGGCTTGGTAGTTTAGTCTGCCCTGTTCCCATGATGCACTGGGCCAGGGACAGACTGATTTGCATATAGCCAGGTTCTGAGCTGGGATGGTGCAGTGAGCTAAATAACGGCGATGGATCAAGCCCTGATCTTTGGACGGGGTAAGAGTGGTCTGCTTAATTCAGACACTCTGTTCATCACCACCCCCTTTTCTGAATCGTTTTTGGCCACTACAGATGTGGCAGGGTATACTCAGACATGAGTCCCTTGCTCACTGCACCATCAGGATTCAAGCAAGCCGGGCCGACGACGGCTGAAATGCCAGAAACTGGTCCCCGGAAGCTTGTCTCCTTTCTGGTGAAGAATTGGCTTGGTAGTTTAGTCTGCCCTGTTCCCATGATGCACTGGGCCAGGGACAGACTGATTTGCATATAGCCAGGTTCTGAGCTGGGATGGTGCAGTGAGCTAAATAACGGTGATGGATCAAGCCCTGATGTTTGGACTGGGTAAGAGTGGTCTGCTTAATTCAGACACTCTGTTCATCACCACCCCCTTTTCTGAATCTTTTTTGGCCACTATAGGTGTGGCAGGGTATACTCAGACATGAGTCCCTTGCTCACTGCACCATCAGGATTCAAGCAAGCCGGGCCGACGACGGCTGAAATGCCAGAAACCGGTCCCCGGAAGCTTGTCTCCTTTCTGGTGAAGAATTGGCTTGGTAGTTTAGTCTGCCCTGTTCAAATGATGCACTGGGCCAGGGACAGACTGATTTGCATATAGCCAGGTTCTGAGCTGGGATGGTGCAGTGAGCTAAATAACGGTGATGGATCAAGCCCTGATCTTTGGACTGGGTAAGAGTGGTCTGCTTAATACAGACACTCTGTTCATCACCACCCCCTTTTCTGAATCTTTTTTGGCCACCATAGGTGTGGCAGGGTATACTCAGACATGAGTCTCTTGCTCACTGCACCATCAGGATTCAAGCAAGCCGGGCCGACGGCGGCTGAAATGCCAGAAACCGGTCCCCGGAAGCTTGTCTCCTTTCTGGTGAAGAATTGGCTTGGTAGTTTAGTCTGCCCTGTTCCCATGATGCACTGGGCCAGGGACAGACTGATTTGCATATAGCCAGGTTCTGAGCTGGGATGGTAAAGTGAGCTAAATAACGGTGATGGATCAAGCCCTGATCTTTGGACTGGGTAAGAGTGGTCTGCTTAATTCAGACACTCTGTTCATCACCGCCCCCTTTTCTGAATCGTTTTTGGCCACTATAGGTGTGGCAGGGTATAATCAGACATGAGTCCCTTGCTCACTGCACCATCAGGATTCAAGCAAGCCGGGCCGACGACGGCTGAAATGCCAGAAACCGGCACCCGGAAGCTTGTCTCCTTTCTGGTGAAGAATTGGCTTGGTAGTTTAGTCTGCCCTGTTCCCATGATGCACTGGGCCAGGGACAGACTGATTTGCATATAGCCAGGTTCTGAGCTGGGATGGTGCAGTGAGCTAAATAACGGTGATGGATCAAGCCCTGATCTTTGGACTGGGTAAGAGTGGTCTGCTTAATTCAGACACTCTGTTCATCACCACCCCCTTTTCTGAATCGTTTTCCGCCACTACAGGTGTGGCAGGGTATACTCAGACATGAGTCCCTTGCTCACTGCACCATCAGGATTCAAGCAAGCCGGGCCGACGACGGCTGAAATGCCAGAAACTGGTCCCCGGAAGCTTGTCTCCTTTCTGGTGAAGAATTGGCTTGGTAGTTTAGTCTGCCCTGTTCCCATGATGCACTGGGCCAGGGACAGACTGATTTGCATATAGCCAGGTTCTGAGCTGGGATGGTGCAGTGAGCTAAATAACGGTGATGGATTAAGCCCTGATGTTTGGACTGGGTAAGAGTGGTCTGCTTAATTCAGACACTCTGTTCATCACCGCCCCCTTTTCTGAATCATTTTTGGCCACTATAGGTGTGGCAGGGTATACTCAGACATGAGTCCCTTGCTCACTGCACCATCAGGATTCAAGCAAGCCGGGCGGACGACGGCTGAAATGCCAGAAACCGGTCCCCGGAAGCTTGTCTCCTTTCTGGTGAAGAATTGGCTTGGTAGTTTAGTCTGCCCTTTTCAAATGATGCACTGGGCCAGGGACAGACTGATTTGCATATAGCCAGGTTCTGAGCTGGGATGGTGCAGTGAGCTAAATAACGGTGATGGATCAAGCCCTGATCTTTGGACTGGGTAAGAGTGGTCTGCTTAATTCAGACACTCTGTTCATCACCACCCCCTTTTCTGAATCTTTTTTGGCCACCATAGGTGTGGCAGGGTATACTCAGACATGAGTCTCTTGCTCACTGCACCATCAGGATTCAAGCAAGCCGGGCCGACGACGGCTGAAATGCCAGAAACCGGTCCCCGGAAGCTTGTCTCCTTTCTGGTGAAGAATTGGCTTGGTAGTTTAGTCTGCCCTGTTCCCATGATGCACTGGGCCAGGGACAGACTGATTTGCATATAGCCAGGTTCTGAGCTGGGATGGTAAAGTGAGCTAAATAACGGTGATGGATCTCAGCCCTGATCTTTGGACTGGGTAAGAGTGGTCTGCTTGATTCAGACAGTCTGTTCATCACCACCCCCTTTTCTGAAACGTTTTTGGCCACTATAGGTGTGGCAGGGTATACTCAGACATGAGTCCCTTGCTCACTGCACCATCAGGATTCAAGCAAGCCGGGCCGACGACGGCTGAAATGCCAGAAACCGGTCCCCGGAAGCTTGTCTCCTTTCTGGTGAAGAATTTGCTTGGTAGTTTAGTCTGCTCTGTTCCCATGATGCCCTGGGCCAGGGACAGACTGATTTGCATATAGCCAGGTTCTGAGCGGGGATGGTAAAATGAGCTAAATAACGGTGATGGATCAAGCCCTGATCTTTGGACTGGGTAAGAGTGGTCTGCTTAATTCAGACACTCTGTTCATCACCGCCCCCTTTTCTGAATCGTTTTTTGCCACTATAGGTGTGGCAGGGTATACTCAGACATGAGTCCCTTGCTCACTGCACCATCAGGATTCAAGCAAGCCGGGCCGACGACGGCTGAAATGCCAGAAACCGGTCCCCGGAAGCTTGTCTCCTTTCTGGTGAAGAATTGGCTTGGTAGTTTAGTCTGCCCTGTTCCCATGATGCACTGGGCCAGGGACAGACTGATTTGCATATAGCCAGGTTCTGAGCTGGGATGGTGCAGTGAGCTAAATAACGGTGATGGATCAAGCCCTGATCTTTGGACTGGGTAAGAGTGGTCTGCTTAATTCAGACACTCTGTTCATCACCACCCCCTTTTCTGAATCGTTTTTGGCCACTACAGGTGTGGCAGGGTATACTCAGACATGAGTCCCTTGCTCACTGCACCATCAGGATTCAAGCAAGCCGGGCCGACGACGGCTGAAATGCCAGAACTGGTCCCCGGAAGCTTGTCTCCTTTCTGGTGAAGAATTGGCTTGGTAGTTTAGTCTGCCCTGTTCCCATGATGCACTGGGCCAGGGACAGACTGATTTGCATATAGCCAGGTTCTGAGCTGGTATGGTGCAGTGAGCTAAATAATGGTGATGGATCAAGCCCTGATGTTTGGACTGGGTAAGAGTGGTCTGCTTAATTCAGACACTCTGTTCATCACCACCCCCTTTTCTGAATCGTTTTTGGCCACTACAGGTGTGGCAGGGTATACTCAGACATGAGTCCCTTGCTCACTGCACCATCAGGATTCAAGCAAGCCGGGCCGACGACGGCTGAAATGCCAGAAACTGGTCCCCGGAAGCTTGTCTCCTTTCTGGTGAAGAATTGGCTTGGTAGTTTAGTCTGCCCTGTTCCCATGATGCACTGGGCCAGGGACAGACTGATTTGCATATAGCCAGGTTCTGAGCTGGGATGGTGCAGTGAGCTAAATAACGGCGATGGATCAAGCCCTGATCTTTGGACGGGGTAAGAGTGGTCTGCTTAATTCAGACACTCTGTTCATCACCACCCCCTTTTCTGAATCGTTTTTGGCCACTACAGATGTGGCAGGGTATACTCAGACATGAGTCCCTTGCTCACTGCACCATCAGGATTCAAGCAAGCCGGGCCGACGACGGCTGAAATGCCAGAAACTGGTCCCCGGAAGCTTGTCTCCTTTCTGGTGAAGAATTGGCTTGGTAGTTTAGTCTGCCCTGTTCCCATGATGCACTGGGCCAGGGACAGACTGATTTGCATATAGCCAGGTTCTGAGCTGGGATGGTGCAGTGAGCTAAATAACGGTGATGGATCAAGCCCTGATGTTTGGACTGGGTAAGAGTGGTCTGCTTAATTCAGACACTCTGTTCATCACCACCCCCTTTTCTGAATCTTTTTTGGCCACTATAGGTGTGGCAGGGTATACTCAGACATGAGTCCCTTGCTCACTGCACCATCAGGATTCAAGCAAGCCGGGCCGACGACGGCTGAAATGCCAGAAACCGGTCCCCGGAAGCTTGTCTCCTTTCTGGTGAAGAATTGGCTTGGTAGTTTAGTCTGCCCTGTTCAAATGATGCACTGGGCCAGGGACAGACTGATTTGCATATAGCCAGGTTCTGAGCTGGGATGGTGCAGTGAGCTAAATAACGGTGATGGATCAAGCCCTGATCTTTGGACTGGGTAAGAGTGGTCTGCTTAATACAGACACTCTGTTCATCACCACCCCCTTTTCTGAATCTTTTTTGGCCACCATAGGTGTGGCAGGGTATACTCAGACATGAGTCTCTTGCTCACTGCACCATCAGGATTCAAGCAAGCCGGGCCGACGGCGGCTGAAATGCCAGAAACCGGTCCCCGGAAGCTTGTCTCCTTTCTGGTGAAGAATTGGCTTGGTAGTTTAGTCTGCCCTGTTCCCATGATGCACTGGGCCAGGGACAGACTGATTTGCATATAGCCAGGTTCTGAGCTGGGATGGTAAAGTGAGCTAAATAACGGTGATGGATCAAGCCCTGATCTTTGGACTGGGTAAGAGTGGTCTGCTTAATTCAGACACTCTGTTCATCACCGCCCCCTTTTCTGAATCGTTTTTGGCCACTATAGGTGTGGCAGGGTATAATCAGACATGAGTCCCTTGCTCACTGCACCATCAGGATTCAAGCAAGCCGGGCCGACGACGGCTGAAATGCCAGAAACCGGCACCCGGAAGCTTGTCTCCTTTCTGGTGAAGAATTGGCTTGGTAGTTTAGTCTGCCCTGTTCCCATGATGCACTGGGCCAGGGACAGACTGATTTGCATATAGCCAGGTTCTGAGCTGGGATGGTGCAGTGAGCTAAATAACGGTGATGGATCAAGCCCTGATCTTTGGACTGGGTAAGAGTGGTCTGCTTAATTCAGACACTCTGTTCATCACCACCCCCTTTTCTGAATCGTTTTTGGCCACTACAGGTGTGGCAGGGTATACTCAGACATGAGTCCCTTGCTCACTGCACCATCAGGATTCAAGCAAGCCGGGCCGACGACGGCTGAAATGCCAGAAACTGGTCCCCGGAAGCTTGTCTCCTTTCTGGTGAAGAATTGGCTTGGTAGTTTAGTCTGCCCTGTTCCCATGATGCACTGGGCCAGGGACAGACTGATTTGCATATAGCCAGGTTCTGAGCTGGGATGGTGCAGTGAGCTAAATAACGGTGATGGATCAAGCCCTGATGTTTGGACTGGGTAAGAGTGGTCTGCTTAATTCAGACACTCTGTTCATCACCACCCCCTTTTCTGAATCTTTTTTGGCCACTATAGGTGTGGCAGGATATACTCAGACATGAGTCCCTTGCTCACTGCACCATCAGGATTCAAGCAAGCCGGGCGGACGACGGCTGAAATGCCAGAAACCGGTCCCCGGAAGCTTGTCTCCTTTCTGGTGAAGAATTGGCTTGGTAGTTTAGTCTGCCCTTTTCAAATGATGCACTGGGCCAGGGACAGACTGATTTGCATATAGCCAGGTTCTGAGCTGGGATGGTGCAGTGAGCTAAATAACGGTGATGGATCAAGCCCTGATCTTTGGACTGGGTAAGAGTGGTCTGCTTAATTCAGACACTCTGTTCATCACCACCCCCTTTTCTGAATCTTTTTTGGCCACCATAGGTGTGGCAGGGTATACTCAGACATGAGTCTCTTGCTCACTGCACCATCAGGATTCAAGCAAGCCGGGCCGACGACGGCTGAAATGCCAGAAACCGGTCCCCGGAAGCTTGTCTCCTTTCTGGTGAAGAATTGGCTTGGTAGTTTAGTCTGCCCTGTTCCCATGATGCACTGGGCCAGGGACAGACTGATTTGCATATAGCCAGGTTCTGAGCTGGGATGGTAAAGTGAGCTAAATAACGGTGATGGATCAAGCCCTGATCTTTGGACTGGGTAAGAGTGGTCTGCTTGATTCAGACAGTCTGTTCATCACCACCCCCTTTTCTGAAACGTTTTTGGCCACTATAGATGTGGCAGGGTATACTCAGACATGAGTCCCTTGCTCACTGCACCATCAGGATTCAAGCAAGCCGGGCCGACGACGGCTGAAATGCCAGAAACCGGTCCCCGGAAGCTTGTCTCTTTTCTGGTGAAGAATTTGCTTGGTAGTTTAGTCTGCTCTGTTCCCATGATGCCCTGGGCCAGGGACAGACTGATTTGCATATAGCCAGGTTCTGAGCTGGGATGGTGCAGTGAGCTAAATAACGGTGATGGATCAAGCCCTGATCATTGGACTGGGTAAGAGTGGTCTGCCTAATTCAGACACTCTGTTCATCACCACCCCCTTTTCTGAATCGTTTTTGGCCACTATAGGTGTGGCAGGGTATACTCAGACATGAGTCCCTTGCTCACTGCACCATCAGGATTCAAGCAAGCCGGGCCGACGACGGCTGAAATGCCAGAAACCGGTCCCCGGAAGCTTGTCTCCTTTCTGGTGAAGAATTTGCTTGGTAGTTTAGTCTGCTCTGTTCCCATGATGCCCTGGGCCAGGGACAGACTAATTTGCATATAGCCAGGTTCTGAACTGGGGTGATGCAGTGATCTAAATAACGGTGATGGATCAAGCCCTGATCTCTTGACTGGGTAAGAGTGGTCTGCTTAATTCAGACACTCTGTTCATCACCACCCCCTTTTTGAATCGTTTTTGGCTACCACAAGTGTGGCAGGGTATACTCAGACATGAGTCCCTTGCTCACTGCACCACCAGGATTCAAGCAAGCCGGGCCGACGACGGCTGAAATGCCAGAAATTGGTCCCCGGAAGCTTGTCTCCTTTCCGGTGAAGAATTGGCTTGGTAGTTTGGTCTGCTCTGTTCCCATGAGGCACTGTGTCAGACTAATTTGCATATGGCCAAGTTCTGAACTGGGGTGATGCAGTGAGCTAAATAACGGTGATGGATCAAGCCCTGATCTCTTGACTGGGTAAGAGTGGTCTGCTTATTTCAGACACTCGGTTCATCACCACCCCCTTTTTGAATCGTTTTTGGCCACCACAAGTGTGGCAGGGTATACTCAGACATGAGTCTCTTGCTCACTGCACCACCAGGATTCAAGCAAGCCGGGCCGACGACAGCTGAAATGCCAGAAACCGGTCCCCGGAAGCTTGTCTCCTTTCCGGTGAAGAATTGGCTTGGTAGTTTGGTCTGCTCTGTTCCCATGAGGCACTGGGTCAGACTAATTTGCATATAGCCAGGTTCTGAACTGGGGTGATGCAGTGAGCTAAATAACGGTGATGGATCAAGCCCTGATCTCTTGACTGGGTAAGAGTGGTCTGCTTAATTCAGACACTCTGTTCATCACCACCCCCTTTTTGAATCATTTTTGGCCACCACAAGTGTGGCAGGGTATACTCAGACATGAGTCCCTTGCTCACTGCACCATCAGGATTCAAGCAAGCCGGGCCGACGACGGCTGAAATGCCAGAAACCGGTCCCCGGAAGCTTGTCTCCTTTCTGGTGAAGAATTGGCTTGGTAGTTTAGTCTGCCCTGTTCCCATGATGCACTGGGCCAGGGACAGACTGATTTGCATATAGCCAGGTTCTGAGCTGGGATGGTGCAGTGAGCTAAATAACGGCGATGGATCAAGCCCTGATCTTTGGACTGGGTAAGAGTGGTCTGCTTAATTCAGACACTCTGTTCATCATCACCCCCTTTTCTGAATCGTTTTTGGCCACTATAGGTGTGGCAGGGTATACTCAGACATGAGTCCCTTGCTCACTGCACCATCAGGATTCAAGCAAGCTGGGCCGACGACGGCTGAAATGCCAGAAACCGGTCCCCGGAAGCTTGTCTCCTTTCTGGTGAAGAATTGGCTTGGTAGTTTAGTCTGCCCTGTTCCCATGATGCACTGGGCCAGGGGCAGACTTATTTGCATATAGCCAGGTTCTGAGCTGGGATGGTGCAGTGAGCTAAATACCAGTGATGGATCAGGCCCTGATCTTTGGACTGGGTAAGAGTGGTCTGCCTAATTCAGACACTCTGTTCATCACCACCCCCTTTTCTGAATCGGTGCTGGTGGACCTGCAGCACTGGTTGTGCCACCCAAAGAAGCAGCCTTGTAAAGGATTTTTTGGTATAAATATTGGGACCCTGATCCCAAGAAATTAGATCACTTTGGACTACACGAAGAAACCTTTACTGAGGAGAGGAACCTGAAGAAACTGAGGAGAGACTATTCCCAAGCTGAAGTGCTGCTTGGGGGATTGCCCTGCAGTGGTTGCCTTACTACCAACGGAACGAGAAATTAATTTAGTGTACTTTGCTTTCAACTTGTGAAGGATCTCCAAGGGTTTGGAAAAGAGCTTGCCTCCTGCTGAAGTCTGAAGAAATGAACTGAACTAAGCTTAATCTACCATCTTAAAGTAACAGTATTGTGTATTTGTGTCGTTTATGGTCTTGTGGTAACTCGATATAAAGTATACTTATTTTTTAAATAAAACCTGTGTGGTGTCCATTTGTAGTGTTGTCACTGGGTTACTATATGTGGTCACAAATGCTTAACAAAACGCCTCTGAGATAATGCCTGTCTGATTGTGCCAAGCTACCAAGGGGGTGAGCAGGGGTTATTTAGGAGTGTAATCCCCTTATCCTGACTAGAGGCGAGGGTCCCTATTTGTGACAAGTACCTACCTGGGCCAACCAGAGACCCCCAAATCTAACACCCACTATAACATCCTTTGCACGCCCCTTTGCCACATAGGATTGCAGCAGAAAGGGGCATATTTGCAAGGTACCGTTAAGCCATGTCAAGTGGCTTAGCACCACCTTCTAAATATGGGGAATGCTGCTATGCGACCGAAGCGTCAAAAAAGTGACCCTCCGGTGGAGATAGGGGCTTGTAAATATGCCCCTTTGTTTGGTTTTTGCACCACTATGGCAACAACAGTGAAATACCACTTTGATTATGGACAAAACTCACTGTGGAACTCCTGTCAGCATGGCAATCCAAAAAGGATAACACGTGCATGCAGCACTAATTTAATTAATACAGGACGAACATGGTGGTTGTGTGAGCCTGTAGCTCCGCACCGGCCCCTACTTATCCTGCTCACCCTGGTGGCAGACGGGGTCCTTGGACTCACTCGGGGTGAGTTGAGAACCTGAGACACCCAGGACAGGATTGAAGATCCATCTGCTGCTCGGGGGCATCAGTGCATATGGAAATCGCACATTAACGCAGCCGATCCGCCAAGCTCAAAATGGTGGCATAGATTCTTGGCGACGGCTGGGACACGAAGCTCTGAGACGACGTGGGACTACTGCAGAGAGGAGAAGTGGAGCGAGGGGGCCCTCTGAACGCTGATCGCAAGCACCGGTGAGCTGTTGTGAGCAAGGAAGCCTGATTCAAATCTCAGCGATGACGCGGCTCTGTGCCGGGATGCCTAGACCAGGTCTGACGGAGGAGTGGTGAGGCCCAGTGACTGCAGGGATTGGGGGATAGTGTTAGAGGCTGGAGGCTGTCTAGGGAACTCGCTGGTGTGACCTGGGAGCCGCCCTTTGCTCGTATGGACCAGAGGGGAACCCCTGGGTGGTGCTAGGCCTGAGTTGTGGAACTGTGTGCAGTGGCCCCAATTGCGACTCACCTACTGGCCGGGGAGACCTGAGGGGAAATCTAGCTGCGGAGAGTGCTGGCTGTGAGTGGCAGCCTTGGAGTGCTGCTGAGGTAATTTCTGCCTAAACTGAATACTCCCCCGCATACCTTGGTGAACTGGTGCGTGGCCCTGGGGGTGTGAGGCCTGTGGAGTGCACCCCTGGATAGGCGGTTTGGCCCCCGACCTGCCACGAGACTCGGATTCTTGCGGCAGGCAGCTGGGACCTGCAGATCTGGGCCACCTGGGGGCGGACGCCTCCCTAAGAGCTTTTTTGGGCTGGTGGTGACCGTGCTGATAACTGCGCCATACCTACAACACTGCCACAGAGTGCCCCCGAACCAGGAGGAACACTGCGACTCCGGAATTAGGGTCCTGCTGGACTACTGGTGAGTACCTAATAGGGCCCTGCAGTGGACTAAGGTGAGAGATCATTGGATAAGGAGAACACTATTAGCAGGAAGTGCCTGGTGGGATGGTCTGATCGCTGGACCTGGAGGGTGCACTCCGCACAGCGATCCGTTGAAGCGTTCTACTGCACTGAGAGCAGGAAGCGAAACCCTGGGCATACCTGTATCTTCCTTCCTGCCCCAGCTCTTCTCCGCTGGCCTATTGAGCTATTTACTGGACGCCTGCTACTAAAAGGGTCCTGCATTGAACCTAATACTATTTTTAAACCGTCCAAACCCCAATCCGACGCTCTGACGTCCCCTTACCTGGAAACTGTGTTTCGTGGACTACCAACTGCCTGAAGCCTTTTGGCTCGTCACGCTTAAACCCCTTGATGCACTGAATCTCCCTACCAGCAGGGGACCTGGACCCGCTTTGCTCCTCGATTCCCCTTTGAGATAATACCTCTCGTCTGTGGCCCTCCCTCTCCCGTCTCCTCACCCTTGCCCTGATGAAGGTGTAGCCCGCCCCGGGCTAGACACCCAAACGCGCGTCGGCGTTTGTTCCAATTGTGGAACCCTTATAATCCTGAGGGACTGTATGCCATCTGTCCCATATACATCGGATACATCTGTGGCTACTGTGTGAAATGCTGTATGAAGTTTGAATGACTGTGTTTATGTGTTGGTGTTGTGAATCGTAAGAACCTGGGCTACAATTTGTAAATAACTGTCTTATTTGTCATCTTATATTATATATATTTTTGTCTTCCCTGTATATGTCTATTTACACTAATGAAATATCAAATGAAAATAAGTAAAAAATGAACTACAATAATCTATAATAAAATGTCTTTGATACAATGAATGTGTTGATTTATCTGTGAGATGTTCATGTAGGGTTCAGAGTGGTACATAATCCTTTCGGACCTCCTGTAGGCCGACCTTAAAAAGTACTGGGCAGGTCTCCTCCTCTGTTTTGATACTCTAATTTTCCCCGTCAGCCTGCCTTATATCGATGTGGGGTCCCCCGTTTCTTTGAAACTGATCGCTGGACACAACTGTGGACCCTTTATGGACTGGGAGCTGTGGAGAGGAGTCCGATGTGGCACTATTGCGGTGGGATGCGCTCATAAACTCACGAGGAGCGTGAGCTGTGTGACTGTGCCGGCTAGTGAACAATGCAGTAGGGCAATTTTTTCTGGATTTCTGGGGTGCTGACCAGCGGAGGTGCGGAGGTGCGTGGCTGTGGATGGGGCCGTATCTACGTGAAATGTGCAGAGCCATATGGGAGCAATTGAAGGCTCTATAACTCATGCCAGGGCAAGTGCCCACTGGCGCCGGGTGGCAGAGAGAAAGATAAGACAGCCACGACACCCGATGTGGAACAGACAGAATTGGAGTGCAGAATCGTCTTGGTGGTTGAGCTGGTGACTGGGAACGTAGCAGGGCATGAGGAAGCCATGGGGAAACAAGGGGGTGCAACTCTAGACCCTGAAGACTCGGCGATGGAACACGGGAAACAGGACACTGCAGAACACCTACCTGGGACCCTGATGCAGCAGCAAGTGGATCAAATACTGAAGGCGATCACTGACACAAGAGTGGGCCTGCAGCAGGACATTGCGCAGGTGGCAATGGGGCTGGGTTTCCTCCGGGCTGACCATGCAAAATTGACTGATAGGGTGAAGCAGACAGAAATTACCTTGGAAGTCAAGGAAACAGCTCAAAGGAAACTAGAGTCACAGATGGGGGATGCTATGAACCGGTTACAGGGCCAGGCCCAGGAGCAGAGAGCTGAGGACGCAGAAGGCCGCAATCGCAGGAACTATATAAGGGTGGTGGGGTTGCCGGAGGGAGACGAAGGGGCCAGTATGGTGGCCTATCTGGAAAACTGGCTGAAAACCGAGGTGGCACCGGAGGTCCCATCTCCTATTTATACCTTGGAGAGAGCGCATCGGGTACCGGATCACCCGTGGCCAAAAGGCCCCCCAGGCCAGTTGTGGCGCGACTACTCCATTACAAAGATAGGGACCTGTTGCTTCACAGGGCCAGATCCTCAGGTCCTTACAAGGTGGGCAATGGCAATTTGACGCTGTTACCGGATTACACCTTTAAAGTGCAGTGACGTCGTGCTTCATTCCTGGGGGTTAAGAAGGCGTTGCAGGATGAAGGACTGCAGTACTCGTTGATGTTCCCCGCGCGCCTGCGAATAGTTTTGGACAGTACAACACATTTCAGTGATAGACCGGAGGAGGCGTGGGCTTGGCTGGAGTCTTATCGAGCGGGCACGAGGGAAGCGGGGTGAAGCACGAGACCGCATGCTGAGGGACCAAGCCCTCGACGATCACAGAGTATCAGGCGGCGTCGCCATGGCGTAAGAGGACCCACAGTCACCCAAACGGAGACGGAGAGGTCAGCTGCACTGAAGGGCATGTCCGAAATTTCCCAGGAAAGGCTTTCTCAATCAGTGGCGGACACAGAGTCGGAGAGGGGTGCGGAAGAAACTGACTCTGACGGAACTGTAACAGGAAGTCCTGCTACGCCGCATGTTACACCTGGGACAGCAGATGAGATTTTTGATGCTAATGCTATCAGAGTGTGCTCAATAATTATCTGAGTGGGACTAAGGACTGTTGGGACCTTACTTCACAATAGAAGTTTTTTGCAAATATTGAACAGAAGCAATGGAGGCTGGCAGGCCCTGGGAGTATTTATCCTTTTGTAATGTGGCGGCTCTCACTGCGATGCGGGACTCCTGAGAGTTGGGTGTCGTGCAAGTAATGGGGGCATGGCGCTGGACAGCGAAGGCGAAGTCGGGTCTACTTGGCACATGGCCACCTCCCCTACTTTTTTGGGTTTGTGAGTCCTCAGTAGCTACTGAAGGACCATGGTTGGGGTTTGTAGTTTGGATGGGAACTAGTGTTTTAGCGCCTATTCTGGGGGGGAGGGACCAGGGGGTTGCCAAGTGGGGATGTTGGGGGGGATGGGGGCATTGGTTGGGGTTGTTGGGACCACCAGTGTGTCCAAAAGGGGCGAGCAGTTATGTACAGGAACTCACATTTAATAAGGGGACAATACCTGAAGTAAAATGCAGAGCATGGACTGTACGGGGGTTACACACAATGCAGAAGCGCCATAGGGTGCACGCTTATTTGATTTATAGAGGGGCCCAAATTGCATTCCTCCAGGAAACGCACATTAACCGCGCTGAAGGCTTGGCAATACTATGTAGATGGAGGGGGCAACTATTCGACACAACATACTCAGCTTTTGCCATAGGGGCGTTGATATGGGTTAGGGCAGGAGTCCCATTTCAGATGACCAGTCAGTTGGTGGATCCAGAAGGGAGGTTTGTGGTGGTGGCGGGGTGCCTTGATGGGAAGGATGTGACTTTGTCCAGCATATATGCTCCCAATGTGGCCTTCTTCACCCATTCGTCAGGGAGGCTGGCGTCATATTTGACTGGCTCGGTACTCATTGGAGGCGATTTTAATTCCAAAGCTGACATTGACATGGTAAAGTCACACCCTCCTTTGCCTGACGCGCCTATACATAGACTCTCCGAAATCAGACGTGACTGGCAAGACAGGTAGTGGCTCATTGATACATGGCGTGAGCATCACCCGGGGGAGCAGGAATATTCCTTCTTTTCCGCGCAGCACGAATTACACATACGGTTGGATGCGATATTATGCTCCCCGGATAAACATGCTACGGTGGGCCACAGTGAGTACCTTGCAAGAACACTCTATGATCAAAACCCGTTATTGTTGAGGATATAATGGGCCCAAGAAAGGCCTGCGATTCCAGCCTGGGGGTTACGACTAGAGGCCCTGGAAGACCAGGTCTTTCCATGAAGAGGTAGGGACTGGAATTACGCAATATTTTCTTGAAAATTACGGCACTGGAATGGGATGCATTTAAAGTGGTGGTAAGGGGCTTATGTATCACTAAACTGATGGGAGTGCGGAAGACACTTGTCTGGGACATAGATGAGGCAGAGCAATGCCTGCGGACGGCTGAGAACATAGGCGCGAAGGAGGAAGTTTCGAATGCCAGAGAGGCGGTAAAACTAGAGAGGTTGCGTTGTTTTGATCACAAGAGATATTTGGCGCACACGGAACGAGACAAAGCGAGCACGCTGCTTGTCTGGTTGGCTAACTCGATCCCCCAAGGCACTCCCATACTGAACTTGGCCTCCCCTACGGGGACTCTGGTGTATACCCAACAGGGGATAAATGGACTGTTTTTTGACTATTATCACGAGTTGTATCGAAGTAAATAATGGGTTGCCGGGGATGACATAGGGAATTTCCTGGCCGCCGTTGAGCTGCCTCAATTAGAAAAGACACAAGCAGATCTGCTTGGAAGAGAAGAGATTACACTAGGGGAAATTAGGAGCGCGGTTAAACAGATGGCACGTAACAAAACACCAGGGACTGACGGGCTGCCTATAGAATTTTATTTGGCCTATATATCGATATCCTGGCCCCTAAGCTGTTGGTGCTTTTTTATAGGAGGCAAGGGTGCTTGGGGTATTACTGGCTTCTACTCGAGAGGCGGTCATTGTATCGTTGCTGAAACCTGCGAAGGACTCCACTCATAAAACAGCTTATTGCCCCCTATCCATGCTCACATCTGATTATAAAATTCTGAGTCGGATCCTTGCGACTCAACTCCTCCCATACATGGTGCAATTGGTCCACCGAGATCAAGCTGGATTTATACCCACCCGGAATACGGCCACCAAGGTGCACCGTTTACTGCATATATCGGGGGAGGACCGATACGAGGCTACGTCTGCGGCCGTCTCATCCGTAGATATTGAAAAGGCATTCGATAGCCTTGAATGGCCATACCTGTTTCAAGTTATGCAGACGTTTGGTCTCGGGGAGGCTTTCGTGGGATAGACCGAGATTCTCTATAGATCAGCGACAGCTCGCCGGTAGAACGAGAAATGCGGCAGGGGTGCCCGCTTTCTCCTTTATTGTTCGCATTGGCTATTTAGACATTAGTGGCACATGCTGGATTGGAGCAGACTTATCTCGGGCTAGGCCTGCGTGGGCCTGAGCAATATATCTCACTGTATGCTGATGATTTGCTTATGTTTTTAGCTAACCCAGAGGAGGCTTTGGATGGAGCGACAATGCTGCTTTGCGAATTCGGCAGGGTCTCAGGGCTTGGGGTGAATTGGGCGAAAACTTGCCTTTTCAGTGACTCCATTGGATAGTGGCACAGCCCATATCAAGGGCTTTAGGTGCGAGTCCTGGTGTTTGCCTTATTTCGGAACTATCATTTATCACACGCCTGAGGACCTGCTAGAAGGGAACATAGGCAGAGCTTTCCGAGGACTTCGGAGTAGCTTAACATTTTGGAGTACTTTGCCGCAGGATGCTGCCAATCTGGGTACTGGGATCTACTTTTAGACAGCTCCGTTCAATAATTGGGGGGTTTCTGTGGGGGAATGGTAGACGGTGGGTAGCACTGGACACCATGATGTGCCCGAGGGTTGAGGGGGGGTTGGCAGTGTCAGATTTTGAGTTCTATTATTTGGCAGCCCAACTACAGTGGCTTCCCCAAGCGGTGGCGTTGGAGTTTAGGGGCCCTCATGGCCCAGAGGGACAATGGATACCGCATCATGTGCAGTCCTTCATAGTGCTCCAGCAGCGATTGGGACTCAGGATGCTTTCCAACAAGGAGCGGACGCTAAGGCTATGCTGGAATCGGAGCCAACGCAGGGCTGGAATCATTCTGCCATATGCCCCGGAGATACCACAAGGTATGTGTACAGCTCTCCCTCATGGGGGGATAGGACCGTGTTGGTTGAGTGGGAGGCTTTGGGAGTACAGGTATTGGGGGATTTATATGAGGATGGTGCCCTGCAGCCCTTCCAAGCCCTGCAGGATAGGTATGGACTCACTCGCAGAGATCATTTATTGTATTCTGCTCTTGCTACTGTGGTGCAGCGATATTGGAGAGAGGGCCTTGCAGAACCACGGACGGCCATTGTGTTTCAGTATGTAGTGATGGCAGCGAGGACCTTCAATTCAGTCACATGCCTATATAGGTGCATGGTGGGGGAAGGAATGGAGCCACTAAGGGAACTGCAACGGAAATGAGAGGCGGACCTAGGCAAGGAGATCCCCGAGAAGATATGGGCTCAAATAGTCAGAAGGGCATGGAAAAGTACTAGGAACGCTAGATTCCAGCTGATTCACTTTTTTATATTGCACAGGGCATATCTTACTCCAACTAAGATTAACAAGTATTTTAAAATAGATACTGCCAGGTGCCCGAGCTGTCATTTAGAGGGGGCGGAGTTTTGTCACATGATGTGGGGCTGTCCGCAACTGGGTACATACTGGGAGGAGGTAACGGATGTGGGCTGTGAAATCACTGAACGACGGATTGAGCCCGACATGGGTATTTGTTTATTGCACTGTTTTCCGCACACTCCCAAACTGAAGGTAACAAGTACGTGTTTAGATCTGGGTTTACTGTTGGCTAAAAGGGATATAACAGCATACTGGAAGTCAAGGGAAGGCCCTAGCGTTATGAGATGGAAGGCAGAAGTAGTTAAATGGGCATCGAGCAAAAGTACAGTTAGACTTCAGCAAGTCAAGCGGACTAATAGAGATAAGGCACTGGACTCCGCAAGGGCATGGGAGGCCTTAGTTATGGCCCTGCAAGCATCAAAGGTAGATTTAGACGAAGACTTGGTCCTAGATACACATGCAACCTTGAAATATAAGGGTAGTAGGGACTTCCCTGGGGCAGACACGCTGTGCAGTCATCGCAATGGAGTGATTTGAAGTGACGATGTATTGTGATAACATTACCACGCCAAGTACTGCTGAGGGAAAGGTTGTTCTAGATTGTACAGATAATTGGGGATTAAACACATCAGTGGAGGAGGGTGGGGTGGGAGGAGGGTGAGAGGAGGTTCAGAATATTCTAAATGGAACGGGCACGCCTCAAAGAATAGAGCGGGATGGGCCCCTGTCCGACTGCTGCACGTTGCAAGGGGGAAGGACTAGCAGGGGCTAGCTGAATGATTGTTAGCATATGACTCCGTAAACAAGAAGATAGAGGGCGGTGAATCTCCTGGGTCGTTGCCGTGAGGGGTTTTGTATATGAGTAATACAGAAATGTTTGTTTATTGCTGTGCAAGAAAACCAATAAAAACATGTTTTAAAAACATCCATTTATAAATGGAAATTTGCAGCTTTAGTCAATTTATTAATGTGTGGAATTAGTGTGAGAGTAGATTCAAATGTGAATCCTGATGATTTGACTGATGGTGCAGGCGATGTGATGAACCTGTTCATGCTTGAAGGTCAAGAGATGTGTTGAACATTTGTGATGAGGAAACAAGAATGCTGAGAACTGAAGCAGAGTGGAACTCGCACAGCTGGTTAATCACAGTGTAGAGGGTTGTAAAGAGGTGTAGTGTGCTTCAAAGAGGAAATCACTGTCTGGCCATATGTAACAACTGTATTCCTGGTAACACCACTAACCACCCGATGAAAGGACACCCGATTAAACTCCGTGTCAATGCCACCTGCAACAGCAGCAATGTTATTTGTTTACTGAAATGTCCCTGCGGTAAATGTTACATTGGACACACAGAAAGAAAGGTTCGTGTCAGGATCCTTGAACACAAAAGCAATATACGAACCTTAAATCTTAAATCTACCGTAGCTACCCATTTCCATGACAACAGACATAGTGTGGCACAGTTAAAATTCCAAGTATTGGAGCAAGTTAAGGTTACCCTGAACAACAAGAACACCCTACCTAAAAGAGAGAACTTTTGGATCCGATTTATGTCCACCATGGTGCCCCATGGGCTCAACGATCGTATGGAATTCCTTTGTTATTTGTAACCTACTGTTATGATTTCCTTGTCTCACTCCTTGTCTTTTTATTCTATTCTTTTTTCATCATCTATTTTTATTCTCACTACGATTTTCAACCTATTTATTCTTTTCCATGTACCTTGTTTCTATTGTCTGCACATTCCAATATGGCGACTGTTTGCATGTTTCACCCATTCACTGTCGTTCTCCTACACCTGAGTCCGCTTTTTGTGTTTACCACTGTTTTACGCTGTAACTTAGCCGGTTAGCGGCTCATCCGGTTGATCATTTCCCTAGCGGAACTCCGCGGAGTCAGAGCGTAGTTACGCTGCTGTAAGTACCCGGCCCGGGACCCTTGTTGAATTTGTTATCTTTATTGCACGTTGAGCCTTCGGCTCTATTTTCATTAGTCATTTATTCTTGACACATCGCGTACTTGCACTATTTATGCCCGTTCATTCACTTCTTTTCATCTACTTTACGAACGCTTAATTTTCTACTTTCATTATTCGTCTCGCTACACGGGGTGATTTCCGGTTCTTCCGAGGCTCAGTAGGCTATTTTGACTAGATCAGATCTATTACATGTCATATGATTTGGTGATATTGTTTACCTCTGGGTTCTATTTGGTCGCTTTTCACCTTCTGTTATTTGACACTGGATTTATTTTGTTTCGCTTGTTTGCAGTAGGATATATAGCTTGCTGTTTTTATTTCTGTCTTGCTTGTAGAGTAAACCCCTGAAGAAGGGCGTGGCCCGAAATGCATCGGGATGTGTTATCATTTGTGTCAATTTGTCAATGATCGAGACATTCTATGAATACCTTCATCCAGTGATTAAAATGAAATCATGAAATCAATATGAGTTCAATAAACTGGGAATGATGGAAGAATAGTTTGGTTCTTTTGGCTTGAACTTTTGGTCAAACGCCTGTTTTATGGAATAAGACCTGTTGGTCCTCCCCTGTGTGCTCAGAGGTGCTCTCTCCCTACTTAGGGGGAGCATTGTATTAGAAACAAGAATGGTTTCATTTTTTCCAGGTTTTGGAGAAGAAAGTTATCTTTCATCCATGCTTGTAGTCTGGAGAGACAGATTATTAGGATGTTGATATAAAGTATTGTTTCCAGTCCTATCTTTAAGAAAAGACTTCTGGGGCATTAAAACCGTTTTAGGGCATTCTCCAGGCCATTACGTGAAGGAGGGTAATTTGTGAAAACAATCTCATTAAAAGGACATTACTATTTTGATCTTTTGACAATAAAATGGCATGCAAAGTGTCACGCATAAGAATTAAAATGTCACACCTATTAATAATTAAAACTTGGCAGATATGACTTTGTAAATGGAAACGGAGGAGCAAAGGAACACTCCAAATTGCTGGGAATGTGTTATATCTAAGGTTTTTACCTTACATCTTCCCTGTTTCTCTGCCTCTGCTGTTCAGCCAGTGTGAGTGGAATGTTAGTGTGAGGGTGATGTCATTGGAGTGTTTGGTATTCTGTGAGTGGACTGTCAGTTGGATCCTGGGCTGAGCAGTAGAGAGTATGCTCCTGGTGGGTCTTTTATTACATATATACTGGAAAACCTATCTAACCATCTAAGAAGAATAAACTTATCATCTGTAACCTATCCAAGTCTTCTGGAATTCCTTACCAGGATGTAACATGAATTTGGCGACGAGGATGAGACCAAAACTATGTGTGAGGACCTTCTTCAAGCTTCATAAAGATATTTCTATTTTAGATAGTACTCAAAACGAACCTACTTAAGGATTTTACGCCCTCCCGCCCCACCAGTGTCCATATTTCACCGGACAGCCCATGGACAAAGCGTACATTTCCTGTAACTTGCTTTTTCCTGCCTAAATCCTACTGCCTGCTTCAAACAGGACATAAGTTTCCTGCTACCTGCTTCTTTCTGCCTGATTCCTGCTGCCATTGACAGAGTAAAACAAAGGTCTTGCTGGTGTGACATTTCCATCGTGAATCAAGGGTTCTCTGCTTAAATGTTCTTCTCTTTCCAAGCTACAAAGTTATTTGAATATTTTAAGCTTTGAATGTGGTCTCTGTTTTTTGACTGAACGCTTTGCTGTTTACACCACATAGTTGAGATGGATTTCGGGTGAGTAATCGCTCACCGGAGTGGATCATCACCTTTTTAAAAAAACTGTAATGCTTGTTATGCTTTACAATGCCTTTCTACTTTTGCTTATCTCCTTTAATATTTTCTCTACTTTATTACTTTCTCAATGTTTTTCGACTTTCCACGTGGTGCTTTTCTTCTTTTTCCTTGGTACTGTACATGATTTTCACTTACAGTGCCTTTATTATATTGTGCGCAGGTTTCGTTTGTGGTCTAACTTGAGATGTGACTGGATTATTTTGATGTGTAGTTCAGTTCACGCAGATCGCAGTTTTCCTGGAGCAATTTTCTTTTACCTCTGATGTTTTCATGATGATACTTACAGTGCATTTTCCATTTACTGCGCAGGTTTTCTTACTTGGTCTAACTTGAGGCGTGACTGAATTTCTTTGCAGTGTAGTTCAGTTTACCCAGATCGAATTTTCCTGCAGTTTCATATGTGGTCTAAATGAGGCGTGATTGAAATTCTTTGATGTGTAGTTTAGTTTACCCAGATCGCATTTTCCTGGAGCATTTTTTGTTCCTCTGATTCCTGACATGAGTACTTGATATTTACTGTTTAATTATTATATTGCACGCATGTTTTCTTATGTGGTCTAATTTAAGGTGTTACTGAGTTTTTCTTTGCTGTCTAGTTCAGTTTCCCAGATCACACTTTCCCTGCAATTCTTCACTTGTGGTCTAATTTTAGGTATGACTGTCCCTTTATCTTCGGTGTGGGACAGTTTACGCAGACCGCAGACCTTTCTTTTACGTGTCTTCCTTTTGGTTGATGTGTTAGGTGTATGCCACCTATTTTTGTTCTTTACTTTCATTTCTTCCTTGTTTCCTTCTTCCTGTTGCTGTGATCAGTGGTTCCATACTTCTCGCTAGCCTGGCCAGTTGGTGTAGTTGTGGTGGTCGCACTCGTGCGTTACTTCTTGTTCATCCTCGTGGTATTATTACTTCTTGCTTATGTAATTTTTCTCAGTTTGCTTTTCTGTTTTGACTTTTTCCTTCCTTTTGAAACTTCTTACTTCAATTTTCTCTGCTACGGAAGGAGATGTGTGTGTGTCTTATTTGTCATACTGTTCTCACTTTGCATTTTATTACATGTTTTTCCTTCGTTGCTTATTATTACATCACATTTCACCTTGCTTATTTCTAGTATGTTTTTTCATACTTATGTGTGTTTACAATCTTTCTACTGCAACATTTTATTGATTATACTGTGATGTTATTGCAATGTTGCTATTTACATTTGCTTTCTCTTTGTTCATTTTGTAAAGAGGGAAGGTGTGTTATATCTAAGGTTTTTACCTTACATCTTCCCTCGTTTCTGTGCCTCTGCTGTTCAGCCAGTGTGAGTGGAATGCTAGTGTGAGTGTGATGCCATTGGAGTGTTTGGTATTCTGTGAGTGGACTGTCAGTTGGATCCTGAGCTGAGCAGCAGAGAGGATGCTCCTGGTGGGGCTTTGATTACATATATACTGGAAAACCTATCTAACCATCTAAGAAGAATAAACCTATCATCTGTAACCTATCCAAGTCTTCTGGAATTCCTTACCAGGATGTAACAGAATGGCCGAGCAAAGTCTGAGATAAGCGCACTCAGGAAGGAAGTTCCTTTCCTCTACCGCCCCTCCTTTATATTCTGTTTAAACCAAAGGATCACTTTTGCAGGCTGCAAAGAGAGCGCATCCCCAACCGAATGGTCAAAGGAAGAGTAGGGGCCTTAGAAAGTGAAAGTGACCCCCAGCTTGCCTTCTTTTACTCTTTTCCTAATGCGCACCGCCCTTCTCCTGTGTCCTGCAGCGATGTCCCTCCCGATTCATTAGCAGCCTAAGAGTATGTAGTAGAAAGAATGGTGTGAAAACACAAAGATGCGTCACAAAATATGGCATGCGAGTATTCAAAAAGGCTTTAAAATCACCTTTGATGTGGTTTTGTCGCAGTCGTGAGGGGAAGTTTGGACTACTAGCACTCTCTAACTTCTTGCTCACAAGTGAGGCTTTCATATTCTGGGAGGGTTATCATTGGGCTTTATCACACAACCCTCTCCCAGTTATTTGGTGGGAAAGTGAAAATGCCTATTGTACCTAGATATGCCACGATTCAAGAAATCTCTATCATACAGTACATGGTGCTTAATTTACGTACGACTCTGGTAAAGCCAGTGGCATAGCGAAACTTGCCGCTGACCCAGTGCGGGCCCACTCAGGAGCTTTTAGGCCAGGATACTGTGCTGAAGGGGACACTCCTGGAGCTTGGGGGGAGGGGGTTCAGAGGCTGTTGTAACCCCAGTGGCCTATAGCAACAATTCAAAGATCTGCTGTCACACTATACTGGACTCTTATTGATTTGATAGATTGTCAATGCTAGCAGTGCTATGAAGGTACGAACCCAGGATTTCTTTGGTCAAGATAAAATGGTTTATAATTGTTCTGATAGGGTGTGAATACTTAAGATCGTAATCAGAATATCAATGGTGATAAACATTAAGGACACTATCTCGGAAAAAATACTGTATGATAAATCTAGCTAATATCTACCTCCATATATACGCGGTACATATATCTTCAAGGTATGTAAATGTGGAGTTAGAATAATAAATCTATTCTTCATATATGCACTTACCTTTCGATATTCTGTCCTCGATATTCTTTCAGTATATTCAGTAGTACAATCTTCTGATGCTACTGTAGATTGGTGTCCTTAAAATCAGTTTCTACCCTGCAGCTTTGAATACATTATGATGGTTTTAATTTTATTTTAAGATTTTTTTTAAATGATATTTATGTACGATGTTTTTTATTTTGCCATATTGTAATGTTTATTTACTGAACAATAAACGTATTGATTCATTCATTCTGTCATTATATTCAGTTCTTTCAGGATATTCGGTGAGAGGATTTGGCCTAACTGCTAGGGCTGTGAACCTCAAATCTGGGGAACTGGGTTCAAGTCACAGCAATGACGCTGAACATTCTGTGATTCTGGGCAAATCACAATATCCCCTGCCTAACGAAAACGAATGTGTCCCCATGTAACGCAACTGGCGCTATGCAAAGTGCTCTGATACCCGATACTTTCAGGTCAAGTTCGTGCTATATGAAATTCCGTTAAAAAAAATATATGCAGTAGTACAATCTTCTGATGCCACCCAGGTTTAGATTTGGCTTATCAAAATAATGTGCAGCTATTTTATATCCCAACAGTGATACTATCTTCATGTATGTGGTGTGAAGTGCCCACGTGCAAAGACCATAAAACAAGGGCTTTACTTAAAAGCAAACAAGAACAAACTGAAAGACAATCAAATCCTAATGACTTACTTCTTTCATCAGTTGGTGGTTGGCTGAGAGGACAGAAGCAAACAAATGCAATGATATTTCTAGGCAAATAAAGGTGATACCGCTCTCACATGCAGATGCTCCTGTTTGCAAGTAAATATTTGGAAAGCCTTAACCAATTATAGCAACATGAGCGCTAGCAATATGCCTGGTGCACCTCACCTGACCCCTATTGCCTCCTATTAATATGACTGTTTGTTAACAAAACAAATACCACCCACTGCAGCTCGTTACAACAGGGGCCTTCCATTAATCACAAGTGTATGGCGCAACAATTAGCACTAAACAACTACGAATACAATGCCAGACATGTAGGCGTTGTAAAGTAACGACAATACAGGCCAACACAGCAGCATTGATAAGTATCCCTTTAAGCTATTTGAAGGCCTTTCGACATAGGCACCGATATAGACAGTTTGACCTCCAAACCTCAGGAAATCTTGATTTATCAGTCAGTTTTATGTTAAAGGTGAATGTGGCCCTACTCACTACCAATGCACAATCTGGACATTTAGACACTCATGACATATTAGATCATGTGATCCACTAAAGGCCCAATTGCACTCATTTCACTGCTACCCCACACTGAGGGCATTACCGTAATCCAAGTTAAAGCTAGTTCAAAGAATTGCGTACCAAAATCTCATTACAGCAATGGTGATCTTTGCTAATCTGCACACAGAGCAAAAAAAATGCACAAATTCCAGATTCACAAAATGAGATGTCATACTTTGTCCCACATTAACAAAAGTGTCACCCAATGCAACACAGCACCCAATGTTGCAGCGCTGCATTGCATGACAGGGACAGAACAGGAAAGTGCAATATCTACAGAGATGTTGCTCTATCCTGCTCTATGTCTAGCGCTGATGCACAATTCGATGGCCGAGCCCCATGTACACACCTTTGCACCATTGTGCAAGGATGTGTGAGTGAGTCTAGTATAGTCTAGCATATGATTTGTACTGGAATAGCAGGGTCGGACTGGGACAGAAAATAGGCCCAGGAACCAAAAAACAAGTTCAATTGAACCATCTGTCAGCTATTCCCTGTATGTGAAAGGTGATACCTCCATGACTACATAGAGGATACATACCTTAGCGACCAGCAGTGAGTTTACCAAAAAGCGCTGCCAGTATGAGGGCACATCCTGAATTTCTGAAACGTCATGTAGGAGAGCCAATCTCATCGATGGATGAAAGGTTTGGAATTATAGGTGACCCCAGATCATAGGCCAATCACTAGATGGTGTAGTGAAGAACCACAAAATGTGACAAAGATCACTCTCACCCAAGCTTCAAACACAACAAAGTGAGTCACGTTTCAGTCTGGCTCTACTCAAGCAAATTGGGGCACGGTAGGGATTGAGGTGAATCCTATGAAATGTAAACTTAAGGCAGGATTCCTACGAGCCATGGTTTTGTGTCTCCTAAAAGGATGACAATTCTTCCTTTGAGAATTACAGAAAAAGATAAATGTCCATGCACTCCTGGTCACGGCCAGGGTGGGACTGGACAACAGCTCTGGATCATCGAGTTATACAGCCCTGATACAACCCCCTTGTGTCTACCCAACGTTTGGAGGTAAATGCAGTTGAAGATGCAGACAGCAGTGCAGGAATGTGCCCAGGCCACTCCTCAGGTGATGCATCAGTTGCTTAAATTGCAAACACTGGCATATATTCAAGCTGAATTCTAAGCTAAGTTCCTCAAAAGTATGGAGTGCTCCATCTCCTAATAACTGCTAGAGTGTTGTCAATCCCCCATAAACAAATTGCTTTATTGCACTAGATGTTTGCCAATTTCCAACTTCTCATTATGCCATATTGGGGCCCATGAATGTATGAGGGGATTAATCCTCTGGGACTGGGTTTTGAAGTATTAGCAAGGAATGAGTCATCAGATCCAGCATATGAGGGAAGGAAGGCTTGGTGATATATACAGAATTTGAACCAAATTGTGTAACAGGGCATCTATCTGCAGCAACGGCAGATGTGACTATGCAGTTGACACATATCAATTATGACTATTTTTGCCTTCTTTAGTATGTCTCGATGTGGGGCATATGTAGTCCCACACGCTGTTGTAGGCATATAACTTTGACAGTCATATGAAAGGCTGAGCATCACATGAGAGAAAATATTTAATGTTTCTGTGAAGCCTCCACAACAGATATGGGGAGACCAGTAAGGAGAACATACCCAGTACATAATTAAATAGAGGAGCTATCAAAACAAAAACAAAACAAGCTTTATTTGGATCATACAAAATGTCCACAAAAGCATACTATACAAAAATACTAAAATCAATTTATAATTAAAAAGGAAACACATCTAAGTTAAAAAGAAGACATCAGAAAACATCAATTCATCACTTAGATTAGATGAGCGCAACGCTAAACAAGTAAGATTACGTAGCTTCGTAATTCAGACTTTCTAAATGAACAAGTTCATTCCTTTGTTTCATTGCCATCATTATATAACAGATAACTGCGTTACATGCTGAAATATTATCCAAGTACCGTAAATAATTAAAAGGAATTTTATAGGAAAACAGGCTATTAGATTTAACAATGGGAGCTATCATCAATTTGATCATCTTTACTCTGCCCCAGTTTTTACACCTTTGCAGGAATCACAAATTAATACTGGGCCTGTGCCTCTGTGTCCTTCACTGCACACTGAAGTCTGGACTGCTTTCACAAGGTACAGTTTTGAGTTGTGGTAGGTGAACGTATCAACAGATATGTGCAATTGAAAGTCCTTCTCTTTGTGACTAAAGAATGAAATACCCTCTGACCTAGTCAGCTCCTGTCTGTCAATCATTGACATTAGGATGGTGAATTTCACTCAGTGGTACAAATTGCATCTTAAAACCTATTTAATTATTTAACACTTAAGCATTTTGTGAGTGTCTAATTATCTAAAGTTGCATTTTGACTGCCAACCTTATATATGCTCTATACCAGTGTTTCCCAAACTGTACGTTGCGACCAACTGTTGGGTGGCAAGACGATTTATGGTGAGTCGTGAAAGTCTAAGCAATAATTAAAGATGCATTTAAATTCTATATTTGTCTTGTCACATTTGCTGCGCTTCCAAGACAAATGTCAAATGTCAGGGTATGTCTTCTGATAAATTGCTGCTTATGTGTTTTTTAAGGTGGGAATTGGTATTTACAAACTCCTCTCGCTTTGCAGTCGGTAAAAAGAAAAGCATGGAGAATTGTGTGACAATCTTACTGGGGTACAGGTAGTGTGAAAGTAAAGGCTATAGGATGACATTTTTTGTAATACATAATAAAATATAAATACCTGTAAAATAATCTTGTGCATTAAGCAGATAGGAAAGCAAAAAAGAAACAAATTGTTTTTGTAAATCTGAAGTGTGATGGAAACAAAGATTTTAATACGGTCAGAACAAATCAAGACACTTGGTGATGGACAAATGAGAATAATCATTGGAACACGATTTCCACACATTATCATTTGTATGTCGTATAGTGTTATCAGTAGGACTCTATGACTGTGCACATTTAGTGGTCATTTTAATGGAAAGCGTGCTGTCTGTAAATTACAGTGCAGAATTACACTATGCTTTAGTTTCATTAAAAAATTACTCTTCTAATGTTCATTATAGTTAGGTGGGTTACAGAAGTTTGTCATTCTATAAATCGGGCTGTGCTTCTAAAAAGTTTGGGAAGCAGTGTTGTATACAGTTTGTGATATGCTTTGATTAACCCACCTCTACTACATCAGCCTCGGGCTTCAAAACCCACCATATCAATCCTCTGTCACTTGACAGTGCCTCTAAGGCAGGGGTATTCAAACTGTGGGGCTCGACCCCCAGGGGGGCCGTGGAGCGATGCAAAGGGGGTCGCGCCTTCACAGTGTCACTTCTGCCCTGGCCTCCAGGGCTTCAGCCCCCCTCCTCCCCCATCCTGTCTCAGCCCGGGCTGCTGCAGTGCAGCTCACGCTCCTGGCTGGGCAGCGTCTGGAGTCTTATCTCCGGCCGAGTTTTTCACAGGTCTTTAAAGACCATTAGCATATTTACATGCCTTTGTTAACTGATTACCAAACCTTAGTTTTTTTATGGTTCCAGTACCCCCTGGGCCCCCACTCTGCCTATTCTTTACATTTGTATTTTTACACTTACTGCTGTAGTGTGAGAATGCATTTAATGAAAAGAAATATAAAGTTGGGTTGCCAAAAGAAACATGCCTGCTATGTGTTGTTTAAAGATCCTGCAGAGACCTGCTCTTGACACTAAATTGAGTTATAAATAAAAAAGTATGTATTAATTAGTTATAGGACTTTTCTGTCTTTATTCTCTTTAATTATTAGTCATGGATCATTGAGGCACCCCTAGAACACAATTAAAAGTGCTTTCTATTTATATTTGCTGTTCTAAATATTCACAGATAAGTGCAAAAAATACAACTGTAGGTGACTGCTTATTTCTGGGGCATCAAAATAATGAGCAGGTAACTCTAATCATTACACTGGAAGTTTGTTGCAGGATCAGCACATTATTTATTTCCTCCACCCTCGAACCCTGATTAATGCCATTATAGCAATAGTTTAACTTATATCTGCAACCCTACGCTTTCAAGTTTCTGGGAATGCACCCTGCTTTCAGACTACTCACTTGTCATTCTCGCCTTCACTTTCACGTTCACCCTGCACTCCCAGCAATCTCAATACACTCACACTGATCACCATGCACTCACACTGATCACCATGCACTCACAACATTCACCCACTCACCCTGCACTCACAGTGATCATAATGCACTCACAGTGATCATAATTCACTCACAACATTCACCCGCTCACCCTGCTCTCACAGTGATCACTCTGCACTAAAACTTTGCTTGCATTGTTCACTCTGTACCCCACCCTGCAGTCACACGAGCACACTTCTCACCCTGCACTCATGTGACACTGCAATCAACTGTCCCCCCCCCTTACTGCTCAATCTGTAGCTCACTCAAACAAGGCCATCACTAGCCATGCACTAATTTGTCCCACTCTGCACTTACAGCCGAACCCAAATTCATATGGGCACCTCAATCACCCTGCAGTCACTCTTTTTACCCTACTCTCACACTGTTGCATTGCTCACCGTGCAGTCACATGGGCACTCTTGTCACCCACACAGTGCAGAAGGTTAAAGTGCCTGGTACAAAGAAGATGTACCATGCACATCACAGAACTGAGTGTGAGTAAACTATGAGTAGCGCTATAAAAAAATGAAATGTTTGCCAGACAGGTGCTAGAGAGAGATGAGGTGCATTGTTGGTGAGTGGTAGTGAGGGAATTCATGGAAAAGGTGGAAAGACTGTTGCACTGTGTGCAACCAGAGCTTGGACAAGCCCTGGCTGGGAGTTTTGACCCCCCCACCCCCACACCCCCCTCCCGAAGTTCGGGTCTAGTGGATCCCCTGCATCTGCCTATTGTTTACATTTGTAGTGCGCTACTGTTACCAAAAGGTGTCCTGGGGCTAATAACCATCTTCCTGCAATGTGAGAGAGGGATCCGGGGTTGGGAGAGGAGAGAAGAGAGGGATGGAAGGAAGGGGGTGAGAGGAAAGAGGCATGGGCAAATTGCTTAACTCTGCTCAAGACCGCCACGGTTTGAATGCACCCTTGCTGCTCCCGGGCATGGCTAGGTGAGCTTCTAATGTGGCAGCGCGTATTTCTGCTGATTGGGAGGCCCTTCACAGAGGTTGACTAGTCACCTTTCTGATGTTAATTGCTGTATTTTGGTTATAAACTGGTACTGATGGGGTGAAATCTTTCCTCAGTATTACTGTGTTTAAAAAAATTCTAAATAATAAAGCAATGCTACCCCAAAATACGCAGCATCACAGACCATTATTTACATTTTCTACTCACACAATTTAGTCAAGCCTGTTGCATAATTTGGTCCTCACCTTCCTCATAACCTAGAGGTTTAGAAATTTTTGTCAGGAGGGGGTCCTTATGCTTGAAAATGTTGACAGGGGGGTCTCCGCATGCAAAAGTTTGAGGACCTCTGCTCTAAGGGATTGGACTTTGGATGGTAAATACTAAATAACCACCATGTAAGTGAAACATGTTGAAAGTTGAGCTACTTGCAATCTAGGAATCGACCAACTATCACACATTCACTATCATAAGATTTACCCTCAGAACCTTGTGCCGTTCAAGTATTGACTTGTGACTCCTAATACAATGGCAATTATGTGCAACATGTTGTTCATCTTCATTTAATCGACACTTTTCAAATGTGTTCAATAAATCAAAAAATTCTCAATAAGAAGTGAACTTGTTTCAATGTATTATGATATAGGAAATCATATAATGCCCCAGCTGTACACAATGTTGTGCCCCAATTTATTTCAGTCTGAACCCTTCATCAGGAAGTAGATTATTGAGAACATTTAAAATGCAGTAATTTATTTTCATCAGGCCCCCTCTTACTTCTTATTTTCCTGTTTCATGACATCACTGTCTACAAGAGCCTCTTTTCACTGTTTCACCAACAAAACCCTGAATTTGTCACTGTTGTACTAATCTGGTAACTTATACTGCACATCAGTTATGCTAGTATCCACACTACCTTGAACCCAACTATGAAAAGCATACCAATGTCAGTCGATGTAAATTGAGGGAAAGTGGTACAAAAAATATAAGGATAAGGGATAAGGGACAGAAAAACAGAGACACTAAGGGGCATATTACCAAGCAATAGCGATAATTATCGCTATTGCTTGGTTAGAGACAAAAATTTACCGCAGCGCTGCGGCGATTTTTACCGCAAATAAACCTTGGTATTACCAAGGTTTAACGCAAATGCGGCAAAAATCGCCGCAAAGCATGAATATCGCTGAAAAGTCAGCGATATTCATGCATTAGCGAGCTAATGCTCTTAGCCATGTTATCCACCTCCCATTGGATAACATGGCTAAGAACTGCTCAGGGCAGGTGTTAGCTTTTGGAGATATTCCCGCTTAGCACGAATATCTCCAAAAGTTAGTAATAGGAGATAGCGATGTTAGCGACTGTTTTCAGTCGCTAACATCTTGGCACGCCCACTTTGCATCTCATTAGTGATAAATATCACTGACATGCAAAGTGGGGCCCAAGATGGTCGCTATCTCCTACTAGCTGTCGCTAACTGGTGTTAGCGGGAGCTAGGTAATAGGGAGATAATTTTATCTCCGCTTTCTTGGCTTTTAAAGCCAAAAAAGCGGAGATAAACCCCCTTGATAATATGCCCCTAAATATCTTCACTTCACCGGTGCTCACCACCAAACTTAACCTGCACTGTAGAGTCACCTGCCCAGTCGACATACTTTCCAGCCGCCACTGATGTCAAAATTGCCTTACAAGGAATGCTCTGAACCAAGAGGAGCTCCTACTTAATAGATCAAAGATGGCTGTCATCAGTGCAAGTCTCAAGGGGGTCCCGTGGCATTTTAGGGAGTGTAGTTTGTGTTTATTCCAATTGCATATTTCACAAAGTGCAAGTGTTGCAGGCACGAAACACCCCAGCAAGTGGCATACATGCTCTTGGAATAATTGTAACCTCTTCTGTAGTATATGACTTGAGCTCCATTCACTTTATGAGTCACAAATCTCCATGCGTTTCTGTCATACACAGGTGAGCATGAGTCACGGAATATGACAAATCTCTGGGGATTATGGACTCTAATCTTTATCTCTCTTGTGGCACAAAATGATCAAGTTCAACAAATTATCTTTTGCAATCCGTGATCACCTAAATGAAAATATTCCTTACACTGGTTTCCCTCAAAGTTTACAAGCCACAAATATTTTATTACTATTATTATTATCATCTTTATTTCGACATTATTGTCATAAAAGAGTTCACAAATAATCAATAATTACAGTTTAAAACAATAGACGAAAAGCCATTAGCAAATAAATAATTTCATCATAGAAGTTAAATCATCAGCGTAAAAAGCGTAACCTTATACATGATTAAAAAAGTAATCAATTAAAATCCCTGAACCTCTAGGGCTAAATAAAAGATGGACATCCAAGAACTCGACCCGATTATCACTGAATCCTGTTCCCAATAACATTCTCAGCTTTCCTTCTAATGTTCCACATAGCTGCTAAAAATGTAGATACTGCGAAAACAATAAGAGGGGAGAGATCAGTTTTGAGTATTCTAAAAACTTGGAGGCAGCGCCTAATCCCCAAGCTTTTACAAATAGGAATAATCCACTTCTTTCGGGGTAACTGATAAGCAGGGCAAAAAACACAATGTGTAATTCATTTACGAGCTCAGATGTACAAACAGGGCAATTTTTCAAAGTAGGTACACACCAATTACTCGTAAATGCTCTAATCGGTAGAGAACCGTGTCTCCATTGGAGGTATAATTTTCTTAAAACAACTGGGCTAACATTATCTAATACAATTTCAAATTTATATAAATCCTTGACCATAAAAAACATACCAGAGAGTGAACCCACATTAGGATTCGATAGAGTGATACTGAGATTCTTTTGATGATATAAATTAACAATGTACTTGCGCGCAAAAGTGGTACACGCGCGTTCCGGGTCGGACCACATTAGAGGAAGGCCTAGTGTCTCAAGTTCCTCTTTAACGTATTTGAGCCAGGTGATGTTCCGCACATTAGGGAGACTAAGCACCTCTAACAGCTCTTGCCTGTAATGCTTGAGTTCGGGGGTTACCCACAGCCGCCTCCAAAAAATCAAGGGTTTAACACCTAGTTCCTCATTTATTGGACGGAGACCCAGATCCATCCTAAGTGGCAACAGTGGTGTTGTGGGAGGGAGGGATACCAGTTGTCTTAGAAATTTATTATCTGCGACAGAGATCGTGGATGCACACTTGTAGCCCCACAGTTTGCCCCATATATGACCGCTCCTCGGGCCTGCAGTTTGTAGATTTCCAGTGGTGGGCCAATTGGTTTAACCAAACATTTATTATATAGCTTTAAGATGCCACCCGCCTTTTGGGCTAACTTGACTTGACAATTTCTTTTATGTTGAACCCAGGTCATATTTTCATTCAAGGTTAGACCCAAATAAACAAATGTCTTGACTCTTTCGAGTTGGACTCCGTCTATTACTGGACTCAGGCGTGTGGTTGTTGGGGGGTTGAAAATCATAAATTTTGTTTTCAATGTGTTTATTTCCAACCCCCTGTCCTGGCAAAAAGACGAGAACTTGTTGAATGCCCATAGGGGTCTTGGAAAGTAGTAAAGTATCATCTGCGAACATGATCGCACAGATCCTAGACCCAGCAAGCTTTGGAGCATCGGTATTGGGGACCGCGTTCAGATGCGCGATTACCCCGTTGACGTAGAGGCAAAACAGGGTGGGGCCCGGACGCACCCCTGTCTTACCCCCCTGCCAACGGGGAATCTGGATGATAGTGAACCATCCTTGCCGCACCTGACCTGCGCAAAGTTTCCAGTCTGAAGGCGTACTATTATTCCCAGAAGCAGGGGTGGAATACCCATTTCTGAGAGGACGCACCACAATTTCCGACGGGGGACTAGATCGAAGGCGGCTCGCAAATCGACAAAAACTGTGTATAATGAGCCGCCCTCAATTTCCACAGTTTTCCAGTAAAGCATGTTTAATCTAAAGATCTGATCTGTAGTAGATGCCTTCTTTCTAAACCCGGATTGATAAGGGCTTAAAATATCAGAATCCTCCATCCAATCTAGGAGGCCGTCTAGTATCAGCCTCGAGAAGAGCTTCTGGGACACATCAATGAGGCTAATTGGCCTGTAGTTGGCTGGGAGCCCTTCTTAAAAATGGGGACTATATCCGCTCCCAGCCAATACTAGGTACCGCCATGCCCCTCAGGACTGCATTGAATATAAACTTTAGATAAGGCGCCCATACCCTTGGTTCATGTTTGAAAAGGTCGCCGGGCATCCCATCCAGCCCCGGGGATTTACCGGAGGGGAGTCTGGCAATTGCTGCCCTAACTTCACCCTCCGAGAAGTCAAGGGTGGTCGTTTCGGCCATAGAGCCAAGTGATGCTCCTGGGGAAGCCGGATCCTCCGCAAGTTTTCCCCAGGATACAGAGTATGGAAATGCACTTCCCAGACCTCTGCAGCGATGTTAGGTAATATACCTGGGGCCTCATCAGCCGAGCCCGTAGTCACGATCTGCCAAAACTTCCGAGCATCTCTAGTTGCCAGTGCGGAAGTTAACTTTTCACAATTCTCGTTCCCCCAAGTCAATTTTGCGTGATGTATTATCTGTCGGTAAGCTAATCTCCTTTCTTTTATAAGTTCCCTATTTTTATTAAGTTTTAGGGCCTCGAGGAGCTGCGATTTCGCAACTTTACAGGCCCTATTATACCAAGTTGGCCTATTGACAGTACTTTTCCCTTTGGAACCTGGAGGGCTTAGGACCACAGCTAAATTATTGATTAGATCCTTATTGAGTTTTCCCAGCCTAGACTGAACTTCAGGGGAAGGGTGCTGGAGATTTAGAGCACCAGCCGCTTCCAGTGCCGGAATTACCAAGGCATATAACTCTGCCACTAGGTTTGGGTGCATGACCAGTTTCTCCCATCCGAGTCTCCTTCGTTACTAGAAAGGACCACCCTGTTGTTAGAACCAGACCTGGGAGTGGGTTTCTGGAAATACTAGGGGATTGGAAGTCCAGGATGAGTGCGTTATGGTCGCTTTCTCCTCTAGGTACCACCTTAAAATCGAGGATCTTATGCCATGCGCGTGTTTCTACAAAAATGTAGTCCAAGCGTGATTCCTGGCCAGGCTTCTTGAAAGTACACCTAGAAAGCATGTCCGATTTTAGACGTCCATTACAAGCCCTTATTGAGTATCTCAGTGTCAAGGTCATAATTTGTACTGGTAAGGGAGCCCATGACCTGGCAGGGGGACTATCCACCAGGGGGATTTTTCAGTGTTCATCTTCTTCATGGAGTGTGCCATCCAATAGATCCACGAGTGGCTCAAAATGGGAGTTAAGATCTCCACCTATCACGCTGGGAACTCATTTAGGAAGGTGGAAAGGTCTTCTATAGCTCTCGACTCAGAGGTGATACTCACAGGTCTGGTGTAGATGTTAACCACAGCGAGTTTTGAGCCATTTAACCATTCTAAGATAACGCATTGCACATCCTCTGATGCGGTATGCATGACCCTTGCACTACAACCCAAGTGGACACCCACCCAGATTGTTAGCCCCCCTGAAGGTGTACCCTTCCCTCCCCATTTTGCAGGTACTGAATAAGAAGCAAAGCCCAATCAAAATTGTTCTTCCCTTGCCCAAGTTTCCTGAAAGAGGCATATATCATTCATATCTATAAAAGAGCCCCATTCAGGGCAATCCAGTTTGTTACATTTACCAGCCACATTCCAGGAAATAATTTTTAATCCAGTACTATCTGGTTGTGAGCATTCGATTTGTGGGATAAGTTCCACATCAGAAGGGGGCTTAGGCAGATCAATTAATAAGTCTCGGCCCACGTCAAGGCTTTTAGTAGTATAACCTGTTAAAACAATGGACGGTAACTCTGGGTGGGTAATCTTATTACTGGTTAATTCAGGGGCACTGCGCCGAGGTGAGACATCCTCCAATCGAGCCCTTGGTCCGGTTTCGTGTAGTAGTCAGTCCACCTGATCCAGGCAGCTATATCTGTTCAAATGGGAGTAGTTTTTAAGCACAGTGTAATCATAGAAATTATTCCTGCAGTCCCTGTTGGGTTCCCTTTGTCCCACCCTTGTCCAGCCCTCTTCAAAGTCTGGCTCAGTTTGAATGTTAAGGGGTGGGTAAAAGAAGGCCAATGGGAGTGCCTGGATTGAAGTACCTGCCGGTCCGCCCAACCAGTCGCAGATATGCGACACAATCCCGGTGTTCCTAAAGTTTACCAATATACAATCCCCCTTGATTTTTTTGGAGGTATGTCCCACCCAAGGAACACTTCTAACCATTATGATTTCGCTTGTAATGTGGGGGGGGGGGGGGGGCAGGGGTCTGTGAATATTCAGCCAATTTGCTGCCTTGTTTTTCAAGGAAGAGAAGGATTCTACTGCCGAGTCTTTGAGCGCTGGCACACCTGCTAAAACAACTACGTAGGGACCTGCTTCAGGGGGTAAGTTAACCACCTTTTGCGTCTTCAATCTATTACCCTCAGCAGTAGTTCACCCATAGTTCGCCCCCTGCCGATGAACCCACCCCAGTAGGATTAACCGCTGCACCGTTCTCGGAGCTCTGTACTGGGAGGGGAGGGTTTATCAGGGCGGGGGTTGTCACTAAGGTAGGGAGTTTGGATAGAACAACACCTCCCCCCTAGTTTCTGCATTCTTCTGCGTATTTCCCGTTGTTTTAAGCTGCTCTTCCAAACCCCCAGTGGCCTTTTCTATTTTATTGAGCCTACGGTCAATGCAATCAAGTCTAGCAACTAGCGGGTTAATCAGCGTTTTCATGATTTTTTCCAGGGATTGAATAAAGTAATTGTCCCTAGTATTCGCTAGATCCCCCGGTGTGATTGCCGTGTTTTGCAGCACAGGATGGGATTAGGGAGGTTCGTTTCTATTTCCCATGGGGGCAGAAGGGCTCACCCTAGATGCCACTGGACCTGTGGATTCAGGATCCGCGGCGGTTGGCCCCTTAGTAACTTTCGCCCTTTTGCCACCCCTATTCTGCATCTCTCTTTTCCTCTTGGGGACAGCACCCTCCCTAGTTCCTCGTGAACGAGGGGTAACAACATCATGCCCAACTTCAGGAGACACACAAATCACATTTACTAGTACAGGATTAATCTCAGCACTAACCGATAACGTCTGTTTGTGCCTTTCAGGGGTTTTCCTAAGATCCTGAAGCACATTGTCTATTGTTACGTCAATACTGTCTAGGATGGCTGTGGAAGGAGCCCAGTCCTTAGCTGGGGCTCTAGCATTAGCTATTAAGCCCAGTGAAGATCTTCTAAGGCTTTCGATTCCCTGTGAGAGGCGCCCTTCTACAGTCAGAATTTCATTATTCAAGATGGAGTTAGCTCTCAACAGAAAATTGTCCAATGTACCTGCAACCATAGCGGTCGATGTTGTAGCTTTGCTTCTGGTTTCTCGCGATGTCATAGTTCACTGGCCAGTGATTGGTCAGCAGCGGAAAAGGAATGGATACTTGGATAGCTCTGGGAATAATAATCCAAAAGCAGGAGCCAAGAGGGGTGGTCCGGTCCGGTCTTACTCTGTCTGGAACGGGCTAGAACGGGCCCGCCCTTGGCCCGGGCTTCGCTCGGCGACCGTCCGCGCGCATTCCGTGTGCACGGACCGAGGGATGTTTTTATAGGAGGAGGCGGGAAGAGACCACAGGTACGGCAGGTTGCTGAGCCGCAAGGCACAGTGGTCGTCACAGTCCCGCAGAAGAGAAACGCTCCCAATTCGGCGTTTCACCCCACAGTCAGGGTAAGCACGTCCTCGAGGATCAGAGGAAGGATATCCACGGCAGAAGTTCCCAGGGACGAGCAGCACCCGTGGAGCGGGGGGCCGCAATTTGTTTCTTGAACAGCAGCGGGAGGAGGCGGGAAGAGACCACAGGTGCGGCAGGTTGCTGAGCCGCAAGGCACAGTGGTCGTCGCAGTCCCGCAGTCCCGCAGTCCCACAGAAGAGAAATGCTCCCAATTTGGCGTTTCACCCCACAGTCAGCGTAAGCAGGTCCTCGAGGGTCAGAGGAAGGATATCCACGGCAGAAGTTCCCAGCCACGAACGGCTCCCGCAGAGCGGGGGCCACGAGTCGTCTCTTGAACAGCAGCGGGAGGAGGCGGGAAGAGCCACAGGTGCGGCAGGTTGCTGAGCCGCAAGGCACAGTGGTCGGCGCAGTCCCTTAGTCCCGCAGAAGAGAAATGCTCCCAATTCGGCGTTTCACCCCACAGTCAGGGTAAGCAGGTCCTCGAGGGTCAGAGGAAGGATATCCAAGGCAGAAGTTCCCAGCCACGAGCGGCACTATTTATTTCAGTATAGAATGGGTCCCTCTCTTTCTGATTGAGGAGTTTCAAGAAATCCAGAATGTAGTGACAAGACAACTTTTTAATCCACAGATTCAGACTCAGATTTCATCATCCATCCAGTCACTCCACTGGCTGCCTTGGCTAGATGTATTCATTTTGAGGTGAAGTGCAGCACACATGACGCTATCTAGAGTGCCTAGCTAATCTTGCTTCAACATAATAAACTCTGTGCCGAACATTGAACCAGATCGCTTTGGGCCTTATTCACACAGGTACATTTACACTTGTGGTGTAAATGAACTACTTTTGGCTATTCGCAAACAAGTGTAGTTGTACATGTAGTATCTTTATGACTGTAGAAAACTCAACACACAAAACGACAGGACAGTACTACATGTAAAACTACACTCGGAGTTTGTGAATTGCAAAAAAAATTGTTAGTTCACACCAAAAGTATAAGCTTACCTTTGTGAATAAGGCCCTTTGCCCTAGATTGTCTCCAGTCTTGGCCATTCTTTCCTGCTAGAATAAGAGTAACTGGTAACCACCTCGAATTCCAGGGGGACTTGACTCTTTCTACTTGCATAATTGTATGACTTAGACTGCTCATAAAAAGGCTAGGTATTATTACATGCACAACTTTGTTTATTCTCTCACATTCCTGCAACACCTCATACTTAAGCTTCTGCACTGTCTCGAGCGCATGGCTAAACCTCACGCCCGTCAATCAATACCCCCCATATAAGACCATCTCCCTATAAACCATTCTTTATGAAAAAGGCGTCCAGGAAACTGATTTGCTTCAGAGCGTTTTTCAGCTTCAGCAGGCATATGACACGTTGTGTAAATTCTTCAGTACAAAGCAATTCAATGAACCTCAATATCTATATGGAACGTTTAATAAATGTACCTATTTAGGGCACATTTCAGTTTCCATAAGTATCTTCGTTTTTTAAGTGGACCAACCTGTGGGCCTCAACTGCGATTTCCTGCAGAGACCAAAAAAGTACATCTCTGGCTCTTCTGTTACGAGGACAAATATAAGCAGTTGCCGCACAGAGAGGGGCCGAATATTTCATTTCAGGCATGCAGGGATTTTTATTAAAAGGGGGCCTCAGCGCCAGCAGCCAATCGCCGCACTGAGTTTCATAACAATTGTTCATGGGACCCCAGACGTTCAGTACTGACTGTTATGAGTTCCACGTCAAGGAGCAGGAATCACGAGGAATCAGCTTGCACTTTTACTTTTAATAATATTCACCCCATGCTATAACTTCTGTGTATATCCCTAGCTTTATGAATATTTAATTTGGAGCATTATGCTAAATGAACAACCAAGCATTTTAAACACTTTACCAATACCACCACATTTCTTTAAAATATTTTGAATAAGAAAATAAATAAAAAAGTCGATGAAAGGAAGCGACCAAAAAACAAGATGTCGAAAGAGCAGCCCTCCGCATCGCCAAACAACAGGGCGCAGATCATGTATAAAAGAAGAATAGGAATGAATAATAAGAGTGAGTATGTCTTCTCTCAATTTATTCATGTATCTGGTTATCCATCCCTTCCTGCTCTGGTTCTGCCAAAAGTTTGCTCCACAAAAGTCTTTCCCAGCAGTTACATCTTCATCTTTCTGGCATGCACAAAAAACAGACTTGCCTAGGCAGTGAAACATGTTTCATGGTCTATCACTGACTCGCATTTAGTAAAACCGGACCTGCACACACTCACCGTCTGTCTCTGGCGGTAATTTAGCCAGTGAAAAATTGCAGATCATTGAGCAAAGTTGTGTTACTCTGAGAAGTCCCTCGACATTTTTAGGTTGAACATGGGCAGGGCATGCACTGCTCTGGAAGCCATGCTGTATTGGAGTATGGACTTGAAGCCCCACCCACTCTCTGCTCATATTTGTCATTGGCTTGTGTGATTGTCTTTCATAAATGCTGACTTCTGATTCGTTAATATGCTTCTTAGTACCGCCTTGTATTCATTTGTAATCTCCCACGAGGACTGGCCCTTTTGCTTCTGTTGTTACACGGTACGTCTTATTTACTCTTTAAACACTATTTTCTTTAATGGTTTCTCCCACTGCAGGCACTACATGCTTTACTGCAAACATTCAGCACGCCATGCATGCTTTCACTTGGGGCTTTTACAAAAAAAGCTGTTGTTTGTCAACTTGGCAAACTTATGCTTTTTTTGATAAAATCACCCCATACCTCGTTTTCACTTTAATAGATGCCACAGTCCTTTCTTCAGACATGGCTTGTCTAAAGAAAGGGGCGTGGCCTCTATTAATGTGAAAGTGCAGCATGGTGCGCTTGTAAACAACAAGCATTTGCAATCCAATAGGTCTCACATTTTAGATACTTTGACTTATTGATAATGTAAATTACAATGCCTTTTATTATTGCAGGTTTTAAAACACAAATAAAAGGCATTGTCATTTACAATATCAATAGCTCAAAATCTTGCATTTGTAAGACCTATTGCATTGCAAATGCGTGTTCCAGGACAGCTGAGACCTTGTTGAAAAGGAAGGTTTTGCTGATTACATTCAATCACTGGAGAGGGCTGACCTACAAAGAAGACAGTCAGGACCTGCTCCTCCCCCAATAGACCTGGCAGCTGTGATCACCCTTTTAGACAGCTCTTTAGTGGAGATGGTCAGGAGTGGTTTGGTTTAATAGGTGATTGTGTACCTTAATGATGTGTTTCTCTCAGCTCAATTTTAGTTCATGGAACAAAGTGAGCTTCTTGCGCTACGCAGAAAAATTGCCCACTGTGGTGGACATTTCACATTCATGGACTTGGGCTGAAGATTTGTGACAAGATTAACTAGGTTACAAAAAAGTCGAGCGACATAGAAGGAGAGGAGCTTCATGGCTTGGGCTCTGCGCTGGTTGCTGTTTGTGTTGTTAATCTCGACGCTTAAGTGTGTTTTGTCAAAGGTGCCAGTTATTTCATGTTTCTATCTGTTTATTCTGTTTTTTATTATTGCTGAAGGGTCATTGCGCTCCTTCTATAATATAAAAAAAAGTGCTCTTCTAAATATTTCTGTACAATAACAATATGAAGTTCAGGTTCATTCACAATTAACATACATTTGCCTAAGTCACAATTGCGTCTTTCTTTAACCCCTTCCATGCTGATGACGAACCCCAGCCGTCATGCACTACGGTGCTCGTGTGCTGATGACGGCTGGGGTTCGTCACGGCCCGCCCCTGTTCATGCTGTTTACAGCACACCAGGGGAATCGCGGCCGCATCGAAGGGGTTAACACTGTGGCTCTCATTTACGATATTTTGGCACCGGGCCACAAGACTTCCTGCAGTGCTGCAGTACGTCAAATGAAAAGAATGCTCCGTATCTCTAAGATACAGCGCATTTCTGTCCTCTTTCACAGCACTGTTGCACAAATGGATGCCATGCGTCAACGCAGGCACCCTTGCACCATGGTGCAAGGGTGTCTGCATTGAAATCAGGTTGTTTTGTGGGGGAAGGGACACCTTCCCACACAAAACAACCCTTCCGCCACCCCTGGGGAGGCACAGGCTTTTGACATATTCCAAGGGTTTGCACCATATTGTAAATCTTGGAATGTGTCAAATGCGATAGGAGTTACATGGGAGCACCCGCCGTAAAGCCCATGGCATGTCTCCCCATTGCAGTGTGAGACAACACAGCGACTTGTGCTGCCATGCCAAATACCATATCTACGAGGCAATGAAAAGATAAGCAGGGTGGCTTTACGTGGCCTCCTAGATATGGGTAAGCCCAGTGCGCTGCCTGAATGTCATAAAACATGAAGTTCCGGCGGCACACTTGGCTTGTAAATAAGCCCCTGTGAACTTTATTTCCCAAAGATGAGCCAAGACACATGTACTGACATCAAATGCTACCTCCATTGCAAAATGGTCAGAAAAAACTGTGCAATTTAGTATCAATAGGTTTTGATGCACTCTAAACTGTTCATGGTGCCTTCCCCTCAATGGATTCTTGTATTGGGAAATTCAGGGTTACTCAAAAAGAAGAAAGTAGAAGTCAGAAACTCAGGGACATTTTTCAGTTAGATGATCAGTGATACCACTCACAGTAGAGTATGATATGCGGCACATCCATTGTGCATTTAGAAAAATATATAGTTACATATAGCCTATATTTTGGAATGGCGGAGTGAAACATTAACTAGCAGGAAAACCATCCTTCCCTCACCACCACCATGTATGGGAGAGTGCGACTTCAGACAAAGGAAACACAATTCATATGCAGAAATCAATTAACTGTAACATTTTAAGATTTCAAGTGCATAATATCAATTTAATATTTAGAATTTTCTTGCTGCATACCATTATTCTCCTCCATCACCTTATGATGAACACAGGCTTTTTTTCTGTGTGGTCCAGTTGGTGCTGACTGTATCTGTGCATGCTGCCTCCTGACTAAGATATGGAAGGTTACTAGATCGCCATCCCCAAACGGGTTTGGGCTTAGTAACTTTATCCTGTGGGTTGTGCCCTTGTGAAACCTTGGGACCCTCCTTGGCCACGCCTGAAAGACTTTATATGGAGTGTAGAAGCACAAGATGTTGACTACAGCCTGGGTGATCTACATTGTTCGTTTCCTTCAATGGCAGATTATATTGATGCATGTTCCATAACCGGTACATATGCCAGGTCAAGAGGGATTTTGCTGAATCCCATTTTCAGCACACCTTTTTTGTCAGAAAATTCCAGGAATTCCCAGGACTTGTGTTCAAGCTAAGATCTTACTCCACTTCCAGCTGAGCTTAATCTTTGGTATTAGAAAAGACGACTGATACCAGTGACTGACTGCAGGGGAAAAGGAGAGAGAGAGAGAGACAGAGAGAGAGACAGAGACAGAGACAGAGAGAGAGAGAGAGAGAGAGAGAGAGAGAGAGAGAGAGAGAGAGAGAGAGAGAGAGAGAGAGAGAGAGAGAGACAATCAATAAAACTACTTGTTGAGACCACAATCGAGTTTACTACTCATCGGCTCTCTGGGAGGTAACATTAGACTTAGGAGAAGAATTGCTGTTATTTAAAAAAAAGTAATTTAGAATGTATTTTGAATGGGAGTCCTTGAGAAAATATAAACAAGATTTACTGTAAGATATCTGATTTCACTTGAGGGTCCTTTTTTTCTTTTTCTTCTACTAAAGCATCTTCATTTAAAATCAAACCTTGGCTCAACTTCAGGCGCCCTGCAACAAGGGGTTGCGGGGTGTAGGGGGTCGCCTGTCAGTTAACCCATTCTGTTATTTGCACTACAAATAAACCTGCAACTTCTTCATCCCAACATGCTTGTCTGTGTGTCATTTGGTTTGGGGAGGTTGTGGGCAGAGGCGTACAGATGGAACTACTATGCAGGATGCCCGCGGTCCCTGCAGGGGACCCCATAGGAGGGCAGACCCCGTAGTGGGACGTGGGGAGCCGACCGCCCATTCCGGTGGAGGGAGGTGGTGGGGGCGGGGACGACTGAGGGAAGTCCGTCCCCCTTGGGACAATATATAGTGGTAGCCCCTCCCACCTCGCGCCCTCTTTGCTGCTGCCCCCTGCACTAGTTGGTCGCTCCGCAGGCTGCTCCTCGCCAGCCGTAGGGTCCTTAGGCCTCCCAGCCCCCCTCCCATCCCCCCCGACGGACGCGATGGCCGCGCTTTTCAGCTCCCCTCCCTGCCGCAAACTCGCTGAAAAGGGGGGAAGTGGGGAGGGGGGTTATTAATAATGTATTTCTGTTTTCTAGGTTGCAGGAGGAAGGACAGGCGCAGGAACAGGACCTGAAGCCCCAGTGCGAAACGCACCGTGCTGAGTCATACATAATCCAAGGGGCCCATCTTGGGGACATGGTTTCGACGGCGCCCCTTTAGTCCTTAGGGCGGTTGTAAGGCTGAGCAACTGGGGGTTTGCCGATAACGCCCCGCCTGGATGGAGAAGGTGTGAGTTAACTCTCCCTTGTCCGGAGGGTGGGGTGGGTGGACGATAGGTCTGCGGTGGGAGGATTTCCTCCCAAGTACCACACCGGGCTATGGCCGCTGGTGTCCGCTTCTTTGGCTCAACTTCAGGTGCCCTGCAACAAGGGATTGCGGGGTGTAGGGGGTCGCCTGTCAGTTAACCCATTCTGGTGGGTTATGACAAAAAGACACACTAAAAGCAAATGAAAAATAAAAGCACAGCATTAGGGGAAAAAGTTAGGAAGTACAAATAAAGTAAAACAATAGAACAGATAGGAAGAAAAATTGTAAACCTGGAGTGGGGTGGGAGAGAGAACAGGCAGGTATGGTCAGCCTGGAGTGAACAATGCCACACCACAGTAAAAATTGTGATTTGTGCTGGTTGAGTCACTTATAACCTCATGAGATTTTCTTCCATGAAGTATGTCCTCACAACCATTTTCAAATTTGTGGAGCTCCATTGCATTGGACAAAAAATTAGCATTATTTTTCACTATTTTTAGGAAATGTTCCGAACTTCTCTAAAACAAAATAACATCCTAATCTGGGGTTGTGAATCAGTCAGGTATTGCAAAATGGGTGTTTACGTAAAGCAGTTACATATATCTATAGAAACATGCTGGCAAGAGGACAGTCATCTGTGGAATTTACAAAACATTGTCAGATGCTAAAAGGCAAAAAATCAATAGACAGGCAAAGGAAAAGAACTTTGAAGTTATGAAAAATATATGTATGAATGTGGACAAAACAATGAAAGAGTCTATGAACACTGAACAGAAACTGGTTCAGTTAAAATGTGTGGAAACATTCCTAAATCAAGCTAATTTAATTAACGCTTCAAGAGTCATTCTGCCATCATCTCTATATTCACTTTTAATGAAAAGTTTCACCATGTAACCTTATACGACTAAAAACTACTATTCTCTACTAGCCTTATAAATCTGTAAGCTCCAGTCCTTATTTAACGTCTCTTTCTTCAATCAAAATTAGGAATGCTCCTGGACTGAATGAGGCACACATAAGGCCATCAGTGGTGCTCTTGATGATCTGTCTATACTAGCTGATCACAATGAAGTTAGCACACTTCTTTTTGTGGGTATATCAGCTGCATTGGATACAACTGACAACAGTATTTCAACACCACCTTGATGCCAAAAAAGTGCATGCATTGCCCATTTCTTTCAAAATGACACCACACAGAAACTCTTATGCCTTCTCATCCCACTCCCCTAAAGTTGTCATCTGTAGTTCTCAAGGCTCTAATCTCCTCCCTTCTTTTCTAACAGTTATTTAAAGGTCTTAGAGTACAGATCTATTCATTTGGTGACACCTTCTGGTACTATGTAGATCACTTCCAAATAGCAGCTAAGTTTTCAGATGCTTATGTGTGACATTTACATGCCTTTAATGCAGGTATGAGTGGCATTCAACTTCCAAATGTTACATTTTAGAATGACACTTTCTTGAGAATAAAATCAAGAAATGAAGAGCATTGAAAGAGATAATGACAGAAATTATACCCTTTTGAGCGATGAGAAGCTCTATAATATCTTGAAACTATTGCAAAACTTCTGAGATGGAAGGTCACTAATTAACACCCTCTTTTTAAGGTGACCATACTGCAAAAAACTATTGTGGCACCATCATTCATTGCAATTAGGACTCAACGTGAAGAAATTTGCAGGGGATATGTATATGCTTTGCTTGTCACAACATCAGTTGTGGATCAATATTCCAGTTCATAAGTCTTTAGTTCGGTAAAATTTAACCATAAAAGACATCACAAAATAAAATACACTGCATGACATTAAAAACCAACATATTACATGAAAAACATGATACACGGTACATCGCTAAGTATTAAGTAACAATAAAAATAATTATAATAATGATAATAACAATAGTCCATCAGATTAACTGGAGCTGTACATATGTTTAACTCTAATTAGCCAAGACCACCCTAGAAATTTGGCTACTGATATAGCCACCGGAAGAGATGTTACCATCCCGAGCATCCTTAAAGCCTCACCTGCCCCTCTTGTTTTGAGCTTCTGGCAAATTGGTTTTAGCCATGTTTTACGTGGACCAACGTATGCAGGGCATACAAAAAAGAAAAGACCCAAGCTTTCCTTCTGGTCTTGACACTATGGGCATGAATCCCCTACACCCCCCCTCCATTTGGGTGTAAACGACCTCAAAGGTAGCGTACCTACTCTAAATTGATGGAAGAGTTTTCTGTCCGTACTCTTTGTTATGGCATCCCAATAGCTCTCTAAGCTAGTATCCACTTTATGACTCAAAAATCTACCCGAGAGGGTTAATGAGCTATGTGCCATGATCAGTCTGGATCTATATGCAGCCCAGAACTGATCTTTAAAATCCTTTTTTCCGGGGAACACGCTGGTCCTGGGATCGGACCATAGCTGGATGAGGCCCATATCTGTCAAAGTGGCTTTAACCGCTTTAAACCAAGGAATATCCCCACTACCCACAATTCGTCTGAGGTCTTCTATGCCCACAGCGAAGGAAGCCAATTCGGGAGTTACCCATATTCTCCTCCATAATAAGGCAATTCTCAGCTTTGCTAATTCCTCTTTTGGATAACAACCCAGGTCCATCATTAAAGGAAGCATAGGGGTCGATTGAGGGAGACCCACCAAGTTTCAGAGAAATTTCTTTTGTATTTTCTCAAGTTGGGATAGATTAGCGTAGCCCCATAGATCCGCTCCATGAACAATTGCCGATCTAATCTTGATATTATAAATTTTCAGTGCTGGGCTCACTATCTTAGTTAGAGATGATCTCTGCTCCTTTACCAGTGTCCCACTCAACTGTGAAAATTTTAATGACAATGCGTCTATCTGGGCAGACCATTTCAATCTATAATCCAGGACCACCCCAGGTAGGTCATCTCATGTACCTGTTCTAAATTTACCCCGTTAAGATTAACATGTCCCAATCTTGGTCTATTTTTGGTAAAAACCATAAACTTGGTTTTGCTTGTATTGACCTGTAAGTCATTGGCATTGCAAAATTCTTCAAATTTGCTAAGTGCCAGTTGTAGCCCCTTTTGGGTTTTAGAAAGTAAAAGCGTATCGTACGCAAAAATTAAAAGCGGGACCTTCATACCACCCAAACTAGGAGCATCTGTAGGTGTGTCTGAAAAATAGTCAACAACTCTGTTGATAAAAAGGAGAAAGAGGGTGGGGGCAAGGACACATCCTCGACGGACTCCTCGGGTCACTGGGAACTTTTTGGTGCCTTGGCCCTGCACGCCCCAACGAACCTGTGCATAATTCTTCTCATGGAATCTTATAATTAGATCCAACAGGTCCATTGGCAGACCCATTTGTAATAGGGCATCCCACAGTTTTGTTCTTGGTACCAAATCGAAGGCGGACCTAAGGTCCACAAAGGCCATATCACACCTTCACTTAAAACCACCACCTTCCAACAGATTAATAAAAATCTTAAGACTTGATCTATTGTGCTTACACAAGGCCTAAAGCCTGCCTGCAGTGGTGATAGAATAGACTTTTCGTCCATCCATGCCGTTATCTTAAATAGCACCATCCGAGAAATGATTTTTTGGATGGCGTCTATAAGACTGATTGGGCGATAATTTGTGGGCAGGGAGCGATCCCCCTTTTTAAAGATTGGGATAATTTCTGCTCCCTGCCAAGAGTCTGGTATCGGAGCACCATCTGCCACTGCGTTCGCTATCTTCAATATGTAGGGAACCCAGGCTGCCTGATCTGATTTTAAGAGGTCTGAGGGAATACAGTCTATTCCGGGGGCTTTCCCCCCTTTAGTCTGTTTAAGCCCCAACTCCACATCTAAATGATCAAAAAGGGGATCATGACTTGGAGATCTAAAGGGGGCCTCCCGGATGCTTGCAACTGGGGTTACTAAAGAACTAGGACTGCTAAATTGAGCCCCGAAATGTGCAACCCATCCATCTTCAGCTACGTAATTGGAGGGAAGTTGTGATTCATGAGTATTCCCCCACTTAACAACATGCCAGAACCTCGATTGATTGGAGGATAAACTCGCCTCGTATAGATCCTGCCAATGTTTATCGTCCCAAGCCGACTTGGCCTCTTTCTGGCACCTTTTATATTCCTGCCTGAGCTTTCGTATGTCGGCACTGTCACGTGATTTGAGTGCTGCGAGTAAGTCTATATGGGCTTTACGACAAGATTGGTTATACCATTTTCCCCCGCCCACTGATGTTCAGGTTTTTTCACCAGAGCTGATATTTGTTTTTGTGAAGAGCGATTTTAGAAAAAGGAAAAGGTTATCCTGTAGCCCACAGATTTCAAGTAAATCAGACATTGTCTCCATAGCACTCGAAGCCTCCACCACTTTCCGTGAAATTAGGCTTAAAGTCGCGAGTTCAGCAGCTATTCTACTCCACTGTACCCTTCTGGTATTATTCTCCAGAAACACATCTGCTGTGGCACAATTGTTGGGGGAACCCAGGTTGTAGTTACTATCTAGAGCTAGTCTAAGAACCAGGGGGTTATGGTCCCTCTCTGGGCGATCCTCCACCATCATATCGACCAGAGAGGACCAATATTCCGCCTAAATAAGAAAGTAGTCGATCCTACTCGTCCTATGACCATTATCAAAGGTATGCTTCCCTTGTTTGTCTGACAGTGTTCGCCCGTTCACAGCTCTCAATCCCCATTCAAGGCAGAATCCCAGCCAATGGAGGGCTGCTTCTGTCCCCCTCTTGATAGGAGATAATTCTAGGGACGGAATCTTACAGAGTTTATCTTCTTCAACCTGGAAGTCCATCTCTCTATCAGAAAACGGCTCAAAAGTGCAGTTAAGATCACCTGCCAGAACAACAAAGGATTCCCTATCAATTTGGTTAAGTATTAGCCCCAGATCAATAAATATGCCAATTGGGCTGCGTCCACCAGGGATGCCCCTAGCATAAATGTTTATAATATTTATCGTCTGAGAGCCTGGATTTGAAAGTTTAAGCACAAGAATATCTGGGTTAGTAGTGGGCATCTCTAAAATTTGGTAGACCAATGACTGTTTTATCCAGACACAAAGACCCCCTGAGGGTCTACCCACTCCAGACCTACGAGCTGGTTTATAAAAGTTTAAAAACCCAGGATGGAAGATGGGATCAATTGCCCAAGTCTCTTGGAAAATCAGGATGTCCTGATTGTTCACCAGCTCCGCCCACTCCTCAATCTGAAGCCTACTTCGCAAGGCAGCTATGTTCCACGAAATGAGTCTCAATAGTGTTGAGTGGTTGGCCAAACCCGACCCTGCGGAAGAATTCATGCTGGCTGACAAAAGCTTTCCCCCCCTTGGACTTTGAATAACCTTTAGAGGTACATCAATCTTGCGGGTTTGGAAATAAGTTTTATCGTTTTCATGTGCTCCCCGAACAACCATCTCAACTTCCTGGGTACTATCTTGAATCCCTCTATATGTGCTAAACGCCTTATTTACGTCCTCTGATGCCAGCACATCCTGGCCATCGACCACATGTGCTACCAGACTCTTACCCCGATCCCCTCCCATGAGATCAAGCTTTTCATTCCCTAAATCAGAAGATATAACATTCTGTACTTCATCAGAAAAGGGTACTATATCTAGGGTTACAAGAAAAGCCATATAATCTTGGGTGAACTCTAAGTCAATGGGTGGCAAATCGAGTCATTCATTTAAATCCAACCTCGAAATGGGTTCATAAAAATTATACAACGGGATATTCCAGTACTCGTTATAGTTGGTATGATTGTTAATTTTAGTTGGTAAGGGAAAACATCTAGGGGGATAATGACGTGAAGGGAGGGGAAAAGAAATGTTTACATTATTAACGGCGTGAGGAAAAGGAGGTGTATAGTGGGCTAAATTTTGAGGGTTTAAGTTTCTATGAGTTCTGTGAGCTAAGTTCTGAAGGTTTAAATGACTATCAGTTCTAGAATGAGTAGGGGGTCTAAACAGGGCCTCTGGATAGAAATAACTCAAATTTCTAGTTTAGACTCCACCCTCATTTTTTCCTGGATACCAGTCTCTTATGTCTCTTATATGTGTAACAACTCTGTGATCCTTAAAGTTAACGATCACAACGTCGCCTTCAATATTTTTTGGACGGGGACCCACCCAGTTACATCTTCTTACAGAGATTATATCTCCGTTTTAATGGACGGGAAGGGGTCTGTTGGTTCTCAACCAAAAAATAACTTTGTTTTTCAGGTTATCATTGTGTTCGAAATTTCCTTTATGTATGGGAGGGACACCTGTTAGAAGGATCACAAAGTTAGCTGACTCTGGAGGTAAGTCCACTGTAGTCCTACGATTAAAGGTGGGCTTTGAGAATTAGCTGCCCCCGGGAACATAGTAGGCTTAGTCGTTGGAGGGGCGATTTATTCGGGGCCGACAATTTCTTCTCTTTGGCTGGCTTATGTACAGCCGTCGGCTTAGTAGGAATGAGGGGGGCACTTTTATTGTTGGATGTTTGGTTTCCGTTTGTTTTGTGTGAACTACTTGGGTTCTTTTTTTTTGGGGGGGGTTTTATTTTATTTTATTTTTTTCTCTTTTTTTTTTTTTGTTACGAACCCAACACAGGCAGAGCCAGACAGAATCTATACAATACATCATATAAAGCAAGACATTACAAATTCATTAATAGGAAAAGGAATAACAGAGATAGGCAAAAAAAACCTCACATACATCAAAAAGCATAAGAGCAAGCAGCTGGAATGGAGCGATCTAAGAGCCTTATATAGTCATAGGATTATGTTTAAATTTCCAATTTGTTATAGGAAGCCAGAGTGACTCCCCAAGTTTCCTTGCTCTCTTTCCCCTTGTAGTATATATAGCCGTCTCTATGCTATAGATTGCCAGAAAACGGGAGAGCCACAACTGAAAAATAGGAGGTTCTTGCTCCTTCCAGCGAGCTGCCAGAATGATTCTAAAGGCAGCGGTACCAATATATAGTATTTTTTGCTCTGATTTTGTCAATTTTAGAGTAGTATCGAATCCTAAGACAAAGAGTGTATCTGAATCTGGTACCCTGTGCCCAAAAAGCTCTTCCCAGAAATATGAGAGCATGTTCTTAATTAACACAAGTGAGGGACAGCTACTAAACATGTGTATCAGGGTGGCGGGACCTTTCGAGCATCTTGGGCAGATGTCATTCTCCCTTTTCCCCCATAGAAACAGCTTGGCGGGTGTGTAATAGAGATTGAAGACTGTTTTGTATATTTGGGCTTTTAAGTTACTGGCCATAATCAAAAGTTGGCTCATCTCTAATATCCTATCAATATCTATGTCAGGATTGTTTAATTTTGTAGCCCAGCTAGTTTCTGTTGTTTCCAGGTCATCCGACATATTAATTAGGAGTAGCCTATAAAGTGCTCCTATTCTAGTGTTTGTATTGTTAAGGGCTTCCATTATCTCTACTCTCCCCAAATAAATAGAGGAACGTTTTGCTCTTAGATACGCTATTACCTGCGCGAATTTAATGTAGTCACCATTTGAGAGTTGGTATTTTTGTTTCAGGTCGTTAAAAGTGGTTTCAAAATCGTTAATCAAGAAGTCGCTAATTGTAGTTATACCAATCCTTTCCCATTTTCTTGCTATCACATCATAAGATGGTGCGCAAAGAGTACTATGTTTCCATAATAGCGTATAACTGTTAAGTTTCTTAAGTTGTATGAGTTTATCAACCTTTTCCCAGACTTTCCAAGCGCTTAACATAATTTCAACCTTGTATTTCTTTTTCATATGCTTAGTGTCAATTACCTGGAGGAAAAGGCCCTTTGCTTCTTTACCGAGAACCAGCTCATATATTGAAGGAATGTAATCAATATCAACATGTGTAGTTCCATTACTATTACAAAACATAGGAGTTGAGAGTTTTAGGATTGAAGCCCAGTGGTACAAGGTTCAGTTTGGAACAGCAAGTCCCCCTCTTTCTATAGGGAGGGAGAGCAGTTTATGCGATCTCCTAATCTTTCCGTGTTGCCATAAAAATGTCGACATAAGTGAGTCGAGTGTTTTTAATATCCTTGACTCTACTGCTAACGGGATTGCACGAAAAACATATAAACATCTGGGTAAAACATTCATTTTGAGAAAATTAGCTCTTCCAATGATCGAAAGATGTAAATTATTGACCCGATCTAGGTCCTGTTTAATCTTGGCAATGAGGGGGTCATAGTTCAGAGCTACAATATGCTTGGTATCAGGGCTTAAAGTGACTCCCAAATAGGTGGCTTTATAACTCCTTCTTTGATCACTACACACTGTATTGGCTGTAGCCAGTATAATAGTCTTTCCCCTATTCAGGGAGTAGCCCGAGTATAAGCCATACTCCAGAGTTAATTCTTAGATTTCGCGCATAGCCACTACTGGATCAGCGGTGATGACCGCGATATCGTCCGCGTAGGCTAATACTTTGGTCTCAAATGAGTGGCTCAGGATGGGAGTAATAAGTGTATGCTCTAGGAGTTTTAATGTAAGCGGATTAATATAAAGCGCAAATAATAGTGGCGAACAAGGGCAGCCCTGTCTAGTACCCAGAGATATACTAATCTGACCAGATTCAGAACCCATAATTTGTAATTTGGCTTTGGGGGACGTATACATAGATTTCATAGCTTTTACAAATTTGGGGCCAAAATTATTTTGTGCCATAACCGCCCAGAGAAATTTCCATGACACCCGGTCGTAGGCCTTCTCGGCGTCCAACAGGATCATTGACATTTGCCCTCCCCTGACAGCAATGGCATCGAAAAGGGCCAGAGCCCTGCAGGTGTGATCGGTAGTCCCTTTACCTGGAACAAAACCATGCTGCCAAGGGGAGACCAGATGTTCAATAACCCTGCTTAATCTACCGGCCATTACTTTAGCAAACAATTTAGAGTCCGAATTAATAAGGGATATGGGGCGATATGAAGTGAGAAATTCGGGTGACTTTCCTTTCTTAGGAAATACAACTATACTGGCTTCAGACCAAGATGCAGGAGAAACTCTGTTCCATTGTATCCCTAGAAAAAGATCATGCAAAATTGGGGCTAGTTGCTCAGATAAAATTTTATACAGCTCTATTGGAATTTTATCCGGCCCGCTGCTTTTCCTGCTTGTAACGAAGTAAGTGCTGTTAATACTTCTTCGATGGAGATTTCCCCTTCCAGATCTTCACGAGTAGCCTCGTCGAGAACTTTCTCTCCATTATTGTTATCAAGAAAATTGTTAAGAAACAGATTTATTTGAGTGTCAGTGGTAGCTAGGTCTTCAGTGTATAGACTTTGATAGTATTGCTGAAATAGTTGTATTATATCAGTCGCTTTAGTAAATGTTTGACCACCCTCCTGAATTGAACTAATATTGCTGGCAACATTTTTCTGCCGGGTGGTTAGAGCAAGTTGTCTGCCTACTTTCTCTCCATTCTCATAGAGATCTTTTCTATGGGCCCTATATGTTTGCGCCGCTTTCTGGCTAAGAGTTGTGTTTATCTCAGATTTCAATGTAATTACTTGATACATTAATTGCTTGGCATCCTGCCCCAAAGAAATTAGCCTGGTGTGATCTGCTTCAGCTTTAGCTAGGGTGGATATTTTCAGGTTATGTTCATTAAGTTGTTTTTTTCGGATCCTGTTTTGATAGCTAGTAGTTTCTCCCCTAAGTGCTGCCTTATAACAATCCCACACAATATTTCTTGAAGAACTGAAACGATTCATATTAAAAAATTCTTCTGTCCATTTCTTGATATACATAATGTATTCAGCGTTAACCAAAAGTTTACGATCGAATGACCAGTGCCTACGTTGCTTTTGAGGGGAGCCAAATTCAGTTGAAAGGATGAGGGCATTATGGTCTGATATTATTTGGGGACATTTAACAATCGAAGACTGAGGGGCTAACTCCTGAGTAACAAAAATATAATCTATACGTACATGTTTCTGATGCGGGTGCGAAAAATAAGTGTACCCTGGATCCTGTTTGTTATTTTGAGCCCAGACATCTATTAAACCAAAGCTGTTGACTAGCCTATTAATCGCTTTATACACTTTGGGTTTTCGGCCCACATATTTTGTCACGGAACCGGTTTTTAGTGAGAGATTAAGAGAGATATTAAAGTCCCCACATATAATTAAGGGTCCCTGCCAGGTGGCTAATTCTGCTTCTAAGTGTTCAAATATAGCAGGATCGTCATCGTTGGATCCATACACATTGATTATAGTAATACCAAGAGTGAGCTTGACTATAGCCCATCTGCCGTGGGGGTCGGAAAGGTAGCGTGATGTCCCCCCCAAATGTGTCTTGGTCAATATTGCCACCCCTCTAATATTTGACGTTTGGGTTGAAGCTATTGCCAGATTATAGCCCCTTACATTTAATAAAGATTTCTTATCCCAAGGCACATGTGTCTCCTGGAGACATACTACATCCACTGGATTTAAACCAATTAACTCAGCCAATCGCCTGTGTTTCTCACTGTTTAGGAGCCCTCCAACATTCCACCTTTTTATACTTAACCTACCCATTGTCGTATAGGATAATCTGAACTGGTGTAGAACTTATTCCTTTATTAGTGTTAATCCTTAATATAGTTTCCTTCTTTTCTACAATTATCTTCATTGCAAGCTCTATGTTCATTTGTGAGGCAACTGCCATCCGGTTAGGTTCGTATTTTCAAATTTTTTGCACAAACCCCTCCCCCCCCCCCCACCCCGAGTAGACCCATCTACCCGCTGCCCTCCCTCCACCCCCCAATCTATGAGGCGATCAGACTCAATTAGAGTCTGGGTGATGGCTGCAGAACAACACCAGAGCTTCCGCTATCTTCATTTGAAAACAGAAAATGCTAAGTAATAATAAACAGAGTGTCTAAAAAACAACATGCAACAAGCTAACTACCTTAACCTTTGATTACTGTATTAAATTCATACAAGATCCCAAGGTAAGAAAAAATGTTTTGAAACCAGAGTTCTAAGGGCTGATATCCTGTTGCCCTTCAAATGGGCAAATCGCGCCCAGTTAGTTTATAGGCTGGTCTTACTCTTAGGGATTAGGGATTAGAAAGATATGCGGTTTTTCAATAGATTATAATCCCCATCCTTTATGGACTGAAAGGGCTAAGATTTAGTACATAGTCACGCAGAGCTGATTACTTCATCTGTTCTAGGAAGGCCTGAGCTTTGATTTCAGATACAAAAAATGTTATCAGTCCCCCTTTGACAACCTTAAGTTTTGCAGGATTGTTCAGATAGGCCTGGGCTCCTTTCTCCCGAAAAGGCTTAATTAACATACGTAGTCGCCAGCGCCTTTCAACCGCTGCATGACAAAAATCAGGTCTCGTGAAATATGATATCTCTTGGAATGTCAGTTTATGATCCGGCCTGGCTTTCTCCGCTATAGTTTGCCTTAACAGGAAATTTCCAAAATAAACCAGTATTGCTCTTGGGTAGGGGCCAGGTTTAGCAGGAGGATTGAACGGCATTCGATGGGCACGCTGGATTTCGAATTCCCAGTTCCAATCCTTTAATTCGGGCAATGACTCTTTAAATGACCTAATCACAAAAGCGCGTACATTTTCCCCCTCCATTTTCTCTGGGACTCCAAGTATGTGTAGGTTATTGCGGCGCTGACGATTTTCAAAGTCCTCGAGCTTCCATTTAATGTCAGTTAGCTCGGCTGCTTGGAGATTTATATTTTCCGTATTTGCCATAGCCTCATTTTCTGTAGAAAGAACCCTTGATTCCACTTCAGCCATTCTTATACCAATCTGCTTACATGATTTCGATAACTTTTTGACCACACCTTGCATTTTGCGAGTAGCCGCCCGCGATCACCTGCTATCCTGAGCAGTCTCCTCTCTGTGGGGGGCGATGGACTGTAGGATTGTCTCTACGGCAGTATCAGAGATACCATGTATGTTGGCTCCTCCAGAATCGGAGTCCGCAGCCTGTGCAGATGGGTGAGGTAAGGCAGGTGCCTGAAGAGGACCCCCCGAGCCTGTTTGGCTTAGCCTAGACATGGGCTTCAGTTTAGTTCTAACGGTGTTAGTCCTTGCGTCTTCCGCCTCGCTGCCTTCACTACTGATGATACCCATTGATTCCGAGTCTACATCCTCGTACTCGTCACCATCTTCTGACTCTGAGCTAGACCCGCTGAGTCCAAAATTTCCTTGTCCTTCCCCACCAAATTCAATATCTAATCCAGCCTCATCAGTAAATGAGTAGAACTCGCTACGGTCCTTATCAGGTTCTAGGGTAGCCCCTTGCAAATTAGATATATGATGTCCCTCGGGTTGCATCCCCTTACCTCCTGCGTTATTGAGTTCATCAGGGTATAGAGCTGTGACCATGCTATCAGATGTAGTTGAGGCTATTAAAGAGGTTATTGCCCCATCCGACGCAGCAGATAAGATTGGTGCTGTTTCAATTAAGTCCTCTTGCACCCCCATTATATTCGCACCCACCCCAGAAAAAGACATAGATTGTTTTTCAGCCATCTGAGTAGTATCAGCATTATATGACTTCTCCTGTGCTTCAGTAAGTGGAATACTCACAGTTCGAATGTCAGGGGTCAATATGGCAGTCCCTGCAGTCATTGCTTGTCCTTCAACAATATTGGAGATAGAGTCTGGATTACCCCCAGTGCCTTCAGGAGTTTGTAGCGGTGATTCCTGCGAGACCAGGTTTTGATTCTCTACTGTGGGTATTTGTATGCAGGTCACAGGAGAGGCAGGAACCCCCTGTTTCCTAAGTAGCATATCCATAACTGTATTGCCAGGTAGGGCCGTGCTCTGGGTATTTTCTTTATTTATTTTCCTTTTGGCAGCCAAGACTTCTTGCCTTGGCGTGCTCTCCCCAGCAGGTGGTCTCTGAGTTTTGGGTTTCGCAGGGGGGTTGGTACTGCTCAAGGATTCCCCCCGGTGCTGCATCTCCTCCTGCTCTGCCTCAGGCAGAGCTCTAGTGGCTTTTGCCAACCTGGCGCGTGCTGCAGCTGCGGATGTAGATTTAGAAGGCATTTCGCCGGCCCCCAAACAAGTAGATTTCAATGTAAACAGTTCACTACAGACTAGCAGCAGCTGGGTTTTTATTCGGTCCCAAACTATCTGTCCAAAAAGAGGCTGTACTACTTCTCTGTCGTAGTTTTCTTCGCTTTCTTCGTTTACAAGCTGGTTGTAGAGCTCTCCCTGCCGCTTCTGCTTCCCCTGTAGCTGTGAGTCAGGCAGCGCTTGGCGGAACAGAGAACAGCTGCGTGAATCGACGGTCACGCCCAGCACCTTGCCTGTAGTCCATCTGAAGAGCAGGCAACGGAGCTCAAGGAGCTCAACATATTCGGCAGAGGATTCTCGCCCATCGCAGCATAGCATGCTGTTCCTGAACAGACGAAGGACGCTAAAGTGTGTCGATAAGCATCTTAAGTGAGTCTGCCGTCTTTCATTATTTTCTCCCTTCTGCTCGGCACTCGCTCTTTAATCTCCCTTCAGAGCCGCATTTCTTCCGTAGTGGTTTTCCGTTCGTAGAGCGCCGGTGGTAGGGTAGGAATATAGGAATATTTCACACTCTGTTCCATACGAAGCGGAGCTCCGGCGTAGTGCTGCATCGCGGTCTACGGCCAGACCGCCATCTTGCCCAGATCCGAACTACTTGGGTTCAATGTAGTTATGCTTAACTGGCTTATTGGTCTGGGCTGGTCTCTAACTTTCACTAGATCAGGAGTTGTGCTCACATGAGCAGCTGCCAGAAGGCAATCAATTTTTTCCCCCAAAATTCTAACTCTCTCCATAAGTGGGAGCATATAAGATTTTATAAGCTGTTCAAATACTTCTATTGGCTCTTTATTAGACGTGGTTAATGGTTCCACAGGTCGAGGTGGTAATATATGAACACCTGGTAGAACCTCACTCTCTATTGGATCAGCTGGTTTAGTTTTTGGGCCTACTAGTGGAGGGGTGATGCTCAATAGATTGTCCCCTTTCCTTTTCACCCCGCCTTTTTTCCTTTTTTTCCTTTGCGGAGAGTGTAATACTCTCCGTGGATTCTTAGGATTGATTTTAGTCTTGCTGGCAGTATGTGATGAAATAGTCTCAAGAGATTCGACAATGTCAGATGAAAGAATAAAGAGGGTTGAATGAAGTTGCGTGACAGAAATCGAGGGAACTGAAGAATTTAAATCAATCAAACTGTTAGAAGCGACAGGGGGACTAATTATATTACCATTGCTAATGTTGTCAGAGTTAACTGGGGTTGTACTATGATCTTGAAAAATGCTAGGTATAGGGTCGGTGCTGAATAAATCAGCATCAACATCTAACCTGGCAGTACTACCTAATTCTTGGGTGACAGTTATAATTTGGGGGGTAGTCAGTGGTTTATTTTTTAGTGTTTCGAAAGAGCGACGACGCTCTGCACGTTTCTCCGCTAGCAGGAGTTCTTTATCTATATCTTTGTTCGCCTTCGCAAAGTATTTGTCAAGGGGGCCAAGGATGGAGATCCCAACACTGGAGGGTAAAGAGCTAGGCGGGTCCGAAGACATCCTTGGTACTTAAAAAGCTCCAAAAAGCAGCTAGCCTTTAACAAAAATGAATAAATAGTACAAAATGTTGAAGACCAGGCCCAGCCCAGCCTCCTTCGGCCCCTGACGGCCACAGACGGTCCCGCCCTTGTCCCGGGCTTCTCCCGGGACGCTCCCGCGCAGCGGTGGTTATGCTTGGTCTTAATAGGATTAGTGCACTCGGGGGGCGGGGCTAGCAGGGAGAGCAGGCCAGGTGTCTCCAATTGGCCAAGCAGGGACTCCTGGATGATGGAGTCCCCGCACTGTAGCTCGCAGCCCTGCCTTGCCCGTATACCCCGACAAAGTCCGCTAGAAGTGCCAAAGTCCTCCACCAATGATCACCACAGCGATGTGGGACCCGCGAAGCGGGTACCGCGAGTGGTTGCAGGAAACAGAACAGCCTGGTCGGCGGTCGGCAGCACAGCTCCTCACAGCTCCTCACAAAAGATCCCGCTTGCTGAAAATGCGAGGTCAATTTTTCAGGTGTCCGGCACTCAGGGGGGGCGGGGTTAGCAGGGAGAGCAGGCCAGGTGTCTCCAATTGGCCGAGCAGGGACTCCTGGATGATGGAGTCCCCGCACTGTAGCTCGCAGCCCTGCCTTGCCCGTATACCCCGACAAAGTCTGCTAGAAGTTCCAAAGTCCTCCACCAAAGATCACCACAGCGATGCGGGACCCGCGATGCAGGACCCGCGAAGCGGGTACCGCGAGTGGTTGCAGGAAACAGAACAGCCCGGTCAGCAGTCGGCAGCACAGCTCCTCACAGCTCCTCACAAAAGATCCTGCCTGCTCGAAATGCGAGGTCAGTTTTTCAGGTGTCCAGCACTCGGGGGGCGGGGCTAGCAGGGAGAGCAGGCCAGGTGTCTCCAATTGGCAAAGCAGGGACTCCTGGATGATGGAGTCCCCGCACTGTAGCTCGCAGCCCTGCCTTGCCCGTATACCCCGACAAAGTCCGCTAGAAGTGCCAAAGTCCTCCACCAAAGATCACCACAGCGATGCGGGACCCGCGAAGCGGGTACTGCGAGTGGTTGCAGGAAACAGAACAGCCCGGTCGGCGGTCGGCAGCACAGCTCCTCACAGCTCCTCACAGTGGATCAATATTATCAATAGTAAGTTTGAGAGATCAGTGTATCTGAAAATATAGTGGTATTCAGAATAACATGCCACTCTGTCTGTCAGTACAATTGACCTAAAACTGGAAAGGCGGCCTAGGAGGATAATGCACTTTTTGCATGGTTGAGACGACTTCAGTTCAGAAAGAGTACATGACACACTGAGTAGACTGTGCATCCAGAAGCGCCAAGGAGTGCATCTGCCAGGAGGACCGTCTTCCAAGTTCTGCGGCTGGGCTGGGCAAGGGGGGTACTAGGGTGCCGCAGCCGGCAATACTGATTAACATAACAGTGAAGCGTTGCAGACAGTTCAGCCCTGAGCTTTCAGAGAGCTGATCTGGTCTGCCAGTCATGGCCAATTAGAAATATTTATATAACACTATCTGTGGGTGCAAAAGAAACCTGTCACTTCAATATCTCAGCAAAGTAATACAGAGTTTTTGTATTTGACATTGCAGTGGGCATGTATTGTTGCAAAATTCTCTCATTTAATTGCTTCTTTGAATATTATTCAATGCTTTGATTTTGCATTGCAATCAGCAGGCCAGGCAACGTGAACACTACCATACTGAGAAACTTCCAGGCAAGAGCTGTAAAGGCCCCCCATAATTTACTGACAATTAATTTGAAGCTTGACAATTTAAAATGGAAGAGGTGCTCATTTTTTTTGTATCTCACTCTCCCCCATAAATAATAGAGTTGTAACGAGCTGCAACTTACCTTTCTAGGGCCCTAATATGCAACAAATAGATTTATTTCAATTTTGCAAGGTTCCTATTTTTAGGTCGAGGATGAGCCAGCGCGCATGCACTGTTCTGGTGCTCTGTTATAGTAGAGTATGGAAGAGAAGCCCCGCCCATACCCCGCCTATATTTTTCATTGGCTTGTGTCTTTGGTAAATGCTGGCTTCTGATTCCTTGCAAAAATAACAGTTGATGGACAGAATGCAGAACAATGACATACATTCACCCCAGTACAGAGATCTGGGCCTAAATCCATCGTTTTTTTGCACTCCACAACACCCCAGTTCAGACATGGCCATATGCAAATCAGCCTTGACCCTGTGCCTCATGGGAACAGTCCAGCCCAAACTGCCAAACCATGTCTTTCCTGGATGGGAATCAAGCATCCTAGGACCGGTTTAGGCTATCAGCCGTCTTCAGCCAGAATAGCTTGACTCCAGTGGTGTGGAGAGCATGGGACTCACGTCTGAGCATACCCATCCCACCCATCCCACTCGGGGTGACAAATGCAAAAATAACAGTTCATGGACAGAATACAGAACAATGTCATACATTCACCCAAGTACAGATATCTGGGCTTAAATCCATCGTTTTTTGCACTCCACACCACCCCAGTTCAGACATGGCCATATGCAAATCAGCCTTGACCCTGTGCCTCATGGGAACAGTCCAGCCCGAACTGCCAAGCCATGTCTTTCCTGCACCGGAATCAAACATCTTAGGACCGGTTTCTAGCTATCAGCCGTCTTCAGCCAGGATAGCTTGACTCCAGTGGTGTGGAGAGCATGGGACTCACGTCTGAGCATACCCATCCCACTCGGGGTGACAAATGCAAAAATAATAGTTGATGGACAGAATGCAGAACAATGTCATACATTCACCTTCTGATTCCTTAATAGGCTTATTATTCCCTCCTTAGTACCTCCTGGTCTTTATTTGTAACCTCCCATGGCTACTTGCCCCTTTTACTTTGGTTTTTACATGGTACGTGTTATTTAATTGTGTAAGCACTATTTTCTTTATTCTTTATTGACTTTCCCTTACTGCAGGCACGACGCACTTTGGTTTACATTCAGTGTATGTTTTCAAGCAGTATGGTACCGGGAGGGTGGGGGGAACCTGACTTCGGAGGGCAGCTGCCCTCCAGGCAAGCTGTGATGTGCAGGCAGGGGCGCTTCAAGTAACGGACCCGAAATCATTGGGTCAGCTTAAAATTTCCTTCAACCCGGTCTGATGTTGAGTTAATATAATGTGACGACTTTGCCATAGAGTTCCAATCTTTTCAGCCCCTCTCAGGGTAAAACGTCACTGGTCGCTATTGCCACCTTTTAAGAGACATGTGTGCACAACAAATATTTCAACTAGAATGACTCAGGCTAACTGGTGTGAGTGGCTCAGTGTTTATTCGGCACACAAAGTCCTGGAAATGCATGGAACGTGAAATGCAAATCACCATTTTGTTGTGTGCCGTGATCTAAGTAATGGGGCTGTTTCATTCACTTGCCCTCTCTGTTGGAGCCAATAGGGAACTGAGGCCATCACATCGAAGTGCGCCACTGGTGTTTGCTCAAGCTAGTGGAGTCATTGTTTAAAATGCTGACCGAGGAGGTGGGATCGGATGCCAATTCTAGGTTTCCCTTCAGAGATGGAGCGTGTGAGGACTGTGCTGGGCCCTGACCAAGCATCCAATGAAGTATGAGTGCAAGAGGACTGGCATATTGCTTGACCACTTTACTAGTCAGTCATCTTCCCCTCTGTTCTCCCTTAAGCCACAATTTGTGACACGTTCACTATTTATAAGGCTTTTAGCAACAGCGCTTTGGAATATTTAAGTCCATACATGCACTGAAAACAGCAGGCACTAGAATGCAGAATACAGGGGGCACACGACCTATACAAAAAAATAGTTTTGGGGATTGCTAATTAGCATAGGCAGTGTGCAGTCATGTCACAGAGAGAGACCTTGCAAGTCTATTATGCGGTTTATGCCACTCTTTAATGGGAACGAACCGAGATTCACATGATATAAACGCGCACATGAGCAGTGTATGCCCTCGTACGTGTAGAAGGTATATATGTATTTTGACACAACAATGTGGGACATATTTAATAGAACATTGGATAATACATGTTAACATTAACTTTTATTGGGAATAGGAAGTTTCCAGTGGGAGAAAGTTAAAATATTGTAATGCCTAATATAGAATTAATATACTCCTCTATGAATCTGACATACATGTCTGTACTTTTTGTGACTGTAATGCGCAGATGCTCTAGGCAGTACAGCCTGTTATTATTTTAATTTTGCATAAATAGCTTAGAGATGCAGAGATGCATTTATACACTTTTAACTATTTGCGTGGCATAAAATAATTCCTGTGTGAAAACTCCTGCTATGTAGCCAAGTCTAAATTGAAGAAGGCATATCTGTTTTTAAAGAACTGAGAAACTGCATAAATGTGCTTTAAAAACACCATGTTGATTTGACAGCTGCTATTTTGTATGCCGATATTAAACACTGCTGCCCAGGCTGGCTTACCTCTAATGCACTAAGCCCCACTCTCATAGTTGACAACTGTAAGCAAGGATTTTGCATTTTCTTGCCTAAAAGTTCTCATTGTCTAAGATTATTGTGTTTGTATCTCTTTTCAAGGCCTTCTGCTTTCTTCACACGAGGAAGGTGTATAAATGTGGTGCTACCAAAGATTTGGTTTCAGTTACATGTATTTTCTTTTGATGTTTTAGTGCGAAATGTCTATAAGCTGGCCATGTTAAAGGTGTTTGAGCAGCATTAGATGCTCAGCTACTGTGAGAGGGAGTTTTGGGCACTTTGCTAGTGATTTTGTACTTTACTTATTCTTGCTTAACCCCTTCGATGCGGATGACAAAGCCAGCTCGTCATGGGCATTACCTGCGCTGCGCGCATGATGAGCTGGCTTTGTCACGTAACCCGCGAATTTCGAATCTTCAGCGCGCAGCGGGAAAACCCGCTAGCGCGCATGCGGTTAATAAATATGTTCCGACTTTAAGTAGACTTCAGAGCGGATTTTATTTTACAGAAGCACTGCATTTAGCTCTTTGATTTGTTGTATGACATATGAAATGAAAGTGGCATATTATTCTTAGAATTGTGACCAAGTTATGATTGAGTCAGCTTATACACTTACTGCTACGTGAAGATGAATCCTCTTGGCTGTTAACGTTCTGCAGTACCGTTCTAACTTCCTGATCACGTAGCAGCTAAATAACAAATCAATATATTCGCACCTTGAAATGTGAAATAAATACCCGAGATTTCATTTGTAAATCACATGTTTTCCTCTAAGAATGTTTGAGCAAGGACCTGGGGATCATAGCTGCCATGGTTTCAGTTTGCTTAAGAGTGTCATGCCCATGTGTGTAGTGGGTTTGTGTGACATTTCAAGCCTTATGAGGGACACGTTATTGTGAGTGAAACAAGGAGAGTTGCATCCATGTCAAGAGATCATTTTTAGAAATGAAGCCCTTTTCTCGTATGTGGCGGTCCTAAATGCGCAAATTGACCCAGGGGCTCTTTCTTTCAAACTGAGGTGGCATAATGGGCAAAAGAACAATGGGCGAGAGAGTCACCCCAAGCTATTGCCAGTGATTCGACTTATTGCAAGCAGCCTACCATCGTCTTTTGGGTGTTTTATGGATCACTGTATGACACATGTCATGGTTAGCCTTATACACTGTGGGGCAGATTTATGTTGGACTTACGCCACGTTTGCATCACGCAATGGCGGCGTAAACGTGGCGCATCCCTGCGACCTATTTACAATGTGACGCATCTAGGCAGATGCGTCACGTTGTAAAGCCCTGCGCCACATGTGGGCGTTCCGGCGCAGGGTGAGCGTTCCGGGGCAGGTGCGCCTCGCAAAAGTGGCTGAGTGAAATCTACAAGATTTCACTCAGTCACTTTTAGGCCAATGCTGCGTCAAAACCCTGCGCCTGCTTGAAGCAGGCGTAAGGCTTGACGCAGCATTGGACAGTTAGGGCACCCCCGAGCCTTGCTGGAGCTGCGTCGCACTTGCGACGCAACTCCAGCAATGCGCCACCTTTACGGCACAGATGCGTCACGCATCTGTGCCGTTTTTGCCCCATGGTGCGCCGCATTGTATATGCGGCGCAACATGGGTGGCGGAGCTGCGGCACACAATAACTGGCGCATCCCTGGGGATGCGCCAGTTATTGTAAATCTGCCCCTTAAAAACAACTGTAAAAGTCCCCCAATTACAACCTGCGCAGTGTCCTAGAGTGCTGATTGCTCAGGAAAGTCATTGGTGCAGCACTGAAGCTGGAAAGAACTGTTACAACTGTATCTTTTACCGTGATTGAGCTTCACTTTTTGTGCAGCTATGAAGTAAAATTGACCACCTCTTATATGAAGTGACCTTTGTACTTGGTAGCCAGGGTGTGTGCTTTTTGAATGCGGTTTGAAATTAGTTTCGACTGTGCACCAAATCACCATATGTGTATACTTTCTGCTCCATGGCTAAATACTTATAGGTTCCAAAAGCGAAACCGATTGCATTTCTAATACTTGTTTGAAATGCAGGCGAAAATAAAGCTGCAAAGCATAAAAATGAAAGCTTTCATGAATGTTAGCATTTTGTGAGAGATTAAGATTTTCACACTTTCTGTCAATGGTGTGTAATGACTGAAGGCAAGCAAAACATTAAAAACAAACTATCCTAAATGGGAAGCAATGCAGTGTTCATAACACTATATTGTACAATCACCATATTCCTCCTCGCTACTTAGACCATAAAAGATTCAAGGAGACCAGCTCTACCCTTCTTCACCATGCCAGACATCTTGACCATGCCAGAATCTTCCATCTTATCTCTCTCTCAGCATTTTCTCACATCCCTCATTTCACACGTCACCACGGTTTAACTTGGACTGAGCTAATCAACTTCTTAATCCAGCAAACGGGTTGTCTCCAGTCACACAATCTAATGTCATGTGATGAGTCCATATTCACCTCTCATTGCACAGAAATTGTAACCAAACTCTTTATACTTTGAATAAGCACTTTACTTTGGGTGCACACACAAAAAGACATATCTTTTTGAAGGTTGTAAGAATGCAAACGAAAAGAAATGGCCAGATCAAGTTTGCTCCAGAGTTCCTCTGGAATTTCCACAGGTGAAATCAGCATATTTTGAATCACTTTAGCTTTGTCATTGTTGGCACGTGACACAAACACTTTTAGAAGACTTTCAGTCATCTTGTCCTATGGTCACCAGTCACCAGTAATGCTCCTTCACCCTATCTTTGGAAATGTTTCTTCCCAAAAGCACCTCTGAGTCAAATTCACAATTTTTTCTCTTACCTCTATAAGTGGCACACAACTGTCACCTCTACTTGACTTAGCATTAAAAATGCTGCAATTGTTTGTCATATTTGAAAATTGCTTTTCTAAATCAGACATACTCTTCCTTGCCCATTCCCCTGCTACGTGCAACTTAACATCCTTAAGTCCTTAAGTCCAGCATCCTTTTTGTGCGAAAGTGAAATATTTGTTTACGTTTATGGTAGTCTTCTTCAAGTAATTATTTCACTGTGCCTGATAAGGTCCAGTTAGGCCTCAGTAATTTGAACATGAGCTCAACCACAGGCTTGAGTTAGGAGAAATGTTATAACCATTTATCAGTATTAATGAAGTTAGAAAGTTGAAAACACACTGCAAAAAAAATTCCACTAAAATGTATAAAAATAGAGAAAATCTAATAAGCAAATAGACACCAAAACTACAAAAATTAGACGTAGGAAACCTGAGATATGATTTGTCAAAGGTTTCTATGTTTCTAGCACAAAATAAATGCAAAGAACCCCTCGCTGGTATCTGGTCACACTAGACCCGGTCAAAGTCAAAAGTTAAGGCTGACGCGGGTCGGATACAGAGACGAGGTTGGTTCTTTCAGTAGGGCAAGCCACCAAGTTGAACCTCACTGGTGATGAGAGGTCGGTGGCTGCGGCTCGGTGGCAGTCTGGTGGTAGTCTCTGGTTCATTTTGTAATAATCTTCAGAAAATATTTTAAGCCTCAGCTGTCAGGGTTAGGCAGGAGGAGTATACTCTAACACTTATACACGGGCCCCAGGACCTTATGGACACCACTTGTTAGTCAGTACTCACTTCAGGGGAAGTCATAAGTAGGGTCCAGGGCAAGTCTGTGCTCTTCAGAAAGATGGGCGTATTGCAGCTTTTTGAGACCCAGACCCTTAGCTTAACAGTATGCTAGCCACGTAGCCCTTGGAGTCCAATCTTTTGTCCTGGGTACAATAGAGAGCAGGTCCAGACCTTTGGGTCTCTCCCTACAGGTTACAGTAGGTACAATGCTCTTTCTGAAATAAAGATTCAGCATGTGCAGTCCTTCTACTGACTTCAGCAGGTCCGGTGTTCTGAGAGAGGTATCCAAGGGTACCATGTTTTTGTCTGGCACTAGCTTGTGGGTGAGATACACTCTCTGTCCAATGGGGAAAAGTTCCCAGGGTTTACTCTACCGACTTTGACATCACTTCCCAGGGTTTTGGCCTTAAACAATACCACAGTGCCCTGCTTTACCAAAACATGGCACAATCTAGTGTTTTCTTGGTCAGAGCTCTGGGCACACACCTGAGGTTATGCATTATAAGGTGTTATAATGCAGTCCACTGCTTTTCTATGGGAGAACCAGCCTTGCCACAGTGAAAAATGACTTTGAATAATTTTCACTGCCAGGACATGTAAAAGTTAAGTACAAATATCCTACTTTTTAAATACCATGTACCCTGCACTGTGTGGATTTAGGCCCTGGCATTGGAGTGACATATAAATATTAATAGAAAGGTTAGGGTCTGACAATGAGTTTATTTTGCTCCGTAAACTTTGCAGCTTTAAAGTAGCACACTTAGGGTGCAGGAGCAGGCCTTAAGACATGCTTTGCACGGTCTCTTTAGTGGTGACACAGTAGGTCCGGCAATCCATTAGTGATATTTATCTTACAGACCCTGGATGCACAGAGTACCATGTACTAGGGACTCATACGTAAGCTAAATATGCCAATAAAGGATTAGCCAATTGTACATGTTTTAGGGGTCAGATCACATACACTGGGCACTGTACAGCAGTGCCTCGGTGTTTAAAACGTCCACAAACCAGCAGCATCAGCCCAAGAACTGGGTGTGGAATATGCAAAAAGGTGTCCTTTCCTTACACTTATTGTCACCAGTCATTCTTCCTTCCACAATGCTTTGTCATGCACCCTTGTCATAGATTTGCCAAGAGAAATCGCCAAATCCTTGCTAACAACCAAAACTCTACTATACTCAATCAACGGCAGAAAGAACAGACAATCTTGCACCCTAGTCCTCAAAGGTGGGATTAAATTCAACAGCGAAGTTAAATTCCGACTTCTTCCATTCACCTACAAATTTGATGCCCTTCCGTGCTCTGCTGTGGACACCTGAACCAAATGGCAATGACTTGTCCTATGGTGAAAGGCAAACCCCACAAAAAGAAATTGCTGTGAACCAAAAGCTGTCACATTCTACTCGCCTGTCTCAAGTTGTGCAAGCACTGAACAAAGTCCTCTCATATTTACACTTGTAGTTCTCACCATTCTCTTGAGAGACTATGGGCAACATCGTCATTTCTTCTTTTATGCCACGAAATGCTGTCCACAGAGCTGCAGACCTGCAATGGCGTGTGGATGAATGAGAATCCAGGATATTGAAGAGCTCTGTGGAATACTTAACCGCTACAAGCCCCACCGCAGAGCACTGCAGTGAACGAAGGAAGTACAAGCCTTGCTAAACAACACGTGCTTATGAGGGCTTCATCTAACACTGAACCCCTGAAATCCCATCACGTTGGTTTATTGTAATTGAACTTGAAACTCAGTGAGACCTCACTATCTTGAGAGAATCTGACTTACACGGCTTCACCATGGAATTTTAACACTACATGGGAGCATCTGACAATTGCAGTTAAGGCCATTTCCAGTCTACGTCCTGAGGAGAACATTAGAACAAGGCAGGGTTTGAAACGCGTTGACTCTGAGCTGAAGCTAGACTCATTGTGGGGCACTGTTGGGACTCATTAAAAGAAATGTACTTCCCATTGGTGGAATGACCTCATCCAACATCGAGCTGTCTTCAGCTTAGTAAACAGGCAGGATTTCTTGAATTGTGTTATGTCCGCCTGTTCCTTCATATGTTATATAAGGACTGGTGCCCTCTAATGATTTTTGGAGGCCATTGACATTTTGTATGGTGTTTATGTTTTGTATACGTGTTTATCAATTATTTCGTGTTATTATTCACATGCACTTTGTTGGTAAAAGTGTTATATTGTAATTTGTGTCTTCGTGGAGGACATGATGAAATGTTTTTTATGTATAATGTTCTGAAATCGAAAATGAATGTGAAATACATCATTCATACTTAGGATTTATAGTCTAGGTTTTGCTAACTAATTGTTTAACAACCTATCTGGTCATTTTCTCATTCCCCCCTTTATAGCGGTCTAGGTCACATACTGACAGGACCCAAGCCTATTTTTGGTTAATTCATCAAATGCTATTTGACATTGCTTCATCCACTTATACTTTTGTCTTTTCGTCAATAAAAGCCTAGTGGGATATATCACTCTGGCAAAGCCATGAACAAATCTCTAAGAATATTCAGCCAATACAAAGAATGTTCTGTCTTCTTCTTTGTTTTCGGTATTGTTCTGCAGGTTATGCTAGTCCAAGTGACAGTTAAACAACATGAAAAGCAACTGAAGAGGGTAACAAAGGATGCAAGAAGCATAGACTCCTCCTGCAGCAAAACTGGATGAATGGCAGAGGAAAAATCTATTATATTTGATACCCAAGTTTCTCAAAACAAAGTTCATGACTCTGAAATATTATGTAAGGGTGTCTTTCAATCCAAATGTTTTTATTTAAATTACTCAGGTCAACACACATGCTGAAACAACTCCCTCTTTCTTTAGCCACCAAAACTACTAGCTCAAATCAGTCTGATCTCTTCAATGATTCTCTACTGTTTCAATTTGTCCATCTCACAATTCAATGGTTTCATTACTAAGTTTTGAACTTTCTTAACTTTTTGAAAAATAGCCATAGTCTTTTTTTCAATATTATATTGTGCTCAAAATCTTTGAGAAAGTCTAACGTTTCATTTAATACGCTAGGAAACATTTCCAATAACTACTCTTTCTCCTCCAGTCTTGCCAACATATGCAACTGTTCTTGGCCAATGGGACTCAACTTAATACCTTGATATCTGCGGGTCTCCAACCTAACAAGTTGCCACCCCTTGTCTTTACATGGACTTTATATACTTTCTGTCTTCCCTTCATACGAGTGAAACCAATCATGTCTATATTTGTTTTGCCATAACTTACTGGATTAAGATCGATTGACTCCAAGAGTTTCTCATTCCCAAAGATCCTCTTCCAATTAGTGTAACCAATGAGGGTGTAAGGAAATCTAGAATAAGTGTAAGCACTCACCTTTCTCCCCCAAAACGCAATCTAGCATTGTTGCTTAATGCCTCTACATCATCACCATTCACTTTGTTTGTTACCCAATGTTTTCAATACCATCTTTATTTTCAATCTGTTGAATCTTAGCACTTTTTCAAACACCTTTTTACTTCTCTCTCTTACAACATCCTATACATAGAAGGGCTTCTTTACAAGCCCAATGTGCAACGTCACTTTTTTTTTGATGCAGCGTAGTGCATCAGTCCGACACAATGCTCCATATCTACAAACTGACGTATTGGGTCCAATGTGTCAGTTTGTAGAGCCCTGCATCACAATATACCTGTACCAGGTGTAATGTATGCAGGGTAGGGCGTTCACACGCAAGAATGCCATGTAGAAATGGCGCAGTGAAATTTACAACATTTCACTGTGTCACTCTATGACTTGACTGCGTCAAAATCCTTAAGCCTGCTCAGCCCTGGCGTAAGGATTGACGCAGGTATTTTACAATGGGACTCGCCTATGTGTTTTGAACCATTGCGGCAGTTGCTTCGATTTTACGCCCTACTCCATTAATGCATCACTTTTGCATCAACAGATGCAACAGAATTTCTGACGCGTCAGTTAAATTCTTGCGCCGTGGATCCCTGGGTTGTAAATATAGTGCATTCATGGTGTGGCAAAGACATTTGGCCGAGGCACAAGGACATTGAACTCATTCGAATGTGTCAGTTTCTTGTAAATGAGGCCCCGAATCTTTTGCAAAGAGATTTGGAGAGTTTAGGTATGCCACACACTTCCGTATCTAAGACCCTTAACTTTGTTGTCTTACTGATGGATAGGTTATCTTAAGTCGTTCAGTTCTTCACTGTATATGAACTTTTCATCATTATCCCCTTCGTTTATAGCAATACTGTTTGCTACGTCTTTATGTTTCTCACTCAGATAAGCCCTAATTTAATTTCTTTCACCCATCTTGATAAATGGTCCTTCCCTAAATTGCTGCCACTGAATCTTTAAGAGCAGGTTTTATTGTTAGGAGCTTCTCATATAGTTTTGGGATATTTATGCAATGCACAAATTGGTCTCCAAGGAGCAGCTAACTGTGAGTTCTTGAATTTTAGATGATATTTTCATTATTTGAAGATTTGCAACATAGTTTGCTACCATTTTGGTTTTACTTCTCTAATGTGAGCACCAAGATTATCCCTGTGATAGTAACCTAACGTTTTACTGAACAGAGTGCCTTTACTTGCTTTCCTTTCTGCCCTTGTGAATTCGCAATTCAATATGTATACTTTATTATTAGTCCAAAAAATGCCAAATTGAATTTTGTTTTCATGCTGACTCCCCAAGATGTTGCTGCAAAGACTGGCCATAACAGTCTGCACTTGTGGCACAGCTCACAGTGACTAGAAAATGGCTCCTGCATTGCATTTGTTATGCTGACACATGCACAGGTACTTTTTATATGTTCTGCACTGGCTGTGCATTCCATTTTTGCTTGCATCGCCCACACATCATCAAGTCCCAGTGATGTTTCTATGTTGCTGCACTACGCACACTCTGCATATAAGCCCACCAGGCCTCGCATGTGAAACTCCATGATGGCTGTCTGTTGCAGAAGTGCATGCACACAGTACTGCCTCATGCACTTACTGGGCCTCTCTAATTGAAGTCACTTTTGGAATGTAATGAATAACATTACAATAGTTAATTGACTACAGTACCTTAGTAGAGCATTCACTCTGAGGAGTATCTCAAGGTTCAGTATCACCTCAGCAGTAATTCACCATGGTATGCCCTTTGAGTATCTGTTAGACATGGCCCTTTTTGCAGGGTCATCCCCAAACCTTTTGCCTTCACCCTTCTGTTATCTGAACCAGTTTTTGTCAGGTTTCGGTCTCTGCACACTTTACCACTGCTAACCAGAGCTAAAATGCTTGTGCTCGCACCTTAAAACATAGTAGAATTGGTTAAAAACTCAATTAGCCTTTTTAATTTACTTGGAATTCCCTAGTAAAGTGGCACTACCTGTGCTCAGGGCCTGTCAATTAAATGCTACTACTGGACCTGCAGCATTGATTGTGCCATCCACTTAAGTAGACCTTTAAACATGCATTAAGTCTGCCATTGAAGCTTGTGTGTGCAGTTTATACTGCCATTCTGACCTGGCAAGAGAAACCTTTTGCCAGGCCCAAACCTTCATTTTTAATACATAAAAGTCACGTTAGGAAAGGCCCTGGAAAGCCCCAGAGGGTAGGGTGCAGTATATTTAAAAAGCTGGACATGTACTTTTAAATATTTTATGTCCTGGTAGTTAAAAACTCTTAAATTAGTTGTTCACTACTGCATGGCTTACCTCTCCCATAGAATAACATCAGAGTCACCCTATTACATTTAATGAACTGTAACTTCTGAATGGGAACAGGTAGCCAGTTCATGTTTGGTGTCTTTGGAATTGTAAGGAGAATCCTGTTTTATGGTAAAGCCAAACTACAATTTTGAAAATGCCACTTTTGTAACGCTATCATTTTCCTGTCTTGGCTATTCAGTGCCTTTAGCTTGTCTCTGGATCACATGACTGGGTATAGCTTTTAGCTGGGCTTTATGTATTTCTCATACACAGTCACACACAATAGAGGGTTTAGGCCTCAGGGGCAGGATGGGAGGGCAGAGCTGGGCACAACCCTACTTACAATTGAATAGGCTATGTCCTGCCTTCACACAAAGGGCTGCATACCCCTTGTAGTTAGTCTGGAACCATGGCAGGAGAGGCAGGAAGCATGTGCACTTCATAGCGGAATCTCTAGAAGCTTTTCCCACTTCAAAGGGGAGGAATTTATTTTAAATATTGGACCTCAGACATCAACTGTACCGTACACTTCTGGACCTGTAGACTCTGCAATGAAGAAGAACTGTGCTGCTGAAAGGACTGATGTTCTGTCATACTGCTGCCCTGCTGTGCTGACCTGCTGCCCTCTTGCCTAGGTGAGAAGGAATGGACCTGCATCTGTTGGACCAAGGACATCTGAGTGGCTCCAAGGGCTAGTAGGTTGGCCATTTGACTAGCTCCTCAAGGACAGAAGGCTACAACTTACTTGAACTCAGCACTTGGACTCACACCATTTTTGAGTCCTGCTCTTCCAAGTGGCACCACCCCAACACTGGACCCTTTGGAAGAGGGCCAGAATGTGCTCTGCCAGCCCATCCGTGGACCCAGCTGAACCAACACATCTCCTCCTCTGCACAGCACAATCCTGGGCAGAACAGATGCATCGCCTCCGCTGCGAGAATTCTCTCAGTGCAAGGACCCCTGATCAACCTTGCAGACAGCATCTGAACCACCACTGTGTGGAGCTTCACTGATGCAGGATCTTGCATTGCAAATCTCTCAGCGACGGCAGCGTCGATGATGACGCAGGATTTTGCATGACAACCTCCTAGCTCTGTGGAACCAACGCATTGCCTCAACTTTGTGACGCATCCTCGGGGTCAGACTTTGCATCACTAGCCCTCATTGACAGGATCCTTTATGACAATGCAGGACCTTACATCGCAATTTCGCTGATCTTCAGAAGTGCAGCTTTGCGGTTCTGTGTGTTGCATCCTTGGAGCAGGACCAAGCAGAGCTCCACAACCAGGATTTAATGTAGTATTGTTCAGGGGGCCTAACTGGGTTCCTGCCACTCTCTATTGTGGTAGGCCTGGATTTATTACTGTGTGCTCATCCAGTGAGACCAGATATACACAGTTGGTGCTTTGGGCCTTTTGTGGCTTTTTTCACTTAAATATTCAAAAAATGCATATCCTCTGTTCTACTGATAGGAGTTTTGTCATTTTGATCTTATTTTATTTATTTTAATGTGCTCTATTTGTTTCTAAATTGGTGTGGCATTTTTTTGTGCAAGCTTTAACTTTAGTACTGTTTGAAATGCTGCGTAAATAATTTACACATTGCCAAGTTCAGCATAACTGCTCTGTGCCAAGCTCCAGACAGTTGAGAACAGGTTAAATTGGGGTTTGCTTGTGCCTCAACCTGACAAGGATTGTAGTTGCTGCTTTAGTAGGGCTTCACCTCCCAAACCAGTAACCAAATATCTCACTGTACCATTTTGAATAATTCAATGACCTGAGGATTATAGCAATGGTGACCTGACCTTGGCATAGGTGTTTGTCTTTGTTGTCACATGTTGTAATTACACCATATACAAGAATATGCACTGTGATATGAGTTTTAATATTGGAGCCACGCTATTGCAACCAGAAGGATACCCAGCCTCCAGTAACTGCCAGAACAAATCCTTGCTTGACATGAATGTTCTAGTGATATAAGTACATTCCATGAATGTTCTAGTGAAAGCAACATGTTTCAGATGCTGCCATTGTTTAGTGCTCTGCTATTATCCAGCCTTGACTACAGCATCTTTTTGCCATTCTATCCCTGCTCATTCTTAGTCATAGTTCCAAAGCAGTGTCCTCAACTATCCTGCCTTATCAATCTTAAACTGGTTACTAGTGTCCTAACAGATTCAATTAAAATCCCCATACATTTTCTGATGAGCATGTCATTGCGAAAATGTCCTGTCCCTTACAGCTGCATTTCATCTTTAGAACCCAGTAAGGAACACCTATTCATCTTCTGACTGACTACTTTACATCCCACACTTACATGGGTCATGAGTAGGAAGCTGCATATTAGCTTCAAAGCTTTCCAACTGTGGAGGTTCTTTCTAGGCTGGACGTGAAACATTCAAGATTATCAAAGGTTTTGAGCAGCACTAAAGACCAGGGGACGTATTTAGCATGGTTTTGCATCACTCTTGCACCATCCAAGCGGATGCAAGTGTGACGTAAATCCTATATTGACATTTGCCAAGCACCAGAAGACCACCTTGCTCAGCCCTGTGTTGAATAGTGAATGTGGATTAACTCAAGGCAGTGCAGGTGCTGCCTTCTGTTACTATGCCCCAGGGATGCATTGCATGGGTGGAGTGTGGGTGTTCCCACCATTGAGTTTGGCACATTCACAGATTTACCATTAGTGGTGTTACAAGGATTTCTGCTCATACACAGAACTGTGCACAGAGACCTAGGACATTAGTGAATTGTAGTTTACCAGAAACTCGCCTCAGTACCTAGAAACCCCAACCAGCTAGCAATCAGTGTCACATTAGCTCTTCGTCCTATAGCAAAGTAACCAATGATTAGACAACCTAAAACATGCGACTTAGGACCATCTCAGGAATGGTGGGAAGTGAGAACACTCTTTTGTTATACTCTCATACCAGTCCACAACAGGAGTAAAAAAGAGACACAGTAAGGTTAAAATATTTATTTTAACGACGTGATCACATGCACAGCATTTTAGTCAACATAAGCAGACATATGATTAAGAATAATATGGTCAGCATGGTTACAATTCCATAAAATACAAAAGGAGGAATCATATTACAATGATAGTGCAAACAGGTGATATAGCGCCTAGTTTTAACACCCTCCCTATATAGGAACTCTGTATTATAAACTAAAGAAGGTCTCTTGGGCTTGTTTTGGGGGACCCCATTACCTTTCCGCTAAGTAAGTGTAAATTACATCTGGATCAGCCAGGCTTTCTGCATCCATGGAATCTTCCAAGTGTGTGAAATTATGGCAAGTGTGCTATGAGAAAGGCGCCAGAATCTTGCTTGGCTCGCAGCTGCCAACATTTTGTGTCTAGATTGTGTTACAAGGACATGCCGATAAACAGGCTCACATGTTATGATAACCTTGACGGCTCAGTACTCACTGTACAGACCGGGGGCACGATGTATGTCTAGAGATGTCGAAAAACAAACCTTTTCTCATGTTTAGACCTTCGTGAAAGCTAACTTGCAAAAACAACTATGCAGTGTTGTGTGCAAAAAGCAGCAAAAGGTAAAAGGGCGTTTAAACTATTAATAAGCCATGCTAACATAACATGCACGCTAAAGGAGGGCCTAAACCATACTACAGTGGTAGACCTGGGAATGCATCATAATGCTGCACCTCACCAAAGGAGGCATAACAAGAAGAAATATGCTTATTTCTCTTTCGTTTTTTCCTGTTTGTATGTGTGCTTCATTCTGCAGCACACATACCAAGAGGAAAAAGCCTCAGAGGATTGTTTTAGTGTAGGAAGATACCCCTTCCTGCACAAAAACAATCCTGCTAACAAAGCAGGCACCCTTGCACAATGGTGCAAGTGTGCCTGCATTGGCCCTAGGCAGTAGTTTGTCTTCCAGTGCAGGCAGAGAGCAGGAATGCACTGTATAATGTTCAGGGGTGGGCCATAAATTCTGGTTTGCCTGCAAAGTTTGTGAAGTTGTTATGCCAAAACTCAACCAACTGCTGCATGGTGGAGGTTTTTCTCACACGCAGCTCATCAATAGTAAGTTGGAGAGTACAAGTGAAAATTGGCATCTGCCAGAACAATTTTGTGGTGCTAGGATGACAACCGCCCAGATTTTCACAACACGGGTGGTCGCACGCAGTCGTGACCATGCGCAGTGACAAAGCTGCCCCTCAAGTAGAAAATTTACTCAGGTGGCAGCAAGGAAGAAGCACCCTCAGGCATACCACTTGGTGCTGTTCGCACTCATTTTGCAGTGCAGAACAAGCTCCCAGTGCTAAAAATCACCGAGAGCAGTGCAACATACCGATTCCGCCTGCTCCGGGAACTCAGAATTTTCACTGAAAGCTGTAGAATTATGCGGTGTGAAACTCTGTAAATTCCGCCCACTCCTAATCATGTTACATAGGGCACTTTCCTTCCCTCGATATGTTGTGTGAATATTGATAAATATGCCCGCAGGGGCATAGCTTTGATTTGTGCAGCAGGAGTACTGGCCTAGCGCCCTAAGTGGCCCAACCAACTCTCATTATAGCTGTATGTTATGATTCAAACAGCAGCTGAGAGGTCATTTCCTACCTCACACTAGGGCTCATAACACATTGACTACACTATTGCTAAAATCATGGTTATGACAAGAGCCACTCTTCTGTTCGTAGTCCTCTCTTTCATTCTTTTTGGTCTCAGTGCAGAGTAACCTGTATTTCTATTTCACTAAATGAAAACAATAAATTGATAAAGTAAGAAAGAAAAGATGCATCTATCTTTGATGGTTATATATACTTATATCTGCCTGCTGGGATATCTATATAGCACAAAGAAATCTCTAAGTAAGAAAGTAAGCAATGGAGCACTGAACAAGAGAGAAACCTTACAATCTTAGAGATAGGTGAGTACCTATTATGAGAGAGGTAATCTTGGCTTCCAGTTTAATGTTGTCCATGCCTAAAATTGCTATGGACAACACTAACAAAACTTCCAGTGCAATACAGTAGACTTTATCAATATGGCATTTGAGTGTGTGTCAACACAGGCTTGAGACGGCCCTCTTTGCTGCCACCGACGACATCCACATGCTACTAGACCAGGGGCACACCGCAGCCCTCATCCTACTGGATCTCTCTACAGCCTTCAACACCATCTCACATTGCACCCTCACAGCCAGACTACACGACGCATGGATTTGAGGAACTGCCCTCTCCTGGATCCAATCTTTTCTCTTCAGCAGAACCCAGTGGATCAGACTCCCTCCCTTCCTCTCAAAACCCACTCAGATCAACTGCAGAGTTCCCCAAGGATCATCGCTCAGTCCCATGCTCTTCAACATCTACATGGCCCCCCTCACCGCCATCGTCAGACAACACGGGCTCAGCATAGTATATTACGCCGACGACACGCAGCTCATCCTCTCCTTCACTACGAACCTCGAAGATACCAGACTCTGTTTCCAAGAGGGAACGAGACACGTAGCAGCCTGGATGACAAGCAGCTGCCTGAAGCTCAACTCGGAGAAGACCGAGGTCCTCATCCTCGAACTTTCCACCTCTGCCTGGGATGACACCTGGTGGCCCTCCTCCCTCGTGAGTCCGCCCACCCCTACAGACCACGCATGGAACCTCAGCAATATCCTCGACACCTTCCTCACCAAGACCCACCAGATCAACTCCATCACCTCCACCAGCTTCAACTGCCTGCGGATCCTCTGCAAGACCTTCAAATGGATACCCCCAAAATGCAGAAAAAACATCACCCACGCACTTATAGACAGCAGATTGGACTACGGCAAGGCCCTCTAACGCAGATTCAACAGAACCCTCCTACACAGACTACAGACCATCCAGGATGCCGCAGCCAGACTCCTCGTCAGAAACCCACGGCACAAACACATGACCCAACACTTAAGCAACATCCACTGGCTCCCCGTTGAGAAGAGAGTGACCTTCAAATTGCTTACCCACACCTACAAATCCCTCTACAACTTCAGACCCAAATTCCTCAACGAGGGAGTCTCCTTCTACGTACCCAAGAGAGACTTTCGCTCTGCAGACCTCTCCCTCCCAGTGGACCCCCGCATCCACAGAACCAGAGCAGGAGGAAGAGCTTTCTCCTACATTGCAGCCAGAGCCTGGAACAAGCTCCCATTGAACATCGGAGGCTCCCCCATCCCCCACACCATCAGAAAGAGCTTTAAAACCTGGCTCTTCGACTGAACCAGAGCTGCGCCCCGAACGCCTTGAGACCCACACAGGTGAATAGCGCACTTTACAAACCCGATGATTGATTGATTGATTGATTGAAGGTTGCAGGCAACAGTCCAGATTATTGAATTGACATTGAAAGCAGTTTTAAATATTCCACAGACTGACTTACAAGGGTTGAAAGCTAAGACAAAGTGAGATAAACACACAGCAAAGTCATTGACTTGGTTCTAATCTTTTTCTAAGGGACATGGCATTGGCTTGCAAAACCACAATAAGTTCCCAATTCATGGAAGTGACTGTATTATTTCAAAAAAATTACTTTTGCTGAATAAATCATATTGGAAAAATTGTAAAAGAGTAACACTTATGAAATTACACCCAATTTGATGAACCCACTGAGTCCTTAGATTTATGCCAAATAACATGCCTGATATTATACTGTGGCTAGCCAATAGTATGACCTAAGGCACACACTTAGTGCCAGATTTAGAGTTTGGATGGAGGTAGTCTCTTAGTCAAGGTGGCGGATGGCATTACATCTGCCACCCTGATGGACTATCTCCCAACAAATTTAGATATCACCTCTCATGAGCAGCGATCTCTGTACCTTCGGACGAGCCACGGTCATGTCAGGGAGGTTTTTCCATGGTCATGGGGGTCATTTTTATTTTCTCTCTATGACCACCAGGCTTTTCCTGATGGTCATGTTATGTTATGCAGATTTGTAGAGCGCAGTATCACGTGGGAGGGGATTCTGGTGCTGAGCAGGTGTGAGTCTAGGCACACCTAGGGCCTACAGGCACTATTCGAAAGCCAGATCTTCAGCTTCTTGCAGAATCTAAGAGGTGGGGAGGAGGCTCCTATGTGTTCTGGCGAGAAGTTGCACACTTTAGGAGAGATGAAGGACAAGGCTTGACCGCCGGATCTGGTTTTTTGTGTGCATGGGATTTCTACAAGAAGGAGTTTGGCTGAGTGGAGGTATCTAGAAGGTTTTTGGTTGTTGAGATATGCAGGGCCAGTGTTATGTAGTGCTTTGAATATGTGGGTGAGTAGCTTGAATTGTACTTGTTGGTGAAAAGGGTATAAAGGCATCTCCTTCAGATGTGGTGTGATGTGAGTACGGCATGGGAGGTTCAGAATGATTCTGGCTGATGAGTTTTTTGTTGATCCCTATATAGAGGGTGTTTCCTTAGTCTAGTGTACTTGTGACCAGGGGGTACGTGATGATTTTCCTATGTGCTGATTGGGACCCATTAGAAAATCTTCTTCAGCATCATTAGGGTATGGAAGCATGAGGCGTAGACAGCATTGACTTGGGTGGTCATGTTGAGTTTGCTTTTGATGATGATCCCAAGATTCTTGCAGTGGGTAGTGGGTGTCAGTCCCAACTCTGTTGGCCACAAGGTGGATTCCTACGGGTATGTGCTCTTCCCAAAGATTATGATTTTGGTCTTGTCATGGGCAAATTTCAGTCATGCAGGCTACTGGTTTATCCATGAGGGAGAAAATTAGTTGCATGTCATCGGTGTAGGAGAGGACATTGATGTCATGAGAGTGGATGATGATACTGATGGCTAGAAGGATCATGTATGCTTTGAAGAGGGTCAGCTCAGGAAGGATGCTTGCCGAACAGCACATGTGATGTGGGAGACAGAGGTGCATGGTGTCAGACTGACTGCAGGCTCCTTCCAGTCAGGAAGGTAGCATATCCATCAGTGTGCATGTCCTTGGATTCCAATGTCATGTAGGCTTTGGATGAGGATAGAGTGGGAGACTGTGTCAATGCTGCAGAAAGGGCTGAGAGGATGAGGGTTGCATGTTTCCTCTGTCCAGAGTCATGCGAATGTCATCTATGTCAGCAATGAGGGCAGTTTCTATGCTGGGGTTGAATCTGAAACCAGACTGAGTAGTGTTGAGAAATTGGTGATCATTGAGGTATGCAGTGAGATGACTGGTAATGATTTTCTCTATGACCGTGGCCAGGAAGGGTAGCAAGGAGATTTGTCTGTAGTTGGGGAATGTTGCGGGGTCCCCAGATAGTTTCTTCAGAAATGGGAGGATATTTGCATGTTTCCAAGTATCTGGGAAGGCCACAGAAGATTGAAGCCATTTAGAATAGGTGTGAACATGGGTCTGATGGGTTGCAATCCACTGGAGTAGGCATAGTGGAAAAGACGGACTACATTGAATTAATCTTTATAACCGGAAACCAAAATCTGGAGCTTCGGCCTAGTTAATAGTTGTTCCCTCCCAAAACATAAAATAGAAATACGGCTTCTGTTGGAAGAGGGAGATTTGTATGTTTTGTTTATTATGGAAAGTTGGCTCAACTATAGTCCCGTTCTGGATATATTGATGGCCCTTCCCTCTGGGTTTCAAATACACAGACAAGATCGTAAAGGAAGGATAGGGGCGGCAAAGCTATTATAGTAAAGGACAAACTGAAATGCACCATCACTTCCCTCCAAATATCAGATTGTGAAAGCTTTCATTCATCATCTCATTTTCCCCTACATATACTTTTTCACGAGTCTTAATTTATAGACCCCCAGGTTCAGTGCAAATTTCAGTGACAACTTGATAGACCCTCTAGCTAGTTTAGTAGTGATAAAAACACACATCACTATCTTAGGTGACCTCAATTTACATCTGGACGAACTTAATCTCCATTATTTTAATAGACTATTGCAGGAATTAGAGGTGGTGCAATTAATTCAACACGCAACCCCCACTACCCACATTAAAGGATATATACTTGATTCTTAAATTTCTAATGATTTAAAGATTCAAGCATTCGCCCCAGTACCTGTGCTATGGTCAGATCATTATCTGATGCCTTCCACTTTAGCTGATAAAGCTACCCAAAAGCGAAATTTAAATAAGTCTTCCAATCAAATTAAGAATTGGTGAAAACTCAACTCGGAGGTATAGTTGAAAACACTGGAAAATTCCACCCCAAGTCTAACAGGCAATCCGGAGAAGGTTTTTACCCAGTGGGAAAACTGGATTATTCAGTCACTAGATAAGTGTATCACTAAAAGTACATTTTAGGCAAAAATGAATACTAAAAGGGCACCTCGGTTAGACACTCATCTAATCCCCCTAACGAAGGACTGCAAGAAGCTGGAGAGAATATGGAGGAAGGAGTACGATCCATTTTTAAAAATGATTTACAAGTTGGCCATTATGCTTTACCACAATGAAATCAATATTACTCTAGCAAAATGTTTTAAAGAAAAGATAAACCAGGCGGCAAATTCCCCTAAGGAACTTTTCAAAGTTGTTAAATCTCTGACAACCTTAAAGCATGGTAACTCTCCTTCACATCCCACCAAGAAAAGTTTTTATGAATTAGCAGTCTTTTTTCATAAAAAGGTCACAGGTATATAAAGCTCATTTCAAGGAGGAACTGGGACAGCTCCAAGCCATGCAACAGATTCTATGGTGACACCGACCCCTCCCGTCTTAATTCACTTTTTACCTCAGAACAAAGATACAGTACGAGTCTTAGGACTAAGACCAAATGTGGATCGCTTCTAGAAACACGTAAATGGAGAATTGTCAGATCTTTTGGAAGACAATCATCATCTTCATCCCACTCAAATGGGCTTTTGTGCTCAGCATAGTACTGAATCTGCCCTTCAGGCAGTCACTGAAGAGCTTAAAAGCACTGTCGATCAAGGTGGCTAAGCTTCAGCATTGCTCCTGGATCTGAGCGTGGCTTTTGACACCCTTGGTTATGTCATCCTGCTAAATAGACTTAGGGAGAATGGGCTCCAGGACAAAGCCTTGAATTGGCTTGTGTCCTTTCTAAATTATAGATACTTATGAAGTTATGGAAGTTGGCTGACTTTCTGACAATATGCTTTTGATATGCAGGGTACCACAGGGTTCCTCGCTCAGCCCCACATTATTCATTATTTATATGCGACCACTGGCAGATATTGTTCAAGAGTTCGGCCTATCTCTGATCTTGTATGCAGACTACATGCAGCTGGTGGTCTCCTTCGATAATGGAGCAAATTCAGTCTGCAAGCATTTGGCGACATAATTGGAAAAGGTGGCTGAGTGAATGACAAACAGCTGCCTGTAGTTAAATGGGAACACGACAGAGCTGATAATCCTGGGGAGCAAAGTTGTACCCAGACCTGTGCCCAGTTGGCCAAGGGGTATGGGGAGCTCTCCAGCCCCTAACTCTTCCATCAAGAATCTGGGAATCTGGTTGGATAATGAACAGACAATGGAAAGACAAGCAAAAAATCTGTCAGGCACTTGTTTTGGATTACTCAGTATGACCCGGAAGGTCCTTGAATTGATCCCAAAATATTTAAGGAAAATAGTAATTAATTCTATGGCGATCTACTGTCTTGACTATGGCAACTCCCTTTATCAAGGCTCCCCAAAATATGTTATACAACTTCTTCAAGTGGTGCAGAACGCATCAGTGAACTTCTTTGCAAAATTCCAATTTATGAGCCAGTAGAGGAGTATTTGAAACAGCTCCATTGGCTCCCGGTCGACGCGAGGATTACATTTAAGGCACTTTGCTTGACTCATAAAGCAGTAAACAATAGAGGTCCCCCTAAGATTAGAGGCCTGGTTGTGCCTTAAGTCCCCAATGGAAGTCTAAGATCATCTCAAGAATGCTTTCTCAAAACTACAAGAATTAAGAGAGAAAGATGGGGAGGCTAATCCTTTTCACATTTGGCCCATAAGCTCGGGAACTCTTTGCCACATGAACTGAGACTAGTAGATGTGGAATCTAGATTTAGGAAAAAGTTAAAAACATGGTTATACCCGCAGTCATTTTATAAATATATTTCCCCATCACAGCGAAATCACTTAGCGCTGGGAATACCCTGGGCAGCTATGCACTTTAGAAAACGATCTAACATAACATACAATAACATGGGTCTGATGAGACTCCTAAGTGGATATATTTCATGGTGGCGTGGTTTTTTCTGGCGTGATCATATGCCTTGTGATTAACTTTGTTTCTTTGGATAACATTGGGAGGTATTTGGCATGGTCTGTCAGGCCTGGTTGTGGGCTGATGTTTCTCTAAATACCGGTGATTTTGTTGCTGAAGAATTGAGAGAGATTGTTGCAGAGGTTCTGTGAGGGAATGTCAAGTTGGCGGAGGCCTATGGTGAGGTGAAATCTTTCACAATGGCGAAGACTTATTTACTTCTGTTGGTGCTGCCTTCAATACGGTCTTTCAGAGCGGTGCATTTGAGGTCTGGATCGTTTGATGCTAGAATCTCAGGGAGGACTTTAATGTGTCCTGTTGCATTTTCTTGGCTCATCCTCCATTTGCAATCTATTTTTTCACAGTAGCATTTCATCAATCTGAGTTCCTCTGTGTAGCAACTGGCCTGGGGTCTGGAACTTGTTGCATTGCTGTGTTTGAGTAAGGCCAGAGAGTCAGTGCAGGAGGTGGTCCAATTGTTGAAATTCTTGATGGCTTTGAGGAGGCTCTTGCAATTTTTAAGTCCATGGGTGTTGAGAGCAGTGCTCACCTCCTTGGAAGTGATGCTGTTCCAGCATCACTGGTGGTGGTACATGTGTGTCGGACCGGGACAGGGATACTAAACTAAACTAGAGTGTGGTCTGTCCGGAAGACTGGTGAGGGCTCGTCAACTTGGATGTTGTCAAAGTTAGTGAACTCAAATGTTCAAGTGATGACCAACAGAAAAAAAGTAATCACATTGTTAGCTCTAAATAGGGTAGATGATCTTATGACTTTACTACAATGGCCTGTACTCCGACGGGCCATTGGATTAGGTTTTCCAAGTGTGGAGCCAACAGTGGTACCATTCTCAGAAAACTGACGGTCTGCCTAACTCAATTCAGCAGGCGGACAAGGGATTGGCAGACAGGGTACTCAGTCATGTTTGTGATGGAGTGTGTTATAATCTACTGTTGCATTTCCCCTTGCCTAAGTTTCTCTTCTCTACTGCTCAGCCAGTTTGAGTGTTGGTGTGCCTGAAGATGTTTAGAATGTTGGATGAATGATGATGTCATGGAATTATGGGTGCTTGTTGAGCTGTGGAGTGTCAGTTGGTGTGTGCAGGCTGAGCAGGACAGAAGCTGCTGCTGGTGGGGCATCATATGGACTTACCATCTTCCTGTGATTTACTGATGTAATTATCTTAACAATAAATCTACAATATTAATCTACATTACATCTGGCTACAAAGGACTATCTTATTTACAATAGAGTACCCTGTCCGTCAAACTCTAAATCTAGCCCTTTGAGTTAATGTGAAATAAAAATGGAAAGCCCTTTGGCAATGATATTTTTGATAATGTGTATATGATTATCGTAGTCACAAATCCTTTCCACACCTAAGTTAGATTTAAGTACACACATGGGATTAGTTCACATTCTGCATTCTTGAAATATGAATTTACACTTTAGCACTCTGATATACTCACAAATACTGTTACTCTGTTATGATGTAATATTATGAGTGACCATATCTGCTCACCGAGGAAAGAAGTGGACATTTATAGGCAAAAATGCCTCGGAAAGTTGATGAATATGGGAGCCTGCACCCCACAACCGTCTCTTATGGAAAGGAATGGGAAGTGAACACTGTAGTATCCTGCTCATGTTAATGTTCTGGCCTTTTCCCTCCTGCTCAGCCAGTGTGAATGTGCTGTGTGCTGCATGGAATGTTGGAGTGATGATGCATATTGGAATGTTGGGTGCCTGTGAGGTGAAGTCTCGCAGTTGGACAGTTGGAGAATGGGCTGAGCAGCAGGCTGGCTGCTCCTGGTGGGGCTGCTTCATAGAAACATATCTGCTTGTAACTTACTTCTATAAAACTTCATAAACTACATCCTTCCTGTGTGTACTTCATTACTACGTTATTTTGGCGACAAGTTGGTGACTCCCTACGTGCTAACAAAGCAGATTTCAGGGACTTGCCGAAAAAAGAGAACCTGCAGCTGGAGCACACTACAGAGCCTACAGATGCTGCCAATACTAAGTACAAGAGCAGGCATCCACACGAGAGGAAAAACACCAAACTAGATACCAGGGTGTTCTATGCAGAACAACAAAGACATCTACAAAAACGATAGAAGCTCTTCACTGAAAAGCGAAAAAGTCAACAAGAAACATATATAGATGAAGCACTACTCCTCTCAGCCCCACCAGTGTCATCACCATCTGACAGCCCTATACCAGGCATGCTGTGCTTATCTGGATTACTTACTTGGGACTTTAAATTTTACAAGTACTGATTCTGACATCAAGTACACCAAACTACTGCTTGTAAATACTGTTGTCTCAGAGAACGTACTAATACATGACAGAGTTTTGGATATCTATTTTGGATCAGTTTCTTAGGAAACGAGCAGCTGCAGGAAGCCTAAGTGTTCACATCTGTTACATCCCAAGCTTAGAACCACAATGTTTGTCTCAATGGATTATCTCTCTCCTAGGATTTCCAGGGGGCCATGCCGAACCCCCACTGGTGATTTCAAGAAAGTGGTATGTTACACCCTTCTCTAACGATGTGGCATCTCTTCAAGATAAGAACTCACACTTGTGGGTGTCAACTAGCTGTCACTTACCGAATGTCTTTGTGGGCAATATTCTTACTGACTTTCCTCTTCTCTGCAATGAAGTATTGGTGTTTCACTATCTGCCTATGACGTGTTTATTTCTTGTGCTTTTACTTTTCCCTCATCGGGGACCTCTGTTCAGTTGGGCTGGTTTGGCAATTTTGCTCTATTTTCAAACTGTGAGGGGTGTGCGTGCTCCTTAATCCATTCCGTGCTCACGTCAGCCAACAGCCATTGCGAGCATTACCTCCCTGGTGCTGCGCATGATCGTTGGCCGACGCAGCCCTGCCCCCACTTTAGAACACCTGCACCGCGGTGGAATGTTTGCCGTGATAAACGGGTTAACAGACTGTTGGAGTCACGCGGTATCGCAGAGGGATGCTTCGTGACATCTTGTGTGTTGTTCTGTCTTTGCTGGTCGAGGACGCATTGCAGCACAGACGTGCTGGGAGCCATCTGTGACTGCGTTCTTTAAGTGCTGCCATGCTTCTATGAAATTGAGCTTTGTTGCTCTAACAGCCTGTGCTGACGTGTAGCGCAGTCACATCTCTGCCACAAGTTTCGGTTCATCACATTACTACTCCATGGAACCATTTGGGACGAGGTGTGGCTTTATTTCGTATCTTCGTGTTATCGGTGACACGCCCACCTCATTAGGCTAGAGGCAAGTTTTTCTGCCTCTACAAACTTCAACGTGTAACACAGGATTGCTGTGCCTCACACATCCTAAACTTTGTCTGCCAGCATGTGTCACTTTTCTTCAGTCTTGTAACATTAATTATTTTATGTGCCATACTTATATGATTATACATAGCTCCTTAGATGCCCACATATATACACCATTGATTTATTGGTGGGTTAAAGTTGCACATTAGTTTGCATCTTGCGTCATTGGACGCACACCTGATCTCTCTGGGTATGGCTACATTGTTCCTTTCACCTGTTTTTACATTTAACTTATTTCTCCCTTATATGAGGGATAGGTATGGGTTCCAGCCCCATTCTCTCTTAGTACATTTGCCTACATGGGTGATTTACATTTTCATCCCTTACACAGGGCCTCGTTGTATGGGTCATAGTCCCATTTACTTTAGCTTCCCACCCTTATGTCTAGGGTTCGTCATGGGTTTTAGTCCTATTTACATTAGTTTACATCCCCTATGGCTGGGGGTAGGACTTGGGTTTTAGTCCCATTTACAGTAGCAACCACCCTTATCTCTGGGGGCAGGTCATGGGAGTCAGTCCCATTTCCAATATCTTCGACCTTCATTTCAGGGGTAGGTTATGGGTCTTAGTCCCATCTTCATGCTGTAGTGGTACATTATTACCCTTTCTTAGGGTGTGTCTTATGGGATGTTTGTCCCATTTCTGCCAGTGGTTACCCTCTCTCGAGGGTTGTCCCTTATCGTTGTCATTCCATCTTCTACATTATCCTTCCCCTGTTGGGGAGCAGTTTATTCTTAGTCAACTCTTAGACTTTGCTGTTATCCATACCCTTATTTATGCTTATATCATATTACATTTTCAACTTTGATAACGCAATGTTACGCTTATGGACTCTGCTGTTATGTACTCGCAACGTTATGCTTATATTTTATTACATTGTCTATTTGAAAATGGTGGAGGATGAGTGATACTTCTTATTTTTTCTCATCTTCTCTGTTTTCTCTCCTGTCCAGTTCTCCTTGTGATGTTACATACTCTTTTCATCCTTGGTATCTGGACTATATTGGTTGTTAGTCTTCCTTGTCCCCAGCCTTTCCCTAGTTGTAGTTTCATTCTCTTTCTTCCTTGTTTAGGAGGAGATCTGTCCTTCACTTCTCGGTGTGTCTGGGTGTAAGTTTGGTGTTCAGTTTGGGTTGTGCTATGTCTTTCTTTCTTGCATGCCTGTCTGGCCAGTGGGTGTGTTTGGGGGGGTAGTCATTTATGCCTCTATGCCTTTCTGCAACATGATGCTTTCTCTGCCTTATCACTGCTTTCTTCTCTATTGCAATTCGTTGTTGGAGAGGACGGGTCATTTCTATTTGAGATTCAGAAAAGGGGGTGGTGATGAACAGAGTGTCTGAATTAAGCAGACCACTCTTACCCAGTCCAAAGATCAGGGCTTGATCAATCACCGTTATTTATCTCACTGCACCATCCCAGCTCAGAACCTGGCTATATGCAAATCAGTCTGTCCCTGGCACAGTGCATCATGGGAACAGGGCAGACTAAACTACCAAGCCAATTCTTCACCAGCAAGGAGACAAGCTACCGGGGACCGGTTTCTGGCATTTCAGCCGTCATCGGCCCGGCTTGCTTGAATCCTGATGGTGCAGTGAGAAAGGGACTCATGTCTGAGTATACCCTGCCACACCTATAGTGGCCAAAAACGATTCAGAAAAGGGGGTGGTGATGAACAGAGTGTCTGAATTAAGCAGACCACTCTTACCCAGTCTAAAGATCAGGGCTTGATCCATCACCGTTATTTATCTCACTGCACCATCCCAGCTCAGAACCTGGCTGTATGCAAATCAGTCTGTCCCTGGCCCAGTGCATCATGGGAACAGGGCAGACTAAACTACCAAGCCAATTCTTCACCAGAAAGGAGACAAGCTACCGGGGACCGGTTTCTGGCATTTCAGCCGTCTTCAGCCCAGCTTGCTTGAATCCTGATGGTGCAGTGAGAAAGGGACTCATGTCTGAGTATACCCTGCCACACCTATAGTGGCCAAAAACGATTCAGAAAAGGGGGTGGTGATGAACAGAGTGTCTGAATTAAGCAGACCACTCTTACCCAGTCCAAAGATCAGGGCTTGATCCATCACCGTTATTTATCTCACTGCACCATCCCAGCTCAGAACCTGGCTATATGCAAATCAGTCTGTCCCTGGCCCAGTGCATCATGGGAACATGGCAGACTAAACTACCAAGCCAATTCTTCACCAGAAAGGAGACAAGCTTCCGGGGACCGGTTTCTGGCATTTCAGCCATCTTCGGCCCGGCTTGCTTGAATCCTGATGGTGCAGTGAGAAAGGGACTCATGTCTGAGTATACCCTGCCACACCTATAGTGGCCCAAAACGATTCAGAAAAGGGGGTGGTGATGAACAGAGTGTCTGAATTAAGCAGACCACTCTTACCCAGTCCAAAGATCAGGGCTTGATCCATCACCGTTATTTATCTCACTGCACCATCCCAGCTCAGAACCTGGCTATATGCAAATCAGTCTGTCCCTGGCCCAGTGCATCATGGGAACAGGGCAGACTAAACTACCAAGCCAATTCTTCACCAGAAAGGAGACAAGCTACCGGGGACCGGTTTCTGGCATTTCAGCCGTCTTCGGCCCGGCTTGCTTGAATCCTGATGGTGCAGTGAGAAAGGGACACATGTCTGAGTATACCCTGCCACACCTATAGTGGCCAAAAACGATTCAGAAAAGGGGGTGGTGATGAACAGAGTGTCTGAATTAAGCAGACCACTCTTACCCAGTCCAAAGATCAGGGCTTGATCCATCACCGTTATTTATCTCACTGCACCATCCCAGCTCAGAACCTGGTTATATGAAAATCAGTCTGTCCCTGGCCCAGTGCATCATGGGAACAGGGCAGACTAAACTACAAAGCCAATTCTTCACCAGAAAGGAGACAAGCTACCGGGGACCGGTTTCTGGCATTTCAGCCGTCTTCGGCCCGGCTTGCTTGAATCCTGATGGTGCAGTGAGAAAGGGACTCATGTCTGAGTATACCCTGCCACACCTATAGTGGCCAAAAACGATTCAGAAAAGGGGGTGGTGATGAACAGAGTGTCTGAATTAAGCAGACCACTCTTACACAGTCCAAAGATCAGGGCTTGATCCATCACCGTTATTTATCTCACTGCACCATCCCAGCTCAGAACCTGGCTATATGCAAATCAGTCTGTCCCTGGCCCAGTGCATCATGGGAACAGGGCAGACTAAACTACCAAGCCAATTCTTCACCAGAAAGGAGACAAGCTACCGGGGACCGGTTTCTGGCATTTCAGCCGTCTTCGGCCCGGCTTGCTTGAATCCTGATGGTGCAGTGAGAAAGGGACTCATGTCTGAGTATACCTTGCCACACCTATAGTGGCCAAAAACGATTCAGAAAAGGGGGTGGTGATAAACAGAGTGTCTGAATTAAGCAGACCGCTCTTACCAAGTCAAAAGATCAGGGCTTGATCCATCACCGTTATTTATCTCACTGCACCATCCCAGCTCAGAACCTGGCTGTATGCAAATCAGTCTGTCCCTTGCCCAGTGCATCATGGGAACAGGGCAGACTAAACTACCAAGCCAATTCTTCACCAGAAAGGAGACAAGCTACCGGGGACCGGTTTCTGGCATTTCAGCCGTCTTCAGCCCGGCTTGCTTGAATCCTGATGGTGCAGTGAGAAAGGGACTCATGTCTGAGTATACCCTGCCACACCTATAGTGGCCAAAAACGATTCAGAAAAGGGGGTGGTGATGAACAGAGTGTCTGAATTAAGCAGACCACTCTTACCCAGTCCAAAGATCAGGGCTTGATCCATCACCGTTATTTATCTCACTGCACCATCCCAGCTCAGAACCTGGCTATATGCAAATCAGTCTGTCCCTGGCCCAGTGCATCATGGGAACAGGGCAGACTAAACTACCAAGCCAATTCTTCACCAGAAAGAAGACAAGCTACCGGGGACCGGTTTCTGACATTTCAGCCGTCTTCGGCCCGGCTTGCTTGAATCCTGATGGTGCAGTGAGAAAGGGACTCATGTCTGAGTATACCCTGCCACACCTATAGTGGCCAAAAACGATTCAGAAAAGGGGGTGGTGATGAACAGAGTGTCTGAATTAAGCAGACCACTCTTACCCAGTCCAAAGATCAGGGCTTGATCCATCACCGTTATTTATCTCACTGCACCATCCCAGCTCAGAACCTGGCTATATGAAAATCAGTCTGTCCCTGGCCCAGTGCATCATGGGAACAGGGCAGACTAAACTACAAAGCCAATTCTTCACCAGAAAGGAGACAAGCTACCGGGGACCGGTTTCTGGCATTTCAGCCGTCTTCGGCCCGGCTTGCTTGAATCCTGATGGTGCAGTGAGAAAGGGACTCATGTCTGAGTATACCCTGCCACACCTATAGTGGCCAAAAACGATTCAGAAAAGGGGGTGGTGATGAACAGAGTGTCTGAATTAAGCAGACCACTCTTACCCAGTCCAAAGATCAGGGCTTGATCCATCACCGTTATTTATCTCACTGCACCATCCCAGCTCAGAACCTGGCTATATGCAAATCAGTCTGTCCCTGGCCCAGTGCATCATGGGAACAGGGCAGACTAAACTACCAAGCCAATTCTTCACCAGAAAGAAGACAAGCTACCGGGGACCGGTTTCTGGCATTTCAGCCGTCTTCGGCCCGGCTTGCTTGAATCCTGATGGTGCAGTGAGAAAGGGACTCATGTCTGAGTATACCCTGCCACACCTATAGTGGCCAAAAACGATTCAGAAAAGGGGGTGGTGATGAACAGAGTGTCTGAATTAAGCAGACCACTCTTACCCAGTCCAAAGATCAGGGCTTGATCCATCACCGTTATTTATCTCACTGCACCATCCCAGCTCAGAACCTGGCTATATGAAAATCAGTCTGTCCCTGGCCCAGTGCATCATGGGAACAGGGCAGACTAAACTACAAAGCCAATTCTTCACCAGAAAGGAGACAAGCTACCGGGGACCGGTTTCTGGCATTTCAGCCGTCTTCGGCCCGGCTTGCTTGAATCCTGATGGTGCAGTGAGAAAGGGACTCATGTCTGAGTATACCCTGCCACACCTATAGTGGCCAAAAATGATTCAGAAAAGGGGGTGGTGATGAACAGAGTGTCTGAATTAAGCAGACCACTCTTACCCAGTCCAAAGATCAGGGCTTGATCCATCACCGTTATTTATCTCACTGCACCATCCCAGCTCAGAACCTGGCTATATGCAAATCAGTCTGTCCCTGGCCCAGTGCATCATGGGAACAGGGCAGACTAAACTACCAAGCCAATTCTTCACCAGAAAGGAGACAAGCTACCGGGGACCGGTTTCTGGCATTTCAGCCGTCTTCGGCCCGGCTTGCTTGAATCCTGATGGTGCAGTGGGAAAGGGACTCATGTCTGAGTATACCTTGCCACACCTATAGTGGCCAAAAACAATTCAAAAAAGGGGGTGGTGATAAACAGAGTGTCTGAATTAAGCAGACCGCTCTTACCAAGTCCAAAGATCAGGGCTTGATCCATCACCGTTATTTATCTCACTGCACCATCCCAGCTCAGAACCTGGCTGTATGCAAATCAGTCTGTCCCTGGCCCAGTGCATCATGGGAACAGGGCAGACTAAACTACCAAGCCAATTCTTCACCAGAAAGGAGACAAGCTACCGGGGACCGGTTTCTGGCATTTCAGCCGTCTTCAGCCCGGCTTGCTTGAATCCTGATGGTGCAGTGAGAAAGGGACTCATGTCTGAGTATACCCTGCCACACCTATAGTGGCCAAAAACGATTCAGAAAAGGGGGTGGTGATGAACAGAGTGTCTGAATTAAGCAGACCACTCTTACCCAGTCCAAAGATCAGGGCTTGATCCATCACCGTTATTTATCTCACTGCACCATCCCAGCTCAGAACCTGGCTATATGCAAATCAGTCTGTCCCTGGCCCAGTGCATCATGGGAACAGGGCAGACTAAACTGCCAAGCCAATTCTTCACCAGAAAGAAGACAAGCTACCGGGGACCGGTTTCTGGCATTTCAGCCGTCTTCGGCCCGGCTTGCTTGAATCCTGATGGTGCAGTGAGAAAGGGACTCATGTCTGAGTATACCCTGCCACACCTATAGTGGCCAAAAACGATTCAGAAAAGGGGGTGGTGATGAACAGAGTGTCTGAATTAAGCAGACCACTCTTACCCAGTCCAAAGATCAGGGCTTGATCCATCACCGTTATTTATCTCACTGCACCATCCCAGCTCAGAACCTGGCTATATGCAAATCAGTCTGTCCCTGACCCAGTGCATCATGGGAACAGGGCAGACTAAACTACCAAGCCAATTCTTCACCAGAAAGGAGACAAGCTACCGGGGACCGGTTTCTGGCATTTCAGCCGTCTTCGTCCCGGCTTGCTTGAATCCTGATGGTGCAGTGAGAAAGGGACTCATGTCTGAGTATACCCTGCCACACCTATAGTGGCCAAAAACGATTCAGAAAAGGGGGTGGTGATGAACAGAGTGTCTGAATTAGGCAGACCACTCTTACCCAGTCCAAAGATCAGGGCTTGATCCATCACCGTTATTTATCTCACTGCACCATCCCAGCTCAGAACCTGGCTATATGCAAATCAGTCTGTCACTGGCCCAGTGCATCATGGGAACAGGGCAGACTAAACTACCAAGCCAATTCTTCACCAGAAAGGAGACAAGCTACCGGGGACCGGTTTCTGGCATTTCAGCCGTCTTCAGCCCGGCTTGCTTGAATCCTGATGGTGCAGTGAGAAAGGGACTCATGTCTGAGTGTACCCTGCCACACCTATAGTGGCCAAAAACGATTCAGAAAAGGGGGTGGTGATGAACAGAGTGTCTGAATTAAGCAGACCACTCTTACCCAGTCCAAAGATCAGAATTTGATCCATCACCGTTATTTATCTCACTGCACCATCCCAGCTCAGAACCTGGCTATATGCAAATCAGTCTGTCCCTGGCCCAGTACATCATGGGAACAGGGCAGACTAAACTACCTAGCCAATTCTTCACCAGAAAGGAGACAAGCTACCGGGGACCGGTTTCTGGCATTTCAGCCGTCTTCGGCCCGGCTTGCTTGAAACGGTGATGGATCAAGCCCTGATCTGTTTACTGGGTATGAGTGTTCTGTTTAATTCAGATACTCTGTCCATAACCACCCCCTTTTCTGAATCATTTCTATTTGAGTATATTTACCCAGTGCTTCCTCTTCGTTTTCTTCCACCTATCTCTGCACTCTTTCCTTTTTGTTCTTTTCTATTACATATACTTCTGTTGCATTAGTGTTCCTCTCATTTATTCCTCACTTGGGTACTTATTGTTATATCTTATTTAAGGTATAAGACTATTGCTGCTGTTGTATAAGAAAGGGGGATATGTAGTATCCTGCTCATGGGAATGTTCTGCCATTTTACCTCCTGCACAGCCAGTGTGAATGTGCTGTGTGTTGCATGGAATGTTGGAGTGATGATGGGTATTGGAATGTTGGGTGACTGTGAGGTGAAGTCAAACAGTTGGACAGTTGGAGAATGAGCTGAGCAGCAGGCAGGTTCCTGGTAGGGCTGCTTCACAAGAACATATCTCCTTATTTCAATAAAACCTCATAAACTACATCCTACCTGTGTGGACTTGATTACTATAAACACCTCCAAAATGGGTTATTACAGAAGGAAGAACAAAGTGATTAGCCAGAGACAAAAAAAGGTTTGAAGTGCAATTTATATATGGTTTTTTGCCTGCATAGATGTAAAACATGCCTATAAAATCTTGCCAACGCGAGTAACAGGGAAAATATAAAAGAATCCCAGAACTACTCCTGAGAATCTGTGCATGTAACAAATTCAAAACTGCAAGTGAAGGATCTTTGCAAATTTCTTTGTAGTTGGTAATGGAATACCAAGGTATGCCAAAAATACATTAAGTGAATTGGACCCCCAGTGAGTTATTGTACATTATTGTTACTGTTTATACTGGTAAAACTAGTGAAAGAGGTATACAAAAATTGTAGTATCATTGTTCCCCAAAATTTGTATAAATATACTGCACATCAAACCTATATCTAGCCTCATTGCCATCATCTCAATAACTTTCTTAGGCATAAAGGGGCCCCATTCAGGCTACAGTTTTCTCCGGGAACCTCAAATGGGCAAATTGATTTAACTGAGTCATGCATTAAATCCACCCAATAAACTTTGAAAATGTTCACAACTTTCCACATGTGATCGCTTTTACTGATAGCACTGTTGGCCACTATCTCTGACAACTGGAAATAAAGATTGTTTAGTGCAGATGGCGAGCTTGTAGACCAATGATGGGTCTGTGCAATAAACCATACCATAATTATAGTTAAATGCTTCCATTATTAAGATATGTCTACAGATATCTTCTCCAGTTATCTTGGTGCCTGTTACTAAAATTGTGTCTCTTCTGAGATCCGTTTGGCCCTCATTGTAAGTGAGATAGGAACCCTGAATCAAATCCCTGCTTCTGGAATTACCAATTCCCCAGGTAGATATTCCTGGAGTGGAACCACCACTATGTTCCAAGCTCCTAAGCAATCCTATAGAAATGGGGAATTGCTGGAAAAGAAAAGTCTGGAACAGCATTATTCACACATTACCAATAATCCATTAACTCCTTTTCCGGCTGAACCAGGAATTACACCAAACTTGGGGGCATATTATCAAGCACGCGGTTAAAGTCATCGCTGCTTTGGAGGCAGAACACTGCCGCTAAAGTGGCAATAATGGGCTTGATAATATGCACTTAAGAGTTCCAATAGAAGCCCATGTTGACACCAGAACCTGGGCTTCTATTGGAATTCCCAAGGGCATATTATCAAGCCCATTATCGCCGCTTTAGCTGCAGTTTCCTGCCGCTAAAATGGTGATCATTTTAACGCTGGTTTCTTGATAATATGCCCCTGGGAGTGAAAGTCTTCTCTAAATGCCTTGCCAGGAGTTGTAAGTGCTATATCAAATGCAATTTCAATAAAGTGTGTAATTGTGTGTGTCATCACCACTAATAGTTACCAAGAGAGCAGTCTTATTATGTGAATCTGGGAGATAAGTCATGAAAGCTAAAGGTAAAGAGTGCCATTCCACTTTTTGTATTGTCCAAAGCTATCATTTTGATTTATCTATGCAAACTTTAGAATATGCAAATATGCCATGAGAACCTAAGGAATACCTTAATCATGCTTAGCATAGGTTGGAGTCACAACCAGCATGGTTATGAATGGACCTGACGTATGCACATAAAGCACATGAAGCCACGCAGCCTTTCAAAGATTACCTTTAAATTTGATAGACCCCCAGATTCCATCTTTAGAGATTTGTGTTATTTTATCCTAGGCATTTAGTTCCATGTCTCAATGAGATTTCAGGTCAATTACCCTGATAAGAATTTTTTAGAGATTCAGGTCTTAACAGACGGATACATTTCCAATTCTTGATATCAGATAAACATGTGTTTGAAACAATTAGCGCGTTAAATAAGCATGCATATGTTTCTGGTATGGATGGATGCATCACCTCAAATATGCATCTAGCATCTGCGATAGTTGTGACCTAATGAGAGGTTATACATGCATGATGTTATGGGGATGCTAATGACGAGTTAGCTGAAGGAGCCATTTTTAGGTACTTAGTCATAACTTGTTCTTATGGTTTGGCGATATAGAGCTGTATTTTTGGGCAGTTTATTTACAGCATTGTTCTGGTTTTATTCCCAAACGAGCATTATATTTCCCATGAGATGGTACATAATTTATTTCAAAGGTATATATGTATGAGTCACTATGAGTCACTCCTTATGTTTACTCTGTTAGCAAAATGTTAGTTCACCTTTTACTTTCCAAGTTGTTAAATTTAGTAAAAAAAGGTGGGGTATACTGCAGCTGTATGTCTAGTTACAAGGTAATCTGTGAACTTGTAAAATACATGAAAAGTGTAGGTGACGGGTCATTTACTTTGTTTTCACCTTACATGTACCAAGGTTTCAAAGTTTGAGGTACTTTAGAAACTATAAAAAAACTTGTGCCCTATTTGGGTATTAGAAACTCTTCTGATTATTTTCTTCATGGTATTTATGGGATTGATGTGTTTTGCTTACTACACTTGGAGCCAGATGTATGAACAATGAGATTTCCAAATCGTAAATTGCGATGTTAACAGAATCACAATTTTCATAATGTATCCTCAGTTTGCAAATTGGTATGATTTGTATTCCCAATATTTAGGAAATGCAAATTCGCAAAATGTGCATTTGGAAACAGTTTGATTGCATCACATTGAGTAAGTGCTTTAATACATGCCCCTCAAGGCTCTGTAACACAAATGAAGGGAGGAATTAATTCCTGAACCTACTTTGATGCTGTTTTTGGAGTGTTACATTCGACTTATTAAGGATGTCTGGAGAATAATCTGAAAAGGATTTTGAAGTCTGAAAAAGAAAATTGAAGTTTAGTGAAAAAGAGCTGGAGGCGCCAACGGAGGAATGTGCTGCTCACAGAGATAAGCTTTTGGCAAAAGTTATTTTAATGTTCCATAGTAACATAAAAATTAAATATGGAAGGACATACTGGACAAAATGAATTCTGTTGAGGTGACCAAGGTCACTATCAGCCACGGCCCGTGAAGGGAGTTTCGGTGAGGCGGAGAGGCAGGACGGGGGAGGGGCAGGGTGGGGGGTGCTAAAAACTGGAGTATGGATAATTGAAGGTAAGTAAACAATTTAATTTGTTTTATTTATTAAATTGTGTACTTACCTTTAATTATCCATATTCCAGTTTTAAGCACCCCACACCCTGCCCCTCGCCCCGCCTCTCCGCCCCACCGAAACTCCCTCCATGGGCCGTGGCTTGTCACTATGCCAGAAATCCAGAAAAGGCGGTGTGATTTGTAGTCAAGGAAAAAAGAGAAGATTGTCACTCATCTTGTTGAGGCACGTGAAACAAGTGGGGAACTCTCAAAGAAGTCCCCACTATCTCCTTTAGAACATCTAATTGAGTCAACTCTGGAGTCAGAGATATTGTTGGTTTCACCATATCAATAATAGTGATCTCCCCCACTTTTATCAAGAGACAAGAATCTTATTTGAAGAATTCCACATTTACATTCTATTATTGAATATGAGCTCTTGCGAACTTTGTAATATGTGTGCTCACTTCTGTCACCTTCTGCCAAAATTATTACCTTTGAGTAAACAACACAGCTTTTTCACACAATATATTGTGTATGCGTACAGTATTTAACACACTTACCAAGCAAATATTCATCCTCAAAGTCACCTCTAGACAATAGGAGTCAGGTGTTCTGCCTGGAAAATTGATTAAAAGGTCTGTTTAACACAGGAGGATTCACACACAACCTGGATTTTAAAGAGTGACTATTTTTGCAATTACAAAACAAAAACATATTAGGCTGGGCATATTGAGTATCACTTCCATTAACACGACCTATAACATGGGTGATATGAGCAATACGATAAATACAAGTTTAATCTGTTATATCTCCTGTTAAGTGGTAGGAAAAATATATATTAATTTTTAATAACATAATATTCAATGAATGGCGGAAAAAATGATAAGCACTTTGAGACCTCCCCCACCCTGAAACTGCAATTGCTTTCTGGTAACTTTCTAAAGCCAAAAGGTGTAGGCAACAGAGTACTTGGACATGTGGTAGAATTGCATTACTTCTTTCTATTGGTCTATCTAGATGTGGTTGTAAGTCAACAATTACATCCAAAATTACCTCACAACTAAGTCTATATTTCACATATATCTCCTTCTCTGTATGGAATTACCCCAACTCTAAAAATCCGCTCCTGTTTCAATCAATCAATCAATCAATCAAGTAATTTGTAGAGCGCACTACAGACCCGCTAGGGTCTCAAGGTGCTGGAGGGAGGGGGGGGGGGGCTGCAGCTAGTGGCCGAAGAGCCAGGTTTTGAGCAGTCTTCTGAATGCAGGGAGGTTTGTGGTCTATCGTAGGTGGAGGGGGAGAGTGTTCCAACTCTTGGCGGCGTGGTGGGAGAAGGATCTACCTCCGGAAGCGGTTCTGTGGATGCGTGGGATGGCGGCCAGGGAGCGGAGTTTCCCGTTGGGTACGTAAAGGAGAGTCTGCTGTTGAGGTAGGCAGGGCCGGTCTTGTGGAGTGCTTTGTATGCGTGGATCATAAGTTTGAAAGTGATTCTTTTGTCAACGGGAAGCCAGTGCAGTTCTCTGAGGTGCGAGGTGATGTGGTCTCTGCGTGGGACGTCTAGCACCAGTCGTGCAGAAGCGTTGTGGATTCTTTGGAGTCTGCTGATGAGTTTGGCCGGGGCTCCGACATAGAGGGCGTTTCCATAGTCGAGACGGCTGCTGATGAGGGCGTGGGTGACGGTTTTCCGAGTGTTCGTCGGGATCCATCTGTAGATCTTGCGGAGCATGCGTAGGGTGTGGAAGCAGGCGGAGGAGACTGCATTGACTTGGCTGGTCATGCTGAGCTTGGAGTCGAGGATGACCCCCAGGTTCTGTGCGTGGTTGGTGGGTGCCGGGGGGGTCCCAGAGATGGGGGCCACCAGGAGTCGTCCCATTCTGAGGTGTAGGGCCCAAGGATGAGAATCTCTGTTTTGCCGTGTTCAACTTGAGCAGGCTTGCTTCCATCCAGTCTGCGACAGCCCTCATTCCCAGGTACTGATTGGATTTGGCGGTGAGGGATATTTGGTGAGGGAGAGGATGAGTTGTGTGTCATCGGCGTGAGAGATTATGTTGAGGTCGTGTAGTCTGGCGATGTGAGCGAGGGGAGCCATGTAGACGTTGAACAGCGTCGGACTGAGGGAGGATCCCTGAGGGACGCCGCAGATGTTTTTGGTGGTTCCGGATTGGAACGGGGTGAGGAGGACTCTCTGGGTTCTGTTGGTGAGGAAGGAGGTGGTTCAGTCCAGGGCCTTGTGTCTGAACCATGCGCCGTAGAGGCGTGTGCGAAGTGTGTGGTGGAAGACAGCGTCGAAGGCGGCGGGGAGTCGAGGAGGATGAGGGCTGCTGTCTCGCCATTGTCGAGTAGGATTCTGATGTCGTCTGTGGCATCTATGAGGGCCGTCTCGGTGCTGTGGTTGCTGCGGAAACCAGATTGGTAGAGGTCCAGGATGCTGTTGTCTTCTAGGTAGCGGGTGAGTTGGGTGTTGATGTTTTTTTCGATTACTTTAGCTGGGAACGGAAGCAGGGAGAAGGGCCGGAAGTTCTTGAGGTCGCTCGGGTCCGCCTTGGGCTTTTTAAGTAGGGCGTTAATCTTGGCGTGCTTCCAGGCCTCGGGAAAGGTGGCGGTTTCGAAGGAGAGGTTGACGACGTTGCATAGGTGGGGTGTGATGAGGCAGTTGACTTTATTGGCGATGTGATGGGGGAGAGGGTCCGAAGGGGTGCCTGAGTGGATGGTGCTCATGGTGTTGATTATGTCCTCGGTGCTTACGTTGGTCCATGTGGTCAGAGAGACGTGGTCGTTGGGGTTGGGTGTGTTCGTAGTGGTAGGGTACGTCAGGCTCATTCGGGGGTTGAAGCTGTTGTGGATGTTGGTGATTTTGTGGTGGAAGAAGGTGGCGAGGGCGTCGCACAAGGCTTGCGATGGCAGGATGTCATTGGTGCAAGAGCTGGGGCTGGAGAGCTCTTTCACGATGCTAAAGGGCTCTTTGCTGTTGTGTGCGTTGATGTCCAAGCGGTCTTCGAATGAGGCTCTTTTGGTGGTCCCGATGAGGTGGTGGTGGTTGTGGATGGCGTCTTTGTGGGCTGCGTGGTTGGCGGGCTTTCTGTTGCTGCACCAGGAGTTTTGAGTTTTCGGCAGGTGTGTTTGGAGGCCAGGAGCTCTGGGGTGAACCAGCTGGCTCTCAGGCTGGTGTCTCTGTCGGTGGGTTGTCGTACTGGTGCTATGGTGTTGGCACAGTTTTCCATGCAGAGTCTGAGTGAGCGGGCCATGTCCTCTGGGTCGGTGGGGCTGATCGGGGGGTCAAGAGCGAGGTGGGTTTCCAGCTGTTCTTTGGTAACTTTGCCCCAGCGTCGGCAGGGGATCTGTCGGGTTGCGGTGGTGGATGACTGGTTTTTGGAAGGAGAAGTGGACGCAGTGGTGGCCGGTTCATGTGAGCTCGGAGGCGTGGCTGTAGGCGACATGTGGGCTGGAGGAGAAGATGGCATCGAGCGTGTGGCCGGCGATGTGATTAGGGGTAGTGACGATCTGTTTCAGTCCGAGGGTGGCGAGGTTATCGACCAGGGCGGAGGAGTTGCTGTCGTTGTTGTTTTCCAGAGTGAAGTTCAGGTCGCCAAGCAGGATGTAATTGGCGGTGGTCAATGCGTGCGTGCTGATGAGGTCGGCAATGGAGTTGCTGAATTGGGGGCGTGGGCCGGGTGGTCTGTAGATGAGGGTGCCTCTGGGGGTGATTTTGGGGTCCGTGTAAATCTTGAAGTGCATGTGTTCGGCGGCGGTGAGGGTTTCATCAGTGTTCGTGGAGACCCTGATGGAGATTGATTGATTGATTGATTGATTGATTGATTGATTGATATGTAAAATCCCACTCTGCGGCCATCACAATTTGTAAATGCTTCATTCATACAAATACTGAGTTGCTCTTAGGAAATCTATAATAGTGATTCAGTATTTGGAGTTGCTAAAATTCATTATGCAGTCACATCTCAATAATTGCCAATGAAAAGGATTTTTTTACTAATGAAATCCCTATTTTAGCAATTGGTAAGGTTTACCGATTCACTAAATGTTCATACATCTGTGTCGATGTGATTTAATAATTGTAACAATACAATTTGAAGCATGTACATGTTAGAATTTTGATTGTCAGCATACATACTATCTGTCTCCTCTGGGTAAAATGCCCTCCATATTAATATTAAGTTTGGAACAAAACATTTTCTAATACAATGTGCATATTTCTTTCAGCCTTCTAAACGTTTTGAGAGCTACATACCTATAAGTCAAAACATGTGTTGGCGGAAAGAGCAATATACAGCTGGGATAATAAAGTGAGGATTTACATGGAGACTTACAATTAATGTTTTTGAATTACCTTTTTATTAACCACATGCTTTTAACCAGGCAAGTGCCTAATAAAAACTACTGCAACTTTAATGCTGGGCGGGCTTTCCACAGAAGAGAAAACATAGCATGGAAAGAATGTCAAATGTATTTTGCCTTTACTGGATTTTTTCTGGTAGATGTGGTACTGTTTTATACAGACAATCTAATCAGGGGAGGAAGTTTACAGAGACAGCAACAAGTGAATGAAAAAATACAATCAAGTCAAAATTATTAAGGTATAACTTAACTTACAGATAAGGCAGTTGATCATATTAGATATATAATCAGAGAAGAAAATAATAGGGGGTAAAACAGGAAAATCAGGGATCTTCTACTGAACATTCAAAGAAGATCCTGGTTAAGAATAAAAATGTTTAGATCAGTGATAGGTTTTAGAAATGGGAGTATTAGCTTAAGGAGAGGTGGGAAAGGTGAGTTTGTATGTGTTTTCTGTAGGTAAGAAGGGTTAGATGTGTTTGAATATCAAGAAACGGTAAGTTACAAGCAGCAATTCAGGAAAGCATCCTTCTCACCAAAAGATGTCAAATTTGGTACTTCCAGTCGTAGGTAGCTTAATGACTAAGGGCCAGATTTAGGACTTGGTGGATGGGTTACTCCGTCACAACAGTGATTAATAGCCCATCCACGGAAAGATAATTCCCATTATATCCTATGGGATTTATATGTCGGTGAACGGGGGATATCTGTCACCGTTGTAATGGAGTAACCCATCTGCCAAGTTCTAAATTCGGCCCTAAGGCTTCTTTTGCACTTGGTATGGAGAATAGGTCAGAAAAGGAGGATTATTCAGGTTTTGTAGGTGAGCCAGCATCAATTGCATGTATGCCTTGCTTTTACTGGATAGACATGAAATAATGAGAGTGACATGATGAAATTTCTTAATGCCGTGATTAGTATTACAGCCAAATGGATTCTTTTGAGCAGCGTAAATAAACATGGTGAGGCACTTGCTAGTAAAATCCAGTCTGAAGGCAACAAGACCTTAAACTTCTTTTTTCAGCTTGTGATGATCGAAATTTGCTGACTAGGCCATCTGTTAATTTTGTCATTTAAGGGTGAGGGTAGAATCAAGCCCTGGGTTCACTTGTAATTACACCCGAGTAATTGGAGTCATTTCAGTAATTCCTCTGATGGGATTACACCTGCTTACCTAATTAAGAGTAATTTGTAGGGGGCAAATCTACTGCCAGGGCACATTCAGCAAGCATGGGTGACTATATCCATTATGGATGTGAAGCGGCATTTTGGCGTCAAGGAAATAGTGCTAAGTGAAGAATTACTTTTCTCCCATAATTATTTGCAATCTTTCATAATTTTTAGGTAATATCATGTTATTATGCCACACAGAATTATGCAAGTTATGGCCACTTCAGAAGATTCTGGGAGAAGGCAAGACATTTTACAGTGTGAGAGAGGGTGGGGGTGTCAACTGAATTCACTAATTCCCCTAACAACATGTTGGAATATGACTATATATGAAAGTTTTTTTTGCAATTTCATTTTTCAATTTGAGGAGTAGCGATTGAGCTAAATGCATTATACATATAGTTGTATAGTTCTTGACAATGATTCTGATATCCACTAGTAGGACCAGGTGCTTTATTTTAAGGTTATTTAGGTTTTGTAGTATGATAGATAATATTTGGTTTAGTGAGTAAACCCAACTTTTCACAAGGATTGCTAGTCAAGGATGATTTGGGAAGAATGAGGATGAAAAATGTAAAGTGGTTTAACCAGTCAATTGGAATAGGGAGATGAATTTTAGGAGATCATGATCAGAGATGAAGAGATCAAAACAATTACATTTCTGGTGTGTAGTCTGGGAGGAATACTGGAATAAGTTGTGGAGTTATCTAGGATGGTGCAAATTTCCACTTGACATTATACTATTTGAGGCTGAAGTGCCCTACAAAGAAATTTCTCACTGGTCGGGCAAAATGGTTCTGAGATTGGACATCTGACAGGAGTAGGAGATTACAGCACAGCATTGGAGGCAATTTTCAGGTGTTCAAATGTGATATTGATTGTGATAGTAGACATCTGTATTTGAGGACTTCCTTGAGCATGACTGCTAGGCAGTGCTGATAGCGTTGATATCCTTGAGGAACTAGTGAGCCAATGATAAATTAAGAATGTGAATTAATCCATGATTTATTAGTCCATACAATGCCCTAATCATAGTTAAAATGAAAATGAGGAATTAAAACAAGATCATTGTATGTTCTGATTATTAAAATTAATTACAGTTCGAAAAAGAGTGCACACTATATAAAATCAAATGAAATGCATCAAATGATGGGCTGTATCTAAACTAACACAAGCAATATCGAAATACTTGACTAATCAGTATCTGAGAGCTAGAGCTGATAAATGCAAACTGACTTGATATTTTAAAATGCTGAGTATTTAGTAGTTTGCACATTAAATGGGTGTTGGTGATTGTTTAAAAGGAATGTAAGTATAAATTATTTTGATGTTAATGTGGTTATTTGTGTTTAGAGCATTTAGAGTGAAAAATCTATGGTGTGAAGTTCAGAGTAGTGGATGATTGAAAAAGAGAAGTTGGTTAGTTTGAGGGCATGTTTGTTCTAGGTGAACAGTTGAGAGTCCCTGTGTGGTAAAGGGGAGTTTGAGAGAGTGAAGCAAAACAAATGACTAACCTTAGAAAGTCTTGGCATTTAAGTGGGCTCTGTATAAACCTTGATAGCAAATCATTGGGGCAAGTCAATGGAGATAATTTTGCTTCCAGTTCCATAGCTTAACTTCCAGGACAATAAAGAGTCTTCTGTGTTGGACAAGTGATCACGTTGATTGACTGCAGTGAGGCAAGACGTATAAGGTAGAGGAGTTCCAGAGGATGCAGTAGGGCTGATTGAAAGAGTACAGGTGTACAACTGAAGGTGGCCCTGTAGTAGAGTAGGTTAAGTAGAAGTAGGAAGATAGTAGGCATAATAGATAAGACCGAAGGAGGTGTAAAGAAAGATGTGCTTGGCAGAGAGGAGGGAAGAAATACTAGGGATATAAAGTAGTAGTAAAAGTAGGTAGGTGGGAAGGAGTAATAAGAGTAGGCGGAGAACAAATTAGGAGTGTGTAGGTAGAAGTGGGAAAAACAGTAGAATATTAGTAGTATTTACTAGTGAAAGTAGCCATTATTGGGACTGAGCAGGTGTAAGCGTTGGCCAGAGTATTATCAGAAATAACTAGGAGTAAGTGTAGGAGTAAATATGAGTAAGGTACATTTTAGGTAAGAGTATGAGTAAGTAGGAGTAAGTGTAGAACAAGGTAAAGGTCTAAAAGTAGGAGTTTGTACCGGAAACATTCAGAATCATAGTAGGAGAATGATTAGGAGTGGAATTCCAATAACAGTAGTTGTAGGAACAGGCCTGGCAGTAGGTTTGGAAGTGGGAGTAGAGGTAGAAAAGGACACTCATGACAATGGGAGTAGGTGTAGAGAAGGAGGCTGTTGTAGTGAAACATATTTGGCATTGAGCAGCAATATCCTGCAGATGTATATTATATGTGCACCAGATGCATGCAGATATTTTTTGTCCCAATTTACTTCATCATACTTTTTTAATAGTCAAATATAGTTTGCGAATAAAAACTTTTTCACATTCAAGCATAAAGGGTTATGACATATACATTTTGCTGTTAGATCATAAGAAACATTCCAAATTACCTTCTTGGGTTGTGCCAATTATATGGCTACAAGGCCAAACGTGAATTAAATACTTCACAGTACCATGCAGTGGCGACAATAAGTGTTGTAAAAAGCAGGTTAAACATTGCCATGAGGTGTATTCCCACTTTTGAACATCTTACACGTTGAGCAACAATTCCTTACAGGTGTGGGCAATCTGTACGACCTAATGCATTCTCGTATTTACAGTTCCAATATTTCTCAATGTAATTTTTCAATAGTGAAATATGCTTCCAGCGTGATAACTTGTTCCACTTTTAAGCATACTAATTATGGATGCACAGATTTCTCCATTTCGTAGGTGTTTTAAATAATCATGGCAGGTCGTATCACCACATGCAGCTTCCTGTAAGAATACTGGGGCAGATTAACAAGAAAGTGACACATCTGTAGAGATGCGTCACTTTCCCTACACCACCATGCAAAGCCCTTGCATCACCATGGATGCGCCGTATTTACAATACGGCACATCATGGCGCAAGGATTGACAGATGCATCAGAAATTCTGACGCATCTGTTGACGGAAAAGTCACACATCGCTGGAGTCATGTCACAAGCACAACGCAACTCCAGCAATGTGTGTTGCAACCTATTCCCAATACACTGCGTCACTCCTTAAGCCTGTTTCAAGCAGCCGTAAGGTTTTGACGCAGTGGCATCCTAACAGTCACGCAGTGAAATCTTGTAGATTTCATGGCGTCTCTTTTACGAAGCTTTCCTGCGTGGGAACGCCCACCCTGCACACATTATACCTGACACAGGTATAATGTCACGCAGGGCTTTACAATGTGACACATCTCCCTAGATGCATCACGTTGTAAATGGGCCGCAACTTTTACGCTTCTGCTGCATCACGAAAGTGTCTCAACCACGGCGCAAAAGTGACACAAGGGGCTTGTAAATATGCCCCACTGTGCACTACTTTAGGGAATATTTAAAACCTCAAAAGGTCAGAAACCTACTCCAAACGTGGGTCGTATGTAACAGTGGTAGAGTTCTCATTTTTTCAAGCTGCCAATCGGACTCAAAGTTATTACTTTTCTCTTCACCAAATTCAAGTTCTAACCTGCTAAACTGTAATAGGAGTGAAATCTTTGCCTGCTTTCCCTGAAGAAAAGCCTGCCACTACTTTTCTTATTTCAGGCGAATTACTATTAACCTGTAATAACTAAATGAAGTAGCAGTTCAACTCTAATAACTTATTGCAGTTGAGCCGTGGCATCCAAATGCCTGCAGCCACTGCCAGCTACCAAGGTGAAAGGCAGGTCACGGTAAATAATTACAACTGCAGTTTAAACAAATTAGCAAACAGGAAAACTGACTTTTTATTCTTCTAATCTTTTTTTAGAAGCCAACAGTGAAGAGCAGGAAGTGAATATTTATTTAATCTTAAATTTTTTCACACTAAAGGTCGTCAGAAAAAAAATGTATCATTGAATCTATATTCATGTTATGAACCTCATCATTTGTTTAATTTCTCTTACATTAAATACATCTAAAGTCTTTTTTTTAGGTAAATTCCAGACATCTTTTTGATGTGTTTAATTTAAAGTCTTTTTTGAGGCAAATTCCAGACATCTTTTTGATGTGTTTAATTTCGCCCTGGATTCTGTTTTATTCTTCATGTCTGTAACTATACTATCTATTTATTACAAAAGGGAAAGACACCAAGGAGGTATGCAGTTTGAGGGAAGGTTGTTGATGTGAACATGTATTATAAGAAATAAAATACCTTCTGCTGTAAATATTAAGGATATTGCAAGTTATCTCAGAGATCCAAGACATTTTAAAGGAACTTATATGGTCAAGGAACTGCTTGGTGACTTGTTTTTGTAATTTTTTTAACATTGTTTATTTTAGAAGTTTTCTATAGCGCTGGCCAGACCCGAGGGTATCGGAGCGCTTTACAGTGGATGTGGAGAAGACAGGTATAGAACAATAAAGCAAAATAGATTCATACATGTTTAAAGATTAAAATTGTCTGGCGCCTGTGGGGCCACTTTGAAGTAGCGACTTTGAGGTAGTCAGAGGTTCGGGATGTGCTGTTGAGGTCGAGCGTTCTGGAGGCATTTTTGATTCATGGTATTCTGGATGTATAGTCAAGGTTATGGTTGGACCTCATTCTTAGCGATGAAGAGCCCAGGTTGCGGGTAGAGAGAGGGGACATGTGAGGTAGCGGGTACGTGTTGACAGGTCGCTGCAAGGCATAGACGTGTTGGTTACGTAATTGAGTTCGGGAATGCACGGTTGAGGTAGAGGATTTTTAGTCGACTCTTGAATTCTGGAAAGGAAGGGGTAGTTCTGATGTCCACAGGGATGGAGTTCCAAATTTTAGGAGCGTTGCCTCAAAAGAGCGGGCTGCAGTTTTTAGTTTCCGGGTTTTCAGGGGATGAGTCGGAGGGAGTTTGAGCTTCTGAGACTTCTGGATTGACCAGCTTTCTTGAGCTTAGAGGCTAAGTATTCTGGTTTCCCTGTGTGTAAGGCTTTGTGTGTAAGGCAGGCCGTTCTAAAGCTAGCTCGCATTTCCACTGGTAGCCATTTTAGATCTCTGAGTGCGGGAGATATGTGGTCGAATTTCTTTGCACCGGAGACCATTCTGGCAGCTGCATTGAGGGTAGTTTTGAGTAGCGCTAGATGGGATAGAGCTGTTCCGGAGAGTGTTGCGATCCCATAGTCCAGTCTGGACAGCACCAGTGTTTGGGTGTCTTGTTTGAGATCTCTCTGCGGAATGTGCGGTTTGATTTTGTTGAGGAGTTTCAGATTGAGGAAGGCGCTTCATTGATAGTTTGTGGTCGAGGGTGATTTCAAGAGATTTTACCGAGTTAGTCAGGGTGAGGTTTCCGTTGAGGGCATCGATAGCTTTCACCCGTTCAATGATTTGCGGGTTATCCTCCTTGTTAGAGATGAGTAGGATCTCGGTTTTTCCTTGATTGAGTTTAAGGTGGTTCGTTGCTAGCCAGTCTTGGACTTCTCTGAGAGTGTTGTTGAGCCTTTGAATGTCATTAAAGGAGGAAGTTTCTATGTAGATCTGTGTGTCGTCTGCATAGAGATGGAAAGAGATGTTGGTTTTTTTCAGTATGGGAGTGAGGGGTACCATATATATGTTGAACAGTTGCGGAGAGAGAACAGATCCTTGGGGGACACCTCTGGTCACGGGGAGAGGGTAGGATGTGAAGGATTTGATTTGAACTCTTTGGAAGCGATTCTGAAAGAAGGAGGAGAACCATTGAAGGACCACATCGTCCGGACCTACTCGTTCTTTGAGGGCCTTAATGAGCAGCTTGTGGTCTACCGTGTCAAAGGCCGCTGACAGGTCTAGGAGGATGAGTAGGCAGCAGTGATCTGAGTCAAGTGAGTTGCGGATGTCATCCATTATGTTCAGGATTGCGGTTCCGGTTCTAAAGCCTTTTCTGAAGCCTGTTTGGTTATGGTCTAGAAGATTGATATTATCGATCTGGTTGTTTAGTTGGCGTAGCATGCATTTTTCCAGGATTTTGGCTAGGAAGGGCAGACTGGAGACAGGTCTAAAGTTGTTCAGGTCGTTGGTGTCTAGGCCTTGTTTCTTCAGAAGAGGTGTAACCTGGCAAACTTTGAGGCAATCAGGGATGATGCCAGTTCTTAAGGAGCTGTTGATGATTTCACACCAGAGTGGAGCAAGGGTGAGCTTCAGGTGTTTGGCCATTTGGGAGGGGATGGGATCAAGGTTGTGTGATGAGGGTTTGGAGGATGAGATTAGATTGAGGATCTCGGCTTCGTGGATGTGGTCGAAGGAGGACCAAGCGAATGTGGTAGGATCGCTAGAGGTGGTTTTGGTTGTTATTAGGTCGTTATTGCCATGCTGAAGGGGGTTGATGTCGAGAGATAGTTCGATCTTGGCGATTTCTTCGTTAAAGAAGGTGGCGAAGTTATCACATAGGGTTTTGGAGGGCTGGGATGGATAGTAGATGGCTAGGATGTTTGTTTTTTGATGATATCAAAGAGTTCTCTTGGTCTGTTTTTTGCTTTGTCCAGCACATTGCAGAAGAAGTTTGTTTTTTCGCTATTGATGTGCTTCTTGTATCTTATTCTTACTGCTCTGAGTTCCGCGCAACGGCTGGGGGAGGGGTTCTTTATCCATTGACGTTCTGTGGCTCTGAGATGTCTTCTTACTTCGTTGATGTCCTTGTTAAACCAAGTTCTAGATGGAATGTTCCTAGGTATTTTCTGTCTTCGTGGCGCCAATTGATCTAGGATGGTGGACGTGGTAGTGTTGTAGTGTGAGGTGAGTTCAGTAGTTGAGAGGCCTTCCGAGGAGATTGGCAGGGAGGAGGCTATTCTTTCTTCTAGTTCAGCTGTGTTGATCTGTGATAGGTTCCTGGACCATGTAGGGGGGACTGCGATGGGTGGTTGGCACAGGATCAGTTGCGTGGGGTGGAATAGGATTAGGTGATGGTCTGACCAATCTTACGGAAGGATGTGGTCTATAGAAATTGCATCATGTTGGGCGATGATGGCGTCCAGGATTGCCTCTTTGTTGTGGGTCTCTTTTGAGCAGTGTTGGGTAAGGTTGTTGGAATGTAGAAGTTCGTTTAGGGATTGTATTGTGGCACTGTTCTCATTGTTCTAGTGGAGGTTAAGATCGCCTAGAATGAGGCTGTTGTACTCTTTGAGAGAGCAATGGGCGATCAGGTCTGATAGTTGTTCAGTGAACATGGAATTGTTACCAGGGGGATGATATAGTAATTGACATTGCAGTAGATTGTTGTTAGTGGTTTTGATGTTGGTTGTAAGGCATTCGAAGGAGTTGTAATTAAAGGTTACGGTTTCAACCACGGATAGGTTGTTGTTGTGGATAATTGCCACTCCTCCGCCTTTTTGGTCCTTCCTATCTTTATTGATGATGGAGAAGCCTGGAGGGATGAGTATGTCTAGGATAGGTGGGGAGGAGTCATTTAGCCAGGTCTCGATGATGAAGGCTACATCTATGTTATGGTTGAGGATGGATTCTGCTAGCTCTGTAGAATGTTTTGTGGCTGATCTGCAGTTTATGAGCAAGCAGTTGGTCCAGGGAGAGACTTTTTTTAGTGGTACGGTAGGGATGGTGATGCGGGAGACTGGAGGTCTAGGGGGTTTAGGGAGGGGATGGTCATTTCTGAAATCAGTAATTACCTGGATAGTGGATTGAGGGAAGTGGGTGGTGGGGGTTGTGTAAGTGGCGGCCAGCTCGAGCGCCTCTTCCGAGGACATGGCTTTCGCCGCTCTGTTAGGTCTCCGGGCTTGGGACGAGGAGGGGGGAGGGTGTGTTGGTTGGGAGTGATGATTTGGTAGGCCTGGGGTGAGTGGGGGTGTAGAAGAAGGTGGTGGAGTGGGTGTTTGGGGCAGGGTTGTGGAGCGTCGAGAGGTTGGTAAGGATAAGATTCAGGCCTTGTATTATAATGTCGATTTTTAATAGGCATAACATACCTGCTAGAGCTGGGCTAAGACGCAACAAAATTTAAATCTGTGCCATGCAGCTGAATGAAAGGGAAGCAAGTCTCCTTTGCAACATTGATTCTTGTTTACTCTCTTCACTAGCTATTAATGAAATTGGATGTTGTATGGGAGGAAAATCTGGGACCCACCCCCTCAGCCTAGGATGACTCCTGGTGGTCTGTCACACTAGGGAACCTTCCACCCCTATAGGCCATGCATATGCAACCTCAGCATCATACTGGACTCCTTGCTCACAATGAACCGCCAAATCAACACAGTATCCTCATCCTGCTTACACACGCTCCACCTGCTTCAAAAGACATTCAGATAGACCCCAACAGAATCCTTAAAGATGCTCACCCACGTACTCATCACCAGTAGACTCCACTAAAGCAATGCACTCTATGCCGGCGTCACCCAGAAACAGCCCTAGAAATTACAGTGTCCAAAATGCCGCAGCTAGACTGGTCCTCGACATCCCCTAAAGCAGCCATATAACACAACACATTTGACAACTCCATTGGCTCCCAAATAACAAGAGAATCACCTTCAAGCTCCTCATGCATGCCTTCAAAGCTCTACATGACGCAGGACCAGAATATCTGAACCACTGCCCCGCATTCCACACACCCGCCAAACAACTCTGCTCTGCCCAACTCACCCTGGCCTCCATTCCCTGGATCCACAAGATCAGAACCAGAGGATCATCCTTCTCCTACCTCGCCACCAAGACCTGGAACACTCTGGCCCACCACCTCAGGCAATCCACGTTGTTGACCCGATTCAAGAAGGGCCACAAGACCTGGTTCTTTGGCTGAACCTTCACACCCATCTGGATCAGCAGCACACCCCGCCCCCTCCCAGTGCCTTGAGACCCTCACGGGTGAGTTGCCGATCTATATAAACTCCTGATTAATTGATTGATTCATGGTCAAGATTATGCATCATTATTTAAATTAGAAAGGGCAAGGGTCTCTGGGATCTAACAAAGATATTGGGATTGCCTGACGGGGTGAGGACAGAAGGGTAACATGAAGTAGGCCGATTCATTCTTGAACTGTCAGAGAAGTAACCGACCAAGCTCTTTGTCTCTCGCACTTCAATGTGCAGGGTGCCGGTCTGGCTAGGGTCTGATCTACAACTAAGCTAGGGCTCACCCCACTAGTGGTTATCTGCATTATGGAGCCTGTAGGAGCACAGGGTATTTTGCCAGTGCTGCGTGGCTCCCTATTTGTTGTAGCCAATATTGCAATTATAATATGCATATCTATCTTCTATATACCCTTATCCATCAAACCTGCTGGCACTGCATCCCATAACACGATAACAGCTCCTTAGTCACTATCACACCATGCAGGAAAATACTTCCCAAATGGTCTAAAACAAAAATAACACATTTTCACTACTCACCCTACATGGGGCAGCTTGCTATTCATATGGATAGGCACTTCAGCACCCACATACTAGAAGTAAGTACCTTGCAAACACTATGATACTATGTTAAATGGACTGAACTCATTTGCTTCCGTTTTTTATTGCTGTTTTGTGAAACAGAAAATGATTATATGGAATTTGGTCCTATTATTATATAGGATTTGGTCCCATGGAGGAGCAAACTATATCTACATTGTTGAAAATGGGCCCTCTTGCACATTTTAATGTTGTACAAGTAAGTAAGACAATTCTGTAGTTACAGCCATTCTTCAGACCTCTTTTTGTCATACTTCCCAACTTTACACATACTTATGTTCCACACATGCAGAGTAATTTGCTCTCACTAAGGGTACACTACGTGCAAGCACCAAAAGTCCAATTTGTGCATCTTTTAAGCTTTTTGCTTTGTGTTATAATTAAGGCTCCCTGTTTTCAGTTTTTGCTGATTTTGACAGATACCTACAGACAGAAAAGCATTTATTTTCCTGTCTGTGTTTATTTTTAAATGTGGATAAAAATGGAAATAGTATTCTTTTTTGTCTGATTATAAATGCTGTCAGTCATGATTGTTTGTCCAGTAGCTGTGTGGATTGACAGGTAAGGGATTAAAAAACGAAAGGATTTTTAGTAAAGTGGCTTAAACAACAGTAGATATGCACAACCTTAATACTAAAATGTTCATGTTTTTATAAACGTGCATTGATTTATCATCTGTGGGTGTTCATATCATTGAAACCTATCAGGTGTTCAAGCATTAATGCATATTTATCAGCTACATAAATCTGGATATATACTATATTCAACTTATTTTTTCAAAATAAATATAGATAGGTACAGATAACATTAGTTAAAAAATAAATATGGATAAATAGAGACGGAAATGTAAAAAAAAATAATACCATAAAACTGGGAGCCCTAGTTATAATCAAAATGTTCCATCTACCTCTAAAGAAACTATAAAAAACCATATAATTTGAAGCTACAGGTTTACAAAGTCAATTTCTTTATCTAAGGCATTTGCCGCCTTATTCACTAAAGCTGGATGGGCACCATGGATTTACCAGCTTTTTATCTTAACTTTAGGCAGGACGCAATGTATTTAAAGTTGATTTAAATGACAGCACAACATTAAATTGGGTCTTTTGCTGCTGTTTTAAGGAGGGTTTTGGGGTCACTAAAATTTCGATTTCGAAACATGATCTCAGAAGGGAACAGTTAGAATGTAGAACCTTTGTCACATTCATGGGGTTATAAAATTTAAGTACCCTTCCACATGACCACCTTCCTAACATAACAATGTTAAAATGACATGATGTTAAAAAAAAACACAGTACATCAATACAATTATGTGCACAATCAGAGAAAATGTGTCCCCTTGGAGAATATATTACTGTCTAAATTTAAAACCATCTCAGCTAACAAGCAAATCAATCATGCCAGTTACCTCGTTTTTTACACGTTTATGACTTGGGGCCAGAGCCTTTAAAAAGCTACAATCTGGATTGAAATGCATCAATTTCAGTGGCATTTCACAGAGTGGTTTCTCTTTTAACAGTCTAGTTTTGTTTGAGTGTACTTGGTGCATTAGATCCACTACATCGAATTGTAATACTTATAATGGTACTTGCAAGATTTTGGCAAAGATATTGCATTCAATACATACCCCATACATATAGAATGTGGCTTCAGGTCAGCCTTCTTCAACTATTATATTGGGACATTGTTAAACACACCTTGGATCATCTCACAGTGGGATTTTATTTTCACGTCCTTCTAACACTTTAGATGTGTAATTTTACTTTAATTTTAAATCACATTCACGGATTGTGTATGAAAACAATTTGTGTGTTTTGACTGTAGCCAGTGTTTTAATTAGTTTTTGTGATCAGGGGATTAGGAGACATGTCTCACTATAACCCATGGATGTAAACTGCTAGTCCTCCTTTTATCCAGAGTACCATGGGGTTGCTACCGGCAACCAAGCTATGACCAGAAAGCTGCAGTTTTACTTTATCACTGACAAATGTATTCAAAGGAGTATGCAATTGCTTGAATGCTGAAGTTCCACTGTGTAGCCACAAGATGCCCTCACAGAATGATACAATGGAGATGTAAAGCCGCAGTTGCATTATACTACTGATAGATGTCCTCACCAAAGATAGAGGACTGCAATTGTAATAAAGCAAAGATAGGTATGCTCACATCAAATTATCATGTGGTGTGAGAGAGAACTGGAACTATGCTAAACAGTCTCCTATAAAATATTAATACAAAAGAGGGCATGAAGGGACGTGCCTTCGGAGGATGGCCACGCATTCCGAGTGTCACAGCTCTTCCTAGGCAGGCAGGTAATAGTTAATCCAGTTCAACTTTTTCCCTGTATTCTTTTATTTGCAATATTTTTTAACTCTACACAAAAATAAGAGTACTAGACCAAAAGGAAAATAAATCTAGTGTGTTTACATTATTCATACATAAGCTTCAAAAGAGCGGTATACAACATCCATATTTATTCTGTGTAAATGTAAAAAAAAAATGGCACCATGAAAAACAAGTGCATGCGTGTGCACTGACAAAATCTACATCTTAAGAAAATGCAAACAGCACAGCCCTGAACTTAGGTCCAACTTTTCCACAGCTTCAGACAAGTGCTGGTAAGCTGTCACTATGCAGCCTAGTGATGAAAAATGTGTTGCACTCACTACCAAGAGAGGTGCTCACAGAAGATACAATGAAGATGGAGAGGTGCAGTTATGCTATATTACCAATAGAGGTCATCACAAAAGAGTACAATATAGATGAAAAACCTACTGTGCTCTACTCCCAACAAAGGTCTTCACAAAAACGTACAAGTGATATGAAGATAAAAGGCTGCAGATGCGCTCTACAGCCAACAGAGGTGCAAACAGAAGAGTGCATTGCAGATGGAAAACTGCACTTGCATAATGCTACCAAATTAAGTTCTCTGAGAAGACTGCAATGGGCATGGAAGCTGCAGTTGTAGAATAAGGTCCTCATAGGGGAGTGCAATGGAGATGGAAAGTTTCAGATGTGCTATACTGCCATCTCAGTTCCTCACAGAAGAGTACAATGTAGATGGAAATTTTGGTGTACTATACTACTAACATAGGTCCTCACAGAAGAGTGTAAGGATTTCATAGCCCGTCCTGGCTGTACACTTACTTTCTGGAGGAGCAAGTTATAAAAAAGGCAATTTCAGCAGTCCTGTGCACACGTAAAATCAAAATTACACAGTGTATGTTTGTATTCAACCCATCAAGACAATATTCACTGTAGTTTTCTTTGTTCGGGCTTCACAATATATTCTGCAAGGTGAGGCTTTTATTTTGGCATTGGCCAGACACTTGGTAGCGTGAGACTTTGTTGCTAACAATTAGGAGACTTACGATTCTCTTTCTACAATTCTCCTGCAGTCATCACTATTTTTACCACTACACCTCACCTAGGTGGATGCCAGTTTAGAACTTTCACCGCTATCCCGGTGAGCATCCACCATTATCTATGCCTGTGTACTTCGCTTCCTTTGCCCAATACTTTTTTCAATGTAATACCTACTTGTTCTGCTTTCCCTTCCTGTCCGCAGCCCCTCCTCCATCCCTTAATTTACTATTTCAAATGTGACTGACTGAATGTTACGTAAGGCATTGTCCTTATTTTATGTTCTCCTTTTTTATCCCTTTCTCTAATAGAGTCCACATAGCTTCTGTAGCATCCACACACAGGTATGCCTTGTGCTAACTTTAACGAGGGACATGGCACTTTATCTAGCCATCTTCTGTGTTACATCTACCCTTCCTCTTCCTTTTCAGTTTTGGATATATGCCTGAATAATTATACTTGATTACTACTTTATTCTCTTTGAACCCGACCTGGTTGGAATTATCACCGGTACAGTGGTAAGTCTCTTACATTCAGCTTTTTATTACTGTAAATTATCTTTTACTTACGACCTGGGGAATTCAAATCCGGTCTTCCACCAGCTCTACTTCTTTTCCCGTTTGACCTTCTGTTTTCTGAAACCGCCCTCCCTCCCCTTTTTATCTTTATCATTCTCTAAGTTATACATACCGTCTACCTTGACTTTGGGTATGTTACTTTTCCTTGCTTTTACTCAAGTATTGATTTCACTCTTACCATTCTGGGACGTTTTTGGTGGCACTTCTGTGGATGTGTGTCAAATGTGCCTTATTGTTTCGTTCTGTCACTGGTTTACGTGGTGGCAACCGGTGTATCTTTCTGAAACACGACTCACACAGGGTGTACACTATGTACTCTGTTGCACAACATGTGTGTCCCAGATACTACTTGGCACATTGAAGTATTCGTGGTCACGCAGGCCAGAATTTGGGTCTGTCACTCATGAGAACCTTGGGTTTTCAACTAATTTTGGTTGCCACGAGTGCTGGATGACGTCTCTTTTCTCTAATTTTGGAACTTGTTCAATGACCTAACTATATGTATTTTGTACTGAGTGAGTTCTTTTGTATCAATTCCAGCCCTGAAGTGTCGGAGACCACTTTTTCTCTGATGAAACACGCGTCGGCTGGCTGTTCTCTGTGCTAACACACATTAAAGGAACCAAGAAAACTACAGCAAATATTGTCTTGGTGTGTTGAATACAAACATACACTGTTTAATTTTGATTTTATGTGTGCACGGGACTGCTGTAATTGTTGTATGTGGTTGGTTTTCCATCACAAAGTAAGGGGTTAGTAGGGTCTTCCCTTTCCTGTCAGCACCATAACAATTAAATCTGTGTCCAATTGACCTCTGTAAACCTTGCAGAGCGCCAATAGTTCTTCTACACTAAAACCCTAGTTCTTAGCCTTATAAAAACGCACACAACATTGACATCTAAAGAAAATAATATAGCATTGCTTTGCCCTTAGGTCTATTATTTCCTTAAATATATACAAGAAACAAACATATTTACTTGTGAAAGATCATGTTTGCCAAGGATTGACTTCCACCATTAAATTTTTTCTTTCGTTTTGGAATTAGATGTGCACCCTAATGGGGAACCTCGATTGCACACCTAATCCAGGGTGACTCTAACATCCTGGAACTTTTTACACACAGTGTATTGGAAAGAAGTGCAAAGGCCGAAAAACTGTCGCAGTTCCTTAAGTCATTACTACAGGGTTCTCTCAAATCAGATACAAATAGTTGAAATGACAACAACAAAACTGAGACGGTGTGGCCTCCACCCAGAAATTTGCATATGGATGCTTGCGACTCTAAAGCCATGTCCTCATTTTCCTAAAGGATAAATAACAATGCCAAAGCTGATTGATAGTATGAGCCAACATTGCAACTCATAATAAATGTTTTGAGTGTTCTGGAAATAGTTGATGACACCATACTATATGTAGGGAGTAACAGTCAGTGGGAGGTAAAAGTGCCTAAAACGATCTATTTTTTGGGAACAATTGTTTGTTGTTTGTGTACATGTGCATTGGCAAATTGCAGTCAAACAAGGACATCTAATGGCTGAAGTGGGTTGATCCATTGACCTATACTAGCTGCTGTGTTGGGAGGGGAATTAGGTGGGAAACATTTGAAGAGACTACTAACAAAAGAGAGCTGATTTAGATTATTTCGATATGTATGTATTTTTTATGGCATTCTTTGGAAAATCCTAATACTGTAATACAGCTAAAGCTGCCTTTAGGCCAGACATTATTGCACTCTACTACTAACAGAGGTCCTTATAGAAGAGTTAAAAAAAGATGGAGATGGAAATATACAGTTGCATTAAACTATCAACAGAGGTGCTCACAGAAGAGTGTAATGGAATTGGAAAGCTGCAATTGCACTAAACGAAAAACAGAGCTCCTCACAGAAGAGTACAATGAAGACAGAAAGATGCTGTTGTGCTATACTACCAACAGTGGTCCATGCAAATGAGCACAGTTTAGGAGGAAACCTTGGTTGGACCCCACTACCAACAGAGGTCCTCACAGAAAAGAGCAAAATAATTTAAAGGCTTCAGCACAAATGATTTCTGGAGAAATGGAAAGGTGCAATTCTGCTGTAATATCACCAGAGACAGTCACAAAAAGGTACAATGTAGATGGAAAACTTGTTGGACTATAATATCAACTATGGGCCTTAAAAAAAGAGTACAATAGAGAGCTATAGATACTGTTGCACTACACTTTCAACAGAGGTGGTAAAGAAGAGTGCAATGGAGATGGAAAGATGGAGTTGTGCTATACTATCAACAGAGGTCCTGACAAAAGAGTGACAAGTAGATTAAAAAACTTGGTGCACTCTGCTTCTGACTGGGGTCCTCAAAGAAGAGTTCAATGGAGATGGAGATGGAAAGCTGTGGTTGCGTTGTGAGTCCTAACCGAAGAGTACAATGAAAATGGAGAACGTGTTGCACTCTTCTTCTGACAGAGGTCCTCACAGAAGAATGCAGTGGTGATGGAAAGCCCCGCAGCTATGCTGCACTTTCAACTGAGGTCCTCACCAGAAGGTGCAAGGGAGATGAGAAGCGACAGTTGTGCTATATTACGAACAGAGGTCATCCTTGAACAGTACCATGCAGATGTATAACTTGTTGCACTCTACTACCAATAGAGGTCCTTCCAGAAAAGTAAAATGGAGATGGAAAGCTGCTGTTGTGCTGGACTATTAGCAGAGATTCTCACAGAAGAGTACAATGGAGATGGACGTGAAAAGATTTAGTTGTTCTACAGTACCAACAGCGGTCCTCGTAGAAGGAAGTAATAGAGATGTAAACCTTCAGTCATCCTCCACTACCAGCAGAATTCCGCACAGAAGAGTGCAATGGAAGTAGAAAGCTGCTGTTGCGCTATGCTACCAACTGAAATCCTAAAGAAAGAGTGCAACATAGATGGAAAACTTGTTGACCTCTACTACCAAAAGAGTAGTAGAATGGAGAGGGAAACATACTGCTACTCTATACAACCAACAGAGGATTCCACTGAAAGCTGCAATGAAGATTGAAAGATGTGGTTGTTCTAAATTATCAACAGAGACCCTCACAGAAGAGTACGCTGTAGACTAAAAGCGTGTTGAACTCTGCTACCAACAGAGGTCCTCAAAGAACAGTGCAAAGGAGGTGAAAAGATGCAGCACAAAAGAGTGTAAGGGAACTGGAAAACTGCAGTTGTGCAATAATACCAACAGAGGGCATCATTGAAGTGTACAATTTAGATGGAAAACTTGTGACACTCTACTACAGTACCAACAGAGGTCCTTCAAGAAGGGTATAATGGAAATTGAGAACAATAGCTGCTGTTGCACTAAACTACAATCAGTGGTCTTCACAGAAAGGTGCAATTGAGATGGAAAAATACAGTTGTACTATACTATCAATAGAAGTCCTCTCAAAATGGTACAATGGAGATGGAGATGAAAAGCTGCAGTTGCACTACAGTACCAACAGAGATCCTCATAGAAGGAAGCAATAGAGCTGGAAACCTGCTATTGGTAGTGGTGCTCCACTACCAATAGATGTCCACATAGACGAGCACAATGGAAGTGGAAAGCTGCTGCTGTTCTACCAACTGAGAGGATAAAGGAAGAGAACAATAAAGGTGGAAAATGAGCTGTTCTCCACTTCTAATCGAGGTCCACACTGAAGAGAACATTGGAGATGGTAATGGGAAGATACAATTGTGCTATACTTCCAACAAAGATTCTCCAGAAGAGATCAGTGGAGATGGAAAGCTTGTTGCACTATTTCACCAAAAGAGGTCCTCACAGAAGAATCTAACAGTATCATGGCCATCCTCGCTGTATACTTATATTGGAAGAGTGAGTTATTTAAAAGACACACACTGTTGACATCTTGAGAAAGTATATGCAGAACCCCTTTGCACCTAGGTCCATGTTTTGCTTGTTACACTATAATATTAGAAGAGGTCCTCAAGAAGAATGCAATGGTGTCATAACTCTTCATGGAGGTATGCTTTCAATGTGGAAGAGCAAAAGGCATACAGTGTTGTCATCTTGCTAAAATATATATAGAACTTCTTTGCACCTTGGTGAAAGTTTTCCTCAAACAAGTGTTAAAACAAACATTTTAACTTCCACCTTTAAAAGGTTTCTTGTTTTTAGGATTTGGATGTGCAATTCAATGCAGAATCAAAACTGCACAACGATTCAGGGATGATTCTAACACCTTGGAATTTTGCTCACAATGAATACATGTAATTGCAACACCAATGTTTATCGGAAATAAGTGCAAGGTCTGAAATACTGCTGCAGTTCCTCAACAAGTTACTAAAAGTCACACTCAATTCAAAAACAATTGCTTCAAATGTCAGTCACAAAGTTGAGAGGCTCTGGCTTAAACCTGGAAATGTGCATATACCCTCCTGCTACTCTAATGCCATGTGCGTGTTTTTCAAAACGATAAATAAATATATCAAAGCTGGTTGACAGAGATGAGTCAACACTGCAATTTACTGTATATGCTTTGAATGTTATGGGAATTAGTTGATGACATCCGAACATACTTAGGAAATAGCAGTCACGGGGAAGTACAAGTGTATGAAATGTTCTGTTTTATAGGAACTATTTTGTAGGTGTATGTACGCATGTGCAAGGGTGAACTGCTGTCATTCAAATACAGAAGTGGGTTCACCTATTGACCTGTACTTTGTGTTGTGGTGAGAGGAATCATTATTTGTGTGACATTTGAACAGACAAATGGTAAGAGAATTTTGACTGAGAGCCTCTATAGTTGTTTATATTTTTGTATAATATGTTTTGAAAACATGAGGTCTAGACATCTAAAGCTATCTTTGGGCAAGACCTAAAAAGGAAATGGACCCCATCACATGGTTTGGTGGTAAAAGACAACCATAATCTGATTCCTATGAATGCAACACACTGCTCATTCCTGGTCTCACTGCACCTGCTGCACTATTTATAGCGGTACAAAAGGGGGTGGTGATGGATGGAGCATCTGAACCAATCAAACACTCATACCCAGTCAAGAGATCTGGGTTTAATCCATCACCGTTCTTTAGCCCACTCTGCCACCCCAGTTCAGACATGGCCATATGCAAATCAGTCTGAGCCTGTGCCTCATGGGAACAGTCCAGCCCGAACTGCCAAGCCATGCCTTCCCTGGACCGGAAACAAGCTTCCTGGGACCGGTTTCGGGCATTTCAGCCGTCTTCAGCCCGGCTTGCTTGAATCCAGTGGCAAAGTGAGCAAAGGACTCATGTCTGAGCATACCCTGCCAACTTATGGCGAACAAAGTGATACAAAAGGGGGTGGTGATGGACGGAGCATCTGAACCAATCAAACACTCACACCCAGTCAAGAGATCTGGGTTTAATCCAGCACCGTTCTTTAGCCCACTTTGCCACCCCAGTTCAGACACGGCCATATGCAAAATTAGTTTGACCCGGTGTCTCATGGTAACAGTCCAGCCCGAACTGCCAAGCCATGCCTTCCCTGGACCGGAAACAAGCTTCCGAGGACCGGTTTCTGGCATTTCAGCAGTCTTCAGCCCGGCTTGCTTGAATCCAGTGGCAAAGTGAGCAAGGGACTCATGTCTGAGCATACCCTGCCAACTTATGGCGAACAAAGTGATACCAAAGGGGGTGGTGATGGACGGAGCATCTGAACCAATCAAACACTCACACCCAGTCAAGAGATCTGGGTTTAATCCAGCACCGTTCTTTAGCCCACTTTGCCACCCCAGTTCAGACATGGCCATATGCAAAATTAGTTTGACCCGGTGTCTCATGGTAACAGTCCAGCCCGAACTGCCAAGCCATGCCTTCCCTGGACCGGAAACAAGCTTCCGAGGACCGGTTTCTGGCATTTCAGCAGTCTTCAGCCCGGCTTGCTTGAATCCAGTGGCAAAGTGAGCAAGGGGCTCACGTCTGAGCATACCCTGCCAACTTATGGCAAACAAACGGTACAAAAGGGGGTGGTGATGGACAGAGCATCTGAACCAATCAAACACTCACACCCAGTTAAGAGATCTGGGTTAAATCCATCACCGTTCTTTAGCTCACTCTGCCACCCCAGTTCAGACATGGCCATATGCAAATCAGTCTGACCCTGTGACTCATGGGAACAGTCCAGCCCGAACTGCCAAGCCATGCCTTCCCTGGACCGGAAACAAGCCTCCGAGGACCGGTTTCTGGCATTTCAGCCGTCTTCAGCCCGGCTTGCTTTAATCCAGTGGCAAAGTGAGCAAGGGACTCATGTCTGAGCATACCCTGCCAACTTAAGGCAAACAAAGCAGTACAAAAGGGGGTGGTGAAAGACAGAGCATCTGAACCAATCAAACACTCACACCCAGTTAAGAGATCTGGGTTAAATCCATCACCGTTCTTTAGCTCACTCTGCCACCCCAGTTCAGACCTGGCCATATGCAAATCAGTCTGACCCTGTGACTCATGGTAACAGTCCAGCCCGAACTGCCAAGCCATGCCTTCCCTGGACCGGAAACAAGCTTCCGAGGACCGGTTTCTGGCATTTCAGCAGTCTTCAGCCCGGCTTGCTTGAATCCAGTGGCAAAGTGAGCAAGGGGCTCACGTCTGAGCATACCCTGCCAACTTATGGCAAACAAACGGTACAAAAGGGGGTGGTGATGGACGGAGTATCTGAATCAATCAAACACTCACACCCAGTCAAGACACCTGGGTTTAATCCATCACCGTACTTTAGCCCACTCTGCTTGATTCCGGTCCAGTAAAGACATGGCTTGGCAGTTTGGGCTGGACTGTTCCCATGAGGCACAGGGTCAAGGCTGATTTGCATATGGCCATGTCTGAACTGGGGTGGTGTGGAGTGCAAAAAAACAATGGATTTAGGCCTAGATCTCTGTACTGGGGGGAATGTATGACATTTTTCTGCATTCTGTCCATCAACTGTTGTTTTTGCACTATTTATAGCTATGGCCCTGCCTTTTCTTTCAGAGCACCTTCGTAAAAAGAGTGCAACATAATGTTGGAACTGAGAGCATTGCCATTCAGGGGGTTCCAGGCCACTGCTTCTGTCCGAGTAATGCTTTTCGGCTGATTCATTTTACCTTTACCCTTCACTATATGTCAATTTGCAATGGTATTTTCAGAAATAAATAAGGTAAAAAAAAAAATGTCGGCCCAAAATCTACCAAATGGTCCTCAAACAGAGCTAGGGTTCTATTGCCCATCATAAGCACAGCTGTCAGAAAGTGCATTATTTAATGGTTACTGGTTTATTTTCCTTCATTACTATCTTCATAATTAAAGGCCTATTTTCATATGGGGCACACTGCACTGCACAATGCTAAATGCTGCTGCAAAACTATGAGCTATGATCAAAAAGTGAGAGCCACCTACTGTATTCAATGCAGAAAAACATTTGCAGCAGTGTCCTAAAACTGACCCTTATGCAATCTGCCGTATTTACCCAAGGAAAAAAATAGCAATTGTGACTCACATGCAAACAGCAATCGCACCGGTTTGTAATGTGACTTGCAGGAGATATATAATGAGAGGCAGGTTGCAAATTGGGCACTGACTTTTAATGAACAATTTTTAATGTTGCTCAGTGCCCAATTTACTAATAGGTTGCATCAGAAAATCTCCGGTACCAGGGTGTTGCAGAATTAAATATGTCAATATTTGTGGCCTGCTGTGATTCCACTGCAAATAAAGGAATTGTGACCTATGAAGAACCCAGACCACCATCCCTGTGCTTAGCGGCTCCTCCTCTAAGGTGGAGTAGCATCGCCCCACTGCCCTCTGAGCAGTGCAAAGAAATGATATTAAATGGATGTGAAGATTATTTTATTTTTAGTATGGAGCCAGGTTAAGGCAGGGCTGGGCTGGGTTCACGTCAGAGGGAGAAAGAGTAAGTGGTTGGTGCACCATAAGTGCACATGACAACATGAGCACTTAGCATGTTCTCCACCCATCTGTATTGCACAGATTGGGTGGAGAACATGCAGAGGCTCTCACTCCCTGACTGAGTGCCGAACTAGGCCACTCAGACCAATCACTATGCTACTGTCCGGCTGGTGACAGCAGCGTCGTAATTGGCTAGGGAACTCTGGGAGCCAGGAAAACAGGGAGGACTGAGGAGAGAAGGCGGCTGGCAACCAGCAGGTAAGTATTATTTATATTTTGTTTTTGTAACTCCCTCCACTCACACCACCATTCCCTACCAGGGAATACTGTCCCAGTGTTGGCAATGCCAAGTGCCAAACATTTCTATTTGAAGCAATTTGTATTTCTTAAAGAAATCGGTGAAAGGTTTCCTCTTAGAAAGATGTCGGGGGAGCAGGTAGTGTTCTCCTTGACCTCTGATTGCGCCCAAGGAGGCCACCTGACACGATTCCTAAAAAGAAAGCTCTACCCAGCGCGAATCAATTACAGCAGTACTTCGATGGTTTGCTACCAAGGTCAAAACCATTAATACATTTCATACTTAATGGAAATTGGGAGGGGATGCCCCTTTCATGACCCTTTATAAATTTGAAATTGAATGAGCCTCAAAATACCTTTAACAATTCAAAAAGCCTTGTTCTGAATTGCAAAAGGTAAATAGCAAATACTAAAATGTTTTATTGTGGTAAAAAAACCTGCGGTTTTGCAATTCTGAGATTTGCGACGGCATACTAATTAAGGGGCAGATGTACGACAGTATATTGCAGTCGCAAACGGGAATGTGGCCCGTTTGCAAACCGCAAAAAAGGACAGCCCCATGTACAAACCATATTTTGCGAGTCGCTAACCTATTAGCGACTCGCAAAATATGGTTTGCGACTCGCTATGCTCAGGGGCGTGCCAAGGACGTCCCTTCTTAATAGCGAGTGCAAATGGCATGTAAGATTGTTTTGCGACCGCATTTTTGTGAATGGCTGCGTAAATATTTTTAAGAGCAGGCAGTAGTCCCATTTCGTTCTTTTAATGGATGTCTGTCTTACCCTGAAGGTCAGCGGTCACCATAAAATCCTTCAGCCTTGGATGTAGGAAAACGTGCTGGGAAAGGTATCCCAGCAAACCCTGGCTGCTTTCATATTTTGTTCAAAACGAAGTTTAGTCCCAGCATGGCACTGCAACACAAGCCTCAGCATTGTTCCTTTTCCACGCATAAAGCAATTACAATGCAGCCGGCGGGCCTTGATCGAATACCAATTCCATATGAAGTTTGATGCAAAGGCAGGGCCCTTCCAACGGGTCAGGGCTCACAATGCGAGTGTCACCGCATATATGTGAGAAAAACAAGGACCCCCTGGGTACCGATATGGATTCCTAGGGCAGGGTAAATACCTATGTGAGTACAACACCTAGGACATCAGCATAATTAGATGGCCAAATTAGTCTAAACTAGCAAGTGTGAAGAATACACAAAAACTAAAATTGCATATAATGTATAAATTTAATACGTATTGATTAAAAATCATATAGACAGACAAACTATATGATAGGGATAAAAATACAATTCATTAAAACCAAACAAGCATATCGTGTTCCACTACAATTCCTCAAAATCATACATATAGTGAAAAAACCAATACATTCATGTAATTCAATGGCATAAAAAATATAATCATAAAACAACTCGACGCGCGTTTCGGCAGAAAACCGCCTTCTTCAGGAGTCTCTGCTGATAATCTTATATTCTACAGATAGCGTCTTAATTTTCACTTGATGTTCGATCGTTGAACCACTAAATGATAGATCCGGAATACGGACGATGATCAATGGGTGATTCTATATGGTCCTGGTACTCTTCAAGAATCTAAAGAGTGAGCTTCGTGTTTTGGCCCGGTTATTGATGTTGCCAGGGAAGACACTTTATTTTGATAGCTCTCGTTTTCACAATGATGGTCTTAAAGGGGGATTCTGTAATATATTTAGTGTAGCTCGGTATTTCCGAAAATTGCGGAACCCGGAAGTCTTTAGTATTTATAAAACGTTCATTGAAGGGATTCTTGATTGAAGCGGTAAATTAATCGGCGTTCTCGAAACGGTGATAATTAATGATGAAACTTGGTCAGACGATGGGTCAAACGGACAGCAAGATGGTGCTGCTCCAAAACGGACGTGGACTGTCACATCTGGTCCTTCAGCCGTTACACGGCTGAAGGACCCGATGTTACACGGCTGAAGGACCCGATGTGACAGTCCACGTCCGTTTTGGAGCAGCACCATCTTGCTGTCCGTTTGACCCATCGTCTGACCAAGTTTCATCATTAATTATCACCGCTTCGAGAACGCCGAATAATTTACCGCTTCAATCAAGAATCCCTTCAATGAACGTTTTATAAATACTAAAGACTTCCGGGTTCCGCAATTTTCGGAAATACCGAGCTACACTAAATATATTACAGAATCCCCCTTTAAGACCATCATTGTGAAAACGAGAGCTATCAAAATAAAGTGTCTTCCCTGGCAACATCAATAACCGGGCCAAAACACGAAGCTCACTCTTTAGATTCTTGAAGAGTACCAGGACCATATAGAATCACCCATTGATCATCGTCCGTATTCCGGATCTATCATTTAGTGGTTCAACGATCGAACATCAAGTGAAAATTAAGACGCTATCTGTAGAATATAAGATTATCAGCAGAGACTCCTGAAGAACGCGGTTTTCTGCCGAAACGCGCGTCGAGTTGTTTTATGATTATATTTTTTATGCCATTGAATTACATGAATGTATTGCTTTTTTCACTATATGTATGATTTTGAGGAATTGTAGTGGAACACGATATGCTTGTTTGGTTTTAATGAATTGTATTTTTAGCCCTATCATATAGTTTGTCTGTCTATATGATGTTTAATCAATACGTATTAAATGTATACATTATATGCAATTTTAGTTTTTGTGTATTCTTCACACTTGCTAGTTTAGACTAATTTGGCCATCTAATTATGCTGATGTCCTAGGTGTTGTACTCACATAAGTGTCACCGCATATTACATGCAAAAGAGGCCGCACTCTCCGGTCCGAGGGCGCAAACATGAGCCACACCATCCGACTTTGGCAAAAGTACTTTATTTCCAGCAGGCAAATCCATTTTAATTCACCATTCATGACGCGTTTCAACCCCTCACAGGTCTTTTTCACATGATTCTTAAAGTGGTCAGTTTCCCTTCCGATTTAAATGTTCATTAGACAAAGAAGAAGGACAACTACACACCTGCCACGAATATATGATTTTAGCACGATTACAAGTTCCACGCATGGCATTACCACGCGAATTTTAGTTCGCAAGTCTCTTTACCACGCAGCATTTGAGCATGCACGATTGTACACCGCCATATTTACGTTACGATACTTCTAACGTTTCCAGCGTCAAAACACGTCTTTCAAAATAGAGATAGGACTTCTATTTTGACGTACACGCCACGGTCGTTGTTGAGGCACTTTCCTTTCTCTCCTTTGGCACTGTATAGCGTTTTTTTTTTAAAGGTTTCTTCTTTTTTTTTAAATCCCGCTTTTTTGGGGGGGGGAGACCCCCCAGCCCCCCTAGCCCCCTTTTTTTATTGTCCCTTTCTCCTGATGGTATACACGCAGGACGAAGGAACGAAGACTGGAAGGAATGAAGCTTGCGTTGCGTGGTAAAGACGTTTGTGGAATGCACCCGCGGTGAAAAGACGTTTGCGTGGTAAGTGACCCGTTGTAAACGTAACTCGTGGTAATGGATTCGGAGTAAATGATGTTTCCCACCTGCCACTTGATCTTTAATGTCGCAGTTATGATAATCATTGCTGTTTTGTATAACGCCAAAATCAATGCCAAAGTTTAGTGACAACACTATTGTTGAATAGTTCTTATCTCAAAATCGTATTTCCAAATGTTGTTGGCGTAATATTTTTCTTTTTTTCACAGTTCATCGTAACTGCAGTACGTTGTTTCCCACATTGACCACAATCCATGGCGATTTTGATGTGTGCTGGTTCTCCTCAAACTTCACACATTAGTGTCAAAGTGTTATTACACTCGCCAGAAACACATTAATTACAACATAACTGTCATGCTTTCCGGGATTAAATTCCATTTACTCAATTCATATTTGCATTTCAGTGCGATGCATTTAAAGTCACTGGCCACAAGTACATTTCGTTCTTTTAATGGATGTCAGTCTTACCCTAATGGTAAGCACTCACCACAAAATCCTTCGCCTTGGATGTCGGAAACGTGCCAGGACAGGTATCCCAGCAAACCCTGGCTGCTTTCATATTTTGATCAAAACGAAGTTAAGTCCCAGCCTGGCACTGCAACACGGGCCTCAGCATTGTTCCTTTTCCACGCATAAAGCAATTACAATGCAGCCGGGGGGCATTTCATCTAATACCAATTCCATATGAAGTTTGACGCATTTCCAAATGTTGTTGGTGCAATATTTTTCTTTTTATCACATACTACTGAGGCATGCAATTTGCAACCCCATTGGGAATCGCAAACAGTGTCTGAGTCATTGTTGTACATTCATTTTTGCTAGTCGCAATTTGCGACTCGCAAAAATGAATGGTCGTACATTTGGCCCTAAGTGTTTCCAGCCCATAATTTATATATTGGTCTCGAAGCATGGTCAAAGCTCATAAAAAAATGTCATCATATTTACATATATATATATATGTCATTACAGCTCTCTGAAGAGCTGTAATGACAGCGAAACACGTGTCAGGGGTTGCTTTTATTCATTCCAGGTTGGCTTGGATGGTATTTTACCAATCCAAAGCTGTAATATTGTGCCTGGAGTGGTAAATAACTTTTGTCATTTTACAGCTCGGCGTGGATAGCATTGTGCTAATCCTATGCTTAAAGACTTTGCTGTACAAATGGCAGAAGACTTTGTCCATTTCTATCTCGGCATGGATAGCACTGTGCTAATCCTATGCTTAAAAACTTTGATAGAAAAGCAGACATTTGAGGTGAGCAAATTTAGAGTGTCACTGGTGTTGAGGGTGCTCTATACAGGAGCTGCCTTCCACCTAAGCTTGGGAACTACCCAGAGTTCTCTCCTTCTTTTTTGCATAATTTATGCGTCACTCTATGCCTGCAAGGGAATTGTTTTGATTTATACTGGGTGCTCCCTTGTGTCTGGACAAAGCTACACATCTCTGAAGAGCTGTAATGACAGCAAAACACGTGTCAGGGGTTGCTTTTATTCATTTCAGGTTGACTTGGATGGTATTTTACTAATCCAAAGCTGTAATATTGTGCCTGGAGTCGTAAATGGCTTTTGTCTTTTTCAGCTAGGCGTGGATAGCACTGTGCTAATCCTATGCTTAAAGACTTTGTGGTACAAATGGCAGAAGACTTTGTCCATTTCTATCTCGGCGTGGATAGCACTGTGCTAATCCTATGATTAAAAACTTTGATAGAAAAGCAGACATTTGAGGTGAGCAAATTAGAGTGTTGCTGGTGTTGAGGGTAATCTATACAGGAGCTGCCTTCCACTTAAACTTGGGAACTGCCCAAAGTTCTCTCCTTCTTTTTTGCATAATTTATGTGTCACTCTATGCCTGCAAGCTAATTGTTTTGACTTATACTGGGTGCTCCCTTGGGTCTGGACAAATCTAAACCTCTCTGAAGAGCTGTAATGACAGCAAAACACGTGTCAGGGGTTGCTTTTATTCATTTCAGGTTGGCTTGGATGGTATTTTACCAATCCAAAGCTGTAATAAAGTGCCTGGAGTGGTAAATGGCTTTTGTCATTTTACAGCTCGGCGTGGATAGCACTGTGCTAATCCTATGCCTAAAGACTTTTCTGTACAAATGGCAGAAGACTTTGTCCATTTCTATCTCGGCGTAGATAGCACTGTGCTAATCCTTTGCTTAAAAACTTTGATAGAAAAGCAGACGTTTGAGATGAGCAAATTTAGAGTGTGGCTGGTGTTGACGGTGCTCTATAGAGGATATGCCTTCCACCTAAACTTGGGAACTACCCATAGTTCTCTCTTTCTTTTTTGCATATATATATATATATATATATATATATATATATATATATATATATATATATATATATATATATACACATATATATATCTCTTGCTTCGCCTCTCATACTCCTTTGAAACAGGAACAGACAAATGCGGACCCAGATTCTGGTGTAATAAATGTTATTTCATCCCCTGCACCACCGCCATAACGCGTTTTGGCCTTCAGGAGGCCTTGATCATATGACGCGCAAGAGGAGTGCCTTCACATTTTTAAAGTGACAGTACTTTTACTTGTGACCTAACAATGACGTTTATCATAGACATGGAAGAAATTGTCTCATAGTCTGAACTGTATTTCTCATTGATACTTTAATGCTTTTTATAACCAGAATTGTTCTTCTCAGCAATACTAGTATAAATATTTATAAATATGTAAATATATGAATAAATATTTAAAATAGGCAATGCATGATTTAAAATTCAAAATGCAAACCAGAATTAAAACCACAATACTGAGTAAAATACATATTAAAAGTTGATCTATTGCAAACTTTTTATATATAAACACGACCTAGTCTTGTGTCATTTGGTAAAGCTCTCATACCCATGTCAACTCCCACCCTGTTTATTTAAAAGGACGGAGGGGTTACTAGTGCAATCGTATACAGTAGTTGGAGACTTCTGCCCCAGTGGGCCTAGACTGTTTTCCATGTCTAAACATAAATGAAAAAAGTGCTAGTGCTAACTAAATATTGTGCCACCTGCAGTACATTTAGTGAAGACTAAAAACAATGCAGAGGCAGCAGTAAAAGCGAATTCATGAATGTATATGGCTGAGCATTCAAAGGCAGGCAAAGAAATCTTCGCTGGAGTTGAGGCCATGTGGCGTTTTACAATCCATCTCCAGTACATATCTAGTCTCAAGTTTCTTTAGGAGAGCTTCCCGGTTGCCTCCCCGCCCTAAAGGGGGACTGTGCCCACAACAAAGTATTTCAGATTGCTCACATTGTTGCAGTGGGACACCTTAAAATGTCTTGCAACCGGGTACGACATATCACTATTGCTGATGGCCCCAATGTGCTGGAGTATCCTCTTGTGGACCTGCAGCTTCGTATTTCCTATGTACCACGAGCCACAGGGGCACTCCAGCACATACACTGTATATTCTGTTTTGCAGGTCAATTTTTAGTTGATGGGCACCAGCTCTGTCTTAAATGGTGTAGCAGATGTTGATTTGCTGACCCCATGCTTACAGGCTTTGCATGTAGCACATCTAACGAACCCTTTGCTCGAATCCGGGCTGCTCTCGACTAATGAATTGTTCATTGCGCGCGCCTTTCTGAAAGTGATGTTAGGTGTTCTAGTCAGTTTGGCCCCTAAGACTGGATCATTCTTTACCAGGACCCAATTCTTCTTGACTATCTTGCGCAATGTTCTGTGTTGGTAACTAAATGTCAGGATTAATCTGGATGGTTGTTCTGACTGTGTTTGAATTTTGGTATTCGACCTACAAGCCAGAGCATGGGATCTACCCATTTTGTTAGTTTTTCCAATGGCTTTATCGATCTCAGTCTGAGAATAGCCCCTAGCGAGGAACCTATCTTGACTCTCTCTTTGTGCAATTTCACAGTCTTCATCTAGGCTGCATATCCTCCGAATCCGTAGCATTTTCCCAAAAAGGATGCTGTGAATCAAGTGTAGAAGATGATGACTGGTGGCATGTGAAAAGGTATTACCTGCAGTTCGTTCTCTGGGTAACCTTGTTTCTAGCCTGTCCTGCACAGCTATGATTTCTACATCTAAAAAGCAAATAGATTTCTTGCTTAACTGGGCTATCAATTGTAAGTTCAGGTTATTGTTGTTGATTCCCTCAATAAAATTGAGGGCACTATCCCCCGTGCCTCTCCAAATTAAAAGCAAATCATCAATATACCTGTACCATCGTACAACATGATTGGACATTGTTTCACCATAAGTCAATCCAAGGACTTGTTCCTCCCATAGTCCCATATGCAAATATGCATAGTTAGGGGAGAAACAAGCCCCCATAGCTAAGCCCCTCACTTGTTGGAACACCTATTCTGGAAAAGAAAAAAGTTATTCTCTACTCAGGTTGAAATCATAGTGCGCAACATTTTGTTATGCAAAAAGAAACACATAGGTCTTGTATTCAAGTAGTGCTCTACTGCCTTGACCCCGTCTTTGTGATGAATACTAGTGTACAGGGAAGAGACATCAAGGAAATAAGTATCCATTCTGAGTCTCACTTGACATCACTAATATTTCTGAACAGGTCACATGTGTCCTGAATAAAAGAAGAAAGTTTTTTCACATGTTCCCGAAGTAAAAAAGTCCACATATCTCGAGGCATTTTTTTCATTATCCTGTTACAGGCAGATATTATAGGCCTTCCTGGTGGTTTAGACACATCTTTGTGTATTTTCTTTATAAAATATATTACAGGCATAACGGGGTGGTCATTCTTTAAGAACTTACACTCCTCATTGGTTAACAACCCTGCGCTCTTCCATTCCAGGAGTTTTTCGTAAAAATTGTTCCACCAGTTATTGACGGTTTGCATTTAACTGCGCCTGTAACAATCTCTATCATTAAGCTGTTTCAGCGCCTCATCCATATACATGTCACACAGCCACAACACCACGTTGCTGCCCCTATCAGACTGGCGAATAATTACATCATTATTTTATTGTAATTTTTTAATAAGTTGGAAATATGAATTATCATATATAGTATATTTTCTTTGATCGCTTGCATTTTTCAAATATAGGTTTTTCAATTCTTGTGTCACTTTGTCACTGAACACGTCTATATTGTCCCGTAACATGATTGGGCAAAAATTAGACCGGGTTTGAAATTAGTCCTTATGGCTCCCCCACATGGCGTCATGTCTTGGCTACAGCTTGGTTCAGCAGTACTATTTTCATACTGAAGTTGTTGAAGATCTTGTAGTAATTCAACATCATGGGCTGTTCAGACTGAAGGGCTTTGGATGTCACTTGTCTGGCATCAATTTGTTTGCAGCTTTGTGATCCTTGCAGAAGATGGTACTTACGCAATTTGAATTTGAGGACAAATCTGTACATGTCGATGCGCGTTTGAGCATACTTAAAATTACATTTTGGGCTGTAAGAGAGTCCCAGCGCCAGTATCTGCTGTTCATTCTCAATGAGTGTTACTTTGGACAAATTGATGACTGTTTGAGAGTCAGTACTTATTCCTTTTGATTCTGCTTGTGCTCCCATCTGTTTGTTGGTGTTTTTGTTGGTTTGCTTGCCGGTGGTGGCTACCTTTTCGTCTCTCCCGACGTTTTTGGTTGCATTCCTGTTGGTGTTTGCACTTGGTGCACGTGGACGCAGCGTGTGTCTTCTGTCCTGGCATAAACATTCTACTTCCTGGGCCAGGGAGAGTTTTGAAAACCCTTACCTTTGAGACCTTACTTGTTGGTTGTCTGATTCACTCTATGGTGCTGAACTAATATCCGAGGCTAAGGTAAGTATGGGCATACAGCTACTTGTGTTAGGTGGTGCGTTAGGGAGGGGTTCCACCTTTCTCACTGCCTTCACCGAATCGTACTTTGTAGCAAAGGCGAATACTTGGCCATTTTCATAGTTCAACTTATTCTGTTGGAATTTAAAAGCCTTGCATTTTGCCTGCTACAGTGCACTTCTATCTCATATGAGATGGTTACCAAGTTATTTTAATCGGAAATCCAAATCTACAAGCACCAGAACAGAAAAACTAGGCCCAGAATGAAGAACATCTTAACTTTTGACATGAAACAAGTTCCCCCCTTCTACAGTACTTTACTTCTAATCCTTATATATTTTTCTATAATATTGTATTTTTGAGGATGAAGTTGATAAAAGACTGGTAATGTAGATGAAGTTTCACAAGTCTTGGAATTTATATTGGAACCCTTTTGAAATACTTGTAGAGGGAGTTGTCGGATGCCTGGCTACTTCAGGTACTAGATTTGAGGAGTTTACTCAATGCTGCCTATTGGGTTCTGAACTTTTGAAGTTCTAAGACTTGATGGGTTTTGCTCACTTTGCCACTGGAGTCAAGCTAGCATGGCTGATATGGGGTGTTACCCTAAACCAGTCCTAGGATGCTTGTTTCCAGTCCAGGGAAGACATGGCTTGGCAGTTCTGGCTGGACTGTTCCCATGAGGCACAGGGTCAAGACTGATTTGCATATAGCTGTGTTTGAACTGGGGTGGTTAAGTGAGCTAAAGAATGATGGGTTCAATCCAGATCTTTGACTGGGGGTGAGTGTCTGAAACATTTCAGTGTTCCGTCCATCATCTCCTTGTGTTTGCTTTGTTCATCCTAAGTTGGAAGGGTATGCCCAGATGTGGGTCCTTTGCTCACTTTGCCACTGGATTCAAGCTAACCTGGCTGATGAGGGGTGTTACCCTGAAAACGGTCCCACGATGCTTGTTTTCGGACCGGGGAAGACATGGCTTGGCAGTTCGGGCTGGACTGTACCTATGAGGCACAGGGTCAAGACTGATTTGCATATAGCTGTGTCTGGACTAGGGTGGGAAGTGAGCTAAAGAATGATGACGAATTCAACCCGAACCTGTGACTGGGGTGAGTACCTGAAAAGATTCAGTGCTCCGTCCATCATCTCCTTGTGTTTGCTTTGTTCGCCCTAAGTTGATAGCTTATGCCCAGACATGAGTTCCTTGCCCACTTTGCCACTGGAATAAAGCTAGTCTGGCTGATGAGGGCTGTTACTCTGAAACTGGTTCCAGGATGCTTGTTTCCGGTCCAGAGAAGACATGGCTTGGCAGTTCGGGCTGGACTATTGGAGAAGTGTGGCTCACTGGTTAGAGGAGGCAGACCTGGAAGCAGAGATCAGCCTGGGACCAGGGTTCAATTCCCGACTCTGTGGGGTCTTGAGTCCTAAAATGTCCATGGACTCGACAATTCTCGCTCCGGTGCCTACTCGATTCAAGGGTTCACACTCTGTGACTCTGGGCAATAGCTTGCTTAATCTCCACAGCGGCCCCTCGCGGCGGGTTGCCTGGCTTTCACCTTGCGGATACCCCGCCGGGGTTATCTCACAGGGGAATACCAGGACGGGTTCCCTAAGCAAGCGCTTAGAAACCGCGTGGTGATTTGCGCTATATAAATTCCTGTACATTTACATTTACATTTACATTTACTATTCCCATGAGGCACAGGGTCAAGACTGATTTGCATATAGCTGTGTCTGAACTGGGGTGGCGAAGTGAGCTAAAGAATGATGATGGATTCAACCCAAACCTGTGACTGGGGTGAGTACCTGAAAAGTTTCAGCACTCCGTCCATCATCTTGTGTTTGCTGTGTTCGCCCTAAGTTGATAGCATATGCCCAGACATGGGTTCCTTGCCCACTTTGCCACTGGATTCAAGCTAGCCTGGCTGATGAGGGTTGTTGCTCTGAAACTGGTTCCAGGATGCTTGTTTCCGGTCCAGAGAAGACATGGCTTGGCAGTTCGGGCTGGACTGTTCCCATGAGGCACAGGGTCAAGACGGATTTGCATGTAGCTGTGTCTGAGCTGGGGTGACAAGGTGAGCTAAAGAATGATGATGATGGATTCAACCCAGATCTGTGAATTGGGGGTGCGTGTCTGAAAAGTTTCAGCGCTCTTTCCATCATCTCCTTGTGTTTGCTTTGATGGGTATATGGAACATTACACTCCCTCCTCCCACCTCAGTACCATGAAGGTGGCAACAGACGAGAGGATCAACCAATAGTTAATATAACAAAATCACAATTGTTAGCTGTCATTTGCAAATCATATAGCATTCTGTGATGTTATGCATTTGGGTTAAATTGAAGGCATTTGACTGAATGCGTGGACATTACAAAAGCTATTGTGTTCAGAAACTGCGGAAGTGTAATATTGTAATGTAATTGCATTAATAGGGAATTTAATATCACTGACGAGACATTGAAGTAGGAATAGCATGCTACTCCAAAAACCCAAAGTTAGTGGGTACTATTGGTTAAGGTTGGTTATTGGGATTATTATTTTGCTCACATGGAAACTATTCCATGCATTAACTTACATTTCTTTATGGTAGATTAAGTGAATAGGAGATGGGTGTGATCGTTAGTGGTAAGTTCATGCAGATAGTTGGTGTGATGGATACTTGAGGAAGTTAATTCTTGTTAAATATGTTTCCAAAGAGCGAAGTTGTGATCTGTGGCACGAGGTGTGGACAGTGTGCGGAAATACAATAATAGAGAGTAAAGTAGCTGTGCATGCAGAGGAGTATGCTACAAGCAGAAAGGGTAAGGGAAGTACAGTATGGCGAAGGGTATGGAAAGGATAATTTGTTACAAAGGAGGCGCAAAAAGGTAACTGTTTCATGCAAGGATTTGGACTAAAGCGGGAGGAGGATTTTTGGATACCATGTAATGTGAGGATGTATAAGCTAAAGAAGAAGGATTGATGATTGTCAGGTACGGGCAGATGCTATATGTTGTTACATAATTGGTGTTCCATTTGGTTCTCAATGGTGTTGATACACAACATTAAAAGTGATGTTTATTCCCATTCTTTTTGACTTTCTACTCTGCTCTTTCAAAGGTGGCACACTGTGTTATATGGTAAGTTCATATAGCTGGTCCTTTTGGTTTGCCAAATATGATTTGGATGAGGGATCCATCTCTACCATTTGCAGTGATCATTCCATTACGGACACGTTTTCAAATCATCTTAATAAGGGAATGTTTGTAAGGGGATTGTTCTGAGTTTGTTATCCCTTGATCTTACATTATACTATAGGGGCATCTGTCTGAAGCCAGAGAGGCCAGATTTTGTGTTGTCTATTGTCTTTGTTAATAAGTTCATGTAGTTTCTCTGATAGATTACCTCAGGAATTGGAAATCTTCTGAACTTGAAGTGATTCTTTGGTGCGCTAATCTTTGCTGTTAGGTAATTCCATAATTTAGCTAACTAAACAGAGAAGTTGTTTTCAGTAAACTGGAAGTATTCAATGTGGTGCCAGTCTTAATGTAATTTCCTCAACTAGAAGTATTATGTGATTTTGTTGATTGAAGGAGTTTTGGTCCTTAGCCACTTATCACTCTGGGGGTGATGCAGAATAGCTTGAAAGAGGTTTGATACGAAGCGCTATATGACTATTACATGACAGGTGTTCTTTGGAGACATTTGTGGCCCCAGATTCACTGTTTTGGTCAGTCATTCACGACACATGATGCATAGATGGTGTGAACATTTTAAGGGCAAACATTCCCCTCTCTTTCACCTCTGTCATTTACCCTTTTCCCTCCCTCCGTAGACTAGGTAAAGGTCCTGGCTCATCAGACTGAGGTAAAAGAGCATTGTCTTGGCCAAGGCAGGCAGCAGCGTCAGTAAGTCATCATGGCAATCTTCCCATGTTAACCCATCTTGTACCTACAAAGCCACATTAAAGGCAATTCTCTGGCCTAATGCAGGCGTAGTTCTCCTTCACAAGGGAAAGATTGGTCAGCATTTGCTGCCTAGGCACAGTTGGTATTGAAAAAGCCTAATCTACCAGCAATGATCAGTGTTGATAACACCCACACTTGGCTTTGAAGGCTGTGAGCCAGCACAGGAATTCTCCATTTAAACTAAGCTGTTAACAATATCCCTTGGGCGCAGGAAGAGGTTTGATATGCAGCAGCACCGATACACACCCATAGGGTAGCTTTGTAAAGGTAAAGTCAATCAAATTCTCATTGACAAGAACAAAACACAACAAAAGCCCATTCTTGGCACTTATTCTACTGAAATCTCATAGCTCTTTTCAAATAAAAACTACACTCCCAGTCTTTGCCCATTGATTGATTGAACTCCTGCACTGAAATATCTTTTCTTTATGTTGGGCATTATAATGTATTAAACCTTATAGCCTACGAATACATTTACCGGAAGAAAAGGGTGTCTCTTTCTTCTTCGGTACAAATTACTGTTTCTTACTGTTCTAACGGCCTTTGATAACCTAGCTGTAGAACTACCTGTTCTACATAATTATGTTTTTTACTTCTGTCGGTTGGTGCTTCTTCTACGTCCCTCTCATTCCAAGCCTCATCATATACCTTCTTGTCCGTTCTGCACTGACCACTCTCCTCTGTCCTTTATTGATCTGTGTCTTTAACAGGTGTCTCTCTCAGAGCATCCAAGTGTTACTGTAATTCAACCTAATCAAATGTGAGTTTATATTCAAAATGCTCTTTGAAACAACCTTAAATCTCATTACTTGGGCACACAAGTTTTGAAATGGGGAAAGGGGGAATTGTCCTTGGGTTAACTGTGTGTCTTTATTGTCTGGCTATACCTCAATGCATAGATGACAATACTGCTTCGTTTACTCTAACTTATGGTCAAAGATCAAATATAAAGATGGAACAATTTTAGGTTTGATGGTATGAGACAGCCGAAGTACAAATGTTCATCATACTACTTATTAAACCATCCTTTCACTTCTTCTGCATTGATCATTACATTTACTTGGAACATGTTTCTGGGACTTGGTGGTATGAGTGTGGTTTTATTCCTTCTTAACATGCCAATCTGTGCACATCAAAACGGGTGTTACACAACTAAATGAAAATGACCTTTGTGTGATAGAGCTACAAGAAAGCTAACTGCTCCTAAAGTTAAACAGTTTTGCAGCAGCCTGCTTACCTCATCACCCTTCAGAGGTACCATCACTAATGTCCTCTGAAGAACAACTGTACCATTGAATGTGGTTGAATGTACCTCTTGATGTAAATCAAGGTACCCATATTATCCCTATTTTTCTTTCCCTGGAGGGCATGTTTTTGCTATGCTTAACCCAATTAATACTATAATTAGAAGTATGTTATTGTGGCACCTTGCAAAAATGAAGAAGAATCCATTGAACCCTGCTTCAAGTTCTTGAACTAAGGCCTGCAATACATTTTGACAAATCAGGTGCCTTCTTCATGCTTGCTCTGGTTTTGCCATCCAAAAGAGATCCACGTCAAAGATCTACATAGAGATCCAAATCAAAATGTTCTATTCTAGGCTTACAAAAAATATATTGTGATCATATGAAAGAATGTGTGAAAAGAAGGTTTCTCCTCACAGCCAGCAATACCAACAGAATACTAATCAGCCCACATTCAGTATATTCTAATAAATCATAATAGCTGATCTCATCACCTCACACAATGAACACATCCTGCTCAAATCTGAGTCCTAGCTATTGAAGCAATTCACTTCCAAGTTCATTATACGGACCTTGATAGGTGCTCTATTTTTTCAGGATAACTGTTCAATTATTTCAAAGGAGGAAGATTAGCTTTTCTATATGATAAACACTTTAGAGATGACCAACAAAGCTTCACACCTTGACAATTATTTAAATCACAATTACTATATCTTTAGCTGAACCAGGACAGCTTTATTCATTCATACATTATATGTCCACTCACTGGAGGTCCTCTGGCTTTTTATGTCCCTGTTTCTTACTTAACAACGTTTATGAAGTTATTACAAATCTAATCAAATTATTCCTGGAGCACTTCAGCATTCACTGGCACAAACAACTCAAACACACCCACTTTAAAAAACTCATCTACAATCTGGCAAGTTTCATTCAACATTGCTTCCACACTTTTCATGCTAAAAGGCACATCCTGTATCTAAAATTAAAATTTCAGGAGATCATGGTGTTAACGTCACTCTGCATCTTAGACTGGTCTGACCAGAAGGCCATTCTCTTCAGTATTCCACACTCATCTCCTGGCTGGCAACAGGCTACTTTGAAATGCAGAGGGGAGGGGGCCTGAGGTGATTTAAAGACCTGCAAGATTTAGCTCCCCAACCTATACATCTGTCACAGTCAAGAAACCCTTGGGTCTAACAGACAGAAGCTACTTTCAAAGTAGAAAACTATGCTGCGGAGGGGTATCCCTTTAAAATTACGAAATTCCTCACCCACCAGAGGTGGCATGCTTCATCACTGGGATTTGTCCTAGTGCTGTGATGCCTAGTCACAACACAGGATACAACCCCCATCTGAAAGGGAGGAGCTCAGGGATGTTTTATGTATGGAGGAAGGTATCCTAAATACCACAGTGACGAGCTCAAGGTAGTAGGAATAGCAGAGCAAATTAAAAAAAGTGAAGATAAAACTAGCTCCACATTACGCAATATCCCTTTATATGTGTGTCTTTGGGCCAGGATTAAAAACAGGGAAGTAGCAGGAAAAACAAATACTGCAGTTAGTGTCAAAATGTTGTCGACATGTTTCAGCCTAGTCATCCTCATGTAGAAATGTAGCTCTTTCTTTAGGACCAACTTATTAGTGCTGCTTCTCAATGTGTATAAAACCAAAAGGTTTCCAGTGTAGAAAAAGCTATATCAAATATATAAAACGATCCAGTGATCCTGTAAGTTTGTCTTAGTTTGGGAGATTCACTGGGGTTTTCCCCTAATGTTGGTGAAGAAGCTCCAAGTAAAAAGCTCAACCTCATCTTGGTATGTGGCTCAAGAAGACTCACTGTCATTGTTAGAGAAGGTCTGACAACCATTTCTGGCCACTGCCCTTCTCCCTCTGGATGGTTTTGTACATTTTATATATCTTATAGTGCCTGGAATACGGTGCAGAGAGGTTTCTAAACATGCTTTTATTTATTGAGCTGGTGCTGCTGCCCTTTTCCGTGCCGCAGCAAAAGCCTCTTTGCCAAAAGGCATGTTTCTCACTGCCACCATGGCGGTTGAATCTTAATTCAAAGGTCAGGACTGCAGTTTACTTGTCGGGCGGTCCCTATTCTGAAAGGATGGTGGTCAATGCTCGGCCAACCACCATCGTAATCAGGCCCTTGGAATTAAAGATGACTGGCAATGTGTGTCTCTCATTAAAATTAATTGCTACTGAAGACCTACATTTTGGCAGGTGAATGGTACTTTTAGGTTCAGTGAAAATAACTTTACTATTTACTTCTATTTTTCCTACAAAAACGTTCTCAAAGGGGCACTTAAGCTTCAAGCTACAATATTTAGTTTCATGTTTCGCAAAATCTTTTAAGCAATTTATTTTCCTGTGCATATCTGTCTCCACTATATTTCACTTTACTATTGAGAAACAGTGCCTAGAGTTTAAGGATGGAAATGTTCCAGTTTGTTTCAGGAGTGAAAAACATGCTCCAAGAACTCTCAAAAAGTATTCCTACTTTAACACAGCCACTCTCTGTGCCACTATGTCTACAGCTTCCTTCATGTAGGCCGAAACTCTGAAAGTGTCGGAGCTTTTTTATGTTATTGGTCTTCCAATGAAATGCCATTTTTCATTTGGTATATACATACCTTACTCACGCATTTAGATATTCAATTGATGAAATACTATCTTTTTTGAGGAGATCCTCTCACTCCTCAGATTTAACATTTCGATCTTGTGCAGTAGTTTGACTTTGAATCTATAAACATCTGTGTATCGCAAATATGCATCTGGTGCCCTCATCATTGAAGCTATAGGGCTGTATTTGAGTTTTGTGGATGGGATGCTGCATTACAAATTTGGTGGACATCCCATCTATCATATTACAAGTGCATTATGGCCTAAAGTGTCAATAATCAAGTGTGAATTTTGAAATGAATAGATTTGTGCATGAGCCCATTAAAGCCCCATTGAATCGGAGGTAATAATTTTCCAGATAAGGGAAAAAGTGGTGATGTGAGTCTAACTTTTCAGGTATGAAAGTATGATTAGCTACCTCCAATTCTTGAAAGAGAATGGCCCCCTCTTCAGCTTCTATTATAGCAGAATGCATAACTGAAATGAGAATTGCATTTATAAATAATGTGCACAATATACGTTTCTATAACATATTTGGTGCGTTCAACAAATGTATAGCATTTCTTCTACTAAATAGTATAACTAAAGTTTCGGATTTAACAGTAATAGAACACCTTACCGATCTTTACATCACCCAAAACAAAGCAATGATAGATACACTGGACTCCATCTTTGTATAGTGCAGCATTCCAAAACGAATCAATTCAAGGTATGCTAACTCTCTCAACACCAGTAAAAGAACAGTAAGAAAGCCTAAAAAAGTGGCATACTGCAAAGAATTAAAAATAGTATTTACTCTGAAAGGGCCAGATGTACTAAGATATGATTTGAAAAACGTGGTTTCAATTTACCCACTGACTTTTTGCGAATCCTATGGTATTTTTTAAATAAACCTGTGTACAAAAAGGTTGTTTCATAAATTACTGAATCACAGTGGGTGGCCCTTCGACTTAACTTAGGGATATTAACCGCATCGCTGCAGCGGTTATTTTTCCGCTGTGCTGCTTTTTTCAAAAAGCCGCGTTAGATGACGAGGTCATCCGCACACGACCACCGTGGGTGATGACGAGCTGAGCTCGTCATCAGCATCGAAGGGGTTAATGAGGTAGGTCGCATATTGAGACCCACAATGATTCACTGCCATCACAATGATTGTGGCCTGCTGGGATCAGCAGACTACCATGTCTATGATTACTTTTAAATAAAGCAAACTTTTTTTTATGCTACACTTTTCCCTTTTAGGAAAATGGGTGGGTTTGAAAAAAAAGAAAAGTTTTTGAAACAATTTGTAGGAGTAGACAGCGGTCCTAGAGACCACTGACTACTCCAAAAAAAGATTTTTTTGCCCATTCAGTTGGGGGAAATGTTCCCTTAGAGGCCCTTTCCCATTTTGCAAATGGATTACTAGTACCTTTCAGTAGTCTGTAAAATAGTAATGTTTTGCAACCAAATTTCAGTGGCAATACATTAATGCATAACATAAAGAATCCCTATTTGAAAGGGACGCCTTAAACACACACATACCAACTAGAGAGTCATAAGGGTTTCCTAAACTCATTTAGCAATTCAGTAATGTTTTACAGAATAACAAAATGGTTTTATTTAGTACACAATCCCTGCAATGCACTGAATTATAGGATTTTCGACCAGAAAATGCATTTGGACATCTGTCCCATAATTCATTAGAAAATCACAAATGGTAATGAACAGTATTACAAAACATGTGTATTCTAGAGCGTAGCTTTCCACACTCCTCCTCGGCTATTTATTGCTGTCCAACTCAGTGATACTCATTTTATCGACACCAGAAGGTTGAAAGATTAATTCAACACTCTCAGATTTGAGCCAGTGAACATTGGGTAAAACAAAGATCAAATTAATGGGTGTATTACTCTACAGGACCACCAGGCCGGGCTGAGTATTTTTAACAGATCAAATCACAAACAAGCACAAACATTTGAGATCACATCTCGCCAAAAAGACACCATTAACAGCGGATCACCACCTTAGATCTCTTACTCAGTAGAAATTCTCTCCAATGTTGGCAAACTCATCCCAAACAAAGATCAAATCAAATACCATTTCCAAAATAGCAATGTGCCCTTTAGAACCCTATCATACTAGCAAGGAGAAAGACACTATCATAAATATAATTTTACCCATCAGTCCTTAGTCAGATTCTCAGGTGACCCTACTCCAGCAACCCTATTAAGTCTAATTAACGGCTCCTTTTTTTAAGGCCTCTTTCATAATGAATGAATGGGTGTCTTATAATGCGCAAAACTTAACCCCAAGGGGTATCAAGGCGCAGGTAACAGCAATATAGGCACAGCAAAACAGAAAGACAATATAGTAAAGAATAATAGTTAATGAGCCAGGGAAAAAAGCCATGTCTTCAAAAGTTTACGAAAAATCATCAATGAGGGTTGGCTGGAAAGTTCAGGCGGGAGCGTATTCCACAGTTTGGGCACCAAAAAGGAAAACGCTGTTCCTCCCCATCTCACCTTATTGAATCTAGGGATGGTGAGCAGGTTTTTGGGGGATGAGCGAAGGGATCTGCTGGGGATGTAGGGGCTGATTAAAGATGGAATCCCTTCAGGACAAAGTAAAATAGGCATTCATAATTCTGAATGGCCCAAAAATCTGGGGCCTTTTATCGAACCTTTTTAAAAGCAGAAACAACTTTCTGCTTTAAATTGTCTTTTTCAAAAATATTTCCATTGAAATGTGAACTGTGAAGTTCCTCAAGGCTAAACATTTTCCCTATCTAACTTCAATTGTTATGTTGAACCACTGCATTGTTGATAGCAGTAGATTTTGTTCTGTTGATGCAAGTTTAAATGGTACAAATGTGACCTCAGGGTATTAGAAAACTATATAGAGTAACTGTTCATTAATATTCACATACCTTACAGTGTCAGTCTAGAAAACATAAAAAAATATTCTTTCTAAAAGTGAGAATCAGATGTCGGATGTCTTTGAGATAAAATTCCTGGACATTAGATTGCCTATTCTGGCTTCTCTGGCGCACAAACAAAACCTCATCAAAAGTCCACATATATCTTCAGCAATGCAAGCCTCTAGGCATCATTATACAGATAGTAACTTCAGACAAATCCCCACGTTTCACAATTTTTACCAAGTTCAATGTGCACATCCATTTAGCCAAAATTATCAAAATGGTATCGTACCAAGGACACCTACAAGAAACACCCATCAAACTTGTTACGCCTGTAGACTTTCAACATTTGACACAGTCTATGGCCTTGGCACATATTGCTGGAGATAACACCATTCTTTCAGCCTCTTTAGAGAGATCCTAAAAGCAATGAGATGAGGCACCCATACTGCAGCTATGTTGCGACTGACAGGGAAGATATGTAACCATATTTCAAATATCACTGTAGAACTATATTGGCCTCTGCTGGAATCTAGAATAGTTCTAAATTCAACAGAATAACCTACAAGTCAGACAATCTACATAAACTCTCTTACCTTCCTCAACTCTCGTCAATGCTGTTGGATCTATGGTACCTAGAATCCTAAACCATTCAAGGTCGAATGAGACAAAAACTACACACCGATCATTCTTCATCTACATTGCAAAATTTGTAATCCCTCCTCTATGTTAACACACTCATCAATTTCTTTCCATCATAGCTGACCTTAAGAAGACAGGGAATTATTAATGATGGCCTTGCACCACTGGTGCGTCACTTTTTCCCATTTTAAAAGTGACGCACCTGTGGCGTAAGGCTTTCATAAATAAGGCCCACAGTTTTTAGTCTGATCTGTACTTGTCTGACATTAGATTGACCAGCTCTTTACTTTTGCTTTTATTGCGTTATACCGTGACTTCACCCAAAGCATTTGGCAAACTATTATACCAAGCACTATTATGCATTTTGTTAAAATAATACTAAATTATATGTAAATAATGTAATATGTGCTGTTTATGGTAGAGTTTGTAATATTGTTAGTAACTGAAATACTTGGAGGCTTAGAGTTAGGGTTGGGGTTAATGTTAGTGATTGGGGGTATGGGTATGGTTATAATATTCCTACTTGACTTTATTCTATTTAATTTGTATGACTGAAACACATGTAAAGCTAAGGTTAGAGTCAGTACTGAGATAACTGATTATAATTAATAAGAAATCTGATTAATAAAATAAATGCTCAGCATTAGTTCGGTATTATAAAATAAATATTTTTCATTTAATGTAATTTATTTAACAATTTAATGTAAACTTAGGTTAACAATTTAATTTAAAACATTAAAAGGGAATTGTGTTTAAATATGGTGAGAGGGTGGTTTATTAGTTTGAGTGGATTGGTGCCCACCACAAAACATAACATCACAATTCTGTTTGGTCTACTCAAAAGTTTCAGTAATTTAAACCTGAGTTCAAACTCTGGTAGCTATGGCACAGAGCTGACAGGCTTAACTTAATTAAAATGTGTACAGCATTTAGATGTAACAAAACAGTTGAATAGTCAAAACACAACACAATATAAATCCCCTTCTAATTTATAAAAATAAAGAAAAAAATAATAAGAAAATGTAAATTAAAATACATAATCCTATACGGTGGAAGAGAAATATGATTTTTTTAAAATTTTAGGTGGAAAAGCACTTAGAAGCACAAAGTGCCAATTGTAATCAACGAACGCACGAGTCCGAGCTCTAGGCACAATGTGATGCTGACCGTGATTAGGGGTGGGTGAGATACACCAAGTAGATTGGACCCCTCTAGGGCCTGAAAGTAGGGAAGTTTGAAAAAGTTTCTAAGCCTCAATATGAAAAGAGATGCTGCAGTTTTGCTGAAGGAAAACTCTTCTCTATTCGTTACTAATCTTACATTTAGTTAGACACTGAAGAACTGCTGGTCAGATACTTTTCTCGTTCGTTCCGCTTGAAGCTCTAGAAGACAACTATTGAAAATGTTTCCACATTTCTTTTGGTGCCAACGCAACCAAAGGCATATACTTCCAAGGCCCTGGGGACTTCCAAGGCCAAAGAGAGTATTTAGAGAATCTCATGCTGTGTGGCAGAGGCCGACAGCAAAGTCCAGTTCAGGTCTACTTGCCATTGGTCATCTGGGATTCTTCAGAGGCTTGTCCTCTTCAACTTTGTTATGTTGCTGTAGCCACCCAGGGGATGAGCCTTATGATCCTTGAAGATCTCTCTGTCCTTGGATTTGAAGTGGCAGGCTTTTCTACCTCCTCAGGTCCTTCTCATATGTCATAGATGACATTAGCAGCAGGTTCAGTTCACCTAGTATCCTTTCATGTCCAACAGCGCTTTGAAGAAGACTGGGTGAGGGTCCAGCATTTTAGGGTTTACCAGGGTCCTAGCTTCTCTTTGACCAGTGGATTAAAGGTTCCCACCCTCACCTCTGCATTTGTAGTAGTTTATGTTTGCTTTTCTGCAAGCATGGCCAAGATGCCACTCTTTAGGGCATTTTCAAGTTGACATAAGTCATCTGCAACACTAAACTCAAGGTGTTTTTGGGGAGTATGCCTCTGGTCAGTCTAGTATACTCCCACATCGAATACCAAAATCCAGTTTGAAACAGGCACTGTACTGACAAAAAACCCAGAGGCAGCGTCTGGTAAGACAAATTCTGAGTCTTTCCGAACCAGACAGGTGATACACAAGAGTTTTCCTAGTATCTCGTTTGCTCCCTTTGAAGGGCACAAAACATTTGCATGTGCTTCAGACAGGTTTGTCATGCAGGATTTGAAACTGGGGTGCCCACAGGAAGGGGACATCCCCCATCCTCCGTATTATTTTGAGGTAGGAGGAGTCTTTCCAAAACTTTATTCGATATAATTTGAAATGGGTGCCGCTCGTGTGGAGCATTTGCCTGCCTACCTGCTCGCCACTGTCCTGGCTGGGAGCCAACGCCAAGTTACGTGGGGAGACACCGCCTGAGAGTCCGGCCGCAGTGGAGGTGAGAGGCGCAGGCGAGCGGGACTGCGAGGACCAGCATTCCTGTGGTCATCGTCAGCTGGTTCCTCTTCCCGCCGCGCCGCGCCCCCTCCCAGTGCCGCGCCCCCCCCGCCTGAGTACTACATAACTCCTCGCGGCCCCCGCTCCGCGGGTGCCGCTCGTGTGGAGCATTTGCCTGCCTACCTGCTCGCCACTGTCCTGGCTGGGAGCCAACGCCAAGTTACGTGGGGAGACACCGCCTGAGAGTCCGGCCGCAGTGGAGGTGAGAGGCGCAGGCGAGCGGGACTGCGAGGACCAGCATTCCTGTGGTCATCGTCAGCTGGTTCCTCTTCCCGCCGCGCCGCGCCCCCTCCCAGTGCCGCGCCCCCCCCGCCTGAGTACTACATAACTCCTCGCGGCCCCCGCTCCGCGGGTGCCGCTCGTGTGGAGCATTTGCCTGCCTACCTGCTCGCCACTGTCCTGGCTGGGAGCCAACGCCAAGTTACGTGGGGAGACACCGCCTGAGAGTCCGGCCGCAGTGGAGGTGAGAGGCGCAGGCGAGCGGGACTGCGAGGACCAGCATTCCTGTGGTCATCGTCAGCTGGTTCCTCTTCCCGCCGCGCCGCGCCCCCTCCCAGTGCCACGCCCCTTTGTCATACTTAGGTGGACTTGCCCGCGCGCATCGCGGGACGCGCGCGGGGCGGCCACCGGGGCGAAGACCGGGCAAAGAGCGGGCCGTTCTAGGCCGTTAGAGGCCGGCAGAGACCGGACCGGGCCACCCCTCTGACGCCTCGGGTCTTCCATATCTCCCCCTTCATATTCCAGCATGGCGACTAGATCCTCACGAAGCAAGTCTGCCCAACAAGGTACAAGCACTCTGGACAAATTCTTTCCAAAGACGAGTAACCTAGCTAGTAAATGCTCGTCAATTCCTGAGGCCCACCTTGAGATGGGCCCGGAAAGTGTGTTTCTGGATCAGGGGGACACCTCCTCCACAGAGGCGAGTACACCGATCACACTGGATGCTTCTCATATGTCATTATTGGACAGCATTGATCAGACGATTGAGTCGGTCCTTCAGCAACTAAGAACTCCCCTGAGGCAGAGGGACAGGAACTCCCCCCGGCTATCCGGGATCTCTGATCACATTTCCATCCAGGATACTAGAGGAACAGTCCTACAAGACGCAGGTCAGGCTGACTTGCCCATAGATGCTGAGGGCAGCATAGTACAGCATCCCCCCAAAAGGAAAAGGGTTAGGAAGGCAAAGAAGGCAAAGAGGGCCAAAGTGGACATAGTAGAGCTGAATCAGACCGACAGCATAGACATTTCTGCCTCTCCTGACCTTAATTTATCAGGGACTAGGCCGACTTGTAGGGGCTCTCCAGCTCCTGCTTTCTTACCCTCGCACACGGGTCCCTTCATTTTCGGTGGGTCAACTTCTACCTCTTCCAGTACTGACTCCTTAGCTAACACACTCACTGGCATTATGAGGGACTTGCTAGCTCCCATTGCAGCCAAACTGGACGCCATAGAGTTCAGATTGAAGGCCCTGGAAAGCTCTCACACAAGGAAAAGCCCCGTGACAGATAGTAATATGACCAATCCCGCTCCAGCCCCCCGGACCTCCTTGGTGAATAGCCTGCGGTCCGGTACACCGACACAGAGGGCCAATACGGTACTGTCGGGCACGGCTGGGGCGCCTGTTTCCCAGGCGCCCCCCCTGTTGCCCTCGGCGCCCAGGCCCCCTGTTCCGGCTCCAAGGAGATCGAAGCAACTCCCAGCGCCACAGACTGGGGGAGCCGAGATCCCTACAAATGGCGCTACTGATGGTCCTGCCCCCCAATCTGATAGGCGTAGGGTGGTAAACCTGCCCCCAGAAGCGGTTCCTTACACGGTAATCATGGTGGGTGTACCTGAGCTGACTGGTGATATGAGGGAGCCCCAAGACTCGTTGCGTAACAAAGTGATAAGCTGGCTTAGCATCAATAGACCGCTGCCCCCTAACCTGAAAGGCGAGGTCTTGATGGCTAGGAGAATCCCTTGGATTGGTTACACCCCAAAGAATAAGGCTGGGGACTGCATCATCATAAGCTTTAAAAGCCCCCACGTAGCCAATTACATTTCTAATTGGCTTGCCAGGCCTGACAAGTCCAATATAGAATTAGTCCCCCTCTCGTACTTCTACCCAAATGCAAATAGTACAGAGCCAAGGGGGGAGAAGGGGTGGACTAGGGTGGGCTATGCTGTGGATGGCTCACGCTACAGACCAAGGCACCACCCTCCGTACGCCCAGGCAAGTTTTGCACATTACAATAGATTCTCCTGCCTAGACCAGGTCGACTGACTACATATCAGTGGTACCTCGCCAGGCTCGGGAAAGGTGGTAGATGAGGTTCTTAGGGGGGCGGGTGAGAGCAGAACCCCTGTAGCTGAACCTGGACCCCTGGTCAATGCTAAAGGCAAAGAGCAAAGCCGGGTGGGAATGACTGCGGCTCCCGTAATAGAACACGCTCCATCCAACAGCGGTGTCAGTTTGGGCTTGCATGGGATTTCTCACAACGCTGGGATTGGCCACACCCTACAACCCGGGGGGGTCGAGCTGGCTGGCCCTCGTACCAGTGTGCCAGGAATCCACCCATCTACGGACTATATGCATTCCCCTACTGAGGGTCAAGGTGCTCTACCCACAGTCCAGGGACTGAGAATTGTTTCTTGGAATATAGCGGGCATTGCAAACAAGGAAGGCACTCCGGAGTGGGACCAGCTACTGGCCAGTAGCGACATCCTACTCCTTCAAGAAACCTGGGCACGGGACACTGTAACCAGGGATGGGTTTGACATATTTGAGATCCCTGCCAAATGGGGCGGGAGGGGGAGGCCGTCGGGCGGGTTGGCGATCTGGATTGCGAGTCACACTGGATGTCAGGCGGAACAGGTACTCACGTCCTCGCAGGACATCCAGTGTGTTCGGCTCACATGGCCTGGCAAACCACCTTGGGCCATTGTGAATGTCTACTCTCGGCCGGTTGCTGCGCCTGACGAATCCCCCACCCTAAACGACCTCTCCTCCTTCCTGGGGCAGTTGCCGGGAGACCTCAAGGTGGTGCTTGGAGGAGACTTCAATTGCCACTTTGAACCCCTGGAGGGTATGTCGGAGGGTGCCCTTACGGCGGAAGACGATTACTGGGGAGTCCCACCATCGTCCTCCCCTTATCCTAAAGCCTGGTCCCCCCTTGTAATACAACTCATGTCCCTTACCCTGAACTACGCACTGAGGGCGTGTAATGGGCGCACCATCTCCGACACGCCCTCAGTGTGTACTTTTAACAGGCGGGGTCATGAGTCGAGGCTAGACTACATCATGGTGGATATCTCACTCTGGCCTAAAGTCCGTGATTTTAGGGTAATAAGCAGGTCGGATAGCGATCATAACGCCCTGTGCTTAGATATCCAGTGGCCTCCCCAGGTAGTGGGAAAAGTGGCAGATAACTCTGGGGGAGAGGAGGGGGATTTGGTCCTCAAAACCAGCAGGCGACGGGTTAAGTGGGGAAAACTGGTGAGCTCAGAAGAGGCCATTAGTAAACTATACGGGCTGGCAATCCCAAGGTTTATGGAGGTGGATGCACTGCTAAATGCACCAAGAACCCCGGAATATAATAAGAAGTTGGGTGACATCCACCAGGGTCTCGTAAGAGATTTGGCTGAGGTATTCCACCCGTTGGTGTCAATTAGGAAGAAAAAGACTCGCGTTCCCACGTGGTATACCTCCTCTTGTAGGGCAGCAAAGTCTGAGCTCATTGCTGCAATAAAAGAGGGGTCAAGTAAGGCTGAGGTGCGCGCCCGTAGGAAACACTATAAAACAGTGATGGCGTCTGCCAGGACAGACTGGGACTGGAACCACTGGCACGATCTTTGTGATGCCCTAAAAGTTAGGGATTCTCGCAAATTTTGGGCTCTTGTTAATAATGGCACAGGGGAACTTAAGAACGCAGTGGAACCGAACATTGCCCCTGAGGTCTGGGAGGCCCATTTTGGGGAACTCTATAAAGAAACCAATCCTTGTCCTGTTACAGCTCTGGATGCGCTCTCTGGCATGCAGGACTGCGAACTGGAATTATCCCTGGGGGAAGTGGAGGCAGCCCTGAAGCAACTACCACCGGGGAAGGCGCCGGGTCTAGACAGGCTACCGGGGGATTTGTTTAGGCACCATCTGGACATCTGGGGCCCATACCTTCTCGTTCTTTTTAATGCCATCATAGGAGGTATGCCAATCCCTGGGTCGTGGCTGGGGGCAGAGATTGTTCCGATCCATAAGAAGGGATCTACTCTGCTCCCCGTCAATTACAGGCCCATTAGCCTAATAGATGTCCCCCAGAAGCTTTTTGCGCGCCTCATCCTCAATCACCTCTTGGACTGGGTGGAGGAAAATGACATCATGACCCCCCTGCAGGCTGGCTTCAGAAAGAACACCTCGACCATGGACCAGATCTTCCGCCTTCTCCTCCTTTATTGGAAGACTGTCACCATAGAGGGCGGTAGACTGTACATGGTCTTCGTGGATCTGAGGTCAGCCTTTGACCTAGTCCCTAGAGGGAAACTTTGGGAGGTTTTGCACCAACTAGGAGTGCCCCCACACCTTCTCAGTACCATCATCAGGCTTCACGAGAACAACTACGCCCAAGTAAGGTGTGGGAGGGATGGCAAGCTCTCGGGCAAATTCCCTGTCCTCAGAGGAGTCAGACAGGGCTGTGTTCTGGCGCCAACCCTTTTCTGCCTGTTCATCAACAGTGTCATTCAACATCTTGACACTGTTGAGGACAATGACGCCCCGGTTTTGGCAGGCAGGAGGGTTCCGGCAATCATGTTTGCTGATGATACCCTCCTGCTTTCCAAATCCCCCATGGGGATCCAGAGGATTGTAGATGGTTTTGGCCTTTTCTGTCAGCAACATGGGTTGGAGGTCAATACAGAAAAGACTAAGTTTATGATCTTTAATCCCCCAGCGAGAACCAGACCCAACCCAAAACTGGGGGAAGTCAGCCTTGAGAGGGTCTCGACCTTTGTCTATCTGGGGGTAACTCTACAAGAAAATCTGGCCTGGGACTCCCAGATAGCAAGATCAAGGCTGAAGCTATCCCAGCTAGCGGGTGCACTCCTTAAGGTTGCAAACAAATCCACCTTTAAGCCTGTAAGCCCGGCTATCGAAACCTATAGAACTCAAGCGAAGGCAGCAGCCATGTATGGCAGCGAGCTGTGGGGTTTCAAAGCAGGGAAGGCACTGCTAGCGGTGGAAAACACGTTCTTGAGACGCCTGCTTGCTCTCCCGAAGGGAACGCCACTGCTCCCCCTAAGACTGGATCTGGGCTTGCACTCCATCGCTGAAGATCTTTTATCTAAACCCGTGAAGTTCTGGCATCGGATATGGTCCACCGAGGAACTGCATCATTATAGGCAGGACCTTATCCATGTACTGAGGTTGAATGGCAGTAACAAAATCCCCTGGCTGGCTTTTATTAAATCAGAATTGTCCAGTCTGAACCTGCCAGACCTCTGGGATGACCCAGTTCAGGGTTGTCAAAGGATCACACGCAAAACTCTTGCCCACCTGTACAAAAGTAAAAATTTGGCTGACATGGTGAATGCTCACAGCACCGGCACCCTTACTAATTGTTTTATGGAGTCCAAAAATTCTTACCTGTTTGAACCTTTTATGGATTTTATCTTTCCCTTGTTGGCGAGGAAATTGTTCCTGCAATGGAGGTTTGGCACACTTCCCACTAAAGTATTTACACACAAATGGCGCACTGGGGACGACAAACTCTGTCCTTGCTGCAAAACCAAGAACGAAGATGACCTCCACATAATGTTTGCTTGCCATGCATACCGGAATCCCAGGAAGCGCTGGATTGCTCCGCTGTGTCGGAACCTGGGTTTTCGCGAATACCGTCAAGCATACAGGGTTATGAAAACAAATACCTTGGGACATATTGTTTTTGCAGTGTCGAAATTCTTAATGGCAGCTTGGTTAATAAGGAAAAAAATGACCTCCTGAATTGGTGCCGTACCCCATGCAGATCCTCTAGCCTTTTATATGTAAATATTTCTGTAACATATGAATTCTATTTTACTGTGTATCTATGTATTGTATTTTATTGTATCTTTTATGGTCCACTGTGGCCGAAATAAAGAATTTTTGGAATTGGAATTGGAATTTGAAAACATAGATCATCAAAGTATACTTTTTTTTATGTATTAAATATTTTATTGAGCATAGGCAAAAAACAAATGCACCTCAGGTACTTCTGCAAGGGCCGCCACCGTTCTAGGGAGGCCGGGGTCAGCGACCCCGCGGGTACCCATCATAAGGCCAGTGGGTACAGTATCTTATTCACACAGCAAGCCGCCTACAACCCATTGGGCCGGCCGCGTCTTAAGAGGTGCTACTACGGTGCAAGCTGGTCAGTGCTAGTGCATTGCGAATATACTTTTTTTTAAACAATAAAACTGTGTCATTCTTTTTCAAAGCAATACAGTGCAACAGTCATACGTTATTATTAAAACTAACCATTTAAAAATCTGAAGAAAAATAGAAATGTACAAATTTGGACCCCAAAACAGTGAGGGTATAAAATTGGAGTGTGCAAATGACACAATTCAATAGATATTATTTGTGCGAGGGACATAATACAAAGGTATATGCTGAGCTGCAGGTTCCCAGTTATCTCATAGAGACATAAGATTAAAAAATGGGTGAATTTATATAAAAATTCTTAAAGACTAACAATTTAAATAAAGGGCAGAAAATAAGCTTAGGAAATATGCAAATTCCAAAATGCCATATTATAGTGTTCAAAGAGGCAAGGTGTGTTTAAAGCTTAACAGGTTTAACATAGGTTTCCAATTCTAGTAAACCTCTCCTTTGTTTACATGCCCAAAGAAAGGAGGCTACAAAGAAACATACAAAGGGATCATAAAGCCTTTTAAGATAGAACAGTGCACAACAACACTGCTTATAGCCTTGTTGTATTAAAAGAGGTCTAATCTATCTGGCTATCTGCTCCTTATAAAAATGGCAAAAGAAAAAATGGTGAAGGCCAGACTGGGTCGCATGGACAGGTTTACAGGTCACTGTGAGCGTATGGTTTTGAGGGAAAGCCTAGCATTAGAAGAATTCAATTTAAACAAAACCTTAAAATAATAAACCTATACTGCAGATTCCTTACAGCATCCAGGTAAAAATATTTACCATCTGGCACTGGTGGAATCGAGTAATAGGTCTTCACAGTAGTTTTTAGCTTCTGGTACTCCTACCTTACATATGCTAGCTTTGCCAGAAATAGTGCCTTTAACCTCTTCTTAGGGAACCTGGTACACAAGATGGGATTTACATACAGTTCAGGGACTCCTAGTGAGTACAAAGTCGTTCTAACATACGCTAGCCAGGGAATCTTATGAGCTTTGTCCAGTGAAAGGCAATTTAATATAATAGGCTGGTTAAGATCCACGGTGTCCCTATTCCATACTGAATGCCACAGCATGATTGGTGCCACTCTCACCAGGTCAGACACATAGGGCATATCCAGTTCTAAATGAGTGACATGACTTAAGAATGAAAGAGGGAGGGAGGCCATCCTTTTAAAAAAAAAAGCATTCTCCAGCTTCTGTAAGGGGTCGCTTAGGGCTGTGCCCCAAACCTCTGCCCCATAAGTAGCTGCTGAGATCGTTTTAGCAATGTAGATCTTTGTTATTATTGTTATGGATTTTGAACATAGTGTTTTAACAAAACCAGCAACTTCCGCCATGGTGCACTCCATTGTTTTGGCCCTACTACCCACCACGTGAGACCAGGTTTGTCAAAAACAACCCCTAGGTTTAAGAAGGTCTCCACAACAGCTAATTTCCGAGTTCCATTGTGGAACAGCTGAATGTTTTTGGGGTTGGTAGCCCTGACACTAAGATGAATGTTTTTGAATCTTTGACCTTAAGGTCCATAGATGTCATAAAGCCTACATAGGTGTCAATTAGGCGTTGCAATGCTACACCTGAAGTGGTTATCAGGACGGCGGCGTCCGCGTAAGCCGGATTGGTAATGGACCTGAGGGAAACTGTGGGACATCAGGCGAGCACATTTGCAAGACTCCTTCCACTCAGTTTGTATCAAGTGAGAATAAGAAAGGTGTGAGAACGCGCATTCCCCGTCCCTTCCATAACGGACTGAGGCTATCGCCTCTGAGTACATTTGCCGTATAAGAGTGGTCTGCCTGGGATCTATGCCCATCTCAACCATGATTGTCCAGAGATTAGAGTGGATTACGCAGTCGAAAGCCGACAAAAGGTCCTTAAAGGCCATGTATATGTTCCCTTTCTTCGCTCTAGTACATTTGGAAATAATCAAGCTTAAGTTTAGGCATTGGTCAGTAGTGCATCTACCCTTTGTGAAACCATATTGTGAAGGTATCAAAACGTTGTTTTCTTTTGCCCAGTCTTCTAACCTATTAAGTAAAACCCACCCCAGGAGTTTGGCGGTGGAATCCAGAAGGGAAATAGGACAATAATTCTGGGGATTTGAATTGACCCTTTTTTATATATTGGCATTTATTGCTTGTTCTCCGTAATGAAGATGTGCCAAACTTGGAGATTTCGTAAAATATGTTGGTTAGCAAAGGAGCCCATAGGTCTTGGTGTTCTAAGAAAAAATCCATAGGTCCCCATCTGGCCCTGGTGCTTTGTCACAGGTGTTTTTGCTGAGAGCAAGGGTTATTTCCTCTGGGTTAAAGGTTATAGGCTTATGGGGGGTCATTGTGTGGATGTGGAGTTCATTCCCTAGGGCAATCACACTCCCAAAAATCACCTCAAAATGTGCCATCCATGTATCTTCATCCACATGGTTGTCTAAAGGTTTTTCCTGCTCTTTCTTGAAGAAAGGGGCATTTACTGTCTTTCAAAAATCCCTGCTACTATTAAGGGATGCAGCTTTAGCCAGGGTTTCCCATACCTCATCTTTTAGCTTGGCTTCCCGTGTTTTGCGAGCTCTATTGTAGGCCAATCACAACTCCTTAATCTGTGGTCGGTTTCTGAATAAATACTGTCAGGGCCCCACAAAGGTTCTTTAGGGCCAAAGTACAAGTCTCGGCAAACCATTGTGTTTCCGGTCTTACCCTGTTAGTTTTACTCCAAAACAGGGCTACTTTTATTTCCTGAAGGAATTCTTTGAAATTGTTAATTAGAATATTTGATGGAGAGGCCAAGTCCAGACAATTTGTGATCAAGTTCAGCTTATTAGTTGTAACTTCCTGGATAATTTTGGTCTTGTCTATATTATCCCATTTCAGCTGGTAGCAATTTAGTCTGGCCAAAATTGGTTTTGGGGCCCTCGCCACTTGGCGCTGGAGGATTTCATATCCAGAAAACTCAAGAAATAATGCTGAATGGTCACTAAAGTTTGACAGTATGGTATCCGTGTGGTGAAGATGTCCCTGGCAGTTAGTAGTTGCGACTATAAAATCTAGTGTGGAATTTGAAGTGCTCGAAAGAAAGTTTTTTCCAGACCTCCCACGTCTACTTTGTTATACACTTTCAAGTTCCTTGAGGCTAGGAACCTATTTAGAGTGTTCCATATTCATGGTGCATGAAGTGGACTAATAAGTCTCCCTCCATATCAACCAGACCACATACCCTGCCCAGTAAGTTAGGGCATGGTTGGGAGTTAAAGACACCCAACCATATGTTATGGAGTTCTTGGCACAAAAAAAACCTTGTGAATTTCTTCAGTTCTATGTCCAGTGAGTCTATAACAGCCCCCATACTGCCACCAAAATTGTTATCATAGTAATTTACTAGTATCCAACATTGGTGGCAGCCTTCTTCAAGGTCCAAAAGGTGAAAATACGGGGAGGGGTTTTCATTTTTAATAACCTTAATAGGTAGCGTGTTTGAAATTAAGGTTACTAAGGCCCCTTTTGATCTTCCTGCTAGGGGGGGAACTGCAAAAGTTTGGAAGGAGCGATAGCCATTTATAAATATTGGGTCCAAGGCCCTCGTCTCTTGAAGACATATTATGTCTCAGTCCTGCCATAGCGCTAACCACTCCTCTTTGTCCAGCTTTGATACAAGGTCTGCCACATTCCACGTGGATAAATATATCCCCCTCTTTTGCTGAGCCCTCTGGTTAACTGAAGGCGATGCTCCTGGGTTACTTACTGGGGTGTTACTAGTAGATAAATGATCGTCTAGTGTCACCCTAGGTGTTTTGTTTGGCCTCCAGGAGCATATGTGACAGAAGTATAAGGGTGCTCGTTAATGGTAGATAAAAAGACTAATTCTCCTCCTGCAGGTAGTCAGTTGCAGGCCTCAAGATCATACAGGAGTGAATCTATTGTGTGTCTCAAGTCTTGGCCTTAGTCTGAAAGGGGCGGGGGGACCCATAACAGGAAGAAAAGATGGCCTGGGGGGTTACTCAGCAATCTCACACTGTGTGGGGGCGGGCGTGGTATGGCACTATAACATCTCCCTAAGTGAAAGACAGAGATCTGCGTGGTGGTCAAAGGGAGGTCTGTAAAGACCCTCAAAAGGCTTCTTACAATGTGCTGATTGTTAAAGTTCACAACACAGTCTCCATTGATATCCTTGGGAGGAGGGCCCATCCAGCCCACCCTTCTAGCCATTATAATCTGCTTATCCAAGCTAGTGCCCCACCAGCCTAAGTTTTTTAGATGGGTTATTAAACCAATGAACCGCTTTATCCATTAACTGCTACGTATTTTCCCTTTGGGGCCTGTTTAATGGGGGGATATTGGCCAAAACTAAAATATAAGGGAGCGCTGCAGAGGCTATGTCTAGTGTGTGTAACTGGCTAGTGCCTGCCAGCAAAGTCTCTGAGGTTGTGGGTACTTCACGGCCCCACCCTTCTCCTCCTCCCAATGTTGGTACATTGGCTTTGGTAGCCGGTTGGATGATGTTGTGTTTGGTAAATATGCAGTGTTGATTATGTCTGTGCACGGAGGGAGATGTGGGAAGGAGGGAATATACTGAACAGTTGTAGATGGAAGAGTAGTACCTGAGCAATGGGCCTGGGCTACCTGACTTAGGTTTCTTTCTCTCCCATCCGAGTTCCCTGCTGAATCCCCTGAAAACCCGGGTGCGCTTTCTGGTATAAGAGGGTGGGAGGGACACGTGAGAGGGTGGAAGAAACAAGCCTATTATATGGAGCTCTACCTTTTCCTCAATTTTACCCAGTCTACAATTTATGGGCTTAAGTAAGGAACGGATCATCTGTTCCAATTTAAGTATCATGTCCTCACATACCCCTGTAATAGACTGTTCCCCACAGGGAGCACTGTGGTTATTGGTGCGTCCCTGGGGGTCTTGTTTGCTCATATGGTCCTTGTCGTTCTGGGGGGCTGTTTGACTGCATTAAGTTTCCTCTTGACCACTGGTATAATTATCGACTCTCTAGACACAGGGGAATCGGTTTGGCGTTAGAGGAGTCATCTCTGCCCATTCAGGTCAGCCTATTACGTGCTTCTGGAAGGAATTTCACACCTGATTCACATTTAATCCAAGGCTGGGCATTGGCTAGAAGTACCAGGAGAGCTAATGCAAATTAACCTTCTGAAAGCTCAGGGAGGTAAATGGGAACTTTCCAAAAGTTAGTTTTCTTTAATATTTATTACAAATCTGACTTTACCATTCGGGTTCATTTTTAATAACTATTAAACATTGCATTTATTAATTGTACTATCTGGTGCCTTTCCTTTGTTAGCAATAATAGTATTTTAATTTGTACTCTGGTTTTCTGGAAAGAACAGCTTGTCCTGCCACAATGAAAATTGCTTTTTGGACCATATCACTGTAAGGACATGCTAACATAAATTTTCTACATGTCCCACTTCAAATACCATGCACCCTACCTTGCCGGCTACAAGGCTTACATAGGGGAGGATGACTTACTAATATTTAAAAGGGTTTTTACCTGTCAAAAAGGGGTTTTAATTGGCATGACCATGACCTCCTTGTGTTCTCACACCTCCTGTACCTTGTGTGTGGCAGGCCTGCAGGATTGATCACACATCTCAATGCATCCTTACAAGTCCCAGATTTCAAGTTTCAAGCTTCAAATTTCAAACCTTTTTTTCCCCAAGCACATTTTTTGTTTTTGTTTTTCAGAGTTCAAGTTCAAACTTCTTTAGCATTCCCAAATGTTTCCAGAGCATGTTTTCTAAATACTCTAAAGGCTCGAATTTTTCAGGGGTTATTGATGTGTGATGGTGGTGGTACTGCTCCTTACCGTACCTTCCTGATGCCCTCAGGTGATTTTTACCTCGTCTTTCTGATCAGCAGGGCTGGTTAGTTCACCAGTGCTGTCATTTGTGCTCCCAGTGCTCTCGGTGTTTCACCTGCAGTTCGCCTGCAGAACCCCTCTCTCTGACGGGCTGAGGGCCGTCCCTCAAGCCGTACTGCATGTGCCTCCTCTTCATTCCACTTGTGCTTGTGTCCGTGCTCCCGCTCCGCTCTGCCCGGTTCAATCGAAGCGGGAACAGGAGCGAGCAGAGAAGAGCAGGCAGAAAGGTAGGTGTGGTACGGGTGCCACCGCGCCACAGTAAACGCCGTTACCGTGGCAAGGAACAATGAGGGTACAAACAGCAGGCTAAACGGACTGGACTGGAAATTGAGGGTTTTCAAAGCCTCAATGCCTCATTGACTGGGAGCCAGATCGGCGCCTGCATTCGAAGCTCGCCGGTCAGCGGTCGTCGGTCAGCGGTCGGCGTTCGGCTCGGCAGCAATCAGCTAGCAGGCGGAGCTTGGTGAAACAGGAAGCGCTCTGGCAACATGAGTGGGGTCGCGTTAGCCACATCCTCCGTAAACACATCATGAGGTTTGAAAAAGGTTTGAAATTTGAAGCTTGAAACTTGAAATCTGGGACTTGTAGCCTAGCCTCAGCTTCGAATGTACAGAGCAGTGTTTGCTTGAGCCTCGAAAAAAGTGGTGGTACGGGTCTCCTTAGGGGAGTTTTGATTACATTTGTCTTTGGTGCTGGATACAATAAAGAGGGTTTCTATTTGTCTTTCAAAATATATCATAGTGGCAGTTTGGGCTACAGGGATTGCCAAAGGGTCTGCTAAAGGGGCTGGAGCAATGACTGCTATTGGCATACCTGGCGTACCTGGTGTACCTGACCAGCCAGAGCTCCTACCGACATTTTTTGTACAACATTCATCTACTGGCAGCTGCTCTTCCTTGCGCCAAACGCTTCTAAAAAATAAAAAAAATAAAAAAATGTCGGCGAAAATGAGAAGTAAACAGACCAAGGCCGGGACAGCAAAGGAGTTCTCAAAAACTGGTCAGTCACCGACAGCGCCGAACTTGTGTCTAAGGGTGCCAGGAAAGGGGGAAGAAATGCGCAGCAAGTAACGGATCTAAAAATCAGAGTGCTAGCATTAGCAGAGAAGAATAGACAAAATGCCTCTGCAAAATCCTTGGAAGAGGAAGAGGAGGAAGAAGATGAAGAGGCAGAGACATTGTCCGAATTATCGGCAGAGCTAAGTATGCTTGCTGTAGGTGATGAGGGTGAAATAGATGGAGAGGTTGAAGCAGGGGGTGGCCTGAATAGAGGTGAAGAGAACCAGTTAAGTTCCAAATAATACACATCTTCAGTAAGCCTCTGGCGGCATGGGGTAAACTCACCAGCACCCCTCAATTAAGCCGGGAGGAGCTGAAAGGGCAAACAAGTGAGAAAGATGTGCAGAATGTACAGGACATGCAATGCCAGAAGGAACTATCTACCGTTAGCCACCCCCTGCTACCTCAAGTCGTACAACCACACCTACAGCTACAGCCACAGCCCCAACTAAGGTCAAATAGAACACCAAAATCTGCAGACCGTGTAGATATTATAGAAGTAAACCCAGTTATCTCTCCAAATGCACCTTTTTCTGACCAGCTGCTAAGCCCGGAGACTCAGGTTACACAACAGTTGTCGCAAGAGATGGATGGGCTAGAGGCTCTATCCAACAAAATGATTGCCCTGCCTGAACTACCTGAGTCAGAACTGGTTTCAGTGTCAGAAAAGGAAATACACCTGCAAGATACTTCAGTGCAAGAAATGTTAATAACCATTCTCCAAGAAATAAGAGATCTTAAATCATCACAAGCATTTGAAATATCTCAACTACATAGCAGGCTGACAAAGATGTAGGAGAATTTAGGCAATCTGCCCAGAAGGGTCATAGAGGCAGAAGCCCGGGTTTCAACATTGGAAGATACCGTCACCTTCATACAGAAGGATCTCCTTGTGCTGAATAAAAATAAGTCTCAGATGTAGTCAAAACTACAAGACTTAGAAAATTATAATAGAAGATCCAACCTACGCCTTGTAGGAGTTTCAGAAGGGCTGGAGGGCGTAGAAATGGTGAAATGGACTGAGGCTCTATTGAAAACGGTGATACCTGACCTACAAGAAGATCGAACAATCACAAGAGCACACAGGGTACCTGCACATAAACTTGCTAATCTTAAATAACCGCGAGCCATCCTAATGAACTTTCAGACTATAGGATTAAAGAGCGAATTTTAAATGTGGCAATATCTAGGAGAACTTTTAATACGGACAAAGTCAAAAATGTTAGAATCTTCTCAGATATGTCAGCTGCCTCGGCTCACAGACGCAAGGACTTGATTGACTCTTTCAAGGCCAGAGGTGCGCAAGCGATGATTGTTCAACAGTCCAAACTAAAAGTAATAGCTAAAGGGAATTATTTAATTTTTATGGACACACAAGAAGCCCAAACTTTCTTGGAGGGTCTTAATACATAATAGAATGAGAACTAGTTAAAAGCAGAGAGAGTCCAGAATTAAAAAAAAAATCTAAAAAAAGTTTTCCTCTAACGGGCGGACGCAAGGTGTATCAGGAAATGCAAAAGGATTCAATAAGATGGAATCCAAAAAGAAGAAGAAGAAGAAGAAGAAGGAGGGAACGGCAGTGGGACAGCTGGGGTTTTCGTTCCTCCTAGGGAAAAGTCGGGTGGGCGGAAGGTGGTGTGGGTGAAGCAGTGAAAAAAAGAGAGTTCATAGACGGAAAAGGGAAGAAAAAGAGAGAGAACATCTTTTCTTTAAACTGTATAAGAGTCTCAATAGTAACAGTAAGGCGAATAATGCTGATAAGGGAAGTTATTTCCTTGAGGCATTGTCTTTTCTTGATTCATGCATAGTATTTTTTAGATTGAGCAATGCACTTCAAGGCATTTTAATGTATGTTGGTTTTGTTTACTATGCTGCTCTAATATATGTGCAAGATGCACTTTAATGCTCTTTGCACTTTTTGAAAATAAATGACAAACTGCGCGATTTTGCACATTGATGCTAGTTTTGCACAATTGCCATAGGCATAGGTCGGTTGTGCTTTTGCAATATTCGTATAACTTGTATTGTAGATATACTTTGCATAGATGCTTTGGCAACTACGCTATTTGCACATTAACACTATTTTTGCACAATTGCTATACTGTTTTCATTGGATGTTTTAGCCTAATATTCGCGTACTTTGCACATTCAAATGTGGTTCTTCTAGTAGAGCATGCAATAGCTAATTATGATGATGTTGGTGTCGTTGTAGCATTGCTGGAAATTGTACCTTGCCTATTTTGCACATTCTGCATTTTTTGGACCTATTGCACTTTAGAAATCTCCTCTTTGCACACAGAGTCTAAAACTGAAGCATGATGAGAAATTAGGTGGCATTCCTGTCTTTGAACGCAAACGATTTGAACAACAGCCGTAAGAGAAATGCTATAGAGAGTTGGCTAAATAATCTCTGCCCTGATGTGATCTTCATACAAGAGACGCACCATAGGGCCTTATCAGACTCCAGCAAAATGTTAAGAAATTGGGTGGGTTATTGTTTCTCCTCTGTATCAGGGACGGCACAGAGGGGTGTGAGTATTTTTATAGGTAAACACGTGCGGTTTCGCATTGAAGGTTCGCACTCAGATATGAGTGGTAGATGGGCATTTGTTCAATGGAAAATTAATCAGGTAAACGTAGTACTTGCTACAATATATGCACCAGTTATAAATGACCCGCTTCCTATTTTACAACTAAAGAAAGCGTTGACGGGCATACCAGGTCAAATAATATGTGGAAGGGATTTTAATTTTTTACAAAATCCCATGTTTGAGTCTACCAGAAAAGATCGGCGACAAAATAAACCACAAGTTGCAATAGCCCTACAGGGATGCAAGACAGATTTTGACATACTGGACAATTGGCGCTTTCAAAATCCACTTAAACGCAAATACTCTTGCCACTCTGCAAAATATGACTCAGCGTCCAGGTTGGATTTGTTTCTAATCTCACTTGGCCTTGAAATTAGCAGATACGAGCATTTAGTAAACGCATTCTCAGATCATGCACTAATTAAGATGGAAATAAATATAGACAATATAGAAAAGGAAGTATCAAAAAGATGGTACTTCAATAAACTAAATCTAGCAGAACTGCAATGGTGCACAGAAATTGAGAATTAAATAAGGGTCTTCTTTAACCTGAATAGAGACTCGGCCCCAATTAACGTAGTATGGGACGCCTTTAAGGCCACACTGAGAGGCCTAATCACCTCCAAAGAAATACCAAAACAGAAGGCTAAAAGAGAGGAGAGAACAGCACTACAAACTAGACTGGCCCATGCAAATCAAGAGCACTATGGAAATAGGATCCCAGCTACTAAACAAGATGTATTGAATGCCCAAAAATAATGAGGGAATGCTATTATGAGCTAGGGGATGCAGCTAGTAGGCTATACCTGCAGAAAAACGATAAAGAGAGTGAGTACACGGTGAGACTGCTAGCCTGGCAAGCTAAAGAAAATCAAGTTCGCAGTAGAGTTGACTGCTTATATGATACGCTCGTATGAAGACCACATCATCTATAGGTGAGATGTTTCTTAAATATTATAAAGAGATCTATCAGACTACTGAACAGGTTACATTGGATCAAATCCACAAGTTTTTACAGGAATTACAAATTCCAAAATTAGGAAATGATTTTAAAGAGCTGCTCCTCGCTGAATTTACAGAAGAAGAGCTAGACATGGTTATCAGCTCCCTGCCTAATTGCTAAGCCACCGGAGAAGATGGTATCCCAGGGGAATTTTTTTAAGCTTTTTCTGCAATTCTGAGCCCGGAGCTTTTAATACTTGCCAATTATTTATTACAAGGGGGGAAGTAGTAGTCAGTATTTTGAAAATTGATAAAGATAGAGAAAATGTAAACTCATACAGGCCAATAAGCCTGTTAAATGCTGACTTCAAAATTTTCACTAAACTGCTCACAAATAGATTAAATAAGATGGTAGGATCACTCATTGGGGCAGACCAGTGCGGTTTTATAGCAGGGAGACAGCTCCATACTAATACAATATCTTTATTGGAAGCTTTGGAGTGTTAATAAAGTAGAAGCACAGATCTGGTTTTTAGACGCCGAAAACGCTTTTGATCTTGTCTCGTGGAACTGTCTCTTTGCGATCCCGGAGAGGTTTGACTTTCCGAATGAATTAGTATTTTTATTAAAGCAACTTTATAGGAACTCCCAGGCGCAGATTTTAATCAACTCAGTAAACGTAGGAACATGTCAAATAAACAGAGGCACTCTGCAAGGTTGTCCCCTTTCCCTGATTTTATTCGCTTTATTTATTGAGCCACTGGCAATTGCAATTAGGGAGAAAAGAGCTTATACGGTACCAGTCATAGGAATGACTAACATAAAACTTTATGCAGATGATATTGTTCTATTTTTGAAGACAAAGATAGCCACTCAGTCAGAAATTATGAAAATATTCTCGAACTTCCCAAAAATAGGTGGATAAAAAATAAGAAAAACCAAAACAGAAATTATATTATGTAATTGCACTTTAAACAGTTTACTAACTGAATCGAAAATACAAGAGATGGAAAAGAAATATGCATTAAGATCAGGAGCAGTGAGAAAATATGAGAAATACTGGAGCATGTTTGATTCCTAGGTTTTCTGGTGTTTCTCTGTAGTTTATTAAAAATAAGACCTGGATTATAACTGCCGGAGGGTCTAGGATATTTTTAGGAATGTACGTACTTGATTGAGCACTTTTTGCATTTTAATGAGTTCGATTCAGCACTGTTCTGCACTTTATCTCTCCATCTAAAGGAATAGTGATGATATTACTGTGTCTAAACTTTAGATCTTGTGTTTTTTTTTTGTATTTTATTTAAATAATATCTTGAATTTTGATGTGGCACATGCACTTTAACGGAATGATCTCTTGTTTCTTGACCATAGGAATTGTGACTGCACTATTGAGTACCTCTAACTTTGTATGTAACTAAGGGGTTTTTGATAACCTTTTTGCACTTTATATAGCTGGAATTTCATATGAGATGTGTATGTATCTTATATTTGTGTCTATAAACTCTCAATAAAAATATAATAAAAAACATCTCAATGCATCCCTGGCTGTTAATGAGACTCATTGCCTTATAGGATTGATAATGTTCTTGACATGGTAATTATACCCTGGGGCCCTAGGCCAACGAATCATGAAACAACAAAGTGCAAACAGTAACATCCCCCCGGGCCTACAAGCCAACTCATCATGACTATGGTGATATTTGGGCTGACTAATAGACACATGACCATGGGGATATTTGGACTGATTCATAGGTATATGACTACGGGAATATTTGGGTTGACTCATTTGCACATGACTATGGGGATTTGGCCTAACTCATCAGGCTTTGGGAACTGCATTTATACTGCACTCAAACCATGATGCAGTGCTTGGCATACCCACTGGTTGAAGAAGGGGGATCCCCTTCAGTGATCCCGCTCACCTGAAAGTCTCCATGACCCAGCAGAGCTTCCTCTGAATTGCGGTTCGCCTGAGAATCTCCGAAGCTGCAAATATCTTCTGCCCTGAAAATCGAGCAACACAGCAAACTCCATCCCTGCAACACTGCACATCTCTCCTGTGAATCTCGTACGCTGCGGACATCTTCTCCACTGCAAATTCAGTGATGAAGCAAACTCCATCCCTACAACACCACACCTAAAAGGAGAAACCATGGTTAAGTACCATTGTTAAGGTTGATACACTAACAGAAAGGGTAACAACCAAAGACCTGTTTTTATGATGCTGAAAATCGGAATAAGTACAACTCTTGAACACTGAGATATTGTAGGTACTGTTTAACTTGTGTACCAAGGTCTTGGCCCAGTGACATTCTTATGTGCCATCCTTTATTGTCCTGTAGTCTGTGAATCCAAAAGCACACTCTTGAGCCTAGTGTAGAACAAACAATGTGTACCATAGTGTGTGATGTGTCCTCTCGCCAGACACGCTGGACAAAGTGTGCAGAATGGTGGTTATTACTCTAGAGAGGAGCTGGTCGATCTGCGTCCTCCTAAATCCCATGAGTGTATGGCCCCTCTGTATCCTTTGAGTGGTCCACAAACTTGTTCATGTGGCTTATTCTCTCTTTCCACACCCACAAACATAGGGGCTCTCTCTAAACCATCTGCTCTACAACAGTTAAAAATACTACAGCTGAATGTTCGGTCGCTAGTTAAACATCACGCGGAGGTACTCGACCTCATAATTGATGAATCTCCCGATATTCTTTTTCTTACGGAAACTTGGATGAGTGATGATATGACGGTGATTCCGAACCTGGCACTACCCTGAGATTATTCAATCTCCCTGGTTAATAGAGCTACCAGGGGTGGTGGCATTGTCGTGATCACGAGGTCGGTTTTTTCCTGCCTCTTTGAGAAGGTTATTTACAACAAGGGGTGGTGAGGGACAGAGTCTCTGAATTAAGCAGAAAGCTCTCACCCAGTCAAGAGATCAGGGCTAGATCCAACACCGTTTTTTAGCTCACTGCACCATCCCAGTTTCAGAACCTGGCTGTATGCAAATTAGTCTGTTCCTGTCCCAGTGCATGATAGGAACAGGGCAAACCAAACTACAAAAGCCAATTCTTACACTGGGAAGGAAACAAGCTCCCGGGGACCGGTTTCTGGCATTACAGCCGTCTTCGGCCCGGTTTGCTTGAATCCTGATGGTGCAATGAGCAAGGGTCTCACATCTGAGAATACCCTTCCACGCTTAGGGTGGACAACTTCTTTGAGAAGGTTAACATGGAAGGTGGAGAATGCGCTCATTTTAGCATCTCTGTTAACAGTCACTTTACCTTCTCTGGGCTGCTAATATACAGGCCCCCGGAACCGCTTCCGGGTTTAAAGAGACCCTCCTGGAGACAGTAGGAGCGTTCGCTGTGGGATCAGCGAATTTTCTGAGCTGGGATGGTGCAGTGAGCTAAAAAACGGTGATGGATCAAGCCCTGATCTGTTGACTGGGTAGGAGTATTCTGCATCATTCAGAAACTCTGTCCATCACCACCCCCTTTTCCAAAATCGATTTTGTCCACACTAAGTGTGGGAGGGTATACTCAGACGGGAGTCCCTTGCTCATTGCACCATCTGGATTCAAGCAAGCCGGGCCGACGGCGGCTGAAATGCCAGAAACCGGTCACCGGAAGCTTGTCTCCTTCCCAGTGTAAGAATTGGCTTGGTAGTTTGGTTTGCCCTGTTCCCATCATGCACTGGGACAGGAACAGACTAATTTGCATGTAGCCAGGTTCTGAGCTGGGATGGTGCACTGAGCTAAAAAACGGTGATGGATCAAGCCCTGATCTATTGACTGGGTAGGAGTATTCTGCATCATTCAGAAGCTCTGTCCATCACCACCCCCTTTTCCAAAATCGATTTTGTCCACACTAAGTGTGGGAGGGTATACTCAGACGTGAGTCCCTTGCTCATTGCACCATCTGGATTCAAGCAAGCCGGGCCGTCGACTGCTGAAATGCCAGAAACCGGTCTCCAGAAGCTTGTCTCCTTCCCAGTGTAAGAATTGGCTTGGTAGTTTGGTTTGCCCTGTTCCCATCATGCACTGGGACAGGAACAGACTAATTTGCATGTAGCCAGGTTCTGAGCTGGGATGGTGCAGTGAGCTTAAAAACGGTGATGGATCAAGCCCTGATCTATTGACTGGGTAGGAGTATTCTGCATCATTCAGAAACTCTGTCCATCACCACCTCCTTTTCCAAAATCGATTTTGTCCACACTAAGTGTGGGAGGGTATACTCAGACGTGAGTCCCTTGCTCATTGCACCTTCTGGATTCAAGCAAGCCGGGCCGACGACGGCTGAAATGCCAGAAACCGGTCCCCGGAAGCTTGTCTCCTTCCCAGTGTAAGAATTGGCTCGGTAGTTTGGTTTGCCCTGTTCCCATCATGCACTGGGACAGGAACAGACTAATTTGCATGTAGCCTGGTTCTGAGCTGGGATGGTGCAGTGAGCTAAAAAACGGTGATGGATCAAGCCCTTATCTATTGACTGGGTAGGAGTATTCTGCATCATTCAGAAACTCTGTCCATCACCACCCGCTTTTCCAAAATCGATTTTGTCCACACTAAGTGTGGGAGGGTATACTCAGACGTGAGTCCCTTGCTCATTGCACCATCTGGATTCAAGCAAGCCGGGCCGACGACGGCTGAAATGCCAGAAACCAGTCCCGGGAAGCTTGTCTCCTTCCCAGTGTAAGAATTGGCTTGGTAGTTTGGTTTGCCCTGTTCCCATCATGCACTGGGACAGGAACAGACTAATTTGCATGTAGCCAGGTTCTGAGCTGGGATGGTGCAGTAAGCTAAAAAACGGTGATGGATCAAGCCCTGATCTATTGACTGGGTAGGAGTATTCTGCATCATTTAGAAACTCTGTCCATCACCACCCCCTTTTCCAAAATCGATTTTGTCCACACTAAGTGTGGGAGGGTATACTCAGACGTGAGTCCCTTGCTCATTGCACCATCTGGATTCAAGCAAGCCGGGCCGACGGCGGCTGAAATGCCAGAAACCGGTCCCCGGAAGCTTGTCTCCTTCCCAGTGTAAGAATTGGCTTGGTAGTTTGGTTTGCCCTGTTCCCATCATGCACTGGGACAGGAACAGACTAATTTGCATGTAGCCAGGTTCTGAGCTGGGATGGTGCAGTGAGCTAAAAACGGTGATGGATCAAGCCCTGATCTATTGACTGGGTAGGAGTATTCTGCATCATTCAGAAGCTCTGTCCATCACCACCCCCTTTTCCAAAATCGATTTTGTCCACACTAAGTGTGGGAGGGTATACTCAGACGTGAGTCCCTTGCTCATTGCACCATCTGGATTCAAGCAAGCCGGGCCGACGACGGCTGAAATGCCAGAAACCGGTCCCCAGAAGCTTGTCTCCTTCCCAGTGTAAGAATTGGCTTGGTAGTTTGGTTTGCCCTGTTCCCATCATGCACTGGGACAGGAACAGACTAATTTGCATGTAGCCAGGTTCTGAGCTGGGATGGTGCAGTGAGCTTAAAAACGGTGATGGATCAAGCCCTGATCTATTGACTGGGTAGGAGTATTCTGCATCATTCAGAAACTCTGTCCATCACCACCCCCTTTTCCAAAATCGATTTTGTCCACACTAAGTGTGAGAGGGTATACTCAGACGTGAGTCCCTTGCTCATTGCACCTTCTGGATTCAAGCAAGCCAGGCCGACGACGGCTGAAATGCCAGAAACCGGTCCCCGGAAGCTTGTCTCCTTCCCAGTGTAAGAATTGGCTTGGTAGTTTGGTTTGCCCTGTTCCCATCATGCACTGGGACAGGAACAGACTAATTTGCATGTAGCCAGGTTCTGAGCTGGGATGGTGCAGTGAGCTAAAAAACGGTGATGGATCAAGCCCTGATCTATTGACGGGGTAGGAGTATTCTGCATCATTCAGAAACTCTGTCCATCACCACCCGCTTTTCCAAAATCGATTTTGTCCACACTAAGTGTGGGAGGGTATACTCAGACGTGAGTTCCTTGCTCATTGCACCATCTGGATTCAAGCAAGCCGGGCCGACGACGGCTGAAATGCCAGAAACCGGTCCCCGGAAGCTTGTCTCCTTCCCAGTGTAAGAATTGGCTTGGTAGTTTGGTTTGCCCTGTTCCCATCATGCACTGGGACAGGAACAGACTAATTTGCATGTAGCCAGGTTCTGAGCTGGGATGGTGCAGTAAGCTAAAAAACGGTGATGGATCAAGCCCTGATCTATTCACTGGGTAGGAGTATTCTGCATCATTCAGAAACTCTGTCCATCACCACCCCCTTTTCCAAAATCGATTTTGTCCACACTAAGTGTGGGAGGGTATACTCAGACGTGAGTCCCTTGCTCATTGCACCATCTGGATTCAAGCAAGCCGGGCCGACGACGGCTGAAATGCCAGAAACCGGTCCCCGGAAGCTTGTCTCCTTCCCAGTGTAAGAATTAGCTTGGTAGTTTGGTTTGCCCTGTTCCCATCATGCACTGGGACAGGAACAGACTAATTTGCATGTAGTCAGGTTCTGAGCTGGGATGGTGCAGTGAGCTAAAAAACGGTGATGGATCAAGCCCTGATCTATTGACTGGGTAGGAGTATTCTGCATCATTCAGAAACTCTGTCCATCACCACCTCCTTTTCCAAAATCGATTTTGTCCACACTAAGTGTGGGAGGGTATACTCAGACGTGAGTCCCTTGCTCATTGCACCATCTGGATTCAAGCAAGCCGGGCTGATGACGGCTGAAATGCCAGAAACCGGTCCCCGGAAGCTTGTCTCCTTCCCAGTGTAAGAATTGGCTTGGTAGTTTGGTTTGCCCTTTCCCATCATGCACTGGGACAGGAACAGACTAATTTGCATGTAGCCAGGTTCTGAGCTGGGATGGTGCAGTGAGCTAAAAAACGGTGATGGATCAAGCCCTGATCTATTGACTGGGTAGGAGTATTCTGCATCATTCAGAAACTCTGTCCATCACCACCCCCTTTTCCAAAATCAAACAAACAATGTGTACCATAGTGTGTGATGTGTCCTCTCGCCGGACACGCTGGACAAAGTGTGCAGAATGGTGGTTTTTACTCTAGAGAGGAGCTGGTCGATCTGCGTCCTCCTAAATCCCATGAGTGTATGGCCCCTCTCTATCCTTTGAGTGGTCCACAAACTTGTTCATGTGGCTTATTCTCTCTTTCCACACCCACAAACATAGGGGCTCTCTCTAAACCATCTGCTCTACAACAGTTAAAAATACTACAGCTGAATGTTCGGTCGCTAGTTAAACATCACGCGGAGGTACTCGACCTCATAATTGATGAATCTCCCGATATTCTTTTTTTTACGGAAACTTGGATGAGTGATGATATGACGGTTATTCCGAACCTGGCACTACCCCGAGATTATTCAATCTCCCTGGTTAATAGAGCTACCAGGGGTGGTGGCATTGCCGTGATCACGAGGTTGTTTTTTTTCTGCCTCTTTGAGAAGGTTAACATGGAAGGTGGAGAAGGCGCTCATTTTAGCATCTCTGTTAACAGTCACTTTACCTTCTCTGGGCTGCTAATATACAGGCCCCTGGACCCGCTTCCGGGTTTAAAGAGACCCTCCTGGAGACAGTAGGAGCGTTCGCTGTGGGATCAGCGAATTTTAGTGTCTTTGGTGATCCTAATCTTCATTTCGAGTTAGAACACGACCCGATCATTCGTGCCCTGTTTGCTGACCTAGTTGCTTTTCAGCTCCTCCAAATAGTCAAGAGCCCCACTCATATAGGAGGTCATATGTTGGACCCGATTTTTACTAACATTGAGGTGTCTAACATTTCTGTGCCTACCCCTATAGCTTGGTCGGATCACTTCCTGGTCATTATGACTTTCTCTATTCCTACATATATATCTTGTACTATTCAACGCTCTGTTCTTAAAAGACCATGGCGTAAGCTTCGTCTAGAAGACTTTCATGCATTGTTGGGATCTGACCCTTTGGGTACAGTTGGCAACGTCGAGACAGGTTATGATTCCTTCTGTGCATGGCTCACTCGGGCATTGGATATACTTATACCTGCTATCTGGGTTAAAGGTTGCACGCAGGATGCCAACCCCTGGTATAACGACACCTTAGCGGCACTAAAAAAGACCTGTAAAAGACATGTACGAGAGTGGAGGAAAGAATATTCCTCTGCGAAAAAAGCCCACTACTTATCAGAGCTTAAAGCTTATCATAGGGCTATTTGTGGGACTAGGGCGGAGTATTATGCCACTGAGATAAAACTTAGCTCTAATCCAGCGAAAGTCATTTTTAAGATTCTTAAGGAGCTGAATACTAAGAAATCTTCTAAACTTATTCCCACATCTGCAGCCCAATGTGAGGAACTTGCCTCCTTCTTCGTAGAGAAAATTCTAGGAATTTATCAATCTTTTATTCCTCTGAATGTGTCTGACCACTGCCCCTCAACGAGGCTCAGCCCAGCTTTCCAACTGTCTGTTATCCATGAAATCTCCTGGGAGGACTTTCACAAGCTTACTCTGCGCATTAAGTCCGGTTCTCCGGCTGATCCTCTCAAGCCTGTTCAGCTCAGAGGCTCGTCTCTGTGTTGCCTGCCCCCGCTACATAATCTTATTAATGCCTCCTCAACAGCTATTGTTCCAGTCAAATGAAAGCAGGCATGGGCCTCTCCAATACTAAAAGAAACCACCTTAGACCCTTTAAAGCCTGAAAACTTCAGACCTATCTCCCTTCTTCCTTTGGCTGTGAAGATTGCGGAGTCCCATGTTAATTTAATCATTACCAACATATTGAGTGCCAATAAGATTCTGGACGAAACTCAACTTGGGTTCCGCACAGGTCATAGTACGGAGACGGCTCTCCTGGCCATGACGGAGCATCTTCGCTCTACTCTTGACTTGGGTCAAACGGCGGCACTAATCCTATTGGATCTGAGTGCCGCCTTTGACACTGTCTCCCCTACTTCAACGGCTCAAGGAGGCAGGGATTACGGATAAGGCTCTGGCTTGGTTCAGATCTTTTCAGACGGAGAGGTCATTCCGTGTTTCCACTACTCCTTTTCTCTCACGGGTGCATCTTTATGTGCAGCCACTGGCTGCGGTCGCCAAAAAATGGGACCTTACCATCGTCTCATATGCGGACGACACGCAGCTAGTGGTTGCCCTTACAGAAGGTATTGACTCGGATCTTACAAGATTCAAAGCTGGTTTGGCTGATGTGTATAAATGGATGACTGCCAACTGTCTTCAATTGAATGCTTCTAAGACCGAGGTGCTACTGGTTGGTAAGAACACTCACCTGTGGGGAGATCATTGGTGGCCTATTAACTTGGGAAAAGCTCCTACACCTAAGACCGAAGTTAAAAATCTGGGGGTCTGGCTAGACTCTTCCCTCAGCTTCTGTACCCACACCAAAAAGGTTGCCGCCACATGTTTTGGCATTTTGGGCAGCCTGAAGCCTTTTATAAAATCTTTGGCCCAGCTACTAGGCAATTAATTGTCCAGTCTACGGTTCTGTCCAGACTGAACTATGCCTGCTCTCTGTTGTTGGGAGCCAATCAAGCTGAAATGCTCAGTTTGCAACGCATCAAAAATGCGGCGGCCAGAGCCTTAGTTGGCCTCCCCCGGTTCAGCTCCATTTCGGCCACCATCCGGAGGCTTCATTGGCTCCCGGTAGCCCAGCAAATACAATTTAAGACCTTATGTATTTCATTTAAAATTCTGAGATTGTCCACCCCTAAAATGCTTGGATCCTTGCTGACCTTGTATGCTCCCACTCGGACGCTACGCTCGGCAAACACGAACCTAGTAACAGTGCCCAGGATCAAGCGCAGCCGTGCAGGCGGGCGCTCCATCCGGTTTTTAGCAGCCAAACTTTGGAATGCCCTGCCAGCCCACATTCGTGAAGTGGAAGGGCTGTTAGAATTTAGGAAATTGATTAAGACCTACCTTTTTCCTCTTAGGTAATTTGCTGAGTTTCTATTGTCTCCTCTGCCTATCCTCTTTAGCTGGAATTAGCGCCGGGACGCCCCTTCGCTGGGGCAGCAGAGCGCTCAACAAATTTATATAACATAACATATGAAAACACAATATACCTTGTGCAAGGAGTGCCACAACTCCAAGGGTAACAGTTGATTTTTGGAAGTCTATGCAGCAATAGATTAATTATCGTGTAAGTGACTGTTAGTACTCATATCAAAGGTGGGTGGGAGTATTTCATGACTATTCATTTGTTAAATCACCTCTCTACTTGTATTTGCAGTACAACTCACTGCACACTACATTACTCCCATATCATGATGATGCTCTGAAGGACTGAGAAGAGACTTAAGTACGACTCCAAGAAGATGGTGGCTGAGATCGAAGGCACACAAGTCCCTCTATTTTGTATTTTGCCCCAACCCCCCTTCCTTTCTGAGGCGGAAGATGATTCACGGTTTCAATTCCCTGATCAGACGCCATCCTGGGAGAGATTGGAGGTGCAGCATAATCTCTGCAGACAAGAGCCAGGTGAGTGGCATGACATTAAACGTGTCACAATGCAGCTTTAAACTGCAGTAGTCAGGCTACAATGTAGGCCTGAAACCATGTTTTCCTTGTCACACTAGTGGATGGCACAATAAATGCTCTATTCCACAGATGACCATGCTATTGGTGCATTTTCGACACCATATACTATAGCCTTACAGGAGTGTTAAATATGTCAATCAGGGATTAGCCAGTTTCTGCATGTTTTAGGATTCAGATCACATACACTTGGCACAAGACTGCACTGTTACAGTGTGCAGAGCCTGAAAACTAGCAATATGATTTAGAAACAAGCATTTGCAACACAATTGGTCTCGCCTTTGCGACCTTATATGTATTTAGCTATGCAACACATTAGCCTGGCTGCTGAAACATCTACTGTACTTTAACATGGAGAGAAAGTAAGCACCAAACTGGAGAGAAATATTGCCTTTCAGTGGGAAATGGTACCGTCCAAAGCTCTGTTTTCAATATAAAATCAGGGCCTTCAGTGGTCATATCACTGAAAATACAAGATTTGAAAAAAACATTATTGTCAACGGGTGCTCCTGGAAGACAATTTCTATGGACTGGAATCTAGAGAATGCTAAAGCGGTTCTGGTATTTTACTGACCTGTGCTGGTCATTTTCTATCAAGAAAGTTAAATAGAGGGAGTTGCCAGAAAAATAAAAAAAGAAAGTTTCTCAGCAGAAAGCAATTCTGGTATTTTACGTACCTCTGCTGGTCGTTTTTTATCAAGACATTTAAATACAGGCAGTTGAACTGAAAAACAAGTCCCTAAGCATAAGCAGACAGGTCCTAGGGCTGATCTCCAGAACCCACAAAGTACATACACATATAAGTATATACTAAAGTATATACAAGAGGTCTTGAATGCGCAACCTAAAAAAATGGGGTGACCATTCAAAAAGGGGTATTTTCTCATAGCTGGAGTAGACATGAAGAGGATAAGGTCAAAAGAACATCATCAGCACACTGCAGCAGTTTTAGATTGCCAACTGGGGTGTTTATGCAACCTATCTCCTTTGCATCGAACTGCTATTGCCAGGGGTTCCAACGCCAAGAAAAAAAGCAGGGGGGTTAAGTGACAGCCTTGCCTAGTGCCCTGTGGATGCTAATTCTCTCTGACATGAAACCTTTGCTGGTACCTTAGGCCGAGGAGTTGTTGTATAGCTATTTTACCATGTCTGTGAAGCTTCACTCCAGTTCAATTTTCTACATGACACAAAAGGCATCCCCACTCCACTTGGTTAAATGCTTTTTCTACATTGGTGGAGAGGGCCACCTTCTGATTTTTGTCCTGGCAGGAACACCATAGCAACAGCAGGAGCATCTGCATGGGATTTTAAGAAAAAGATGCAAGAACCAACCCAACTTGGTTTCAGTGTATTAGTGGGATAACTTTTATCAGTCATTTTCTGGTTGCCAAGACCTTCGAAGGTTTGTCAGAATTTTAATGTCTGCATTTATCAAAGAGATAGGGCTGCGATTCCCACAGTACAGTCTTTTCCTGGCTTTGCAATGAGGGTAATGAGGACTATGTTAAAGTCTGCACTTAGACTGTTTGACTTCCTGGCTTCTCTAAACATCTTCGATAGAGGCTGACCGAAAGTTGGAGGTATATTTATAGAATTCTACAGGAAGCCATCTTCTCGCAGAGACTTTCCAGTGGCATTGTCTAGATGGATTCTTCAATTTCCTTTCCTGTGAAGCCGTTGTATAATTTGTCTTTTAGTTCCACAGTTAGGTAATGGGTGGGCAATTGGTTGATAAAAGACATTTCAGCAACACCTACCGACAGTGCTTCTAAAGTATGATGGTGTAGACTGCTGCACCTTCTTTGACAATAGCTCTCGGAGAAGTAATGAATTGTTCTCATCATATATCGGAAGGAGAGCTGATATTGCATCTCTTTGCTTTAGTTGTAAGGCTCATGTATGTAATGAGCACTACTTACAACAGTTACCTATTTGTTAGACTGTGAAAGAACCGGTGGCGCTGAAATCCACTGGGCGCATTTTACTTTGCAAGGACAAGCTACCTTGGCAATCAGGATAATCAGGGCACACATTAGCTCCCTTTGTGTGACTGTCTAGAGTGAAAGCATATACAACTGAGCTGTTGGTCTAAACCAGGTATTGATTCCACAGCCAGGTAGAGGCACAGGATGGCAAATCATTTTTTCTTTTCTTTTTTCTTTTAATTTTTATTATTTATTGCCGCAGAAAAAAAATAAACATGACAGTAAATATAAGGCAACATTTTCAAATACAAATACATCAGTATGAATATGCACAGCATAAAGGAGCATTTATGGAGAAAAAAAAGAAAAAGGAAGCAGAAATTGAAGAACAAGTAAAAGGAAAGAAAGAGGGAAAGAAACACGCAGGGAAAAAAGAAGAAAAAAGAACAAGAGAAAGAAGGGAATGCAGACAATCGTTAATCCCACTGAAGACAGGACCAAACCCTACGCAATTGTAACAAAGATTGAGGGCCTCTAGCTTTTGCCAATGCAGTTTCCATTTCAAAGATTTCCCTCATCAGAGGTCAAAATTTGTTAATACAGGAGGTGTAGCATGTATCCAAGAACGGGCTATACAGATACGAGGACATCAGGCAATAATAGAGGCTAAAGGTTTCGAAAAGAACCCAATTTTAGTCTATAGTCCCAGGAGCAGCTCTTTCCCTGAGACCGGGCTATCATAGCCGACCCAAGTTGATAGAGCCAGAGCAATGCCAGACCAGAAAACCCTTAATAGAGGGCAGGTAAAAAACGTATGGTTTCAATTGTCAGCGAATTCCTGACATTTAGTGCAGTTGGTCTTAGCAGTCGTTGAGTTATTAGCCCTTTTAGAAATTCGCTTGGGTGTGTAATACAGCATAAAAATAATTCTATGCTGTTGTAGTTTTAGATTGACGGACGTTACAGCCGAATCGATGGTTTGAAGAGACTCTTGTATTTCCTCCCTAGAAATATCAGAACCAAAAACCTGGCTAAGTTTAGCTGCAATTTGTAGACCATCATTACCGACTGCCACAATGGGTTTTTGATACATTTTACCGATAGATCCTCGACCTCTGGTGCCGAAAAGTATAGACAAGATCTGACATGAGCTGGACAGTTCAGATAGTGCCCGACCACGAGTAAAATAGTCCCTGACTTGCAAATATTTGAAAAAGTGGGTGTATGAGAGATCAAATTCTCCTTTTAGTGATATAAAAGTTCAAAAACCCTGATCATCGTACAGCTGACCTATCCGTCTTATGCCCTTAATTTGCCTTTCTTTCCCGATATGATCATGGAATATATTAGAAAACAAAGGGTTACCCCAGAGCAGCGTATATTGGTGCAAGCCAGGTATTGCGTAGGTTTTGCAGATTTCACGCCATATTTTGTTAATGTCTCTGATTACCTTAAAGTGAACCTGTTTGAAATAGTTGGCAAATCAAGAAAATGCCCACTTTCTAAAAGTGGCATTTTCAAACACAGTTTAAAAACCACCTTTCCTCAAAGATGTGTTTTTAAATCCTGAGCTCAGAGAGCTTCAACTATAAATCTATAGCTCTTCCCAATTTAAAGTTACACTTATAAACTGTTATAAGGCAGCTCGAATGATAACCTATTGGAGATCTAGTCCTTGCAATAATGAAAAAACAAATTGGCAGTATTGCACTATCAGGACATGTAAAAGCCAACAGTACACGTCCTACCTTTCACATACACTGCACCCTGCCCATGGGGAAACCTTGGGCTTACATTGGGGGACCGTAATTGTAGAAAAAGGGAAGGCTGAAGCCTGGCAAGTGGGGGCACTTGGCAGGTCAACCTGGCAGTTTAAAACTGCACTCACAGACCCTGCATCAGCAGGTCAGAGACACATTTACAGGGCTACTCATGTGGATCGCTGAACCAGGGCTGCAGGCCCACTAGTAGCATTTGATTTAAAGTCCCTGGGCACCCACAGTGCACTTTACAAGGGACTTACCAGTAAATCAAATATGCCAATCATTAATAATCAATCATAATCACAATTTACAGAGGGAGAACCTGCACTTTAGCACTGATAAGCAGGGGTAAAGTGCCCAGAGTACACAAACCAGCAAAAACGAAGTCCATAATACCATCAAAAATACAGGAGGTACAGGCAAAAAGATAGTGTAAAACATGCCATGAATGCCAGGTCAACCAGTTGCACTTCAAAAATCACGCTTTAATATAGCAAGGTCACACTCAGAGGTCAGGAGTAAGTGCTTAACTCCCCATGTAATTTTGACTGCTTACTATAGGTGCAGCTCAGAGATTTATGAACCGGGTAAATTTTTCCTTATATGTGCTTTGCACTCAAAAGAAAATCTTAGTGGCGCAAATAAAAGCATTTTTATTCACAATGTGACAATAAGAAAGAAAGAAATACTTTAGTTAGACAAGCTAATTTTGGTTTCTGTTTTATGCGCCACTCATATTTTCTTCATACACGTTTAGCAAGAACTGATTCATTTTAAAAATGGAAGCTGATGTTCCAAATTAGGAACAATGCTATAGAATTTCACATTTGGAATATATGTAATTTGCATATTCCAATTGAAGACAAACACCAAAATCATCATTGGAAAGATAATGCAGTCTTAATGAGGATGTCAAATAAAAATACTCACTTAGCATCATTCGGAATCTCAAAGCACTGCATGAATAATTTACCTGGCTTTCCAATCCTTCAGTCATCTGCAAAACTCTACAAGGATATAAACTGAGAGGCCTATTGGGACTCGAGTTTGTGAATAAATGCAGCCAGAGATATTAGCATTTGCTTTTGCAGCCTATATTTCAACTTACTTTTTATAGTTAGTATCAAGAGGCATATTGGATTACTGAATACAGCAAACAGCAGCATGTCTATTGTATTGTGCGCAACATGCTGCTATATACTGTTCTCCAAAAGTATGTTGCACAGTGGTTGGAGCTATTACCTGCCATATAAGCAAATATTGCCAAATTAACAAACAATAATATGAAAGTTATACATCTTCACACTGTTCATTTCTATCTAGGGTTCTGAATTTCTGGGAATATTGACAAACAGTAGGATTAATGCAAATCTCTGCAAATCACATAATGTCACAGTTACTTCACCTCCTCTCCACTTACTCTAGCCAACTGTGAGGTGAAGGACACAAAACAGGCTCAAAACACCTTCATGGCACCTGAAAAACTACCGCAAAGGTGCACCACACAGCAAAAGGTAACAAAAAGATCAGTGCAGATGATATATAAGCACAATGAAGAAATATTTTTCAGAGAGATGTTGTTGATCTTCTTTAAATCTTTATTTTCAGTTATCAGTGAAACATATACAGCCGACGCGTTTCGTCCCAAGCTGGGACTTCTTCAGGGCTGTCGGTAAAAGACATATATGTACAATCAATTTTCTATATACACAAAACAATATCCAATCAAACAACATATACAACAATTGACTTGTTAAAAACAACACAACGATAGACATGGAGCTTATGTGTTCATTGATATACAGTCGACAGCCTACAGAAATTCTGTCAGCTGGAAAATACATATAAGCCCAGGGATATGTACAAGTGTGTAAACAGAATATACAATTAAAAATACGTGGTATTTACAATTAAAAGGGATCAAAACATAGACTGTGTAGCTTTCCAACACGCGATTTCATTAAGCGGGAGACGGATTAAATTGCCAACAATTGGTTTCATTATTTTGGGAGACGGATATGTACACACAGCACGTCGTGTGCTAGGCCTATGTGTGTACATGTGGCACAAGAAAAGGGGGGAACCAGAGTAAGTAAGAAGAGAGAGAAGAACGAATAGGGAGAGCATAGTAAAAGAAAACCCTGTGTAGAGGTTGGGCTAGTTCCATGTAAGAAGCTTAGTATTGGCAATAATCACTGAAGCAGATTCAGTTGAAGAAAGGGGGGAGAAGGAGACCAAGAGAAACTAGGGTCCAAATGCATCAAGCTTTAAATAACTACATTACACAAAAGCCAATTTTCATTTACCTTTGGATTTAAGATACGTCGCTTATGCAGGGAAATATGGGAGGAACCGGGATACAAGGAACGTCTTCCCGGATAGTGTGATCCTCTTGATTGTTAGTGTATTCCAATGTGAATTAAACAAGGCTGGACCTTGGTAGGGACATGAAAATGGAAAAATGACCATCTTGAAATATGTCATTGTGTTGTTAAGCAACTGAAATGCTGATGCTTGAAATAATTTTACAGCTGGTAAACCAGGGGGGGGGGGGGGGGGGAGGGGCATAAGAGTCCCTGTTATTAAATCTAGCAATCTTTTGATAATATCTACTTACTGTAAGCATGCTAATCCGCAATGAATGCAGTGCTTGTAGGGAGTCCTGGGTGGTAAAAACGGTCTTATCACTTTATTATTTGTCTCAAGTCGTTTACTGAAAGATATTAAAATTGGACAGCAGGGTAACATCCTATGTGAGGCATAGTGGTTAAACACTAACAGAATATTACAAACATCTCCTGGCTAACAGAGAGTGGAAAACAGGAAATGGATGATGCAACAAAATCAAATTACCTGAGTAGATATAGAAATTAGTAGTGGACTGAATGTCCTGATTGTCCAAGGGAGGAGGGAGTGGGCACTGTGTTTTCCAGCAGGCCTGTCAAGTAAAGAACGAGTAGAATGAAGTTTTTTATTTGAATGAAACTAGTGGTACATAAGGAAACGTCATCTGCAATATTTGCATGGTTGTATGTAACCATTGAATACAACCTTAAGTGTATATACAGTCCCCGGTTGTGGGTCCAAATGCATAAACTATATTCACAAATATGCGTCTTTGGCAACAAAGGAGTTTATAAAGTCCAAGGAAACTTGTCAAGAAAATATACAAGTCCCCTTGAATGAAATACAATACAAAGTTGGGCAGTAATAACTTAAATCTTAAGCGAGGAATAACTTCGCTGGAAAAGTAATCCAGGGAGGGACCTTGTGCTGGGGGCAATTACTGTAAAGGATGCTAACAGAGCGGATAACCCTGTTGCGAGGGGGAATTCAAAACTCACCGTTCCTGCTAAAACGGCCGGCACCCATCCACGACCCTCGTCCCGATATAGCACCCGCAGCGACGTCGTGTTCGAGTGTAGTGAACCCATCCCGTCTGTTATATAGCCAGTGTGATTATGCCGAGGGTCTACACCTGTGAACCACGCACCCCTGCACCCACGGGAAATCGCTGTGCATTGGAAATGCGCGATGTAAACCTGTGTCAAAGCGGCGGCCATATTGGAATGGCTAAGAAGAACGTGTTTGTTTGTACCCCTCAATAACTAATTCCCATTTTATATATGGAGATATATATTTCAAAAGAGCCAGGTGTAGCGGAATAACTGCTATAACCGGCCATCTGTATTATAAATGCCGTAGCGTGAGAGACCGGCAGATAAAAGCGATTAAGTTAAAAAGCGGAAAAAATCGCACATAATGCTAATGACCTTGTTTATTTGGTGAAAATGGACGAAAGTAGTAATTAGTTGAAACGAAAAAACGAGAGTATGTTATAGGAGGGTACATATATTGTTATGCAAAGGCTGGGAGGAACGACGAAAGTGCGGCGGCCATCTTTGCCTGTATTCCCCCTATGGATATAACGAGCGAGTAATGCTATGCAAGGGAGGTACAAAACCCTCGGTGGAAGCAAATGGACATACTTTGTATGATCTCATTCGACTTGATCAGATAAACTCGGATTAATAAAATATTTGAATAACGATAAGAAAATACAAAGAGTGTGGTATTGAAGTAAAAGTGTGACAAAGCCATGGTTCACGGAACCGTGATGGAATGGGTCCTATTTAAGAGCATGAAGTAACAATGTGTTCGATCTGGAGACCAAAACACAAATAGTCTGAATAACGAACACCTATTCGGGTGTGATGTCTCAAGTCCAATGGGAATATAACCAACTTGATCCTAGTAAAGTTAGCAATGATCCAAGCCTGTTTGGTTTATGGCCATAGAGCCCGAATAAGTGAGGAGCATCTAATTGATGCAAGATAATAAGGCAATGGCAGATAGCAAGGTGCAGAAAGACAGAGAAGAAATAGCATTGGCATACAACAGTGTTTGAGACCTAATCAGCGCCCGCATAAATGAGTAAGAAGTAAGCCCAAAAGCCAATATAAAATGGGGCCATTTACAAGTGTTCTTCCAGAAGGAAGAGTGGTATATACAAGTTTAGTATTTACAAGTTGACAGTACATTATTTAGATCTTACTTGGGAATCAGGGTTGACAGTCCATTGTTTCGATCTTATTTCAGAGTATAGGGACATGTCATCCTGATTTTACACAAGTGAGGCGTGATCCATGTGAAGGACATGAGCAATCTAGGGCGGGTAGGGGAAGAAGGCATCAGATTATGTGGGCTAAACCAGGAAATAATGTAGCTCGTCCTCGGTGTTATGACCGAGTTCTATACATCGTAGTCTACATATCCAGCCCGCCTCCCGTTGTCTCAATGCTAATTCCCTATTTCCTCCTCTAGGGTGGGTAGGTTGATGATCAATGCCCAAAAACCACATATTGTCCGTGTCTTTATGGTGTTCCTGCATATGGAAGGTCATGGGGTACCTCATGTCGCCATTCCGTCTTGCACGAACATGTTCCTGGATGCGGGTCTTTAAAGCTCTCTTGGTGCTTCCAACATAAATCTTGTTGCAGCCACACCCCAAAATATAGACAACATATTTAGTATTACAATTGATCAAATGATCTATTGTATAGGTTTTGTTGGTGTTAAAACAGAATTCCTTGGTTCTATTTTTACCCAGTACGCACATGTTGCACTCGCTGCATGTAAAGAAGCCTTTAGCGGGAGTAGTTAGCCAGTTGGTCCGCTTTTTGGATTCTATATAGCTTGGGCAGAGCATGTTGCGAAGGTTTTTTCCTCTCCTATAGGATATTTTGGGTGTCCTAGTGATTGTATCCTGAAGACTCGGAATGTCCGCAATCAGATACCAATGTTTTCTTAGAATATTAAAGACTTTGCTGCTTTGGTCAGAGTATTGTGTGTTGAATGAGAGGGGTCTGCTAATGTCTGATGGTCTAATTTTGGGTGCCAAGGTACTGGATCTTGATATGTTTTGGACTTTTTTGTTAGCTTTTTCGAGAGTCTTTCTTGGATAGCCCCTCTCAAGGAACCGTTTTTCAGTTTCCTGGATGTTGTGGAGGAAAGAATCCTCTGTGCTGCAATTCCGGCGCATCCGAATCATTTCCCCATAAGGAATGTTTTCGATTACATGTCGGGGATGTGCGCTCTCATAATGTAGGATACTGTTGCAGGCTTGGATCATTGCTAACTTTACTAGGATCAAGTTGGTTATATTCCCATTGGACTTGAGACATCACACCCGAATAGGTGTTCGTTATTCAGACTATTTGTGTTTTGGTCTCCAGATCGAACACATTGTTACTTCATGCTCTTAAATAGGACCCATTCCATCACGGTTCCGTGAACCATGGCTTTGTCACACTTTTACTTCAATACCACACTCTTTGTATTTTCTTATCGTTATTCAAATATTTTATTAATCCGAGTTTATCTGATCAAGTCGAATGAGATCATACAAAGTATGTCCATTTGCTTCCACCGAGGGTTTTGTACCTCCCTTGCATAGCATTACTCGCTCGTTATATCCATAGGGGGAATACAGGCAAAGATGGCCGCCGCACTTTCGTCGTTCCTCCCAGCCTTTGCATAACAATATATGTACCCTCCTATAACATACTCTCGTTTTTTCGTTTCAACTAATTACTACTTTCGTCCATTTTCACCAAATAAACAAGGTCATTAGCATTATGTGCGATTTTTTCCGCTTTTTAACTTAATCGCTTTTATCTGCCGGTCTCTCACGCTACGGCATTTATAATACAGATGGCCGGTTATAGCAGTTATTCCGCTACACCTGGCTCTTTTGAAATATATATCTCCATATATAAAATGGGAATTAGTTATTGAGGGGTACAAACAAACACGTTCTTCTTAGCCATTCCAATATGGCCGCCGCTTTGACACAGGTTTACATCGCGCATTTCCAATGCACAGCGATTTCCCGTGGGTGCAGGGGTGCGTGGTTCACAGGTGTAGACCCTCGGCATAATCACACTGGCTATATAACAGACGGGATGGGTTCACTACACTCGAACACGACGTCGCTGCGGGTGCTATATCGGGACGAGGGTCGTGGATGGGTGCCGGCCGTTTTAGCAGGAACGGTGAGTTTTGAATTCCCCCTCGCAACCGGGTTATCCGCTCTGTTAGCATCCTTTACAGTAACTGCCCCCAGCACAAGGTCCCTCCCTGGATTACTTTTCCAGCGAAGTTATTCCTCGCTTAAGATTTAAGTTATTACTGCCCAACTTTGTATTGTATTTCATTCAAGGGGACTTTTATATTTTCTTGACAAGTTTCCTTGGACTTTATAAACTCCTTTGTTGCCAAGGACGCATATTTGTGAATATAGTTTATGCATTTGGACCCACAACCGGGGACTGTATATACACTTAAGGTTGTATTCAATGGTTACATACAACCATGCAAATATTGCAGATGACGTTTCCTTATGTACCACTAGTTTCATTCAAATAAAAAACTTCATTCTACTCGTTCTTTACTTGACAGGCCTGCTGGAAAACACAGTGCCCACTCCCTCCTCCCTTGGACAATCAGGACATTCAGTCCACTACTAATTTCTATATCTACTCAGGTAATTTGATTTTGTTGCATCATCCATTTCCTGTTTTCCACTCTCTGTTAGCCAGGAGATGTTTGTAATTCTGTTAGTGTTTAACCACTATGCCTCACATAGGATGTTACCCTGCTGTCCAATTTTAATATCTTTCAGTAAACGACTTGAGACAAATAATAAAGTGATAAGACCGTTTTTACCACCCAGGACTCCCTACAAGCACTGCATTCATTGCGGATTAGCATGCTTACAGTAAGTAGATATTATCAAAAGATTGCTAGATTTAATAACAGGGACTCTTATGCCCCTTTCCCCCCCCCCCTGGTTTACCAGCTGTAAAATTATTTCAAGCATCGGCATTTCAGTTGCTTAACAACACAATGACATATTTCAAGATGGTCATTTTTCCATTTTCATGTCCCTACCAAGGTCCAGCCTTGTTTAATTCACATTGGAATACACTAACAATCAAGAGGATCACACTATCCGGGAAGACGTTCCTTGTATCCCGGTTCCTCCCATATTTCCCTGCATAAGCGACGTATCTTAAATCCAAAGGTAAATGAAAATTGGCTTTTGTGTAATGTAGTTATTTAAAGCTTGATGCATTTGGACCCTAGTTTCTCTTGGTCTCCTTCTCCCCCCTTTCTTCAACTGAATCTGCTTCAGTGATTATTGCCAATACTAAGCTTCTTACAAGGAACTAGCCCAACCTCTACACAGGGTTTTCTTTTACTATGCTCTCCCTATTCGTTCTTCTCTCTCTTCTTACTTACTCTGGTTCCCCCCTTTTCTTGTGCCACATGTACACACATAGGCCTAGCACACGACGTGCTGTGTGTACATATCCGGCTCCCAAAATAATGAAACCAATTGTTGGCAATTTAATCCGTCTCCCGCTTAATGAAATCGCGTGTTGGAAAGCTACACAGTCTATGTTTTGATCCCTTTTAATTGTAAATACCACGTATTTTTAATTGTATATTCTGTTTACACACTTGTACATATCCCTGGGCTTATATGTATTTTCCAGCTGACAGAATTTCTGTAGGCTGTCGCCTGTAGATCAATGAACACATAAGCTCCATGTCTATCGTTGTGTTGTTTTTAACAAGTCAATTGTTGTATATGTTGTTTGATTGGATATTGTTTTGTGTATATAGAAAATTGATTGTACATATATGTCTTTTACCGACAGCCCTGAAGAAGTCCCAGCTTGGGACGAAACGCGTCGGCTGTATATGTTTCACTGATAACTGAAAATAAAGATTTAAAGAAGATCAACAACATCTCTCTGAAAAATATTTCTTCACTGTGCTTATATATCATCTGCACTGATCTTTTTGTTACCTTTTGCTGTGTGGTGCACCTTTGCGGTAGTTTTTTCTGTATTAAAATCCCTCAGGGATTAGGCATAGTGATGATGGGTGCCATCCAGTGTGCACACAATCCCCCTAATTAATTTAAGGGTTAACGAATATCACGGGGAGAAAATTAGTCAGGTGCTGACTTTAAGAAGGGTCCATCATTATATTCTGTTTTTTGCTTCAGTTCACCCTCATTAGCACTGACATACCCCTTACCTAGAACAGTTATTTATATCTTTAAACAAGTGAGACTCTTGTAAAAAGATTGTCTCAAACATGACCAGTTTCAAAGATAGACGCCAGGAGCTTGCCCAGGATCTTTTCACACCTGGGGCCAAAACAATTGGCACAACTATTCCTAAGGAGGATGGCTTAAAAGCCAAATTCAAAAAATTGGAAAAACTTAAAATGAATGAGATGTCCCGTTGGTGGGATGGCACCACCCTGGGAAAATACTTAGAGAATGAGAAAATCCCACGCGGGTTGAGGATACTCATCTTCCCCACGTTTGAAGATTTAGACACTGATCAACTAGAAGACTGGGAAAATAACTTACGGAACGCGTCTTTCACAATGATGCGTATCCTAATTAAAAATGCTGAAAAAAAGGGAGCAAAGGCCCAACAAGAAATAGAAGAACTGGAAAAGGAGATAGCACAATCCGTACTAACGGATGTGATAAAGAAAAATTATGCTATACTAGACGGGGTACTAGAAAAACATCAGATCTACTTAAGAGATAAGAAGTTGAGAAAAATCAGGAGGGACGATAAAGACTATAGTGATGGGAGGGTTTATACCTTCTCCAAAAAATACGACAAGGTGAAAGTCCCGGGGGAGGGCAAAAGACAGAGAGCGGAGACTCCCGAATTGAGTTCTGCAAGCAGCATCACATCACTCTCCTCAGCCGCAAGTTCGGCCTCCATAACGGAACCAATAAGTTCCAACACAACTGACATAAGGCCCAATAATTTTTTATTGGAGATGGAGAGGTGGAGGCTGGGGGCACGACCGATACACAAAGAACCTCCAAGACAAGAAGGGGAGGGAGGAAGTGGCAGAAACGCAAACAGAAACTCGAAAAAACCAAGTCTAGAATCAGTGGAGAGAATAACAAGATCCAAAAAGAAGGGGAATCCACCACAATAGTTAGAACTGAGATTGATAGCACAGTAAGATCTATTGTTGTCAACCTATCAAAAAGGGAATTTAATCAAGATGAAATTTCTGTCCTCAATAAGGGTTTAGGCTTTTGCCCTAATCAAACGGGTGGAGATGTTGACTTATTTGTTGATTTAATGAAGTTTGTCCGATTGGTTAAGCTTAAAGATCATTTTGCACGCAACCCAACTAATCATGTTAATGCGAACAATGTAAATACTGTCACAGATTATACTGCCAATGAAATAAACACTATTCATGCAATGATTTCTGTGGAACTCGATACATCTATTGACATTGACAATGTGAGAAGTGAATTGAATATTGTTGAGGATGTGAATATTGAAAGTGGACTAAAACCAAGATCTAAATTCATCCCCACGGGTACTCATCCAAATATTGAAATCTTCCAAGAAAAAGTCACCCAATCTTTTTACCAAATGCTTGATAATCCTAAACGTGCTCCCCCTTCCAAATATAATCTCACACGCATAGAGTCCGAAGCCTTAAAAAGACTCCAGTCAGATGAAAATATTGTTATCCGAGAGGCGGACAAAGGGGGAAACGTAGTTATCATGAACAAGGAAGATTATATGAATGAAATTTCCCGTCAACTTTCTGACTCCACCTGTTACACCAGACTTGGTTACAACCCGATTGAAGCTCTTACATCCCATATTAACATGAGACTCACGGAATGGCGAGAGATAGGCTTACTCAGTGTTGAGGAGTGTCAATACCTCACAGTAACAACCCCCTCTTATCCATGCATTTATATACTCCCCAAAATTCACAAGGGAGGCCCCTTTCCACCTGGCCGTCCTATTATTTCCGGAGTTAACTCACCTACGGAAAGACCATCTGAATATGTGGATACTTTCATCCAGCCCATGGTACAAAATCTCCCTGCCTACTTGAGGGACACGAAAGACATATTGGGCAAACTGGAGGGTTTTAATTGGACGGATACGCTACACTTCGTTACCCTCGATGTAGTCGGGCTTTACACCTGTATCAAAAAGGAATTTGGAATAAGGGCCCTGGAAACTTTTCTGGACAAACATTCAGCTGACCACATGTTACACAATGGGGTCCTTCTTGAGATGACAGAAATTATATTGTCAAAAAAAATTTTCTTGCATGATTCAACATGGTACCATCAAACGCAAGGGACTGCCATGGGTTCTAAATTTGCTCCCGCTTACGCCGGCCTTTTCATGGGCTGGTTTGAGCGGGAGCATGCATGGGGTCGCCATGCAGCTACATGGATGAACAACATAATTTTCTGGGGTAGGTACATCGATGATGTGATCATGATCTGGGATGGACCTACCCCGGATCTCTTGGAGTATTTTGGATATCTTAATGATAATCCGTTCAATGTTCGCTTTACGATGACACACAATCAGAAAGCCATAGATTTCCTCGATGTGAAACTCTTTGTAGAGAATAACAAGATCCAAAGCTGTACTCATCGTAAGGCGACAGCCTGCAACAGTATCCTACATTATGAGAGCGCACATCCCCGACATGTAATCAAAAACATTCCTTATGGGGAAATGATTCGGATGCGCCGGAATTGCAGCACGGAGAATTCTTTCCTCCACAACATCCAGGAAACTGAAAAACGGTTCCTTGAGAGAGGCTATCCAAGAAAGACTCTCGAAAAAGCTAACAAAAAAGTCCAAAACATATCAAGTTCTAGTACCTTGGCACCCAAAATTAGACCATCAGACATTAGCAGACCCCTCTCATTCAACACACAATACTCTGACCAAAGCAGCAAAGTCTTTAATATTCTAAGAAAACATTGGTATCTGATTGCGGACATTCCGAGTCTTCAGGATACAATCACTAGGACACCCAAAATATCCTATAGGAGAGGAAAAAACCTTCGCAACATGCTCTGCCCAAGCTATATAGAATCCAAAAAGCGGGGGGAGGCGGAGCTAGCCGGCGGACATGCCAGACGTGTAAGCGTTGAGCTCCCCGTCTAAGCCCCGAATAACTCCGTAAAACCCATCCTCCGAACAGCCTGCTGGCACCGCACATCGCTGGGGACTACTGGCCTGCGCCTGGGTCGAGTGGCGAAACTTGCCCTGCCCGTTTTCCGGTGAAGGAGAGCCGAGTTGGGAACTGCTCGGCGCCGAGACGGACCAGGCCGCGAGCCCCGAACTTTCCTGCGCGGCTGGCCGAGGTACGTCGCGCGACGTGCGGTAGGCGGAGCTGCGGACACACCGGTCCTCTCGGAAGACTGCTGTCCGGCGGATCTTGGTCAGCGCCGCTCTGCACGGTTCCGAGGCATTACCGGAGGGACCTTGGAGAGCCTTGACGGATACGCCTGATTAGGCGCCCACGGACACTTGGGTCGAGCTGAGGAGTCTTGGTTCTCTGGCCTCGTGGTGGCTGAGACACACACCCTGTGAGTACCTAACCCCATACTGCCGGAGAGCGGGCGGCCTGAGGATTTGTGGACACCGGGGGTGGAGAAGACACGCTCGAGCGTCTACAGTGTGGCAAGGGCGGTGGGACAGTCTGTCGTCCTCCTGGGTGCCGGGCCTGGACGGAGCTCGGAGTGTGCCGCCGCCATATTGGTAACAGAGCTTACTGCCTCATACGCCGACCACAGGAGGCTGTTGCTGGCGCTACCCCCTCCTGGCCTGCCCCCCCCCCCCCCCCGAGCAACTTACCTAGAGCGCCTGGGTGCACCGGCTGCATGAGCACCAGAAACGCCATGGGGAAGGGGGACAGACAACAGCTCAAATTATCGTTCGAGCAAAAGAAGACTAAGGGTGCTGAAGGCGCGAAAGGTGCTGAAGGACCAGCCATGGACGCCTCGCCAAGACAATCTTCCTCCGAAACCGCCCTATGTGCGGAAATACGGGGCATGCTGGGGGTCATGGAGAAAGGCCTGCAGGACAGTATGGCATCGATAGGCACTAAGATTGACGCACTAACGTATCGAATGGATCGCATGGCCGAGAGGGTGGACAAACATGCGGAGAGGCTCGATATGGCGGAGAGACGGCTAACGGAGGCGGAGGAGGCCCAGTCGGAATGGGATAAAGACCGTAAACAGTTTGGGAGACTGCTCCAAGTTATACAAGACAAGGCGGAAGATTTGGAGGCGCGCTCGAGGCGCTCCAACATCCGCATCACGGGAGTGGCAGAGACAACCAGTACCGGCAAGATGGAGGTGTTTGTGGAGAAGCTCCTGCGGGCCCTGCTGGGTGAAGAAGTCTTCTCCCCCATGTTTATTGTTGAAAGGGCGCATCGCTCTTTGGGACCGAAACCGCAGCCAGGCCTGCCCCCGAGGCCGATCATCGCGAAACTCTTGAACTACAGGGACAGGGATCTGGCGCTCCGACTGGCCAGGGAGAAAGGGGATTTGCAGTTTGAGGGAATGAACGTCTCCCTATACCCTGACTTCACAGCGAGGGTTCAGGAGGAAAGGAAGCGCTTTGCTCCGTATAAAAAACAGCTGAGAGAGCTTGGGCTGGACTACGCGATGTTGTATCCTGCGCGACTCCGTATCAACAGGCAGGGACACTCGCACTTCTTTACGGATCCTGCGGAGCTTAAAAAGTCCCTGAAAGACTGGTCAAAGGAGCAGCGCAATTGCCCGAGGAGTCCGCGGAGGAATGACGTTGATGCTGAGGCACCGGAAGATCGAGAGTGAATAGGGGTGCGGTTGTGGATTGGGGCTTGCAAGGCCTGGGCGCCTGGTGACGCCTGAACATTCGGAGTGGGCCCGACTGTAAGTACGCTGGTGTGGAGAAGTTCCGGATTCCCTCGGATAAGGTACTGTTTACCCTGGTGGGCAGTTGGGCTGGTGTCACACTGGCGGCGAGACTCGACAGAGGCGGCTCTCCTTGTGTGCTGGAGCCGCTTTGGGACTAAGAAACATTGTGCTGGCAGGATTGTGGGGAACACTTTGGACGCGGCGGGGACGGGGGGGGTGTTTGATGTTCGGGGCCCTTGGCCCACTTTATGCTAGTAACTTTGCCGGGTACCTCTGCCTCTGCGCTTTTGGCTTTTGGCTCCCTTGGGAGCCGTCCGAGGTTTGTAGTACTTGTTGATTCCTGGGGAGGGGTCGGAGGGAGGGGTTGGGGCCTGTCTGACCGGGTTGGGGTTGGTCGGCTGTGGGAGGGCGGGTGGTAGTGTACTGACTTTCATGTTGGCGGTTGGGTCGGGGGTGTTGGGGTTGGTCGGCTGTGGGTGGCTGGTTGTTTGCTATGTCTTTGTGCTACTGCTGATGTTTTGGGTGGGGTTCGGGGTCAGTTGGGAGGGGGGTCTGTTTGTGCCGATTACTGCTATGTGTCCGCTACATCGCCTGCTTTGTCCTACTGTTTTCTTTAACCTGTTATGTCGACCGCTGAAACTCTAGAACCGGAGAGCGCCCTGAGCTCTCTGCGACTGCTATCATGGAATGTGAGAGGGCTTAACGATTTCCGTAAACTTAGGAAGGTCTTGGCATACTTGCAGCGCCACCGGATTGACATTGCTCTGCTGCAAGAAACACATCTGCCACTGTCTAGTCCTATGTTGCAGATGAGGGGTCTTGGTTCCGCCTGTGTTGCTGCGGGGTTCACCACGCATGCTAGGGGGGTACTCACCTGGGCTAATCCCAAATCCCAATTGTCGCTACGGCGGGTGGCGGTAGACCCAGAGGGGCGGTATGTGGTTGCACGGTGTGTGGGGAAGGGTCACGATCTTTTGTTGGTGAATGTGTATGGCCCCAACTACGATTCCCCAGATTTCTATGCTTTGTTGGCTGACAGCTGTAGGCAGTTTGTGGGCGCTAGCATGCTGTGGGGGGGGGACTTTAACTTGGTGTTGAACCCAGAACTGGACAGATCGGCGGGCCTCCCTAGATCTCCGGCTGCTTCGGCGTTGCTGCTATTGTCGGAATGTGTGAAGCTTGATCTGCTTGATGTGTGGCGTCATAGACACCCGGGACGGGGTGGGTTCACCCATTACTCGGCCTACCATAACCTCCATACACGTATAGATTACTGGTTTGTTTCCCGCTCACTGATTGGTGCGGTGAGAGGGTGTACGGTGCTGCCTCGCACACTGTCTGACCACTCGCCACTACTCTTATTACTGGTTGCTCCTCCTAGGGGGATCCCCCCGTTTACCTGGAGGTTCCCCCCGTACTCCCTCCTAGATGAAGTTTTCAGAGGGGAACTGGCCGAGGATATTGAGACCTATTTCTCTACTAATGTGGGATCGGTAGATAGCGTCCAGGTGCTTTGGGACGCGTTTAAAGTGTACATCAGAGGGATGACTATGGCTAAGCACTCTGGGGTGCTCAAGGCTATCAGGCGCCGGCTGCAATGGCTTGAAACGCAACTCACCGATCTGGAACGGCGGGCGGGAGACTCGGGTGCTGCCACAGACGCAGACAGACTTCAGTCTTTGCTGGAGGAATTTCAAGAGGAGGCGGACAGGGAAATCAAACATATGGGCAAATATGCCACGGCGCGCGCGTATGGGGAGCGGGAGCGGCCTGGTGCTCTTTTGGCCAAACTGATGCGCAACACCAGGCTCCCATTGGTTATCGAGGAATTGGTGACTACTGCTGGGGATGTGGTGACGGAGGAGCAGGATATCATTGCGGAATTTCACTCTTACTATACGGCGCTCTACTCCTCACAGGATAGCCGCCTTGAGGAGGAAATCGACGACTATCTCAGTTACCTCCAAATGCCCTTCTTAGCCGACTGGCAGAGAGAGTTTCTCATGGCCCCAATCCAGAAGGAGGAGATAACGGAGGCACTGGAGGGCATGAAGTCCGGTAGCGCCCCTGGAGCGGATGGCCTCACGGTGGCGTTTTACAAGGCCTTTCAGGACAAACTTGTCCCGTATTTGATGCTCCTATTTGATGACATTTGCCAACAGGGCAGCATGTCGAAATCCATGAGAGAGGCGCTCCTTATAACCATCCCGAAGCCAGGTAAACCACCTAATCAATGTGGCTCTTACCGCCCTCTATCGCTGATCAATGTGGACGCGAAGTTATATGCAAAGGTACTTGCGACCCGTTTGGCGCTTTTGGTCCCAGACCTGGTTGCCCCGGAGCAGGCTGGGTTTGTCCCCTCACGCAATCTCACTTATAATATCCGCACTGTACTTGGCACGATACAACACGTCAAACAAGAGAACAAAGCTGTCGCCGTCTTTTTAGACATGGAAAAGGCCTTTGACTCTGTTGAATGGCCGTTCATGCTTAGGGTCCTTCGTAAGTTTGGACTCGGTGAACCGTTTCTACAGATGTTGGGAGCTCTATATTACAAGCCCACTGCGAGATTAAAAATAGGGAACTTGGTCACTGCTCCTATCGAGATTGGAAGGGGCACCCGTCAGGGTTGTCCCCTTTCTCCGCTGTTATACGCCATGGTAGCAGAACCCCTCGCTTGCGCCATACGTGAGTATCATCGGTTTGAGGGGATTAATTTCCCGACGTACCAAATTGGTATCTCAACGTACGCGGACGACACTCTGCTCTATGTCCGTGACCCGGAGACAAATCTCTCTGCGGTGCTGCGGGAAGTGGTGAGATTCGGGGCCTTGTCGGGCCTTCGGGTCAACTGGAATAAATCGGTGGCGTTACCCTTGACTCCGGTGACACTCCCTTTTGACTCGGAGTACCCACTGCAGTGGACCACAGACTCTATCCGCTATCTGGGGATAAGAATACATACTGACCCGGAGGTCCTGATACGAGAGAATTATGGGGTCGCCTATTCCAAATTGGTAGATGATGTTGAAGTGTGGTCCAGACTCCCGCTTTCTCTCATGGGCAGGATAGCGCTCATGAAGATGGTAGTGCTCCCCAGATTTCTTTTTCTATTTACGAATATACCGGTGGTCCTCTCCAAGGCTTTTTTCAGACAACTCACCCAAACGCTCATCCGCCTGGCGTGGGGGGGAAAACAGCCGAGGGTGCAGTGGCAAACGCTCATACTTCCGTATGAGCAAGGGGGTCTTGGGGCCCCAGACCTGGAGCGGTACTATAGGATCGCTCAGGGAGCACATCTCCACACATGGATTCATGGGGATCCTGGCATCCCTCATGTCAAACTGGAACGACTCTTTGCAGACCCCATCCCGCTCCCGGCCACGGTATGCTATCCGCCTGCTCGGAAGGTCGGCATTCTGGATTCAATCGCGGCCACGAACCACGCTTGGCATGCACTGGTTGGCTCCAGAGAGAGTGTACTGCTGTATTCACCCTTGCTCCGTGTAGAGTGGGCAGCCTGGTTGGCTCCGCTGACGGAGAAGGGCGTCCTGAAAGCGCTACGTGAATTGGGTATTGTCACTGTGGGTGATCTCTTCTTAAACGGCACCCTGAAGACGTTGCAGCAGGTCCTTCACCCCTGCCCTGGGGCAACACTATTACATAGCTTTCAATACCATAGGGTCCGTAGAGCGGCACTGGCCATATTGGGCCCGGAACTGGCTGAACCTCAGGAAGTGCCGGAGCTCACGTATGTAATCAAGACCCCCTCTTCTCGCAAACTGATAACGGCTCTGAGGGCGCTGGGTGATGGACTTCGGCAGTGCCCCACCTCTAAGGCCCGACTGGCCTGGCACGCTGACCTCCAAACTCCTATCTCAGATGAAATGTGGCGTTATTGCTCTACCAACACTAGAAAGATCTCGCTCAACAGTCGGCACCGCCTGATACACTTTAAATTTCTACAGCGTGTCTACTACACGCCCGTGAGGCTACATAGGTATGGGCTGAGGGAGTCGGCGGAATGTGAGCGCTGCCACTTTCACACGGCAGACTTTCTTCATATGGCCTGGACCTGTCCTGCTATTCATAGGTACTGGGTAGAGGTCTTTGCGGATCTCAGCTCTATCATAGGCTAGGAGATCTTGCCCAACCCGGCGCTCGCATTGCTCGGATTTTCCAAACCACTGCCGGTGGCGGTGCGGCGCCTTGCGGACATGGCGCTGTTGATGGCGAAGCGTCTGGTTGCCTTGTGTTGGATGCGGGGACCGGTTCCCACGAAGAAGCGTTGGGAGACGGATTTACTTTACTGCTGCACGCAATCAGAGGCGTATAGTGAACTACTTCCCCCGAAGAGTCGCCCCAAGAATTTCTGGGGGTTGTTTAAGGCGTTTCAGAGCGCGCGAGAGGAAGATGAGTCTGATCCGGAAGGGGAGGAGCTGGATGTACTACAGGATGACGGGGTTGCAGCGGCTGAGAATGTGGAGAGTGGTCGCTGAAGGTTTCGGTGTTATGAGTGAGTGGTGGATTGTGCCTGGCCTTAACGGTGCCATGCATTGGAGGGGTGCTCGAGTTGGCTGGCCTGGATGTAGTTAGATGCCATCCCCACTGTACCTAGTTTCGCCCTCATGGATCCGTGAGTCGACACCCATAGCCCTGTAGAGGGGTTGGTGGAAGTGGTGAATGGTGGGTGCAGGCGTGTGGATGCGGGCTCGGGTAGTCTGGCTAGTTTTTGGGGTGGGTGGGCTTGTGTTTGAACGGGGGTTCTTAGTTCTTTCTTTTTACACCTTTTCCTGGTCTCCATCTTGGGGGCTCAGTCCCTGGGTCCTCATGCAGTTGTTACTCTGTACCTACACCGGTTGTCCCATCCTGGCGCGCTGTTTTCGAGCTAGGAACTGGCACCGCAGGCGCCGCCGGGTGGGCCTTCCTTTGTCATATTGAGGTCAATCACTTGCTGCTTCAATAGACTGATGCCACTACACACTTCTCTTACACCTGCAGTTACGCCGCCAGGCCTCCGGGCTGTTGGTATCATGGCTGTGTGTTTTATCTTTTACCCAGGGGTTTGAGAATTGATCGTTTACTGCCGCCGGCCTCCGGGTTGTAGGCGATGATGGCTGTGTGTATACCTCGAAGGTGTAATAAAGTACAAATTTAATAAAAAAAAAAAAAAAAAAAAAAAAGAATCCAAAAAGCGGACCAACTGGCTAACTACTCCCGCTAAAGGCTTCTTTACATGCAGCGAGTGCAACATGTGCGTACTGGGTAAAAATATAACCAAGGAATTCTGTTTTAACACCAACAAAACCTATACAATAGATCATTTGATCAATTGTAATACTAAATATGTTGTCTATATTTTGGGGTGTGGCTGCAACAAGATTTATGTTGGAAGCACCAAGAGAGCTTTAAAGACCCGCATCCAGGAACATGTTCGTGCAAGACGGAATGGCGACATGAGGTACCCCATGACCTTCCATATGCAGGAACACCATAAAGACACGGACAATATGTGGTTTTTGGGCATTGATCATCAACCTACCCACCCTAGAGGAGGAAATAGGGAATTAGCATTGAGACAACGGGAGGCGGGCTGGATATGTAGACTACGATGTATAGAACTCGGTCATAACACCGAGGACGAGCTACATTATTTCCTGGTTTAGCCCACATAATCTGATGCCTTCTTCCCCTACCCGCCCTAGATTGCTCATGTCCTTCACATGAATCACGCCTCACTTGTGTAAAATCAGGATGACATGTCCCTATACTCTGAAATAAGATCGAAACAATGGACTGTGAACCCTGATTCCCAAGTAAGATCTAAATAATGTACTGTCAACTTGTAAATACTAAACTTGTATATACCACTCTTCCTTCTGGAAGAACACTTGTAAATGGCCCCATTTTATATTGGCTTTTGGGCTTACTTCTTACTCATTTATGCGGGCGCTGATTAGGTCTCAAACACTGTTGTATGCCAATGCTATTTCTTCTCTGTCTTTCTGCACCTTGCTATCTGCCATTGCCTTATTATCTTGCATCAATTAGACGCTCCTCACTTATTCGGGCTCTATGGCCATAAACCAAACAGGCTTGGATCATTGCTAACTTTACTAGGATCAAGTTGGTTATATTCCCATTGGACTTGAGACATCACACCCGAATAGGTGTTCGTTATTCAGACTATTTGTGTTTTGGTCTCCAGATCGAACACATTGTTACTTCATGCTCTTAAATAGGACCCATTCCATCACGGTTCTGTGAACCATGGCTTTGTCACACTTTTACTTCAATACCACACTCTTTGTATTTTCTTATCGTTATTCAAATATTTTATTAATCCGAGTTTATCTGATCAAGTCGAATGAGATCATACAAAGTATGTCCATTTGCTTCCACCGAGGGTTTTGTCCCTCCCTTGCATAGCATTACTCGCTCGTTATATCCATAGGGGGAATACAGGCAAAGATGGCCGCCGCACTTTCGTCGTTCCTCCCAGCCTTTGCATAACAATATATGTACCCTCCTATAACATACTCTCGTTTTTTCGTTTCAACTAATTACTACTTTCGTCCATTTTCACCAAATAAACAAGGTCATTAGCATTATGTGCGATTTTTTCCGCTTTTTAACTTAATCGCTTTTATCTGCCGGTCTCTCACGCTACGGCATTTATAATACAGATGGCCGGTTATAGCAGTTATTCCGCTACACCTGGCTCTTTTGAAATATATATCTCCATATATAAAATGGGAATTAGTTATTGAGGGGTACAAACAAACACGTTCTTCTTAGCCATTCCAATATGGCCGCCGCTTTGACACAGGTTTACATCGCGCATTTCCAATGCACAGCGATTTCCCGTGGGTGCAGGGGTGCGTGGTTCACAGGTGTAGACCCTCGGCATAATCACACTGGCTATATAACAGACGGGATGGGTTCACTACACTCGAACACGACGTCGCTGCGGGTGCTATATCGGGACGAGGGTCGTGGATGGGTGCCGGCCGTTTTAGCAGGAACGGTGAGTTTTGAATTCCCCCTCGCAACCGGGTTATCCGCTCTGTTAGCATCCTTTACAGTAATTGCCCCCAGCACAAGGTCCCTCCCTGGATTACTTTTCCAGCGAAGTTATTCCTCGCTTAAGATTTAAGTTATTACTGCCCAAGTTTGTATTGTATTTCATTCAAGGGGACTTGTATATTTTCTTGACAAGTTTCCTTGGACTTTATAAACTCCTTTGTTGCCAAGGACGCATATTTGTGAATATAGTTTATGCATTTGGACCCACAACCGGGGACTGTATATACACTTAAGGTTGTATTCAATGGTTACATACAACCATGCAAATATTGCAGATGACGTTTCCTTATGTACCACTAGTTTCATTCAAATAAAAAACTTCATTCTACTCGTTCTTTACTTGACAGGCCTGCTGGAAAACACAGTGCCCACTCCCTCCTCCCTTGGACAATCAGGACATTCAGTCCACTACTAATTTCTATATCTACTCAGGTAATTTGATTTTGTTGCATCATCCATTTCCTGTTTTCCACTCTCTGTTAGCCAGGAGATGTTTGTAATTCTGTTAGTGTTTAACCACTATGCCTCACATAGGATGTTACCCTGCTGTCCAATTTTAATATCTTTCAGTAAACGACTTGAGACAAATAATAAAGTGATAAGACCGTTTTTACCACCCAGGACTCCCTACAAGCACTGCATTCATTGCGGATTAGCATGCTTACAGTAAGTAGATATTATCAAAAGATTGCTAGATTTAATAACAGGGACTCTTATGCCCCTTTCCCCCACCCCCTGGTTTACCAGCTGTAAAATTATTTCAAGCATCGGCATTTCAGTTGCTTAACAACACAATGACATATTTCAAGATGGTCATTTTTCCATTTTCATGTCCCTACCAAGGTCCAGCCTTGTTTAATTCACATTGGAATACACTAACAATCAAGAGGATCACACTATCCGGGAAGACGTTCCTTGTATCCCGGTTCCTCCCATATTTCCCTGCATAAGCGACGTATCTTAAATCCAAAGGTAAATGAAAATTGGCTTTTGTGTAATGTAGTTATTTAAAGCTTGATGCATTTGGACCCTAGTTTCTCTTGGTCTCCTTCTCCCCCCTTTCTTCAACTGAATCTGCTTCAGTGATTATTGCCAATACTAAGCTTCTTACATGGAACTAGCCCAACCTCTACACAGGGTTTTCTTTTACTATGCTCTCCCTATTTGTTCTTCTCTCTCTTCTTACTTACTCTGGTTCCCCCCTTTTCTTGTGCCACATGTACATACATAGGCCTAGCACACGACGTGCTGTGTGTACATATCCGGCTCCCAAAATAATGAAACCAATTGTTGGCAATTTAATCCGTCTCCCGCTTAATGAAATCGCGTGTTGGAAAGCTACACAGTCTATGTTTTGATCCCTTTTAATTGTAAATACCACGTATTTTTAATTGTATATTCTGTTTACACACTTGTACATATCCCTGGGCTTATATGTATTTTCCAGCTGACAGAATTTCTGTAGGCTGTCGCCTGTAGATCAATGAACACATAAGCTCCATGTCTATCGTTGTGTTGTTTTTAACAAGTCAATTGTTGTATATGTTGTTTGATTGAATATTGTTTTGTGTATATAGAAAATTGATTGTACATATATGTCTTTTACCGACAGCCCTGAAGAAGTCCCAGCTTGGGACGGAACGCGTCGGCTGTATATGTTTCACTGATAACTGAAAATAAAGATTTAAAGAAGATCAACAACATCTCTCTGAAAAATATTTCTTCATTGTGCTTATATATCATCTGCACTGATCTTTTTGTTACCTTTTGCTGTGTGGTGCACCTTTGCGGTAGTTTTTCCTGTATTAAAATCCCTCAGGGATTAGGCATAGTGATGATGGGTGCCATCCAGTGTGCACACAATCCCCCTAACTGATTTAAGGGTTAACGAATATCACGGGGAGAAAATTAGTCAGGTGCTGACTTTAAGAAGGGTCCATCATTATATTCTGTTTTTTACCTTCATGGCACCTATTATAATTTCCCCTTCTTGTTTCTGAAAACCTCAGGGCAGATTCATCAAAGTTTTTCATCGCCCTTGTGCCATGCAAGGTAACACAAGGTGACGTTAAACCGTAGATGAGACTTACTAAGCCACACAAGGCTACCTTGCATGGCCCTATGGTGCTTGGTAAATCTGGAGTAATGTAAGGCAGCGCAAGTCACTGACTTGCATTACTATGCCCTAGGAAGGCATGTATGGTGGAGTGTGGGTGTTTCTATGCATCCATCCATGGATTTTGCCACATTCCCAGAGTTCCCATGGGAGGCGTAGCAAGGAGAAATATCTTTATTTCTCCTCATTTGTTCCTCTTCTTATGTGTTGTGCAGTGCAAGGAGAGAGCAAGAATACCCCACATGTTGATAGATATGGCGCAGTCCTGCCCTCTCCATTTCACACAGCACAACAAGGTTTCTTGCTGCGTTGTGTGAAACAATGATAAATATTGCCTACACATAGGGAAACAGTTTTGCTATGATTTGTATTAGTGAATCACAGCAAGCAATGAAAAAACTGTGAGGCAGATTTACAAGCCCCTTGAAACACTTTTGCGCCGCTATTTAGTCACTTTTGTGATGCAGCAGTGGCATAAACAATACAGCCAATTTACAATGAGAGGCATCTAGGGAGATTCGTTACATTGTAAAGCCCTGTGTCATATTATACCCGCGTCAGGTATACTGTGTGTGTGTGTGTGTCTTGTAAAGCACACTGCTACCCGGAGGCGTCCTGGCGCTATAGACCACTGGGGAACCCATCCTGGCTTTCTCTGTGAGATGTTCCCTCCTGGGTATCTCCAAGGTGAAACCAGGCATCCCCGGCGTTTGTGGGGGGCCGTTGTAGAGATGAGGCAAGCTAATGCCCAGAGTTGCCGAGTGTGATCCCTGGTTAGAGTAGGCACCGAGGTGAGAATTATCGAGTCCGCTGACCCTGGTCCATGACCCTGCCACGTCGGGAATTGAACCCTGGTCCCGGGCCGTCCTCTGCTTCCGGGTCTGCCGCCTCTAACCAGTGAGCCACACCACTCCACACTGTATGCAGGGTGGGTATTCCCAAGCAGGAAAGTCCCACAGAAGTGATGCAGTGAAATCTACAAGATTTCACTGCATCACTTCGAGGATGTGACTGCGTCAAGCCATATGCCTGCTTGAAGCAGGCTTAAGGAGTGATGCAGTACAATGAGTATAGGCCTCCCCGTGCAATGCTGGAGTTGCGTTGTGCTTGCGACTTGACACCACAATGCGTGACTTTTGGGCCAACAGATGTGTCAGAATTTCTGACACATCTGTCAATCCTTGCGCCATGGTGCTCCATATTGTAAATATAGTGCATCCATGGTGGCGCAAGGGTATTGCAGCCTGACGCAGGGAAACTGATGCATCTATATAGATGCATTAGTTTCTTGTAACACTATCCCTGTGTTTGCAATTATGGCACACTGCAAAACAAAAAAGTCTTTCCAACTCGCTTCATTCCTTTTGCTGCCTTTACCCGCTTGCAGAGAAAAAGAGGCACATACTTGAGTATCCCTCTCTACTGTGTGAGTCACAATGCAAATAGTAATGGTTTGTGTCCACAATTGCTGTTGTAAATCATTGATCAGTTGGTGAAACCGAAAAATGGATGGTAAATTGAACAGCTTCTACCTTGTGAATGGTGACCGCCAGCATTGATGGGAGTGTTATATTCAATAACATAAAAGCAGACAGGTGAGATCCAAGAATATTTACTGTAAGATGTATTCAGCAATGAAGTCATGTGACAGGTCAGAAGCACACGCAATCTTCAAGTGACTCCTGTGGAACCTGAATCCTACATTCCATCCATCATAGAATTAATATACTTCACAGCGACCTAACCAATTAACAACAAATAATAATATGTGTTGCAAACAGCACCTGTTAAATACATATATGTGGGGTGAGATTTTGTCAAATTTCTACAAATGCGCATTTTTCTTTTCAGCTGAATAATACATCACAGTCAGAGTAAAAGGAAGGCCAGGTCTCAAAAACGGTCCACCCGGATTTATTAAAAGTTGGGTGTCACTACATATCTGTACTATTGAATTGCACCAGCAGTAGGAAATTGCACAACATCATATTTATGAAGAGTAACATGTCAATCAATCAATCAATCAATCATTGACACTTATAAAGCGCGCTACATACCCGTAGGGTCTCAAGGCGCTGGGGGGGGGGGAGGGGGTGCCGCTACTGCTCGAACAGCCAGGTCTTCAGCTTCTTCCTGAAGGAGAGGTGGTCTTGGGTCAGGCGCAGGTCGGGAGGGAGGGAGTTCCAGGTCTTGGCGGCCAGGTAGGAGAAGGACCTTCCTCCTGTAGTCGCTCTTCGGATGCGGGGGACGGCGGCGAGGGCGTGGTTGGCTGATCGGAGGTGGCGTTTGGGAGCGTAGAAGTTGACTCGGCTGTTGAGGTAGCTCGGGCCTTGGTCGTGTAGGGCTTTGTGTGCGTGGGTGAGGAGGCGGAAGGTGATTCTTTTGTTGACGGGGAGCCAGTGAAGGTCTCTCAGATGTCCGGAGATGTGGCTGGTTCGTGGGATGTCGAGGATGAGTCTGGCTGAGGCGTTCTGGATCCGCTGGAGTCTCTTCTGGAGCTTGGCGGTGGTACCGGCGTAGAGGGCGTTGCCGTAGTCCAGTCGGCTGGTGACGAGGGCCTGGGTGACGGTCTTCCTGGTCTCGGTGGGGATCCACCAGAAGATCTTCCGTAGCATGCGTAGGATGTTGAAGCACGCCGAGGAGACGTTGTTGACTTGCCTGGTCATGGAGAGGGAGGAGTCCAGGATGAAGCCCAGGTTGCGTGCATGGTCTGTCGGTTTGGGTGCGGTGCCCAGGGCGGGAGGCCACCAGGAGTCGTCCCAGGCGGAGGGTGAGGAGCCCAGGATGAGGACCTCCATCTTGTCCGAGTTCAGTTTCAATGTTCAATGATATCTTCATGCTGAAAAAGATCTTTTAGTGTGACATTAAGCATTTAGTTAAGGTGTAAAGCTGAGTAAGTGCTGCCTTGTAAATATTTCTACTCCATGTACACTCTCCAGAACAAATGTGAATGTGAGGACAATCGTCTTAGGGTAAGCTGTGTACAATGTGTAATTTAAAGTAAATAACATGACATGTATTCCTCTTATACTGAGGCCCAGATTAATCATTCTTCCATGCAGTGCAATGCAGTGAGCCACTGTGCTGTGTGAAAGGGCAGGAATGAACCATATTTACCATTATATGGCGTATTCCTGTTCTTTTCTAGCGGTGGTGCACTTTTGGCTGCCTAGTGCTTATGCAGTCACCTTTGTGTCATGTTGCAAAGGTCCGCTGCAACGAAGGCAGAATTGTTTTTGGGCAGGAAGGGACACCTTCCTGCACAAAAAACAATCCTGAGATGCATTTTTCTAGAAGAAATAAAGACATTTCTCCTCTTTACGCCTCTTCTGTGGAGGAGTAGCATTTTGACATATTCCCAGGTCTGCCACTAATAGTTAATCTGGGACTGCACCAAAATCCATGGATGGATGCGTGGGAACACCCATGTTCCAACCATGGAATGCCTCTCTGCTGCAGAGTAAAGCAAGGCAGCACTTTGTGCTGCCCTGCATTACTCTGCATTTATCAAGCCATGCAGGGCCATGAAAGGTGGCCTTGCATGGCTTGACAAATCTCACTTAGGAATTGCGTCACCCTTGCCCCATCTTGTGGGGTGCAATGTGAAGCAGGGTCCAGTTTTACCAAATAGTGACCCAGGCCTATCCTGCCCACATTTGTAGCATGAGCGTCTCGAATGTCCCTGCCAGCCAACAGATAAGGTTGTGCTAAATTGTCCATAATGTCTTGAGCATTTACTGAGGTAGTAGGCCTCATGCCCTTCTGTAACTTTAGATGTATCTCTCCTGTGAAGGCCACTAACCTCAGGTCATTGCCTTTCTGATAAACAAGCCCGAGTCCCCTGTGTGCATATCTTACTGTACATCGAGATGATGAAGAAACAATAGGATGCATCTGCCATCTAGAAGAACAAGATGGGCTAAGAGTAGAAGTGAGGGCTAACCACAACTTTCCGCAACTTCTCACTTGATGTTTTGCTAGCTTTGGAACTAAGACAGTGGCATGGCTCAAAATAAACAAAAACATTTTGATGAATGATATACTTCTGTTTTTGTAAGGTTTCCAAGAAGTGACACAAATTGTTTTCATGAAATGTCCAGCTTTTGTTATGTTCTGCAGTCAAACAGCTGCTAATGTTTTCATTTTTTTTAGTCACCAGTTCCACTTAGAACTGTATAAAAGGACTGTCCACTGATCAACTCACTGATCACCTCACACAGTGTAATTCACAATGAGGTGATCCCAGCTAGCTGATTTATTTAGCAATCCATAAAGTTATACTGCCTCATTGTATTTTAATATTCAATTTCTCTTTCTCTGACACTCTCTTTGGATTGCCATGATTTAACAGTTGTTAGATTCCATGGTTTTATTCTTGATAAACAGTGTGTTTTTGACACTTGTCTTTGTTTGATTAAAAGTGCCATAGTGCCAATCCTGTCTTGATTCCTGCTTGTCAGAGTGTATCTTGTTATTTCAGATAACACATTCAGGGGCCAATTACGATACGGCCTGTATAGGGTCGCATCGTAATGGGCTGTTCCGTTTACTTTTGGAACGCCTCCTGTTGGAGGGGGTCTGAAAGTAAACCAGCAGTTCATTCCAGTTGGCTTCCGACGGGCTCAGAGAACCTGTCCGCCAGTCAGAAGCCAGCAAGTAATCTCAAGGGCGGCTCTTTCTGCCCTTGAGATTACGATCACGGTTTCTGATATGGTTTCCATGCTGGCCTGTCCAACATGGAAACTATGCCAGAATTCATTTTTAGGGGCCCCCAGCAAGGCCCCTTTTGGTGCAGGGCCTCTGATTGGAGGTCGAGGGGGTACCTATGGTGTCCCCCTGGTGATCCCTGCACCTTGTGGCAGGCATCTTGAGGTACCTGTCATGGGGTGCAGGGATGAACTGCACCTCCCTTTTCTCAATGGGAGATTGTGTTACAGCCGGTTTACTGCAGGAACACCAGTTCCCATTGCGAAAAGTTGAATGCGACGAGCACTGTTAGGCCATACTATAATAGGCAGGTTGGGACCGCCGACCGGATGTCGGTGGGTCCCATGACAAGTCAGGGTCGGATGGAAGGTATTCCGCCCGACATAAAAATAACCCTCTCAGTGCCAGTTCCTGCTTGATTAAAAAACACCCTCTGACAAAGGACGGAACAAAACCTTGATTAATAGGAGCCCTAATTGGCACCTTGTTTCTCTTTTGGCGCAATAGAGGTTTGCACGTTCCACCCCAATTACACCACATTTGTGTAGTTATTTGTGGAGTGTTGGTCTTCCACTAGCTAAAGTGATTTCAAATATGTTCTGAGCAGAAAAGCTGATTGGCACTGCTGTTTGCAGTGCTTTGCGTTATAGAGTGGTACATGGTATTAAGCAAACATTCAAATAAGAGGTTCAATCAATCATTCAATCCATTTGTAAAGCACACTACTCACCCGTGAGGGTCTCAAGGCGCTGGGGGGGCTGCTACTGCTCGAACAGCCAGGTCTTGAGAAGTCTTGTGAAGATCAGCAGGTCCTGGGTCTGTCGTAGGCGGAGGGGGAGGGTATTCCAAGTCTTGGCGGCGAGGTGGGAAAAGGATCTGCCGCCGGCGGTCGCTCATCGGATGCAGGGGCGGTGGCAAGGCCGAGGTCAGCTTGGCGAAGCTGGCCGTTCGGTTTGTAGAAGGTGAGTCATTTGTTGATGGCGCTGGTCCGGCGTTGTGGAGGGCTTTGTGAGCGTGGGTGAGGAGTTTGAAGGTGATCCGGGAGCCAGTGCAGGCCTTTCAGGTGGGATATGATGTGGCTGTGGCGGGGGATGTCGAGGATGAGGAGTGCAGAGGCGTTCTGTATGCGTTGTAGTCGTTTCTGGAGCTTTTCTGAGGTTCCTGCGTAGAGGGCGTTGCCGTAGTCTAGCCTGCTGCTGACGAAGGCCTGGGTGACCATCATTCTCGTTTCGGTGGGGATCCATCTGTAGATCTTGCGAAGTATGCAGAGGGAGTTGATGCAGGAGATGGCATTGACTTGCTGGGTCATGTACAGCGACGAGTCCAGGATGACTCCCAGGTTGCGTGCGTGGTTGGTGGGCGTCGGTGCAGCTCCCAGTGTGGCCGGCCACCATGAGTCGTCCCCGGCGGAGGAGATGATCCTATGATGAGGACCTCCACCTTGTGCGAGTTCAGTTCCAAGTGGCTGTTCTTCATCCATTCGGCGATGGCCTGCATACCTTCGTGGAGGTTGATTTTGGTGGTGATGGGGGCCTTGGTGAGGGAGAAGATGAGTTGAGTGTCTTTGGAGTATGAGTTGATGTTGAGGTCGTGTGATCGGACGATCTTGGCGAGTGGTGTCAAGTAGGCATTGAAGAGTGTCAGACTGAGGGACGATCCTTGGGGTATGCCACAGATGATCTTGGTGTCTTTAGATTGGAATGGAGGGAGACGGACATACTGGGTTCTGGCGGTGAGGAAGGAGGTAGTCCGGTCCAGGGCTGTCGCAGATCCCTGTATTCTGGAGGCATGTGCATAGGGTGTGGTGGCAGACAGTGTCAAAGACGGCCGAGAGGTCCAGGAGGATGAGGGCAGTGGTTTCACTGTTGTCCAGCAGGGCTCTGTTGTCGTCAGTGGCGGCGATGAGGGCTGTTTGGGTGCTGTGGTTGCTGCGGAATCCGGATTGGGATGGGTCCAGTATGTTGTTCTCTTCGAGGAAGAAGGTCAGTTGCCTGTTGATGATTTTGTCAATCACTTTCGCAGGGAACGGGAGTAGGGATATGGGCTGGAAGTTTGTGAGGTCTTTGGGGTCCGCCTTGGGTTTCTTGAGTAGAGCGTTGATCTCTGCGTGTTTCCAGCTCCCCGGGAAGGTGGAAGTCTCAAAGGAGTTGTTGATGATCTTGCGGAGATGGGGTTCGATGGTGGAGCTTGCTTTGTTGAAGATGTGGTGGGGCAGGGGTCTGATGGTGAGCTGGAGTGGATGGTGTTCATGATTTTGATTGTGTCTTCGTTGTTGATGTGGGTCCAGGAGAGCAGGGGGTCGGTGTGGCTGGGGGGCGGTGAATCTAGGGTGTCGGTATCTATCTGGAGGGCCTGGTTGTTGAAGCTGTTGTGGATGTCTGCGATCTGGCGGTGGAAGAAGGTGGCTAGGGAGTCGCAGAAGTCTTGTGATGGCGGGATGTTGTTGGAGTTGGCGTTGGGGTTCAAGAGTTCCTTCACGATGTTGAAGAGCTCTTTGCTGTTGTTGTCGATGCGTTCTTTGAAGGAGGTCCTTTTGGTGGTTCAGATGAGTTGGTGGTGTCTGCGGATGGCGCTCTTGTAGGCTGCACTGCTGTCTGGCGTCTGTTCGTGGTGCCACTTCTTCTCGAGCCTGCAGCAGTCCTGCTTGAATGCCTGGAAGTTGGTGGCGAACCAGGTGGCCTTTCTGTTGATGCATCTGTTAGAGGGTTTCTTGATTGGGCAAGAGAGTTAACACAGTTGTTGATCCATTGCCTGAGGTTGTGGGCGGCCGTGTCAGTGTCGGCAGTGTCAGTAGGTGGCTTTCGGGCGAGGGTGGTGTTCAGCTGGTCTTCAGTGACTTTGATCAAGCAGCGGCGGGTGGCCGTAGTGTGCAGTGGTGCTTGATGGGCTTCTTGAAGGTGTAGTGGATGCGGGGGTTGTCGGTCCAGTGGAGTTCTGTGGTGTGGCTGAAGGTTATGCGGTTGCTGGCGGAGAAGATGGAGTTGAACATGTGACTGGCGGAGTTGGTGGGGGTCGTGACGAGCTGTCTGAGTCCGAGGTTGGAGAGGTTGTTGAGCAGGGTGGTGGAATTTCTGTCTTTGGTGTTCTTTAGGCGGAAGTTCAGGTCACCGAGGAGGACGTAGTCCATGGACGTAAGGGCATGTGTGCTGACGAAGTCGGCGATGGAGTCGCTGAACTGTGGCCGGGGGCCGGGTTGTCGGTAGATGAGGGTTCCTCTCAGGGTGGTGTTGGGGCCGATGTGGATCTGGAAGTGAAGGTGTTCGGTGGTACTGAGGGTGTCGTCGGTGTAGTCGAGATTCTGAGGGTGCTTCTGTGGACGATGGCGATTCCTCCTCCTGCTCTGTTCATGCGGTCCCTGAGGGGGCTCTTGTAGTCGTCCGGGATGGCTATGGCGATGTCGGGTGCCGAGGAGGGTTGCATCCAGATCTCTGTCAGGAAGGCAACGTCCGGGGAGGAGAAGTCGAGTAGGTCCCATAGTTCGATGGCGAGCTTGTGGGTGGAGCGGGTGTAGTATGCATCGGAGGTTGTTGTTGCGGCCTACCCTGGTGGGTGTGGTGGGGACATGGAGGCTGGTGTAGCTGCAGTTCCGGCAGAAGAGGGGTCGTTGGGTGCGCTTCGGAATGGCCTGGAAACAGGTGTGTGAGTGGTCGGAGTTGAGTGCATGGAGGGTGCTGGCATCATAGCGGTGTGGAGCGGCATGGCGTTGATGTGGGCCAGGTGGTCTAGCGCTGAGCACGGTCCAGGCACGGACGGACGCAGACGGGTTTGCCTTAGGCACGCCTTTGGTGCCACCGGTGCAGCCGTGCAACGGCCGCCATAAGAAGGAGGATGGAAGGGAGGAGCAGCTGGAAGGTGGGAGCAGGACGAATGGGCGAGCGGGGGCGGGCTGCAGGGGACGCAGCGGTGGGAACCAGGAGGACAGAGCGGGCGGACTTAACACAAGGGCATAATCACAGTACAAAAGGAATAAGGAGGAAAACACAGATTACAATGCAACACAATACAGAAACCGAATGCAAATTGCAGAAGGGCAGACAAGGAAAGAAAAGGGGCAGAGTGAGCACACAGATACCTACGGCTACCACTAGGCCACCAGGGATAAGACGCAGGTGGTAGCCTGCAGGGGGAGTAGGGCCTTGAACTCGTGGCAACAGCGGGCTCAGGGACACAGGCACAACAGGTGATGCTGTGCGGTGTGGGGAGCAGCCTGCCTGGAACAGGGTCAAGGGTCGCTAAATCTAGGGTTTAGAGAAATAAAAATATACAATGAATTGTGACCTGATATTAGCACATCAGGACCTTCCTCTTCCCTTTTTAGATGTATTTTTCTGTTTCAAGGATAGGACACACTACACAGCATGTTTATGAAAATCTAAAATTTTCCAGTATGTGGACAATCTTTAATTTTACAACTCAACATCACAATCTAGGTAGCCTTCCCTGACCCTGAGTCTCCAATGAGACCCATAGGAAATTCTCCAGATGAGCATTTGTTTGCTGTTTTTAAATCCATATGCAGCCCTAGCTAGCCTCAGGTACTAATTTTGTGAATGGGGATTTGGGAATTTGCTTGCTGATGTTTTCTGTGCAAATAGGATTACATTCAGCATTGAAAATAATCTGTGAATGAGGCCCTTGTTTGTTGGCTTATTCCTGGATGCGTTTGTTTACCATAATTTTAGGAACTGATGGTTTAGAAACGGACTGGTACCCCTTAAGACTGCGGCCCAGATTTACAAAAGTGTCACACAATGCAGAGCAGCAGTCAAAAATGCCTTACAGGGGGAGAGCGCTATATCTACAGAGATTTGGCACTCTCCTTCCCCTCTCCTTAGCACCTGTGCAGAATTTTGCTGCTAAGCGCAACACACAGGAATGCGCCTTAGAGCAAGCATGTGTGCATGAGTCTAACATAGATTTTGTGAAGGGTTCCCTACCAGTACAAAATACCATGCTTAAACAACTTTTAAAACTTTTCCTCCATGTCGCTTGCTGTCTCTGTACATGTCAGGGAAAAGGGTAAATACGGTAGAGAATAGAAGACAGACATGTTAAGAAACGAACCAGAAGGCAGCAGAGGGGCCAAAAAAGAGGAAGAATACACAACAGATATGTGAGGTACAGAAGCAAAAGTGTACGTCTGCGAGAGAGAGAGAGAGAGAGATAGAAAAATAAATAACTGAGAGAGATGGAAAGATGAAGAGATATACATTCAGAGACAGAGACAGACAGGTGTAAGGGACAGACAAAAGGGAAGTTGAAAAAGAGACAGCTGTCAGAGGGAAATACAGATGTGACAGACAAATGAGAAAAGATACAATACAGATGAAGAGAAGTATGTTCAGATAGAGACAGACAGGTGTGAGAGAAAGAGAGACAAGAGAGAAGCCTAAGACAAAGTTGTGACGGGCATATAAATGAGTACGGTGCAATAAGATATAGAGAGGAGTCAGGTGTGACATAAGGCCTTAAAAATACACAGGCCAGAAAAACACTACAGAGAGAGTGCAGGGTGAAAAAGCATCTAAGAGATAGGTGAGAGATAGGTAGGAGCAGGGGCGGCTCATCCGCTAAGGTGGAGGAGCGTCGCGCCACTGCTCAGTGAGCAGGTCAAAAAGGAAAAAGAAAATGATAATAATGCAATGTTATTATCATTTTATTTTTCGGTCGTTGCTCAGCTGGTTAGGGGCAGGTAGGGGTTGTCCCAGAGGAGCAGTGAGAGGAGTGGGGAGCACTCTCTTAAGTCCACTTGACGGTTGGCCGGCCATTATGTGCCCTTGGCATGTTCTCCACCAGGCTGTAGTGTACAGCCCTGGTGAAGAACATGCATAGCCTCCCAGTCCCTCATCACAACGCTGCTGTAACGCAGCATCGTGATTGGCTAGGGGAGCCGGGGAGCTTGTGTGCTACCTGCTCCTGGAGTCCTGGAAGCGGGGGAAGAGCAGCTGGCAGGCAGGTAAGAGATGTTTTTTTATTTTTTTATTCCCTCCTCCTTCTTCCCCCGCGGCCCTCTACCACAATTAAGTAGCAGCCGCCACTGATTAGGTGGCATTTAAAGAGATGATGAGTACGAGGAAGGTATAATAAAGGTAATACAGAAAAATTGGTGTGAGAGAGCATGGCGAGAAATTGGTGGTACAGGTGAGAGAGAGAATAGAAACAACAACTAAGCGGAGAGGGAATGGACAGGTGAGACATGCTTCATAAAGAGACTGCTGAGAGTGGGAGAAATAATCTAGAGAGGTGATAGAAAGGTAACAGTCAAATGAGAGAGAAGTGGGTAAAGGGACGGGTGAAAGGTAGATGATATAGAAAGAGAAGTAAGAAAGGGAAAGAGATGAGTGAGGCAGTGAGAGGTGGGAGAAATGTGGCAGAAGTAAAAAGGAGTCGGAAGGACGGAGTTTGCCAACCCCGAAGATGGCCGCTGTGGGGGGCCCGAAGATGGCCGCTGTGGGGGTTCTGTAACACCAGTGGGCATATCGTATAACGGGCCGTTATACGGGCACTGAAATAAAACACAGCAGGCTCAGCATCATGGTTGAACAGGAAGTCACGTGCAACTTCCAGCCTTTTATTTATAGCCTTCTGGCCACGCCTGGCCAGAAGGTGATACATAGTGTGGGGTTTCTTCCGGGGCTCAGACCGAGAACCCGGGGAAACACTAGAGCGCTACAGCCGCTGCTTTAGCGAGCTTCTTCAGCCATGTTAATAATCCTCCATAATCCTGTGTCAAATCTTTATGAAAATACACTACAAGGCTGACCTGTTGTCCCTGCTGAGGAAATAGGACGGAATTGACCCGAAAATTGTTCCTTAGGCAGCTGAGGAGTAGTGAACTGGTGCTGATACTCGCGGCTGCGGGGTGTGGCCTAGGGCTGCAGTAATGACGAAGTGCGACATGCGGAGGGGACGGAAGCTCCTGAAGTGAGGGACCAGGTTGTCCAACACCCAAGTTGCCCCTGGCAATAATGGTGCGACCCCCAACAAAGGCATAGAACCGGAGGAGAGCCAGAGCGGCCTATGCGGAGCTTGACCGGAGGCCCGCGCGGCATGCCGATACTGAGCCGGAAAAGCTCATCACGAGACCCGGACCAGGCAAGCAGGACAGCGGCCTACACCCACAATATTAGCCATAATTTGCTTTAAGCGCCACAGAGCAAGGGGTAAAGACACTAGATAAGCCCCTTAAGGGAAGCCCTGAATTGAACCGAGCAGTCAATGCAAGTGTGGCATACGCATCCCTAAGAAGCAGCAGGCTGGATTATTTCCGGCGGCCGTGCGGAGAACTAAGAGCGGCTGAAGGGGACTGGGGCCTAAGGAAATAGCTGGAAAGGCCCAGAGATACCATCAACTCCATACACCCCGAGAAAAGAGCAGAACCAGTGTAAACTGACTCGGAGGACGTGCATAGCTGTAGTATCGGGCTGATATCACATCTTTGGGGGCTACAGTCCCACCCCCCAATCACTAGAACTGTTTTATCACTGGACGTAGCCACACTCACCATGGGCAAAACAGACAAACTGCAATCTAAATTGCACTTCAACCAGAGAGAAGGTGCGGGGACGCCCGCTGAAGACTGAGAGCCTTCTGGAACAGCAGGTACATCTCAAAATGCAGAGATAGTAGAGGATCTACGCCAGATTCTAGCCGCCATGCAAACAACGCTCACCACCATAGATGGGACAATAGACGAGCTAGTGTATCGCATGGACCGCATGTCAGAAAGGATAGATAAACATGCTGAAAGCATAGACACGCTCGAACGCAGAGTGTCGGACGTTGAGGATGCTCAGCACAAAACAGTTGAAATACAAGGCAAAATGGAAAAAACATTGACCTTGCTACAAAATAAGGCACAAGACCTGGAAGCTCGCTACCAGCAAAATAATCTATGAATCACAGGAATAGCAGAGTCGACAAATACAGGAAATATGGAGAAATATTTTAAAAAGCTCCTCATTGATCTGCTAGGCAGAGAGACTTTCTCAGAAGTGTTCATAGTAGACCGAGCGCACAGATCACCCCCAGGAGGTAGATCATGGCCCATAATAGCTAGGCTGCATAATTACAGGGACCAGGATGCTGCACTGCGTCGCTCGAGAGAGCTGTAGAAGCTAAGACTGGAAGGTGCTGAAATATCCATATACCCGGATTTTATGACTCAAGTTCAGGAAGCAAGGAAAAATTTGTGCTGGCAAAATGAAAGCTCGAAGATCTTAACATTTCATATGCAGTGTTGTACCCAGCTTGTCATAAAATTACAGTGGATGGCAAACCAAAAATATTTGGAGACCCTGGGGCGCTGCAGCAATATCTGAAACAATTGTAGCAGCCGTGTACATGCAGGAAATCGCCGAGAGGAGCAGCAGACAAATCAGAACAGACATCAGGACTTGACGACACAGGCTCCTAAGATATCCAGAGGTTTTTCAGTGCAATTTATTTATTTATTTATTTATAGTCTTATATCGCGCGTGAATCAGCCCCGAAGGGGTATCTCCGCGCGTGGCTTCTGGGTGAGTTAAACAGAAACTATAGATCGGAAAAGGCAGAGGGGAGGCTAAATTAATCCTGTGTGAATAGGTAAGTTTTCAGTTTCTTCCTGAAATTGAGAAGGTTAGGAGTTTGTCTTAGCTGGAGGGGGAGGGAATTCCACAGCACTGGACCTTTAAGGGAGGGGGCACGGCCACCCTGTCTTGCTCTATTTACTTTAGGTACATATAGCAACATAGTGTTGCTAGAGCGTAGAGTGCGTCCAGGAGAGTAGGGAAGGAAGATATCCTTCAGATATTTGGGACCAGACCCGTAGATACATTTATGCATGATGCAGCAGAGTTTAAACTGAACCCGCTGTCGCACTGGGAGCCAGTGAAGGTGGGAAAAGAGGGGGCGGGAGGGGGTACTGGGGGGAGCATTCAGGACAAGTCTTGCCGCGGTGTTCTGTACCACCTGCAGTCTGCGAAGTTGTTCCTGGTTGGCGGAAATGAGTAGACTATTACAATAGTCCACCCGTCCAAGGACTAGTGCCTGAACCAGCGTCTTCCTATGGGTGTTTGGTAGGAAAGGGAAGATACGCCGTAGAAGACCAATTGTACGGAAACATGTTCCCGCAACCAGACTGACGTGATCTTTCATAATCAGAGTTTGGTCTAGGCGTACCCCTAGGTTTTTGATGGTTTGTTTAGGCGCTGGGACAGGTCCAAGCTCAGGTGGCCACCATTCCGGGGACCAGAGCAGGGTGGCCCCTCCAAACAACATGACCTCAGTTTTGGTCACGTTGCATTGGAGGAAGTTCTGGGCCATCCAACCTGCCACCGCTCTCATGCCGTCTTGGAAAGATTGCATGACTGCAGGTGTAATGGTTTGAAAGGGGAAAAGCAGCTGAGTGTCGTCAGCGTAAGAGATTGGTGAGAACCCGTGAGATCTAATAATCTCTGCCAGGGGGGCCACATATACGTTGAATAACGTGGGGCTTAAACATGAGCCCTGTGGCACCCCCTTGGTGAGCTTCCTACAGACAGATTTATAGGAGCCTAATTTGACACCTTGTTGTCTGTCTTTGAGGAAGCTTTCCAGCCACGCAAGGGCGGTCCCTTCTACTCCAGCTCCCTTCAGACGGCCGAGAAGAACTTCGTGCGACACCGTGTCGAAGGCAGCGGACAAATCCAATAGCACCAAAATCACTGAGCTCCCTCTGTCAAGTGACATTCTGATGTTATCTGTCACTGACAGAAGGGCTGATTCGGTGCTATGGTTGGGCCTAAAACCAGATTGTGAGTGGTCTAGGCCGCCCGCTGCCTCGATGTAGTTGGACAGGTGTGCGTTGACATGTTTCTCGGCCATCTTGCTGTAGTAAGGTAGAAGGGAGATAGGACGGAGGTTGGAAAGCTCCGTCCATGGGAGGGCCCCATGTTTATATAATGTCAACAGTTGCTTAATTACATGAATGATATCATTCAGAGACTTTCTTCAAGGCGGGGTAGACAAAGGGCTTGAATGTATATGTTATTCAAGATAGAATGGCATAGATCAGAAACTAATATGACGATGACACATGCAGACAATAGAACACATGGCCCCCTGTGCTTCCAGTCACGGGAGAACCCAGCGGGCTGCTACTACCCACATGTGTGCACCACACCAAGTAAATTATTGTTAAAGGGAAATGTAAAAATGTCTCCGATACAATTGGGGTACCGGAGTGGGAGGAGGGAGGTATACAGGGTATGGGAGAAAATGTGGTCAAAGGTACATTTTCAAATGGCATGATGGTTGATACGCTAAACACAGCATGACTCAGGCGCAGACAGATCCGAAACGTGATGCTCCAGGCAGGCTATGACACACGCTGTTAGATCACTCACATTGCTTGCTTGGAATATTAGAGGTTTAAATAACCACATAAGACACAAAGTGTGCTGGCCTACCTGGACCGACACAGTGTGGAAAGCCACCTCACCAGCACATCTGACGCACAAGTGGGGATATGATGGGCATCATTTAGAGTGGCGTCCTCGTATTCCAAATATGCATGAGGCATTCTTATACTGGTCAAGCGGGGCATTCCATTTACTGTACTGCATACACAGACAGACACTCAAGGCCAATACATTATCATGCAGGGAATTTTTAGAGATACGAAGTTAACAATAGTTAACACTTAAGTCCCGAATGTTGATGAGCCAGCTTTTTTCACACAAATATGGGCGAAATTGCAAACCCTAGAACCAACAGAGGTAGTATGGGGAGGAGATTTTAATACATGCTTGGATTCGACAGTTGGCAGGTTGACTAGCAATGATAAAAAACGGAGAGCAATCAGCTCAAATACTTAGAGATGGAATGGCAGATCGGGGAATGATAGACCTTTTGGCGGCTGCCGAACCCAGGACGCAAGGAAGGCACCTGTACCTCCGCTACGCATAATACATGGTCTTGAATAGATTATTGGATAGCGACACGGGGTCCAGCACTTGGACGAGCTCAAGACATTATCTGACCACACACCTGTCCGGATGGTACTGGATCTTCCCATGCATACCCCTAGGCAGTTTACATGGCACTTTCCAGTGGCAGCACTATTAGACCAAGTATTTAATAAAGACTCTATACAAGCCATAATAGAGTATTTTGAACAAAACATAGGGTCAGTTACAAGTGCTCAAACATTATGGGAAGCGTTTAAAGTGACCATTCGAGGGTTTTACACAAGCAGACACACTGGGGTGTTACAGGACATGAGACAGCAACTAGCTAAAGTAGAGAAAGAAATAGGCTCGTTAAAATTCGAATACACTCGAGGCTCCCGCTCTGCTACACTGGCAGAAATTAGGGACAAAATGACTACGTGTCAGGAATTTTCTGACAGCGAGGTGAAATATCTTTCAAGAAGACCTTTGGCGCAAAACTATGGGAGGGAGGTCGACCATAGCCAGCAGAATACAAAACATGAGCGCCCCTCCACATATAATACAGATTACAGATACAAGTGGCATGCTGCAATACAATACACCCTCCATTATAGAAAGATTCTCAGAATACTACACACATTTGTCTGCCACACACTCCACTATTTCTGATGTTGAAATAAGCAAATATTTTGATGACATAGCTCTGGCTTGGCTTTTAGATGCACACTGGGAGTATTTTATACAGCCAATTACTGAAGACAAAATAAAAGAAGCAATTGGAATCCTCTCCAATAGTAAAGCTCCAGGAACAGATGGGCTGCCTAATGAAATATATAAAGAATAAGAGACTTAAGAGCCCGCATCTCCTGGCCATGTATATGGAGACATATGATAGTGGCATCCTCCCTCTATGCTACTGGAGGCATTATTAATCACATTACTCAAACCAAAAAAAAATCCTGTTCAATGTGATGCTTATCGGCCGGTATCCCTCATAAATACGGATGCCAAAATCCCACCCAAAAGAATAGCAACCCGGTTACAGCCATTAATGCAACAACTAGTGTTACCTGACCAAACAGGCTTTATTCCAACGCGATGTACGACACAGAATTTATGCGCTATTTTTGCTATGTTCCATCAACTCGACCAGGAACTGCCTGCGGCTGCAGCCTTTTTGGATGCAGCCAAGGCATTTGATTCCATAGAATGGTCATTTATGTTTTCAGTACTACGTAGAATGGGATTTCCACAACTGTTTTTGCAATGGATCAAGTTACTATATTCCAAACCATGTCCAAGACTAAGGATAAATGGTGTTACAGCCCCCCCATATATATCCATAAGGGAACAAGACAGGGGTTCCCAATATCACCCGTATTGTTTACATTGGTGCTTGAACTGCTAGTGTGTAAGATTAGGCAAAAAATGTGCATACAGCTCTACAATTCAAATTGCGCCCTATCAGCATATCGCTATGTGCTGATGACATGGTATTATATACCCGATATCCTGAAGACAACTTAAACACACTACTATGAGAATATACCAGATTTGAATATCACTCCGGGCTAAGTATAAACTGGACCAAGTCTGTGATAATTCTGCTCACACCCGCCACAACGCGAATTCCATTGGATTTCCCCCTGCAATGGCAAACGGAGAAAGTTAAATATTTAGGTATATGGGTACATAGGGACCCTTAGCTGGTGGTGCGGGAAAATTACGGAAAAGCCCATACAAAACTAGAAAGCCATGTAGCTAAATGGATCTGGATGCCTCTGTCACTTGTTGACAGAATTGCTATTGAAAAAATTGATGTATTGCCGCGGTTTCTTTATCTCTTCACAAACATATCCATTGCCCTCACACAACAGTTCTTCGTGAACCTGAGATCCTGTCTGGCCACTGATGAAGCGAACTTTTAAAATTTACTGAGTTACTGTTCGCAGATTTACTCCCATAATTAATTAATAATATATTAATGAGTGTTGCATGTTTTTGTATTAATTCAACCTAGAATATTGTGCACCTTCATAAACACGTGGGATTGATAAAATGTGCTCTTGTTGCATTAGTCACTATGTTTGAATAATATATTAACTTTGTCTTTCTGTTTTGTCAACATTAACTGCGGCTGATTTAAATAATAGCATGTGCTTATTCTTAAATGTGCTCTTGTTTATGTTGTGTCTTTTATGTGACAGAGTTTTGTTCATTTCTTGTGCTTGAAGCTAGGTAATCTAGACTAATGGGTTAACATTAGTAAAGGGGGTGGGTAACAGAATAATTATCATTACTCAAATTAATTAATTTCTTGTGTTTCCTTGCATACTAGAGTCTCGGTAAAAGAGGCCTGTGGACTATTTTGAATTGGATGTCCGAAGTCCTGTCGAGATGGGCCATGCACAGCAAAGAATGAAAAAAAAGCGTTTTGTTCATAATCTTTGAGAAACAAATACGTGGAAGCAGAACTGTGCAGGATGCGCCTAGCATTGTATAACTTTCATTGCCAAGGACAGGACATTGCGGCGGAAAGGCTCGAGCTGAGGAAGCAATGAACTATTATTTAATAAAATGTTACGAGTTCCTCATAAGAGCTTGTGTCACACGTAGACAAAGAACAATGCCGCTTTTAAAAAATATGGTTTTCAGTGAGAAGGCGATGACTTCATGGACTGACATTTGACGACCAATCATTTTGCGAGTTGGTCTGTAATTAGTATTCTTTTAGCTAGTCTTAGATAGAGAAAAGGTATAAAACTTGGTCCCTTGGGAGGGGCTTGGTTGGCTCGTTCCTGTTCTCGTGAGATGCTGTCAGACTTTTGACTCACGTAAGATAGTTTTGATCTTTACATTTTTCCCCTTAGGTTTCTTTAGTTAAGTTAGGGAAATAGGGTTTAGGGAATGAGACTCAATTAGCTTAAACATTTCTTGTGCTGATTTTGATTTAAACTGACAGTCTAATGTGCCTTACTAAATAAAATGATGCTTATTCAATGCAAATAAAGATTTATCTCTTTGAATAATGCACTTTGCTTGATAATAAAGTTAATAAAATAGATTTAAAATGACAAGCTGGTCTTGATTATTTCATATTAAGTTACCATCAGTTAATCCATTGCCTAGATTTTGACTTAATTAAATGTTCATTTCAGAGTTTTGATTAATTAGGTCATATGATTCAGTTGGTCAATTCATGTCTCAGTCACTTATGGGCCTAGTGTTAAAATTGTGAATAATGGTGAGTATCGTGGTGTAGAGATGTGCTAATGAGACAGAATTTCCTTTGGCCCGCTGGATCAATTCTCTGGTAGCAGAGTTCGGTTACTATGGTAACTGACATGTTACATGGTAATTACATAGGATACATGTTTAACACATGTTAAGGTTTGTCTAGTTGTTATATGTTGTCGAAAGGTTTTTCCAGCAGTGTGAAAAATCCTGGTTATGTGCCGGCAGAGTAGTGTGACAGGTGAAGTTACACAGTTCATTTGTTCTGTTTTAAAATTAGTGGTACTGAAATATCACTAAGTGTTGTGGACGTACAGCACAAATTTAGGGATTTTAGGTATGACAGATTGTATGTATAGTGAGGTTTGCCTATGAAATTGTAGCTCTGAGTATAGGGACTAGGAGCCCATTTTAAAACTCGTTGTGAAAAGAGTAGTAGGATTTTACTGAGCTTGTGTGAAGTGTAAGGTGGCGTCGTCTATTCTTACTGGCGATTGTGGATTTCTATTGGTTGGTTAGAGTCCTGCCGAAGATTTCATGTATACATGGATAGGGTTTTCCGTATGAATGCGTAAAACTGATTTTTATGAAAATAGCGTCGTCTATTTCACAAGAGTGAAATCTTGAATGTCTGGTAAAACTATCACTTTGTTTAGCGAAACAGACGAATGATTTGTTTTTTCCGTAGTTATTAACAGAAATTCATTGAAAGGAATTGTTTTAAAATGGCGCTGTGAAAATATTTTGTGAAGGAGGGGTGAGTTTGCGGAGCGGAGACAGCGAAGCTGCAGCGGCAGTATAAGTCACAGGGTTCGCGCTGTGATTGGTTGACATACGTCACAGCAAGCGCACTGATTGGTTCACGTGACCAAAACGAGCTGTTAGCTGATTGGTCCTTTCTGAAAACCGTATTTTCATTGGTTGAGCAAGGTAGTGACGTGGCTTAACTTGATTGGCTTGTTGGTGAGTTTCGCGCATGGATTGGCTAGAGTAGCGGAACAACAAGGAAATACTTACGATTTTTTCTAAATTAAACGGAATAGTTTTAAATCATGAGTTACTGGTACGATAAAGAGGAAAAGAAGCCTTCATGGTTTCAGAAATTTAAAAATGAATTAAATCCTGACAAGAAAATTGAAGCGCGTGGTGGAAAATTACTTCATAAATACAAAACACCCGCAGCATATATGGAAGGAGCATATGGTTATCATACTGTTCTCTGGTTTGAAAATGGGATGCAATATACCAAAAATTATGGTGTTTTAGCATGGCCGGAAGATGGATCGTTTAATGTTAAAGTTTTAAGAAACTTAAGAGATAAAATGATAGCTCTTACGCCAAAGCCCAGATCCACTCAATTTGAAGCTTTAGTTGAATGGGAAATTGAAATGATGGAGCTTCAACGAGAGAGCTGCGGAATATCAAGAGGCCCAAAATTAGATATAAATAGGAAAACTCATCAGGATAGAGTGCGTCGTTGGAGAAGAGCAGACATGCATGAGGGTTTGTACCCAGTTAGAGAAATGGTTGTCGAAACATCAGGTCAAAAGAATTCCCGAAAAAAGGTCATCTTGATGAAGAATTAGATGATGCAGTTTTAGAAGAAATTCTTCCTAATCCACCACCTTATCAGCCAAGCTGTTCACAGTCTACCAGAGAGGTTCTTCAGGAATTTTCCTAGTGCACCTCCTAGAGAGGTTGATGAAAATTCACCCAGATTTTTAAGATTACCTGAAAAGGAAAGGTCAAGAAGTAAATCAAATACCCCAAAAGAAAGCAGAAACTATCCAGAGATTTCGGATTTGAGAAATAATTTCCCGAAAAATGATAAAAGAGCAGAGGTACCTGAAAATATACCAAACATATCAGATTATTTAAAAGCGAAGGGAGAATTAATTCGGCAATTAACAAAAGGGATGGAAGCAGTAACAGTACCAGTAACAATTGGTCCTGTTGTACCAGTTTTTGAACAAGGTGAAAACAGACATTCTGTTTTGACAAATCCATTAAATGCGGAAATTCAGAAAGTGGCTGAAAATCTTTATTTTGAATTAACAGAAATTCATCGAGATAAGACAATGCCAAATTTAACTTTTAATCAAAGTTTGTCAAATGGTGTCACACCATCAGCTGTAGGTTCTGATTCTGGGTCTTTAGAAAAGACCACAAATAAAACAGATTTAACACAGATTCCACTAATTCCACACGTTCCTGAGTCTAAACAAATTGATGTTGCAAAATTAAAAGCAGATTTAAAAGAATTAATTATTGGCACAATTGGTACTGACTGTTTGAAGCAATATCAGGACGATGAACTGTTGTTTATTTGCAAAAGTATTCAATGGAAAACGAAAAATAAATATGATCAATTTGAAGAAGTGGCTGCTGAATTAGATATAGATTTAAGTCGTCAGAAGCAATTGCAAAAACATTACAGAGTAGATTTTTCTGAGAAAGATATTGAGAACCTGAATACCACAGGCAGAATAACCCATGTAAAAGAGTTATTTGTTTTTCTAAAAAGGTTAGGTGAATTAAGTAAATGGAGAGTTAAATGGACAAAGAAAAGAGAAGAAGAAAAAAGAGAAAGAGGAGAAGTCTTAAATGAATTTCCTATGAGGGAAAAAGCTGGTGGAGGTTATGTTCATGTTCCATGGACAAGACAGGACATTCTGCTTTTTACAAATGATTTCCCTCGGCTGAGAGAAAAGCCAGTAGAATGGTATTGTCAGGTTGACAGATTTATAAAGGTTTCAAAAGTGCTGTGGATTGATCTTGATGGTTTCTTTGACATTGTTGTCCCATCAGATCTTTGGACAGAATGTAAAATTTCTGTTGGTTGGCCCAGAGAAGAACCAGCTCGACATAAAATAACAGGTGCTCCTTCAGACGATGTCATGGTTTTCTATGACAAAGTAATTGTGTGGCTGAAAAACAAGATTCCTGCAAAAGAAGTAGATTGGGTTAAAATAGACAGAACAAACCAAGAGCCAAAATAATCAGTTCCTTCCTTTTATGAAAGATTACTTCTGGTATTTAAACAATACAGTGGCTATGAAAAATTAAGTGAAAAGGACATGAGCCACTTCATTTATAGATTTGTTTATGGTTTAAGACCTGAAATTGGAGAAATGATTAGAAACGGAATTGTCGGCTGGCAATCACTTTCAGTTGATGACATCCTGAGAAAAGCAAAATACTGCAGTGTTGAGATAGATGCAAAGCAAAAGAAGCTTAAAGAAAAGGCAATGTGGGCACGAGTGAAGGTGGCTGAACAGCAGATAGCAACTTTAGAAAATAAAAATTTCCAGCAGAATCAAGGAAAGTTCAAGGGGAATTTTTTGAATAAGCCCAAATTTAATATAAATATTGAAGAGCTAAAACAAAAGCTCCCATGTTTTAATTGTGGCGAAATTGGACACTGGAAGCGAGAGTGTAAAAATCCGCCCAGAAATTTAAAAAATTCATCATTAAATCCACAGATGCAGAGTGAGATAGATCAGCAGCAACAGCTACAGCGACAGTTAAATGAAATAAGTCAGCAGCAACAGCTACAGCGACAGTTAGCGAATCAGCAGAGCCAATTGAATCAGCAGAGCCAAATTCCACAGCCACCTCTACCTAGTTGTATGAATGCACAGAGATACAGTCCTGAGACGGGATTCTGCAGAGCTGAACAGGTAAACAGGTCACAAAAAGTGAATGTGTCAAATGTCTCTCAACAATTTTGGCTAAAAGAAAATGAGAGCAGTGATTCGGAAGATTACTCATGACGGTGCCTGAGAGAGGAGGAAGAGTGTGTACTTGGAGCCACTCTTGAGGTAGATCAGTCAGGTCCATTTGTAAATGGTAAAGTGAATGATGTAGATGTCACTTTTCTTGTGGACACTGGTGCTACCCGTTCTACTGTTAGATCAGTGGAAATTGAAAATCTTCCTCTCTCGGGTGAGACAATCCAGGTGGTTGGTGTAGCCAATCAACAAATAAAGACAGATTTGACAAAACCAGTTGATGTAGAAATTGGGAATTACAAAGACAAGCACAGATTTGTTGTCTGTAACAGCAGTCCTGTTAACCTATTAGGTCGGGATTTGTTGTGTAAAATGAACTGTAAAATATATTGCTCACCGGATGGTATTGAGCTTTAGTCCTTAGAAGAAGATGGTATGTATAAATTAACAATGTTAATGGTTGAAGAAGAAAACAAAATGTTTCCTGCTTTTGATAAAAACAATTTACCTGAAGAATTGAAAGAGGCAGTTACTCCGAAAATATGGGATTCAACTGGAGATGAAATGGGTTTAATGAAACATGTGGACCCAGTAAAAATTACTGTGAAACAAGGGATAGATTTTCCAAACATTCCCCAGTACAAAATGAAACCTGAAACTATTGAAGGTGTCATTCCTGTGATTGAAAAATTCATTAAGCAAGGTGTTTTAAGAGAGATTGAGAGCAGCCCATGTAATTCACCGATTATGGGAATCAAAAAGCCAAACGGAACTTACAGAATAGTTCAGGACCTGAGAAAGGTTAACAAGATCGTTGTTCCTTGCTTTCCAGTTGTACCAAACCCAGCAGTAATTCAGATTCCGCATGATGCAGAATGGTATATGGTCATTGACCTATGTCATGCATTCTTTACAGTTCCACTGCATCCAGATAGCCAACAAATTTTTGCGTTCAGATTCCAGAATCGCATTTTAGCATGGTGTCGTATTCCTCAAGGGTATACTGAAAGTCCATCTATCTTTAATCAGTTGTTAAAGAAATCCCTGGAAGATTTAGAATTGCCTGGAAAGTCAACAATGGTCCAGTACATTGATGACCTCCTTGTGGCCGGAAAAACTCGAGAAAACTGTGTAACAGACACTATTACACTTTTGAATCGATTAGCAGATTAGGGACATAAAGAGTCACCTGCGAAACTACAGTTTTGCAAACAAGAGGTTAAATACTTTGGTCACAGAATTGCAAAGGGAATCAGACAAGTGACAATTGAAAGATTAAAAATGATTCGAGCAATACAACCACCAACAACACAAAGACAGATCAGAACGTTTCTAGGAATGGTTGGTTATTGTCGCCAATGGATTTGTGGGTTTTCAGTAATTGTGAAACCACTGCAAAGGCTGACAAAAGCAGACATAAAAGACCCGATTGTTTTGACAAAAAAAGAATTAGATGCTTTTGAAAAATTAAAGAGAAGTCTGTGTGAAACACCAGCTTTGGGGATGCCAGACTATGATAAAGAATTTGAGCTGTACTGCAGTGAAAGGGAAGGTTGTGCATTGTCAGTTCTAATTCAGAAACATGGAAAAAGGAGAAAACCAATAGCTTACTTTTCAGCTGTTCTTGATCCTGTTGCAAAAGCATTGCCAGGTTGCTTAAAAGCAGTGGCTGCAACAAGTGTAAGTCTTGAGCAAAGTGAAGGAATCATTATGGGGTTTCCTGTAAAAGTATATGTACCTCATTCAGTTGAAACACTTCTTACCAGAAGTAAAACACAGCACTTATCGAGTAACAGATTGACCAAATATGAAAAGGTTATTCTGGGATCAGATAATGTATCTATTGCAAGGTGTGTTACTCTTAATCCCTCTACACTTTTGCCGGATGGTGTGGTTTCTGAAATTGATAATGAGACTGATGATATTGATCATGAATGTTTGGATGTTTTGGAATACTGTACTAAACATAGAGGGGACATTAAAGAGGTGCCTTTACCAGAGTCAGACATTGTTTACTTTTTTGATGGCTCGTGTCTAAGAACAGACAAAGGAATTCTGAGAGCAGCATACTCAGTTTGCACAGTTTCAGAAATAGTTGAGGGTTCAACTCTTGAAGGAATTCGTTCAGCTCAAGTGGCAGAATTAATTGGTTTAATTTGTGCATGTGAAAAAGCAAAAGGGAAAAGGTTACCATAGTGACTGATAGTCAGTATGGATATGGCGTAGTCCATGACTATGGCCAGCTCTGGTCTCAAAGAGGTTATTTGACCTCTGCGGGAACACCAATCAGAAATGCAAAATTGACCAAGAGACTGATCGATGGCATTCAATTACCAGAAAAAATAGCTGTTGTCAAATGTGGAGCGCACAAAAAGGGTGAGGTCTATATTACTAAAGGCAATACCTTTGCAGATGAAACTGCACATTACTGTGCGAAAAACAATCTTTCAATTAATCGGGAAAAAAAGACAATGATCATGTTATGAATTCTCTCATGCTAATATCTGTAGTTGAAACATGGCAGGGAGTAAAATATTTACAAGATGAGGCAAATGATGAGGAGAAAAACACATGGCTCAAAGAAGGTTGCAGACAGTGGGAGGAAGATTAAATTTGAATTTACAAAGATGGCAGACCTGTTATGCCCAATTGCATGATTGCTGACATGGCACGGATGTACCATGGTCCAGGTCATTTAAGAAGAGATTCAATGATACGAATGTTCAGGGAGACTTGGTATAATCCAAAATTTAGGATTATTGCGGAGTCACTTTGCCAGAGATGTTTGATCTGCCAGCAAATCAATCCAAACAGATAAACAGTTGTGAGCATGGGAACCATAGGACGGGAGGGTGGTCCTTTTACCAGGTTGCAAATGGATTTCATTGACATGCCACCCCAAAACAGGTTGAGATATGTCCTTGTTATTGTCTGTCTGTTTTCAAGATGGGTGGAAGCGTTCCCAACTCGCCACAATGACTCAGTTACAGTGGCAAAATTGCTCTTAAGGGAGATCATACCTAGGTATGGATTTCCAGTGACCATTGAAAGTGATCGTGGCACACACTTTGAAAACAGATTGCTAAAATTAATTTGTGAGGCTTTCAGTATAAAACAAAAATTACATTGTGCATACAGACCAGAAGCATCAGGCGTGGTTGAACAGATTAATGGCACAATTAAAAATAGAATTGGAAAAATGTGCCTAGCTACAGGGATGAAGTGTACAGATGCACTTCCACTTGTTTTGATGTCTTTGAGGAGCACCCCAGATAAAAAGACAGGTCTTAGCCCTCATGATATACTCATGGAAAGAGTAATGAGACAGGCTTTTATACCAGTTGGAAAATTGTTAACAATAAATGAAAGTGCAATTATAGAGTATTGCTAGCAGCTTTCTGACGTGGTAACTTCTGTATTCCATCAGGTGGGAACAGATGTGATTTCAAAAGGAAAGGAGCAGGCTCATGATCTATTGCCAGGAGATTGGGTCAGAACAAAAGTTCATTGGAGAAGAAACTGTTTAGTACCCAGGTGGCAAAAAGCAAGACAGGTGATACTAGTCACAACATGCTGTTAAATGTAAGGGTCTGAAGAGGTGGGTGCATGCAAGTCATACCATTCGTGTACCATCTCCTGATAATCCTGATGAGGATAGTGATGACACAACAACTGATTCAGACTCTGAAGGAGAACCTGAAGATCCAGATTCTGAAGATCGACAGGAAAGTCGACATCTGAAAGATTCTGATGCGGATCTAGAAATTGTGGTTGTTGATTAAGAGAATTATGAAGATGTTCTAGAAAAAAGAACTGAAAAAGAAACTGAGTCAGAAGAGAATCAAAATCAGGAGAGTATTGAAAAGCAGATTGGAAGCTCTGAAAGCAGGAACGAAGATTCTGAAACTGGGAAGTTAGAAGTATTTCCAGAAGAGGAGGAGGACGAATTACCAAGTACCAGCTACAGAGATGTTGTTCCTAACGGAGTGAAGCTGCTGAGTTAAGAAGTTCCTAGATACAGAATTGAAATCTCTGAAACTGGCTCAGACGAGAGTGATGAAGAGTCTGATATAAGAAAATTCAGAAAAAGGGCTTGGAAAGCTGAATGTAATGAAATCGAGCCTAAGTAGAAACTCTTGAGAAAAGGTGATGTCTGGCCGAAAAAAAATTTAAAGTTCCAGTTAGTGAACAAATCAAAGGAGCAGATTAATGAGATATCAAGTCAGAATAGTGAATCAGACAAAAAAGAACAAGCAGGAAAGAAAATTAAAGTAATTAGCAGAAAGGGCAAAAGACCATTGAAGCCAAATCAGAAATACAAATCTCCTGAGTGGGCCTACATTATAATTCCACCAGTGGTTGAGATTAGCAGTAGTAGTCAGGAAGATCTGGAAGAAAACAGTGACAATGATTAGAAATTATTTTCTTTAAGTTGAGGTTTATTTTTGGCATAAGGCCGAAGAAATTGTGTTAGGTGACACAAGGTCGAAGAAATTGTGTTAGCTGGAAAAACACTTTTATGTGACGCAAGGTCAAAGAAAAGCTGTAAGAGGGTTGCTAAAAAAAAAAATTAAAAAGGGGAGGTGTTTATAGTTTATAGTATTACTACTATTGTTTTTAAATTTTTGTTTGAGTTAAATAAAAAAAAAAAAAAAGCCTAATACTGACAATTCAAGGTGTGCTATCCTCAGGATATGTTGTAAAATGTCTTCTATTTGTGTGATTCTAATCATTTTAGTTTGGTTAATTTTGGCAGTCATTTTTCCTCTTTGTATAGACAAGGAGGATTATAAGGTCAACATGTCGAGCAAAGCTGAATCTAAAGAAGCTGCTCATGATGTTGCAGGCAAAACTAACAGGGTTATTGAGCACAAGCCAGAGATCCACCAAGACAGATCTGTTGGTGATTTTTCTACTAATTCTTTTTCAAGACTCTTGTCAGAGTACGTAAGAGTCATGGATGTCAAAGATTGTTATGTTTGCGTTAAGCTTCCTACTTCCGTTTCAGAAGGGGTCAAGTATAATATGCTTCCCCTTACTTATGGAATAACATGCAGTGTTATAGCTAGCTTGTTCTATCAAACAGGTCGTCTGGAGTACTATTACTCAGACTTTGATGAAATTTTCGCTAACCTGAAGTTGTACATAGCCATATGGCCATCAAAGATATACAGTAAAAACATATACAACCATGTAAAATCATCCAAAGTAAACAATCAATACATATTTATACAATATAAAATCGTTCCGTTCTAGGAATTAGATACTACTAGAGTTGCATTTAAAATTGTGTACTTAAAATTAGGTGGGAGCCTGCGACTTCAGAATACGGGTGCGAGTGTGCCAGACGTTGGTAAGAAATTTTGCTAGTGCAAACACAATTGGACTTGAAACATCGGGTTTTAGGATTCTGTACATCGGGAGATACTCCCTACAACCAAGGTTTCTAATAAGTGGAAGGAGCCAGTATTTCCTAGCTGCCTTGTAAGTTGGGCAAAACAGGACCACATGTAAATCACTTTCCTCAGCACCAGTGCATGCCGGGCACTGCTTGGTAGAGGGCGGTGTTGACCAAGAGCTGGTAAAAGATCGCAGAGGCAATGTGCCATATCTGCATTGGAGAAACAGCTTCCTGGCCAGCACAGGAGACATGGCGTCCAAAACCCTCTCCAGCCTGTATGAGTCCTTGCTTTGCTCAAATACAGATGTTAATGACCCCTCACCCTGACTATCCAAGGCCATGGCTAGTTTCTGTTCGTAGTAGACATTTGCCAAAGCTCTCCGTGAAATATTTAGTGAGGCATTAGTAGGATCGGACCAAAGGTCAGGGAACCCCAGACTCGCACATGATTTTTGTATATATTTTATCCAGGGGATCTGTAACGCTTTAGGATGGGTCAAAAGCTCCCTCAGTTCCGCCCTATAAGCAGAGAGTTCTTCGCTACTCCATAGCCTTCGCCAGAAGACTATGGGTCTGAGACCTAGTTCGTCGGCTATTGGTCTCAGTCCCAGATCCAGCCTCAGGGGGAGGAGCGGGGTGCTAGGCGGAAGTGCAACTATCTGTCCGATAAAGTTGTTCTCAGTTGAAGACAGACTGCTGGAAGATGTATGGCCCCACAGTTCCGCCCCATACATGGTAGCACCCCTGGCCTGTGCCTTGTAGATCTGGATGAGCGGCCCCAACGGACGGTATGTGGAGCCTTTCATCATCCGAGCGATACCCCCAGTGGTCTGTACTAGTTTGAGGTTGGCCCTAATCTGATGTGGTCCCCAGGACATGGTTTCGTTCAGGGTTACACCAAGATATTCAAAAGTGGAGACTCTCTCTAGCCGTGACGCTCCCAATAGTGGGTTCGGACGCAATTTTTGGCTTGGGTTCAGGACCATGAACTTAGTTTTTGCGGCATTGATTTCTAAGCCCCTATCCGTGCAAAAGGCCACAAATGAGTGGAGGATCCTCTGTATCCCCATAGGGGTTTTGGACAGCAGCAGGGTGTCATCTGCAAACATGATTGCAGGCACCCTGCTGCCGTTCAGCTTTGGGGCGTCAGTATATTCAGTGCCATTTAGGTGGGCGATTACCCCGTTGACAAAGAGGCAGAACAGGGTCGGTGCCAACACACAACCCTGTCTAACCCCCCTGTCAACGGGGAATCTGTCCGTCAGTTCGCCAAATTTCCCGCACCTCACTCGAGCATAGTTGTTATGGTGCAATCTCTGTAAGATTATCAGGATATCCGGGGGACGCCCATCTCGGCCAGAACGCTCCAAAGTTTCCCTCTGGGCACCAGGTCGAAGGCGGCCCTCAGGTCCACGAATATTGTGTATAAGCTGCCGCCTTCGAATATCGCTGCCCTCCAATAGATGATATTCAATCGGAAGACCTGGTCCACTGTAGAGACTCCCTTCCTGAAGCCCGCCTGATACGGACTAAGGACACCCATCTCTTCTGCCCAGTCCTGAAGCCGGTTCAACAGTATCCTACCAAACAGCTTCTGTGACACATCAATTAAACTGATTGGTCTGTAGTTGGCTGGGAGCAGGGGCGAGCCCTTTTTGAATATGGGAACCACCTCCGCCCCAGCCAAGTACCCGGAATTTCCATGCCGCTCAGAACTCCATTAAACAGAACGGCAAGATAGGGGGCCCAGACGTCGGGCTCCTGCTTGAACAGGTCCCCGGGTAGGCCATCCAATCCTGGCGCCTTTCCCGATGTCAGTCCTGCTATTGCTACCTTAACCTCCCCCACTGTTATTGGATCCCCCTCATAATCAACCCGACCAATACTGATGTCATTCGTGGTTTCTCCCAACTCAGAGCTATAAAGAGATTGAAAGTGTGCCTGCTACACCCCTGCTTCGATGTTAGGCTCGATTGCCGACTGGAGACTCCCTGACCCCCCATTCACTACTCTCCAGAACATTCGGTGGTCTCTTGTTGCGAGGGAATTAGTGAGCTCCTCCCATTGGTTCTCCTCCCATTCAGTTTTAGCATGGGCGATTAGCTTTTTATATGCCCGTCTACTTTCTCTTAGCTTCTCACCACCTAGGCCCTCCTTGATACTTCTAAGAAGTTCTCCCTTTGCCTTTCTACAGGCTGTATTATACCATGAGGATTTGTGTTGCAGCCCCCTCCTCGGCTTCTGTACATTACTAAAGAGGTTGGGGGCCGCACCCTTTATGGGGTCCTCGTGAGCTTGGTATAATTTGTCATGTGAATCTTTGTTGCCCACCCTAGAGGCTAAATCTCCCACACTTTCCAAAATAGGGATTAGCCCTGCATAAAGCCTCTGGAGTTTCTCTTGGCTCGAGGCCAGTTTTTCCCACCTGATTCTTCTCCTGTTGTTGACCAGTAGAAGTTCAGGTTTGTTCTCCTCCCCAGTTGTAGTAGAGGTTTGAAGGCCGGGGTGAATGAGATCAAGTTCAAGGGCATTGTGATCGCTGTCTAGTCTTTCAGTGACCCTAAAATCCTAAATAGATGGCCAGTTCACTATCTGTACCAGGGCATAATCCAAGCGAGATTCTCTTCCCGCTCTGTTATAGGTGGTTCTGCTAGGTACATCAGACTTGAGGCGCCCATTACAGGCTCTAATTCCAAATTTTAGGGTGAGAGCTGTGATCTGCAATGCTACGGGAGTCCATGTCTTCGGGGGGGGGAGCTTCTACCGAAGGTACTGACCACCTGGCCTCTTCTTCCATTGGGAAACCCTCTAGGAGGCCGGGTAGCGGCTCAAAATGGGAGTTTAAATCCCCTCCCACCACGTAGGGTAGATCTCTTGGTATTTCAGCTAGGTAAACTGAAAGTTCATCTATGGTGGACGACTCCCTAGAGAAGGGCGATTTACAAAAGAAATGAGATGCTGAAACAGACTAAATCCAAGTTTTGGCAGCTCGAAGATGAGAAGCTTAATGGTGAAAATAGATATGCTGCTATTCACATCACATCCGCGACACTGACATATGAATACGCTGCAATGCAACGCAAGCAGATTTCTTGCATGTAGCAGGGGCATGCCCACAGGTACATATATACTGGCAAGAAATAAATAGGACCATATTAGAAATGCAGGTGGAGCCGGTTCCTAATACCCCGCAGGTATGTCTCCTTGGTCTTTACAAGATGAAACAGGCACCCTGACGCAAACTGCTGGCCATAGCTCTGTTGTTGGCTAAGAGACGAGTTGCTATGCGATGGGGAAGCAAACGCACGCCACTTAAGAAACACTGGTTAGTGGACATGACATATTGCAAGGAGCAGTTTGCAACCTATGCGGAAGAGCTACCTGGATCTTCTCGGCCAAGAGAGTTCTGGGACCCATTTGTGCAGTATTTGCGATCTGACCTTGGGGGACAATAGTCCTAAGTCACATATGTCATAGAAAGATCACCTGAGAAATGTAATGTTCAAGCTACCTATGTTATGTATATAAATTGGGTACAAAACTATGAAGAGATGTAAGCCCTCTCTGGCTCATGAAATGTATAAATGTGATTGTGTCTCAGCCACTGCATACGGATGTATCATTCTGTATCAATGTAACCTTGTATATGATGTATCAAGAACTGTATTTTTCTTTTTTGACATGTACTGGACCACCAAATAAAAACAATTATAAAAAAAATAGAAGTAATAAGGAGTCAGGCGAGAGAGACAGGTGAACTGCCCTTATTCAAACTGATGTGCTATTTTGCACTATATGACACATTTATATTGGTGTGCTACTTCGCTTCATTTCTTTTGTTCTTGTCAAAGCCATTGTACCGGTAAACAACACCTCTTGCTGCAAAAAGAATTAGAATGAAACTGCCCACCCTTCTAAATATGCAGTAAGGTTCTTAATCACACATTGGTGCAAATAAGCAATCAAGTAACAAAAAAAACAACCCTGTGCAGAGGTTTATTCAATATAATCAGTAGATACAGCCAGATGGCAGAATAAAGCTGCTTCTAGTGTGCAAGTACACACATTAGTACACACATATGGCACAATAAACACAGGGTGGAATAATCCATGTACATTCCACATACATCTCTCACAGCAGAGATATTCCATAGAGCTGGCTTTCACATTGCTCTCAACACCTCTTGTAATCACGATACACCACACACTAGTAGATCGCATCATACTAAACTTCTAAAACACACTATCAGTGAAGCCACACAGCAAGCAAGCAGCATTCAGCCTAGACATACTTGCAGGAGATTAGACAAATAGTAAACATCTACCTACATACCTCTGTGACAGCAAAATTGTGCAATCACACAGCTCATAGAACATGGCACTACCACCCAAACAGAGATGGGCCATTACACAATCCCAGAAAATAGCCTCAGAGGACAACTCAGACCCTTTTCTGAAAGAAAAAATACTGAAACGGTATGTTGAGGGACCCCCATCACAACCAGGAGTGCATTGAGTCCATACTAATGTCAGACGTGTGATTTACAAATAGCTGTAACTTAACAAGGCTTAACCAGAGGTGGGTAAGCCAATGAAGGCTCAAGACTGGCTCAAGCCAGATTTAAGGCTCTGATTCAACTTGTGGTCCTCTTGGAATCTCGAGCGGAGCTTTTATGTGGCTCCCGCCTAGCACTTTCACCATCCCCACCAGGTATCAGAGCAGATGTTACCCTGTACAGCACTATTTTTTATGAAAGGCATTCTGAGAGTGAAGCCTCATGGATGCATATTTACAACCCACTAATGCCTCTGGAGCATCACTTTTTCTGACACTCCGGTGATGTTGCGCCATTCCCCATATTTACAAGGTGGTGCTAAGACAGTTTTGCTTAACGCCACCTTGTAAATATGCCCCTTGCCACCGCAGTCTGCTGCTGCAAAGGGAGGGCAATGGGTGTTGGAGTGGGCGTTCCACCGCAACACCGATTGCTTTTTTGACTCTGCCCTAGATTTACAAGGCTGGGGCAGCACCAGAAACTAAGGCCAGGTAATAACTGGCCTTAGAATACTGATACGAAGAGAAATTATTAATTCCTCCTCGTTTTTTGGTATTTCAATGTGTGCTGCATTCTGCAGCACACATAGAAAGAGCAAATCGCAATTATTGATTGTGTACATGCAGGAAGGTGTCCCTTCCTGCAAATAAAGAGTCACCCTGCAGCTCAGGCACCATTGCAACATGGCGCAACGGTGCCTGCACTGGTGCTAGGCAGCATTTTTAGTGCCAGCGCTAGGGGAAATGCAGGGGTACAAAATATTTTTATAAATACGTGGCATTCCTGTGTCATGAAAATGTTGGAGCGTGCCGTTGCCAAATTTAGCATAACATGGCGCTCAAGCATTTTCTTGTAAATATCCCCCATGGAGTTCTGTGGAAGTGCTCAGAAAGGGACATTATGCTAGGGTGATTTTTCAAACAATTCTTCTCCAAGCACTTTCACGCAGCACTCTATATCCTCTTGGGGATTGGTCCATCTGAACTGCCACCCTCTTGGGTAATGAAATATACAGGTGCGCTCTGCTCTTCACTTATGTGTGTAGAGAAAAACATAATAGATGTAATTGCTTTTACTGTGGTCTTGACACTCTCTTTCAGCCTGTCTCTTTGATAGGAAAGGCAGCGGCATCACCATTAAAATTTGGTGCCCGGTCATCCTTTGCACAGCAAGGCACCTTTTGTCAGCTTGATTTAACATGTAATGCTGTTTGTTTATTTAAAATATTGAGCGGTTCATAGCGTTGGCAGGGAGGTGCAGCTGACCAATTAGGGCCCACGGGGAACCCCTCACGGCTGCAGAGTGGGAACAGAGTTGCAGGGGCAAAGCCCGCGAAAAATGCCACGCAGGGATTGGGTGTGTCATTCGAATCTGAGTGGCCGCCCAATAGTTGAACAAGGGGGTGGCCAAGAACAGAGTTTAAAGAGATGGGGCAGGGGTTCCCTCAACAACTCTGCCCGGAAAATAACTGACCTCGTCGTCGGTAGTCGCGGAAGTAAGTTCAGGGGGGAAGGACGGAGCGGCGATAGCACAGAATGGTACCCACAAAAAGATTAAGATTAGATAGAAGAGGTGCTCAAGCTCTGCCCTTGGAATGCCTCATGGCAGGGGCACAGATGGGCTGATTACAGCATGCAAGGATATATATTCAAAAACAAAAGAGGAGCATCCCCTTTACTTTTCTTCCAGTCATGCCTACATAACGTAGGCCGCATGGGCATGTTACTAGATACACCACATTTTGGCTGTTGCAGTTCGTATGAGACCTTTGTGTCCAGACTTTTCCTTCTCCTAAATTTAGAGTTTTTGTGCTTGTGGTCAAATGGCACACGCTACAGTTTCCGCACGGATGGTGTCCACTGACTTTTGGTAATCCCCAGGCACTTAGTACGGTGGTCGGTTCATCAGATTCCTGGCATCTAGGATGGGTGCAACTTAGTGAGTGCAGACCTCTCAGCTAAGTACACACTGGTCCTGATGAAAACCTACAAGACAATAGACAAAGGTGGTAACATGTTGACCATATTCACTTAAGCACTTGTACCTTCTGGCTACATTATACCAGGAGAGGTATGAAGTAAGCTTCCTTTTTTTAACCGTGTCACATGACTCTAGAATAAATGAGATAGGAGTACATGCTGAACACCTTTTTAATTTTAATTAATCACTCACATTCATTTTTTGTCACATTTCACACAAAAAAAACAGCTCCGCTGCAGTTGCAGGCGTCGCAGAACACCGGAGGGGCACTCGGTCACTCCGGTGGGGCTCTATGATGAAGCATGTCACCAACCAGGTTGGTGAGTGAGGGGTTTTTATAAAGAAAGAGTTCTTTCTTTATCTGCTTTTTCTCCCCTTATTATTCTTTACACCATTAGGACTTTGTATCCTGGGGATGCTCCTCTTTTGTTTTTGAATATATAGCCCTTGGGGATAAGGAGTATTACCCTACTCAAAATACCCTTCCTCTCTCTCTTGTTTGTTATAAAGCATGCAAGGATAGCCAGAAGGGAAGGGCTGCCCGAACAGTACCCTTGGGATGCCACATGGCAGGGGTACGGAGGAGCAGGGAAGGGGCAGCAGGAGGACATGCCAAGCTGAACAGCACTTGGGCATATCTAACTTGCCACCCACGAGTACGGTAGCAAGAGGAGCCCAGAATCTGTAATCACTGGTTTACCTGCGGAACTGACCTCTGCTCAGGAGTTAGCCTGTCTGCTAAAATGAAACAGGACAAGTGGGGCATGATTACCAAGAAATGCAAATTATGACAAATCATGGGTCACGGATGACCAACCATGAACGTTGTGAGATGTTGATCCACGCTATATGTGCTATGCAATAAAACTGCAGCCTTTTCTTTACCATAACCTTGCGTCTTTTGAAGTATGTGGGAAGAAGGGAAGGTAATAGAGGGTGGAGCAAGAATTGGCATAGGAGAGCGAACTCGCAAGCCTGGGAGGGGGTCAGACACTCGAATAATTAAACACAAAGCATTAACCTTTGTTGTGAAACGGGAGAGAGAAAAGCAGCTCGTATGGTGGCTAAATATCACAAGGTGCAGCCAGGAAGCCTGAAAGCAATCCCGGCTTACCAACTTGCCCAAAGTCTGGTCCTACGTGATTATTTCATTTCAATCTGCTTCATTTACAGCATCATCTCCTGAAAGTACCTTGAAATATATCAGTTCATAGTGTTTGCTGTACAAGATGCCCTCTAGTACATAGTGTAACACACCCTATAATGCTGCCTGCTCAATAATAGCACCATAGACATGTAACACCTGAGTTGTACCTTGGTTCACTTAGATAGAAGGCCGAAGGCACGCCAAAGGCAAGCCAGTCTGCGCCCGTCCATGCATGGACCGCGCCGAGCGCCAGAACCACTGGCCCCAGCCGATGCCAGGGCACCCAACTGAGGTACGACAGCGCCACCCTCACCGCACTCAACACCGGACGACCAGCCGCCTGCCACTGAGCCACCCCAAGGCGCACCCACGGACCCTTCACCTGCCAAGCCTGCAAATTCACCTGCCTCCAAACCTGCACCCCGCCTACCGAACACAGCAACAACAACAACCACCTCAAGTGCATCCTGCTCTACACCCGCTCCGTCCACACTCCGTCAAACTTTGGGAACTCCTTGATACCACAGCACCAGACGTCGCCTTCCTCACAGAAACCTGGATGAACGCCTCCTCGGCCCCTGACATCGCCATAGCCATACCGGACTTGAACTTCCACCTGGAGAAAAACAACGACAACAACACCACCACCTGCTCGCCAACCTCGCCAACCTCAGACTCAAGCAACTGGTGGACACACCCACCCACCTCGCCGGCCACACGGTCGACCCCATCTTCTCCGCCAGCAACCACGTCTCCTTCAGCCACTCCACCGGACTACACTGGACCGATCACAGCTGCATCCATTTCACCTTCAAGAAGACCACCTCCCACCACCAGATGCTACAGATCCCCCGCAGATGCTCGAACAAAGTCACCGCAGACCAACTGACCACATCTCTGAGCCAGAACCCTCCTGTCGACACCCCCGACACCAACGACGCAGCACACAATCTTGCACAATGGATCCCCAACTGCGCCGATGACTCGCCCCTCTGAAGAAACCCCCAGGCAAGACTAGCAACAGAAAAACTGCATGGTACACAGACACCCTCAAAATCGCAAAGAAATCATGCCGAACCCTCGAAAAAGCCTGGCGCTACAAACGGACATCAGAAAACATGACAGCCCTCAAGAGCGCCACCCGTGAATACCACCAGATGATCCGCACCACCAAAAGGACATTGTTCAAAGAGCGTCTGGACAACAACGCCCACAACAGCAAGAGACTCTTCAACATCGTCAAAGAGCTCTCCAACCCCAGCGCCAGCAACAACGACATCACACCATCGCAAGACCTCTGCAACTCCCTCGCCACATTCTTCCACTGCAATATCGCAGATAAACACAAGAGCTTCGAAGCCCAGACTCCGCCTCCAGCCAACAAACCAACGACCCCCACCACCAGCCTCAGCGCATGGACCCCCATCAGCACTGAAGACACCACCCGCGTCATGAACACCATCCACTCCGGCTCCCCCTCCGACCCATGCCCTCATCATATCTTCAACAAAGCCGACACCATCATCGCACCCCACCTCCAGAACGTCATTAACAGCTCCTTCACGTCAGCCACCTTCCCGGAAAGCTGGAAACACGCAGAAATCAACGCCCTTCTTAAGAAACCAACAGCAGACCCCAAAGACCTCAGGAACTTCTGCCCCATCTCTCTTCTCCCCATCCCGGCTAAAGTCATTGAGAAGACCGTCAATAAACAGCTGACTGCATTCCTCGAAGAAAACAACTCGCTTGACCCATCCCAGTCCGGATTTCGAGCCAACCACAGCACCGAGACCGCCCTCATCGCAGCCACCGATGACATCAGGACCCTGATGGACAACGAAGAGACAGCCGCTCTCATCCTCCTGGACCTCACGGCAACCTTTGACACCATCTGCTACCGCACCCTAATAACCCGCCTCTACAACACTAGGATCCAAGGAAAGGCCCTGGAGTGGATCACATCGTTCCTCTCCGACAGAACCTAGAGAGTCCGCCTCCCTCCCTTCTGCTCCGAGGCCCCCAAAATCATCTGCGGCGTACCCCAGGGCTCCTCACTCAGCCCAACTCTCTTCAATATCTGCATGAGCCCCCTGGCCAACATCGCACGCAAACACAACATCAACATCCTCTCCTACGCCGACGACACCCAACTGATACTCTCCCTCACCAAAGACCCTCTCACCGCCAAAGCCAACTTCCAGGACGGAATGAAAGATGTCGCAGAACGGATGAAGCACAGCCGTCTGAAGCTCAACTCGGACAAGACGGAGGTCCTCATCCTCGGGCAATCCCCATCCGCCTGGGACGACTCCTGGTGGCCCACAACGCTGGGCACCGCACCGACACCCACAGACCACGCACGAAACCTGGGATTCATCCTGGACTCCTCCCTCACGATGACCAAGCAAGTCAACGCAGTCTCATCCTCATGCTTCAACACCCTGCGCATGCTCCGAAAGATCTTCCGGCGGATCCCCACCAAAACCAGAAAGACGGTCACCCAGGCCCTCGTCACCAGCCGACTGGACTACGGAAACGCCCTGTACGCAGGAACCACAGCCAAACTTCAGAAACGCCTTCAACGCAGACAGACCGCCTATGCAAGACTCGTCCTCGACATCCCTCGCCACAGCCACACATCCACCCACCTGAGGAACCTGCACTGGCTCCCCGTCACGTTCAGGCTGCTCACCCACGCACACAAAGCGCTCCACAACACGGGCCCGAATACCTCAACAGCCGCCTCTCGTTCTACACTTCCACCCGCGAGCTCCGCTCCACCAGCCTCGCCCTCGCCAGCATCCCACGGATTCACATAACCACCACCGGCGGAAGATCGTTCTCCTACCTAGCAGCCAAGACATGGAACTCCCTCCCCACACACCTACGACTGACCCAGGACCATCTCACCTTCAGGAAACACCTCAAGACCTGGTTATTCAAACAATAGCAGGCACCCCCCACCCCCTCCCTTCAGCGCCTTGAGACCCTCACGGGTGAGTAGCGCGCTTTATAAGTGGATTGACTGATTGATTGATTGACTATGAGCTTCGTCATCAAGGCGGGAGGGGGCATGGATGTTTCTACCTTCAGGTTTACAAACCATCACTTTTAAATTAAAAGTTTTAATACATGACACAGTGCATGGATATAATCTAATGTAATGAAAGTGAAAGGCTTCCTCGTGTTAAATACAGTCTTTAAAAAGGTTGAGGATTTTTTTCATGTTGTTTCTTGATGACTGACGTAACTAATATTTTGATGTTCGGATACAGTACATGCACTGAGCGCAGCCAGTCTCTTGGCATGGCTACCTCTAGTAATTCCACTGCTTAACTTAACATATAACAAGTAGCATGTTATTCGTGAATCACAGATTTACAGAGCAGAAACGATTACATGAAATATACATTGTCAGCTGCACCCTGGAGTGAACAGACTACTCCTATTTTTGGGGGGCACGCGCTGTGGCGCAGTGCCCATTCCTCTAACCGCACAATACATAAGGGGCCTCATTTATGAGAAGTGATGCATCGCTGCATGAAAGCAGCAATGCGTCACTTCTTAGTGCACTCTCATATTTACTCTATGACGCCTCATGTCGCAAGGAGATATAGATACGTCAGTATTTCTGACGTAACTCTATGGCGCAAAAGTGACGCATTGCTGGAGTGTGTCACAAAAGTGACGCAACTCCAGCAATGTCAGTCTTACGCATTTGCGTCCTTGATGTGGCTCAGTGAAATCTCATAGATTTCACTGCGTCCCTTCTACGACCCTTTCTTGCGTCAATACGCCCCCCTTGCATACATTATACCTGGCGCAGGTATAATGTGGTGCAGGGGTTTACAAAGTGACGCATCTACCTAGATGCGTCACTTTGTAAATATGGCGCAACAAGGAGCATTTTTTACACCACTGGTGCGTCACAAAAAGTGACGCACCGGCGGCTTAAAAGTGACACACAGCCTCATAAATGAGGCCCTTGGGCCTTTCAGAGAACGCGAGATTGCCCCTTAACTCGTAACTGCTCGCGCACTGCCGTCAGCCACGAACTGCTCGATATTCACTCCGTCTAGTAATGCTTTCAGACAGTAATCACAATAAAATGGGCTGCGAGCAAAACAAATATCTTTTGTAAATGTAGACCAGCCCTCTGTCAACCGGGCTTGTCCACAGCTTTTAGAGCAACATCGACCCGCTCTGTTGCCAGGGTAATTGGCAGTATGAATGGTAATAGGTGCGACTTTGAAGAACCCAACAAATAAAAATTGACTGACACGAAAGCATCATGTCAGCTACTGTATAATCTACCTAAATAAATAAAAAAGCGGTCATTGATCATTACTGTTGATCTCAAGGCTCGTTGGTTATCTCGGACATTTCAGAAAGGTGTTTATTGCTGGCTATGTTTTACTGATTTAGCTGTCAGTCGCTTATCCCGAGGTAGTGATTTGTGTGGTCTGAATGCACTCCCAAAAATGCGATAAAGGCTTTCAGCAACTAATAAACAGCACTTCGTAGCTAGGTATGGGAAGTGCAACATTTTTTACATTTAATGATCGTTCCTCTGAGAGTATAGTCAGCAGAACTGAGCAGAATTTAATCAAGTGTTGATTGACGTGCACTATTTCCTCCATTTTGATTTTATGAGCTATATATCATGGAGTCGCCAGCCATACTTTGAGGAATATGATTTACTTGCCATGTTTTTCAGTTTTTATACCAGTTTTCAGAACATTCATAAATTAAACCCTAGTTGCCATGCGTGGTAATGCTTCCAGGCATATAAAAGTGTCAGACATGTTAGTCAGGTGAAATACTAAATCACATCAAATATCCTTTTGATTCTAAAGGACACCTTACATATTCGAGAAAGGAAGGTTATTTATAAAATAGACCAGACAAGTTATTTCCATATTCTTAACTCCTTAGCTGCTGGGCCTTGTCACCCCCTAGTGCTGAGCCCTTTTTTGGGGTAGTTCGCCCTCAGGGCTCCATAACTTTTTTCCCACATAAGGTTTCAATGCCAATTGTGTGTCCTTTATTTCCAAAATCCTAGGGAGCTAAAGGTACCCAGGGTTTGTGGACTACCTTGGACAGGACTGACAAATTAGCCAAAATATAGATTTTTTTTGTTTTTTTTTGGGGGGGGGGAAATAGGAAAAAGGGCTGCAGAAAAAAGTGTCTGGATTTTATCCTGAAAATGGCATCAATGAAGGGTTCATGGTGCTAAAATCACAATTTTCCTAGATTTGAGGCACAGGCAGATTTGAATCAGAAAACCACATTTTTTAACACTGTGTTGGCATTTTACTGGGAGATAGTCAATTTTTCCTATTTTTGTGCTTTCTACCTCCTTCCACTTTGTGTTGGAAATAAGTGTGAAACCCATGGTGGATCCTGGAAAGCTATACATTTTCATCTGTAACTTCTTCTTACTATGGCAGAATTTTGAAAGCGAAATATGGTTACACCCACTGAATCCTTCTGAATGCGGGGATATAAAGGGCTAGTAGGGTCTCCAAGAACCCGAGGTACCAGAGCGAAAAACCGAGCTGCACCTTGCAATGGTTTTCCATTGTGTACTGACTATACAGCAATTCATATGGTAAATTATAAAGAATGGAAAAAGGGTGTGAATGAAAACTCTGTATTTCTGAAATGTACACCAGATACTGAGTTTAGGAGCAGTGATTGTTTGAAGACTTCTGAATCTATGGGTGCCCTTACTGGCATATGTTTCAGAGGGCATTTTGTAAAATGTTTTGTGTGTTAGACACTTGCTTACATTTGAAAGGCACACACGTAGAGATATTCAATTGGTAATAAAAAATGTTCTACTATTCTGTTTTACACATGTCTCCCAAAAACAATTGTACCCCACTTGTGTGGCTGAGCCTTGCACCTGCATCAAAAAACATGGCAAAATGAGACCTTGGAGACCCAGCAGAATGCATGACTTTTTACAAGGTGGCTAGCTGTGGATTTTGGACCCAAGCTCAACCGGCACCTATGGAAACATACCAAACCAGCACATTTTTGAAAACTACAGACCCTGGCGAGTCCAAGTAGGGGTGACTTGAGTGGCTCTCACCAGGATTTTTTTACCCAAAATCTGCTGCAAACCTCAAACTTTGCCTAGCATTTCTGTAAAGTAAGGTCTCTGAATCTGCAGACAGCCATGAATTTCCTACCACCCAGCAATTCCCCAAGTCTCCCGAGAAAAATGGTGCCTCACTTCTGAAGGTAAGTGTTGAATCTAACAAAGTGCACTGTGTGTGCCCAGGGACTCTAAATCAAATGCTACAAGTGGGTCTACTGCACTGATTGTGCCACCCAGATGAAAAGCCCTGCAAACATGTCTCAGGCCTGTCACTGCAGTGTCTGCAAGTGCAGTTTTAAACTGCTGTGTCGACTTGGAAAGTACACCCACTTGCCAGACCTAAACCTTCCCTTTTATTACATTTAAGGCAGCCCTAAGGTAGGATCAAGATAGCTCCATGGGCAGGGTGCTATGTATTTCAGAGGTAGGACATGTACCGGTGTGCTTTACTTGTCCTGATAGTGAAATAGGGCTAATTTCATTTTTCACTATTGCCATGATTATCTCTCCCATCGGTTTTCATTGGAGCTACCTTGTGACACCTCACAGGTGTAACTTTCAATTGAGAAGAGATATAGCTTTGGAGTTTGGGTTCCCTAAACTCAGGATTTAAAAACACATCTTTCTGTGAAGGTGGTTCTTAAATTGTGTGTGTTAGATTTGGGGGTCTCTAGTTGGCACAGGTAGGTACTTGTGACAAATAGGGACCCTTGCCTCTAGTCAGGGTAAGGGGGTACACTCCAAAAATAACCCCTGCTCACCCCTTTGGTAGCTTGGCATGAGCAGACAGGCTTATTTCAGAGGCAGTGTGTAAAGCATTTGTGAACACATACAGTAATCAAGTGACAACACTACAGATGGACGCCACACAGGTTTTATATGAAAAAAAAGTATTCTTTATACAGATTTAACATAAGACCACAAACTACAAAAATCCACAATACTGTACTTAAAATGGTAGAATTAGCTTAGTTCTCTGTAGATCTTAAAATGCGTGGAAATTTTGGTGCAAAGAAATAAAGACGTTGTCTTCTTGTTGTTGCAGCACGTGTCTCCGATGATGAGAGAAGTCTCGACTCGATGTGTCAGCTGCAGGGGCGACACCCTTGTTCCGGGATGCAACAACAGCACCTTTGGCGGCTACACACTTCTCCAATGTTGCGAGATGCTTCCGCTCGATACGACAACTGCAGCGGCAACTCCCTTGGTCACTGATGCGACAACAGCCGCTCCGACGGCAGCAGGCATCTTCGTGGATGCGAGGAGCTTCTCTTGACGGGGTGCAGTGCAACAGCTACAGCAGCGACGTCCACGATGCGACGGCAGCAGCAGCGACGGTGACACGCTTCTTCTTCGTTGCGAACGCTTCCAGCTCCTTGCGACATGCAGTTCCTCAGGAGGTTCAAAACAGCAGCAGGCACTTCCCAAGAACTCTTGGGGAGCTGGGGGTGAAGTCTGTAGTCCCTGAGACCTCAGCAGGAGGCAAGCTCTTCTCTCAAGCCCTTGAAGATCCTTTACAAGTTGAATAAAGTGCACAAAAAGTCCTTTTTCCTTTCTTTGGCAGTCAGGCAACCACTGCATGCCAATCCCCCATCAGCACTTAAGCTTAGGTATAGTCTCTCCTCAGTTTCTTCTGGTTCCACTCCTCAGCAAAGGTTTCTTCTTGTTGTCCAAAAGTGATCTAAATTCTTGGGATCAGGGTCCCAATACATATACCCCAAAATCCTTTGTCCTCTGAGTGCAGAGGGGCCTTTGCCTAGTCCAAACCGGTTCTGGTCAGTCCTGGGGCACTCTGTTGACGTGACTCCTTCTTTCCTTTCACAGTGCAGGGCCGAGACATCAGATGCATCACAGGAGGTGGAGCCAGCATTTTGGAGGGAAGGCACAGCCTTTTCAGATCCCAGGTGCAATTCCTCCCTCCCATCTAGATGCAGATCTCTCTATTCACCACTGGGCTGACTCACCCTGTCTCCTGGAATCCCCCAGTCCTGTCACTCAAACTCCAGTCAAGGAATACACAACCTAGCAGAGGCAGGCTTGGATAGTTGGACAAGAAAATATCTACTTTTTAAAAGTGGTATTTTCAAACACAGAATGTTACAAAGATAGCCCCCTGGACATCTAAGCCTCCTGTCAGGCAGTCAAAAACCGCGCCATGGTTCTCTGAAAAATTAAAACTAGCCAAAGCCAGATGTAAAACGCTAGAGCGCAATTGGAGAAAGCACTATAATCCTGAAGACAAAACACTTTATAAGACTGAACTTCACAAATACCACAAATTAGTGAGATTGGAAAAAAGCTGCCACCTCAAAAATAGAATTGCCTCACCGGATAATCCTACTAAAGAATTATTCTCAATCTATAGAGAATTTACCATTCCTACTAGACTGGAAGCTCAGGATACATATTCGAAGGAGATATGTGACTCCATTGCTGATTTTTTTGTCAACAAGATTGACAAAATCCATGCCACCTTTACAAAAGAGGAGTCTAGATCTAGCGAATCGACAGAAGTTAACAATTGCAACACGAGGACCTGTGATCTTACGTGTTTTATCACCCCGGAGAAACAAGAACTACTCAGCATTGTTAACGGCATACAATCTGGTTCCCCGAGTGACGTATGCCCACCGACTCGCTGCAGAGGAGTCATGGAGTCTACGGTCATCAACTACATCCACCAAATTGTATCCCTGTCCTTCGAGGAATGTAAGGTATTAGATACCTGGAAAATCGCCCAAGTTATCCCCTTAAAAAAAAAGGCTAACATTCACATCTCCCAACTCCAGAATCTTCGCCCCATATCCCTCCTCCCTTTCTGTGCCAAGATTGTGGAGAAAGTAGTGAATATACAGCTCATGAGCTATCTTAAAGATCACTTGCTCTTACACCCTACTCAATCTGGGTTTAGAGCCGGATACTCTACTGAGTCTGCCCTACTTTTCTCCACAGAGAGTCTTAGGCGCATAGCGGATGAGGGAGAGACAGCAGCGTTGATATTATTAGATCTAAGTGCAGCCTTTGATACCGTGCTGCACTCAACGCTGCTGTCTCGGCTGTCTGGAATGGGAGTTAAGGGGCCAGCCCTTGCGTGGTTGAAGTCTTTTCTGGCCAACAGAAACTTTCAGCTACACTGCCCCCCCTTCAAGTCTTCTCTGAGAAATGCGAGCCAATGGGTCCCTCAGGGCTCAAGTTTGAGCCCTACCCTATTTAATATCTATATGGAGCCCCTGGCTCGCATAGTAGAGACTTATGGGGTGGGCATTGTTAGCTATGCTGATGACACCCAGCTGATGTTCAAACTCACACCCGACCACAGGGAGGATGCCACCAATTTCTCCAACTACCTCTCTTCCGTGGCAGCTTGGATGAACAACAACTGCCTCCGCCTTAAGGGCGACAAAACTGAGCTGATGGTGGTGGGAAAATCCTCCTCCGCATGGTCCCACATGTGGTGGCCAACGGAACTAGGCAGTCTACCTTGCCCTGTGGCTTCGGTGCGGAACTTGGGCATAACGTTGGATTCCAACCTGTCATACAAATCTCATGTGAACAAAGTCACAGCAAGATGCTTTAGCATACTGAGGGTTCTTCGGAAGGTCCTTGATCTTCTTCCCTTGGACTCAAGAAAGACAATTGTGCATGCCCTAGTCACCCCCCATCTGGACTATGGGAACGCCTTGTTATTGGGTCTGAGCAAGAAGAGCATACACCAGCTCCAATGTGCACAAAACGCCTCTGCACGCCTTGTGCTCAAGCTACCTCGTAGACCCTCAGGGAAAATGGCCTTAACTAGACTCCATTGGCTCCCCATCAAGGAGCGAATTAAATTCAAGGCCCTGTGCTTCGCCCACCGCATCGACCATGGAACTGGCCCAGACTATCTGCACAGTCTACTTACAATACATCGCCCTACCCGGAATCTTAGATCTTCGGGTACGATGATGTTTAAAATTCCTAAAATAACCAGAGCCAAGATGGGCGGCTCCTCATTCAGATACCTGGCTGCCAAAGGTTGGAACGAACTCCCCATCGAGATGCGGATGGAACCTTCTGAAACAAGATTCCGAGGAAAACTGAAAACTCTCCTCTTCCCCCGTATCTGATCCCCCTCTCTCCCCCCTGGCCCTGTTCGTTTTCCCCTGTATTCACTCCTCCAGGTTCCTTTGCAGTTTTCAGCGCGGGGACACTCTGTTTTGAGTAACCAGGCGCTCTACAAATGGCTTCTATTCTATTCTATACAATCAACTTCACTAAAAGATGTATTTTATCATTCTGAGTTCAGGGACACTAAACTCAAATTTCCACCATGTTTCCTAAGTCAGTTAGGATTATAAAATGTAATAATCTAACTGCCTATTCTGGCCTTTGGAGAACAGGTGGCCTTGCAAGAGTGAAAAACTAAAATGGCTGTAATTCACTATTAGGACATGCCACACACACTAGGGCATGTCCTATCTCATACTTACAATGCACCCTGCCCTTGGGCCTACCATAGGGGTGTCTGATATGAAGAAAAGGAAAGGTTTAGGGAATGGCAAGTGGATGCACTTGCTCAGCCAACATGGCAGTACCAGACTGCACACAGGCTCTGCAATGGCAGGCCTTACACACACTTTTGCAGGCTGCTTCTGTGGGTGGCACAAGCCCACCTGCACCAATGTGTTTAGAAGCCCTGGGCACTCCTGGTGCACTGTACTAGGGTCTGACAGGTAAACCAAACCAGCCAATCATGGAAACACGAATTCATACATTAATTTACAATATGGAGCACTTGCACTGTGGCCCTGGAGAGCAGTGGCACAGTGCCCAAAGGATCTAACACCGGCAAAAACACATGAGCCAACAGCAAAAATGGAAGGGAGACCCACGGCAAGGCTAACAGTGTGGTTGAAAATGGCACTTTTAGAAAGTGGGCATTTTCTTGCTTTACCATCCTGTGCCCCTGTCTGCCTGTGGAATCCATGTCTGGTCTAGACTGACAACTGGGCTGTTTGTGCATTGACTCTAGATAGTCACACAAAGAGAGCTGAGGTGTGCCCTACATAACCTGATTGCCCATCACCAGGCTGCTGGGCCTTCCTGATCTAGAATGGTGAGAGGAGCTGTCATTGACACCTGAATAGGGCTGTGTCAGTCCTCACACAAAGCTGTCTCCCTCCCCCTGAAGTGTGTCTGGAATACAGTCAGGACTTATATAGACTATCCTTTAAAGTACGCCTATTTCAAAGGCAAAATGGGCCATAAGTATTAGACCTGCAACCCCACATACTTGGAACACTTCTGGATCAAGAGGAAACTTTGCCAGGAGGAAGAACCGGAGAGCTGTCAGAAGGAATACTGGGGCATATTATCAAGGGGGTTTATCTCCGCTTTTTTGGCTTTAAAAGCCAAGAAAGCGTAGATAAAATTATCTCCCTATTACCTAGCTGCCGCTAACACCAGTTAGCGACAGCTAGTAGGAGATAGCGACCATCTTGGGCCCCGCTTTGCATGTCAGTGAAATTTGTCACTAATGACGTGCAAAGTGGGCGTGCCAAGATGTTAGCGACTGGAAACAGTCGCTAACATCGCTATCTCCTATTACCAACTTTTGGAGATATTCGCGCTAAGCGCGAATATCTCCAAAAGCTAACACCTGCCCCTGAGCAGGTCTTAGCCATGTTATCCAATGGTAGGTAGATAACATGGCTAAGAGCATTAGCTCGGTAATGCATGAATATCGCTGACTTTTCAGCGATATTCATGCATTTCGGCCGATTTTTATCGCTTAGGAGATAAACCTTGATAATAGCAAGGTACCTAAGCGATAAAAATTGCCGCAGCTCGGCGATAAAAATATTGCCGCTAAGCCAGCATAGCGATAATTATCGCTAGTTGTTGGTAATATGCCCCACTGACCCTTTGCTGTGTTGCTTTGCTGTGTTGGCCTGTAGTTTCTGCTTCTGTCTTGAAGAGGAAAAGGATATGACTTAGCTTTGTATCCGGCATGAGAAGATTTTCTAAGGGCTTGTGTGTTAAGAAGTCTCAAGGCCATTCAAAGACTTCACCTGCAGCCCCTGAACTCCTCTGCTGGGAGTTCTGACCTGCCAAGTTGTGACAATTCCAGTTCGGGGCCCTTGGAGGCATCTCTGACATCTGAGACACCCGCTCAGACTCAGATGCAGGTCAGGCTGTGTGACTGAAAACCCACTGCATCACTGCGCCCAAAGGATCAGCGCAGCACCTGTCAGCGGCCTTGGAGGATCAATCCCATAGCATCTGGATTTCCATGCATCGCATCTGTGCATTAAGTTTTTAGCACATCGCCCTGCAGAAAGGATCCGCTTTCAGATTTCGACGCATCACTTCTTCTCATAGTAAGGAACCGGTGCTCTTCCCTTGCATGCAGTAGAACTGACACCTCAATTCCCCTGCGACTCAAGAATCAACACATTGCTGTGTTTTCCAATGCTTCTCTCATTTATGGCTGTTTCTTGTCAAGGATTTTGAAGCATCAAATATACTTTGTGCTGAAATCACTGCCTCCATAGAGTTCTATGGACCAAATTGCTTAAACCTTTAAAAAGTGATATCTTGATTTCTGTATATTGGAATTACTCTGAGATACGCCTGACTGCTCATTCCAGGCTACTGAAGAGGTGAGCAGGGTTTATCTTGCGTGTGTAACTCCATTACTCTAACTAGAAGGAAGGGTCCCTACTTGGTCAAGGTGCAAATCACTGCCAACTAGAGACCCCCATTTTTAACAGTATATCAAGTTCCCACGACAGGGAAGGACACAAAATGCATTGGGGAGACATTGAAATGATTAATCACAAAACGGCCTTGTTTGCAAGGGGGGCACCTGCGTTTTTGGTCCAGGGCATGGCGGCCATCTGGGGAAACCTGCCAAACCAAGACATTTCTGAAAACTAGACACCCTGGGAAATCAACTGAGGTGTGGCTTGCATAGAAATCCAAAGGTCTTCTTACCCAAAGTCCCATGCAAACTCGAAAGTCGCAAAAAAACTGCTTTCTGCATAGTGTGGGTGGGCCAAATGCCCGCAAGAGGGAATGGTCCAAAACGTATTGTGATGATAATGATAACCCTGGTTGTGCTAGTGTGCTGCTTTCTGCCTCCATCATCTCTGAACTTTGGTCATCCCAGTCTGGGGTGGGACTACGTCCCCCAGACTCACACGAGGCAGTTGGGGCCCAGGAGAATCATGATGTGCTCAAACTTACGAGCAAAGTCCAGCAGCATAGGCTGTGTTTGTGTGTCAATTTCTGCCTCCAGCCTCCCTGAACTTTTCTGTTTCCAGTCTGGGGTAGAACTACGTGCCCCAGACTCACACGTGGCATGCAGGGCCCATGAGGATCCTGACACACTCAAAAGTATGAGTGTAGTCTCACAGCGTAGTTTGTGTTTGTATGCCACTTTCTGCCTCCCTGCTCTTTTACCAGTCTGGGGTGAGACAATGTCCCCCAGACTCACACGAGCAGGCAGGGCCCAGGAGGATCATGAGGCGCTCAAAAGAGCTACATTCCGCAGCATGGAATGTGTTTTGTGTGCTGCTTTCTGCCTGCAGCCTCTCTGAACTTGGTCTTCCCAGTTTGCGGTGGGACTAAGTCCCCCAGACCCCTACAAGGCAGGCAGAGCCCAAGTGGATCCTGACATGCTGAAAAGTGTAAGCAAAGTTCAGCAGCACAGGACGCACCTGGGCTTGTGCCTGGGCAAAGACCAGGCCAAGACAAGCCCGGCTTTGCCAGTTAAAGCCCAACAGAGGCTGGGCCAGACACTCCCTCTTTCCTGTGGCTTCCTTTGATCGACTTCCTGATTGTCGCACCAGTTTAAGGAACAAGGGGGCATATTACCAACAACTAGTGATAATTATCGCTATGTTGGTTTAGCGGCGATATTTTTATCGCCGAGCTGCGGCGATTTTTATCACTTAGGAGCCTTGCTATTATCAAGGTTTATCTCCTAAGCGATAAAAATCGGCCGAAATGCATGAATATCGCTGTAAAGTCAGCGATATTCATGCATTACCGAGCAAATGCTCTTAGCCATGTTATCCACCTACCATTGGATAACATGGCTAAGAACTGCTCAGGGGCAGGTGTTAGCTTTTGGAGATATTTGCGCTTAGCGCGAATATCTCCAAAAGTTGGTAATAGGAGATAGCGATGTTAGCGACTGTTTCCAGTCGCTAACATCTTGGCACACCCACTTTGCATGTCATTAGTGATAAATATCACTGACATGCAAAGCGGGGCCCAAGATGGTCGCTATCTCCTACTAGCTGTCGCTAACTGGTGTTAGCGACAGCTAGGTAATAGGGAGATAATTTTATCTCCGCTTTCTTGGCTTTTAAAGCCAAAAAAGCGGAGATAAACCCCCTTGATAATATGCCCCAAGGTACTGTGTGTTTAATATTCCTTTCCTTCTTGGGGGTTTTGGATTATCTGGGTGCACTGTGTTGTGGTAATGGGGAAAAGGAAAGCCACCACTGCAGGGGCTATTTGCTCACAGGCTAAACTGCAGTCAACTATTGACAGTTTTCTGGGGCATAGATGTCATAAGAAACAAAATAAAATTGGCAGAAAGGAGGCTTTCCTTTAATCATTGTCACGTATGTAATCTAGGCTGTCCCGTTGTGCTAATCCCTCTGTCACCATGTCCTCACCTGGTCAAACTAACCTGCAAACCCTGCCCAGTGGTGTGGGGATGTTATGGAGGAGCCAGTAGATGCTGCAGAAAGGGTAGAAAGAGGGGGCGGGCTGGCACATAGTGTGCGATCTGAATCCACAGTTTTTTCACCGGAGCCTGGACCAGTGATGAAACATAGGAAAAGAAAACAAAAATCTAAATTTAGCGAAGAAACTCAGGAATGGGAGGCACGAGGGTAGTGCACTGTGTCACCGTTGTCATCACTAAGTGCGTTTTTTTGGGAAAATATAAGTGGGCTTCTCAGTGATTTGCTCAATTTAAGACTATTCCCTGAGTTAGAACAGCTTACCGCCATTGAGGCTGGTTTAAAAAAATCGAACTATTTCTGACAATGGCCACTCAAACACTCTTTTGCCGGGGCAGGCATTAGGGTTCGGGGGTAACATAGCCTCACACCAAATGTGCATTTACCAATCATCTTGACATATGCGTGAGTGACTGGCCGTGATTGTACACATTGTGGCATTGTAGCTGGAGGAACAGTTCCTTGATCCTCAAGTTTGGGGAGCAGTGTGCAATCTTCATTGATAACTTCTACAATAAATTACACTGAAGCAGAAATTCGAGCAGTCCCGCTTCCAGCGATTAATCTTCTACCAGCAGCAAGTCCTTATGTGGTTGTCTTGGCAAATATCTCCATCTTATCAGCTGGTTCTGCAAAGTCAACATCAGCTCTGAAAATTAAGCTGGCATAATGGTTGAGTCACAACACCAGTGGTCACTGGGATATGTTCAATGAGAGGATTATTGTTCGACCTGTGGGGGTATAATACCTCTCAAAAGAAAATCCTCAGGTTGACTGCGTCATTGTAAATTTTAAAAACCCATGGATAGCTGGGAAACTCCTGGTAATGGCCAGACCAGGTACGAAAAAATCATGCCCCATAACAATTCCACCACAGGGTTTCTTCACAGACAATATCACACCTTTTACGAGGGAAAAGCATGCCCAAGTCTTCACCAGTGTTGGAAATAGGCACCTCCTAGACTTCCAGGTGTTTGCAGAAAATAGATTTATGCCTCTCGCCTCGTTGGAAAAAAATGACTGACATTACACAGGAGAGAGTGTTCACGCTATTACTATATTTGATCATAGGGGTGATACTGTTGTCAAGAGTAGCTCTTCGAACTGCAAAAGTCAGGCTACTGTGTAACTAGAGGGGGGCCATCAATCTTCACTTTTGAGACCATTGGGGGACCTTCTTACACCAAAGACAGCCATTATGGCTAACTGCCTCCAAGGCATAGCAACCCAAATTTTAGAAACTGGTACACATGTAAATACAAAAGTTCATCAAAAAAGTATGAATATGGCCACATGAAACATTGCATGAGCTTGCTGAAAGCTAGCAAACCCCAGACTTGGTACATTTCGTTTTTTTCCTTTGACAATATTTGTGTTCAAGAAACATGGATGATTAATTCCTTCCACATTAATGGTTTTCGTGTCCTGTTCCAACCGACCATTCCTCCTTCAGCGGGTAGCCCTCATTAGGTTCTGTAAAAATTGTAATGGCCAATATTGTACTTAAATGGTCCTCAATGCAGTTTTAAGTGTCATCTGAAATCTTTAAGGGAGAACATGATATCCTTTGGATCAATTTTTATAATGACATCTTTAACCATCAGGTGTGTAAAGTGATTGATGACCTACAAGATTTCTTAGATAGTTTTAATGTGCACCTGAATAAGTAAGTAATTCTGGTATGGGTTGGGAATTTTAACATTATGCTTTGTTCCCTGGGAAATAGTTAGTTTTGTGGCAGGCCAGTAACTGATGGTATGGACGGGGTGCATTTCAAAGATATTTACTTGGGAGATGCCTTGAACACACTAATATTAAAGTATGACCTAGTAATTTCATGGGAATCCTGGGCAGGCTGCAATGAAACAATTTCTAAGTTTATGGGAGGGACCACTGGGAGCATAAGATTTTATAATAACTTTGGTGGATGATCTCCCTCTAGTTTTAGAACATAAAATTATCCCAAATTGCGTTAGCGGCCATAACCCAGTATCTATTACCCTTGAATTAAGTACCAGGAAAAACTCTGTAGATAAAGGGTGTAAACAGGAGTTTAATAAGAATAAAGGAATGAGGGTCAGATGGGGGCAAATTGATGCCATGAGTTTTGCACAAAAAAAATTCTGGAGAACGTAGAACCTATAACGGCATACTAGTACAATGTTCTGAAGCGTGGTATTAGGTATAGGTGTATGGCGCCATTGGGTAGAATCACACAGTCAATGTTAAATCTCTCTATTGCTATAGACGGTGCTGCAGGGTGTGTAGAACCACCAAACTCCACAGATAGAAGCCTGAGCTAGCACAAAGAAGAATTCACTCCCCAGCACACGAAAATTCTAAATGAGGTTTCACAAATTAAACATCAACAAACAAATAGTAATGTGTCACACAGTAAAACACCAGTGTGCACGTTTAAGTTCTTCTTTTCAGTATTTAATCATGTAGGCTTCCAGATCAGCTCTCAACAGCCAACACGTGTTTTGTCGCGCAAGGGATGTTTGTCCCGCGACTTCCGTAAGGCTGTATAAGTATAAACATACAAAAAACACCTATGTATTCATTGCCTAATGAAATTCACGTGATCATTATAGAAAAACGTTGTACAACTAAAGATATTGTACACACATGCACAAGGTGAGCCAAACCATTAATAGGTTTGGTTTAAATGTGAAATAGAGTGACGCCAACATAAAGCAATATTAGTTTTTCTCATACAAAACTATATATACTGTCGTGACCCGACAATGTGGGCGACTGACAGTAGGGCATTAGGACCCTGTGGGCCCTCAGGCAGAGTGACCAAGTCACCGGACACCAGATCCGGTGACGACACAGGAAAGGGGACAGACGATGACCATGGGACGGACGAGGACGGATGTGCTGACCAGCAGCTGCACGAGGTGCTGCCCAGCAGTAACAAGAAATGCCAATAAAGAAATATCGGACTAACCTGTGTCCTGTGTTCATTGCACCTCCGGGCTCACACGAAGAACACGACAACTGGCGACGAGAGTGGGATGGACTGGACGCCGTGCCCTCTCGGAAGATCATCATATTCCACACCAGGAGCCCACCCTGGATCACAGCGTGCAGGAAGAACAAAAGGAAAGTGCACCTAGATGAAGAGTAACGACGCGGGAGCCCACCCCGATCAAAGAAAAAGAAGACTGCAAGCTCCGGTAAGCGCCATGCAATAAGCGCGAAATAACAAAAGAAATAGAAAGAAACTGGCGCGAGCTCTCGCGAGAGTCTCGGCGGCCATTTTAGGATCAGGCGCGAGAACCAATCATAGGGCAAGAAACGCGAGCGGCCATTTTGTAAGTCAGGCAACGCCCGGATTGGACAGGAAGTCTCGCGAAGATCTCGGCGGCCATTTTGAGGTCAGGCTAATCGAACCAATAGGAGCGGAGAACATCGCGGTGGCCATTTTGAGGTCAGGCGAAGTCGGAAATACAACAAAAGAAGAATTAGAAAGAAGAAAGTGATCGAAAAAGGAGAAATAAAGGAGAAGAAAAGAGAAATAAAGGCAAAAGAGAAAAAACTGAATAAGAGTAAGGACAAAATAAACAGCAACAAAGAAAAATAAAGAGAAAAGGAAATAAGAAGAAAAGAGAAATAAAGGCAAAAGGAAAAAGTGAATAAGAGTAAGGACAAAATAAACAGCAACAAAGAAAACATAAAGAGAAAAGGAAATAAACAGACAAAAGAAAAGTACAAATGAAGAATGAAGAAATATAAGGAGAACACAAACAAAGTGAAAGGACACAAAGAAAATAAAAGAAAAGATAAGGAGATACAACGGACACAAAAGAACCGGAAGGGGACACTAAAGGATGTCTAAGAAAGACAAAAAGAAGTCAAGGGAACAAGCACGGATAACAAAGAGAAAATAAAGAGCAAAGAAGAGAAGACAAAGAAATAACACAAGTGCACACAAGGAAAAAGAAGAAAATATAAGGAAAAGGGAATAAGAAAGCCCAGAAGAGGCGAAATAAAGAAAAAAGAAAAGGAGAATATAAGGAAAAAGGACCAAGAAAGCCCAGAAGAGGCGAAGGAAAAGGGAATAAGAAAGCCCAGAAGAGGCGAAATAAAGAAAAAAGAAAAGGAGAATATAAGGAAAAAGGACCAAGAAAGCCCAGAAGAGGCGAAATAAAATATAAGGAAAAGGGAATAAGAAAGCCCAGAAGAGGCGAAATAAAGAAAAAAGAAAAGGAGAATATAAGGAAAAAGGACCAAGAAAGCCCAGAAGAGGCGAAATAAAATATAAGGAAAAAGGACCAAGAAAGCCCAGAAGAGGCGAAATAAAATATAAGGAAACTAGAAATAAGAAAAGAAGAACATAAAAGGAAAGGAGAAGAGGAAAGATGAAGGAGAGGAAATCACTACTGAGTCAAGAAATAACCCAATACAAAGAAGAAAAGGAATCACCAAGATCACCAATATTGACGGACCACCAAGCACTAAAAGTGATTTATGGCAACAAAAAAGAAAATGTACAACCAAGGACAGAAAGGTGGGGAAGAACGTTGATGGACTACGAATTGAAAATAATTAACAAGCATGAAAGAGAACAAAATCTAGCTGACTACATGTCCAGACATCCACGGCCATACAAAAAAGACGCAAGCACAAGGGCGGACGATCACCTAAAAGACATCATAGAAAACAACGCACTGATACCAGCAACAATGTCAGAACTAGAACAAGAGACAAAAAGAGACACCACCATGCTAGAGATCCAGAAAGTGTCGAGGCAACAAAGATGGAGACACACAAATAACAACAGCCTCACGGATCAAGGAGTCAGCAGAGAAGAACTATCAACGCTCGAGACAATAAGTGAAGAACTGTTGGAAGCAGAGAAGGGCATCTTGATGAAGGAGGCACGGAGAGTAACATCATACAGACTGAGCAAGACGAGAAACAGCTCACATTTAGAGGAGCACGAGAGGACTTTGGCGCAGGAGAAACAGCAGCAAAAAGAAAGGACAAAGACATACAATGAGCAGAGCGGACAGGCGCCACCAAAGAAAATCAAGGCAAGAGGGAGGCACCGCATGGCCAGGACCAAAGGTGGTGAGACAGAAATAATATCGATAATAAGACAACAGGTCCTCCAAAGATTCACTGGCGGTGACGAAAGTGAAAGAATCGATGATAATGGCTGCCTCCGAACGACAACGAATAACAAGAAAGAGATAGCATTTCAAGGAGCTGAAGGCGGAGGAAGAAGAAATGGCAGCGACAACTGCAGCCACATGGAAGGAGGAAGATAAAGGACAAGAAAGCGATGGAGACACTAGATCACGAAGGACATGCAGTAAACAAGAGACTCATTGAAGAGATGTAGAATGACAAGTACTCTCTCTCTCTCTCTCTCTCTCTCTCTATCTCTCTCTCTTTCTCTCTCTCTCTCTCTCTCTCTCTCTCGTTTCATTCACCTCCATCAATATAACTGTGAATGAGGACTATGATAAATGTGTCACGAACATTTGTTTGCAACAAGGGGGGAGATGTCGTGACCCGACAATGTGGGCGACTGACAGTAGGGCATTAGGACCCTGTGGGCCCTCAGGCAGAGTGACCAAGTCACCGGACACCAGATCCGGTGACGACACAGGAAAGGGGACAGACGATGACCATGGGACGGACGAGGACGGATGTGCTGACCAGCAGCTGCACGAGGTGCTGCCCAGCAGTAACAAGAAATGCCAATAAAGAAATATCGGACTAACCTGTGTCCTGTGTTCATTGCACCTCCGGGCTCACACGAAGAACACGACATATACACTATAAGCAAAATTGATGTAGAGAAGAAAAGCGAATGGTCACAACAACCACACCTTCGTGCAACCTTATTACCCACATATAACGAGTGTGGTCCTGAAAATCCTATTCAGTGCCATAAGTTTAACAGCACAAGTGGGGGTGGAGCTTGGCACGCTGCGAGATGGTGGCAGACTTGAAGAGCTCCTCGCAAAAGCCCGTAATAATGCTTCACAATCCTGCAAACTAGGAACTGAATCCAACTAACGGAGTGCGGACTGCAGCCTCTGCATGCCCGACACCCGCAATTGTGTGACCTGAGCTGTTATGCGCCTGTAACAGCGGATGCCCGTGTTGTCCCTTCTGAGGCCTGGAAGAACATGAAGCGACAGTGAAGCCAGGGACCTGCAGTGGGTGCGGAGGCCGAGACGCACGGCACGCTTACTGGACTTCTCTGAGGCCTGGGGTCCGTTCCGCGGGAGGTCCTGCACGGCGGTGGTGCGATCGCGGGTCGGCACCCCGCAGGTGAAAGGCGAGGTGGGGGCCGGGGTAGGCCTTCCGCCGTGGAACGCAGCAGCCCCCTTTGAAGATGGGCGCTTGTCGAGGCCCCCCGCAGGAGTTGCGGTGGTCCCGCGGAGACGTCGGAGAGCTGCCGGAAGGGTGGGGGAGAGCCCTGGATCCCGGATGGGAGAGGAGGTACAGTGCAGCCACCTGCGCCAGCAGCAGGGGGCTTAGCTGGGGCCCCCCCTGTTGTGAGACTGGGTGTGCCCCCCCCTCTCTCTCAATAACAGGCAACAGAACGGTGCTGAGTGATTGGCAAGGGCCGGCTGAGACACGTGGGCAAAGACTCTTTGGGCTCAATTTGGCGGTGGAGGGGGCTTGAAGGCCTTGGAGGGATCAGTTGCTGGCGAAACTTGGCATTATACTACGCCTGGTGCCCACGCACAGCTCATCAGGCGAGGGAAGGAGACGCTGCCCCGGCTGCTGTGTGCGAGGTGGAGGCGCAGGAGGCTCAGGACTAGTGCGCGCGACACAGAACCCCCTCACGGCTGCGCTGTCGACGAGCCGGTCGCCCTTTTGACAGGCTGGAAATAGGGGGAGCCTGACACGGGGCTTGTGTGATCACCCTTATATCATATTGGGACTGCACGGGGCCCTAAATTAGGGGTGATAAGAAGGAAAGGAGCCATACGGCAGATCTGGGAACCCTGTGGACTTGGCCACCCTTTATTATAAATACGACCTGGCGTCGGTGCTGACGATACTCTGCACATCCTCCACAAGACGAAAGCGTTCCAGCTTTGCCCTTAGTCGATCATGGGTAAACCCGACAGAAACCAACCCAAAATCAACTTCAACACCAATAAGAAACCCTCCGAACAGAGCGCTGAAGAACAGCAACCAGTACAAGGAAGCACGGGCACGGCAAGTGGAGTTCCAATTGGAGACCTGCAAGCAATGTTTGCCACGATACAAGCAGCGCTGACAAACATTGATGGGAAGATAGACTCTCTTATGTATAGGTTTGACAGGATGTCAAAGCGCCTGGACAGACACACTGAGAAGCTGGACATGGCGGAACGCCGCATATCCGAAGCAGAGGATGCGCACGTACAGATGGATTCCAAAGAAATGAGAATGGATAAACAGATGGCTGACCTCACGGCATTGATATATCCCTATACCCGGCCTTTACTGTAGCGGTGCAAGAGGCCCGAAAGAAATTCCTCACCTCAAAATAAAAACTAAGAGAATTAAATGTACCATACACTATGCTTTACCTTGCACGGCTCAAGATCACGGAGGATGGGAAAGCAAACATTTTTAACGAGCCTAAAGACGTGATGAAGTTCATTCAACAAAGACACAGCCGAGGCCCGAGATGGAAGTCCCCGAGAAACGATCAAGACGAACAAGCTGTAGGGTCGGACACAGCAGAGTGACGGCGGGATACTCTGAGAACTTGTTTATATATTGGAACATACACCATGTACATGCATGGAGGACTGTGTGGTCTGTCCGGCGACAATGGAGACAGTATGACACGAACTTGGTAACTGCTGGGGGGGAGAGGGACGGGTCAAAATCTTATAACAGTTTTTTATGCTGGGCAGTGTCTGGCGCCTCCACTGCCGCATGAAGGGGAAGATCCGAAAAGAACTCTGCACAGATGGCCTCGGAAGCAGATGATCCTCTCCAGATAAGTGCCTTTATAGATGTGGACAGGATGTCCAAACATTTCATGACCAGAGGGCCGCAGTTAGACTGTAAAGTTACTTATCATGCTTATTGTTGTCATTTAATATACATATTATAGTTCCGCTCATGTACTTTAGCAACACACGCCGGGAGTTTTATAGTTCCTAGATATGTTATGGTTAGTAGGGCGTTAACCTTTGTGGTTGGTATCCACAGGAAATGGGCTGTCAGCTTCTGCCCCTGGGCGTGCACCGCGTCAGATCCTTTGCCTCTTTGTTGGTAGGGGGTGTTTTGTTCATAAAGTCGGGGGTTGGAGGGAGTAGGGGAGGAAGGGAATGGGGAGCTAATGTTGGGAATGTCTCCGTCCTTAACGGAGTGGGAGGGGGGTAAACTAGTTCGGGATGTTTAGGAAATGTCTGGTTGACAAAAGTGGAGATTGGTACAGAGATTTCACCAACTTTGGAGTTTTACAACTCAGGAAGGTTCTTTGATAAACATGAACATACAGAGATATGGCTAACCGACAGACTAGAAAACTAACCTTTATTACATGGAATGTACGGGCACTTCACAACCCACAGAAAGTATGTAAGGTATTTGCATACTTTTGATAGACATGGGGTAGACGTAGCGTGCATACAAGAAACCCACCTCCCCCCAATAGAGACATGCGTATAGGCACGTGATGGGCGGTATACCGACTGGCATCCTCCTATTCCACTTACGCCAGAGGTGTGTTGCTGCTGGTTAGGCGAACTGTCCCCTTTCAGCTCATACATGAATTAAGAGATAACCAAGTCAGATACGATATAATACTGGCGAATTTTGGGGGCACAATATTGACAGTAATAACCTCATATGGCCCTAACATAGACGACCTTGACTTCTACGAAGGCATATGGACTCAACTTAGAGATTTTGACAGCGCACCTATATTATGGGGTGGGGATTTTAATACCTGCTTAGATCCAGCTCTTGACAGATCTACGGGAAATGAGCATTATGGAAAGTGAGCAGCTGGGGTTCTAAAAGAGGGTATGGAATTATGGGGTATGTCAGACATATGGAGAATGAGATATGGTAGTAGCAGAGAGGGCACATGCACATCAACCATGCATAATATGTGGTCAAGAATAGACTACTGGTTACTCACAACAGAAGCATGCACCTGGACAACATCGATCAGACATTTGCCCAAAACCCTATCAGATCACTCTCTGGTATGCATTGCGTTGGAGATTCCCACCCACATCCCTAAACAATTCACTTGGAGGCTGCAAGGGAGTTCCCTGCTAGATAAGGTATTCCGCACAGAGCTCCGTCAGGAAATAGAAGACTATTTTAACTTGAATACGGGATCAGTGTCGAGCGCTGGCACATTATGGGAAGCATTCAAGGTCACTATCAGAGGACACTGCGTTAGTAAACATGCGGGGATTCTGAAAGACATACAGCACCAATTGACTATTATAGAAAGGGACATTGAGATGTTGGAGGTGGAACATACACAAACAGGCGATTCCACTTTATTAGGAAAAATTAGGGGAAAGATGGACGAATACTCTACATATGCAAAAATGAGATAAAATACAAATCAAAGAGATATAAAGCAAGGAATTATGGTGAGGGGTGAAGACCAGGTCGAGCCTTATCCAGCAAGTTTAAACCCTCATACACGTCATACATAGCACAAATAAGAGACAGTCAAGGTAATACGCATTATGACACCCCTGCCATTCTAGCACGATTTGTGGAATACTACTCACAGCTATATGACACACAATTATGCACTCCCGCAGCTGACATTGATTCCTACTTACAAGATGTAGCACTAACCTGGCTATCGGACACTCACAGGAAGTTCTTAAGCCACCACATCACAAAGGACGAATTTAGTGATGCAATAAAGTCCCTACCCAACAACAAGGCCCCTGGGGTGGATGGACTCCCGGGCGAGTTTTATAAAACATATCAAGACGTCTTGCTGCCACACCTAGCAGCAATGTATGATAAATCATATGAGATGGGCAGACTTCCTGCTTCCCTCAGGGAAGCACTGTTAATAGCGCTTCCTAAGCCCGACAAAGACTCAGCGAACTACGACTCCTACCGGCCCCTATCCCTAATCAATATAGATGTGACAATATTAGCAAAAATGATTGCTACTAAAATAAGCTGTTACAAGAAAAACTGATATTGCCTGACCAGGCGGGTTTTGTCCCAAACAGATCCAGTACCCAAAACATAAGAACCATTTTCGCCCTCTATCACCATTTGGATCCAGAGATGCCAGCGGCGGCTGCCCTGCTGGATGCTGCAAACGCCTTTGATTCGGTAGAATGGGAATACATGTTTGTGGTGTTGCATAGGATGGGTTTCCCGGGAGGCTTTATACGATGGATAGCCATCCTATATACCGACCCGATCGCTAGGATTAGAATTAATGGACAGACGTCTGACCCTATACGCATAGGTAGAGGAACGAGACAGGGCTGCCCACTCTCACCAATAATATTCACATTGATACTAGAGCCCCTCGTCTGCAAGATTCGCCAACACCACTCGGGAGCAGCCATACAGCTGGGACTGCGACCTCTTAGCCTATCTCTATACGCGGACGATATGGTATTGTTTATGTGAGACCAAACACATACCTGAACAACGTGATCAGGGAATATATTTGCTTTGAACGCTACGCAGGGCAGCGTATCAACTGGGATAAATCGGTGTTAATCCCACTAACGCCATGCACCTCGCAGCCTACACTTAATTATCCTTTGAAATGGCACACCGACCCGGTCAAATACCTGGGGGTCTGGATACACAGGGACCCATACCAGGTGTTGAAAGAAAACTATGGCAAGGCACTAACTAAATTAGATGAGCAGATTACACGATGGATTAAGCTACCCTTGTCACTAGCAGTCAGGATTGCGCTGCAAATGATGATTATACTTCCTAAATTTTTATACCTATTTATTAATATCCCAATCTGGCTGACGCAAAAGATTTTCTCTACACTACGCCCTCTGCTACAACGACTCACTTGGGCAGGAAAACATGCTAGAGTAAGCTGGAAAGAGTTAACAAAACCGTACCACCAGGGAGGGTTTGGGGCACCAGACATGCAGTTGTACTTTTACTGCGCACAGGCACAGCATGCACATTATTGGAAGCCACATCACGCGTACGTCCCACACGTAGCGGTAGAAACAGATAGTGTTCATCCAACTCCATTACTGGCTTTCGTGTCCAACCCCACATCTTATATACAACCAGACGTGATCCACCCTGTGCACTGCACCTCAAAAGCATTACCAATTTATGCCCCGGCTCTTCCTATAGTAAATCACCCGAACTGTCAGTGACGCAAGAGACACAAATGTCATCGTTACTAGGGGATATGCAGCTGCACACGATGAAGGATGTTTTCCCACATGGCAGGTTTCTGCAATGAAATGACCCATCGTTAAGCACACACAACACCCCAGATGTGCTTATAAATGGCGATTAAGGACATGTACACCACATACCCGGAGGAGCCACCAACACTACTAGCATTACAATCATTATTAGAGACGCCATCCAGACGGAAACTAATAACACGCCTATACACAGCCTCGCAATCAGAACAAACGGATGCTGGCAAACGGGCACTTGCTAGGTGGGAGTCACTGTTGGATGAAACTATTGAAGTACAGGACTGGGAATACAGCTGCACGCAATTACGTTTACTAACATCAAACTGCAACTTGTTAATTATTCATTTCAAATTCTTACACCAATTCTATTACTCTCCGGCTCAACTACACGGTTACGGACTCAGACCACATTACAGGTGTTACAGATGTGAGGCTGATCATGCCGATTTTTTGCATACGGCTTGGGCCCGCCCGCAGGTACACAAATATTGGCAAGGAATTATGACTGCACTCTCAAATATGCTAGCCGAATCCATACCGAATGCTCCAGTGGTATGCCTGCAAGGGATACACAAATTAAAGCCAGCAATGAGAAGAAAGTTCCTTGCAGTGTCCCTACTGCTAGCAAAAAGGAGGGTAGCTATCAGGTGGGGCAGCAAGCCTCCCCCAAGATTTAAGGATTGGCTGGTTGACATGTCCTACTGTAGGGAAACTATGGAGGCAGAAGAACTACCGCAGGCATCGAGGCCCAAAGACTTCTGGGAACCACTAAAACAATATCTCTTAAGCATGGAAACTGGGGATTAAACAAAAAAGACCGGGGCATTGAGTAGCGGGAGCAGGTAGCGGTGAGATGGTCGTTGTGCTTTCAAGAAGGAGGAAAAATATATATGTATATGCTATGTATGTCTAGGCCTGGATTTGCATGCTAGATCTCAGTGGGGTATGGGGAGAAGAACGTAACATCGCAGGTCCCACTGTGTATCAATAATCGCTGTTGCACCATGGTACGATTCCATCTGACCACTGAAAAGTATATGTTGTACAATGAAAAATCTAGTACTTGTCTCTGTAACATGTGATGTAAGTTGTCTAATGTCAATGTGAAATAACATGTCAACCGGACGAAATAAATAAAAATAAAAATAAATAAAAAGTTTAACAGTACAAGTAATCTGGGAACCCTCTACGGATAATGCTGTACATGAACTCCTTATCCTAAAACACCAATCACAACTGTAAAGTGATATTCATGTGACAATTCAAAACATGCACAGAGCCGTGCACACTTCTAAATACCTATATGCTCCGTGTAATCTTCATCTAAAATGGGAAAGATAAATGGAACGCAAGATAAGTATGCATAATGATCTATTTCTTTAATTCTACTCCAAATCCACATAACTTCCATCATGTTAGCCCACACCTCTTTGAACAGTGGTGATTATTCCAGACCACACTGAGTTTCTATTGCGAGCGACGTCTCGAGATTTACTCCTGTAGCGTTCTCTGTGTTTCTCTGATTCAATATTCAGGTTTCTGCAAGATTATGCATATAACATTATCGCTGTATCCTTCAACCTAAATACTAGTCAGTCAGTCAATAGGCTTTATTTCAATAAAACATATCTTTAAAAGCATTACATAAAACAACAAGTTAAAAACCACAACATATAAAATGCATCCACAAATCAGATAAAATAGTACACATGACTTCAATAAAATACTTAAAAAGGTCTAGCTACAATGACCATAATTAAACAATTTCATTAAGCCTTTTGGATCTGATCGACCAAGCCCATGTTAAAAATTTTGACAGACCACACACGAACGAAGGCCGGGTGTCGGACGTCAAAATTCACAGTGCGACTATGTGGCGTCTGGTGCCCAACTCCCTACACAATGGTTTTAGCCACCTAGATCTCGGGGATTTATAAGCTGGGCATTCAAATAGGAAGTGGGCAACAGACTCAACTCTAGACGTACAAAATAAGCAAAAGGGTGAGGTTTGGGCCGGGATTTTCCAGCGTGCAGTCAATTCACTCACTGGGAGCCTGCCTACTCTAAACTTAAAATACAGAGCCCTATCTGTAGATTTTGAGATTATATCACGTCCTTGATCCTAAGGAACTCAATGGTTGCTCTGCATTGTTTGGAGTCGGAGCTACTCCTATCCGATACCCAGCTCCAATAGATATTCTTAAGGAACAGATTTAGGGGGGGCAAATCTAGTAACCCAAGCTTCCCCGAGCCCCAACTCCCCAAGCAGGAATTTAACGTCCCTAAGCCACCTAATTTTGGACCAACCAGGCATCGACAGTACTTCCGAAAAACCTTCCGCATAGTTGGCAAGTTTGGGAACACTCCACAAGCGGTCCCAGAGTAGTAACGGACAGAGCTGTGCCTGGTCTTTGATTGAACTGCAACCCAAATCAGGTAGCAGGGGTAACGTCGGTGTACTCTGCGGAAGAGCCATCAAATCCTTCAAGAATTTATTCTCAGAACTAGATAGCTGATCGACATTATGGGTTCCCCAGAGTTCCGCCCCATATAGGGCTGCACTAACTCCTCTTGCCCTATATATATCTATCACAGGGGCAATGGGTTTGAAAGAGGACGAGCGCTGTTCTTTAAGGAGTGCCCCCACAACCCTTTTGTGGCTTAGCAACATCTTCTGAAGATGTGAGTTCCACCGCATAGTGTCGGTTAGACGGATGCCTAAATAATCATATTCCTTGACCCTTTCCAGGGGCACCTGATTTAGTACAGGAGGCCGTCCAAGCTTTTTGGGGGGGTTCAGTACCAAATATTTTGTCTTATCAGTGTTAATTGTAAGCCCCCTACTTGTGCAGAAGGACTGAAAACCATCCAGGAGGCTCTGTAAACCCACAGGGGATTTAGAGATCAGGAGGGTGTCGTCAGCGAATAGGAGAGTTGGTATTCTTTTGCCTGCCAGGGATGGTGCGTCAGATGGATTTTTCAAGAGGTGCTCCACCACTCCGTTCACATACAATGAGAACAGAGTGGGGGCAAGGACACATCCCTGGCAGACGCCCCTATTCACTGGCATTCTAGCAGTCTTCTGACCCTGTGTACCCCACCTCACCTGCGCATAGTTTCCTGTAGAGAACTTCACCAATAGAGACAATAAATATACGCGCATCCCCAAATCTGACAGTACCTCCCCCAGGCGATCCCGGGGCACCAGGTCAAAGGCAGTCTTTAGGTCAATAAACGCAAGATAAAGACTGCCTTTGCCTAGTATGACACCTTCCAGTACATGAGCAGCAATCTAAATGCCTGCTCAATGGTTCTGGTGCCTGACCTAAAGCCTGCTTGGAAGTCAGAGAGGATTTTGTTGTCACCGGCCCACTGAAGCACTCTCCCAAGAACCACCTTTCCTGCAATCTTCTGTGTAGAGTCAATTAAGCTTATGGTACGATAGTTAGCTGGGTCGTCCCGGCTCCCCTTTTTAAAGATCGGGACAACCTCAGCTCCCCTCCAAGAGTCTGGGATTGCTGCAGCGTGGTAAGTAGCATTAAGTAAAGATGAGATGAGCCTCCCCCATTCTTTAAAATTGAGGCGGAGCAAATCCCCCGGTAACCCGTCCGGTCCTGCTGCTTTGTTTGGAACTAAGGATTTTATCACATTCTCCTCTTCCTTAGCTGAAAAGGAAATATCCTCACTCACCTCGGAGGGGCCCAATGGTGGTAAATTAATCAGCCCCTGCCTTACATCCAAGTTGGTAGTGTAAAGAAGAGAAAAGTTATCAAACCATGTTTGCTCAGAGATGTTACATGGTATGAAGGTGTCAATAGGCCTGTGCCTAGCCCTTACTAGATCCCAGAAGGCCCTAGAGTCCCTCCCCGCACTAGCTTCCTTCAGGTTGCACCAAAACTGGTCCTCCCACACTTTCTTAGCTTCACTAATGGAGAGCTTATACTCCTTCCTAGCAGCACAAATCAACTCAGGGCCCTTGAGTTTAACGGCTATCAGAAGTGCCCTTTTCGTCTGCCGATATTTCTTGGAATACCACCCCGGATTATCCTTGGGTCTCTGGCACTCCCTAACGGGGGGGCCCAACTGTGTGTTATAAATAACTTTCCCAGGGCATTGGTAGTGTCACAAAAAAGTAAGGATACCTCAAGGGGATCCAAAGAGGTAGTGTCCAGCCTGGACGTGTCCAGCCTGGACATGGCCGCTGCCAAAAGTGCCCCTATGTTCTGGACCTTCCCCTCATCCAAGGCAACCTTACACCATTTAAGGCGCCTCCCACAGTTTGAGGGACAAACTTCTCCAGTTGATCGTAATACAGAGGGTTCCTGCGGGCCAATTGTAGACGACCACATGGGGTGCAAGATCAAAGATAATGGATTGTGATCACTGTCCGTAGTGGACAGAACTTCCATATCGCGCAGAAAGCCCCAGAGCTTGAAATCGAGTAGGATTTAATCTATCCTCGACGAGTGGTCTACCCTGTTGAACGTGTGAGCTCCACAGGGGTCCGATATTGATCCGCCATTCACCGCCCTTAGACCATATTCCAAAGTTAGGGTATTAAGCTGGATGGCCCATTGGGGCCACCTCTTTATGGGCGATATTGTTAGAGATGGAATCCCCCTCCTGGCATCCTCATCAGAGGTACCCAAGATGTCCTCTGCCACAAGGGGCTCAAAAGTACAAATGAAGTCCCCTGCGACCAGGACATACATGTCATTCTACACTGGCTAAGTTCGTCTTCAAACCCAGATAAGGTTGGGGATGGTGAGCCACCTTTGGTGCCCCTAGCGTAAATGTTAAATATCTCCAAAGTATACCCTCTCTGGGGCCCCCTAATTGATAATCTTAATATGTCAGGAGAATTAGTTTCTCTGTGCCTGATGTGACAGCCCAGGGAAATGCTGACCCATATGAGGTGCCTCCTGAAGGGCGACCTCTCCCTGTAGGGGGGTGGATTGCCGGAACAAAGTACCTGGTATAACCAACCTTGTGGCAAGGCTCCATACACCAGGTCTCTTGGAAGATACATATCACAAAGGACTCAATAAAAATATTCCAGTCTGGGAGATCAAATTTTCTGGAAATACCGGCTATGTTCCAGCTGACGATCCTCACGTGGCTATTCGCTATAACTTGCTCTATTGGAGACTGTGTCGTGAACGTGCTAGGCCCAAATCGGGACTCCAGTGGCATGCCCTCAGACTCGACCGGCTTACAGTTACTCTCAGGTTGGGAACAAACAAGCACAGTCTTGTTCGCGGGGCTGGGAATAAGAGAGGGAGGGAACTCGGGGATGAGGAGGCCCACGTGGTGCACCACACTCAGACACCTTACAGCACCCAGACGTGTCGGCTACATCAGGTAGCCTCGCGACATGAGGGTAAGTGCCAAGTCAACAGCCAAGCCCCATCCTATAGGCTCCTAGGCCTGTGTTTGGCATGTGGGACCTACAGGAGTGGAAATCATAGGGGTAAAACCCTCTATCCCTCCCCCCCAGGTCTGATAGCTAGCATTCTTGGGAGTTGCTGAGTGAAGATGGAAATAGCTAAGATCGTGAGTGCTAATTCCTATATTACCTAGGCTGGGATGTTGGTTACAAATAAACCTAGCTACCCTAGCATCCCTAAAATTAACCACAATGCAATCACCCATTGTGTCCTTTGTCCTATTTCCTACCCAACTGACCCGTCTGACATGAACAACCTGCCCGTCAAATGAACTAGGCAGAGGTCTATTCTCCCTTAACCAAAACATAGTTTTGTTTTTGAGTTCATCATACGATTCATGTTTACCCACCTTCTGCTGAGGGACCCCGGTGAGCACCACTACATAGGGCTGACAGTCAGGGGGTAGATTAATGTGGGGAGGGTAAGTAGTTCCCTTCTCAGCCGGGACGGGCATTTTTGGTGGAGCCAATGTATTGCAATTTTGACCCCCTCTACCTCCCACGCTGTTATTGGTGGTATTGCTCTGGGCAGGGAGACTTTGGCAGGGACCTTTAGTCCCTTTATCCATGTTCGGATTGCGATTTGGGCTTATTGGGGCATTGGTGTGAATAAGTCTACCTTGTACAACAGTACTCACACACACTTTGGCCCCAGGGACTACCCCTGGCACTTTAGGTGCCCTCACCTCTACTGGTGAGGGATCTACCTGAGGGACTTTATTCGCCTCTAGCCACCCTCCCGGTTTTTAGAATGTAATTTGATTATAGACTTGAGTGAAAAGAAGTTGTCGAGAGTGGCTTGCTCGATTCTATCCAGCCTCTCCGTCAAGACTTTCACTCTTTCAAGTACCGGGAGTATCAAAGATTTCATTAATTTCTCAATTTGGGCGATAGGAGTGACTGAGGTATGGTGCCTACAGTGGGAATAGGCTGTATGTTTACATTCCCTAGCTCACTTGGGGTACATAGTGACTGGCCACCAGTCGAAGAGGTCCCATGAGGCCTAGAGGGAATCTGCTTCTCCACCTCCCCCAGACCCATAAGTTTTGCACAACCCTTAGAGAAATTTCCCTTGAACTTCTTGGGGGGTTTGGGATGGCTACCCCTTTAATAGCTAATAGCTCTTTTCCTTTTAATAGGTGCTGCTCTACCTCTCTTGGCAGCCGCTACCTCTGATTGTACAGGGGGACCCTCAGGGAGAATAGAGTTACCCAGGGGGGCGTGGTGTACTGGAGGCAAGACAGGCCCCAGTGCTGGATGTATAACCGAATGCCTGCGGGATTCTAGGGCATTAGCCCTCTCCAGGCTGGCCCTTATGGCACCTGATCTAAGCTGGTCAGCACTAGGAGTAGCTGTATCCGGGAGCTCAGGTGTATGTACAGGAGAGGCTGCCAGTGCCAAGGGCCCAAGCGAGGAGCGTTTATGATTAAGGGGCTCAAGAGAGAGGCATTGCTGATGGCAATCTCTTTCTCGATAACCAAAAAGACTCGAGTGATGAACTGGTCCATTTTGCCACTTACATAGCCACCCCACCCCTCATACTCCTCCCAGAACGAGTTGTCATTGGCATGGGAAAGCACACTATGCTATAAGAATCGCCCAACAACTGATCTTATGGGTTAATGCTGGGTACAAGAGTAGTAACCTAATACCGGGTAGTGTCCAGACTTTAGATGGGTGGCTCAGCCCAGCCACGGCCAGCCCCGGACGGCCCGCCCTTGTCCCGGGCTTCTCTCGGCGCGTTCCCGCGCCCTTCCCGCGACGCGGAGGAAGTCAGGTCTTTTTAAGTGCCTCCGGGCACAGGCTGAAGGTAGGCGGCGCCAGCCGCAAAGGCTCTTGGGGGCTGTAGTCTCCCCCTCCTGGCGGCCGCGAGGCACGATGGAGTAGCATCACTGGTGGCGGGGGGACCTGGGCTGATGGCAGGAGCCCGCAGCAAAGAAGCGGAGATGCCGCAGAGGACCAGGGCGTGTGGCAGGAGCCCGTTGCTGAGAAACACCAAGGGTAAGCAACCATGTAATGCAGAGGATTCCCACGCTGCCAAGGGAGTCAGGTCTTTTTAAGCGCCTCCGGGTGCAGGCTGAAGGTAGGCGGCGTCAGCCGCAAAGGCTCTTGGGGGCTGTAGTCCCCTCCTCCCGGCGGCCGCGACGCGGGATGGAGTAGCGTCACTGGCGGCGGGGGGGACCTGGGCTGATGGCAGGAGCCCGCAGCAAGGAAGCGGAGGAGCCGCGGAGGACCAGGGCGTGTGGCAGGAGCCCGTTGCTGAGAAACACCAAGGGTAAGCAATCGTGTAATGCAGAGGATTCCCCTAAATACTATCATTCCTTACAAGTTAAACGAACCCTGTTTGCATATGCACATAACATTAGAGTTATATCCTTCAACATAAAATACTACCATTCCTTATAAGTTAAAAGAACCCCTTAGTATATCCCTTACAATAATCTATTCCAAATAACTGTTTACATGCTCAATACGGTAAAATCTAAAACAACTGTGAAAGTGCTCAGTGGCTCTCTCCAGGAGAATCTGAGAGTGAGCGTCCATAATTAGCAGAAAACAATAAAAGAATCCTGTCCGCCCTGAGTTACTCGTTTAAAATTTCAACAGTATCTGGTCACGTCTAAATACACCAATCTGTAGCCAAAACCGCGTCTCCTATGCAAATTCAACCAGTGAAAAAAATCCGAGTTCGCAGCCATAGCCTTCCTACCTCCGTCTTTCTTGTATCCCTTAGTGACGCCGTTGTCATGTTAACCGAGTAAGGCAAAATGCGGAATGAATGTACCGGCTGCCTAAATGCTGGGAATGAAGCTTAGAATCACGTGAGCGCGCGGGACCCGTCAGTCTCCTGAAACAGCATGCATAGAAATAGGACTGTCCGTACCCCCGTGGGTCCCCGCCATGTCGAGTTCGTGAATAATAGATTATGAAGATAGCCAAAGCCTGTATCTCTATAGAAACGTAACAAAAAAACACTATCCGTTCTCCATTAATTGTAGACACATTCCCCAACCAAACTGACAGAGTTAATTGAATATCTTAATGCAAATGCAGTTAATATCTGTTTTATATATCTATATATTCACTGAAAAAACCATAGGCTTCAGCCACTTTATAGTTAGGAATTAGCATTTAAAATACCTTGCAAATTCACTGAAAAAAACATAGGTTTCAGACATGTTATAGTTAGCTGGACATTTCACTCATACAAAACCATTGAAATTCCCCCGTTATAGTTAGTTCAGCTAACTATAACTCGCGCGCCCGCAATTCACTGCTGATGACGTCACATATTACATCAATCATGACATGGTCAGTGACATCAATCATGACATCACTGATGACATCTCAAATGACATCAATGATGCTATCACTGATGTCATCATCCAGGGAATGTGTGTCTTTCTGAAAAATAAATATTTTTTATATATGTATATCTAAAGGTTGATGGAGGAATAAATGGGTAAATAAGTGTCTAAATGTTTTTTTTTGTAAAACTGGCTTATTAAGTATATCTTAGTGAATACATGTATTAGCGAGTAATGTTTAACACCTTGCCTGCGGCACTGATTCTCCCCCGTTGCTGAACATTCCAATCGCGGGTGTGGTTATGACGGAACGGTTCCGTCAAGAGCACAGCGCGACCGATGCTCATGACGGAACCGTTCCGTCATGAGCATCGAAGGGGTTAAATAAGTAAATATCTGTATCAGTGTATCACTTTGTGTATAAGTGGCTGCATGGGTTAGTGAGTAGCTACATGAGTGTCAATATGGGTTATTCGTTGTTTTTTTGGGTATCAGAATGAGTGTCTGTATGGTTTGGTGGGGGTATTACTTAGCGCACAGATGCATGAATGACTGACTCACTGTTTGTATGTGTTTTGAAGATAGCATGTGTGCAGGACTGTATGGGTGGATTAGTGTGCGTATGGGTGTATTAGTGAGTGAATGGCTGCCTCAATAGTGTCTTTATGAGTAAGTACATATGTTTTAAACTAGCATATGTGAGTATTGATGTATATAAGTAAGGCCATATGACAGTGACAGATTGGAAGAGTTCCTGTATAAATAAGTATGTGTTTCTATAACTGATTGTTTAAGAGAGTTCAATATGTGTACGTTTCTGTGGAAATAAGTGCAGTGATGTGTGTAGAGCTGTATATGCAAGTAAATGGATGTTTGATAGTTTATTTGCATGTGTGAGTATATGTGTGAATAACTATGTATAAGTGTAGGTGTGTAACAGGATGTATAGGTGTATGAGTACATATGATGAGTGAGTACATGTATGAGTGACTATGTAGAACTATTGGTGAATGAGTGGATGTGTATGTAGATTTTGGAATTACTGAATAGGCTGTTCTAATTTTTATTGGTATCTCCATTTTTTTGAAAATTTTAGGTTTTATTTTTGAATGTGTGTATCAAAGGTTATATTAGGGTGAGAGGAGGTATGCCACTCTTACAAGGATGATGTCATGAGTGATGTCATGAGTGATGTCATTTGAGATGTCATCAGTGATGTCATCAGTGATGTCACTGACCATGTCATGAGTGATGTAATATGTGACGTCATCAGCAGTGAATTGCGGTAGCGCGAGTTATAGTTACCTGAACTAACTATAACGGGGGACTTTCAATGGTTTTGTATGAGTGAGATGGCCAGCTAACTATAACATGTGTGAAACCTATGTTTTTTTCAGTGAATTTGCAAGGTTTTTTAAATGCTAATTGCTAACTATAATGTGGCTGAAACCTATGGTTTTTTCAGTGAATTTCAAAGGTTTTTTAAAGGCTAATTCCTAACTATAAAGTGGCTGAAACCTATGGTTTTTTCACTGAATTTCAAAGGTTTTGTAAATGATAATTTTTAAATGTATTAATTGTTATATTTTTTATAGTATTTTACTACATTGTTTTAAATTATTTATTTTTTGATATTTTATTTTTTAAATTACATTACATAATTTTAATATAACTTGAAAAAAAATATGTTTTTAAAAATATTGAAATTGTAATATTTTTATTTATTTATTATTTTTTAATGTATGTATATTTTATATAGCAGGCAAATATATCCTATGGAAGGAAATTCAAGTTACTGGTAAGTACAGTTACATTTACTTTTCAGGAAAAGTAGTGAGCTGAAAGATGCAGCACTGAGGTATCTCCTGATAACAGGTGAGTAAATTGGAATTCGTAGTTCAACTGATTTTTGAGGAATTCTTTTAAGTTCCAAAACTCCACACTTAAAAAATTTTCCAAGTGAAACCAGTCGATGTTAGCAAATGGAAGGAAATTCAAGTTACTGTAAGTATGGTTAGAATTACTTTTCAGGATCAGTAGTGCGCTCAAAGATGCAGCACTGACGTTTCTTGTGATAACAGGTGAGTAAATCGGAATTCGTAGTTCGGCTGATTTTACGGGAATATTTTGCTCAATAGTGAAGGAAGGGGGCGGGGCCTGAGGTAACGTGTGCAAACACGCCCTGTGGCGCGTTTTAGATTGGGGAATTAATTCCTCTTAAATCCTGTGGTCCCCTGTGAGCCGATTAGCCCACCAGGTACCTCCAGTATGCGCCAGGCAGCTGTGTTGCAGAGAGGTGTTCAGAGGGCACGCCCCCTTTTTTAAAACACTCTGCAACACTGCTCCGTGGCGCTTACTGGAGATACCTGTTGGACTAGTTGCCCCCTAGGGGACCTCTGGATTGAAGAGGAATTAATTCCCCAATTAAAATGTGCCACAGGGCATGTTTGCACTCACATCACCTCAAGCCCTGCCCCCTACATTCACCACTGTGTAAATGTGCCCTGTAGCATGTTCTAAGTTGGGGGATTAAGTCCCCTTGCATACTGGGGGTCCCTGGGAGCCAAGCAGCCCACCAGGATCCTCCAGTATACACCAGGGGGCTGCGTTGCAGAGAGGTGTAAAAAGGGGCATGGCCTCTTTATACCTCTCTGCAACGCAGCCCCCTGGTTCGTTTGCAGAGGGTGTACTAATTCCCCTTGCATATTGGGGGTCCCTGGGTGCCAACTAGCCCACCAGGAACTTCCAGTATGCGCCAGGGGGCTGCGTTGCCGAGAGGTGTAAAAAGGGGCTTGGCCTCATTACACCTCTCTGCAACGTAGCCCCCTGGTGCGTTTGCAGAAGGGGAACTAATTCCCCTTGCATACTGGAGGTCCCTGGGGGTCAACTAGCCCACCAGGATGCTCCAGTATGCGCCGGGGGGGCTGCCTTGCAGAGAGGTGTAATGAGACCACACCCCTTATTACACCTCTCTGCAACTCAGCCCCCTGGCGGGTTTGCAGAGGGGGAAATAATTCCCCTTGAATACCGGGGGTCCCTGGGTCCCAACTAGCCCACCAGGAACCTCAAGTATGCGCCAGGGGGCTGCATTGCAGAGAGGTGTAATGAGGCCACGCCCCTGTTTACACCTCCCTGCAACGCAGCCCCCTGGTGTGTTTGCAGAGGGGGAACTAATTCCCCTTGAATACTGGGGGTCCCTGGGGTCAACTAGCCCACCAGGTGTAAAAAGGGGTGTGGCCTCATTACACGTCTCTGCAACGCAGCCCCCTGGCGCGTTTGCAGAGGGTGAGCTAATTCCCCTTGTAGTGTAGTTCCTATTTTCCCAATAGGCTCTGCGCATTGGAATAATATAAACAATAGTTTAGACGTAGGACTGAGGTCGACTAGGTCTCTCTTGAATGTGTTAGACTTAATTAGGTTTGCCAGCTAGCTCACAGGTCACTAGAAACTTTCTCGAATGAACAGGGAGGAGTGAACTACCCTGATTAGACAAGAAGGGATTAGCTTCTGACAACCGCATAAACATGACAACTTTGCTTCCCCAGAATAAGGAGTATATCTCCAGAGTTGTGTGAAAACAATAGACAGCTATTTCACTCAGTCAATCGTGCATACTTAGTTTTACCAGAGTGCAGAGAAATAGAGAGACTGGCGATTTCAATAAAAGGTGTTATTTATTGAGTAGTCTTCTTTCTCATGCAAGAGAAATGAATTGCCACAATTGCAATACTTGTTATAAAGTAAAGTGCGTACAGTAAAAGGAGTATTATGAAATAATACTGTAAAAGCATTGTTATGGTTTCTGAGCCATATGATACTTAAAAGGTATAAAATATATACAATTACATACAATGATAAAAGTTGACTAAACGTACTCAACTGATGTTTCTAAATACGCCTACCCCAGTGTACCTAACCTAAGCCTAGTACGTGGGAAGGAGTAAAGGAGTATTTAAGTTAAGTTAGTTTTGCCAAGAATCTGACTCAAGAATTCTCTAAGGATCTAATCAGCTCCGTACCTTGGTTTTAGAATGAAGGAGGTCTTGTATCTCGCTCCCAGGACTTCATCTCCCAGTAACCCACAAGGGTGACTGGAAACACTGGAGCTGGATTTTCTCGGCAGGAGAAAAAGACAGCGTCTCTTTCAGTGCGTCAAATGGGAGGGACGGCTTCCTTCGGCACTCGCATCAGCTGGGCTTCGGATAAGTAGATAGCCGCTCTGCTCCAAACCACTGTGTCTTGCTTAAGGCAAACGCTGGTATATTTATACTTGGAAGGTGCCGTGTTTGACGTAAGGTTGGACATAAGACGTCAATAAAATATGTCACTAAGAACTGGCCGTTCTTTCGGACTCGCAGGAGTTTTAGGACAAATCAAAACAAAAGCATGGGGAATTCCCAGGTTGTTGGAGGTTTGGTTTATTTAAAGAACTCGTTGTACTTTCTAGGAGTCTAAGGAAGTAGCCTTGCCATATTTGGATTGCATTGGCTATTACTAAATATGGGTATGATTCTTATGCCTTTATAAGGGTATGATTTGTTAAAACCACATAAGGGCATACATTGGGAATATTTAATTAGGGTCCTAGATACGATCACAACACCCTTGAATACTGGGGGACCCTGAGGTAGGCATGGGCGGAAAATCCGTTCCGCTCGCGGATTTTGCGGATTTTCGGGAAATCCGCAATCCGCGAGATTTGCGAATTTCCTGCAAAATCCGCAAATCCGCGAGCAGCGGATTTTGCTCGCACTGCTCGCACTGTTCGCGTGAGTTTGCGCCCCGCGAATAAGTGCGAAATTGCAGAAATACGATCTAAGCAAAACTGAAAGTAACTACTTACCAGGTTCAAAAGTTCAGGCACATCATTAGTAGCCATTTCCTGTAGTGCTTCCTGAGGGGCCCCTCCAGAGTTCAGTTGCCAGTTGAAACTATTATGTGACCCTGCTCTGAACCTCAGAATAGTTACACATATGCCACAAAGGTCATGAATTACAGCTAAGGGAGACAAGCAGGAGCCAGGCTGGAAGTTAAAATCCATTAATCAGCCCCTAATTCATTATTGTCAGTTGGGGCAGGGCAGGTGTTGTAACTAATTTTGCAACAATGAAAGCACTTAGCAAGTGCAAAAGATCACTAATCAGGGCGCACTAAGGAAGCAGGTGCCAGCTAAAAAAATATTCTGTGACACATTAATCAGCCCCAAATTAATTCAGGTCACTTGAGGCAGGGAAGGTGTGCTTTGCTTTGCCGAAAATAATGTACACTGGACAACCAGAGGGTGTGGTGATGAAACAGAGGGTGGCATGGGTGGGCCAGAGGGTGGCATGAGTAGTCAGAGAGTGGCAGTGGTGACAGAGAGTGGCAGTGATGAAGAAGAGTGTCCCAAACAGGTTGGACACGTAGAAACAACAAGTTCGCAAAACTTGCGACCCGACAGGTAAGTTCGCAAATTGCGAAATTGTAAAAACCCTCGCGAACTGGCAGAAACACGGGCGAACACAAAAAAAAAAAAAATCCGCAAATTCGCGGGAATTCGCGGATTTTGCGGATTGCGAGTTCGCAAATCCGCAAATTCGCGGATTGCCAATCCGCAAAATCCGCTCATGCCTACCCTGAGGGCCAACTAGCCCACCAGGAACCTCCAGTATGCGCCAGGGGGCTGCATTATGGAGAGGTGCAATGAGGCCACGCCCCTTTTACACGTCTCTGCAATGCAGCCCCCTGGTACGTTTGCAGAAGGGGAACTAATTCCCCTTGCATACTGGGGGTCCCTGGGGGCCAACTAGCCCACCAGGAACCTCCAGTATGCGCTCGGGAAGGTACAGTACAGATTACTGTACTTCGTCTCTAGATATCACTATGATTTTCTCAGGAACTACTGAACGGATTTACACCATTTAACAATAAGCACAATCTGCAAACCGAACTCTACCTTTTTGCCAAATTTAGTGTAATTCTGTTCAGCCGTTCAGGCTGTAGCCCTGGCTAAAGGTCCTATAACTTTGCATGGGGAAAACACGTTTTGGGAATCCCCTTTTTTCTCAGTCCCCACTTGATGAATCACCCTCAAACTTTCAGGGAAGGAGCGGAGCGGAGCAGGCCATTTTCTTGGAGAATTTCGCGAAGATTCGTCCACCAGCGCCAAAGTTATTCCAAATAGAATGTTGTGGATTTCCTATTGAAACTAGGTCCTAGCTATAACTACCTACTGGCGACCGCCAGTCGGTACTCTATATCTATATCTATATCTATATTCATTGAAAAAATCATAGGTTTCAGCCATGTTATAGTTAGGAATTAGCATATAAAAAACCTTAGAAATTCAGTAAAAAAAACATAGGTTTCATCCATGTTATAGTTAGCTAGACATTTCTCTCATACAAAACAATTGAAATTCCTCCGTTATAGTTATTTCAGCTAACTATAACTCGCGCGCCTCCAATGCACTGCTGATGACGTCACATATTACATCACTCATGACATGGTCAGTGACATCACTCATGACATCACTGATGACATCTCAAATGACATCACTGATTGCTTATTCACTTCGATTGACATCACTTCGATTGCAACCATAACACAACTCCAGCAAAGCTCTCGAGGCCGTATGCTCACAATGCAGTATCAATCCTTACACCTGCTTCAAGCATATGCAAGGTTCTGACGCAGCATAAGATCAAAAGTAACTGAATGAAATGTTATACATTTCACTCAGTCTCTTTTAGGAGGCGTTGCTGCACCCCCTCCTGCACAGGAAAGCCTCCTTCTGGCGCAGGTATTTACAATGTAATGCACCCTCCAGATTCATCACATTCTTAATACAACACACCATGGCACATCTTTTGCACCACCGCTGTGTCACAAAAGTGATGCAACGGCTGTGTAAAAGAGGCACAAGGGGATTGTGAATCCGCCCCTCACACATACTAATTCACCCAGAGAGTTTCACCAGCAGTGCAAATTGAAGCACAGACTTGTAACATATTTATATACATATTTTACATTCAAGTCCTTCGGACATACTACAGTATACTATAGGTAAACACCTTATAGATGTATGCTGTAGCACTTCCTTACAGTTCTGCACTTTCACATTCTCCATACACTAGTAATATACTCATTCATTCATTTTTAAACTACATAATCATTCTGACAAACTTATACACATTAACATAGAAATAACCCCCCAGATTCACGAAGAACACATTTTGCGATTCCTTAATAGCGAAAAATACCAATTCGCTATTAAGGAATAGCAAAATGCTATTCATCAAGAAATCCATTCAAAAATAGCGATATCTAATAATTCCTTAATTGCGACTCGCAAATTGCGAGTCGCAATTAAGGAATATCTCCCCATTCATTCCTATGGGCCTAGAGGCCCATAGGAATGAATGGGAAGACCATCTCAATTTGCTAATCGCAATTAGCGATTCGCAAATTGAGACTGCGATTTCAAGGGTGCAGGGGTGTCCAAAGGACACACTGTTGCACCCCTGAAATTGATGTGTGCACATATGTTGTGCACACACATGCCCTTAGGGCATGTGTGTGCGCAACATGAAACTTTGTAAAATGCACTTTAGTGCATTTTTCAAAGTTTTTGCTATTTACCACGCAGTTTAACTTTGCGGTAAATAGCGGCCCCAGATTGCGAATTCGCAATTTTTAAATTGTTCATGAATTGCATTTAAGGAATCTCAAATTGAGATTCCTTAAATGTAATTCATCACAATTTAGCGATTTCTATAATTGCGATTTTTGCATTTAGGGTGATGAATCCCAAATGCAAAAATAGCACTCGGAAAGGGCCAGATTCTCAGAATCTGGCCCTTTGCGAGCCAAATTTACTTTGATGAATCTGGCTGATAGTTCTTTCTTTGACCAGTGAAGGTAGTTCTAAAAAGAACTGGGTTTTTTTCAGGTTTTACTTTTCAATTTTTTTTCTGTTTTGTCAACAAGTTTTTTTTTAAACTAAAAAAAATTGAACTGGAACTCAAAAAGTATCAAACAGGAACAAAAGAATGAAAAAATTAAAAAAAACTAATGTCAAAGACAGCGATGCTCATGCATCCTGCGTTTCATAAGATCAATAGACTGCTCCCTATAACACAAAAGTCTATCGCAATGAATGCATACAATTTTAACATCTGCAAAATCAGGATCAATTTGTGGGTGTGGACTGCTTGATGAAAATTCTGCTGCAGTAGTTGAGGTGCTTGCTGCAGAAGCAGGTGGGTTCTCCTGCAACTTCCGTCTTGCAGCTCGAGCAAAGTTATTAGAGTGCAAGTTCTTCACATGTCGCACCATTTGCTGTGGCAAAGGAGTATTTTTTAGATGGATCACCCCTTGAAAGAGTTGTTTGGCAAATTTTACAGGTTTCTTTTGGAGCATTAACCTTTTTTTGCCCTTCTGGAAAAGTAAAAAATTGCTTCTTTCTTCTTCTATGGAGGTTGTTCAGGAATGAAACCTCCCTCTGAAGAACTGCTGGAAGATGAGTCCATTGCTCTTATAATGATCTTCCTTCTATTTGAGAAAATTATCAGAAAAAATGATTCTTCTTAGCAAGTCAAAGTCGAATGATTATAATGGGATAGAACTTTCAACAGTTACAATAGGAAAAGTTATGAACCAATCAAATCTCTCCTTTTAAAGTCACATGACTTTACGTACGCTTATGATGCACTTATGCAGCTCTTTCGATACCAGTACTCGTGATGTTCTACCGAGATTTGTGTAATTGTTTTTAAAACCAATATATGATTGCTAAAACTGTAAAAAAAATGTTCATAGTTATCCCAAATAATATCTTGCCTTCTTATGTACATTAAATACATAAATATATGTTTTTAACCATGTAGAAACATTGGCGCCTTTCGCGTACAGGGCGCCGTTCATGACGTCACACTTAACCTTTGATGCGACGCGTAACGTCAAATAATATTCGTACTGTATGCGCGGGTACACGCTGACTATGATTAGCAGTACATGTATGGTGTGATCACCCTCTCAGTGACAAATCAGAGCACAGGGCGCACTAACGAGAATGATTACAAGTGGTCACTCATTGGAGATCCGATTCTGGGCCTGCCTCTGCGCACATAATAACACCGCCCCCATCTCTCTCTGTTGTTAATTGTTGGTGCACACACTCACACTTGCACATGCGGTTACACGCCTGCCCACATGCCACCACCTAGCATGCTTGCTATCACTAAGCCTTGAAACCGATACATTAGCCAATGTGATGTCCCCCAAGGCCATCATTCTTATAGACCGCGAAAACGCTACCAATGATGGTCCTGGGCTTGGTTTGCTCAGCCCCCGCGGTTCCCATATAATCCGAACACTAACGTGAGCATGCTCTCTTTTGCCTGCTTGTGCTGCAGTGACAGACAGAGTGTCGTCAACGATTTTACTACAAACTCACAGCTCGAGCGGAGGAAGACTCCTGACACTCAACGTGGTATCACTACTGCTGCCACCCAGCCACAATACCACCCCATACCTAGTGAAACCGCAGCCTTTGAAGACACGACAAAAAACGACAGAAGCAAAGGTAAGAGGAGCCGTCACAACATCAGACTCCGCTGTAAATTGTATATGCATAATGCTATTTTTTTCTCCATCATATGACTCTCCTACCCCTTTGTGGTTTAAAATTGTATGCACATAGTATAAAAATTTCTACCTAAGTCACGAGGTCCTATACACCTCTAATTTGATAAATTATGTGTCCATAAATTTCTGTGTCGTATTTCTGTACTACGCCACATGCTTAGGCCTCTATCGTTAATAATTGTGCGTCCATCATGAATATTTTTTTTTCTGCGTCACGAGGCCGTCCGAGGCAGGCCCGGACTGGCCGTTGCAGGCACAGGCAAACCCACGATACGCCGCAAGAGTGGGGGCCAGTTTTGGGCCCCTGGGGGCCGATTTTGTTAGCTGCAAAATCGGCCATGTAACAAAATTGGCCGAAAACTGGTTCCGCCAAAGAGCTCGGTCGCACCCCTAACTCCCATCCTCCCGGGGGAGGGGGTTGGAGGGCAGCCGCACTTTGCCAGGGCCGGTTTTGGTTCCTAGTCCGGCCCTGCTCCCAGGCCTCTATTCTTATTAATCTTCCTATTTTGATCCTAATATTTCCTTCTGTATTACGGAGCACTCCTACACCTTTTTTTATAAATTGAGCTTCCATGTATTTCTGTATCCTATTTTTGAAGTGTGTCACGTGCTTTACAATGTGTTCTTTTTATTGTATGTTCATAATGGTATTCTTTTCTGCATCACATGCCCCTCCTGCCCCTCAATGATTTTCTATGTACATAGTATAAGGGAGGACCCAGGGGGAGCCGTGCACAATCCGCTCTCTCCCCTGGGTTGGTTCGCACAAGGGAACTGGCCAACGGTGCAAGGGGGGTGATTAGCTAGTTGGAGCGGAAGTGAAAAGGGATAAATAGGGGTAGAAAGGGCGGGAAAAGGAACTGTGCCGGGGATGCGGGTGGCGAAGGTTGTTTTTGCCCCACCCACCCTCTGGCTCTTACAGGTGCTATTTGTTTGTTGTTTTATTGTTCTTTGGGTACTGCCGAAGCTGGTTATTCCTGGTTGCCACGCTAAGACAAATCTAGGTGCAATTTTAGTTGGTAGGCACTTTTTCTGGGGGGTGGGCAGCCTGGACCGGGTTGCTCCATCCTCAAAGAGCAGTTAAAGGAATGGAGGAGGGTATCAACAAGAGTCAGTTGCCCCTGGGTTTGTTTGGGTTAACTTGGTGGGGGTTTCATCTTTCATAAGGATGCTAAGATAAGTTGAAGGATTTTTTTTGTTTATTAAATAATGAATAGCAAGATATTTGATTAGAAGTTAATTTGCACCTGTCTTACTAAAGTGGCCTTTCTTCCTAACCAAGAAGTTGTGGACAGTGAATAATTGCGCGAACGTTTCTTTCTATCCATCACGTGTCCCTCCCAGCTCTGCTTTGCTTAATTTTTCTGGAATATATGCTTTCTGGTTCATCGTATTTGCTCCCGGCTAATTCTCCCATTAGTTTTAATATTTATTACTGCATCACGTGACACTCCCAAGCCTGAATTTGTTTTTGAATACTTGTAAGTCTGAACGAATGTAATTGGCAGCCACGGCTCGTGCATGACGTTACGCCGGGCAGTGATGTCAGCAGCCATGGCTCGTGCAGGGCATTACGCCGGGCGGTGACCGAATATAGCATATGGACGATATCAGGTAAGTACCGAAAAAAAAAAAAACACATTTGGCGATGCAGCGCGGTACTTACCTGACAAACTCCATATCCCGCATTTTACAACCCCCACCCTGCCCCTCCTCTGCCTGACGTCACCGCCAGGCGTAACGCCCTGCACGAGCTGTGGCTCCTTAAATGCAATCGCAATTTAAGGAATCTCAATTTAGAGATTCCTTAATTGCGATTTTTGCATTGGGATGATGCATCCCAAATGCAAATATACTGGTCACAAATGGAAAGATTCTGAGAATCTGCCAGTTTGCGACCGTTTTTTTGCTTGATGCAAATTTACTCGTAAATACCAAACAGGGTTTCAAGGATAACATGTATTTTGCAAACTACCTTTTCAATGGTTAGTATTGCTATTATGATTCCCTAATATACATCTTTTTTACGTTTACAGTCTATTGAAAAGTATTGTGGTGTCTGCAACCAAAAAGCTTCAGCAACTTATACAGAAAACTTTATGTTAAGAATCTTTTCTGAGAAGCGTGCACTATATTTGAAAGATGACTAGGCACCGTCAATTTCATATTCTGATTCAAATTCAAGGCCCGTTATCAAGCTTTTTTCATATAGATACTTCACTGGCAAAAGGCAGTGGGAAATTTGTACACTTGCTGCATTTTTTCGCAGGGGTTATGAACTATTGCACAATTTCATATTCCTATTCAAACTACAGTCCCTTTATCAAGCCCTTTTTATTCTATCAACTACCCCGGCCGAAGGCCGTAGGAAATTTGAACTCTTGCTGCCTTTCTTGGCTGGGGTTATCAATTATCCTTCTTGTAATACAAATACAAAGTGCAGGCCCTTTATTGAGCCTTCTTGGTAACTATTACTCGTGAATGGCAGTGGATAATTTGCACACTTCCTGCCGTTCATGTATGTAAAAAAGCTTAACAAAAGTCTACCAATATTAAAAAAAAGAGCCAGTATAGTCTATGGTTATCAAATCTTCTCTTTGTTATTCTAGTTCAAAGTGCAGGCCCTTTACTGAGCCTTCTTTCAAACTACTACCCGTGAATAGCAGTGGCTAATTTGCACACTTACAGCCTTTCTTAGTTTTTTAATTATTCATGTTCCACTCAATCAACACATTATCTAAACGTACACACACCTACTTGCTGTCTTTCTTCACTATGGTTATCAACTATTCTATTTCATATTCGTATTCAAACTACAGGCCCTTTATCGAGCCTTTTTGTGGTAGCAAGTATCCCAGCCAAAGGCAGTAAAAAATTGCACACTTGCTGCCTGTCTTGGCTGCGATTATCAATTGTTCAACAATTTCATATTCTGATACAAACTCATGGCCCTTTATTGAGGCTTTTTGTTGTACCTACGACTACGACCGAAGGCAGTGAAAATGTACACACTAACTGCCTTTCTGGGCTAGGAGATATCAATTATTGTTCAATTTCATTTTCTGATTCAAAGTCAATCACCTTTATTGAATCTTTTTATTGTAGCTAATACCCCGGCCAAACAAAGTAGGATATTTTCACACTTGCTGCTTTTCTTAACTGGGGTTGTCAATTATTTTAAAAATACATGCAAACTTAGCAACATTATGTTCTTTTGGAAAAAAAATTTCAAACTAATCGTCTCTGAAAAACTTGTTTGACATGTTCAGTCATTTCTCCAATTCTTATTTCTTGTAGAATAGTTCCATATTCAGCATCATTTCCTTATTGCATATTTGTAATAACTTCCTTATATAAAAAATATAACCAAATGTTAACATTACCAATGCTACATTACATAATTTACTTATACTACCTATGGAGTATAACAACAAATTACAATACCACAAGATATCTGGACAAGCTTGTTGTGAAGACTCTTGAAGAAAATTAAACTTCTCATTATTGATCACATAAGCATGCTATCAAACTTAATGCTTGCCTTTGTGCATTTAGGAATGCTACATACTCTTAAAACAGAGTATGACATATTATTCTCAATTTATTTAAGGCACAGACAATTGTACTATGTCCTCAGATTCTGTTAACTGTACAAAATAACATTCATCAATCTTTGTGACGAGTAGCACCTTCAATATACATTGCAGACATCAGGGTTCACAACTTCACTTCAGCTTTCCTTCTACATTAACCCTTTCCTTGCTACCGTCGGCCATTGGCCGACGGCAGCACTACCTCCCCAGTGCTGCCGTCGGCCAATGGCCGACGCAGCCCCGCCCGCACACGGAAACGCCCGCACCGGGTTAATGACATCATTGAATCCAGCCTTGCTTTACTTAAGACAGAGACAAATATACTGCCTCCTCAGATTCTGTTCTTTGTGACTAAATAGCATCCATCGATCTTTATGTCAACAACCGCTGTTAATCTACACTGTGTACAGCTGCATCCACAAATTCAATTCAGATTTCCTTCTACATTAAGGACAGTATTGTATTCTGCCTTGCTTTCCTTATTATACTGTGTCTTCAGATTCTGTTATCTGTGGCTAAATAGCATTCTTCGATCTTTTTCTCAACAACTGCCTTCAATCTACACTGCAGACAGCTGAGTTAACAACTTGAATTCAGCTTTCCTTCTACATTAAAGACACCATTGTATTCAGCTTTACTTTCCTTAAGACAGACACAATTATACTGCGTCCACAGATACTATTAACTTTCTCAACTTGACTTGACAGATCTTTCTGTCAACAACTACCTTCAATCTACACTGCAGACAGCTGGGTTCACAACTTCAATTCAGCTTTCCTTCTACATTAAGGACAGCCTTGTATTAAGCCTTGCTTTCCTTAAGGAAGAGACAATTATACTGTGTCCTCAGGTTATGCAAACAGTGACAAAATAGCTTTCATCGATCTTTTTGTCAACAACTGCCTTTAATCTACACTGCAGACAGCTGGGTTCACAACTTGAATTCAGCTTTCCTTCAAACATTAACAACACCATTGTATTGAGCTTTACTTTCCTTAAGACAGACACAATTATACTGCGTCCACAGATACTGTTATGTTGTACAACTTGCATTGACAGATTTTTCTGTCAACAACTACCTTCAATCTACACTGCGGACAGCTGGTTTCACAACTTCAATTCAGCTTTCCTTCTACATTAAGGACAGCATTGTATTCAGCCTTCCTTTCCTTAAGGCAGAGACAATTATACTGTGTCCTCAGGTTAGGCAAACAGTGAAAAAATACCTTTCATCGATCTTAGTGTCAACAACTGCCTTCAATCTACACTGCAGACAGCTGGGTTCACAACTTGAATTCAGCTTTCCTTCTACATTAAGGACACCATTGTATTGAGCTTTACTTTGCTTAAGACAGACACAATTATACTGCTTCCACAGACACTGTTAACTTGTAGAACTTGCATTGAAAGATCTTTCTGTCAACAACTACCTTCAATCTACACTGCGGACAGCTGGGTTCACAACTTTAATTCAGCTTTCCTTCTACATTAAAGACAGCATTGTATTCTGCCTTGCTTTCCTTAAGGCAGAGACAATTATACTGTGCCCTCAGTTAGGCAAACAGTTACAAAATACCTTTCATCGATCTTTGTGTCAACAACTGCCTTCAATCTACACTGCAGACAGCAGGGTTCACAACTTGAATTCAGCTTTCCTTCTACATAAAGCACAACATTGCATTCAGCCTTCTTTTCGTTAAGGCAGAGACAATTATACTGTGTCTTCACATTCTGTTAACTGTACAAAATAGCATTCATCGATCATTGTGTCAACAACTGCCTTCAATCTACACTGTGGACAGCTGCATTCAGACCTTCAATGTAGCTTTCCGTCTACATTAAGGACATCATTACATTCAATATTGTTTTCCTTAACGCAGATACAATTCTACTCTGTCCTAAGATTATGTTAACTGTACAAAATACCATTCATCAATGTTTCTATTGATTAGTACCTTTGATCTACATTACAGACAGCAGTGTTCACAACTTCAATTCAGTTTTCCATGTAAATTTCTTTTCACTATGTATGCTGAGAACTGCCTTCAATTAATTCTGCACTCAGTAGACTTCACAACTAGATACCAAGAGCGCCAGCACTACAGAAAACATTCAATACAATCTTCATTTACTTAAAACACAGACCATTGCACCATATCCTCACAGTTTCTTAAACTTTGAACACTAGGAAATTTAGCTTTTATTGATTTAATGCACACAAAATTCTACTATATATGTTTCACATTTTGTTTAAATAAGTGACAAAAAACATTCATCTATGTCTGTTAACAACTGCCTTCAATCCACACTGCACAGGGAACATACAAGCTCACCTCCAAAGATACTACTTACTCAGCGCACCATAAATAATCACAAACAAGAATAAACACTTTTATGTCACAGTGAGACATACTGTCCCTTTTAGATGGAATTGATGCAGAATTCAATCAACAAAAGACATTACTTCAATTACTGTGCCTCACCCGACCAGACATCATCACAGGGTACATTCAAGCTCAGCGCCAAAGGTATTACTAGCTGAGTGCACCACAAATCATGACCATGTCACCGTATTGAATGACATGACTTATTTACAAAAAAATACATCATACTTTTTGAAAATATACTTCAACTTACTTCTGTGAATGGACAACCAATATTTATTAGAAAACTTGATTTTAAAGATGTTGCTACCAATCCGTGCTGCTTGCACCACACAACATCACACTTTCTTGCTTTAGATGCACACTTGCTTCCTTTCTTGGCTGGGATTATCAATTATTCCCCCAGTTTCATATTCTAATTGAACGTCAAGACCCTTTATCGAACCTTTTTCTAATTTCTACTACCCCAGAAGAAGGTTAATACTCCCGAACTAATCTGTAAAATGTAGCAAACAACTCTTTCAAGGGATGATCCATCCAAAAAATACTCCTTTGGCACACCAAATATGATGCGACATGTAAAAACTTGCACCCCAACAACTTCACTTGAGCTGCAACACAGAGATTGCATGACAACCCACTTGCTGCTGCACCAACCACATCAACTGCTGCAACAGCATCTTCGGCAAGCAGTCCATACTCACATATTGATCTTGATTTTGGCAAACTTAAATTTCTATGCATTTATTGCGATTAACTTTTCTGTTCCGTCAAATACTCTATCAACTTCATCAAAAACAAAAAAAGGTCACTCTCCTCAACATCACTCACTACACATTTATCAAGCTTTTTTCTTTGAAGAACTATCCCTTTCAAATGCAGTGAGAAATTTGCACACTTGCTGCCTTTCTTGCCTGGAGTTGTCAATTGTCCTTCTTGTAATACAAATTCAAAATGCAGGCCCTTTATTGAGCCTTCTTGGTAACTATTACTCGTGAATGGCAGTGGGTTTTCAGCAGTTCCTGCCTTTCATGTATAAACAAAAGCTTAAAAGTCTAAAAATATTAAAAATGAGCCAGTATAGTCTATAGTTATCAAATCTTCTGTTTCTTATTGAAATTCAAACTACAGGCCCTTTAATGAGCCTCATACTCATGAGATTTTGGATATTACTTTGAATATAATTGAAGAACTAATCGTATCTGTCACAGACAATGAGAGTGAAGAAGGAGAAATTACTGCTGCAAACATGTATTGTGATTTTGTACACGAAAGCTTTGATGGAAGTTTTAAATTATGTTGACATTTTAGTACAAATTAAATCAAAAACTGCTGCCTTCAATCTACACTGCAAACAGCTGGGTTCACAAATTAAATTCAGCTTTCCTTCTATATTAAGGACCGCATTACATTTAACATTGTTTTCCTTATCACAGATACAATTCTACTCAGTCCTCACATTCTGTTATCTGTAACTAAATAGCATACTCCAATCTTTGTGTCAACAACTGCCTTCAATCTACACTGCAGACAGCAGACTTCACAACTTCAATTGAGCTTTCCTTCCACATTAAGGACCGCATTACACTCAACACTGTTTTCCTTACCACCAATACAATTCTATGTTGTCAGATTCTGTTATCTGTAACTAAATAGCATTCGTCAATCTTTCTGTCAACAACTACCTTCAATCTACACTGCGGACAACTGGGTTGACAACTTGCATTGACCAATCTTTCTGTTTTCCTTATCACACATACAATTCTACTCTCCTCAGATTCTGTTATCAGTCACTAAATAGCAATCTTCAATCTTTGTCTCAACAACTGCCTTCAATATACTCTGCAGACAGCAGAGTTCATAACTTCAATTGAGCTTTCCTTCTGCATTAAGGACCGCATTACATTCAACACTGTTTTCCGTATCACAATTACAATTCTATGTCCTCAGATTCTGTTATCTGTAACTAAATAGCAATCTCCAATCTTTGTCTCAACAACTGCCTTCAATCTACACTGCAGACAGCAGGGTTCAAAACTTCAATTCAGCTTTTCTTCTATATTAAGGACCGCATGACATTTAACATTGTTTTCCTTATCACAGATACAATTCTACACAGTCCTCACATTCTTTTATCTGTAACTAAATAGCATTCTTCAATCTTTGTGTCAACAACTGCCTTCAATCTACACTGCAGACAGCACACTTCACAACTTCAATTGAGCTTTCCCTCTACATTAAGGACCGCATTATATTCAACACTGTTTTCCTTATCACAAATACAATTCTATGTCATCAGATTCTGTCATCTGTAACTAAATAGCATTCTTCAATCTTTCTGTCAACAACTACCTTCAATCTACACTGCGTACAACTGGGTTGACAACTTGAATTCACCGATCTTTCTGTCAACAACTACCTTCGATCTTCACTGCAGACAGCATGGTTCACAACTTCAATTCAACTTTCCTTCTACATTAAGAAGAGCAATGCATTTAGCCTTGCTTTCCTTAAGGCACACACAATTATACTGTATCCTGAGATTCTATTATCTGTGACTAAATGGCATTCATCGACCTTCGTGTCAACAACTGCCTTCAATCTACACTACGGACAGCTCAGTTCACAACTTCGATTGAGCTTTCCTTCTACATTAAAGATAGCATTGTATTCAACCTTGCTTTCCTTAACACAAACACAATTCTGCTGTGACCTCAAATTCTGTTATCTGCAACTGAATAGCATTCTTCAATCTTTGTATCAACAACTACCTTCAATCTACCCTGCAGACAACAGGGTACACAACTTGCATTCAGTTTTACTTCTACATTAAGGACAGCATTGTATTCAGCCTTGCTTTCCTTAAGGCAGAGACAATTGTACTATGTCCTCACATTCTGTTAACTGTACAAAATAGCATTCATCAATATTTGTATCAATTAGTACATTCAATGTACATTACGAACAGCAGGATTCACAACTTCAATTCACTTTTGCATGTAAATTTCTCTTATGTCTACAAAGAAGAGCCTTCAATAAATTCTGCGCTCACTAGAGTTCACAACTAGGTACCAATACCGCCAGTAGTACAGAAAACATTCAATACAATCTTGATTTATTTAAAACAGACAATTTCACAATGTCATCACATTTCCTTACAGTTTGTACTTAAGGAAATTCAGCCTTCATTTTTTAAAATTATAGATGTTTCTACTGTATGCCTTCAGATTTTATATTAAAAAAGAGATAAAAAGCAATGCTCCATTTCTGTGTCAACTACTGCCTTCGACCTACTCTATGGACAAGAGGATTAACAACTTCAATTCACCATTCCATGTACACTAACGACATTGAATGTAGCTTTGCTTTATTTAAGACAGACAATTGTACTGTGTCCACACATTCTGTTAACTGTGACAAAATTGCATTCATCGATCCCTTTAATGAAGGCCACAAGTACATTGAAAAGAGAAACTAACACATCATTTTTCAGTCATTTTTTCTAGGAGAATGGAACAATAGATCAAGTTCTAAGCCTTTTTTTAATGACAAGTTATCTTCAGAGTAATGATTTGCGTACAGAGGACACTAGTATTCGTACCTATGATGTTAGAAATGGTTGTGCTATTGTGAAACACAAAATTGTTTCTAGAAATGCAAAAGAAGTGTTACCTGAGGATCTTTTAGGGACACGTTCTAAAACTCCAGTGAACACTTCCAATTGTAGTAGTATTTATACTGTAAGTGAAGAATCTATATTTTTTTTAATGCACATTTTTATCTAAGTATAATAAAAAAAGTGTTAAACAAAACATTAAGATATGGCACGCACTAGACTCTTGCAGAGTGAGAGAAAATACTGGTTTGCAAAGTCATTCCCTGCCTTATCTTTCTAAAAAAGTATGCCAAAGTGTTTTTCACCAATTCAGAATGTTACCAATTCATCATACTCAAATCAGAAAATTAATCAGAACATTGTATTACGCAAAAATTCCAGCACTGATGTTAAAAAAATGAACAGTACTCTTTTCTGTGCATCTGTATCAGATGTAACAAATGTCTCTGAAGAAATTCAGCTTAGTTACTTTGGTCCTCAGGAAAACCGTGCAGAAACTGAGATATTAATAGAAGAAAATGTGGAACAGAATGTACAATGTTGTACTGTAGATAATTGTGAGCAACATACTACAAAGTTGTAGGTGATTTCACTAACACCAAAACATCAAATTATTCTTCCATTTGTTTTCAACAAACTCGTTATAAAAATCAAACCAGTACTGTTCATCTGTATTTAAAAAGGAAAATATTAATGACAAAACATTTCGCAACGTATTTGTCACAGAATTGTTTTGAATTGCATTCTAATCAGCATATTTCTAAATATTTTTATAACAAATTAGATAAGAACAAAATGCCTCCTAGTGCTGTGCATAATAATGTAGACTTCGTAATGATTCCTTCTGAACTGATGGATTTATATACCTATGAATCTATTGTTATTAAATGTGTCCATCCATTTCAGGCTATTATTCGTATAGAGCCTAACACAGAAAAATGTCCTCCTTTTCATTTACAGAGAGAACCCACCTACTGCTACACCAAGCACAGCAATTGCTGCAGCAGCCTATTCAGCAAGCAATCCACACCCACAAATTAATCCCCATTTTGGTGAAATTAACATTCTATGCATTTATTGTGATGAAGTTTTCTCTTACGAGGAACAGTCTATAAAACCTAAGAAAATGCATGGATCAGGAGCACCACTATGCTCAACATTACTTTCTTCACATTATCTTCTAATTAGTATGAACTACCTCAGCCGAAAGCAGTGCTTAAATTGCACACTTTCTGCCTTTCTTGACTGGTATTATCAATTATTCTTCAATATCACATTCTGATTGAACGTCAAGGCCCTGCATCGAGCCTCTTTGTTGTAACTACTTCTCCGGCTAAAGGCACTGGGTAATTTGCACACTTGCAGCCATTTTAATAAATGTGTTCTTATAACATCTCATAACTTAATAGACCTGAAATAATTTCATCATGTATTTCATATACCTCATTTTCAATTTCAAAACTCATATGATCATACTCATTGTCATGAAATTCTTCCAGAATATCAACATCTAACCTTTAATCTAGGAAATCACAGCTAATATCTCCAGCATTTATATCTTCCTCTTCATTCTTGCCACTCGTTAAAAGTATGTCCAGCTCTTCTATGACACTGTTATTAATTTTGAAAATGTGTTAAAATTCTGTTGTTGATTTTCCATACAGAATTTCTTCTGTTGTAGCTCCTTGTACATAAACACTTCTTTTTATCTTAACTATAATATCAGCTCATGTGGTGCTTCAAAAAAATATATTAAATATTTATTTTTCAAATAAAACAATATTTTGTACATAAGTATATTCTATTTGAAAAACATTGCACAATTAAATACAATAAATACTGTCACTCTACATTGTGTCAAGTATTTTATTCATCCTACCTACTGTTTTGCAAAATTAAAACCGAGACAACAGCAGTGCCCCCATTATGTTGTCAATTAGGGTGGAGGGAGGCAAACAAAAAACAACACTGCCACAGACGGTACGCTGTGGAACTCATTCTAACGAGACGTAGAAACATACTATAAATAAAACGGAATACAAGTAAAGAAAAAGAAAAAACATACCTACATGACAAAGTCACTGGACTAATACTCTGTTCCCCAACACAAAAAAGAATTTAGCAAAAACTATATAACATATGTTTAAGGAGCTGCAAATGAACCCATTCCCCGGGTTTCAAAAAATATCATTAGGAACCGTGTGGAGAACACCAATGCCCACACGGTCCCAGCCTTCTCCTTGTATCCTTTGAGAGCCGGCATTGCTTTCTCAGAGAGAGCAGTTTATATGCTGCTCTTTAACGAAATGCAATGTAATTCCTACTTGAAAGACACAGCAGCTTAACTTGCTCTCCTTTTCAAATAGGAAACCGGTTTCCTGTGCTAAAGTGGGAGACGCGACACTCCCGCCCTACCATACCAAACAGCAGTGTCCCGAGGGGAACACCCCGGGACACTGCAGGAGTCGGTCCTGAGACATGGTGGTCCCCAGAACAATCAAGAGCTCCAGGACGGAATCAGCGCTACCCCCTCCCAACATTAAAAAACCCTGAAAAGTGGTAACCCCCGGAGCTAGGAGGTCCGTGCCCTCACGGCCACCCTATTTTAAAGATTACTGCCCCAGGAGGGTGGCGGACCCCAGGGCATATATGCCCCCCAGGCCACACTTAATAAAACATGCCTGCTGACACGTCCTACTTTGAAGCGTTGACAGCCAATCAACATGCAACTCGTGATTGTACGTCCCCGTACACTGCAAATTTTTCCATTGCAAATAAAAAAAATATATAGAGCTTAAAAATCCATGAACGACCCCCTGAGCAAACCTACAGCATCAGAATGTTTCTACCATTCCCCCTTTCCTTATTTCTGGCCTTTTGTTTTTTTTTTAAACTGTTTTCTTCTGACTCGATTCTAGCGACCAACAACACGACTGCCAACACTTCCTGTTTTGCAGTGTCGACAACCAATCAGCATGCCGCTCGTGCACATAAATACGCGTACTCCGCGATTTTTCTATTCAAAATAAAATTTTAAAAAATTGTCTAAAAATTCTAAACCTAACCCCTAACAAAGCCTACAGGGTCCGGATGGTTCTACCCTGCCCCCTTTCCTTATTTCTCAACTTTGTTTACTGTTTTCGAGTGACTCGCTTCTAGCGACGAACAAGATGGCTGCCAACACTTCCTGGTATCGAGTGTTTACAGACAGTTCACAACCAATCAGCGTGCAGCTCCTGCTTGTAATTCTATGTATTTCCGTACAGGTACTCCGCGATTTTTTTTTTTTTTAAAAGAAGAAAAATAGAGCTTGTCGCCAGTAGGTAGTTATAGTTAGGACCTAGTTTCTATAGGAAATCCACAACATTCTATTTGAAATAACTTTGGTGCAGATGGACGAATCTTTGTGAATTTCTCCAAGAAAATGGCCTGCTCCACTCCGCTCCTTCCGTGAAAGTTTGGGGGTGATTCGTCGAGTGGGGGCCGAGAAACAAGGGGTCCCAAAACATGTTTTCCCCATGCAATTTTCTATAGGGACCTTTAGCCAGGGCTACAGCCCGAACGGCTGAACGGAATTACACCAAATTTGGCAGTGAGGTAGAGTTTGGTTCGCAGATTGTGCTTTTGGTGTAAATCCATTCAGTAGTTCCTGAGAAAATCATATTCATAGTGATATAGTGAGACAAAGTACAGCACGCGTACCGAAATCCGTACAATTATGAGCACGAGCTGCATGCTGATTGGATGTCAACTTTCTGTCAACACTCCAAACCAGGAAGTGTTGGCAGTCATCTTGTGCCTCGGTAGAACCGAGTCATGGGAAAACAGTACAACAAAGCTGAAAAAAAAGGAGAGGGGGCATTATAGAAAGATCCTGACTTTCTAGGCCTGCTCAGGGGGTCCCACATGGATCTTTAGGCCCCCAATTTAAAGAAAAATAAGAAATAAGAAATTGCGGGGTACGCGTATAGGTTAAAAAAAACAGAAATACATTTTATTCTTAATTAGCCTCCCGGGGGGCCAAATCTCAGGGGCAATTTTTATCTATAAAGGGGGGCTTGTAAGGCCCCCCACAGGCCCAAGGACCACCCCCCCCCCCTCGGGGTTTAAAAAAAAAAAGTATGTTTTCACCTCCCCCTCCCCCCATACATGCCCCGGGGACCGCCACCTTCCTGGGTCAGTAATATCTAAAATGAGCTTTCAGCTCCAGGGACCTGGACCCCCCAGGGCTTTTTAATGTTGGGAGGGGGTCGCGGGGTTCCCCTCCTGAAGCCCTTGATGGCAATGGGGACCACCGCCTTCCAGGGCCGGCTGCTGCAGTGTCTCGGGGTGCCTACCCCCGGGACACTGCTCTTTGCTATGGTAGGGCGGGAGCGTCGCTGTTCCCACTTTACAACAGCAAACCACTTTCCTATTTGAAAGAGAGAGCAAGTTAATCTGCTCTCTCTTTCAAGTAGTTAAGCAGATTGGGTTTAGATAGAGAGACCAGCATGTAAGCTGCTCTCTCTGACAAAGCAATGCCGGCTCTCGAGGGACGCGGGGAGGATCGTGGGGACATTGGGGCTAAAAAAACAGGGCCATATTATCAAGCCTGGGCGATAAAATTATTGCCGCTTTATCAGCAGGAAACTGCAGATAAAGTGGCAATAATGGGCTTGATAATATGCTCTATGGAATTCCAATCAAAGCTCATGTTAGATGTGAAGGACATCTAACATGAGCTTGGATTGGAATTCCATCGAGCATATTAAGAAGCCCATTATCGCCACTTTATCGGCAGTTTCCTGCCGATAAATGGCGATAATTTTATCATCCAGGCTTGATAATATGCCCCACAGTTATTTTTGATTACTAACTTTACTGGTGAAAATAAGGGCTATATTTCTTTGATAGTATATGAAACTTTCCGGGTTTTTTTGTGCACCAGTTGTACTCTCTATGCATGAGCAGCCTTGTTTCCAAGCCCATGTTTCTTTCTTTTTCTTTAAGTTCGCCAAGCAAAGCTGTCCTCATTTCAGGTATTACATTTTCCGCTTTCTTTTCCCAGGCCCTGTGTGTCATCCACTGCTATACTTTTGTAATATATTAATAATCATATTGCCGAGGCACCAAACGTTGATTACATACTCCGTCCTCCACCATTTTAGTAGTTTTCTTCCATTTTTTTTTTATACCTGTTACTTTCATTTCACCTTCCGACTATCTTGTCTGTGATCGATGAGATGTCCTGTGTTTGTCCTTGGCCTCCGATGTTATCAGACTTGGTCACACGTATACCTAAAAAGTCATTTGAAGCATGTAAGCCACAGCCATTACAACGCGTGTCCGTCACCAGAAAGCCATTATTATGCTTATGCCTTTATAATGGGTGGTAAATGTATATGGCTAACAACATACTCGTGATTCATCATTATCATCGCAGGTTGTTCACCCGCTCAGTGCTTCGGGCACCACTAACTCAGTGACCAAAGAGGCGATGCATGTAGTGGTGGGCCCCCTTGTTCGGTAGTTTGGGAACAACTCTAAAATGGCACAGAACACGTGCAACCCGTCTTTATTATACATAGGCTCACGTGTGTAGTGACGGATGTGCTGGATAGATGTGGTGTGGGTGTATACCAGCCATGAGAGAGTGTGTGTCGATCTGACACCTAGACCTGCAACTAAGAAATCACTGCAATGGAAATCTGGACTTTGTACTGTTGTTGTGTTTTTCTGGTAGCGTAAGCTCAGTCGGTTGTACTAACGTATTCAGTCTTGATTAACTTACCACCTCCCCCAGGGGCTTTTAAATGTTGGGAGAGGGGTCAATAATTGTGTTGGCTTTTCTTCTTTAGTGTGCAGTGCTATATTGTTTTATAAAATGTATAAGTCTTCAAACTATCTTTACTCTTACAACGTACATGCGATAAATCCTTAATTAATTTTAAAAGTAATATACGCTTTTTTAAAGTTTTAAAAAACTATTTTCATGATTATCCCAGATAATGTCTTCTCTTAATATGTACATTAAATACATAAATATATGTTTTTGAACAATTAGAATCTTTCGCGGAGTACGTGCACAGGGTGCTGTATATGGTGTCACGCGGGATATTATTATTATTTTATTTTTAAATGCAGGGTACGCGTTTTGGGCGAAAAAGAAAAAAAACGCGAAGCCCGCTTTATTCTTAAGTATCCTCTGGGGGGGCCAAATCTTTGGGGCAATTTGTTTTTCATAATGGGGGGCTAGAGGGTCTCCCCTGCGCGGGGATCGCTACCCCCCGGATCTTTAACTATATGTATGCAGGGGGCTCATGGCCCCCCAGAGTTCCAGGGACCGGCTTCTCCTCCACTCGATTCCCCCCCCGGCCTCTTTTTATTAAAAAAAATGTGCAAAGGGGTTGCAAATGTGGTATTTTGGTATCGTTTCTGTCTTGTATAGGATCCAAGGTAAATCTAACAGTTTTTTGTACAGCCACTACCTTTCTGCCTGTTACCATAGTAACAGTTTATGGATCACTTGCGTGAGTACAGAGGTTAGAAGTTCATCACAATATATTTATTTTTTTCTTAGGAACCATTAGTCGTAGAAGAAGTCCGTGGAAAAGTTTTATTAAGGATTCCTTCCTGTTCGGGGAGTATTAGGGTAACGTGCTCCAAGCGGGACTTTACGAAGTTTAATGTTCAATCGGCTGTAAAGTATTAAAAGTAGAAGGCTTAGCAGTCATTCCTTGCTCGTCTTTGGAACAACATGGACATTTTATTGGCTAAAGTGTTCCGAACACAAGTTTGCTCCTTATTGGGTGGGAACGGTTCACTGTTGTCAGTGATATTGTGATGCATTTTCCAAAGGAGTATGGGGAAAGAAAGTAGTAGAGGGCAGGTTAGGAACACTATTAACTGTATACAGTGCCCATAAGGTGGTGGAGAGGAAGTATGAGGTAAACAATTTTATATATATGTTTCAAGGGCCATTTATATAATTGCCGTGTGGTGTATAAATCACGGCGGAAAAAAGACAGTGTCTTGCGCTGTTTTCAAGTTTGTAGGTTACATACTTCTTAGTAGTACTATTTACTTATAATGTAGTGTTTACTTTCCTGATGGGGAGGTGTGGTTGCGCAGCATAAAATTCAGTCTAGGTTTGAAACAGTTTTTATTAAGCAAATACAAAAAAATGTTCCCCAGAAACTGTTGCAGTATATATGAAAGGGGTGACAATTAAAAATGGAATTTCATAAAATATCAGTTAAGCGTGGCTGTATCTTTTTTTTTTGTGCTACAGTTTGTAAAAGTGTTGCCCCACATTCTTGTTGATGTAAGAGGGCATCAGTTACTTTTAGATAAAGTAGAATAGAAGTGCTACAACAAACACTCCCACACTACATTATCTCAGATCAAGAGAACAAGTAAAAGAGTAAAATATAAATTGTTTCATATTACATAGAAATGCATGCATTATTATTTTTAATACTATTGTATTCTGTACAATTCAGAAACGTGCTGGCATAGTGTTTACAAGTTGCAGACTGTTCCGATAATAAATCACATACTCACCAAAGAATATATAGAATGTTACTCCTATAATATATAGTATTTATAATGTAGTGTTTACTTTCCTGATGGGGAGGTGTGGTTGCGCAGCATAAAATTCAGTCTAGGTTTGAAACAGTTTTTATTAAGCAAATACAAAAAAATGTTCCCCAGAAACTGTTGCAGTATATATGAAAGGGGTGACATTTAAAAATGGAATTTCATAAAATATCAGTTAAGTGTGGCTGTATCTTTTTTTTTGTGCTATAGTTTGTAAAAGTGTTGCCCCACATTATTTTTGATGTAAGAGGGCATCAGTTACTTTTAGATAAAGTAGAATAGAAGTGCTACAACAAACACTCCCACACTACATTATCTCAGATCAAGAGAACAAGTAAAAGAGTAAAATATAAATTGTTTCATATTACATAGAAATGCATGCATTATTATTTTTAATACTATTGTATTCTGTACAATTCAGAAACGTGCTGTCATAGTGTTTACAAGTTGCAGACTGTTCCGATAATAAATCACATACTCACCAAAGAATATATAGAATGTTACTCCTATAATATATAGTACAGGTCCAATATATTCTTTAGGGAGAAGGTGAATAGGAATCGCAAATAAGAATAGAAATTAGAAAATAACATTCAGAAATTTAGGGTTTATTAAATATTTAAAGTAACAAAGTAAGCATGATAGCTATATTTTAATATATATAAAAATATCTGATCAAGTACTTATAAATATTTGATAATTATATAACAGATGGCGCTGAAAAATCTCCCATTCCTCTTCTGTAGCAATAGGAAAATCTATAATAATATAACAATTGATACCATTGTTACAGTAAAAAGGAAAGGAAAATAAAGTTATGTATTTACCAGAACATCCATAGTAAAATAGTTTCGAGCGGTAATTATTTACTGAACTTCTTTTCTCCGGGAGGTGACAAAATTAGATCTTCATGGTGACGGGTCATAATCTCCTCTGAGATCATGACTGTGAGAATATTAATATGTATATATTCTTACAGCATATGATCACAAGGGGAAAATAGACTGAAAGCCGCAAGCCGGTAACGTTGCTTACTTATCGCTACTGTTTATGACGACGGATTGTGAATTCCGCTAGGATCACTAAGACTGTTAATATTATAATATACATATTGACACTATGTGATCTCTAGGGGAAAACATAATAACAAGTGTATCATTGTGACGTTGATTGTAAATGTTTAGGGTTTGCATCGACGGGTTAGCAACACCTCTCGAGTGAAGTACAGTATCAATATTATAATATAAAAAGCCACTATATATAAGGTAAAAGGAGCCAGAAAAGAAGTAATATTTGTTATAATATATCTGTTTCTAAGAACAAGTTGCTGACGTTACAGAGAAAAAGCGAAAAACATGCAATACATTTTTTTTCTACATATAAATGTTTAAATATTGACAAATAGTCACAATTTATAACTAAGTACTATGCCTATGCCATCTTGAAGCAACTTACAACTCCGGAATATGTTTGATGACTCAAAAAGAGAATCCGATGCTAGACAACGGAACCTGCAACAGAGATTGGCGTTTCAGAAATAACTCGGGAAAACAAAACTAATTGCACAGTAGGTGTGGTTTATATCGTTTTTTGTTGTTTAGTAGTCTATGGAAGGAAGATGTGGCTCTGCCTATGTAGATGGCACGTTTTGCAGTTTACACGTGCTCACGTTTTAACAGTTTTTTGTCTGCACGTGTTCGGAAAAGTTACAAACTGTGAAGTTGTAATGGTTTTGATTTTGATAGTAAAACGTATAAGGTATTATTATCTACATACGTTGGAGAGTTTAAAAGTGTTATTTGGTAAAATGTGTTCTTTGCATTTTCATGATTAAAAGCATCTAAATAGAAGATGTATAAAAAAATGTTGTTATCATTAGAAGAAAAAAAAAGGTTTAATATTTGTTATTTTTATGGTTCTTAATTCTTAATTTAAAAAATGCTAGCATTTGTAAATCGTAATCCTACCCTCGGAAAGGTGTGCTGGCGCTTGGGGCTTTGGGAAGGTTATTAAATAATAAATGCCCTCTTCTATGCACCTGTAGACTTGGCTTTTAAACTTTCAATTTCCTAGTCTGTATCTTTACACTTCCTCCAAACATTTTGGTACTGCTATTTTACTATTGGAGTGAGCCATTCAGCAGTATGTGTTTATGTATACACTGTTCTAAAAGTGAAGCTGCTGTACATTTTGCCAGACACTCTCCTTGCAGAATTGTAATAATTTAGCCAGTACCCACGTAGTCATGGTGCAAAGTGGGCCTTAAGGCATAGACTGCTTCAAACTCCTATACACTATGCATGCAGTCTTCTATGCATGGCAAACTTGTCTTTTATAGCTTTTATTATCCAGTCTATATTCTTACAGTTCCAGAAAACTCTTTGTGATTGCTGATTCAGTATTGTAGTGAAGTATTCAGCAGAATGCCCTTATGTATGCACTGTGCTAAAAATTAAGCTCTTTTAAATTCAGACAGACACTCTCCTTGCAGAACTGTAATTATCCAGTCAGTACTCAAGTAATCATGGTGCAAAGTAGGCCTTAGGCCATGTACTGCTTTAAACCTGTATAGAGTATGCATGCACTCTTCTATGTAGCTGCACATTTGTTTTTTATACATTCAATTGTCCAGTCTGTATCATTAGACTTTCACAATCACTCTCACTCTACTGTTTCAATATTGTCGTGAGCCATTCATCAGTATTTCCTTATATATGTACTGTGGTAAAACTGAAGCTCTTGTAAATTCAGTCATGCACTCTCTTTGCAGAACTGTAATCATGCAGTCAGTGCCCAAGTAATTATGGAGCAAAGTAGGCCTTAGTATATGAACTGCTTCAAACTCCTATTTACTATGCATGTACTGTTCTATGCACCTGCAAATTTACCTTTTATATTTTGAATTCCCTAGTCTCTATCCTTACACTTCCACCAAACACTCTGTCATTCCTGTTATAGTTTTGTAGTGACTCATTGATCAGTGACTAGTAATACATTCACTATATTCAAACAGTAATCAGCAGATGTACAATAAGTGGTCCATTCCCAGAGATATGGCAGTTATTGTGCACTGTGATATCAGCACAATGGATGCACCATATTTATAATGTAGTGTATTATGGAGCAAAAAGGGCACAGATATGTGATGTATTTGTGTTGTGAAGGTGGTGCATTGCTTGACTTGCGTTCCAAGTGCAACGCAGCTCCAGCAATGCTCTTGGGTCTCTATGCTCACTAAGCTGTGCCAATCTTTACACCTGTTTCAAGCAGATGCAGGCTTTTGATGCAGCATTGGCCTAAAAGTGACTGAATGAAATCTTATAGATTTCACTCAGTTACTTTTAGGAGGTGTTCCTATGCTAGAACACCTCCACTCCCTCCCCCCCCCCCTCTCTGCGCAGGAAAGTCTCTTTCTGGCGCAGGGCTTTAGAATGTGATGCACCTTCCATTTGCATCACATTGTAAATATCAGGCACTATGGCACATCTTTTGCAACACCACTGCATCACAAAAGTGACGGAAAAGATGTGTAAAAAAAGGTACAAGGGGGTTGTAAATCCACTCCTAACACATACAAATTCACCCAGGCAGTTTCACTAGCAGTGCAAATTGAAGTATAGACTTCTAACATATTTATATGGATATGTTACATTGAAGTGCTTCGGAGGTACTACAGTATACTTTAGGTAAACACCTTATACATTTATGCAGTAGCACTCCCTTATAGTTTTGCACTTTCACATTCACCATACACTACTAATTCATTCGTTCATTTATGCACTACACATTGATTCTGACAAAGTTTTACACACTAATATAGAAATATAGTTCTTTTTTAAGCCAGTGGAGGTAGTTCTGAATAGAAGTGTTTTTTATTTCTTTTTCTTTTTCTATTTTTTTTGTATTTTTTCAGCAAGTTTTTAGTTGTTTTTTTTAAACCAAAAAAATGAAACTGGAAACAAAAAAGCTGGAACAGGAATACAAAATAAAAAATATATATAATTGTTTTGGGCAACAGTGCTCTTCTTTGCTCTTCACAATGAGGTGAATAGACTGCTCACTGTAACAAAGTAGTTCTCTGCAAATTTTGCAATGAATTGTAAGATCTGCAAACTGAGGCACAATAATAGGATGGGGACTGCTTGGAGGAGGTGGTGGTGCAGTTGAGGTAGAAGGAACTGCAGGTTGAGGGTTCTCCTGGAACCTTTGTGTTGCCATCCTTCCATAATTATTTGGATGCAAATTTTTGAAATGGCGAACCATTGAGGCTGTCCCGAAAGATTACTTTTTAGTGGGGTCAGCTCAGGAAAGTGTAACCTCACAGATCTTGCACGTTACTTTCGGTACATTCACCTTTTTCTGTCTCTCCGGAAATGAAGAAAACTTCCAAATGAAAGCTTCTTTTCTCTTTTTCTGAAGTGGCTCAGTAACAAAATCTTCCTTAGAGGAATGTACTGATGATGTCTCAAAAAGAGCAGCCATTGTATGGTTTGGTTGTAAAAGACCACAGCTCCACAGAATATATGTTTTTCCTGGGAAAGTCGAAGTAGGATGATCAAAATGAGAGGGGTCTTTCAACGGTTGGAATAGGAAGTATTATGAACTAATCAAAACTCTCGTTTTATGGTCACATGACTTTGCCTACGCTTACACTGCTGTTACGGTGCTCTTAAGATGTGAGTACGTACGACGTACCTCTGCAATTTGCATAATTGCTTTTAAAAGTAATAATCGCTTATTAAAAGTTAAAAAAACGATTTTCATGATTGACCTAGATAATGTCTTCCCTTAATATGTACATTAAATACATAAACATATCTTTTTGAACAATTAGAAACTTTTGTGCCATACACTTACGGGGCGCCGAATATGACGTCATGCAGAAGCGTTGATGCGATGCGCAAGGTCAAAGCGTATCCGTAATGAGTGCGTGGCTACGGGCAGAGGACCATTTAACGTACAAAGTGTGGTGCGATCACTGTACGCGTACGGTACGAATACCCAAAAAAATATGAAAAAGGAGTTATACAGATTTTAATTGTAAAAAATGGAAAACAATTTTTTTATATAAAAGTGGGATTTAGTTTTGTTATTATTTTACATTAAGAATGTGAAATATAATTTAAAAAATAAAATAAATATAAATATTTTTAATACAGATTTAAGAAATTAGTATAAAAAGAAATATAATAATTTATACATTTAAAAATGATCATTTACTAAACCTTTGAAATTCACTGAAAAAAACATAGGTTTCAGCCACGTTATAGTTAGGAATTAGCATTTAAAAAACCTTGCAACTTCACTGAAAAAAACATAGGTTTCACACATGTTATAGTTAGCTGCAGATTTCACTCATACAAAACCTTTTTTTTATTTTTTTTTATTTTTTGTTTGCATCAAATGAACACAAAGAGAAAAGTCATAGTAAGCAAAATCACTCTATACAGATTTCAGTAGTGTCAGAAAAAAGAAACGTTAAGCATTTCATAAGTCATAAACAGTAAAAAGGTCATATAGAAAGAAAAAAACAGAAAAAACAATTTAAAGAAAATAAAGAGAGTCGGTAAGAAAAAGATGCTAATATTAAGACATAAATGATCCCCAAATTTTGTCAGTTTTTCGTTTAGCCCGAAGGCCCTTTGAAGTAGCAAGGGTAGTCTCCATAGAATAAATTTCCTTAACTAAACTCCACCATTCCATAACAGTTGGCGAATTTTTCTGAATCCAAGCTCTTGCCATAGTAAGTCTTGCACATGTAACTAAGATATTCAACAAATCATTAAATGTGTTAGAGCCAGCACATATACCAATCAATACATCAGTTGATGAAAAAGAAATAGGTTGAGTAAGTCTATCAGAGACCACCTTAAGTATACCATTCCAATATTCATTAAGCTTAGGACAAGATAAGAACATGTGAACAATATCAGCCCGCTTAGATTGCATTTAGGGCATTTCGTGCGTTCACTATACTTATTATTCCTTGCCCATTTAAGAATTCTCTTGGTGGTATGATATAATTGACATATAGTTTTAAACATTTGCAATTTAAAGCTAGAAGAATGAACTGATGTATTTAAGCTCTTAAGAGATAAAGTAATTAAATCAGGTGGTACATTTGAGGTTAACATTCTATTCCATTTCTCAGTTATTTTTATGATATCACTAATATTAAAGTCCGAGAATAGCTTATATCCTATGCTAATCAAAGCTTTGTCTGATTCTCTGTAGATACAGTTCCAAAAATCTGAGTCTATTACCAAATTAAGTTCAAATTTCTTCACTAAATAATCTTTAATCTGATAGTATTTAAACCTAGCCAGTTCTGATAAATTATAGCATTGCTTTATTTTTTCAAATGTCATAAATCCCTGATGGTCATACAAATCTCCCAAGAGTTTAATACCAGATTCTAAGTATACTCGACATGTTGACTCCTGAAAAATTGAAGGAAAGCCTGGATTACCCCAAAGAGGTGTTTTATAATGAAAATGAGAAACATTACATTTCATCATGATGGAGCGGCAGATATTAACAGTATCTCGTACTGTCTTAAATTTAACCCTTTTGAAATAGTTAGGGTCATTTAATCTGTAAATAAACATATTCGCATCTTGTCCGAATAGAAATTTATGAAAATACAAACATTTATCAAAAATTGTTAGGCTGCGAAAACGAGCCAGAAAAGCCGACCAATAATAAAGTTTGAAATCCGGAAGAGCCAGACCTCCTTGACTAAAAGGAAGTTTAAGTGAGGAAACTGCACGTCGGGCTTTTTTATATCCCCATATAAAACTACTAATAATTCCTTCTAATCTAAGAAAATAAGAGTTATTTACACGTAAGGGAATTGCACGAAATAAATATAAGTATTTAGGCAGGATTTTCATTTTAATTAAATTTATACGACCGATGATACTAAGAGGAAGTTTGTGCCATTTTTTAAATTGCATTGCAGTCTCTTTTAATAATATTTCATAATTTAGAGCCACAATTGAGTCAATATCAGAAGAGATTTTAACACCTAGATACGTTGCGACCCCGCAGATTCCTGGAGTGGGAGCGGGAAGATGATAATTCGCAACAATTTGAGTTTTAGTGGTATTAAGTCTGTATCCGGAAACTGAACCATATATACCTGCTTCAATTAGAATACCTTTCAAAGCTTGGGGCACATCCGAGGAGAACATTGCTACGTCATCCGCATATACAGTGATGTCCAGCTTATTTAAGCCATTAAAAAAAGGATTGATTAGAGCCTGGCGTTGGAGTGCAATTAGAAAAGGTTCCATACCCAAAGCAAAAAGCAGGGGTGATAAAGGACACCCCTGTATTGTCCTCCTCTTAATTGGAAACATAGAAGAGTATTTCCCCATATAAGATACTTTGCCCATAGGATTATCATAAAGTGATTGAATCCATCTCAAAAATTGGCCGCTAATGCCAAATGCCTGTAAAGCTGCCCATAAAAAGCCCCACCCCACTCGGTCAAATGCTTTTTCTGCATCCAGTACAATCATACCGAGTGGGGCGGACTGAATCCGTGCAGCATCGAAAGCAGAGATGGCCATATTAATATGCGCTGTAGTGTCGCGTTTTGGTATGAATCCATGTTGCTGAAAAGATACAAGCTGAGACATAACTGGCGCGAGCCTGATAGCCAATATTTTAGCAAAGATTTTAGCATCGCTATTGATAAGCGAAATTGGTCTGTATGATCCCCTCTCTTGAGGTACTTTACCCTTTTTTAAGAAAAAAATAATTTGAGTTAAATTCCAGGATTTCGGTGCTTGTTGCCCATTGCCAATAGCCCGAATCACATCAATTAATAAAGGTGTCAGGTCCTCGGCGCAGCATTTATATAATTCCAGAGGAATAGAATCCTCCCCTACTGCTTTCCCTGTTGCTAGGGAGTTAATAGCGTCCCTAATTTCCGTTGCTGTAATGTCTTCCTCTAGTTGTGCTGCTTGTTCTGCTTTTAAGACATTAACCATGTTAAGCTCTATATAATTTTTAATGCTATCCTCCGAGGTTGTAGTTTCTGGTGTATATAAAGCTTGATAATAAGAAGCAAATTGTAGCAGTATTGATTTGGAGTCGCTAACCAATTGATTATTATCTCCTTTAATTTCTTTAACTATGTTCTGTGATCGATCCTCAGCAACTTTATAAGCCAAAAGTTTACCAATTTTATCAGCGTTTTCATATTGATCAAGTTGATATTTTTTTAATTTATTGATGCTTTTAGCTCTGAGAAGATCCTTTAATGCAGCTTTAAGTTCGATTAGTTTAAAATTAAATATATCTGAGGTCGGTGCCCTATCAGACAGAGCCTCTGACAGCTGAAGCTCAATGTCTCGTATTTCACCAAGCCTGTTCTCATTTAAAATTCGATGTTCTTTATTTTGTCGCCAAATATATTGCTGTGTGAATCCACGTATGCTAGCTTTACAGGCATCCCAAACTATCAAGGGTTAGCTAGATTGTATATTTATATCAATGAATTATTTTATATGTTCTTTAAGTTGATTCACAAACCCAGAATCAGTAAGCAAATATCTTGGAAATGAGAAAAGACGAGGAGAAAACTCTTCAGCTGTAATCTCAAAAGTTAAAGAAATTGGATTGTGGTCTGAAGTTACCCTTGGGTAAATGGCCATTGAGCAATAACTGAGACTGAGGACAGAGTCTGAAACCCGGATCATATCTATGCGTGAGCATAGCTTATGGGCTGCAGAATAATATGTATAACCCACTAGTTTGTGATTTAAACATCTCCAAGCATCTTTCAAAAAATGAGTAGTTGCTAGATCCAAAATTGCAGCTCTAGTTTTCCTCATTCTCTGGAAGGAGTTTTTCCTGGTTGTGTCTAAATTATGATTCATAATACAGTTAAAATCGCCCAATACAATATATTCCCCTTCCCATCCAAGCAGTTATATATTAATCTGATCAAAAATATTTGGTTCATCTTGATTTGATGCATAAACCCCACATATTGTATATTTTCGACCTTCCAACTTTATCTGAGCTATAGCCCATCTACCAGTTTTATCAGTTAGTGTCTTGAGTATCTCGCCCTTCAAGGCTTTTTGCTTTAAGATCGCCACCCCTCGAGTTGAAGCATTAAATTTAGTACAAACTATAGTATCATATCCTAATTGCTTGAGCAAATGTTTATCTTTGTAAGGTATATGGGTTTCAGTAATTACCACAATTTGAGGATTGTACATCTTCAGCTCTTCATACACAAGGCTCCTCTTTGTTCTATTGTTTAAGCCTGAAACATTCCAAACTAAACATTTTATACAATGCATTTCAAATGGTAAATATCCCTATCTATATGACCTCCATAACCAATTAAATCAGTTTTATAATTCTTATTATTTTTATATATTTTGTGTCTTTTGATGCATTTATTTCCCCCAAACATATCTTCCTCTTCCCCACCCCACACTCCACACCAACCACCCCCCACCCAATAGTTACCTGTTGGTCTCCCCGTTAGACCGACTGCCGCTATTCTGGCAGCCATCGAGCGGATTTAGCCGCTTATAGGGTCCAGGCATTCAGTATTAATCAAAAAAAAGAAAAACGCCATACTTAATAGTGATCGCTGTCTACTATAACCCATAACTACCCAGCCAAAAAGACCAAATTAGTCTAGCAAGAGATTTGAGCGAATAACAATACAGCAAAAGAATATGTAAGCATAGCGTTGGTCAGTAACTTAGTCATTTCCCCAATCGCCAAGAGGCAATAGCAGTTTCAACCTCATTCACTTCCAAAAAAAAGTAAGATCGGCCATTTTTGATTACTTTTAGTTTTGCTGGTTCCGGTAAAAAAGCTTGACATCCAAGCTCTTTAATCGGATCAATAAATTGTTTCAATTTCCAGCGTCGTTCCAAGGAGAGTCTGCTTAAATCAGATCTAACAAAGAAAATGGTTGAATCAATAGTAACTGGAGTATTCGGCCGTGCTTTTAGCGATATAGCTTGGCGAAGCAGATAGTTGCCTATATATATCAGAATTGGTCGTGGGAATTTACCACTCTTATCCCTTTGAACTAGGGGTAGTCTATGAGCACGCTGGATCTGGGAGTCCGAGTCCCAATCTGATAAATCAGGAAAAGCCTTTTAAAAAAGTTGAGTAATAAATGCTCTCGGATCTGCTCCCTCGGCTCCCTCTGCAATACCAAAAACACGTAGGTTCTGCCTCCGTTGTCTATTTTCTAAATCTTCGAGTTTGGCTTGCATCTGAAGAAGTTGAGAGGCATGTTTATTTACAGCTATTTCAGAACGTTGCCACTTTTCCTCCGTAAAAACCACTCTTTGTTGTAATTCCTCTATATCTTGGGAGACAGCCCCCAATTTACAAGCCATCTCTTGCAGTGTAGTTTGAGTTTTATTATTGTCTTCCCTCATCTGCTGGTAATGAGTTTTTGCTTCCTGTTTCTGTTCATTTAAGAGCTGTAATATTGTCTGAAAGGATGCGGATACCTCCCCTTGAGGAATCCATTCTGCTGATGCAATAGAAGAATGAGCTGGTTCCTCCGGAGTTATTTCTTTTGTTATCTCTGCTGTTGGGGCTGAATCAGTGCCACCTATTGTTACTCTATAAGTACTAGCTATATCTTGCATTGTATTATTGCTATTGCTATTAGATGAAAATGTAGGGGTATCGCCCATAAATATCGTTGGTAATGCAGAGGGATGTTGCAGATCCGATAGTGTAGAAGATAAAATTTCTTCAGGCAGTTTTGTAGGTTCTTTACCAAAGCCAGATAGATCGTGTCCTTCCATTAAAGCCATCGCCTTTGTAGTGATCTGAGTGACAATGGGCGCTACAGTTGAGATTTGATTAAAATCCGTTGGTCGTATATCTACCATAGGATTAGAAGTGTTTACATCTTCGGTTACAGTACCTTGGTCATTAGGGCTATTACCGGAAAGTCTCATGGCCATTGATTTGACACCGCCCTTAGCCTGCACCCATTGTCTAATTGGACTATTTTCTGCTATCGCTTTCATAGTGCTTGTCTTAGATTTGCTAATAATCTTTTTGGCTTTATTCTTAGTTTTACCCTTCAGTTTTTTAATATTGATAGCTTTGTCTTTATCTTTAATTGATCCTGAAGGTGTATTATTCACATGATCATTAATGTCGATATATTCCTCATCTGTCTCAACTCCATCAGTATTGTCGGTATTTTCACCCAGCCGCTCCCTTGTCTTGATTTAAAGGAATATTAGCCATTAATAAAGTTTCAGACTGGGTGGGGTTCATACTGGTATTGATTACCACGTTTATAGCCTGAAGCTCTGAAGTTTCACTAGCCGGTGTAAAAGAGCCATCAGTTAAGCCTGTAATGGTTTCATGTGCATTTGCATTTGCAGTCATTTTTATCAAAGGTGGATTGTTTAGAGTAACATCGCTCTGGCCTTCTACAGTGAAACTGTAACACATTGTCTCAGGCATTATTAATTGTATCCCATCATTTAGTAACATTTTATCTTCTGTATTAGCTTTAATTACTGCTTGTTTCTCTTGCCTACCGGGGTTTTGTTTATCCAGATCCAGAGCTGGAGCCGTAGCATTATTAGCAGACGACTTTCCACTGGAGACTGAATCATTTGTTAGCAACACTGGCACAGGCGCCGGCGCCGGCGTTACCATTGTTTTCCCGGTTGTTGCCGTGGTCCGGGTAATCCGTGCGGGAGGTTTCGGCGCCATTCCAGGGTGGTTTGCACTCATTGCCGGCGTTGTCGGTATCGCAGAAAATCGTCGAAACAGCCGCAGACCAAACCAATTGACCGCCGACCAACCCTTCGCGGATTCAAGGGTTAAGCGCGGTAGTCGAGCGGATCGTAGCAGGCTCCGTACTCGGCTCTCGATCAGCCGGAGTTGCAGCATACAGCGTCCCGGTAAGCGCTAGTCCAACTCTCCGTTTTGTTAGAAGCAGTAATTATCAGCACCAACCAGCGTTGTAAGGCGTTTGTACGCCGTAGGGTAGAAAACCAGAGTTTATCACTTCATGTTCGTTTTTGTGCTTGATACTGCGATCATGCCAGCCCGGACCCGTTCAGCGTTCCTCCGCTCCGGCGGTGTCAATCCGCCATCTCTTCGGAATCTGATTTTCCTCATCTCACTCATACAAAACCATTGAAATTCCCCTGTTATAGTTAGCTCAGCTAACTATAACTCGCGCTCCAGAAATGCACAGCTGATGACATCACATACTACATCACTCATGACATGGTCAGTGACATCACTTATGACATCACTGTTGACATCTCAAATGACATCACTGAGGACATGATCCTTGTGAAAGAGTGGCAGACCTCCTCTCACCCTAGTATAACCTTTGATACACACATTCAAAGATAGAACCTAACATTTTCTAAAGAATGGAGATACCAATACCATTACTATTCAGTAATTCCAAAATCTACATACACATCCACTCATGCACCAATAGTTCTACATAGTCACTCATCAAATGTAGTCATACACCTATACATCCTGTTACACACCTACACTTATACATAGAGTTATTCACACATATACTCACACATGCAAATAAACTATCAAACATCCATTTACTTGCATATACAGCTCTACACACACCACTACACTTATTTCTACAGAAACGTACACATACTTACTCTCTTAAACAATCAGTTATAGAAACACATAATTATGTATACAGGAACTCTTCCAATCTGTCACTGTCATAGATCCTTCCTTATATACATCAATACTCACATATACTAGTTTAAAACATATGTACTTACTCATAAAGACACTATTGAGGGAGTCATTCACTCACTAATACACCCATACACACAATCATCCACCCATACAGTCCTGCACACATGCTGTGTTCAAAACACATACAAACAGTGAGTCAGACATTTAAGCATTTGTGCACCAAGTAATACCCCCACCAAACCATTCTGATACTCAAAAAAACAACTAATAACCCATATAGACACTCATGTAGCTACTCACTGACCCATGCAGCCACTTATACACAAAAAAATCCATTTAGACACTTATTTACCCATTTATTTTTCCATCAACCTTTAGATATACATATATAACAAATATTTATTTTTCAGAAAGACACACATTCACTGGATGATGTCATCAGTGATGTCATTTGAGATGTCATCAGTGATATCATGAGTGATGTCACTGACCATGTCATGAGTGATGTAGTATGTGATGTCATCAGCAGTGCATTGCGGGCGCACGAGTTATAGTTAGCTGAACTAACTATAACGGGGGAATTTCAATGGTTTTGTATGAGTGAAATCTGCAGCTAACTATAACATGTGTGAAACCTATGTTTTTTTCAGTGAATATATATATATATATATATATATATATATATATATATATATATATATATATATATATATCTAGGGTCCAACTAGCCCACTAAGTACCTCCAGTAAGCGCCACAGAGCTGTGTTGCAGAGAGGTATTAAAAGGGGCGTGGCCTCAGAACACCTCTCTGCAACGCAGCTCTATGGCGCATACTGGAGGTTCATGGTGGGCTAGTTGGCCCCAAGGGACCCCCAGTATTGAAAGCGATTTAACTCCCCAATTTAAAACGCTCCACAGGGCGCGTTTACAGAGTGGTTCCTCGAGGGGGCGGGGCCTAGGCATGATTATGTATCTTTTTTTAATTTACTTTTTTGGAAGGGGGGCTCTGCAGCCCCCCTTCTTTTTGCTTTTTTTTGGCCCTGGGGACCCCATCCCCCAGGGCCTGAACGTCAATATAAAAAAAAAAATATTACTGGGAAGTGCATTTTTTAAAATATTCTATTGGAGGGGGCTGCATTGCCCCCCACCTAAGGCCATTTGTGGCCCCAGGGATCCCATAATTTGTATTGGGGAGGGGGGCCGTGTGGCCCCCCTCCCTGGCCTCTTCTGGCCCCAGGGACCTCATCCCCCGGGGACTGGCCACCTTATTGCGGACCGTGGGGGTAGCCCCAATGCCCCCAAGGTCCCAGCCTGCTCCCCGCCTCTGCGGGACCCGGCATTCCTTTTCCACATGGGGAGCAGCTAAGATGCAGCTCCCTGTGTGGAAAAGCAATATGTTTTAATATTTGGAAGAGAGTGCAGGTTTCCTGCTCTCTCTTCCAAATACCAAAGCAAGTTTGCTATGGCAGGGCGGGTCCCACGAGGCTCCCGCCCTGCCATAACAAACTACAGTGTCCCTGGGGTGGGCACCCCTGGGACACTGCAGGAGCAGTCCCAGTAGGGGTGGCGGTCCACAGGACCATCATTGGCTCCAGGGGGGAGGCCACGCGTCCCCCTCCCACTTAATTCAAAGCCTCGGGTGGTGGTCCCCGGGGCTTGGGGGTCCATAACGGACCCCTATTCTAAATGTTTAGTGGCCTGTGGAGGTTGCGGTCCCCGCGTCAGCCCCCCCACATTTTTCTTTTTTTTTCAAAGCCCCGAGGGTGGCGGCCCTGGGGCAGCAGGGACCGTGTGACCCCGCTACACAATTATTGAATTAAAGCCCCGGGGGTGCCGGTCCCCGGGGTGGGCTTGAATGCTTAAATGCCCCCCCCCCACGTTCAAATTTAAAGTTCCAGGGGTGGCGGTCCCCGGGATTGGAGGGGGCTGTGAACCCCCCGCAAATATGTAAATAAAGCCCCAGAGGTGGCGGACCCCGGGCTTGCGGGACCTTTGAGCCCTGATGGCGCGCGTTCACCTGCCCAGAATTTTAACATAGTCACCTGGGCCCATAAAAACATACACACCTTGAACAGGTAAACCTACGCTTAACCAGTGATTTAATATAACTTTTTTAGGACCTAGGCCTTAACTTACCAATCATAGTCACCGGTACCTAGAGTCCTAAGGGATCAAGGGAGTTAGCAAGAAAATAGGTAGTAAATAAACATTTCCACACATAAAATAACCACAGACTCTGGAAAGATTAAAACGCTTTATCTAAATATTTTCTTCAAATGTTAAAGTCCATACTACATTAATCAGAGCCTGATCAATTAGAAAGAATAAAATCAAAGCAAGATGATATGAAAGTATCATGAAACGTTCTTTAAGCATTGAATTATAGGAAGGGTAAGAAGAGGGAAACAGCACAATGACCAGTGTTCCCTGTAACATGCGCGCGTGCACCTTGCTGACCACGAGCGTGCAGAGTCCCGAGGAAAGCGAGCACACATCCTGTGATTGCTTTCGCGCCACAGCTTTTAAAACGCAAGCGGCGTGAAAATGGCAATTCCGTTTTTGGGGAAGGAACATTGGTTGAAGTAGCTCCGCACTAATGAACTGTGGCTGCGGGCTGTTTGTGGCCCTTCGTGAAAATATTTCACAAGCTCTCACTGCCGGAAACCCAGACTCCTCCAGTGCCCTCTCGCCTCAGTTGGGGGCCCTCACATCAGAGAAGAGCACAGATTTTCCCATGATAGACGTGTGAGACGAGCATTATGATCACTGTAAGTGACAGGAGTGTCTCCAAACCTCTACAGCTGGAAATAATAAAAATCATTCTGTGAGCCGCTGACACCTCTAAGAGCCGAGCTGCAGGGAAGAATGTGGGAAAAAGCCTGCTCTGGCATGGGCTTTTAGTGGAGGGCTGTGGGGTGAGCCCGGAGCCTCCCTGCTCACTGTGCGGCCCCCTGTGCCAGAGCAGCGGGAGAGGCAGGCAGACAGCTCTGACGTGGTCCACACTAACTGCTGCACACTGTCACTTGTCACTTCGAGACATTGTGCTGCCTTTTGAAATGTTTCTGTCCCTAGCTTCAGTCTGAGAGCGAGTTGATTGCTCGGACCAGATGAGGAAGCCCGTCACAGGTTGCTCTATGTCGTCCACTGACGGGGAACACAAAAGACGCAGGAGGTTCACCCACAACGTCTTCGGGCACCGAGTATAGAACAGAGGCCACGGCGCTGTACGACCCAGGCCCATCCACGACCTTCGGCACCGAGCGGCTGACGCCCGGGTGACCCGGCGCGGTGGATCCAACCCCGGGGATGCGGGAACGATCTCGGCCAGAACAGAGCACACTTATGCGGCAGGGGCCCACAGCCGTGCAGGGGTTAGAGAGAACCAGCGTATTCCATCTGGAACTAGAAGGAGGGCCAGGATTGATCAGGAGCACAGACCGTGGGGACAAGCTACCCTAACCCACTGACAGAGCCGGCTTCGGAGCCCCGCGGGTCGGCGGCACCAAACGCCGAGAGAGCCTGTGGTAAGAGCTGCCGAAAACATTTGTTAATTGCAGCACTGTCATGCGCTGAAATTAACAAACATTTTCACAATGGGTCACAATCAGCCCCCAACCACACTCCCTTAAGAAAAGACATTTAGCAAGTCCAAAAGCACAAAATAATTTCTATGTAATCTTGAGTGACATTTCAACAATTGAGCGAGACACTTTCTTTCAAGCAAAATCAAGCAATGAAGATGAGGGAAACATAAATATGAGACATTACACCCCTCAGATAGCTGTAATTTCTTTTATTTATTGGTTTTTCCTCTTTTTCATGGCTGGATTTTACTCACCAGAAAGTGTCACTCATAGTTGTTGAAATGTCACTCATAATTACACTGTAATTATGAAAATGTCACACACAAGCAATCTGAAACCTTGGCAGCTATGTGTAAAGCACACATCGTGCTTTTGGGCTTGCTGCAGCCAAGCCTCCTAAAGTTATACACAGCAGTAGTTGGCTGCCATATTGTGAGCTGTGCATGGAGATAGACGAAGACTGCTGCCAGGCTTTTCTGCATGCAGCTGACTATACATATAATGAGGGTGTTGTCCTCGTGTGAAGATTTGGATGTCGTGCATGTTCCTTACCTCCAGCAATTTTCAGGAATCAATTAAAATGTCTAGATAACTCTGGTGATTAATCGTCTTGCTGGAACGAGATAGAGGTTTGTCTAGTGGAAGTTTTGACTCATCCAAAGGTCGTACAGTGGATTAAAATGCCTCCTGCTAAGAACATGTACCATGCAGATAACAAAGTGAATAAATGTAGGTAGGCCAGTGGGTTACTGCTTCTGTAGGAGAGCTCATTTTATTACTTGTGGTTTGTAAGTCAAAATCCTAATATAGAGCATTGAGCTATTAACGGGTGGGGGAATCATATCGCCCGACGCCCGAACCATGTTGTTTTGATCATCGGGCAAGAAAATTTAATGTCTATTTTGTCCGACGGACAAGTAGGCATTAAATCACTGAAATAAAACAGTCTGTGGGCACTCTGGGGCTCACAGCCAGTCATAAAAGCTTGCTGAGAAACTTTGGAGGCCTCTGATTGGCTAGCAGCCCATGACTTCACTGGGCTCTAGCCAGTGATTGGCTGGGGAGTGAAACGTCACTCAGCCTCAGCAAGCCTTTGAACTTCGGGACCGCCGCGAGAGAGGCAATTATGGATTCAGGTAAAATAAGCACTGTGGTGCCCGCCATAGCACTGCTAGAGTGTTATTTTGCTGAACTTGCGTGCAGATTGCTCTGAAATATTGAAATAGAACTTGTCTGACTGCTGACAGACCATGTGTAATGCAGCATCAGTGTGGCTGCAGAAAGTGCAGGCTTTTATCACCCCTAATTGCTAACTGCATACGTTTCCATTGGTGTGCAGAGTGGATTAAAACTCCCTTTCACACCAGACATGTGACATAGATTTGGCAATTTCCCTCACAAAAGGGCGATATCTTTCCCATTTGTGTGAGAAAATGCTCAATTGGCCAGTGCCTATTTGTAGGGCTTAATTTGGCCCAATGTGCGCATTTTCTTTTAAGCTGCAGCAGCGCCTCAGGAGAACTGTTCCTGTCAAAGTTCATTGCGAGCGGCATGGGCACAGCACATATCTTGCACACATCAGTGCCAGGACTTCAGACTGATCTGAATGCGGGGTTAAAAATACATGTGTTTTTGAAAAGCGAAAGTGAAATTCGCCGCCTCACTGTGCTGATGCCGAATGCATAAAGCTCTTTGTGACCGGGATTAGAAGTCAAGCTAGAAGTCTGTATTTTTGCTGATGATGGTCACGAAAGGCTCGCCAATTCCTCCACCAAGGAGGCATCTCTAGGGGTGGTTGTGTTTTGGCTGCAATCAGCTTTGTATGTACCGGCGCAATAAAGTGAGGCAGAGCTGCACTAAAGGGAGAAGGAAGAGCGCATACAGTAGCTGTTTAAAAACCTCAGACATAGAAAGCGAAGGTGGAGCTGCAAGGAAAGGAAAGCGCATGTAGTGAAATCCTGTGATCGACATTGGCATAAAGTTAACTGCGGGCATGTGCTTATGTGGTACGAAAGGGCGCTGCCTAACAGAGTAAAAGGAGCACTGTCACAGTGAGCCACATATTGTTTTACTTTGCAACTTTAGCCGCGCCGCGCTCCGAGCAAAGCAGAGAATGCCTGAGGCGGGTGACGGGGTCACAGGGAGGCACCAGATTTACCTTTAGCAGAAACCTTGGTTTTCATTCTGAAAACTACAATGATCGCCTTATTATTGTATTTGCACCTGCCAGAATAATGTTCCCTTTCCAGGCTCTGCATAAGTTAACATATCATTTAATATGATTTCTCGTGTAGCTGCAAATAAGTGCTACAGTTAGAAATAAATAAATGTGTCCAAGTTGTGTAATGTAACTGGCGCTCATGTACAGCGCTCTAATGCGTTCAGGTCGAGTTTGCGCTATTAAACTGCAAAAAAATGTAATTATTTGACTATAAATGCACTCTCAGTCTCAAGGTCATATGCAAGTGTAGTCAAGTGTTAAAATAACTCGGGCTAGGATATTTAGAAACAACTGAATTCGGGAGGTGGTGAGGAAGATATGAAGGGTACTACCATTAAAAAAAAGAGACAATGCTGATTTCACTTGGCAGCAGTACATCAAATCTGGTGTTGTGTTAATTTGGTATGCGCTAGTTTATACACATATGCAGAGCCTCTGCCAAGGAACACACAACTAGACCACTCTGACTTGTGTGAAACAGAGGAGCCAGGCCTCTATGAATAGCACTGCAATGCACTACAGTTCTGCCTCAAATAGGTCTGCAAATGCACATTGACGTTACATTATTTATTCATAGTCCGGGATTCTTTTGGTCTTTGTATCTACAGTCTTACTTGAAGCAGGTGGATATTGTTTGTCTGTCCGTTATTTGTGATATGTCTGCATGCTCTGGGATAGTCCAGTATTCTGGATAGGTGTGGCTTATTGGCGACAGATGTTCCTTATTAGTGATCATGATTTTTTTTTTAAGCAGTGAGTTAAGTAAGTACTGGTTGCAATTAGTTGTGCATTAGTTATGACATTGTGCAATATCCTTCTTGAGTGCAGAGTTTATTTACAGTAGTTATCTGATATTTGTGATGTTGCAGAATTCTTGACTATTTACATAATCTTTGTGAAAGAGAACCTTGCTTGATTAATTAAAAAAAGGGCTTCCATGCTTAAATTGTGTGATCTTTGGCAAATATTTTATTTCACCAAAGCTAACATTTTCTTCATAATTAAGGCTCCCTGTTTTCCGTTTTTAATGATTTTTACAGATAAATACAGACAGAAAACCATTTATTTTCTTATCTGTATTTATTTTTATATGTGGATAAAAACGGAAATTGGGTTAATGTTTCTCTGTCAGCCGGAGCCCTTATGTTTGATGTGGGATGGGAGTAGGTGGGACAAGTGGATTTTACAGGATGTGTAGATCTCAGTGGCATTTTGTCCCTTGGACAACTAGATTATTTGGAAAATTCCACACCCCTGATTAACTGTCATCAGACAGCTGCTTGTTAACTGCAAGTATTATATTAGAGCAATATGTTTTATTGCCCAGTCTTTTATTATCCTAATCTTTCCAAAAGGGTTCATTTGGGTAAAAAACACAATTCTTGTTTTTAAGAGAACCTCTAACAATGGTGTCACATTTTGAATTCTGAATTCGTACATTTCCAGAATAAGCATTCTTAAACTATATTGCCTTCTAGTATCGATGACTCCTACACTACACCTTGTAGTCTTGTCTGATGTAACACTTCCAACACATTGATTTACACACCTATGATTGTCTCTGTGCAATGTGTGTATTATGTAAAGTGCTCTGACACCTTACACTGGTATGAGTGGTGCTATAATACTAAATGAATCAGAGAGCCAATCTTCAGGAGACTTGAGGGCCCTGTTAAAGGGTGCTAGTAAGGGAATCCATGGTAGAGGTGGCCATTGGGGGCACCAAAAAACATTGTCGCACAGGGCGACACCAGTGTTAAAGGCGGCCTCGCTGTGCCTAGTTGAAGTTGGATGACCAAAGTCCAATTGAACAACCTGCACAGCACACGTCGTTCTTTTGGACTTGCTGCATTTCTTTTAGGTATCACGTAAATTAGAAATCTCTCTGCTTAGCCTAGTGTGCCACCTGGCTGGTATTTTGTTGCTTCCTTCTGTCTGTGCCTCCAGATATACAATACAACAAGTAACATTACACCTACAGCAGTAAAATCTAATAATGGTACTATCATTGGAGTCCTGTGCTTTTCTAAACCCGAAGTGTACTTGCCTGTGTAACCAATTCATGTAATGGCATGTGTCTAAACTGCAAACCTGCCATAAGACCCGTAACGTGGCGATTTATGTGTGAAAATGCAGTCTTTTCATTTGTTTAAGCATCAGTTTGGAGTGATACTTGGCGCTGCACCCACACGCACAGTCTGGTTCCTGGTGCACATAACCATGGCTGCAGCGCACAGAGACCCCACACTGCCGCACACAGAAGAAAAAAATTAGAGGGAACATTGACAATGACATACCCACACAACCTTATATTTAACTAGTATGGTGTGAAGACCAACCCTGGCCACGGGCTGGGATAAAGGACAGGACCCCCAATAGTGCAGGTCCCAACAGGAAAGAACAGGTGCAGACCAGAATTAGGATAAGAACGGACCAAATTGGATCAGGACGGGACCACTGCAGGTCGGGACCGGCACCCACAGCTAAAGTGCAACGCCAGTGTCACACCCCTATCTGCAGCTAACAGTCGGACCCCGATTGGGTCAGGGAATCTTCTTCCTCAGGAACCCCGATTGGGTTATCGAACTCCTTCCCAGAACCCCGATTGGGTTATCGAATCTTCTGACAGAGTGCTCCGCCAGCACCTCTGCTCTCAATCACCTATTGAGTGCATTGGGTCAGTGACAGGTCAGCTATTCGGAGAAGTCGGACAATCTACGCCTACCTTAGATGTACCATTTTCCAGGGCAGTGTACCTCCCCCAAATGTTGCAAATGTGTGAATTCCCTCAATGTGATTGGTCAAAAGACAAGGAGAGGTCATCACACCATACCAGTTATGAGGTCAAGCTCTTAAATATTCAGATCAATGTTCCCGCCCAATATTTTGTTTTCCCATGCACTTTTATTCTAGCCGAAAATGGAAATTTCAATAACAAATACATTGTATGTAAAATGTTCAATTTGGCTTCCTCTCGAGAGGTCGAAGGGTGAGTTTCCCAGGCGCATCTTCAGGCAAGACAGTCACTGGCAAAGGTTCTATGCCATGACTTGTAGACTTTTGAGCTCTTCTGCGCAGTCGCAGGATTGCAAGATGGGGTGCAGCAAGATTACATCAGGCCCAAATATGAGCTAAATAGCAAAGTCAAAGAGAAACAGTTTTAGAACAAAGAATAAATGAATGCACTGTATACCACTAATCTCTACTCTATTCCCATTACTCTATTTTAACTACAGCATTAGGAATTAAGCAGATCAAACAATTTAGTAAAAGCAGCACTGCAAGCTTTAGCACGTTAAAACATAGAGCAGCCAACTTTAATTCTACTGCGCAGAAGCAAAGTTGTCCCACCAAAGCAGTAAGTACGTCATGTCACGTGAGTATGACAGTCGCATGCGCAGAAAAGTTCCCGCGTTGCAGCGGCCATTTTAAGACACCCGAGTTATGGTTAGTAAAAAGCACATAAAGAAGCTTCCCCTAGATACTAGAAATGTCGTGTTTTGCATTGTTGACATGTTGATTAAACATTACTTATTATTTTGAGAGGGTTCAGTCCAAGCAAGTCGCTTTACACGCGAAACCTTGCTCCATCAATCCCGTCTTTAATGATATTTTATCACAAATTAAAGAAACGGATGCCAACTTTTCAACATTTGCTCATTTCTATTTCTACAAACATTCTTTTAGGCTTTTCCCCATTATTAATGTGAAAGTTTTTCATCTTTTTGTACAAATCCCCATTTAATTATTCAAGGTCGATTTCACAAAAGTTTATTTTCTTCCCTTTCTGATATATTTTATATGTCTTCTTATGTTTGCGACATTTGCAACAAATAATTACCCCTAAAATCAGTAGTGCTACCCCTACCATTGGCGTCAGTATTTTACCCACAATACTCGTTCCTACGTCAGTAAACCAACTACCTATTGAGGAGAGACCACTAATTAGTCTCTTCCATGCACTGTCAACCTCCAGTGGTTTCAATTCTTCTCTCAAATATGTAATATTTCTTGCGTACCTTTTAATGTCTACGCTTTCGTCTGGAATATAAGTGCAACAATGTTGCGTCTTCAGCATTCTACAGACTCCGCCCTCTTTTGCCAATAATATGTCAAGAGTAAGTCGAATTTGTAAAACCATTGATCTTACCGCAACAAATTAATCATCAAAAGTTCACTACTAGTGTCTATCAGCGATCTAACACTGTTGACAATTTACAAGTTCTTTGAGTATTCAGAACCACTCCCACCGAAGGTATTATTGAACTAAATACGTCACCTACAATTTCAGTAAATGATGCTCTTTTACTATGAGTTAGTCCATTAGTTTCTTCATTGCTTCCAGTCATTTTCTCCACATGGTACCCCTTTGGGAATACTATTCCAAAATAGCAACTCCAGTTCCAATGATCAGGCAATCTAAAATAGGCTTTGTTCCCACAAATGTAATAAATTCCAGGGAATACTGGTTCAGTTCCATCTTCGAAACCCCAACCCCCAATAACTTTGAAATGATGTTCACATTCACTGCAACCAATGAATATATTGTTAGAATAATCTGTTTTCTCTCTTTGGAGACAGAGTTTCCCTTTCTTTTCGAAATCCAGCAACATAGCAGCTTGAGTCTTGCCATTAGAGGTAAACTCTTTATTTTCAGCCCATTTAGGAATCTTTTGTTTATGATCAGTGGCTTTTCTATGGAAATCCTGTCTCCTTTTCTCGACTAAATCTAAAAATCTATTTTCTTTCTCTTGTAATATACATGTTAGATTTTCTTTGTGAGCCTTAGCAATATCTATCTAAGTGCAAATGCATTCCTGAAGAACACATTTTCTCATTTGCTTCATCATCCATATGTACCCTAAAACTTGCATGAACCGGAAAACTTCCTGAAACATCGATTTCATATTTTTGAACCACATCTGTCAGTCTAGTATGTGTAGTTAATGCACATGCAGCTGTTTCCTTACCCAGGAAAATTAATTATTTTTCCTGACACTGGTTCACATTTTCATGATTTAAACAGCAGGGACTGTTAATTTCTTCATGTTCAAATACTTAATTTAAAACACTAAGCTGTCTCTGTTTTCAGGGTCAGGGTCTGGGTTAATTTGTTCCCCTATGCTCTCTATCTTTTTATTCACTGCTGCTTCCTCAAAGCAGGTTTGAAAAATCCCATTTTCAAATATATTTTTTTATCCTGGGCTGCAGATGTTGTAAATACCATTTTCTCCTCACCTTTCAATGCTTGGGGTAATATCTGTTCAATAATCTGTGAATTCTGAGTTTCTGAAATAGACCCTGCCATAATCACTCCTTCTGCAGCTCTCTGAACATTTTGAGTAGGGACCATATTAACTGGTACAGTCATAATTTTTCCAGGCATTATCTGTGCATCTGCAAGTTTACGGGTGCTGTTCTCTGAAATGTCTGCACAGTTCTCCCAATCTGTGTTTCTCTCTGTACAACAGAAGCAGTAGCCACTGTGGTACTTACTGGTGCACTATTTTCATTATTTTTCATGGGAACCACATAAAGTGGTGGACACAGTTAACAATGCATCCATTATTTCATCACCTGAATCATTATTCATTTGAAGCTCTTTATCATTGTTAATTCCCTTTTCCTGCATTTGGTGCTTTACCTTTTTATCCTCACTTGCTTTCTCTCTTGCTATCGTTTCCCACATGCTTAAGGCCTTAAATTGTGCAGCTTTAGATGGTGTCTTTATTTCACATAAGACTTCCCTTAATTTGTCAATAATTTGCAATTCAAAAGTACCATCTTTTGGAAACCTCAAAGCACCCTCTTTTTCAGTAATCTTACACCATTGGTGAACCCACATACATGAATTTTGTCCCAAATTGGTAGACATAAAATGCACAGGTGTTCCTTGAGGCGTATCACCAATAAAAAACGAATTTTTCATTTTACCTCCCAACAGTTTCTTTAAACCTTCAAACAATTTAATTTTTGCAATCGTTCAATGCAATTTCTTTTCTCCAAAGCTGTCAGTCTCAATTTCAGTCAGTTTTACTCCTACCATTGACCCTCCTCAAAATCTTACTGCAATATTTTCTGAGTTTTTTTTAATCAATAATTCTGTTAGTAACAACATAAAAACATTCGCTACTCTGTCTGTTGTACTAAATAAAGGATATATTTATTTTCTCCGCGAGTAACACATTCCGCTTACTCTTCACAAAGTAAGAATTTCCGTTTACTCTTCAAACACTACAGGTAAATCCCTTCTGCTTACCTTTCACTTAAGCTCAGAAGAACATGCTACTCCTTCAGCGTTACCCTTTCTAGGTTATGTAAGACCAAAGTTTCACTAGTGAACTCTTTGCTGTCACTCAAGCTCAGAAGAACCTGCCTCCCTTCAGTGTTACCTTTTCTAGGTGATATAACACCGACATTTCACCAGTGAAATCTTTGCTATCAATCACTCACACTTTTACACAGAAAATAGTCCTAATTTACCACTGCCAGTCCTACCTAGCTTCTCAGTGTTATTCCAACAGACGAGTAACCTCAGAGCAGTGTGGCTTTCATTTACCACCCGCTATTCCTTCCCGGGATTTCCACATGTGTGCATACTTGCGTGTTCAGACAACATAGAACAAGACACTAACTTACTTAACATGAAAAGTTAAAACATGTAATCAATAATCAAAAAATGTATGTCCTATGACATTACCAATATAATCAATAACACCATCAATTCAAAATGAGCATAATTTCACCAACGGTAAAAAAAACTTAATATTTTCAACACTTCAAAAATACATCCTATCAATCAATCAATCAAAGCATTTGTATAGCGCGCTACTCACCCGGAGGGTCTCAAGGCGCTAGGGGGGATCCTCTACTGCTCGAACAACCAGGTCTTGAGTTGCTTCCTGAAGGGGAGGTGGTCTTGGGTCAGGCGGAGGTGGGTGGGGAGGGAGTTCCACATCTTGGCGGCCAGGTAGGAGAAGGATCTTCCTCCCGTTTTGGCACTTCAGATGCGGGGGATAGCGGCGAGGGCGTGGCTGGTCGATCGAAGCTGGCGGGTGGGAATAGAAGTTCAGGCGGTCGTTGAGGTATCTTGGGCCTTGGTTGTGGAGAGCTTTGTGTGCATGGGTGAGGAGTCAGAACGTGATTCTCTTGTTGACGGGGAGCCAGTGCAGGTTTCTTAGGTGTGCGGAGATGTGGCTGTGTCGGGGGATGTCCAGGATGAATCGTGCTGAGGCGTTCTGAATACGCTGGAGTCTTTTCTGGAGTTTTGCGGTGGTACCGGCGTAGAGGGAGTTGCTGTAGTCCAGTCAGCTGGTGACGAGGGCTTGGGTGACAGTCTTCCTGGTTTCGGTGGGGATCCACCGGAAGATCTTCCGTAGCATGTGTAGGATGTTGAAGCATGACGAGGAGACGGCGTTGACTTGTCTGGTCATCGAGAGGGAGGAGTCCAGGATGAAGCCCAGGTTGCGTGCGTGGTCCGTTGGTTTGGGTGCGCTGCCCAGGGCAGGGGGCCATCCGGAATCGCCCCAGGCGGAGGGCGAAGATCCCAGGATGAGGACTTCAGTCTTATCTGAGTTCAGTTTCAGGTGGCTGTTCATCAACCACTCGGCTACGTCTTTCATCCCTTCGTGTAGGTTGGTTCTGGCGGTGGCGGGGTCGTTGGTGAGGGAGAGGATCAGCTGGGTGTTGTCTGCGTAGGAGAGGATGTTGAGATTGTGTTGGCGTGCGATGGCCGCGAGGGGGCTCATGTAGATGTTGAACAGCGTGGGGCTGAGTGATGATCCTTGTGGTACGCCGCAGCTGACTTCGGTGGCTTCTGATCTGAACGGGGGGAGGCGGACTCTCTGTGTCCTTCCGGCGAGGAAGGAGATGATCCATTCCAGTGCCTTCTCTTGGATTCGACGTTGCTGAGGTGCTGTACAAGGGTGCGGTGGCAGACAGTGTCGAACGCCGCAGAGAGGTCCAGGAGGATGAGGGCCGCTGTTTCCCCGTTGTCGAGCAGGGCTCGGATGTCATCAGTGGCTGCGATGAGGGCGGTCTCGGTGCTGTGGTTGGCTCGGAATCCGGACTGCGAGTGGTCGAGGGATCCGTTCGTCTTGAGAAGGCGGTCAGCAGTCTGTTGACGGTCTTCTCGATGGCTTTGGCCGGAAACGGGAGGAGAGAGATGGGACAGTAGTTTTTGAGATAGGTGGGGTCTGCTGCTGGTTTCTTCAGGAGGGCACTGAGTTCGGCGTGCTTCCAGCTCCCCGGGAAGGTTGCGGTGTCGAAGGAGGCGTTGATGGTGTCCCTTAGATGGGGGGCGATGACGGAGTCGGCCTTGTTGAAGACGTGGTGAGGGCAGGGGTCGGTTGGAGATCCGTAGTGGATGGAGTTCATCGTGCGGATGGTGTCTTCGGTGTTGAATGGGGTCCAGGCACGGAGGATGGTGGTGGGGGCGCTGGTGCGGTTGTAGGGTGCGTCGGCTGTGTGCTGAAGCTGTTGTGTATGTCTGCGATCTTGCTGTGGAAGAACGAGGCGAACGAGTTGCAGAGGCCTATGCAATGGGGTGATGTCGTTGTTTCCGGCGCTGGGGTTGGAGAGCTCTTTAACGATGTTGAAGAGTTCCTTGCTGTTGTGGGCGTTGTTGTCGTTCCTTGAATACGGTTTTCTTGGTGGTGTGGATCAGTTGGTGGTGTTTTCGAGTGGCGAGCTTGAGGGTGGTCATGTTGTCTGGAGTCGGGTCTCTGCGCCAGGCTTTCTCGAGGGCTCGGCAGTTCTTCTTGGAGCTCTTGAGTTCGTCGGTGAACCAGGATGCTTTCTTGCTGCCGGGTCTGCTGGGAGGGGTCCTCAGTGGTGCGAGGTCGTCTGCGCAGTCCCTGATCCACCTAGTGAGGTTGTCGGCGGCATGGTTGGGGTTCGCTGAGCTGGTGGGAGGGTTCTTGTTCAGGGATGCGGCGAGCTGGTCAGCTGTGATCTTGTTCCAGCTTCTGCGGGGAACCTGTTGCTGGTGGTGGTGGATCGTGGTCCTTCTGAAGCTGAAGTGGATGCAGCTGTGGTCCGTCCAGTGGAGTCCGGTGGCGTGGCTGAAGGAGATGTCCTTGCTGGAGGAGAAGACGGGGTCGAGCATGTGGCCGGCGTAGTGGGTGGGGGTGGTCAGCAGCTGCTTGAGTCCGAGGTTGGCGAGGTTGTTCAGCAGGGTGGTGGTGTTGCGGTCGTTGTTGTTCACATTAACACTTTAACAACATTTCTCAATCCTATTGATACTCCCACCACTCCAGTAAACACCTTCTTGCATCACCTTCCAGTACAGCTTTGCCAGTCTTCAGGCTCTGAGCATTGGAATCAGGAATCAGGACTTTGACATTTATCTAACTTAGGCAATTATTTTACTTCCCTCCTAAGGTCAATGATCCATTAGTTGAATAGTTGATAGTGAAATCAATAATCATTATTCACCAAACTAATCAATAATAACTATCCTCTGATTACCAGAAACTGATGCAGTGGTAATTTCTTCTGGTAATTTCTCAATGCAAAACCCTGATGCTACCTCTAATTTACAGCTGAAACAGTGTTGGGCCCTTGACACCATGTATTACCTTCAGGAGACTTTAAGTAAACATGAACAGTCAAAAATGCAATTATTATTTAAGCCAATGAAGAGAGTTGTTGAGTATTTTAAAGGATTTCATTTTCTAGTCAAAAGTTGATTTTTCTCTAACCCTTTATTCATTAGTAAAATATCAATCAGGTTACAGATTTTGGAAAACAGGAAACATAGCAGTAATACAGAACATATTACAGTCTGCATATAAGCATCACACGTAGAAAAGAAAATGTGATGCAAAATATCAGTCAAAACTCTTAAAGAGTTTCTAAGAAAAATAGTCTTGCAAGGCTAATCAATAATTAAATCGTTTGCAACAATCTCCCATTAAGAGAAATAAATGCATAAGACAACTAAATCTCTTCAGACCTAATTAATTAGTCAATGCATAAACTTAGAATTTAGCATCTAATTCTATCCTAATCAGCTGCACTCTCTGCATCTCTGTGTCTAAAGAGCAAACAAGAAGTAAGACAGCCCACCCTTCACAGACCACAGAGGAATGTGGCCTGCCGTGACAAATATGTGACGTGCCAGGACTGTCTAAAAAAAAAAACATGAGCAAGGGAACCCTCCCCTCTCCTCGGACGCAATCTCTACCCTCAGGAATCTCCTGCAACCTTTCTCATACCTAACCCATATGAATGAAGCAGAGCGTGAGCCAAAGCCAAAATGAGCCTGGAAGAAAAAGTGAACTAAAAGCCAAATGAGCCTAGAAGCCAACCACGCCTCCAAAGAGGTAATTATTTATACTCTAATTGTCGGCAGACTACAAAAAAATGTTGCATCTTCTAAAAAACTTGTACTTGATTAGGTTAGCCAATGATGGCATGATCTCTCACTATCCATATTCTAGAGCATACCAGTTTTAACAAAAGAAGCACAAATGAATAAATACATTTTATATGTTCAGCAACATTTAGTAGGAAAAAATGTTTTTATCTTTTCCGTCCTGTCATATCGTAGGCTGGATGGATACTTTACCTAACTCTGGTACATTGGCACAATCACAAGAATGTACAGTTCACAGTAGCCTTGACTCCTTCTTGTCATGAGGAAAGCTGGCACAATCTCTGCATGCTCTCTTCCGTTAATGCAAGTCACAGCCTTGCTGGATTCACATGCAGCCATTTAGTTGTAGGCCCAAAAAAATAAAAAAAAAACAAAAGAGAGTATTAATTTCATGTAAATCAGCCATTATGTTTCCCTCCCTTATACTAATACCCTTTATAAAGATTTCCTAGCAAGCTATTAGTTTAAAGCAGCTTTTATGATTGGTTATGTACAACATGCAAAAATGTGCAATGTGCAACATAGCATTATTATGCTTTAGTGTAAATTTTGAAAGTGCCCATTTCTTTTTGTAGCCCCGGGGAGTGGCGGTGCCTGGGGCTGGGGGGGCCGAGAGACCCCCACATATTCAAGAAAAGCCCCTCTGGGCCCCGCATTACATTAAATATATTGCCCCAGGACTTGGCCACCCCGGGGGCTAAATACTAACGAAGCACGGGAGCCCAAGCTTTTTTTTTTTTCCTCAGCAGAATCTGCGAACCCTGAGCGGATTTTGCTGATTTATAAAATATATTTTTTTTTGGCCCAGGGGGTCCTTGTGGGAACCCCTAAGCAGGCCTTGGGGGTCAGGGTTTTTCTAGCCTGCACCCTTTTGCGGTTTGCGCCTTAGTTTGACTCATTTCTTGTGCCTGGGTTCTACCGAGGCACAAGATGGCTGCCAACACTTCCTGGTTTGGAGTGCTGATAGCCAACTAGCATACAGCTTGTGATTGGGATGGTGCGCGGAGGATGCGCGGATCATCCGCTGCCATGGATATCACTATTCTTATTCCTTAATTTCTTGAAATCTATGTAACGGATTTACACCATTTTTAAAAAGGTCTCTTTCTGAGCCAAGCAGTACCTTTTTGCCAAATTTGGTGTAATTCCATTCAGCACTTTTTGCTATAACAGTGTCTAAAGTTTCCTATGGGAAAATGATTTTTTCACCACTATATTTAGAATTTCTCAGGAACTACTGAACGGATTTACACCATTTAACAAAAAGGCGCTTTCTGAACCAAGAGCTACCTTTTTGCAAAATTTGATGTAATTCCGTTCAGCAGTTCGGGCTGTAGCCGGTCTAAAATTTCCAATGGGAAATAACATGGGGAAAACACATTTTGGGACCCCCCTTTTTTCTCGGCCCCCGCTTGACGAATCACCAACCTACGTTCAGGATAGGAGTGGACCAGAGCGCCCCACGAGTTTTAAAGATTTTGCGAAGATTCGTCAATCGGCGCCAAAAATATTGGGAATAGAAGGTTGCGGATTTCCTATGGAAAATAGGTCCTAAGTATAACTACCTACTGGTGACCGCCAGTAGGTTATATATATATATAACTTGAGTTGAATGATTTAATTATTTATTTGTGGTACAAATGTGTTTGTCAGGGTTATTCCTTATGAAATACTTTTATAGAAGGACGTCCATTTACTAAAATGGTTTTTTTAAACATATTATACTTATAATATTGTTTTAATAATCCACTGTGATTTTAGATACCTCTCAGGAAATTTTAGAGTTGGTGTTTAAGTCTATGTATATTGTATTTAAATGTTTATTTATTTATTTAAATATTTATTCAATGATTAAGACCGTACGTGCAAATGGAGCAATGTTTTTTTCATGAGTGTAAATATTGTAAATATTATATTTTATACTTTTACCCTGGGGAATTTTGCGCATAACTTATAAACTATACAATGCTTCATTACCTCACTTTGGGGAATATAATCCACGCATTTCCAATGATTGCCTTGTACTACCCATGTGACTTCACGAGTGATGCATTGGCACTTTAAAAACAAAAAAATGGCACAGGATAGCGTCATGTGATCAAGGACTCGGACGAGTCTGAAACGCGTCATGGTGGAGGTACGGGCGGTTGCAGAATAAACCCGTTGATTACACTGAAAACTGGGTCTGCCTTTGTTTCTTCATGGAGAGATAGAAATGGATGTCGCTTCATGCACGCAAGCTGTTGATATATATATATATATATATATATATATATATATATATATATATATATATATATATATATATATATATCCATCCGAACTTGATTCTCCTTTGTGCGGGTCGTTGGTGCTCAATTAGCTCCGCTGTTGAACCAAACCGCTAAACATCCATCAATTCCTCCGTTGCTGCAGAAAAATGGGTTGCACTCTTGCCGCAATATTTTAATGTATTCTTAAATCCATTTATCAGCAGCACAGACACAACCAATGCGTTTTGGTATTTGTTAATACCTTGCTCCGTTAAATTTTTGGCGTAATCTCCCTTGTCTTTTACAATTCAAAGCGCTTCACGTCATTTCCTGTCTAATGAGGGAATCTCACCACAGATTTCTGGGAGATGAAGTCCCCTGTGCATTTCTCATGAAAAGTTACAAACAGTGCAAAATGAATTATGAGTGCAGTGATTTAAAAACCAATCAAGTTAATATCATTACACCAAGATAAATATGTTATCAAACAGGTCATATTTTAAAGTTTCTGTCCATTTCTGTATGGTTTTTGTATCATCTCCCAGAAATCTGTGGAGAGATTTTCTCATTAGACAGGAAATGACGTGAAGCACTTTGAATTGTAAAAAACAAGGGAGATCGTGCCAGGAATTAACCGTGAGAAAGGTATTTCAAAATACCGAAACGTTCATTACAACTTTATTTCGACAATGTTGTCATAAAAGGAATCACATTTAATTGGACAGTTTAAAAAAGAAAGTTGCTATAATACATTCAAATACACTATAAAAATAAAATCAATGTCATCACATAACCAGGGAACTATTTCATCACAGCCTAAAAAATACTAAAAAACATAAATAGGTACATGGCTGAAACACGATGGTTGTGTCTGTGCTGCTGCAAAATGAATTTAAGAATAAATTAAATTCCCTAAATATTGCTGCAAGAGTGCGGCCTGGTTTTCTTAAGCAACGGTGGAATTTATATATATATATGTCGCAAAGATTCATCAACCGACGCCAAAGTTATTCCAAATAGAATGTTGTGGATTTCCTATGGATAATAGGTCCTAACTATATATTTATATTATATATATATATATATATATATATAGATATATATATTCACTGAAAAAAACATAGGTTTCACAAACGTTATAGTTAGGAATTAGCTTTTAAAAAACCTTTCAAATTCACCGAAAAAACCATAGGTTTCACACCAGTTATAGTTAGCAGAACACTTTACTCATACAAAACCATTGAAATTCCCACGTTATAGTTAGTTGGACTCACTATAACTCGCGCGCCCGCAATCCACTGCTGATGATGTCACATATTACATCATTCATGACATGGTCAGTGACATCACTGATGACATCACTGATGACATCTCAAATAACATCACTGATGACATCATCCAGTGTCGGTGTGTTCCTGTAAAGTTAAAATGTGTTTAACATATTGAAGAATGAGTGTATGTATGAGTGTCTGGATAATGGATTTAGTAGGTGCGTGACTGACTGTATGAGTGGGATATTAAATGTGTCTTACTGAATGCATGGGTTAGTGACTAAACTGTCTGAATGTGTGCATCATTATGTCTGTTGTTGTGTAAGCTGCTGCATGTGTTGATCAGTAGCTATATGAGTGGCTATATGGGTTATTGATTGGTTGCGCAAGTATTTGTATGTGAGGCTGAGTGTGTGTGTGGGTGCCTGGGAGGTGTGTGACTCTGTGCATAGATGTGTGAGCAGTTGATTCACTTGGTTAAAGGGTTCAAGAGTGCATGTGGAAAGAGCTGTATGGGCGGTTGACTGTGTGCATGGGTTTGTTGGTGAGTGAATGGATTTCTCAGTGCTACATGTCCAAGTAAGTACATATATAAAAAACAGTGCATGTGAGAGTTGGCATATATAAATGACTATACATGAAAGCCTGTGATTGCGTAAGTGACTGTATGGATTAATGTGTAGTTCTATCAGTGATTGTAAAAGAGAGTAAGTATGTGTTAATCTACTGTTTGAATAAGTAAGGTTTTGTGTGCATAACTGTATAGATGAGAAAATGGGAGTGTGATTGATTCTTTGAATGACTGACTAGGTGTGTGAGTAACTTCATGGATGAGTGACAGTGTGTGAGTGTCTGTATAGGTGTATGAGTCCATATAATAGTTTTGTATTGATGACTGACTGTATGTATGAGTGATTGTATGTGTGAATGAGTGGATGTGTATGTAGACTTAGGAATCAGTGAGTGCGTATGTAGTAGTGTCAATGGTTTTTGGAATGGTAGTCTGTATTTAACACTGGATGTATCAAAGGTTAGATTAGAGTGTGAGGAGGTGCATCGTATTGTAACATGAATGATGTCATGGCGGTCGCCAGTAGGTAGTTATAGTTAGGATTTTTTTCAATGCAACATCTCAAAATTCTATTTGGAATAACTTTGGCGCCGGTTGACGAATCTGCCTGAAAATTTCCTCAAATTTGCCTCGTCGAGCTCCGGTCCTTCCCTGAAAGTTTGGGGGGATTCGTCAAGCGGGGTCCGAGATAAAAGGGGGGTCCCAAAACGTGTTTTCCCCATGTTAATTTCCATAGGGCGGTCGAACTCACTTTTAGCCCGAACGGCTGAATGGATTTCCACCAAACTTGGCAAAATTGTAGGGACTGGTAGCTCGATGTGCCTTTGCTATGTCTCAAGATATGTGCTCCAGTGGTTTTTGAGTAATTTAGGTTAAAAAAAATATATATATCTATGGCAGCGCCCCGGTACGCGCACCGGGCGCGCTACGCGACTTGCTCACAGAAAGCTGATTGGCTCTCGGGTGTCTGTAAACATTTGAAACAGTCCGGAGCGGCCGCCATCTTGTGTCTCGGTAAAATCGAGACACAGGAGGTGGAAAAAACAAAGGGGGAAATGGCCATAAGGGGGCAGAGTAGACCCCCTAGGTTTGATGTGGGGGCCATAAAAGGGCCCCACGGGGCAAAAAAATAAAAAAAAAATTTTCGATTTGCGCGGAGGGAGCGCCCAGTACGCGCTCCGGGGAGCGTACCGGGGAGCGTACCATAGGGAAAAAAGAATGACAGTTTTCAAAAAATGTAGGATTTTTTTTATAAATTGGAGGTAGTTCTAAAAAGAACTGTTTTTTTTCTTCTTTTTGTTGTTTTATATTTTTTTTATTGTTTTTGTGAACATTTTTTTCTTTATTTGGCTTTTCTGAACACCTTTATATTTTTTTTGTATTTTTTTAAGGGGAGAAACAAAAAACAGGGAATTGTAAATGGCTCAACTGGAGCAAAAAAAAAATTTGGAACATTTAGGGTTTTCTTGGACACTTATGGTTATCACCAGCAACCATGATAAGTTCGATACTTTGCTCACCATAGCAAAGTGTCTTGTTACAATATTTTCACACGATTTTGTAATCGCCAAACTTAGGTTGAATACTAGCCAATGTGTCTCTTGCCCCCGGACCCGATGGAGTTGGTTGTTTTGATGTTGAGGGTCTAGTCGTTGAAGGGGGAAGCTTACTGCAGAGGTCCCTTAACTCTGCATTAGAATAATTGTTTGAATGCACACACATCATGTGGCGAATCATTGTATGATTCCCGAAGGAATACTTTTTGTTAGGGTTCCCCCTGGACAACTCATCTTCACAAATTAAACAAGTCACCTTTGCAGCGTTGACTTTTTTAAAACCTCTTGGGATTTTGAAGAACTCCCAAATAAAGTGCGATTTTGGTTGGTAGGGCTGTTTATTTTCAGGCAGGAATTCCCTTCTCTGTTCCTCCTCTTCATCATTCTCCTCCTCATCCTCTTGATCACCAATGTAATCTTCTGGTGGTCTTTTAGATGGTGGTGGTGGTGGTAGTGGGGCAGATCCTCCAGTTACTGCTGCTAATGTAGCCATTTCAAACTAGTAAAGAGTAGAGATAGAACTCCAAAAAGGTCTTCCTCAGTCAAAAGACAAAGTCAGAATAAGGAAAAAAAGGTGGGGGCTTTCATCATTTGGAAAAAAAAACTGTTCCGGACCAATGAAAAGTGTTATTTTGAAGTCACATGACCCAGGCTTTCATCATTTGGAAACCAAAACTGTTCTGCACCAATGAAAAGTGTTATTTTCAGATCACGCGCTTACGCTACGCGCCCAGGGGTGCGCCCGTAGGTGCCCCCCGGGGCGCGTAGCGCAAGCGCGTTGAGACGTTGCGCGATCGTATGCGATCGCGTGCTTCCAGGTGCGCTTACGCAGTTCGTCATATGATGCATTCGCGACTGCGCGAAACGTCACGATGTTGTTTTTGTTCGCGGCAATAGCGCTAATGGGACGCTCACCGGTGCGCTCACCGGGGCACGCACCGGGAGCGCTCCGGGGCAAAAAAATAAAAAAATAAAAAATATATATATAAAAAATATTATTACATAATTATTCAATATAAAATTCGTTATAAAAATAATACTTTTCATACCTATAGAGATATTAAAAAACCTTTGAAATTCACTGAAAAACCATAGGTTTCACACTAGTTATAGTTAGGTATTAGCATTATCCGTGTGACAGAGTGACAGACCTCCTTTTAGTGTAATGTAACCCTTGAAACACATATTCAAAAATAGAAACTAACATTTTCAAAAAATGGAGATCCACCATCTATATACACATCCACTCATTCACCAACACTTCTATATGGTCACTCATACATATACTCACTCATCATATGTAGTGATACACCTATACATCCTGTTACACACCGACAGTCATCCAAAAGTTACTCACACACATACTCACACATGCAAATAAACTATTGAACATCCATTTATTTGCATATACAACTATACACACATTACCACATTACTTCTAAGGAAACTTACACATACTTACTGTCTTAAACAATCACTTATAGAAACACATACTTATTTAAACAGGAACTCTCACAATCTCTCACTCTCACATATACTCACTTATATACATCAATACTTACATATACTAGATTAAAACAAATGTAGTTACTGATAAAGACACTAGTGAAACAGTCATTCACTCACTAACACACACATATACACACTCATCCACCCATACAGTCCTGCACATATACTGTCTTAAAAACACATACAGTGAGTCAGTCATTTATGCATCTATGTGCTAAGTAATACCCCCACCAAACCATACAGACACTCATACTGATACTAAAAAAACATCTAATAACCCATATACACACACATGTAGCTAATCACCAACCCATGCAGCCACTTATACACAAAGTGAAACACTGATACATATATTTAAATATTTAAACATTATGCGCTAATGTATGTATTCACTAAGATACACTTAATAAACCAGTTATCCATTCATTTTTTTTTTTAAAACATCCTTTTAGACACTTATTTAAACATTTATTCTTCCATCGACCTTTACATATACATATATAAAACATATTTATTTTTCAGAAAGACACACATTCACTGGATGGTGTCATCCGTGATGTCATGAGAGATGTCACTGACCATGTCATGAGTGATGTAATATGGGACGTCATCAGCAGTGCATTGCAGGTGCACAAGTTATAGTGAGTCCAACTAACTATAACGGGGGAATTTCAATGGTTTTATGTCAGTAAAATTTCCAGCTAACTATAACTGGTGTGAAACCTATGGTTTTTTCAGTGAATTTAATGGGTTTTTTAAATGCTAATACCTAACTATAACTAGTGTGAAACCTATGGTTTTTTCAGTGAATATATATATATATATATATATATATATATATATATATATAGTTAGGACCTATTATCCATAGGAAATCAGTCGTGGAGTGCGCAGTGCCACAAAAAGTGAAGTGGACTGCTACGAGGTACCAGAACCTCGAGGGGCAGAAGAGCAGCACCCGTCGGAAACAGAAAATCGGCTTCCCTTTCACATTCGCTCACTGGAGAGCGTCATTATTAAATAGATGAACAGTCCATTGACAGCCGTTATCTGCCAAAAGGAGGGGGAAACCCATTCCTACATATCCCAGAATGCCTGCAGCCTGACACCGGAGCCAGCCCACCTGGGGGCAGGTAATTAACATCAACGTTGGATTCACAGAGATACTGCTGCCTTCCTGCACTGAGGTCCGTGAACAAGAGGCAGGAGCCTCGAAACGCGTAGGACCAGAAATGACTTTTGAGGAAGCAAGTTGCCGATTTTCAAAGGGAATAAAGGACGCCTGCACAAGAAACGGTGTCCTGTGTTGTTTCTTGTGAGCGCCTCCAAGCAACATGGGAAACGTGAAAACATTTATTATGGCCGGCTACGGTCGTGGAGTGCGCACTGCCACAAAAAGTGAAGTGGACTGCTACGAGGTACCAGAACCTCGAGGGGCAGAAGAGCAGCACCCGTCGGAAACAGAAAATCGGCTTCCCTTTCACATTTGCTCACTGGAGAGCGTCATTATTAAATAAATGAACAGTCCATTGACAGCCGTTATCTGCGAAAAGGAGGGGGAAACCCATTCCTACATATCCCAGAATGCCTGCAGCCTGACACCGGAGCCAGCCCACCTGGGGGCAGGTAATTAACATCAACGTTGGATTCACAGAGATACTGCTGCCTTCCTGCACTGAGGTCCGTGAACAAGAGGCAGGAGCCTCGAAACGCGTAGGACCAGAAATGACTTTTGAGGAAGCAAGTTGCCGATTTTCAAAGGGAATAAAGGACGCCTGCACACGAAACAGTGTCCTGTGTTGTTTCTTGTGAGCGCCTCCAAGCAACATGGGAAACGTGAAAACATTTATTACGGCCGGCCACGGTCGTGGAGTGCGCACTGCCACAAAAAGTGAAGTGGACTGCTACGAGGTACCAGAACCTCGTGGGGCAGAAGAGCAGCACCCGTCGGAAACAGAAAATCGGCTTCCCTTTCACATTCGCTCACTGGAGAGCGTCATTATTAAATAAATGAACAGTCCATTGACAGCCGTTATCTGCGAAAAGGAGGGGGAAACCCATTCCTACATATCCCAGAATACCTGCAGCCTGACACCGGAGCCAGCCCACCTGGGGGCAGGTAATTAACATCAACGTGGGATTCACAGAGATACTGCTGCCTTCCTGCACTGAGGTCCGTGAACAAGAGGCAGGAGCCTCGAAACGCGTAGGACCAGATATGACTTTTGAGGAAGCAAGTTGCCGATTTTCAAAGGGAATAAAGGACGCCTGCACAAGAAACGGTGTCCTGTGTTGTTTCTTGTGAGCGCCTCCAAGCAACATGGGAAACGTCAAAACATTTATTACGGCCGGCCATGGTCGTGGAGTGCGCACTGCCACAAAAAGTGAAGTGGACTGCTACGATGGTACCAGAACCTCGAGGGGCAGAAGATCAGCACATTTCAGAGTGAACCACTACCTGTTGATTTAGCACCCGCACCGGGGCGATGCGCTCCTCAAGCGAACGATGAGTCGGTTCTTGCAGTGGCAACAGGCGCTGCAACGATCTTTGCGGCGACAGGAATTTTATTGCACTGTCAATCATGCGCTCCACAAGCGAGCGATGCATGCAAATTGTAGATCTTCTTCTTTTTTTCTTGTCCAGCTCCCCAAACAGCAGGCAACAACTTCCAATGGCCCCACAAATGGATCAAGCACTCTAGGAAGAGCAGAATTCACTCAGCAGAGTTCAGGGGGGAAGGTGGGGGTGAAGTCCTTTTGTTCCTGGGACTTCTTAACAGGAGGCCAGCTCTTCACAGGCCCTTAGAGATCTCTTCAAGCAAGGGCACACAGCAACAGCAAAGTCCTTCACCTCTCCTTGGCAGAAAAGCAACTGCAGGTCAGCCCACAAACACACAGCAGGACAGTTGTTCCTCTTCAGTCTTCCAGCTTTCTCCTTGGCAGAGGTTCCTTCTTGATTCCAGGATGATCTAATTTTCTGAAGTCTGGGTAGCCCTTTTTATACCAATATTTCCTTTGTTCTCTGAGGGCAGAGAGGCCTTGGCCTAGTTAGAACCAGTTCTGGTCAGTCCTGGAGCACTTTGTTTACTTGACTTCTTCTTTCCTTTGTGAGAGAGAGGCAGGGTCGTCAGCCGCCCTGCAGGAGTTGGAGCCAGCATTGTGGAAGGCAGGCACAGCCCTATTCATGCCCAGGTGGTATCTCCTCCCACTACTCAAGATGCAGATGGGGCTTTTCATCCTAGGGATGACTCACTCAGCCTCTGGGAGCGACCCCAGCCCCTGTCAGTCACAGACCAGAGAGTCAATTCACAAACAGGCCAAGGCACACAGAAAGGCCAGACAAGAAACCAGCCACTTTCTTTAAGTGCTGTTTTCGAACACAGGATTTAAAAACCATCCTTCCTAAAAGATGTGTTATTAAATTCTGAGTTCAGGGATACCAGAATGTAATTTTCCATCTTGCTCCTATGGGAAGATATGCAGGTAAACATTATAAACAGCATTCCCCATTATAGCCTATGGACAAGATAACCTTTCAGTAGTGAAAAATGGTGCAGGAAACAGAGACACACTGAACTAGAGTGCATCCAAGACTTTCTCTCCCCTGAAAGCTGCACAAACTGACTAACGTCTTGTTCCTTGTTTAACTCTAGGGACTCTTTCTCTCCCCTGAAAGCTGCACAAACTGACTAACGTCTTGTTCCTTGTTTAACTCTAGGGACAAATGTGACAACCAAGTGCCCTGGAGCTGCTGTACCTTTGACCTACATATCTAGTCAGTACCCTGTATTCATTCAAATCCCTTGGTCACCAGCCTGAATCACGTTCACTTACATCTGCCCTAATTTCATGCTGGGCTTGCTGCCCTTCTGTTTCATTCACAGCACCTCTGCTGGTCTCCCAAATCTGCAAACTACACAGGTTTGTGAAATTTACTTCTTAGAGACCATCCTAAAAATATATTAGTCCATGTGGAAATTTCATTGGAAAAGTAACTGGCATGCTCACATTTTTGGCACATGCATGCAGTTACAGGAGATTTTCAACCATTTCAAGGTAATTTGGGTTCATTGGCATTTTTATTTTGCTAGGAAATTTTCAGTAGTTTAGGGACCCTATCTCAGGTTCAGGGCACTTGGACTGTGCTGGATCCTGAACTGATGTGCTGTAGTACCTCGGATTCTGTGATTCATGCTTATTCCTGGCGTGGAAATGTGTGCTGCAACACCATTCCCTTCATATGTTCAATGTCCACAACCTGCAAGCATGAAATTCAATGGTTTGAATGAAAAAGTATAAGTTTGAGAAACAATGTTATGTTCTTCGGTATGATTGGATAGTTATCATTTTATGGGGCATTTAAGCTGGCATTTGCAGGCGAGTTATACGTTTTCCAAAAAATGGCCACGTGCCTGCACATGCGCACACAGCAAATGGAAAAAACATTGCCAAAGCCAATAGATTTTCACAGGCAAGAACTAATGGGTTTGCCATTAGTTAGAAAATATTTTTGATTTAGTTGGTTGCATTAGGGCAAAGACTTCAATTCATGGAATACATTAATTTGTTGAATGAAAGGTAAGGAGTAAAACAAATATTGTTTTGCATACAAGGAGTGATCTGGCAACTCTAGTCTGTAATCTGTATGAATCAACTTTCCTGTTGCTAAATTACTAGACAACGTGCAATAGGTGTTTATTATGCTGACAAATTATTTCAATTTTCCTTCTATTATAGACAATAAATATTTTATGACATTTTGCAAATGCAAAGATGTAAAATATGTTCAAGAGAACTTATTTTATTGTGCTCAGATAATTCTTGTCCGATGTTTCTTCTCAATTTCACTGTCTTTTATCTTCCCAAATTACATTCCATGTATAAAATATACATGCAGTACCGCATTGCAATGAATTTCTGACAATGATAAGGGGTTATGTGTCACTTTCAGTTGACGATTTATTGCAGTCAGTCCTTGCATCGATATATAGCCAATGCCGGTCTCCAAAATTGTTTCGCTGAAGATAGAAATTCTGTTTTAACGACTTCCCCAAATGAAATAGCAGATACCAAATTAACATGCAGCAAAAGCTCCACAAACCAATAATGATATTTTCAAACATATCTTGAAGTTCCAAGCTCTTAATTTGTCACAAAATGCTCAATCATCTCCTTGCTTCTCCAAAACACGTGTCTTGAATGCTGGAAGCCGAGTTAATAAAGCCTATCCAAAAAAATGAACATCAAGAGGGGCATAGTTGCAAAATGTCTTCCTATTTACTTAAATAAAAATTAAAAAAATAAGCAGTACAAAGTCAAATACCATGAAGTCTCTCAGATGCAAATTTATACATAGTATGCGAAATCATAAAATATTCTAAGTTTCAATGGGCTTCAAAATAATTAGAAAATAGGACAGCAACTCTTGCAGCGTATGAAAGTTCAAAATAGCCTCTGGATCAGCCCCAAAATCAAGGACTTCTGATGCACAATTCTTGCACAGTAAATTAGGAACCCTGAAACCTCTTCATAGTATGAGCAAAAGTATCATTTCTTTAGAAAATCAGAAAGCAAGAATAATACCATCTCAATTCTTCGAAAAAATCATTCAACCCACTCTATGATAATGTCATCCAGAGCTGTTTAAGCAAATATGAAACATTTACAAATAAATCCTTCTAAGTTCACGGTTAAAGCATGGTGGAACGCTGCCTGTTTCCATCATAGACTTGACACCAACTATGTTACTCCCATTTCTCTCGCTATTAAAAGGGATCTGTTATGGCTTCCGCTTACTACATTCCTATCATGGTGTGCATCTAAAAGCACTACTACCATATATATTGATAATTCATCAGATGAGGTCCTGAAACCTCCGTAATTTTCCCCAGTTGTCGTTTTCCTAATTTTTGATGATCTAATTATATTGTATTGTTTATTTAGTGGATGTTTATTATGCTTACAGTGTTTTAAATTCCATATTTCACTGTTCATTTTTTACAATGTAATAATGTTTTCTTTCCACCCTCCCTTCTTTCCTCCTCTCCCCCCTTTTTTTTCTTTGCTGTTTGCTTATTGTAATCATCACTCCTTCTTCGATTTATATACACTTTGGTATCAATTGCATTTTTTAATGTTTGTTTATTATTATGCTGATCCATCTCCTCTCTCGGGTTTTCAATAAACTCAAACTTAAAAAAAAAAATCCTTCTGTCAGTGATTATATCTAGTGAACGAATGAATGAGATACATACTAGTTGCAATCTTACATTCGCACCATGGAAAGTTAATCATTAGCAAAACAATATTGCAATGAAAATAAAGTAATATGACCTCTGTTTGATGGTGAACTGTGTAGCTGTGGGGAGATGATATGTGTAAGTGTTTACAAGAGTGAGTGACAGAGATGTCATCCATTTTGTCTAAAAAGTCATTTTACATGGATATATGTCATAATGAAAACACGTTATTAAACACACTGCTACACATTATAGAAAAAAAAATTCAATTGCAATTATGTTAATTCAGTCTATATATGTAAAATATTGTGTAAAGAGACATATTAATCATCTTACTGAGGCACAAAATATAACGCCGCAAAACTTTTCTACACCTGTCAAGAAGAAGCTTTATGTTGCAGGGAGGCGGCTGATCACAAGCATGACTCTTATTCGATATTTCTCACTTGCATGCACTTATTTTGTGGTCTAGAAATAGGCCAATATGAACAGCTCAGTTTTTTGGAAGTGCCTAATGTGCATATATTCGCGTTCCAACCTCGAGGTTCCACATCTTTGGGCTCATGGATACTATAGATCGAGATCCACGTTTTAGGCCAAAGTTACAAGTTGTACGGTTACAAGTTGTACGATGATTTTACCGTATTGCATTCATTCCACCTGCCTTATATTCAGTCCGTTCATCTTTTGCAATTTTTATGAGTGACATGAAGCTATGCTTAGCTATGCAGCTGCCCAAATATTCCTGTTTGGTACGTAAGGATGGAAAGATTTTGTATGTACGTCGGGCATTTTCAATATGCTTTCATTACTGTGCAGAGACATTTTTACTTGATTCACTCTTTCACGGAAAACAAATGAAGCATTTTAAATGTTGCATTTATGTGGTCGCAAGAGACTCGAAGATAGTCTGTCTGTCTGATTCTTCGGTAGTGGCTTTTTTACCATTTTGTGGGGACTGTAAAATACACCACATTAATGATGTCTGCATTTGCAAAGTTCTTGGCAATCCCATATAATGGCTGGAATAGAGTAAATGGAACATATTTCAGAGCGTAGAACTCTGTATTTGACACCTTTGACTGTGCATTTTACTGAGAAAAAAAGATGTTAAAGTCAAACTTAATTTTCGTATGTTCATTACTTTACTATTGGAAGGCCAGCCATGATATGAGAGATACAAAGAAAGTCTAAAGACGGACTTGGACAGGAGAAAAGGCTAATTGGCGCCCATGATTTGAGCACAATAAAAACAACACATTTTACTAAATTGCTAAGACAGATTTAAAGATGACTAGAAAAGGAGATATCTGTGAAAGTACCAGAAGTATTGTGGAGCCAAAGCCTTCTCCTACCCCATGACGATTAGTTTCATATAATTTCCTTATTTCTGTGCTGTCTCTTCTACTTACATTTTGTCTTCGCAGCAGCCATGCCAATGTTAAGAGTACTATGGGGCATATTAGCAAGAACGTCGTTAAAATTATCGCCGTTTTAGCGGCAGGAAACTGCAGCTAAAACGGCGATAATGGGCTTGGTGATATGCATAATAGAATTCCAATAGAAGCCCAGGTTAGATGTGCAGGACATCTAACCTGGGCTTCTATTGGAATTCTATAACGCATATTAGCAAGCCCATTATCAGCGTTTTAGTGGCAGCTTCCAGCTGCTAAAACTGTGATAATTTTAACAAGGTTCTTGCTAATATGCTCCTATGTCTTGGAGTGTCTGATCTGTTTCTGTGGCTTCAGGTTAGGGGTGTTGAGTTATGTTTGAAGAGAAACAGCTGGAAGATCAATTATACTATTGCTTTGGGTACCAGAAAAAAAGAGCACCTGATTAATGCATATTTCATTTCTTATTTATATTATTATCATTTACAGAAATCACATTCTGTTTTAAATGCTCATGGTGTGATTTCACTGGGGATCCATTGCGGCCTACTTTTAGGCCATTGTGCGGGAGAGAGAAATAGATTATTATTTTCACAGAGAAATTAAAGTCTTAAGTAATGCCTGGTTACCAAAGCTCTTTGCCATTATTGAACAGTCCCACCCGGGTGTACACTCTTTCAGTGGTTATTTCATACTACAAAGCCCTGCTCAGACTAGTTCTAGGTTCTATTTACAGACTAGGGAGCTGAGGGGATCCAGCTTTGCTGTAGAGTAACCTATAATATTCTAATATAATTCAATTCATCTTTATTGAATAGCATTTTAGGCTTCCATACTATTCGACTCAATGTACAATTTCATTAACACGAAGACTGCTGAGGAAAATATAATTTAACATTAACATTATTTGAAATGCTAAGAACTAAGGGTCAGATGTAGGTGCCCTAATACCGGTCGGTAACGGCCGAATTCGGCCGTTACCGACTGGTATTAGGGTTTTCAGATGTAGGGGGCCTATATTTTACCAATTCTGTAAATTTACCAAATCGGTAAATTTACAGAATCAGTAAAATACCGAATCGGTATTTTTACCGATTCGGTAAATCCACATGTAGGTGGCACTCCTAAGAGTGCCACAGGCCAGTAAGAATCGGTATTTTACCACACAATCCTATTGGGTGGTAAAATACCGAATTCAAGTGTGCATGCACATCTGTGCTTGCACACCTGTGCAATGTGACACACAGACAAGCCCGGAATTGGGGTGCTAGAGGGTGTCAAAGTGACACCCCCTGCACCCTTGCAGGATTCGGTATTCACCGATTCGGTAAATGCCGAAACGGTATTGCCCATTGATTCCTATGGGCTTCATGGCCCATAGGAAACAATGGGCAATACCGATTCGGTATTTACCGAATCGGTAAATACCGAATCCTACCGATTCGGTAATTCTTAAATTCAAATTACCTACATCTCCCCCCTTCCTCTTTACTGACGCTTAAATACCGAATCGGTAAAATTCGGTATTTAAGAGTCAGTAAATATGAATTACCTACATCTATCCCTAAGGTTCCTGTTAGACTTTTTTGACGATTTGCCTAAAAACTCATTTGAAACATTATTACTAACAAATTCATCTCTCTGAAGAAAAGTTAAGGACAATGGTGTATGTAACTAATCAATGGCAGAAACCTTTTTTCTTTGGGGTTTTAATTCTTTATGCAATAATAATTTGACCTCTAGCGTAGACAGAGGCAGCTACACGTGCTCTGCTTCCAAAATAAATTAGTTTTTTACATTAAATATCCCATCAATGAATTGTTGGTAAGTCAATTATAATTGTGTGCATACGTTTTGTGTACTTGTCCAAAGATCAAGTGTTGCCTTATGGAGAAAATCATTTGTTATTCACGTTTGCACAAAAGATAATAGATCTTTTAATAAGTTCTTGTTTCCTGCTGTGCCTGCTTCCATATAGTAAGTACAACATGGATATAAAAAATAAAATAATTATCCTGTATTATGAAAATTCGACATACTTCAAACTTTATTATTAGAAATTCATTGAAAATATAAGATTTTAATTACCAAAATTGTTATCCACCTTTTAGATTATTTACAAAAGGCAGCGTCAAGCCAAACTGCAGTGTTTAACAAGAAGCTATTTACACTCCTAACTGTCCTCCTGTTTATAATGAGAGCATACCATTACCTATTAAAAACTTCCTCTTCTGACCATAACCTTCCATTGTTAGCTCTACGTTATTACATCTCCTGATCATTATTTCTAGAAAACCATGGTCTTTTCATTCCATTACTCTTATATACCATTTTCTCTACAACTCCACTATCTCTTGTGCTGTTAAATGTATGATAAAATATCGTCATTACTGGAGTTTACGATTTTGGCATTAGGATTACAGTAAGCGTACAATATTTAATTTAGAAAGTTAACAAAATTTAAACTATAACTGAGTAAATGAAATAAAAATATTTAACTAGAGTGGTAGAGTTAGTTTTTGGGTTAGCGATAGCATTATGATCATGTCATTGTTTTTTTAAATACCAAATTCAAGTAAATAAATTAATTTTATTAAAATGAATGTAATTAACACAGTTACAAAATAAACAGTTTTATAGTTGGGTGTATAATTAGCATTTGGGTAAAAGTGCACGTAAAATATGGTTAAATATATATTTTAAATATTTTGATTAAATATTTAAAGACATTTTTTAGGGATATGTAACAACAAGAGTTCCTTCGCAACTGTATGTTAATGAAAAATGAATATAGTCAACTCCATCATTGGTAGTAAAGAGTATTATGGTTAGCAAAAAGTCACTTGCAGACTCGGGTTTAAGTTAGAGATCTAGCACACACAAAAGGAAAAGCTTCCGCATTATCGAATTTTTTGAAAACTGCATTGGGGAAACCCTAAGGGTTTATCAATACTGCCCTCACCCATTATTTAGTGGCATGCTTCATCATAGGACCACTACTACACCCTGCTCTAGGCCAACATACAGGGTGGAATGCAAAAATTAGATATTTTTAAAAAAACCATTAGGGATCCATTTCGCAGAGGCAGTAATCTAATAAAATTATCTATGAGGAAACCCTGTTGATTCTTTTTATTCCAGGGTCCTTCCTAATAGGGTTAAAAAATATATGTTTCGAGTATACTTAGGGAATTAACGTCCCTGTCACCCTCCTTTTATCAACATGTTTCTGCCAAATTCTATAGCCCACTAGGGGTCATTGGCATTCCTCAGGATATAGATCCCGTTTACTAGCCTCCAAGAGTCTTCTCTAAGTGATGTTTTTCATGTTACCTTTAGTAGCATTGTGGTAACACTCCAGGAACTTTCTACAATAAAATAATGATCTTATTAGTCTGTGTAAATTCAGACAATTCAATGTAAATCATATGATTTTATAGGTTAGCTTGTCTTGCCTCTGTGAATTGCCCCATTCACAGATTTCTATAGTATTTCTCACCAGTAGCGGTCGGTAGTAGGAGTGCTGCCAGGTGGCGACGTGAGGAGGGGCAGGGTGGGGGGAGTAAACTACGGCATATGGACAAATACAGGTAAGTAAACATAAAAATAAATAAAACAAATTTGGTTGTGTGCACTGCATTTTATTTGGCGATGCAGTGCACACAACAAAATTATTATTATTTTTTTATGTTTACTTACCTGTATTCGTCCATATTCAGTAGTTTACAACCCCCCACCCTGCCACTCCCCCTCCGCACCTCACCTCCTAGCAGCACTCCTACTATCGATCGCTACTGTTTCTCACTTAGTTTAATCTCACACGAATATCCAAATTTCAGTGTTTGTGCTCTTACTTAACTCAAGCATGTCACCCATCCACATGCAGGGACAGTGTCAATCCTCATTACTCTAAAGAGGCCATTCACTATTAAGTTGTATGATTTTTAGAAGAGTCCCTCTTATGGGGAAGCTGTACATCTCTTACCAGAGTTTCATATATCCATTCCAAAACTCAGGGTGAGAGTGGGACGTCGTCCTGTCGTCACACTCTAAAAAAGGAAACATAATTTATTGTTTGCATTACCCTTTTAGTATATAGGTTATACGTGCATTTTTATGGACTAACTTAGACCCAATTCTAATTTTCAGCACTTCAGAGGCAGTGCTTTCCCTGCACTCCCTTTGCAAGTTAAGACTCGTCTATGGCAGACCTCACCTCTGTCGGCCGAGCTATATTTGGAATCTGCCTACCTTCAACCCCCTCAGCATGAAATCTCTGTTCCCCTTCCTTTGGGTTCTCACTACTGTAAGGAACGCTCCTCGCCCATTTGGTCCTCTCTTCCCCCTGTGCCGGTAGATCTCGGAGTTCTGGCAATCTGTCTGGAAACCAGTATCCGGATAATTTCCTGTCACACAACCATTACGTCACTATGGGGAGGATTGTCCACGTCCTTTTTGTCATGTGTTCCTCCCTTATTTGAACTGTTATTCTGTGGAAATCTAAACCCGACATCTTGGAAGACGTTTTTTTATGCGCTATTAATGTCAATATTATGTCTTACTCTCCCATTCCTCTAGAAAGATATGGTTCCTTCATAGTTTGTCTAAAAAGATTTTAACGTTATCTTAGGGTCTGGGGGATCACCCATCTAGTTTGGTTTCCAACTTTAAAAGGTGAATGAAGTTTACCTGTCCCGCTGTCTCCTGTCTCTATTATGTTGAGAGGATCTTAAATCATTGTGTAAATGTGTCATCATCCTTCATAACCCATTGTTTTTCTCACCCGGCTGCAATTGTCTTCTTTCTATTTTTCTTTAATATAAGTACCATTATTTAGCTATTCTGGACCGCAGTTGTATTCATCATTCTTTATGTTGGTGACCTCTGTCTCATCTCTAGATTGATAGTCATCCAGCCCCACCCAGCCCATAAGGCTCTATTTGGTCCACTTATTTTTCATCCTTAGTAAGTTGTTCTACCTGAGAATTCCTCTTCATAATGCATCACTATTATTTCCTAGGGTTTCATATGTTTAAGATTGACATAATCCTTCTTCCACTCTATTTTGGGCTGATTACTCCAAGCTGTTTAGATGGTGCCAAAGAATCGCATCATTCAGTCCGTGTGTTGCGCCTTCATTTGTAAACACGCCTTTGTTCACATTTCAACAGTATGTTTTCACATCTGTAACATTATTTGGGATAAAGGTTTTATCAATTAAAACCCACTTTATATCCTTCTCTGTGTGTTTCTGTTCGAGGAATTGTGTTGTTAATTTAGTTATGGTGTAGGAAGGTGGATTATTTACAACAAAAGGTATCCAGGAGTCACAAGCAAGTTTCTCTCCTAAACAAACCGCTACACGACAAAAAGAAAATTGTGGGTTGAAAAAAGTTGGACATAGACACCATTTGAGCACACATCCATGCAACATACAGTCAGGGTAGGAATTTTTCCCATCAGTTGTCTCTCTGTACCACCACTCTTACATCATTTGGATTCTCCTTGCCCAGGAGTTAGTGCACATACAGTCACACTAGTTGTAAAAAGGAGACTGTGTGAGTAAGGAGACTGACGTTGGTTGTTTCACTGAGTGGTGTCAGTATGGTGTTGGTGTGATGTTACAACTCAAAAAAGCAGTGCAAGTGAAAGTAAGTGAAGTGAATACAATTAGGTGAAACTGAGTAGAACAGTTATATTTAATGTTTTCTCTCAGACCCCTAAGTTTAAAAACAAGTGAAAAGTGAAAAGCAGATTTAACATAATATCTACTCAGCAAGTGGTCGACATGTTTCTGCATTTATATGGAATTGATCCTATGCATTCATCAGGACCTAGATGTTGCTACTGCTGTACAATAACGTGAAAAAAGAATAAAAGGAATTATGTCACCTGTTTGTCAGGTGTAGATTCTCCACCACAATCTAAAATAGTCATGCAGACATGGAAAGAAAAGGAGAAAAACAAACATATTCGTCACAGAATGCACTCTATAGTAGTGATATTCTTGTGTTCATGTTTTTAACAATTCAACTGACATGATATCACTCACCCAATTTCTGTGGGGATGGCGCCTCACCTCACCTGGCTGCAGCTCAGGTAAATAAGGAGCACCGCTCTGTTTTGCCAAACACACAATCGTAAAAACATTCCACCGACTTTTCTCAAGGCAAAATAAAATGTGATGTACTTAATTTCATCTGTCTTAATGCAAAAATAGTGACCTCAGTATTATTCATTACGATACACAAGATATACATATATGTCATACCGGACCATTGTCCAGATATAGGCAAATTTTTGTTCAAAATTGAGCAGAAGTGGGTCTACAAGTTGAACAGTGACAAAGAGGGTCTCAACGAGCCCATCCCTTGGATGTCACTATGAGGTCACCATGATAAGATAGGTTCCGATTGTGATCCAAGTGAGCCCACTCTGTACATCTGTATAAGAACATCTGCATTGTATATCATTAACACCCCCATAGTTCCATCAGTCACCATTTGATTCTACTATCAGACATTCAACACTGCTCATGTAGTGTGTAGGTTGTATCTACATACACTCAGGCTCAAACCTCAGGTCCATTTAATAATATTGGGCTCCTAATGGGAGTTTTTTTCTGTAGCCTCAGCGTCCAAAATTATTGTGTCATTTAACGTTGCTGACTCCTTCTTTTTGTTATAATATGGAGTTAGTAAAATGCCCCTTCGCCTTTAATTTATGATTGGTATAAATTCTTATGGGTTTCTTTGGGTAATGTGCAATAAAATAATGTGGCGAAACCCGTGCAAACAGTCAAGAGAGAACAGCCTGCTGCCTGGGGCACTCTGTGTACCCGGTTTTTCTCCCACGCGATGCGAGGAACTACATTTCCCAGTCATCCTTGCGCGCTTCGGCCCGCGTCTGAAATAGTTGTTTCCTCTTCCGTTCGGTGCCTCCCCAGTATAGCCCAGAGGGACGTTGGGAGACACCGACGGAGAGGTAAGCGGTCGGAGTGATTTCTTTTGCACGTACAGGTACATGTACGAGCGGCGCCATTCCTGTCTTCTCGTGACTGGTTTGCGAGTCGAGTAGCAGTAAAGGGTGCATTCAATTTAATTTATTTTATAAAATCTACCAAGTTCATTTATTGACACCATTGTAAAATACTCAGGGGCAGATAGAGAAGCAGCCGTTTTTTGCCAAAACTCAGATACGGCTTTTTGACATTGCTTCGTAATTGTTTACGAAGGGTAGGGATGCCGTAGGCTTTGTAAAATCTAGCCGAGAACTGCTTCCCAGCGCTCGTGCTGCTAATTAATTTGGGGTAAACGGAGTCTGATCAATTCTTTGTGAAATACAGCTTAGAGACAGTGCCTTCACTGAATTCTATATCGAAAGAGGGGTATTTCGAACAGATAGACAGAAATCCAGAAAGCGACCTCATACATATGGGTTGTTGTTTCATACATCTTTGGCATCACCTGGGCCACAAACGATTATAGGCTCTGGGGTCTACCTAATCTGCATATGTGTATTCTAAACCCAGAGACTCAATGAATTCATGTACAAAATCTGAAACTTTGATATACAATGACATATAGGTATATCTTGTGTATCGTAATGAATAATACTGAGGTCACTATTTTTGCATTAAGACAGATGAAATTAAGTACATCACATTTTATTTTGCCTTGAGAAAAGTCGGTGGAATGTTTTTACGATTGTGTGTTTTGCAAAACAGAGCGGTGCTCCTTATTTACCTGAGCTGCAGCCAGGTGAGGTGAGGCGCCATCCCCACAGAAATTGGGTGAGTGATATCATGTCAATTGAATTGTTAAAAACATGAACACAAGAATATCACTACTATAGAGTGCATTCTGTGACGAATATGTTTGTTTTTCTCCTTTTCTTTCCATGTCTGCATGACTATTTTAGATTGTGGTGGAGAATGTACACTTGACAAACAGGTGACATAATTCCTTTTATTCTTTTTTCACGTTATTGTACAGCAGTAGCAACATCTAGGTCCTGATGAATGCATAGGATCAATTCCATATAAATGCAGAAACATGTCGACCACTTGCTGAGTAGATATTATGTTAAATCTGCTTTTCACTTTTCACTTGTTTTTAAACTTAGGGGTCTGAGAGAAAACATTAAATATAACTATTCTACTCAGTTTCACCTAATTTTATTCACTTCACTTACTTTCACTTGCACTGCTTTTTTCAGTTGTAACATCACATCAACACCATACTGACACCACTCAGTGAAACAACCAACGTCAGTCTCCTTACTCACACAGTCTCCTTTTTACAACTAGTGTGACTGTATGTGCACTAACTCCTGGGCAAGGAGAACCCAAATGATGTAAGAGTGGTGGTACAGAGAGACAACTGATGGGAAAAATTCCTACCCTGACTGTATGTTGCATGGATGTGTGCTCAAATGGTGTCTATGTCCAACTTTTTTCAACCCACAATTTTCTTTTTGTCGTGTAGCGGTTTGTTTAGGAGAGAAACTTGCTTGTGACTCCTGGATACCTTTTGTTGTAATTAGTTCTTCTGTTAGGGGCATGTATCCAGTACAGAGTCATTAAAGTAGCCCTTAGACCCTCATTTAAATAGTGTGTGTTTCAGTAGGAAGATGGATACCTGACTATGGTTACCCCAGATGTTTTGCCTAGTGTTTAGCTGGGTTTTGACTTAGTTGGCCTGGGATCCTGCTAATCAGGACCCCAGGCTATCTGCTCTCTCTGTAAAATGGACTCCATGTACCTTAGGTACATCTCCAATTGGATATTGGGTCACCTTATGAGCCCCTATAGTGTGTACTATAGGTACCCAGGGCATAGGTGCATCCAAGGCCTACCAGGGGCTGCAGCATATCTTTTGCCACCCCTGGCTGGCCATCCAAACTGACACAATTGGCTGATCACTCAGCTAGGGCAAGGTGGTGTAATCACCCCTTGCTTAGATATAGTATACCTATGTCTAAACCTATATCTGGACAAATATACACCTATAAGTCACTCCTATGGCAGGCCTTAACAATCCTGGAGGCAGAGTGCTTGGTTTTATGTGAGATGGTGCTCTAGCATGAGCTGAGCCTGTCTGCAGCTTTCGGAACAATGTCCTGAAAGCTGTTCTGGGATATTGCCATACCATATACTCTTAAGTGCATTATGAACCTCGTGGATAAATGCTATCTATGGTTTGGCTTTATCAAAACATGTTGTGTAAGGTGTCATACGCTTTGGAATACTACCCCCTCGCCAGTCCTGGCAACAGGGGTAGCATTCCACCTTTCTAGAGGGAGAAGACATGTTACTTTCCCTAAATGCGGTTAAATCAAACCAGAGCCTCAGCATCACAAAATGGATGCTGCTGCCACAGACACAAGTCTGGCCTCCTTCTGCTGACCGAAACACCGGCAGGGGAGGCTTGGACAAAAGGTTTCCTGTCACAGGGAAGTGTTACACCACCCCAGACAGGAGATAGTGGATTGAGGCAGGGAGGGCTGAATGAAACTAGACACTGCCTGGGGCGCACAAGGTGTCCCAGGCAAAGCCCAGTTCAAACCGGTGCTGGGGCACTCCAGCCCCAGCTCTGGCGCAAAACTGGACAAGGGGAAGGGGTGTAACCACCCCCTTCCTGGGTCCCACCCATAGGAGGGACCTAGCAGGAGATCCAGCCCCTTGATTTGGAATAAAGGTAGAAGCTGTGCCGATAGACATCAAATCATCCTGACTGAAACTTTGAAACAAAACTCTGGACCCTTCGACATCCTACTCGACGTAGAAGACTGAAGAATCTCCCTTGTGGTCAAGGAGGGGCCACCCTGTGAAAGCAGGCACCATCAGCGCTCTAAGGTTTTCTTTGCCGTTGCTCCTGCCGGATCTTGAACGACAGAGACCAACAAGACTTGGACTCCCAGACTTCCAACAGCCCGATTTACAGTCCTAGCAAAGTTGAGCCCCATGGAGGCGACGTGAGACATGGGACCGGCCATCTTGGAAAGCCAGCAAGTGCTTACTGTGCAGCTCCTCAGGCATCCTCAAAGCTGTGCATTGGGGATTGAGAAGCCCCAGCCCCAAGCAGCCTATGCACCGAAGATCACCTCTTCACACTCACGAGTGCTGCGTGGGGCCCTTTTGCACTTTTCCTGCTTGTTGCGTTGTCCGGTCACTTGCCCGTTGGCTAGTGGCCTCTGTGACGACGAACCTTCAACTTTACACTGCTGGTCTGGTTGCTCCAGACTGGCCCTAGCTTCCCTGAAAAGGAGCCAGTGATCTGACCTTGCTGGTCCGATCCAGAAGCCATCTTCCATTCCTGCGTTGGTTGCATTTGCCAAGACCTGTTGACTCTGATTCGAGAAACAACACCGCCGACAGCGAGAGCCTTTGTGGGATAACCCGTGTTCAACTCCTGCTTGTCATCGATACTTCCTGGTCCACGTGGTAGCGGAGACAAACTACTCAACATCACCTGATTGCAACCCAACATCACCTGGTTCCTTCCTGGTTCCATCCTGGTCACTGGCTAGTGACCTAGACTCCGTCCCCTCTGCTTTCAGGTACCCTATATCTTCGATCCACCCTTGGATCCAACCGGACTCTTCTCACCTGGTCGCCTGCAGCATCTTTTCCTCCAGGCTCCACAGAACTCCACAAAGAAACCCGACGCACTTTGACACCTATGCACCCGCTTCCTGTTGTGGAAACTCAATACGGTCTGGTGAACATTATCTGCGCCATCTTCCCTTTTGCCCCGATGCCACACTCTTCGTCGCCCACGCCCACCACATTAGCTGCCTTGACCAGAACCACCCTCTGCACACCCCTGACCCCCAGCACGGCTCTCCACCTACACAAGCACCCCCACGCACTGATCACTCCCGCTTTCACATGCCTTGCGCGTAAGCGGCAGTCATTTTGAGCACCATGGCCCCTCTGCCCCTCGCTGATAGCCAGCGCGTCTCTCTCTCTCTCTCTCTCTCTCTCTCTCTCTCTCTCTCTCTCTCTCTCTCTCTCTCTCTCTTAACCTCACAGGCATCCCCCGCACGCTGACGACCCCCTCACTCTCACATGCCTTGGGTCATAAACTCCTCTTCAGCGCAGATCTGCCTCGGAATCCCATCCTGTTCCCAGCGCGACACCTCCCTTCATTCCTTTCATAGTCTCAGGCCCTTTGATGCAAACCTCTCTTTTCTGTGTGCTCGTCTGTCTTCCTTGTTCCCAAGCCACCACCTGGCCCTGCGGATACTGTTTATTACCCCGTACAGTAGGAAGCCTCCCCTCCCCATCAAAAGACCCTCGAGCCGATCAAAGCCCCCACCCTACGAGATCCGATCAAACTTCACACATTCCGTGAATCGGCGGAATGTCCAGCTGCGCGATAGCCATCACCTGTTGTTACCGGGGTGGGGACTTCAACTGTAAATGTGTGTGGGAACGGGCCTGAAGGGGAGATTCCGAGGATATCCTTTTATGTTTCAAAGCATTGCAAGAATGTGTTACATGCAATAAAGATCATAAACCCGTGTATAAGAGGCCAGGCCTCGAGAGATGCGATTAGAGCACCTCGTGACGATACTTGCTGTCCGAATTGATGTGTTCTCCTCCGGAGAGAATAAACCCTCGTTTCCTGCCTTTCAGTCTCCAGCGCCTGCTTCTTCATTGATTAAATATTGGTGGGTCATAGAGGCGACACCGCCGGGCAACACAAAAAGGGTCTTTGGTCACGGGTTGTCTAAGACCCCTTTTACAATTGGCGTCCCAAGCGTGGGGCCCATCAGCGACTCGTGGATCCAGTGGGAGAGGTCCTGACGACAGAGTGAACGACTGCAACGATCGGAAGGTACCCTGTCCGATAGACCCTCGTCTGACAGCCGATCATCCGAACTTCACTGGTTCCGAACGGACCTCTCTCGAGTGATCTACGGTCCTGACTGGGAACCATCAGGAGTGCCACGAGGAGTACGAAGGGAAGAGGACGATCGGGCGCTGGATTCGGAAGACAAGAAACTGTCCATACGGTCCGGGTAAGGTCGTGTAAACACGACGAATTGCGGAATGATTGATGATTAATGGAAAATACTAGTATTTATTCTTTGTTAATTTATTTGGAGTTTCGCTGTCGGCAAACGGAGAAACAACCGGCTCTCTCTTTGCAAGCAGTGAAGGATAGGTAACGCACCCGTCGTGCCTATCTTTCTCCCCCACTGATCAATTGCCCCTCCCCATTGATTAACTGTTACGGATTGTTTTCTGGAGATTCTCTGTCTGCAAACAGGAAAAAAAATAGGTCCCCCTCTTTGCAGATAGTGAAAGGGTAGGTGACGCAGACCTTTGCGGGCCTACTTATTCTCCCCATTGACCATTTTTATTTTTATTTTTATTTATTGACCAAACACTGATTGCCCGATATTGGTTCTTGAGGTATTCACTGCCTGCAAACAACGTAGAATAGAAATATTCTGTCTAGTCTTTGCACGCAGTGATAAGATAGGTAGTGCTGACTATTATCCCCATTGTGATCCGTCATGCCTGTCTTCTCCCCACTGATGGATAGCTGGTTCAACCCGGACCGTTTATTAGAGGTGGACCATCTAGCCCCGCTGGAAGGCACCCCTAATAAAGACATGTTCACAAAGTATGGATTAATTACCATCGCCTATAGTAAGCTATGGCACAAGTATACCAAAACAAACCAAGAGAAACAGTGGCCACTGATAGGATCCTTCGATTTAGACGAAATAGAAACGGTGGAAATAGCCCTTCGTAATAATAAGACAACGCCTATTATGCTCGATAGTCTCGGTATGTGGCGCAAAGAGGCTACGCAACGAAAAGAAAGAGACGAAGCCAAAGTAGTTAAAGAAACGCGACAGGCAATCCTCCAAACGTCTGGTTGGCAAAAGGAAGGGCCAAAGACGACACAGTTCCGAGGATTAGACACAAAAAGAGAACGGTGTAAAGGGCTGTGCCGACGGGACAACCCCGAGACACAACGACCCAAAAGTAATCCCCCGACACTATGCACAGGACGAGCAGATTTAAGGCAAAATCAATGTGCTTTCTGTAAATGTCTCGGACACTGGAAAGCCCAATGCCCGACTCTACAGAACATAAGTAAGAGCGGAGGGTCGACAGAAATAACAGGCCGGCAGAAAGGGAAAAGGCGCGAGACAAAAACAAATCAGACTAACACGGACAGGACGGATAGAACCACCACGTTCGATTATGCTCGATGGCACAAATTTCGTCAGACCAATTTTAACGACATGTTAGAGTTCTGGGAATGATTGCCCCCTGTTGCCCCCCCCACTCTGAAAAACAAAAGCAAATACAGGCTTGCGTAGACAACCTCCCGTTAGAAAAAGGACTCAGGGAAACCAAGCATCTGTTATATAATTTAGGATTTAATTACGGTAAAGATAACACACAACCAAAGATAAATAGAAAAACTAGTAAAACATTCTTTAAAGCAAACTGTACTAATAGGAACAATACAAAACATATTACGCTCACTCCGGAAGTTCTCAAAATGTAACAGGTCAACGGTCCCGCCCATCCGGAAGGTGAAACACACAACACGTGTGGGGCGGGGCCTGCCACCAGCCATAGACCAAAAGAAATCGCCGACGAGAAGGTACAGGAGGCTCCATGGGCCGACGTGAAATGGTCTCCCCATACTCTCCTTCCTGGGGTGACGTCCCCCGGGCCACGAGTAGGGAGGGGGCGGATGCAGGTGACCCCCTCCCTCGTATCTCCTGGTCCGGCCATCACGAATTCCTCCATCGAACTGATGCAGGGTGGGCTGGGAGAGAGAGGCGACGCGGACGAACCTCTCCCACCTCCACAGGTAGGAGGTTTCCCAGCCCCAACCCGGCGCCGATGTCCTCCAGCCTGGCGACGGCCATATACCTGCGCAGCACAGAACTTACAATGTCCGACGGCCATATACTTGCGCAGCACAGAACTTACAATGTCCGACGCACATATACTTGCGCAGCACAGAACGTACAATGTCCGACGGACCTATTTCCGCAGCACCGGACATACAATGGTCCCCCAAGAGTCGGAGTCAGGGGTGTAGGGTGGTCATCATGTGCACCCCTGATTCAAAGGGACGGCGTGGGATGCGCCGGGAGAGGGAGGCGGCACGGACGAGCCTCCCTCACCTCCCCAGATGAAGGCTCCACAGCTGCACCCTGGCGCCCCGAACCAAAATGTCCTGCTCCAACAGCATGATGTTCTGTCTTTGTCGCCACAAGAAGTTTTCTTCCACTCCTGAAAGACACGACGAAGGGCGGCGGCTGCAGGGTCTCAAAATGGCGTCCGGGCCCTCTGGAAGACGGGTCTAGGCCGCTGGAGTAACTTTGTCCGAAATTGCAACTCGGGCGCTTGCCCACCTGGACACAAGCCCCCACCTTCGACAAACATCCCCTCGACTTTGAAGATTCTACCAAAGTCCCAGGAGCCCTCGGCCCCTTCAGGCTTCCGGTGGGGAACAGCTGCATTGATCACTAATAAAATAACCACGACACAGCCACAAGACGGTGGTGCTCTCGTGTCAGCGCCAGCTTTAGTCTGAACCACCCAGGAACATTGAGGGCTAACGAACTCGAGTAAGTTCTGGCTGAACATCAACGTGACCCGGTAAGAAAGATTCTACTTCCCTCCCCCTTTTGATTGACGGTCCACACCACCAGCCCCTCTGTTAGCACAGGTTTTTGAACTACCGAAAGGGACTCTGGTCCAACCGCCAATCGTCGGAGACATTTTTTGCCCCTGATGCTACTCCCGGACTAACCCGGCCTCGCCCAAAATGGCGCCGGTATCAATAGGAACTAACGGACACCTCGTGGTGTTCTTTAGCTAATGAGACTTGATGTACTAAGATATGTATGTGAACCATTGTACACTTGACGAAAAGGGAGGAGGGTTCACTTGGCGAACATTTGAAAGGATCCCGTTAAAATGTTGATTTCGATGTACGATTTATTTTGATATTTATTGTAACCGGTACATAACGTCGCTTATGATGCACGCCCACGGTATACATCTAGGAAATGTGATTGCAATGAGCTTGACTGTGTTTCCATTTACGAACTAAAATGCCCCTGATCCCTCAGCTATTAATAGACGTTTTAAGTTCCTTGCAAATAACTAGGTAGATCTTTTTATATTTTTTTAAATGTTGCAAAATAGCCCCCTACTGTATGTGCTTCAGCCGTCGCCATGTCCGGCCAAATACGATTGCACTCTCATATTTATTTTCTGAACGATTATGCAAATAAAGGTTTTCCAAACTATGAACAGGTATCGCATACTTTTGTAAATGTGGTAATTGGCGGGAGGGCTATTCTGTGCGCAACAGTTCTGCTCTCTTTTCAAGGTTATTAGAAAATGATTGTTCGGCCCTGGATTGATGATCGAATCAAAAGGTACGATACGCTGCCTCCAAATATGTGACTAGGCTCAGGAACTAACGCATGAAGAAGGACCTCGACTTCTGAGAATGGGTAAAGTAAAGCGGTGTGAATGATAGAATGTTATAAAGGTATGGTGGTCGAAGGTACTAAGGGACAGGGTTGACCGAAGAACTGATATGCCTTAGAACATCACAGCTTTGGGAATGATTTAAGGATCCCGATGGCTAGATACATCTACAAAACCAGGTACCTCGCGCTAGGCGCCTCTGATTCCTCTTTTTAGCGTTTCCCTACACACGATCTATAATGCCACCCTCGAACCCCCCATGAACAACCTATCACACTGCCCGCTCCCTTGACTTCAGAAACCAAGACCCTAGGGATTATATCCCGAGGAGATAAGTACGAGTATATGGTAAGTAAATAACTTTCGTGCCCGTACATTTGATATGCTCGAATGTTGTTCCCCCTCCCTTTTCCTTTTTCTCCCTCTGCAGGTTACATTGGAATCACGATTAGGGTATAGTAAAAGATCTGGAGCCACGTCACATCCGATACATGAAGCGGACTAACGCTGCAAGATGACATCTAAAGACACCCAACTCTATGCACATCCTTTTTGTACCTGACCTAATGCTCATCCGTCCCAAACTGCATGCTTTCTACATCCTAACACAGACCCGAAACGTCTCGTATTGGGTAATGCACTGAATAGCCTAGATGGTACACAGTCACTCTCCAGGACACATGTGTATCATTTAGCCTATCGTTGCACATCTCTCTCTCTCTCTCTCTCTCTCTCTCTCTCTCTCTCTCTCTCTCTCTCTCTCTCTCTCTCCCTAACGACTGGCACCTAATTGGCGAACCTGGTGTACCACCCAATTGGCTCCAAATACCACAAGTATTTGCACAAAATTTGTCTTAAATATAAATTGCATCGATACCACGTTACTACCTCTCCTTTTCTGCTAAATATTGATGAAACCTAGATTGACCGAAAAGAAAGGGACAGGTAAGACGGCTAAGGTTCTCTAATCTGACCCATTTTGAGGGAACTACTTGTCAGTGGCACCCATGATAAAATGTTTCTGATAACGCGACCTTCCCCGTCCCAAAATTGTATCATTGCCCCAATCAGCAAAGGCGATCGAGGTATACCCGCCTTCCCAGGACACCATCAGTTTTGTATCGGCTGCCCCAGACGAGAATTTGAAAAATGTCCCTTGCTCCAATTCACTGTGTTCCTAGTTGTTTTCCATAAGACCCCACTCGCCTCAAAGATGAGTTTAATAGTTATCGCAAGCCCCCCCCGAGTTTTTTAATGAAGTAGCCAGGTTGTAAGAAACGATGTAGAGATTAGAATGTTTACAAAGTTAAAATTAGATCGAAAAATGAAAGAACTTGTTGTATTAAACCTTGTTGAAAATGAGATGTTTAGCCAAAGGATAAGACGCATTGATGTAATGGAGAATAGTTTAGCCTATGTTCATTCCTCAGAAGGATGCCTATCAGACTATGGTGAATAACACGTTACCCTTTTCCGTAAAATACAAAGCCCTGAAGACCGGTCTAGCCTTGCAAGACTCGTACTAGGGAAATGGGTCTCTGACAGAAGAACTGACACGACTGTAATAAACGAATGCAATGAATGGGTATCAGACCTCGTACCACGACAAATGAATGTAATAACCAACAAAACGCCAAAGAAATAGCCACAAAGGAAAATTGTTGGGAATCCAGCAAACCTATCGTCAATTGTTTATACATTGGCTGCAAACCTCAATGTGGCGGATGTTTACCCCAGTTGCTTGGTGTTGGGAGAGAAATAGATTAACGTAATTTCCTACCTCTGCAAAATCTCTAAAGACTGTCTTTTCAAACTCATTTAAGGGTACCACCGTCGGAGGAGAAAGAGACCGGATGTGGGAGCACGCGGCCTGACTGCAGATTGTGGAACCTCAGCAACGGAGACCAAGGCGAGACCACAACAGTAAGGAGTCGCAGGACAAGGCACTGTTTCCAACAGAACTAAAGGAAAGGGCTGACCTGAGGCCCCTGCTCTATGATCGACGCGTGCCGAAAGGTCCCCGCTCTCTGAACGTGATTATGGACCCGCCTGTCTAAAATTTTCCGTCTCCCTGGTCTGTTCCCGACTTGGCCCCGCTCCATCCCCTCCTCCTCCGACCCACCATAAGGACTACTCACACACACCCCCTTCCACCTGAACTTTCAAAATCCTCTAAATCCTACTGAGCCATCCAGAGAAGGGTATTTCCTGCGTCAAAAGGGAGGGAGCTCAGACTAAATAGACCACGAACTATGTTAATCTCAGAACGGTGACCTAAACTCCACCAAGGGTCGCTCCAAAGAGAAGATGAACGAAGTATGTGGTTCTACCCGCTGCTGAGCGCCTCGAAGATGATGGAAGCAACAGGAAATACCCACCACAGAAACCCAAGAACAGACAAACTCCACAACTCAAAGACAATTGCACCCTTCACCACAATCCTTTTCTGTCTCCTTCTAATGACCACTCTCTGGATTATGGAAGAAAATGCATCTGCTCCGAAACCGTAACGCATTTCTCCCATGAGGTCTGGCGAAACAGTACAAAGGCACTCTCCTGCCCGCAGACCTCCAACGGCTCAACCCACATGGACATTCCTGCTAACGAACGAATTGTAATACAGGTGTTCAACAGTGCCAACAGAAGACGACAAAGAATGCCGAGAACTGACTAATAATGGTCCACGACCATAAGACACTGGGAACACTGATTATTGTTTTTTTACTATGTCTCATTTCTCTCCCAACCACCATTGAATTGACTATGCTCCAACCGAGTACAAAAAGAACCTACTTACGTGGTAACCTATCGGCTCCTATTCCGAATGACTACAAGCATCTATGATCTGTACCCAACGCTCTCACTGCATAATTTTTGTCTGATATTGCATTACTACGACTTTCCTGCAACCAAGCTTAACGATGAGCCCGCCCACTGGATGAATAGATTTTAAAAATGTGATGTTTATGTACAGTTCCTTCACCTGGGTTATCACTGCCTTACTTATGACCACAACAGTAGACATAGATAGGAAATAGGCCAGCAAGATGTCTTAGAAATGTTAAAGGGAGGACTGTGGAAACTCAATACGGTCTGGTGAACATTATCTGCGCCATCTTCCCTTTTGCCCCGATGCCACACTCTTCGTCGCCCACGCCCACCACATTAGCTGCCTTGACCAGAACCACCCTCTGCACACCCCTGACCCCCAGCACGGCTCTCCACCTACACAAGCACCCCCACGCACTGATCACTCCCGCTTTCACATGCCTTGCGCGTAAGCGGCAGTCATTTTGAGCACCATGGCCCCTCTGCCCCTCGCTGATAGCCAGCGCGTCTCTCTCTCTCTCTCTCTCTCTCTCTCTCTCTCTCTCTCTCTCTCTCTCTCTCTCTCTTAACCTCACAGGCATCCCCCGCACGCTGACGACCCCCTCACTCTCACATGCCTTGGGTCATAAACCCCTCTTCAGCGCAGATCTGCCTCGGAATCCCATCCTGTTCCCAGCGCGACACCTCCCTTCATTCCTTTCATAGTCTCAGGCCCTTTGATGCAAACCTCCCTTTTCTGTGTACTCGTCTGTCTTCCTTGTTCCCAAGCCACCACCTGGCCCTGCGGATACTGTTTATTACCCCGTACAGTAGGAAGCCTCCCCTCCCCATCAAAAGACCCTCGAGCCGATCAAAGCCCCCACCCTTCGAGATCCGATCAAACTTCACACATTCCGTGAATCGGCGGAATGTCCAGCTGCGCGATAGCCATCACCTGTTGTTACCGGGGTGGGGACTTCAACTGTAAATGTGTGTGGGAACGGGCCTGAAGGGGAGATTCCGAGGATATCCTTTTATGTTTCAAAGCATTGCAAGAATGTGTTACATGCAATAAAGATCATAAACCCGTGTATAAGAGGCCAGGCCTCGAGAGATGCGATTAGAGCACCTCGTGACGATACTTGCTGTCCGAATTGATGTGTTCTCCTCCGGAGAGAATAAACCCTCGTTTCCTGCCTTTCAGTCTCCAGCGCCTGCTTCTTCATTGATTAAATATTGGTGGGTCATAGAGGCGACACCGCCGGGCAACACAAAAAGGGTCTTTGGTCACGGGTTGTCTAAGACCCCTTTTACACTGTGGGTGAGGTAACGAGGGTACTCCAGTTCCCCTGTAGTTATTTACATCCCTAGCATCCTAGTTTTAAGTGGCTAAGTTCTAGTCCAGTCGGAAGACTCCCAACCTATAACTTTCAAATTTTTACGCACCATTGACTTGTATGGTAAACACAGTTGCCTATAGACACTGCACCCGCATCCTGTGGCCCTCCTATGTCCTAACCTTTGTTAGTCCAGTGTATCACCCGCGATTCTCAAGGCCCTAGGCCTTACCATTGTTCATGACGTGGTACTTATACCATTTTTTTAATATATGGTTTGACGGGCCACCCGCCTATCCATAGCTGTGCAACTTGTGTATGTTATATGAAGTTTTTTGTTTAACGCTTGTGCTTCTGTGCTCATAAAGAGTATAGGGGATTATTCTAGTAATAAATACATATATTTTATAAAATATAACTTGTGTGGTGTCCTTTCATTTGATGTCAAAAGGATTGCATATGGTAAAAAAGCTGGCTTCACATGCCCTCCTGAGTTTAGCCTAAGACTGCTTTTGTCCATGCTACCATTAGGATAGCTGGTCTATAAGGTTGACTAACAACCAATCACCATAAGGGTCATTTGGACTGGTGCAAGGTGCTCACTAGAATAGTGATCATCATATACCAGGCCAACTTCTCACATATGGTCTTCTTACATCTAATGTTACTCAAATGTTCCATAATCCTTATTTTGATCTGTATTGTTGTCATTCTTACATAAAAATAGTTGCAGGAGCACCTTATCAGATACATCACATTCTGTGAGTTGCAATTAGTAGGTGTATTTAGATTTCACAGGGACCTCAGTCCTACATTGGCTGTTTTTACGTGATCTGTCAATGGACAAGCATTGCATAATGTCCTACTACTGGTATTAAGTCCCACAGGTTGGGTTCACTCCTTGGTTTCCTTGTGATTGTTCTTGTATGTCCCAGGGAGTCCTTTAGAGTCCCACTTTTCTTAAATGAGAACAATGGTCTTTGTAGGTTCAAACCTCCGGAATTAAGAATCTGCCAATTCTTGTTCACAATTTTCTTAACATAGATAGAGGCTGTACTGAATGTTGTAACGCAGATGTTTTTGTCTTCCTCGTGTTTCTCACGGGTCTCCAAAAGGGATTCCTTATTAGTATTCATTGCTCATTTCCATGCCTTTGCGATCAGCAGTCTTGGATAATTTTGTACTTGCAGTTTTTCACTCAGCTCTTTTGCTTCTACCTCAAAGTTGTTAATCTCCGTAGAATTTCTCCGGATCCTAAGGAACAGTCTATAGGGTAGATTCTCTTTAAGGGCTTTTGGGTGAAAGCTTTCAAACAGCAAAAACATATTTTTGTCTGTGGGTTTATGATATAATCCACCTATCAACCTATCATCCTTTGGTTTGATTTCTGGATCTAGGAATGGTAATGAAGTGGTTGTTGTTGTAGATGTAAAGAATAAAAAGGCGTTCCTGCTGTTCAACCACACCAGGAATTCTTCAAATGAATTTCTATCTCCTTCCCAAATCAGAAAAACATTGTCAATATAATGGCATCAGATTTTTATCGATTGAGTATAGGGGGTAGCAATGTAAATATATTAGTCCTTAAATTCTGAAATGTAAAGGCATGCCAAACTTGTGGCGAATTAACTGCCCATGGAAGTTTCATGTGACTATAGATACAAAGTATCCTTGTACTGAAATACATTTTTTGTGAGGGCAATATCTGCCAAATTCAAAATAAAGGTTCATGGGGTTTGAAAGTGCCATTCTTCTAAGTATAAGACTTTGTCTATCACTCTCAATGTTACTTCTTGGAGGATATTAGTGTACAATGATTCAATATCCAACCCCAACTTGGAGTTCACTGTTGGGATTCAAGGATATCTATTTTATTAAGTTCCCCAAGGACCTCAAGAATTTCCGGCCCATCTCCCTGCTCCCCTTCCCGGCGAAGGTCATTAAGAAAATCGTCAACATGCAACTTACCCGCTACCTCGAGGTCAACAACATCCTGGACCCGTCCGAGTCCGGATTTTGAAGAAACCACAGCACAGAGACAGCCCTCATTGCCGTCACAGACGACATAAGGGTTCAACTGGACAATGGCAAAACATCAGGCCTGTCACCCCACACTAAAGACACGACTCCAAGAAGCCGGCATCCTAGAGAAGGCCCTGGACTGGACCACGTCCTTCCTCTCCGGCAGAACCCAGAGCGTCCGCCTCCACCTTCTGCTCCTCAGCCACCAACATCATTTGCGGCATACCCCCGGGATCCACCCTCAGCCTGACGCTGTTCAACGTTTACATGGCCCCCCTCCCTCAAGTCACCTGCCAGCACAACCTTAACATCATCTCCTACGATGACGACACCCAGCTCATCCTCTCCCCACCAAGGACCCGCACACCTCCAAAACTAACCTCCACGAGGGAATGACGGCCATCGCCGAATGGATGAGGAACAGCCGACTGAAGCTGAACTCGGACAAGACAGAGATCCTTATCCTCGGGTCCACACCCTGAGCCTGGGACGACTCCTGGTGGCCGACCACGCTTGGAACAGCACTGACGACCATCGTCCATGCACGCAAACGCAACCTCGGATTCATCCTCAACTTCTCCCTCTCCATGTCGAAGCAGGTCAACGCCATCTCCTCCTCCTGCTACAACATCCTCCGCATGCTTCGTAGGATCTACAAGTGGATCCCCACGGAAACAAGACAGACGGTGACACAGGCCCTCATCAGCAGCAGACTGGACTACGGCAACGCTCTCGGGTCGGCACTACACAGGAATCCCGGCCAAACATCTCCGATGACTGCACCGCATCCAAAACTCCCCCGCCAGACTGATCCTCAACATCCCTCGCTGCAGCCGCATCACCCCCCACCTGACAGACCTACACTGGTCCCCCATCGACAAGAGGATCACCTTCAAGCTGCTCACCCGCACACACAAAGCACTCCACAACACCGGTCCAGCCTACCTTAACAGCAGACTCAGCTTCTACACCCCCACCCGCCAGCTCCGCTCCACAAGCCTTGCCCTTGACGCCGTCCCCCGCATCCAACGTACAACCACCGGAGGAAGATCCTTCTCCTACCTCACCGCCAAGACCTGGAACTCCCTCCCCACCCACCTACGGCAGACCCAAGACCTGCTCACCTTCAGGAGGCTCCTCAAGACCTGGCTCTTCAACCAGTAGCGGCACCGCCCACGCCTTGAGACCCTCGCAGGTAAGTAGCACACTCTACAAGTATAATGATTGATTGATTGATTGATTGATTAATTGATTGATTGATCAGGTAGGATGGCTTTTTCACTACTAATGGCCTGAGGAAGAATTCGCAAAATTGCGAAAGGGGTTTCCAATGCCGAATTTATTCTAGACCCAATAGATCTCCCAGGTGGTGGTCTTGCTTGTTTGTGAACCTTTGGCAGTGTATAAAAATAGGGACTTTGTGGTTGCACATTACACAGGAATGTTGCCTCTTTTGGGTCTATCCAATTGTTAGCTAGACCTTCTTCAACCACTCCTCTTATCATTCTCTGGAGTTCTGGAGCGGGGTCACTTTCTAGAATCTTGTAATTCTGTCTGCCCTAGAGTAAACGGAGACACTCAATTTCATAGGCCTCCGTTGTCTGGATCACAGTCAATGCCCCTTTTTCTGCAGGGTTTGTACTTATTTTGGGGTTATGTCTCAGCTCCCTTTGTTAAATAGAAGAACGTTTTTTAGGTTTAAATCATTTTATTGAGCAATGCAGGAGACACGCGTGCAAGAATCAGGCCACACAGGGTCCATCGAATCTACTAGTAAGTGCATTGATAATAAAAAAGCAACAAATAACAGGTACATTCCCGCCTGCCACCCGGAAAGAAAGAAGAGAAAGAAAAGAAAGAAGATGCAGGAAAAACCACCCCTCACCTGGTCCATTACTTCTAAACAGCGCTGTGCCGAACGGTGTGTCATACATAAAGCTAGATCAGTCTATATGGAGGAGTCCGGTGCAGTAAGGGGCATAAGGCACAAATATCTCATGCAGTACAGCTCCCGGAACTCTGGAACTAACAAAGCGAGGAATGGCTGCCAGAGGTCACTAATGGAAAAGTCTTTCCTGGCCAGGGTAAGAGAAATCTTTTCCATGCCCAGCACATGCCACAATCGCTGGTACCACCCAGTGTGTGCGGGAATTCGGGGGGTTCTCTAATGTATTAATATGTTTTGGATGGCTGTGCCTATGGCTATGGCTATCTGCTTCTCTCGCCTAGATTTCAAAGGGTAAGTGAGTATGTTTCATTTGTCTTTGAATATAATGAAGTCAGAGAAGCTCTAACCCAGTGCTTCACTAACAAAGTCCCAGGACCGGATTGTACCCCCCAAGATGTCTTTGTTGATCAGCCAGATCTGTGGGGTCTTGTGCTGACAAATGTTTTTAATGCAGTCACAAAAGTGGGCCCACCAGATTCATGGAAGAAATCAATTTTGATACCAATTTATAAGAAGGGGGACAAATCCAAACCTAAATGTTGCAGGCCAATATCGTTGTTGGATAGCACAGCCAACCTCATGGGCAGGGTTTTACTGAATCGTTTAGAGGATTGGGTAGCTAAAAGCAAGGTTTTATTTCCGGTCCAATACCATTTTTTAAAAGGGTATGGGCACCCAAGATCAATGCCTTAATCTTAGCCTATAAATCGCCAAGTATACCCAAGCAAAGTCTGATAGACTATACCTGACATTCGTGGATTTATCCGCAGCTTTCGACTGCATAGCACATGAAACCTATGGAGGATAATGGAGGAAATAGGCATATGTGGGGCGATCATACTATTTATAAGGCAGCTTTATTCATCAGCTATGGCCTGCATCAGATATGGGAGAGAAGGAGAGTGTGCCAGGGCATTTTCAATTAACAGAGGACTCTGCCAGGGTTGCCTACTTGCCCCATTTATTTTTTCTATTTACACCAACGGGGTAGAATGGGGTAGAAGCGCCCCTGACAGATTATACACTAGACGTCCCGAAAATTAACAATGTTTGCACCCCAATCCTCCTGTATGCTGACGATGCAGTGCTAATCACCCGTACGGGACTGGCCCTACAAAAGTTATTAAACATCTATGTAACCTATATGCAAAAACTAGGGCTGAAAACTAATGAGTCAAAATCTGTTATATTAACCCCTGGAAGAAAGAATAGGAAGGTCCCGAGTTTTTATAATTCTGGGAAAAAAATATCCCACACGATACCTTTTCTTACTTAGGTGTAAATTTCAATAGGCAGCTATCATGGTCCTGTATGCGCTCCACTAACGGGGTTATAATTAGAGAGAAGTATCATCGCTCTCCATTCCTTTATTAAAAATTCCGGGGCAAAGCCTGTCGATATGGTAAGAAAGGTTTATGCTACTAAATCAGTGTTGGTAGCAACTTATGGGGCAGGTATATGGGGGTCATACTAATCCATCTCCCCTCCGAATGATAGAGGACGCCTTCTGGAAAAAGCTAATGGGCCTTCCCATTTAATACCCATACAGAATTGGAGGTCCCATATCTGTCTGTTACAATCTCTGTGGCACCAATAATTTTGTGGCACTCCATCTGGAAAAGGGAGTCTATTCTTCAGACTACCCAAAACCTAATTAATGATTGTTTATCCATGGAAAATGTACATAGAATTCCATTGATTTCATATATCATATCTACCTTCTCACTTTAGGTTTGGAGCACCTATTTACTACCCCCAGGGATTGCATGAGCATCTCAAGGCAGGAGGTAAAAGCCAGTTTTTTAAAACAAAGAGCACATGCCAGATTGCAAACAAACTGTACAAAGGCATTGGTAAAACTGCATCTCGAAGGTCTGAAGCCCTAGGAAGAGTTAAAGTCATACCTATTCACTGTGTCAAAAGTGCGTCATAAATTCTTTTTAATTAGATTCCGACTGAATCTTACCCCGTGCATGTTGGCACACCCTGCACGTATTTACTCTATAAATGACTTACCCTTCTGTCCCTGTGACAGTTCTTCTGCACAATCAAATTTACACATTTTTTTCTTCTGTAAATTTTATAGGGACCCCGTAAAAGATTTATTCTCCCCCTGGTGTGCAAATTTCGTTTTAAACAATGTCATGCAGCAATGTTCTTTTTATAATCCCTGCCTAAGCCCATGGTTTGCTTGTCAGTGGCATCTTGTTTAACTCAATCATGGAAGATCAGGTGGCAGCACAACACCACTGAATGAATTTTTAAATAGTTCCTAATTATCATTGCTATCACTTTGTTACTTCTACTTTCATACTGATATGTATAGCATTCTCTTTTCGTACTGATTGATTAATGATTTTTTAAATGTATTTATCTGCATTTTGTTGTTTTTAAATTGTATTCATCTGTACTTTTATGATCTTATATTATAACTAGTGAATAAATTAATTGACTGACTAGTCATCGAGTGTGCGCTGTATCTAGGTGACCGTATCCGGCCGATGCAATAGAGTGTCCTGGAATCGCCTATGTCTGGTCGGTCGTCGTATCTATGGAAGGGCTAATGTAATCACCACTGGGGCGTGATCAGACAGGTTCGCCACTAATATGTCAGCTGAAAGCATGGCATCCTGGAGAGGCTTAGAACTTAAAAAGTAGTGTAGTCTGGTGTACGTTTTGTGTGCATTAGAGTAAAATGAGAATTCTCGTGACCGAGGGTATTGCTGTCTCCACAGGTCTGTAAGACCTACAGGCACATGCATCAAGCGTTTAAGAAATTGCAAAATTTGCGAATCGTAAAACAATTGCTTTTGCGATTGCAAAATACAGTGTAGCAATGCATCAACTGTATATTTGTAAAAAACACAGGTTTTCGCAAATATAAAGAATCGCTAAAAAGTCTGCAAACTTAATTGCGATTCTGTATTTGTGCCTCCCAAATAGAGAATCACAAATAAAGAGCCGCAAAGACATGCATGAAAAGTCGCAAATTGCGATTTTTCAGAAAATTGCAATTTTGCCAGCGCAAAATAAGAAGGATCAAAACCAGGTGGTAATCATAAGTTTAAATCAGATACAGCTGAAAATCAACTCAAACGTATTTAAACACACCCAGAATTAGCTACCACATTTCACAATGGCAGGGCTTTACCTGATGGAGAGGAGGATGAGGCTGCAGGTTGCTGGACACAGACAGAGGCGAATAAATGAGCGCATTTTCAGAGTCCGCATAACTTTGCTAGGACAGCAACAGGATGAGATATACGATAAGTATAGGCTCAATGCAGCAATGATCCATGATCTGATCAATGAATTGGACCCCATTCTGCAACGACAGACACGTAGGACCAATGCCATCCCAACGAATGTGCAGGTCCTATGTTGCCTACATCTGCTGGCGTCAGGCAGTTTTCAGGGAGTCATTGCAGTAGCTGGAGGTGTGTTCCAAAGCGGACTTTCACAAATATTCAAAGCATTCCTTGATGCCATGATGGCCCGGATAGGGTCACACTTCAATTTCCCTGCCACAGCGCATGACCTTGTTAAAACTAAACAGTCTTTTTACCAGATAGCTTGCTGCCCACATGTTTTAGGTTGTATTGATTGCAGCCATGTGGCAATATGTCAATCAATCAATCAGGAGTTTGTTAAAGAGCAACTAATCACCCGTAAGGGTCTCAAGGCGCTAGGGGTGGGGGGGTGCAGGTTCCATTCCATCATGGAGGGGGTCTGTCGAAGAGCCAGGTTTTGAGGTTTCTTGCGAAGATGGGAAGCGATGTTGTCTGTCTGAGGTGGAGCGGAAGGGAGTTCCATGCTTTGGCCGCGAGGAAGGAGAAGGAGCGGCCTCCCGATCTGGTCTTTCTGGTGCGGGGGACCTTGGCGTAGGAGAGCTGCAACACAGGAATATTTATATAGGAATAGGAAATGTTGTCATTCCCTCAATATTCAGGTTGTTTGCAATGCCAAAAACATAATAACTGACATTGTGGTGGAATTTCCAGGCAGTGCACATGATTCTAATATATTCAGGCAAAGTGGCATTCACACCTGTGTTGTCAGAGGAGAATTTGTGGAGGGACATCTGCTTGGTAAATATGTGTAATTGATTCTCACAGTCATTGTACGTATGTCAATGTCAAACTGCCACTGACCCTTTGCTTACTTACATGTAGGTGACAGAGCATATGCCTTGCGTAATTACCTTATGACGCCCTACCTCAATCCTACAACTGCCAACCAACAGAGGTACAATGCAGCACATATATCACCAAGGAACGTCATAGAGCGCACATTTAGGCTGCTGAAGAGCTTATTCAGATGCCTCCATAAGACTGGTGGAGCACTTCAAACAACCCTGAACAATGCTGCAAGATAGTAGCAGCATGTGCCATGCTGCACAATATTGCAACAAAGGGAGGAATGGAAATGGAGGTGTCTGACAGCTACTCAGAGGATGGGAACCAGCAAGTGTCACACCGCTGTGCAGCAAAAGGGGCAAGCACAGCAGATGGGCGCAGGAGAAGATTGGACAACACACAAAATTACTTCTAAGGTGAGTAATGATGACACAAAAATGGAATATTCAAAGCAATCTTTATGCAAATAAATTATGACCTGAGTGTTGAATCACACTTTCAATGTGACCAGTGGCACAGGAGTCTAGGTAATGGACATATGTGGAATGAAAATGAATGATGACTTGAAAGTCAGTCAAAAGGTCACATTAAGGGGCGTGAGCATAGTGTGAAAGAAGTTCCAGGGTGGCTAAAAAATTAAGAATGTGGGTGGGTGGATCGTGCTGCAGTAGAAGATAGTGTGGAGAAACAACAAAGAGTGTCTACGAGTCACTACAACATAAGAAAAGGACTTAAAGATTTTGACATAGAAGAAGGTGACTGGGTTGTGGTAAGGAGAGGAGGAATTGTGACCAAGGGAGAGAGTACATTTCCCCAAACTATACAAGTAAAAACTGTAAAGAAAATTTTTCTTATTTTAGCAGATGGTTCTGCTTGGAGTTGTGGTAATGTTTCTAAATGCCATGCTCCTTAAGTCATTTCATGATTAATGTGTTTTCCGCGTGTTGTTTTTTTAATTATGTTTTCATTATTGTTCCATGTAAGGGGGGAGATATGTGGGGATTTACTCATGGTAGAATGTTAAGCTTGTTGTCAGGTTAATGAAATGTTGTTCTTTGAAGTAGGCAGATGAGACATTTGGAGCTGGAGGAGAGCTGGAGGTCTTTTTACCTATGTACTACCAATAAAAGAAACTACCAACTTACTTCTGTTGTTGGAGATATCTTCACAGGGTGTCAATTTTTTTTTCAGAAAATTAAATTTTCTTCTTCCTGCCTGTTTGGCTGTCCTCTGCTGTTTGTGCAGCTTCCATTTTCTGATAGATGCCAGGTGTTTCCAATCACTCAGTCCCACTCCTGTTAAGCTCCCAGAGCCAGCTCCCTCCTCTCCCTGAGACTTTGCACTGAAAATGAGGCTTGGGCTGCTCACTTCCGGGTTCTGATGTCATCAAGATGCATCAAAAGGCGTCTTCGGTAATTGCGATTTCGCAAATAGCGAAATCGCTAATAACGAGATCGCAATTACCGAAATTGCTATTTTTTTTCGCAATTTTTCACGATTCTTTATTTTATCGCAATTTTTTTGTTGCATCGCGTTTTGCGATTCTTTTTTTGCGATTCCTTAAAAATCGCAAATAAGGAACCACAAACTTTAACAAAGATGCATGTGCCTGCTAGATCTTGCATTCTGGTTAGCCTGTAGGCGAGAGATCACCAACCTGGCTTGTGCGCTGCGCCGATCTGTCTAAGTCATTATCGAACACCAAGTTGAGATCTCCCCCTATCAATATGAGGCACTCCTGAGTTGCTGTCGCCTCAGTGAGTGCCTTGAGTAAGAATCGTTCCGGACCCTCGTTAGGTGCGTAGATAGACCCCACAGTCAGAGTGTGTCCCCCTATGGTAAATTGGTACTTGAGAAGCCTGCCTTTTATTTCGACCCCTTTCTGCACCACCCTCCCTTAAAAAAAGCCCTTGAGACCAAGATGGCCACCCCTGCAGTCTTGGAGGGTCTGGAGGAAAAGAATTGTGTCTGGAAGGTGCAGGACCGAAGCCTGTGGCAGTCCTTAGTGAGCAAGTGCATCTCCTGAAGGAGGCAGATATCCGCCCCTGTGCTCTCCAAATAAGATAGGAGTACCCTGCATTTAATGGGATTATTGAGCCCTCTCCCATTAAGAGTGAGAATCTTAACTGAGGATGATGGCATCTAGATCCCAGAGGGGGGAGTATTGCCAATCATGAGCACCTGAAGAACAAAGACCCAGGCAGGGCCTACTAGGGACCTCACTCAAAACCAGCGCAAGAACAAAGAAGCAAAAGCACTCCATGGACCGAGGGCTCCCCAGAAACAGGAAAGAAAGAAGGAGAGTGGGTAAAGAGAATGATGAAGTAAAGACCCCCAAAACATGAAACAAAAAGAACAAAGCTCAAAAAGGAGTCCGAACTTGGGTCATTAGTCTGTCATTCAAGGATGAGCAGAGGAAGAGTCTGTTGGGGTATCGTGTGGCCTATGTCAGCCCGGACCCCCTTCCTCCCCCAGCCCCCTAAAGCATCAAAGGAAGGATACACCATAATAACCAGGCTCAGTCATGTGGTTGACCTCTTGGCCAGGGCTTCTGGCAGGGCCTCCAGGGCGGCCTGTTGCTCCTTCTTGACCACCATGGAATCCGGTCGATGGATGCGTTGTCGTCGTCACTGCTGTCTCCATTTAGGTCGACCATCGTTGGACCCCTGATTTGAGCGCTCTCCCTGGTTCGTCTCCTCCGGAAAGTGATCCCCAAAAGTTTTCTGGCTTCAGACAGAAAACGGAGTTGGTACAACTTGCCCTAGTGCCGGAATACGAGGCGGAATGGGTGCCTCCAAGCGTAGGGGATATTGCGTTGGCATAGGACCTCTGTGATGGGCTGGAAGTTCTTGCGTTTCTGAAGTGGGATGGCAGCGAGATCTTGGTAGAGGGTAGGTGTGTGGTTGCGGAAAGAGATTGGTTGGAGCGAGCGGGCTTTGTGCAAGATTTCTTACTTGGTGTGGAAGTCCTGGACATGGACCAAGATGTCCGCTGGGGGCGCCGTCGCCGCCCTGGGTTGGCCCACTCTGTGCACACGGTCCAACTTAAGATCAGTGTCCAGTGGGCTGCCCAGGATATGGATGAAGAGCTCTCGCACATATCTAAAGATGTCACCAGCTTCTTCATTGGTGCTGACCCCTCGAATCCTAATGTTATGGCAGCAGGAGCGGTTCTCGAGGTCCTCCAAGAGAGATTGAACATCTACCTGTTGCTCATGTATTCGGATTACCTCAAGCTGCATGGCCGCCAGTTCGATGTCCCTGGCATCGCTCCGGTCCTCCAGGATCGCCACTTCCTCCCCTATTTCGTCCACACCCTTGTGAATGTCCTTGATGGCTGCCGTGAGATCATGTTACAGTCTGAAGGTCATCTCTCTAGGCAGCAAACAGGGATTCCAAAAAGGCCTGTGTTACTGGCGCATCTGCTGAGGCTGCCATCTGTGCGCCCATCCACCCGGGTTCACCGACCCTCCTCCTTGTGCCTTGGCAAACAAGTCCTTGAGGGATTTTTCTCTTGTGGCTGATTTCTCTTTTCTACCACTGGTGGATGTCATACTCGGCGCACCCAGCTCTGCCGGCACTAGCAGCCACGTATTGGGCTAGGGCAAAAGTCACTGCGGCACAGCATCAGCCGATTCAATGGTCCCACACCACTTCACAAGGGCCTGATGTGTGAGCACAGACAGCAAACCTTACTCGATGCAGGAGATTGCGTCTGCCAACGATCCGCCTGGTCCCCTAGAAGGTATCTAGGCATCCTTGCAGTCCAAGCCCAGGGAAGGTCGTGTCACAGTGTGATAGGAGCCAGAAGAAAGCAGGGAATCAAGGCCGGTGGCCTGTTGTCCATGCACTGTCACCTCTGGTGAAATGGCAGAGTTGTTTGAAAGGGAAATCCAGGCTATGCCAACACAGGGGCGCAACAGCAGCCACAGAGTGCAGGGCTCCCTCAGTGGAACGATTCCAGTCCCCTCAGGCCCAACACCGGGGGATCACAAAACATTGCTGTCAGTGCCGGACAGCCAGCCACATCCCAGAGTCCACAGCCGGGGAACCTGGCCAGCAGGGCCCCACAAAGCAAGCCCAAATGAGATCCCTTTTCGTGGGCACAGGGCAGAAGCACGACCAGAGGCCCATGGTCTAAGTATGTCATTCGCATGGCACAGTGCGGCCCGAGTGCTTCCAGCAAGCCCCGGGCAGTCATAGTTGCAGCAGGGGATGAAGGCGGTAGAACTACCAACCGCAGCTGCTCCTCAATGCGCTCCGAATCGCCTCACCACCGCCTGCTCCACTCTCCGCTGACCTCAGGGCACCCGTGTGGGGTCGCTGTGTGCACCGGCACCCTAAGTAGAGGCCGCAGTTCCACCCAAGATGGTGCCCAGTATTCCACCACTGGCCGCCACCGCCACTGCTCGCAGATTGGATGTGGCGGGGGATGCCTTTGGGACCAGCCGATGTCTCGGGAAAACATCCCTTTTTCATGGGCGCAGGGCAAAATACACAGATAGGGGCCCAGGGTCTAGGTAAGTCTATGTCTCTCCACATCCGGGAACCCAGGGCCCCAGCTCCCACTGCCACGGCCATGCCATCTGTCGCTGAACGCCACTGCTCCGGTGCCCAGGCATAGCTTGGGCCGGGAGCCCTGAGCGCAGTCACGAAGACCCATGAAGCCGCTTCTGGTGGGTTGCTTAGTGTTCCTGGGTGCTGTAGGGAGCGATTCAGCTGTTTTCCATGCAATTCAGGGCCAAAGGCTGGTGCTATAAGTTGGCCGGCGGAGGAGAGAAGGCAAAGCATGTCTTAGCTCTCCGCCATCTTTACCACGCCCGAAGAAAGTTTTTAAGGGTATTTTATTCAGTGATTCAGTGATTCAATTTCCCATATTACTGCTTGATCAAATGTGGCTATTTTAGAAGGTAGCTGTGCTCAGAAAGTTGTCAATGTAGATTTAGGGCATAGGCCTGTGTCCCCTTGTTGGCCTTGATCTTATTTATTTTATTTAAGGTTCTTATAAAGCGCTAACAATCATCCTTGGTAGGATATCACGGCGCTATATTTGCTAGTGTGCAAGTAAATGGCAGTCTAGCGGGGTTCATTCAGGAAGAGGGAAGAGGAAGGATTTTAACTGCTTCCTGAATGTCAGGTGGTCTTCTATGAGTCGGAGGGCTGTGGGTAGTTCGTTCCATTTGACTGCTGCAATATGAGAGAAAGCGCGTTCGCCCATCCTGGCTTTCTTTACCCTGCAGGTTTTTGCGCGAGCCAGAGATTGAGAGCGGAGGTTCCGAGTGGGCGCATAGAACTGAATCCTATTTCTGAGGATGAGGGGACCAGTTTTGTGAAGTGCTCTATGAGTGATGCACATCATTTTAAAGGACGTTCTTTGCCTCATAGGTAGCCAGTGGAGGTGGCGCAGACAGCTCTTGGCCGAATCGTATTTCTTTTTCATACATATAGCTTTGGCTGCTGCGTTCTGCACCATTTGGAGCTTGGAAAAGAGGTAATCGGCCATGCCTACGAACAAAGAGTTGCCGTAGTCCAGCCTACTCATCAGGAGTGACTGGACCAGGATCTTTCTGCACTCCAGTGGAATCCAGGGGAAGACTCTTTTGAGCATTTTTAGGATTCCAAAGCCTTTGCCACAGATGGCAGCTACATGAGTCTTCATGGATAGTGCAGTATCCATGGTTATTCCGAGATTTTTTGCAGTTTGCGCCGGGGTTGGTGGAGTGCCCAGCGCTATAGGCCACCAGCTGTCGTTCCACAGCTCGGTGTGGCTGCCGATCAGGAGGATCTCAGATTTGTCAGCATTGAGTTTTAGGCAATGTTGATCCATCCAGTCGGCCAGCTCGGTAAGACAGTTAAGGAGCCTTTCTTTAGGGTTGTTATTTTCATCAAGGATGACCGTAAGTTGAGTGTCGTCGGCATAGGAACAGATTTCCATGCCCCACTTTCTGCCTATTCCTGCCAGAGATGAAACAAAAATGTTGAACAAAGTTGGGCTTAATGAGGCCCCCTGTGGGACCCCATATTTGATGTTACGGCCTGGGGATGAGAAGTTACCCATGTGCACTGATTGCGATCTATTCGAAAGGAAAGACCGCAGCCAGCCCAGTGCTTTTTCCCGTATGCCCTTGGATGCTAAGGTTTCCAGAAGCAGATGGTGGGGGACGGGTTATGGGTTATTCTTAAAAAAGACTCTCAATCTAATCTTTCTAAAGAACTCAGCAAGTTCCAAGTCAGTTTGAATTGGTCCAACTTATTCGTAGGGACAAACCGTAGTCCTTTAGTGAGAACTTGTTCTTGTTCTTTTGTCAGTGTGATGTCTGTCAAATTCACAATTAGACCGTTTCCCTGCTGGAGCTTGGTAGTACATCTCATGTAATGCGCCGTGTGACCGCATGACCGCGACGTGATGTGTGACCGTGATTCAGATCCTCCCACTGTACTCTCCAACCCTTTTCCTTTGTTTTCCCTCTCCCTCGTCCTCTTCCTAATAAAGGAGTGGGGTTATGATAGTATGGATAGGAGTGTACTTGTGGGTATCCTGGTGACACTATTTCTGAGGGCGGTGGTAGGTGGGGATGCTGCAGGAACATCTGTGTATGTTCTCTGAACATAATTCTACCCCTTCCTCTCTCGTTCCATTTAGGTCTGAACTCAGAGTCACGTTAGTAAAGTTAGAGTTACCAATAGGTTTAGGATAAGAGAACACTATATTTTATGTTAGCATAATAAAGTTTATACAAAGCTTATACTAAAACAAACATAATATTATCAATTAATCGGGTCTGACATTGATGACAATGCAAAGGTCATAATCAGGAAAAAGGTATTGAGTCAATATTAAAATGAATGAAGATTATAAGCTGACGAGGTAACGTAAAAATAATTGTAGAAGTAATCATATTCGAGATAATTACAGGAGAATTAATAGTGCAATAGCTGTAATAAAGATCAAGTCCTAAAGTTAGGAGGCCTAACTTTGCTACTCCTAAACTGAGAAAAATCCTAACTTTAAGACTTTTGGTATTCACAGAAGGCATTTAGGAGTCCTAAAGTTAGGAGTCCTAACTTTACTACTAAATTGAGAAAAATCCTAACTTTAAGACTTTTGGTATTCACAGAAAGCATTTAGGAGTCCTAAGTTATTACTCCTAACTTCTGTGAATACCAAAATGAGTAAGTGCCTTCTGTGAATACCGAAATGAGAAAGTGCCTTCTGTGAATACCAAAATGATTAAGTGCCTTCCTTGAATACCAAAATCGTATTAAGTTTAGGATTTTGTCATACATTAGTTCTGTGAATCGGGCCCATAGTTTTGGAGTTTTGGTCATGTCATAGAAGCCTGCTTGCTCTCTTTGAACATCCCTACTGCACTGGGGAACGCAGTTGTATCCTTGAGGCAGAGGAAACAAGTTGAAGATGTTTACCTCCAAAACATTTCTAAGACTTAATGTTACATGTTTGACCTTGGTGAATCACCAACTTTTATCCAACCATTCCCCACTGTTGGGTGGTCGGGAAGGGTAACTAGGTGCCTATTTATTACACCCCACAGACATTTTTCTGTGTAATTTTAGTCATTACATTTTCTCTGTTTAATTAAACTGACTTAAACATATCAAGGGGCTTGTTAGACCTGGCATCTTTGGCGTGTTTTTCCCGTCTTTTTGCTTCTGGTCTCCTGTTTTTTGACCATGTGCTGAATTTTGCTTGCTGGTTTAAAAACTCTGGGCACTTTACCAATGCTGATCAGACCTAAACAGCAAGTGCTGCCTGTGTAAATGGTGATTAGGGTTGATTCTCTCTGATTGGCATATTTGAATTACTGATAAGTCCCTAGTAAAGTGCATTATGTGTAGCCAGGGCCTGTAAATCGCAAATCAAATGCTGCTAGCGGGCCTACAGCACTGGTTGTGCCTCCCACATGAGTAGCCTTGTAAGCATATCTCAGTCCTGCCATTGCAGTGTTTCGTTGAGTGTAGTTTCAAACTGCCATTTCGACCGGACAAGTGCACCCACTTGCCAAGCCCAAACCTTCCCTTTTATTACATGTAAGGCACCTGTAAGGTAGGCCCGAGATAGACCCCTCGGCAGGGTGTAGTGTAGGTGAAAAGTAGGACACGTACTGCAGTTTTCTTTACATGTCCTAATAGTGAACCACTGCAAATTTCGTTTTTCACTATTGCAAGGACTACCCTTCCCATGGGTTATCATTGGAGCTGCCTGGTAACATCTATAGAATTGAAATTTGGGCTTCCTGAGCTCAGAATTTAAATACACACCTTCAGTAAAGATGGTTTTTAAATTGGGTGTTTGAAAATGCCACTTCGAGAGAGTGGACATTTTGTTGTTTAACCATCCTGTGCGTCTGCCTGCCTGTGGAATCAACGTCTGGTTTAGACCGACAGGGGCCTATTTGTGCATTCACCTGAGACAGTCACACAAAGGGAGTTGAGTTTGCCCTGCATATCCTGATGGCCCATCATCAGGCCGATGGGTCTTTTTGAGCTAGAGTGACAGGAGAACTCCCACCTGCATCTCAATAGTGCCTCTCACAATGCTGTCTTCACCCCCCTGGAGTGTGTCTGGAGCCAAGACCAGGCAGGACAAGGACCTATGCACTACAAAAAAATCCTTTGAAGTATCCCTACTTCAAAGGCCAAAGGGGTATATGTAATGGACCTAAAACCCCAGACTTTTAGAACACTTCTGGATCAAGAGGAGACTTTGCCAAGTGGAATAGCTGGAGTTCTGTCAGGAGGAGTACTTCCCAGTTGCTGTGTTGCTTTGTTGGTTTGGCCTGCACTGACTGCTTCTTTCTTGTAGAGGACAAAGACAGGACTTTATTTTGGTATCCTGCTTAAGAATATTATCTGAGGGCTTGTGTGTGCTTGACTCCTGTTAAGAAATCTCAAGGACATCAAGCACTTCATCTGCAGCATCCCTGAACTCCAATACTGGAATTTCTGACCTGCCATTTGGTGTCAATTCCAGTTCATGACCCTTGAAGGTTCTTCTGCTGCTTCTGGACTTGAAAATCCATGCATCGGTCTTCCAGTGCCCATTTTTCTGATGTAGCACTGCCATGCAGGAGAAATGTCCATGCACTGCTGCTGTGCGGCTGAAGAAATTGGCATGGGCCTGCCCGTGGCCGAAGAAACCGCTGCAGCCCTAGTTCAGCGCACCATGTCTCTGAAGTCCGGGACTACTGCACTGGCTCCGAGGCAGGGCCTGCTGTGCGGCTGAGAAGATCAAAGCATCGTTGGACCGCAGCTGAAGAAATCAACATAGCACCTCTTTGTCGTTGCCGCATTGACCTTCAGCGCTCCGCATTTCCACGCATTGCACCTGTGCGGCAAGACTACATCGACATTGGGCTTCAGTAAGGAACCGAAACCGCATGACCGGGAAATCGACGTATCACCTCACCATGTAATAAGAAACTGACGCATCACTTCCTCTCACTGCAAGGAACTGATGCATCACCTTCCCTGCGTAGCAGTAAGGAACAGACACATCACCTCCACTGGGAGCAAGGAACTGATGCATCACCCTCCCTGCATGTACGGAACCTATGCATCGCTTTGCTTTCTGGCGCCTCACCCCCCCCCTGCGCCCATTTTCATCTTTTTGATGCATCTCAGGTACTTCATACAAAACAGTGACACATCCATAGTTTGATATAGATTGAACTGTTTTGAACCTTCTTAAAGTGATATATTGATATATGTAAGGGGGATTTTTGTCGCTTTGGTCTTGTTTGGTGTAGATGAAGATTGGTTATTTTTCGAAACTGGTGTGGTGTCCATTTGTAGTGTTTTCACTGTGTTACGCTGTGTTTAGGTACAACTACTTTGCACCTTGCCTCTGAGATAGGCCTGACTGCTTGTGCCAAGCTACTAATGGGGTGAGCAGGGGTTTTCTTGGGTGTGTAACTCCCTTACCCTGACTAAAAGGAAGGGTACGTCCTTGGACAGGGTGCAAGTCCCTGCCAAATAGAGACGCCCATTTCTAACAAAGCTAATTTAAAGTATAATGGGCTGACTATAGTCCATCAGGGTGCTGGAGATCACTTCCTTCACCAACCTTGCTGGAATGCCAACTACCATATTAAGGGATCTGTAAAGATCTTTGTGCTTTCAGAGGAGCTGCCATCTTAACAGCTTCTCTGAATGTGCCAAATGTTTGTTGAGTGGTCGCTCATCAAACATGTTTTTTTTTTAAAACAGACTCCCAAAATTGGAGCTTGTTTTTGAATCACAAATAAAAATGACCCTGGAGTCAATTTTCTTTTTCTTCAGTTCAGGACTGCCGGAGTTTTTCCTATCATACAATCTACCGTCCAGTCTAAATAGAGCAGACATCTGATGCAAATACACCAAAGGTCCCAACATAGGGACTCATTTATGTGTTTTTGCTGTAGGACAGTGCAGCAGGCTTTCCTGCTGTGCTGCCCTATAGCAAAAGAAAAGAGCAGGAATGCATCGTATGTATGAGATATGGCACATTCCTGTCATTTTCCACCGAGTCGACACGCAACATGCTGCCATGTGCCAACGGAGGCACCTTTACCCCATAGTGCTAGGGTGCCTGCTTTGAGGGGATGGTTGTTTTGTGCAGGAAGGGAAACCTTCCATGTTCTATGTGTGCTGCAGAATGTAGCAGACATAGAAAGAGGAAAAATGAGGAGAAATAAAGATATTTCTTCTTGTTGTGCCTCCTTTACGCTTCCCCTGGTAAGTTTTTGGTGCTGACTCAGATTTACAACTTCTTGTAAATCTGGGGTGGTATGAAAATGCCATGGATGTAGCTGGGAACACCCCCATCAACACCCATTGCACGCCCCTTAACCGCAGGAAACGGGAAACATCCTTTACAACGCAACTTTTACAACGCACTACCATTACGACGCACCTTTTACAACGCAAGTCATTACAACGAATTGCTCTTGAGGGCGCTCTAGGATAGGGAATAGTTTAATTACTATCCAACACCTTCCCTACTATCCACGGGGACTGGAGTTGGGTTAGTAAATTAAACTATTCACTATCCAGCGCCCCCCAACGCAAGTAGTTGTAACAACTTGCATTGTAAAAGTTGCGTGGCAATGGCATGCGTTGTAAAAGCATGAGTTGTAATGACATACATCTGCAGGAAACTGCGTTAAAGGGAACAATATTTACGAGGCAGCATTAAGCCCAAAAATGTGGCATAGTGCTGCCTTGTAAATACGCAGCAGGCTCCTGTGCCATGGCCTCGTAAATCAGGCCAATTGTGTTGGGCATTTGATGTAAGGTTTCCAGCAGCAGCTGTCAACCGAGGCATCACTATCATAAACATGAAAGCCCTAAATTCTACATTTTTCAAATGCATTGTTGATTTGGTGTTGTGGCACTGATGTCTCTTGCTTTTCTGTGAGGGAAATCTTGCTGCTTGAGACATGTTTTTCTAAGGAGACGCAGGTGTTCCACACAGAAGAAGTTTATCTGTCAGGAGTGATACGTTTTGAAACTTACAGGATTTCAACGACAGCTCGTATGAAGACTGTGACTGCTAGCTGCTTAAATTAGCACTCTAAGGGCCAGATGTACATAGACTTCCGTTTACGATTTCATGATAGATAATGTTTGCGATACGCTATTAGGAAATTGCAAACGTTGATTCCCAATGGGTCTCAAGGGGCCTGCATCAATATTATTCATGAGGCAGTTCGCAATTTGCGACCCATTGGGAATAGTCAGCACTCACTGGGATGGTGGCCTGCTGGGCAGAAGACCAACATGTCTGAGACTGCTTTTTAAATAAAGTATTTTTTTATTTTGAAATGCAGCCCATTTTCTTTAAAGGAAAATGGGCTGCATTTAAAATAGAAAAATGAAAAGTTTCCTTTTCATTTTTTAAGAGTAAGCAGTGATCCATGGCACCATTGCCTGCTCTTAAAAAATGTTGGTACAGTGGCGTAATGAAACTTGAGGAGACCCCATACAAAGTACAGGGGGGGGGGCCCTCCGGACTAAGTCAGAGCTCTCTGTCTAGTGTACTGTGTTGAGGGGGCCCTCTAGAGTTCGGGCCCCTTGTCACTGAGGGGGCTGCGAGGGCTTACGCCACTGTGTTGTTGCCCACATTCACAAAGGGGAAGGGGTCCCTTTGGGACACCTTCCAGTTTGGGAATGGGTTACCACCAACTTGAAGTTTGTGGTGACTGCAAATGTTTTGCGACCGCATTCCCTGTCGCAAAACATTCCTATATACCAGTGCGACCTGCTATTAGGAAGGAATGCCCTTGGCACGGCCCTTCCTAATAGCGACTCGCAAACCTAATTTGTGATTCAGTAATAGTTTACCAAATCGCAAATAGGGCTTTGTACATTTAAAAATGCTTTTTCTGGTCGCAAACGGCCAGATTCGTTTACCAGCTGAAAAAAGCTTTGTATATCTGGCCCTAAATCCCTGCAGTTTAATAAAAAGATTCAGCTTTGTTTCTTCATAATTGTAACGAGATGTACAAAAAAACTCACAGATAAGAAAAAAAAGAAAGATCTACCTTAATGTGTCAAAAATATATATATCAATAGAACAAATATTTTTTGCGACAGGAAGGAAGCATGTATAGAAATGTTGAAAACTAAGCATGGCATAATTGTCGTTTTCCATGACTTAGTTTCTTTTGGTTATTGAACTACCTAACAGAAATCAGGGGCCTTAGTTATGGGTTGGAGAAGTGGAAGAACGCCATAAACTGTGGTGCTGCCACCTTACCAAACCGCAGTTTCCCTGCTCCATTCACGCCTGGTGGTCTGTAATATACAGGACCGCCGGGTTAAAGTGGCAGCTGTTTCTCTCTATTGAGGATGGGATTACTGGAACTCCTTTTACTAGTTCACATCTACAATGCAAGCAATGTCAAACACCGACAGGGAAAGTGTTAAATGGACCCCACGTTCTGGGGAATTTGGCCATTTCCACTTTTTGTTCAGAGAAAATAATATTTCGCTTCGGGAGTTTGTTTTGTCTGAACAAAAAAAAAATGCATAGCAGGCACTTTAAGCATGACTTCCATATGGCAAACTTCACTGCTGTGAAAGGAGTAACCGTGTTGGTGTATACATTCAGAAAAATGTAGAAAAAAGAACATAACCTTTCAAAGTATTTTCATAAAATGTTAAAATCAGTTGAGAAAAAAAAAGTTGCAAAGATAGATACCAGAATAGAAGTCTTAAAAATTGAATGAACTCACCATCCTCTTCTTCTGGCTTACAATTAGTATCTTTCATGGCTAGCTACTAAGAGAGTCTCTTCTCTTTCACAACAAAGCAGAGCATGAAGTATATACATGATAGCTAAACCTATGAATCCACTGTCCAACTCAAAGCTCAGAAAACGATTAGATAGTGCCAAATAGTGTCCCTTTTATTTTTAAGGGAAAGTCTGCCCTGATAATTTCTGGTAGATTGCCATCTGAATTGTGACATACCTCTGATTTGTTGTTATTGCACCAAACCACTTCCCATATAGGTTCACAAAAAATAAAAAACTCTGCCAACTACACTCTCCCCTCCGATGTAATGTTCTATCCATCGGGAAAGCGCTTTGATGCCCCACAATGGGAAATGAAGCGCCATATAAATGCCATAATAAAATACAGCACAATATAAAATTAATTGTCCAGTTTTCCTTAATAGAGCCACGGAGGAGCATCCGACTAGTCCTTGTTATTTGAACATTGATTCCCTGCTGTGTTATCAATCGAAACATTTATTGCTGTATTTAGCCCCATACATGTATCTTCAAATAAATGATTTTCAGCATCAAAGATCACTGGAGTACTTCTGGTACTCAGTTGAACTGGATTATGTAAAGCACCTTTTAAGCATCAGCAAAAATCACTTCAAACATATTAAATAAAAATCGTGACAATATACAGCCACGGTAATTTCCCTGGTTAGGATACGTTTCTAAATAAATCCTCACTAAATACAGTACTTCACATTAAATAAGGAGTTAAGATGTATCTTTGAGAAAATGTGCTCTAAACTCGCAAGGGCGCTCTCAAGCATCATTTAGTACCAGTATCCCCTCAAGAACTGTGTGAAAGTCCTTTGAAAAATTGATAAAAGATATACCATGCAAAGGCCTTGCTCCACTAATGTCATTGTACTGTTCATTATCACATGCCCTTCCTAATCCCACTTTGACTTGGGATGGAGAATATGTTTAGAAAAATATGTACAACACGATAATCACTTTATATCATGCCATATTTTATTTTTTATCATAGGCACGGGCTGACATAGAATGCACCTGTAATAAGAAAGTTACAACCAAGGGCCTAGTTTAGAGTCTGACAAATAGGAACTCTGGGCCATATTATCAAGATGGGGCGCTACATTATCACCGCTTTTATCAGCAGGAAACTGCCGCTAAAGCGGCGATAATGGGCTTGATAATACGCCCTTATGAATTCCAATAGAAGGCCATGTTCACACCAGAACCTGGGTTTCTATGGGAATTCACAAGGGCATATTATCCAGCCCATTAGCGCCGCTTTAGCGGCAGTTCCCTGCCGATAAAAGCAGCGATAATGTAGCGCCCTTTCTTGATAATATGGCCCTCTGTTACAAGCATGACGGATGTCCTGCCCGCCTTAGTACAGGTGACATATGATATAGTGCACTTGTAATAAGGGAGACTGGATATCCCTCACGTTTGTGATGGAGTGACGTGTCTGCCAAACTTTAATTTAGGACCCAAGGCATTTGTTGTAATTAGTTATTACAAGCGACCGGTGATGTCACAGTGCTCCGTAGGCACGGCTGCATTTACTCAGTATGTAGGAAGATGGTATGTGGGAGCTAATAACTTATTGTGGGCAACCTTCCGATTTCCCTCTCTCTTAAGCAGAGCAGTGTCAGTCTGTCTAAGAAACAAAATTCATGTTTTTAAGGGGAATAGAGAAAATTGTCAATTGGCTCCTTTACATTTCACCCAGGAAAGAAATGATGGTTGGTTCTTGCATGGGCCAGTGCTGCTGATTCCAGCAGCCAAACCTATCTGCAAAGATCCCCCATTTAATGTGGGACACCTTCAGCAAGTCCTGCCTGTTAAGCTTCTTTGAGCAGGTTGCATTCTGGGACATACAGTTTTGATTTCACCATTGAGAATCCCAACACGCACGGCGCTGTTTTCTAGAAAAGCAGGACTAGCAGAAGGTGCCATACATGGCATGACATGATGCCACTTGCAAACTAAGGAGGGGGAAGGATAAAATATCCCCTTTTTTAAAGTATGAAGGATACTATTGTACCTCACCTCATACTTCAGTTACCACCTGTGGAATCCTCTGTATGTTCATAGAACTCATCAGTGAATTGTTATATCCTCATGATGTAAACTAGTGGGATACTTTATCCCATATCTGTTCGGACCAGGCGGTCAACTCCTGCAACACAACTGATGCAAAGATCTACCCTGGTTCATTTACCATAGATAGCAAATGATAAATCTCACGATTACTTGTTTGTCTCTTCTCATACACAGGAACCACGCAGACACTGCATCAACTATAGGGTACAGTCCCTACATTTAAGATAGCATTAAATTGACAGGTTAACATATTTGCCCACAGCGTGATTTCTGCTTCAGTAATAGGATTAGTAAAAACCTTTGGTGCTCCGGTCTTTGAGGACTCCATTACAATCATAATATTAGTAATTCATGCATGAGAAATTAAAACATGGTGCAACTTCTATCTGAGGTGGTGGGCAATCATCCTATGGAGCAATATCTATAAAGCAATAGAAATTACCCACACCAGAATTCATCACAACAAAATGTCGCCCATCTTATATCCCTCTCTTGCATCCTTACATCCTACTTCAGCTCATTATCAAAATATCTTGTTTGAATGTGGAGAAATATCCTTTTTTATGACAATCCAATTTTGCAAAATCTCATGTTTGCTTTTACATTTGAATGCATGCTTCTGTCTTTCCTTTGCTTTCTTGACCTCTGCAGCTAATTTCACTGAGAGACATGAAGCATGTCTTCTGGTTCTCCTGATAATTGAACTATATTCATGCAGCTTATGGCAGATCGCCATATCAAACTATGCTGCCTTCCCTAATTTGATATTCTCAAATTTGTCTTCTTTTTTAACAGATGTTTCTTGGGTTTAATTCCTGAGAAATACTTCAATATTGGTCATAGTTGTCAAGGGGTATCTGAGTCTGTGACCGTTCCTTCAAACAAAACACACAAGATGATGGACGGATTGTTGCACAATGGCAAAACATTCACCCCCAGTCAGAGATCTGGGTTTAATTCATCGTTATTTTGCTCACCAAGCCACCCTAGTTCAGACATGGCTATATGCAAATCATTCTTGACCCTGTGCCTCATGGGAACAGTCCCGACCGAACTGCCAAGCCATGTCTTCCCTGGACCGGAATCAAGCATCCCAGGACTGGTTTCTGGCTATCAGCCTACATCAGCCAGGATAGCTTGACTCCAGTGGCTTAGTGAGCACGGGACCCACGTCTTGGCATACCCTTTCCACATAGGGTGAACAGCAAAACAAACAAGATAATGGACGGAATGTTGCACAATGACAAAACATTCACCCCCCAGTCACAGATCTGGGTTTAATCTATCGTTATTTTGCTCACCAAGCCACCCCAGATCAGACATGGCCATATGCAAATCAGTCTTGACCCTGTGCCTCATGGGAACAGTCCAGACCGAACTGCCAAGCCATGTATTCCCTGGACCGGAATCAAGCGTCCTAAGACCGGTTTCTGGCTATCAGCCTTCACCAACTGGGATAGCTTGACTCTAGTGGCTTAGTGAGCATGGGACCCATGTCTGGGCATACTCTACACACATAGGGTGAACAGCAAAACACACAAGATGATAGACAAAATGTTGCACAATGGCAAAACATTCACCCCCGTCACAGATCTGGGTTTAATCCATTGTTATTTTGCTCACCAAGCGACCCCAGTTAAGACATTGCCATATGCAAATCAGTCTTGACCCTGTGCCTCATGGGAACAGTCCAGACCAAACTGCAAAGCCATGTCTTCCCTGGACCAGAATCAAGCATCCTAGGACCAGTTTCTGGCTATCAGCCTTCATCAGCCGGGATAGCTTGACTCCAGTGGCTTAGTGAGCACGGGACCCAAGTCTGGGCATACCCTTCCCACATAGGGTGAAGAGCAAAACACAATAGGTGATGGACGGAATGTTGCACAATGTCAAAACATTCACCCCACAGTCACAGATCTGGGTTTAATCCATCGTTATTTTGCTCAACAAGCCACCCCAGTTCAGACATGGGCATATGCAAATCAGTCTTGACCCTGTGCCTCATGGGAACAGTCCAGACAGAACTTCCAATCCATGTCTTCCCTGGACCGGAATCAAGCATCCTAGGACCGGTTTCTGGCTATCAGCCTTCATCAGCCAGGATAGCTTGACTCCAGTGGCTTACTGAGCACGCGTCCCAAGTCTGGGCATACCCTTCCCACATAGGGTGAACAGCAAAACACACAAGATGATGGACAGAATGTTGCACAATGGCAAAACATTCAACCCCCAGTCACAGATCTGGGTTTAATCCATTGTTATTTTTCTCACCAAGCCACCCCAGTTCAGACATGGCCATATGCAAATCCGTCTTGACTTTTTGCCTCATGGGAACAGTCCAGACCAAACTGCCAAGCCATGTATTTCCTGGACCGGAATCAAGCATACTAGGACCAGTTTCTGGCTATAAGCCTTCATCAGCCAGGATAGCTTGACTCCAGTGGCTTAGTGAGCACGGGACCCACGTCTGTGCATACCCTTCCCACATAGGGTGAACAGCAAAACACACAAGATGATGGACGGAATGTTGCACAATGGCAAAACATTCACCCCCCAGTCATAGATCTGGGTTTAATCCATTGTTATTTTGCTCAACAAGCCACCCCAGTTCAGACATGGCCATATGCAAATCAGTCTTTACCCTGTGCCTCATGGGAACAGTCCAGACCGAACTGCCAAGCCATGTCTTCCCTGGACCGGAATCAAGCATCCTAGGACCGGTTTCTGGCTATCAGCCTTCATCAGCCAGGATAGCTTGACTGCAGTGGCTTAGTGAGCACGGGACCCACGTCTGGGCATACCCTTCCCACATAGGGTGAACAGCAAAACACACAAGATGATGGACGGAATGTTGCACAATGCAAAACATTCACCCCCAGTCACAGATCTGGGTTTAATTCATCGTTATTTTGCTCACCAAGCCACCCCAGTTCAGACAGGGCCCCTGTTGACTCCCTTACCACTGGCTGGCATACCAAAGGGACGGGAAGAGTCAAAAATCCTTCCAAGGGGAGGCTTGGGGACACGGCCCTCTCAGCCACAGGGCCCTCCCCCATCTGTATTTACGCCTTGGTGCCATGGGCTGGGCTGGGGACACAATTTGAAGCAGGCTAATCTCCAGCCAGGATGGGACCCAGTGTAAGCAAGGAGCCAGGGTTAGAAGGAGTGACCAGGGCAAAGACTGGGAAGAACAGGACTATTACATAAAAGCAAATGGCAGAAGAGGGCACAATAAGCAAGGAACAAGGGGACAACCTAATTAAGAAAGGGTCCGGAGTGGCTGACCAGGGCACCCCAGGCAACATGGCAGAAGCCAGGGAGACCGAACAGCCCAGGGCTAGAGCAGAGTAAGGGGCAGTAGGGGACACGGGCAAACTGCCAGCAATTACATTCGCCCTTCCCCAGGGGATCCTCCTATCACAACACGCATAACGGGACTGGCCACCTTGATACCACTGGCAGTGAAGGAAAGGATCTGGCGAAAGGAGTACATTGACATGTTCTCCCTACTGGAGTTACTCCAAGCAGGGATGGATCTGAAAACTCAGAACACAAAAGAAGAGGACAGTAGAAATACATTCAAACCCAATATGGGGAGGGAGTATGGCCAAATGAAAGATAACACTATGATCAGCATACCACACAGTGGTGCAAGCAATAAACCGAGAAACAGCAAGATGTCCAGCGGTGGTGCGGCTGCTACAGGAGTTGGTAGCCTGCCAGTTGGGGGAGAACATAGCGATTAGGGCCAGGCACATTGCAGGGGCAGCAAACACAGTAGCTGACATGATCTCTCATTTTCAGTGGGACAAATTCAGGGAGCTTGCACCGGATGAAGAGCGGGACATGACACCAGTACCTGGGCGCCTTTGGAACTCGGTGGACACAGATTAGCGAGGCTGGTGAACAACACGCTGGCCCCCAAGACGGCAAAAAGATACCATAAATGCTGGGAGGTATTTGGGAGTGTCAGATTAAACGCTTTGTTCAGCATGTAAGTCTTCGCTCCTAATGCCTAGTTATCGTACCAATGATACAGCCGACAAGTGTTTTGTCGTGATTAATGACTTTCAGCACTGTGGCACAGTTCACCAGGCTGGCAATTGAAAGCGACCCGACAGTGTGATTTTACTGTAGTGCAGCAATGAAAGGCTGGGGGAGGCTGCAACCCAGAGCCCTGGATTAAAAGAAGACCCTTCAACTTCACGGTCTTAAAGGCTATGCTTGCCACACTACCAGGCATATGCACAGGGAAGCACCAGGCATATGTTCAGGGCAGTTTTTGCATTAGCCTCTTTGGAGCATACAGTGTTAGCGAACTGGCGGTGCTGGCCAAGGTAACGCCAGGGATGGCATGCGTGTACACGGAAGACATACATATGGTGAAAAGGTCCATGATAGCTCACCTTAGATGGTTCAAGACGGATCAGGAAGGCAAGAGGCACTATATAAGGTTTTACTGCATAGGGCATGCTCCCTGGTTTGCCTCATGTGGGAATATATAGAATGGCATTATTTTTACACAGAGATGGATCATGCCTCAGCTGGTTCTAATTAATTTCAGTAATGAGGAAAGCCTTAAGTAAGGTTGGAACCCCCCCCTATGATTTCGGGCCGCACTCTGTGTCAATACATTCCATCCAACTACAGTACCACCTGGTCTCTACTTTACTATAGATAATAAAGTGTTCACATAAAAATAAAGCAGGCAACAGCATCACAGTTTAAAGGTAAGTGCAGTGACAACAATTCCAGGTCTTGTTTTTCAGGTTCAACTTTTTTTGAAAGAGTTGAAAAACATTCATGTATAAGCTGCTTTGATCAAAGCTAGAGAGTCTAAGCTAGAAGAATAGTTATGATATTCACTGAAGGGATACTTTGATTTGACAAAGTAACAACCAGCATGCCGCAGAGCACCTGGCTACACGCTGCTTACTACCGTAAACACGTGCATTATTTTGATTTAAAATATCAAGACAAAACAAAATAGTCTAAATATATGAATTCTATGTAAGACTCTGCTCCTTCAAAACCTAATTCACACAATCACTTTCATAAGGGTACTCAATCAGTGGGTTGGTGGTATAGAGAGAACTCAGGGCACAATATGTGCAAATAAAATTGAGTTAATGGGATTAAACCAGTTTTTTAATATTTCCATGTATAAAGCAGAGCATGGATGTATCTGTCATTCATACAGATATCAAAACAGGTATACCTGATTGCTAGCCTTTTCTTACCAATTTCTGAATCACAGCTTCCCTCTTTAATATTGCTTACAAGGTCCAACAAGAACTACCTTCATTAGCATATCAAAACAATAATAGAGGATACCTTCCTTGAGACTTGGCGAGAAAAGGCAGAAACTTACCGGAAGCATCAGCAAGCCGTGAGGGCAACAGCCGGTTACCGCACTTTCACCTTCCGAGCCGTGAGGGCAACGGCCAACCAAAACTACAGTACCCAGCAGCCCCGGGGACCACAGGCGCACCCGTGACGCTCCCGCCTGCGCCAGGAGGCGCTAGAAAACAGCAGAGTGTCTCCCGCAACGCGGGACACGCTCGGGCGGGCGCCAGGCAAAGGGCTGGCCCGTTTGAGCCTGTTCGAGGACAGGACGGGGCCTCCCTCTAACCTCCACATCTAAAGGTTAATCCACGACCAGCATCTTGCTATTTTATGCAGATTGTATAAATATCATCTATCTTAACCATCTGAAGGAGTGGGTACTTTATTTCTTCTCCGGCAATGGCGGCATCCAAGACTGGGAGGGGCAGGAAATCCATTACCGGTGGGACTATAGTGGGCACTCTGGACCAGTTCCTCACGAGAGCATCTTTTGTTTTGGCCCACGAAATAGAGCTGACAGAAAGGAGACTATTAATGGACCCTGCCTTTGATAAACGGTCGTCCATGGGAAGATTGGCTCAGGTCCCGTCGCCTAATCCTCAACAAGATATTGACTCAATTAGGTCAGAGGGCAATGGAGAGTTTGAGGGGAACCAACAACTGCAAGCAGATGGAGGCTTACCGGCTTCCCTTGCAAGTAGAGATGTGATTTTTGGTCACCCGAAATGTCCCTAACCATCATAATGAGCTTTCTGGATCGCCGACATTAAGCGTCAAAACGCGATCTACATATAGCTCTAAAGTGGGGACACCACAACCGGCGGAAGGTCTAATCTCCAAAAGGAAGCGCGGGTGCGCCGCCTTGAGAGGACGAAAAGCAAAAATCCAGAAACCTAATAATGCAGGCGAAAGCATGTTGATTGTAGACAACAAGGAACCCCTGAGTTAGAATCAATTTCCTGGGTCTGGGCAAAAGATACAATGACAAATAGCAACCCAGGCAAAACCAAAGTATGACAATGCAATTTGGACAAGCACATAAAAAATATATAACACTAAACAGAGATGAATATTTATAAAAACAATCAAGTATTTAATAAATTTCAAATGCACATATATTAAAAATAATTATAATACAATGAAAATACATAAAATACAATTTAAAAATATGGTAAAGTTGAGGTAGTGATGATATCTTCAACGCGTTTCGACACTAGGTGTCTTCGTCAGGAAAGTACCATCAAATTTATTATCTGGGTTAAATAAGGATACAGCCCAGCAACAAACACGTTATAGTCAAACTTGGACTTCTTAGTGTGGACGGACATATAGATTACAGCAAGACACTAGTTTTTGACATATACGTCGTAAACGTTAGCTTATTTGAGTGCCTCTTGTAGATCAAGCAGAAATGCTGGTACACTAATTTAAAATTGGAATTTGATTTCAGCTTCCAGCTGTTTCTTAATAACACTTTGTTCCTCGACGTGATATCAGGTAAGTATCTTTATAAGTATCTGTCATTTAATCTGAATGATGTCACGGATATCGTTTAAAAGAATGCAGTGCCGCCGAGGTCGCCAAAGTGTTCTTCCGCTCTGGACGTGGTGATTAAAAAGCCGAGCGCTATGGAGGAAGAAAGGGGAATCACGTCTAGCCACAGGGTTGGCAGATATAGCGCAAATCTTGAAGGGGCAGCAATGGCCTCCTTACGTCTTTCGGATGTGGGTGATGACGGTCTGGAACAAACAGACGAAAGCATGATGTAAACAACCCCAAATAGGCCTGCGAAATGCCAGCCTACCTTCCAAGTAAACTCATCGACAACAAGCTCTGATGCTGTCCTCCCAGCTGAGCTGGGATCAGACTTCTGGATTAAATTGGAACATATCTTTGACAAGACATGTCTCCTTATCTATGATAGACTAGACTTGATTGAAAACAGACTCGCGTGCCTTGAATTATTGTTTGCTTCGGCTCAGGCATTGGGTGGAAAACGGGCCAAAGGGGCAACTGAAACTCAATCGAGATTGACTAAGCAAGCCAATAAAGATGACCACCACACTGCCCTGCCAACCACAAACAGCATAGCCGACATCACTTCCCCTGCAGTAACAAAACATAATTCTTTAGCTCACCCTAGCGATACTGCAGTGATTAATCACGTTCAATTGAGCGGAAGAGTGGTGAGAGGGGATGGTAACAGGTCCGAAACTCAACAACCGCGAGTTAACAGCAACCTACCCCGTGTTCTAACAACAAGCAGTCTACCGTGTATTGACCTCCCACCTGAGTCTATTCCATATGTGGTGGGGCTTGCGGGGGTTCCAGCTCTGACTCAGGGCAAAAGGGAGGAGTATATGGAGCGTAAGAATAAATGTATTCACTGGCTTAATTATAACAGGCCACTTCCCGCCTTGGTATCTGCTGACCACGGAAAAAGACTATTGATGGAGACTGTGTAATAATTAATTTTAGGGATAGAAGAGCTGCTGAGCACATCTGTGAATGTGTTCCGGCACCTTCAGCCACGCTTATCCAATCCCTACCTTTAATCTATTTTTATCCTGTAACACACATTGCCCCCAGAAACATGTTATTAGAAGGGGGAGACAGTGTTGGAATTATATAGGGGAATTAGGTTGTCTAATAGATACGATGTGTTGTCTGGTCTGGAGGATTGTGATTGACGATTATTTGAAGATAGGCAGAGGACAAATGCAGTAGTGCCAAATGTTGGCAAGTCAGTTGGAAGAAGAAATTCAATTGCTGACAAGGTTAACATACAGAAAGGGGTATTAGACCCCCAGCACAATAGAATCCAAACAAATGTAGAGAGAATAGATTTGGAATCTCTGGGTTGTGAGTCATCACGAATTCAATTGCTGGGAGAAATAAATCTAATCTCAGTTCCAGGGTCATGTCACGAAAATTGGCAGCAAAATCTACCTGGCAGGTCTGATAATGCTGATGGTTCGTCCCCCAATAATTGCTTTACATCACTGCTATCCTGGAACATAGCAGGATTGGGACCCAAACTAGTTTCTCCCAACTGGCCTGATTTTATCGAAAAACACAACATTTGTATCTTCCATGAGACATGGTCGGTGGACCCTGTTTTCCGTTTAGGCTATCTCAATTTCCAGGTCCCTGCGATAAAGAAAGCCAAAGGACGCCCACTAGGGGGGCTAGTAATCTGGGTTTGGCAGGCTTTAAGTTGCAAAATACAACAACTTGCTGTATCGAATAATGATATTCTTGCAGTGAGACTTAGCATGTCCTCAGGTAATTGTATAGCCATTTATAATGTTTATGCAAGAGGTCATCCAGGGGGGCAAAAATCAGAGGTAATCTCAGTTTTAGATGATTTGATAGAAGCCATGCCTAGCAACACATTGCTGCTTGTAGCGGGGAATTTTTAACACAACGTTCGAGCCATTAGGGCTAGAAGATCAAAGTCTCACGGAGGAGGAAGATACCAGATGGGGTATCCCTTACCTTGAATTACCATCTATAAAAAAATGGACCGAGGTGGCCATCCAACTGAAGGGGTTATGCGTGGGGAAAGGACTGAGGGCAGCTAATGGCCGAACACCATCTGACAGGTAGGGGGCCAGTACATATGACAACGGTCATAGGTTCAGTCGCATAGACTATCTGCTTGTTAACATAAAATTATAGCACTGCCTTAAGAACATGATTATAACGGGGCGAATAGAAAGTGACCACAATCCTCTCACTTCATCATTCAATTTACATGCGGGTGGGGTGGCCCCAGAAATACATGGTGCTTTAGTATCAGATCTTATTTTAACTAATGATATGCACCACCTCAAATGGAGCAAAATAATTAAACATCCTGAAAGTTTGGTCGCCATAAATAATGATGTAAATAGTGCACTGGTAGACCTGGGGGCTAGAGCTAATAATACGGTTTTTCACTCTTTCATGATTGATACCCATATTAAACTCTTTGCCCGATTAAAAACGTATTTTTGTAAGTCAGGCTCAGGTAAGAGCAAAAAGGAAAAAAACCCGAAGGTTGGTATAATGAGGCCTGCCGTCAAGCTCAGGCCAAGCTGGGTCTAGCACTTAGAGATAGGGACCCAAGTAATGTAAGAGCAGCTCTGGACTGTTACAGGAAAACTCACAGGGAGGCAAAAAAGCTATGGGATGAGTGTAGATGGCAGGAACTAAAACAAGCATGTGAGACCAAGAACCCTAAATTGTTTTGGGACACTTACAAATGGGATAGGGGGAATGCCCAGATCGTCCTCAGAATAATGTTGCCCAGCATCTGTGGATTGACTATTTTAAACCACAGTATGCCAGTTGCGTCGATGAAGGTAGTAATGGAGTATTCTCACACACATTGTATGTGGAGGTGGTATTTACACTAGAGGAGGTTGATAGGGCGCTAGATGCAGTTACAGAGGGAAGAGCTCCCGGTATTGATTGCATTCCAGCCGATGCTTTTTTTAAATGACAAACAAACATGGCAACAATATATTGTTTATTTGGCTAATGCGATCGCACATGAAGCTGTTGTCCCTCCCTCATGGAAAGAGGCAGAGATTATCCCGGTGTACAAGAAAGGAGATAAGTCTGTCAAAGGAAATTATAGGCCCATTAGCCTAATCGACTTGATACAGAAGGTCATGGGTAGATTAGTTTTGAGCAGGGTGCAGTCCTGGATTGACCCCATTACAGGCCGGCTTTCGTCCCCTAACAAGCACGATTGATCAAGTATTTCACTTTATTACCCTCTATTGGAGGACAGTGACTTTGAGAAAAGGGGCATTGTATGCCGTGTTTGTCGATTTGAAGTCAGCTTTTGACTTAGTACCACGTAGTAAACCATGGCGAGCTTTGGGGAGATGGGGATGGCTCCAGAGCTGCTGCCATTGATCGTCCACCTACATGAGGACAATTTTGCCCGGGTCCGTTGGGGGTTACATGGGGAGGTGACAGAAACCTTCCCTGTGGATCGGGGAGTTAGGCAGGGATGCGTTTTGGCGCCTACCCTGTTCTTGCTCTTCGTCAACAGGGTGGTGGACTACCTCTCCATGTCCCCCACGGATGCGCTGGTGCTGGCAGGTATCCTTATTCCCATCCTCATGTTTGCGGACGATACTTTGATCATCTCCAAAACATCGAGTGGCCTCCAGAGGGCCCTACACCGGTTTGAAGAATTCTGTCTTCTTCGTGGTCTAGAAATTAATACTGTTAAGACCAAATTCATGTCCTTTAATGAACATAAAACTTTTAGAGGTAGCGTTTCCATGAAGGAACTTCCCTTGGAACAGGTCAATGCTTTTACTTATCTAGGTGTCACTTTGTAGAAGGATATGCGCTGGAAAAGCCAACTTAATCTGGCTGCCCTAAAACACCAAGAACAATCTGGAATTCTTCTATCCAAATTTAAATCCTCGCTAACCAAACCGATTAGTCCTGTTCTAGATATCTATGGCATGAAGGTACTGAGCTCGGCCCTATATGGTGCCGAATTGTGAGGGTATGAAAACCTAAAGCACCTAACCCTGGTGGAGAACGCATTTTTATGCAAATTACTGGTGTTCCACAAAGAACCCCCCTGAGACCTCTTTTTTTGGATCTAGGAGGAAAGCAGTGGAAGATCTGGCCAAGCTTCGCCCATTGTTATTTTGGTGGAGAATATGGTGCACGGAGGAGCTTTCACATTATGCTCAGGGTCTTAAGGACATTATTGAAGTAGACTCCTTCCATAAAATCAAATGGCTGAAGGAGATCAGATCCCTGTTAGTGAGATTGGGTATGATTGAATTATGGGACGATCCTTTTAATGCTGTCTTTCCTTCAAAAAAGATCCTGAAGGAAAGATATTGGGAAATGGTTCTCTCAACAGCATGCTCCCAAGGATTCTCCACTCAACTCACTGGTCGCTTCTTAGAAATTAAATCCTTGCCCGCCCTAGAGAAGTATTGGGATTTTATCGAGAAGCCTCATGATCGAAAGCTGTATTTTCAGCTTAGGGTGGGCACCTTGCCAACAAGGCTATTTACTGGTAAATGGGTTGAGGCTACCAATGATAAAAGCCAACATTTTTTTTTAATAAAGGTCAACCCGTATTGATTAAAAACAGTGTGGACGGAAAAGCTAGGTTCTGTATTAGGAAACCTGTGTCCTTTAGTAAAGATAAACGGTCAACATGTTTCTGCTGTAGTAAATGCAATTTTGCTCAGCATTCGTCAGGACCAAGTTTTATGTGAAAGACTGGCCTCCGGTTGTGTGCGCGTCCTAAGGCGCACCCTCCTGTGGGGCACTAAATGTGAAAAATTAGAATAACTCACGGTTACTGCCCGTGACAGCTCACTGAATTTCACAGGAGCAGAAAAAACATTGTGAGAGGGAGATATTTTCTCCTTCGGAACTGACGATGCGGAAACCTTCACGCGGTGTCAGTGTCTAACACACGCAACTCCCCGCCTGGTACCTACACTCTCGGTTACCATCAGTCCGGAAGTCGAATGCTGAGCGAAATTGCATTTACTACAGCAGAAACATGTTGACCGTTTATCTTTACTAAAGGACACAGGTTTCTTAATACAGAACCTAGCTTGTCCGTCCACACTGATTTTAACCAATACGGGTTGACCTTTATTAAAAAAATATATAGGCTTCAACTTTGTATTTTTTAATTGGCACTCACTGTTAATTACTTATTATTAGTTTGAGCACTGTTGCACTCAACACTATCCTGCTCCGCTGTAACTCAGGCGTTGTAGCACGCTGGGATGGCATTCGGCCACCCCAGCGGGGACCCAATGATAAGCATGTCACCAACTAGTGGTGAGTGAGGGTCCTTTTATAAGGAAAGAGATTTTTCTCTTTTCTTTATAGGCACAACTGGGCATAGGCCGCTTTCAGTAGCCGGTGTTTCCTTATTGGTTTCACTTTTTGGTTGATGGGGGTTATTATTAACCAAACAAATTAAGGTGTTTTTGTTACTTTATTATTTTTCACTGACTCACTCCTTAGTTGTTTACAAAATATTGCTTGGGGTACAGGAGTGTCGACTCTAGCCCTCTCTTTCTTGTTGATTCTCAGCCTACTCCACCTATAGCCATAGCCTTGGCAAAGTTCTTGAATTGGGCGTGGTCTATTCGATCAAAGATGCTGCTTTTGGTTGCTAGTAGTTAGCCTTGCACTTTCCTTCAGTTTCACGATTTTTATCTGTATAGTAGTCTCATGTCTGCTATTCTAAATAGGTTGTACGAGCACTCTTTGGTATGCTAGGCTTTTAAATTTAGTAATGCAATTTATTTTACATAATGTATTATTGTATAGTGGATTCAATGATTTTAAGATGATAGTAATCTCATTTTTAACGTCTAATAATGTATTCGATAGTCACTAAAGGAATTTAATTACATTTTAACTATTTATATAAAATGATAAAATATGTTATTTCTGGATTGAGTTGCTCACTGAAATATGGTGAATGTTTTTTAATCTTTGTGCTTTTATGACTTAACTGTCGAATAAAGTTTATAATGGATTTGCCCAGAGACTTTCAATTCAACTTAATTTCCCTCATCCGCTTTCTCTCTTATCACATTCCCACATCAGGGCCTGAACTCCTAATCACTCTACGTTCAAAAGTCTATTTGAGCACTAGATATGTTCACGTCATGATAAAAGAGAAAACAAAAATCGGCAAGCAAGTTGTCAAATAGCTAAATGTAGAATTGACTTACAAGAAAAGGGTGGGTTGGAACCTATAGCATAAATAGCATAACATGCTTTTTGTACACAGAATGCTACACAACTTGTGTGAAGAGACATTTTAGAAGAGTCTAAAAGGCAAATAGGAGACTACAGTAACTAGATCTGTTAAGCCCTTCTAGTTAACATTTTAAAAGTCATCTTGAAGACTCTGACCTGAAGCTTTCAAAGAACATTTTGGCCCTCTTTATGAGTGGGTTGTTAAATAGTCTGGATTTTCTCCACCACAAAGAGCTACCAATACTGAGGGTACCTGAATTCAGAGAATAGGGAAAATCTAGACCATTACCAGTTGGGCCCAGAGGGTCCAATAAAAAACTAGAAATAACCAGGGGAATCTGTAATTCTAGGTGCGATTCCGCATGAATTCCTCAATTGGGCCATTTTTTCACATGGAGATTTGCTTTAGCTGATGAACTTCCTCATGAGATCCGATGAGATCTGTGGTGTTTCTGTAAATCCCATAATTCTGATGGGGCTGGTAACTATTGTTACTATCTTCATCGAAATTACAAGGTCACTCACAATGAGGGTCACTTTGCCCACCACTTCATACTCAATTATGCTTCAGTAATTCATTATCCAACACAAACAAATAACAATCATCAGGCCATAACTAATAGCCATTACTCAATATTGGACACATAACACAGCCCTGTACATTCACCACTAAGCCCGAACCAAGCTTAGGAGGAGGTCACTGAAAAGAGTGCTCCCAACTGATCAATGAAACTATGTTCAGGAAAATGTTTAATAGATTTCATCATGAATATCGTTTTAGACCTCTCAGAACTCCTTAAAAGTCCTGCCAACAGGAAGCAATTCACGGCTCTTTCAAAACAGAGAACTTTGCCTCCCAGACAAAAGCCACTGGTGACTCCGGTTTCTTGACCAACTACGGATCTAAGTCTATCTTCTTATACTTGAGTGATATCCTGAGTCACAAAACAGTAACAATTGTTTTTTTTAAATGTATATATTTATATTTATATTATTTTCACTGGTATACAATTAGTCAACATTAACATCCATAGTAATTCCTTCATAATGCAAATCATCATTTCCAATATCTATGTTGCAGGTAGGGCCCTCCCTTGCTCCCAAAACAAAACACACATGTTTACAATTCTATCATTATGCCACCAAATGGCCAGAGGGCTCCTCTACCTAATCCTCAGCCCCAGCTATATTCAGCCCCTCCGCTTCCCCTTCAGATGCCCTCAACTCAGTACTCGCATCAAACACATTCCCATCCCCAGATTGTGATCCGGTCTTCAGACCCCTTGCTTCCTCCTCCTCAGTCCCCTGAAAGACCTCCAGCAATCCCCCTCATACATCCAGAACCTCCCTCACCATGTCATCCCTCCCTGACATCCGAGTGAGTCTTTCCTCAGCCAGGGCCTATTCAATGGTATCCCTTGCACCACAGAGCCACTGCTTGCCACGAATACCGGTGGGGTGATAGTGCGCTTTATAAGTAAGTTTTACATTACATTACATTTGACCCAACCACCCTATTGCCACTCATCTCTTGGCTAGCACCAATGCCAATGGGAGAAGCCCCATATTTATTGTTAACAGCAGTTGTAGCAATTCACTCAGAAACACTGTACATAAGAACATTTGTGGTACAGAGGACTTATACGAATAGTTGACATACACCAAAATCTGAGTGATATTAAGGAGGTAAAGTAGTTTCTGCTACAGGTCAGCGAGCAGTGAAGCCAGACGATAGACCAGTGGTCTTCAAACTCTTTAATACCGCAGCCCCCCAGTGAAAAAAGAAAATTAATCCAGCACCCCTCCCACAGAATATTTCACAATTATTCCATTTAATGGGCAATGTTTAAACATTGCAGATAATTATGTTACTGTTCTAAAAATGCAACCTAATACATGATTGCCAAACATTTTATTGTGGTCAGGCAGGCCCTTCTAACATGTAGAAGTATCCACATCGTGATTATTAGAAATGGGGATGGGGGTTATGAAGAATATTTGGAGTCCCTTCCCGTTTTACACCTTCTCCCAGCCGGGATATAAATGTTTAACCCCTTGGGCGCCGCCGCGATTCTGCACCTGTGTGGCACATTCCGATCGCGGGTGCAGTCATGATGGCCGGGAGCCGTCATCAGCACACGAGCACTGTGTGCCATGATGGCTCCCGGCCGTCATCAGCATGAAAGGGGTTAAAGATGTTAGTGATGGCCCATCATAGAGCGGCTTACTAATTTTTTCCCCTTCTTAAAACAAAGCACTGCTATTAACATAATGCTTATTTTGCCAACAACCTGACGCCCCCTTGAGATCACTTGAGGCTCCCGTAGGGCGGCGCCCCCCAGTTTGAAGACCTCTGCGGTAGACCAAAACTACAATGATAAACATTCACCAATATACTTATTTAGAATGGGCAGGTGCAGTATTGCATGGAGATCCATCATTGCTTTCTAGTAGCAGATGATTGCATGGCTATCTGGGTAAAGACTGTTTCAGCGCTGTGGTCCTATGAGATAGAACAAGCAGAATCTAAATGCAGCATTTGGATATTTATCTGAGGTTAGGAGGTTTTTATTAGTCAAGCTGAGGACGTGGATAGGAGTGCAGTGCTTCAGAGAGTTGGTGAGTTAATTTGGACAGAGATGGTGAATAGTCTTGAAAAACTTAGATTATTGAGGGCTCTATTTTTGACAGAGAGGCAGCCATTTTAATGACAAAAGTCTAAGGTTGTTGTGTGTTTTGGGAGTTTGTATAAGTTCTCAGTGGTAAAATTAGGAACTTTGTCAAGTAGGAGAAAATAAGTTTGTGGAAGACATACTAGAAAACTATTGGAGCTGTCTAGTGTGCTGAGTAACACTACTACGTACTCCTTCTTGGTGCCAGTCCCATTGTTATCAGCTGTGAAAAACAACACTTTGAACAAAACCAGTGTATTGAGAGCAGCCTCAAAATGACATTTGAACGAGAAGCAACCCCAATCAGTTCTGAAACCTAAGACAATAGAAGTCTGCACTCTTTGCTGGAAGATTTGAGGTTCTTCCTAAAGAGCCTGGAAGCCTGTCTGCTTACTGAGAGAGGGAAAGAGTGTGCCTGGCTTTGCAGGAGGAACCACTGTCTAGGAGGAGAGGACCAGCATTTTCCTGGCATGTGGAGCACCCAGAGGAAGCTGCTGAAGAAAGGGAGTGAACAAGCCGTAACTGGTGCTGCAAAGGGACCACCCTGGCCTCACTGCATAGTTCCTGAGTGAACTGCGTCATGACTGCAGCACAGGGAAGATTCCTGTAATGCCTGAAAGCTCACCACAGGCTTGAGATTTTTTATTGCTATTGCCAGAGGAGAAAATGAAAGCTGTGTCACTGCTGAATTGAGAAACTACTATCATCCAGGAGGCTTCAACTCGACAAAGATCTGTTGTGAAGTAACTGGGGCTGAAGACTGAAAGTGCTAAATCTGATCACTGGTCTGCAGCCAGCCACACTGGCTGCTGGTGCCGAAGGTTGGTATGACCATGCATACCTGCCCTGGGAGGCTGGTCCATGAAGGCTGACCCAAACAAGTCATTTCCTGTGGTCCTAGTGAAGAAAGGACGAGTGCTGAAAGGGTGGAAGTGAGTCCCGCATCCTCTATACAGCCTGAACTGCAATGCAACCAAGAACAGATAAACACAGAGCTAAGCTTGCATATGTGGAAGAGACTGGGACATGGAAGTAAGACCGCAGTGTCCCTTAAGACTTTTTAACCAAGGGTTAGAAGTCATTGAACCAAGTTGCTCCATTAAAAATGAGACTGCTTTGAGTTATCTGCGCCTGTGTGTAATCCTTGCCTACTCTGGATATTGTTGGGAACTGTAAAGGGAGAAACTCGAGAATCGCGAGAAGGGAAGGGGCTATAGGTGTCATGGGGGTATAGATCTTCAATGTTAAACTCTACTGATTGCAATCCTGCATTATACTCTCTTATGTTATGAAGCATGTAGTTTTGCTGTATGATTAACACATTTCCCAATAAAATATAAGCACTGGGCTGGACATCATGGTATTGGGTCTCTCAGTTGCACATTGAGTACTGAGCTCCTGTCTCTCAGGCTACCTCCCTGAGAAGCCTGCGACAGCTTGCCCTCACTACCCTGAGAGTCAAGTGGAAAGGGTTGTACTTGGCCCATTTGCAGAGCCATAGAAGGACGGACCCCAAGGCAAGGGGAAATACCTCAACTACCACATTTGGGGCCTAATAGCACTGCCTGTGCTATGGCCCCCTGAACAGGGTCTGATAGTTTATTCCTTTAAAAGCCTTTTTATTTTTTCTGTTGAAACTTGCACAATGCTTGTTTCTTTATTTACATGTTCTGTGTATCATTTGAAAAATACACTTTGAACAGTAGCAACGGTTGGTATATTTTGAAAGAGTTAAATGCTTTTTTGTTATTTTTACTACAACACCCATAGTGTGCCGAGTATGCCAAATGTGGGTCCCATGTTCACTGTGCCATAGAACGTAAGCTGCACACTTCTGACAAGTCCCAAATAGGCTGAAAGAGGTCTGGGTTTACTTGTGCTCCAACTCGGTGGGTACCTAGCTTGGCAGTTTAGGCTGGAGTGTTCCTATTGGAGCAGTTCAAAGGCTGATTGGCACATCGCTGGTTCCTCTCTGAGGCGGCATGGTTGATGTTAGACTTGACATCCTTGGCGTGGTATTCCCCCAAACATTTTGCCTTCACCCCCCATGCTTTGCTGAATTCATTTTTGTTGGCTTTTAGGACTCTGTGCACTTTACTACTGCTTATCAGTACCAAAGTGATTGTGCTCTCTCACTAAAGCATGATAAAACTGGCCTACCACTGATTGTCACATTTCAAACAAATGTTAAAATTGATTCAAATCAGATCTTAAGGATGCTAATATACTTCCACAGCTAACTCAAGATAGCCCTTGTGAATGTGAAGGGAGAGCACATTGTGCAGGCATAATAACACATTACTTCTAAAGTAAGTGTTAGACCTGTCAGCCTTAGGGAGGTCTTTACCAAAATGTTTTGCCTTACTCCTGTTTTTGCTGAATACTTTTTGTTGGCCTTAGGAGTCTGTACCCTTTACCACTGCTAACCTGTGATAAAGTGCTTTCTCATTCAAGCATAGTGGAATTGGCTTATACCCAATTCACACATTTAATTTACTTGTAAGCCCTTTGTATATAGTGCTATATTTACCCAGGGCATGTAAATTAAATGCTACTAGTGGACCTGGAGCACTCATTGTCCCACCCATTTAAGTAGCACTTTTAAATATATCTCAGGCCTGCCATTGCAGCCTGTAGTGCTATTTTACACTGCCATTTTGTCATGGCAAAATAAACCATTTGCTAGGTCTAAGCCTTCTTGTTTAATATGTGTAAGCCACCCCTCAGGTAGGCCCTGACAGCTCAAAAGGCAGGGTGTATTGTATTTAAAATGTAGGACAGGGGTACTTACGTTTTGCATGTCCTAGCAGTGAAAAACTCCTAAAGTCATTTGTCACTGTGGTCTGGCCTATCCTTCCCATTGACTAATACTGGGTTACCTTATTACATTTAATAAGTACTAACTTTGGATTGGGACCAGGTTGAGATATGCTAGTTAGACTCAAATGAATTGAAATTTACTCTCCTCTTTGATGAAATGAAGTTGGATTTTAAGTCACACTCCTGAAAACACCACTTTTAGAACGTTCGTATTTTCTACTCCCAATAATTTGTGCCTTCTACCAGTATCCTGGGTCACATGACTGTGAATGGCTCTGATGCTGGGGTTTGTTTACTTCTTCCAGATATTGACACAAAAAGGATTAGATGTGAGCAGAATGGGCCATCGTGTCAGGATGACACGGAGTGGAGCTGCGCCCTGCCCCACTTGAGCTTAAAAGGGCTTGCCTCAAGCACAAAGAAAGATGACACCATCCTATTGTCACACAAGACTTTTGACAAGGGAGGGGAAGACATTTCAGAACTCTCCTGGGCCTGTGGAAATTACATAAGGACTGTCCTTGTGCCACAGGACTGCCTTGCTGCTTGTGGACTGCCTTTCTGTCTGAGAAGGAGGGCTGGACCTGTTTACCTTGATCCCAGGCTAACCCAGAGTGATTCCAGGGGGTCAGTTGACTGACGTACTGTGTGAGCTACAGGGACATAACAAGCCTCCCTACAACTGCTCAGCTGACCTGCTGCAACGAGGCCTGCTTGGACCTTTAACTGAACCTTCCTATGTCATGCTGCTGGCCTCTTCCTGGAGTAATTTCTGATCCCCAAGAGGTGCCTCCCAGGTCCTGGACCCTTAGCTGGCATCAGAGTATACTCCTACCTGTCTATCTGTGGGTTCCATCAAATCCAATGCAGCACAACACAATTCAGTGCAGGACTTCACATCGCAGCACCTCATATCTCCGGATCAACTGCTTTATAGGAACGTATGCAGCACCATGCAACTCAGTGCAGGGCCTCACATCCTAGCCCTCACAAGTACTAATCGGAACTGATGAAGTGCACCACGACTTGACGCAGAAGCTTGCATTGCAGCCCACACTCTCCTGGTCAGCCAATGCAGTTTGATGCAATTCGATGCAGCACTTTGCTTCGCAGACAGCGCAGATCCTATTCAGAATTGATGCTGAGTGATGAAAAGCATCAAGGACATAAGGTCCTAATCTCAGTGGAACTAACCTGGTGCCTGTATCTGGTCCGTGCTCCATCGCAGTCAGACTGAACTTGTGCCTTTGTCCAGGTCTGGCATGATGAGAGTCCACAGTTAGCGCATTGTGCTTCTTATGGATATCCTTACTTAAAACGGATGGATTTTTGTCCTTCTGGCATCATTTTATTTATTAAAATTTACTCTATGTTTCTAAATTTATTTGGGATTTTTCCTGTGTTGTGTTTTCACTTTATTGTTGTTTGAGTGCTGCATAAATGTTTACACTTTGCCTCTAAATTAAGCCAGACTGCTTTTTGCCAAGCTACAAGAGGGTTCAGCACAGGTTAATCTTGTGACCTTTTTGTGCTTCACCCTGACAATATGGCCGGGATGCCCGTCACCCCCTCCCAACACAATACCCAAGGATGGGAAGTCGGACGCAGGCTTGAACTTTTGGAAGGCGGGAGGGAGTCACCCTCCCGGCCGTATTTATTAAAATATGAAACAAAATTTAAAACGTTAAATAAAAGTTTCATAATCATGTACAATTTTACATTTATTACATTTCGATGAAGACATGTTCTTTGGCTAACCTTAACAGATCTCTAATACAAAGGTTTCCTAGCCGAGTCTAACATCCTGCAAATGCATACATTCTAAATTAAAATTGTACATCCTAGCATTAAGGGCCAACGGCAAGGTCTTAACCGGTGTCAGATCCCTACTACCAAAACTCTCGCCCTCACGGTGTGAGTGGCGCATGCGCAGAGGACTCTACCCTCATCGCCAACTGTAATTTCCCTTGTCGTGGTGGGGGCCCCCTTTCCACTCGACGCCTTCTTAAAGGTCGTCCGAGTTCCGGTGTGAGGTATCTGTAGGAAGGACAGCGTGGACTCCCCCCCATCCCCACACTCTCTATCCGCCGTCGCGGATATCCGGCCCCCGGGAAATTAATAGGAGGGGCATATAGCCGCCTCCTCCCCTGGGAGGGGCCTATGGCCGTCTCCCCTTAGGCGACCCATCCTTAGTGGGTGCTGCGTCCCCGTGGGAGGGGCCAATGGCCGCCTCCCCCCGGGCGCTCCCATCCATTCTGGGTGGCGCCCCCCTATAGGGACCTTGAAATTACTGCTCACCGATCATGACCTTACCGCCAGACCAAAAAATAAATACGACAGTTGTTTACCTACTAAAGAAGAAAGAATTCTGACATTGCCTTGACGTGTCATCGACTGCTCACTCCTACAAAGGAAAAAACATTATCCTTCAGGCAGAAGTCACATCCTTAACTTAAACATTCCTTTACTTTCTACAAAGGAAAAAAGGCCTATCTTCAGCAAAACTTTATTAAAAAACAAACATTGCCATAAGGGGCTGGTGGGTGGGTCAAAATTGCTGCTTGTTCCGTCGAGGGCTCACGAGCAACGAGTGGGTGCAGCCTTCAGAGCACAGGAACAAGAGGACGCTTCTTCGGATTCCCGCTCTATTTATTCTTCTGCGGGCGGGCGTGTACCCCCCTCTGGTACGCCTACTGGGCGTGGTCATCGGTGTAGGTGTCTAGGACAACCCCTCCTGGGCGGGAAAAGGTGCGCCCCGGCTACGCCGCTTCGGGCATACCAGCCGAGACACGCCCCCGCTCAAAATGGTTTCCCGGGAGGATCGGGGCACCCAACCATACGTTCGGGGGGACCGAGTGGTCGCCCCTTTCCATATGGCCGGGATGCCCGTCACCCCCTCCCAACACAATACCCAAGGATGGGAAGTCAGACGCAGGCTTGAACTTTTGGAAGGCGGGAGGGAGTCACCTTCCCGGCCGTATTTATTAAAATATGAAACAAAATTTAAAACGTTAAATAAAAGTTTCATAATCATGTACATTTCGATGAAGACATGTTCTTTGGCTAACCTTAACAGATCTCTAATACAAAGGTTTCCTAGCCGAGTCTAACATCCTGCAAATGCATACATTCTAAATTACAATTGTACATCCTAGCATTAAGGGCCAACGGCAAGGTCTTAACCGGTGTCAGATCCCTACTACCAAAACTCTCGCCCTCACGGTGTGAGTGGCGCATGCGCAGAGGACTCTACCCTCATCGCCAACTGTAATTTCCCTTGTCGTGGTGGGGGCCCCCTTTCCACTCTACGCCTTCTTAAAGGTCGTCCGAGTTCCTGTGTGAGGTATCTGTAGGAAGGACAGCGTGGACTCCCCCCCATCCCCACACTCTCTATCCGCCGTCGCGGATATCCGGCCCCCGGGAAATTAATAGGAGGGGCATATAGCCGCCTCCTCCCCTGGGAGGGGCCTATGGCCGTCTCCCCTTAGGCGACCCATCCTTAGTGGGTGCCGCCTCCCCGTGGGAGGGGCCAATGGCCGCCTCCCCCCGGGCGCTCACATCCATTCTGGGTGGCGCCCCCCTCTAGGGACCTTGAAATTACTGCTCACCGATCATGACCTTACCGCCACAGGCCGGATAGTTGACTGACTATCCGGCCCCCCCAACTCCTCCTAAAGGTCATGCTTCCTCAAACCCCTTAGCCATGCTATGAAGTCTCCTATGAGTAAATCATTCCCCTCCCGGGACAGGTGAACCCCATCATTCAGATACATGTGATCACCCCGAATACACCCATGAGGAATGCTATGCAACTGCGCAGAGCGAAACAATCTACCAATTTTATTGTTCACCCTCTTCACTGAATGGTTCAGTGCTGATACCGAAAGGCCCCCCTGCCATACCTTCCTGGGAATCATGTGGGACCAGGCAATCGTGCACCCCGGGATTCTTTTCGCCAACCAGCTAACAGCAGACAAAACTTGTTCAAACAACACTCGTCTACCCAGTGCCACCAAGTCATTGCCCCCCAGGTGTACTATGACTACAGATGGCGGTGACCTTTGCCGCCCTAAGAGACCCTCAACAAATGACTCGAATTGGTCAAAACAGAGCCCGCCCTTCCCATGGAAGGCCACTCTGTACCCGTATTCCCCAGCTGCGCGAGTCGCGTCACCTGCTTTGAATACGTCCCCGGCGCGCCTCACATATGAGTGGCCCACGACCCATACCACTCTCTCTCCAGTCGGTGATCCTTGACCGCTGGTCTCCTGGTGCTGGGTCGACTGCAAATTCCGCCCCGCGTGACAGGCTCGCAATACTGTAATCCAAACAAAAGACAAGAAGCGTGAGTGTATGTCAATTGATCATTACAACATGTGCAATCGCACATACCTTTTGAAGCAATTCGAGGACCATCGTCCCAACTGTTTCACTTCCTCCGCACTCTGACCCCTGGCTGTAGCCTCAGTAGCAGCCCCTATCCTAAAGGAGTGGGTCCCAAAATCGCACGGGTCCATGCCCGCAGCAGCGATTGTCAGTGCTAGCACCCTCTGGAACTGAAACCTCGTCAGTGGGGTGCCATCCTTGTGCCTCAGCAAACTCCCCCCCCCATGTAGCCGCCCTTAGTGCCAAGTATTCCTCTATACACTTTAATGGGCACGTGGGGGACCCTCGCGCGCGCTGCACGACAACACTATCTCCCATAGCCCCCTGGTCAGTCTTGGACCTGGCTATCAAGACCACCATCGAATCACCCCTAATTTGGACGTGATCCCTGCAAAAGCCTCCCTCAACGTCTTTCTTATTTCTTGCGACCAGTTCGCTCACCCGCATAGCCCCATGGAATGCTAATGCGAAAGCTGCCCGGAACAGAACTGCTTCGAAATGGGAGGAGCACGTCTCATCCAGCTTTGCTAAAAGCAGAGACAATCTGTGTAAGCCAATAGGGCGTCTCACATCTTGCTTGCGACCCTCGAGGCGCTGCCAGCCGCGAAGGGCCTTCTTAACCAAAAAGGAATCCGTTGGGTCTCTTATGCCATGCACCTGGGCCATGAATGAAATGGCCGCCCTATGCCTACTGGCCGTTGCCGCTGATCGGCCTTCTCTGTGCAGCGCTACCAGGAACCCCAGGAAGGCTTCCTCCTGACCCCAGCTCTGACTCCCTGTTGGACCCAAAAATGTGCAATAGGAACGAAACGCTCCTTCGTATGCCTTCCTTGTCCTGGGGGCTAAGCTTGCTGCCACGAGGTCTTGTAGTCAGGGGCACCGATTAGCCATAGTGCTTCGGGGAATGGTGCGCCACTAGGTCCGCTGTAGGCAGATAACCCCTGAACGCCTGCATATGTGAACGAGAGAGTGCATCAGCTGCATGATTCAGTACGCCTGGCAGATGTTTCGCCCTAAACTGTACATTCAGTCTCATGCAAAGCAGCACAACTTCCTTCAACAATCTCAAGATCCATTTGCAGCGTGCTGCCTGTTGGTTAATGCATTCGACCACAGTCATATTATCAGACCAAAACACCACTGCGCGGTCCCTGAAGTTGTCAGGCCATGCCATCAGAGCAACCCAAATGGGGAATAACTCCAAGAACCCAATGTTACCTGTGAGACCGCGGGAGAGCCACCAGGCCGGCCATGTTTGTGCCGACCATCGATTACCTAAGATGGCGCCAAATCCCACGCTCCCCGCCGAGTCAGTCCACAGACCTAGTTCATCTGATGATACTGGCGGCTTGTTCCACACGACTCGACCGTTGAAGTCCGCCAGAAATGCCAACCAAATGCGCATATCCTGGCGATCCTCTGCCGACAGTCTCGTACGGTGGTGCCCCTCTTTGAGACCGACCATAGCTTGTGCAATAGAGCGCGAGAAGGGGCGGGCCATAGGTATTACCCTCAAAGCAAAGTTAAGCTGACCCACTGTTTGCTGTAACTGGTGCAGGGTCACTTTCTCTTTACCCAGGCATTGCATCAAGGAAGCCCTAAACTTGGCCACCTTTTCCATCGGTAAACGGAAACATCCCTCCACAGAATCGAGCTCAATTCCCAGAAACTCCAGTGAAGTAGATGGTCCAACCGTCTTACCTGGTGCCAGTGGGACTCCAAACTCCCTCATGAGGATGCAGAAGTCGTGCAGCGCCTGCGCACATCTCGTGTCGCCGGCTGCTCCCAAGAACAGGAAGTCATCAAGATAGTGCATAACATGCCTATGCCCTGTGGCCTCGGTGAATGCCCACTCCAAAAAACAACTGAACATTTCAAAATAGGCACAAGAAATGGAGCAACCCATAGGCATGCATTTATCCATGTAATAACTTCCTTGAAATGCAACACCTAGCAAGCGCTGATCCTGTGGGTGTACCGGGAGCAACCGGAACGCCGATTCGATATCTGATTTCGCCATCAGCGCCCCGGGGCCAGGCGATTCAACATGGCCACGGCCTCATCGAACGATGCGTACCGTACCAAACAAACGTCTGGGTCAATGGCCTCGTTCACCGAGGAACCCCTTGGAGCAGATAGGTTATGGATAAGTCTAAACTCCCCTCGGTCTTTCTTTGGGACAACCCCTAACGGGGAACAGATGAAATCCGCCACCGGTGGTGATGAAAAAGGCCCTGCCACTCGCCCTAAGCTGACTTCCTTTGCAATTTTTCTCTCTACCACACTTGGATTATGTTGCGCAGATAACTGGTTTTTACACAAGGAGTTCCCTCGAAAATCCCCCGCCGGGATGTGGAAGCCGTGCAAGAATCCCTTCCTCAACACCCCAGCGGAGACATGATCAGGGTATTTGTTCAACCAAGGAGTCATAGCCATGAGATCAACGGGTGTAGGCAATTGGTCACAACGTACTACCTTACTCCTGCTTGGACCCTCCCTTTCCTCCCGCCCCGTTATTTTTCGATCTACATGAACTCTCTGGGTGTGAGGAATTCCCACAGCCGCACACACATGCTTGAATCTACATGTTCCTTGCAGTCTGTTACAGTTGCCTCGATTGAAGCCCCAACAGACCCCCCGCTTGCCGCCATTCCCGCCGGTTTTCGGCTGGTGATCGATACCGGCGCCTGCTCGAAAGGGCACCACGGGCTTTTGGCGGAAGGCCCCAGACCCACTCCCGCCCGGCGAGGATGTCCCTGCCGCCCCCGGCAGGAGCTGCTTATGCCATGAGACCGAGTCGAGGCAGTCCCATGTCAGAGAGGTATCATATTCTTTCGCTTTTCGGAATTTCATGTCATAACCTTTCCATTCCTCCCCTTCATACATTGCATAAAAATCCATAATACGAGTTTGATAGCAAGGCAGTTCAGTTAACACCTTGGGTTTACGTTCCCCCATAACTGCAGTAAAGATTGCAAAGGCCTTCACCCAATTCGTTATCGTTTCATCAACCCTGAATTCCGCCATCTTGGCGCGCCACACGCTCGGGTGCCACAAATCTTTCTGGGTTTTAGCATACTCCATCTCGCGATGGTCAGTTAATAGTGAAAACATATTGATATACTTGTCCCCCCATATTAACTCTTTTGTGGCCATAGGGATGTGCTGTGCCACCCTCTCCCGCCTTGAGGGTAATGAGCCCTCCCCCGCCACTGGTAAAGCGAGCTTACCCGGTTCGGTCGTTGTTCCCGCCGTTTTCTCGAGACCAACTGCAGGTCCTACCGGTTTCACCTGTGGGGGAACAAGAGGAAGATTCGCCTTTGCGGCATCTCGCGACTGCCGCAATTGCTGGATTAGTAGCTTGGCCTCTTCGGCCGTGTCTCCGGGCGCCTTGGCACCCCCTGCCTTTGTATTGAGCCATGCGGCCAACCGGGTGGCCAATTCAGGAGGCATATCTTCATCGTTAGCGGGGGTAATTACTACCGGGATCGGTTGACCCGCGTCTGGGATTGGTACCGGGTTGTCTGCCGGTGTGACAGGGGTGGCCGGGGGTACCTCTGGGACCGGAACCTCTGGGACCGGAACCTCCCCTGAAACCGCCCTCCTCTTGACCCGCTTCCCTCTACCCTCGGGGACTATTCCCGGCAAGGCCGGGCCTATTACCTTCTTAGGGTTACCAGGATTGCTCAGTGCAGCCAGTTGTTGCTTGACCTCCGCCAAACCTCGACCGATCGATGGGACTTGACCGAGTTTCCGCTCCATGCCAGCCATCCGGTTCACCAACATGCGTAGCACTTTATCCGTCTCGGAACCCTTTCCTGCTTTCTTGCCAGGCATGGCTTCGATTATCCGCTCATAGACGATCAACGAGGTCCCGGACTCTTCGCCTTTGAGCAACTGAAAGAGAAACACAAGAATTACAAGTTCTCAAAATTGCTGCTTGTTCCGTCGAGGGCTCACTAACAACGAGTGGGTGCAGCCTTCAGAGCACAGGAACAAGAGGACGCTTCTTCGGATTCCCGCTCTATTTATTCTTCTGCGGGCGGGCGTGTACCCCCCTCTGGTACGCCTACTGGGCGTGGTCATCGGTGTAGGTGTCTAGGACAACCCCTCCTGGGCGGGAAAAGGCGTGCCCCGGCTACGCCGCTTCGGGCATACCAGCGGAGACACGCCCCCCGCTCAAAATGGTTTCCCGGGAGGATCGGGGCACCCAACCATACGTTCGGGGGGACCGAGTGGTCGCCCCTTTCCAGGATTGTTGTTGTTGCCTGACTGCGACTTATACCCTCATCAGCCAATAACCACATTTCTTGCAGGGGACAAACAAAATGATGGACTGGGATGTGTGATGAAGTAATTAGCAGTGCCTGCAATTAATGCAAGCATTTCAGCCATCGTTTCTTTGTTCTCCTCGGGCCAACACCCTAAGGGAAATTGGTATGCTCAAATGTGAGTCCAGTGTTCACGGTGCCATAGGATTCAAGCTGTGCTGAACTGACATTGCCCAAATATGCAGGTGGTTGCTTGTGTTCCTTCTCAGAGGGGACCTAGACTGGCAGATTAGGCTGAACTGTTCCTATAAGAGCGAGACCAAGGCTGATGCCTGCTTGAGGTGGCATGGTGGCAATGGACTGGGATGCAGACGGATTAATTACCAGTGGCTAAGAATAAACAAAACATTTCATCCATCACTTTATTTTATCTGTGCTGTATTTTTTCTACATATTATTTTTAAATTATTTTTATACATGATTTTTGTTCTGCTTGATAAAAGCATAACATGACACATGAATAGAGTCCAAGTGTTGGATGGTGCTAGTAGGTGATATAATTAATGCCTGATGTGAGGCTCCCTTTACTGTTCAACTGTATTCAACTGGCACCGCCCTCTGGCAACACTTAATGGTCCATAGACATTACCATTGCAGTCTTAAACAGGGCACCCCATTTTTCATTTGAACCTATTTCTCGTTAGAGACCAGCTCCCCAGTTAAGAAATCCAAAATCATAACATCTGCATCACTGTACATATTCCTTCCTTGCTTTTTTTTTGCTCACATGGAAAAGAATGTTTGATGTTGTGAAATCTCTTTCTTCACAAACCTAATTGGACTTCTCCACAGTTAGGGCTGCCATTATAATTAACTATTGTAAATAAAGTGTACATGTGCAGTTGAGGTGTTCACCGCATTTGCAAAAGGCACTCCCAAGGAAGCACCCATCATCCGTCTCTTAACTGACACATATCACTCGGGACCTGATATTTGCAGATAAAACTTTTTTGCACACCTAAATGTCACCTTGGTGCACAAATGTTTAGTGTAAAGGGTCAGTAACATGCAGTTAAATACCAGATGGAGTTAAATAGCTCCTGCTTATTCAACAGGAGACAAACATACAGGTGCATGAGGGCGCTGATTTTGAACACACAAGTGACAAGGAATCGTTGAGCCAGCAGCACTGGGAAGGGATCTGTAAGGTCACCTAAGCAGTCGCGACCCGTGGAGGGAGTTGCGGTGGGGCAGAAAGGCGGGGCATGGGAGGGGCAGGGTGGGGGGGTGCTAAAAACCGGAATATGGATAATTGGAGGTAAGTAAAAATTTTAATTATTAATATTTGGTAGCGCGTGCTGCATCGCATTTTGCAATGTAGGGCGCACTACGAAATTCATTTTATTTATTAAATTGTTTACTTACCTCCAATTATACATATTCCGGTTTTTAGCACCCCCCACCCTGCCCCTCCCCTGTCCCGCCTTTCTGCCCCACTGCAACTCCCTCCACGGGCAGTGGCTGCACCTAAGTGATAAATACAACACTGCCACTGAAGCATTGACACTCACAGCTGCTGCAGGTAAGAGCGGTGAGGCGGTGGGGATTTCATGAGCAAAATCACAAGGGAAAATAAAATAAATATTATATTTTCCCTCGTGGCCATCTCTCAAAATCCCCCCCAGGCGGCCCCACCACTCACCGATCTTACCTGCAGCGGCTGCACATTCATTGTACAGTTCAATCAATAATGCACAACAGATGAATACAAAATAAAGGGGCAACTCATCGGGCTATACAGTATTTGTTGGGGAACCTGCCATTATTGGCAGGCTGTAGGTTTTTATGCTAACTGGGCTTTAGGTACACAGATTCACACATTGATTTTCTAAATATTTGTACTTCAGTTTCATTCAATTGAAATGGTTTCCCTCATTGAAGCTTTTACAAATGATATCAAAGATATTAAAGTGCAGCTTATTTGGTCGGTAATGGGGTGTACAGCATCACATTTTTCCACATAATAACAGAAGTTGCCCTTGAACATTCCAAAGAACAGATCCATTGTTATTATCCGTCAGTTGGTTTTACACATTTACTTTCTTTACTAGCACACAATGGGCATAGATTTCGCATAACCTCCCTTTTCACGGTGTATGTGTCCATATATACATAGAAAGCAATACAATATCTTCATCGTATTTTGAACTATTTGAATGTTGTTATCGTGTTTGACTTGGAACACAAACTACCTAGAAAGGTTTGTCAGGTCTATTAGCCCTCGGCTACTGCCAACTGAGAAATCAGTTCTCCTCGCATTGGTCACAAGATGAAAAAAAACAATTATATCTGATGGCGCTTCACCTAAAATCAAGGTGGTGAACAACAGTGTTCACATTGCTGTTTTTCATCGGAATAAAAGATTTGTTTTGCAGAAGAGTTGGAAGGATGCTACAAAAAGGCAATTTATTCAATAATATGAAACTCAGGACCATTCGTAAATGGCATACAGGTTAATGAGGCTTTCACCGGAGAAATAATAGCAATTTCAGGAAGCAATGATCAATTTGTAGCTAAAGATCTGCTAATATTTCAAAACAACTTGGAATTCAACAGAGGAAGCATAGTCATCCTCTAGGGAAATGATTTAGGGTAGAAGTCTAACAGCCTGGTGAATGTTTGGATTTATTTATAGGTAATAAAATGAGTCTATAACAGGGTATGAGAGAAATGCTTTGTGCACATCACAATACACCATAATGTTTCTCCCATGTTCTAACTTTTCAGGCACTGAGAGGTAAACAGGATCACTGACAAAATGTCAATCCATACAATATTTAAATACAAAAATATCGGAAATTAAATATCGATCACAAAAATATACAGTTCATACACTTAACTAGTAAAACTATAAATATCTAGAACAAAAAATATTGTTAAAATATTTTTTTTAACTATATAAAAAACAAAAATATTGTTACCTAAAAATAAAAATTGAATATGTCAAAAATATCAAAACACACATCGATAACAATATTATTCCTAAAATAATGAAATAATCACTAATGAATATTTAAAAACACTTTTAACATAAAACAATTACTTAAAATAAAACTAAAAAGTTTTATACACATATTTAAGTGAAAATATATATATTACATTTACTATTAACCCCAGTAAAATATATATAATAAACATTATAACAATACAACCCCCCCAAAAAATATATGACTAAATCAACCAAGGATATAACACTATAAACATACTTAACCAATAAAATCTAACAAACAATTAAATCAACAATATAACAGGCCCACTAATTTAAACAACTAACTATTTCAAAAATGACAAACGCTGCAAGACAAGGAAATTCTGCTGGATTTTCTCACCAAACCATTACACAAAAATATATGCCTTTCAAAAACTACCTAGCCAAGTAAGTACAACTTATATTTACACTAAAACTTAATTATTATTAAACTTAAACATGTTAAATAACAAGTAATTAATAAAATAATATCTAACCTCTATCTTTTTCCATAAACTTCCTAAAAGAAAAAACCTATGCCAAGAAACAGAGATAAACTGTATGAAAATAACTATCAAAAATCATCAAAAAGATATAAGAAAGTAATTGTACATAAATTAATACAAAAGTCTAAATTCATCCAAATAGCTAGCAAAAATAAACCTAACACCCTTCAAAGTCTACAAACTAACAACAAATTAGCATTTAAAGTGAATCTTAGAATATTTTTTCATCCAACAGAAAACACCTGCTCCACTTAAGAACACCCCTAACGAAAAAGCTGCAAAATCGTGGGAAACATTTATACACAACATAAATGTAAGCATACAAAATAGAAGTGATTGTGTAATTATAAATGGAAATATTGAATATACAAATGTTAAAATAGTCTATATCTTTATACTATTACACTACCTTCAGATACTATGACAGAAGCTGCAAAGTATATCACTTTGCAGAAAGGAAAGCAGTTACTAAATAACATGGGCTACACCTACAGCCAAGAATCGGCAGCAACGAAAACTATAAACTTGAAATTTACTAAATATTATTCTAATGCATGCTATGGCAGGGCAACTACAAAAGATGATGTAATTCATGTAAAAGTTTACAACCACCCCAAAACTGTAACAGAAATAGAAGTGAGACAGGTATTGTAGGATATAAGAGAAGTAAGCACTCACTCCCAGGAACCCAAAAACCAAATCCTTAAAGATACACTAGCTAAAGTCCCGGAACACATAAATAGCCAACTACTACCTATCCCCATTTTAAAATGTTTAATTGCATGAACTAAAAGAGCCACCAGTGATACCTCACTTGTCCCTAGAAGATACCAACACATACACTTACCCAAACACTTAACAACGACAAAATGAGTAACCTTTCCTTTTACACGACAACCTAAATAACAAAAAAGTAATTCTAACTAGGCCCAAATTATTTGCACAAATATTATGAAATTACATTTCCTACCCAAAAGAAAAGTACATTTCTGTAGCTGCAGATCTTTCTCTTTGTCCACATAATACAACATTAGTAATCCACCAAAAATGCAAAAATATTTTACAAACAGCCCAACAAAAATACAAAAATAAAGCAAATCCAATACAAATCCCTCAAGACAATTTAAAGCAGGGGTCTCTAAACCGGTCCAGGAGGGCCGGATCCATGCCAGATTTTTTGGATATCCCCATTGAGATACATGTAGTTATTTAAAAAATCTGGCATGGATCCGGCCCTCCAGGACCGGTTTGGGGACCCCTGATCTAAAGTACGTCAAGACCATAAAAGACGCGAAAAAGTGTTACATAACACTCCAGAAAAACTGAAAAAAAGGAAATTCAATTAAAAATAAATGGTTTATGATAAAACAACAACGGTTTCCTTTAAATAAAACATAAACTCCCAATGCCCATAGGATATGTTCGTAGACCAAAACTTGCAAAGTAGTTTAAAAAAACCCTTGCAATACAACCTACACTTCCAAAAGAACATATGCATAACAGTTAATCATCAAAGTATAAGTAATAATTCCTAATTTAACATAACATAGTAACACATCACTAAAATAGTGTACCAAAATAAAAACTACAAACCAAAACTCCAAGCTAGTGCCAAAGGTCCACGACCACTAGAAGTCTGCTGCACCTGTAGCCTTCTGACCACCATATTCCGAATTTCCCAAGGGGCTGGCAGTGTGAATGCAGCAGTGGCATATTGATGCCTGTATGTACATTCCGACTGCATATGTGTCGAATTCACACATATGCATGATATACGTGGAAAAATACAACCTACCTATTGCTGCAGTCCTGGTAATGGGTACATGGTACCAAAGCACTTACCGGTATTTCGCCAACTACGGTGTTGAATTCCTCGGGTTGAAAAAGCTCCTGTGTAGGGGTGACCTGGAGAAAGAGATCTATGTTGAAATCTGCTTGGAAGAACTGGAAAGGGGTTATTATGCAGCTTAAATATTTAGGGCCCAACTGATGTCGTTCGGAAGGGCTCCTAATCGGATTCGTGTTTGCCGAATCTGATCTGGTACCCTTGATTCCGACCGAATCTGACACACTTCCCAACTACCGATATTGATGCCTAGAAACCACTAGGGCTGAACGAATCGATTCCGAAAGGCATTCGGGCAGGGCGCGTCTTTTGGAGCCGAATCGTACAGCTCTATGGACTTTGGTTTCCGAGCAAGCGAATATGATGGCCGATTCAGACAGCCGTTCCAAATCGGTTTCTCTGGAACAAATTGACTGCTGGGGGCCACCCTTCACCCTGGCCCCTTTGAATTGTGCCTGTTGGGGTACCCAAGGGACCCCCCTTTCCAACTTTGCACAAAGTGGCAGGCACCATGGAGTGTCCACCACAGGGTGCAGATTTTCCCCTGCCACTCCTTTCTTCAATGCGAGCCTGTGTTCTCGTATGGAACACCGACTCCTGTAGAAGTCAATGGGAGTCAGACTAACTCGTATCCTGAAGAATCCAGATGAATTCACTCGCTCGGTCGAAGTTCCCCAAGGCGAGTAATTCAGAAAGCATTCCAGAACCGATAATGTCAGAATGCTTTCCGAACAACATTAGAATCGGGCCATTAGTTTATGCCGAACTTTAGGCGGTTGTCTGACCGCCACGGCCGGCTGGATGGGAAGTCAACTTGTAATACAGATGGGGTGTTGCACTTCTGTACTGCCCAATGGAGGCTGCCTTCCCCCGATCTACACCCAGGTGGCCAGCGGTGTGCTGGCAGTGCTGGCGGTCCAGCCACGGTCTTCACAAAGCCAATCTGCTTGACTTATAATACACGGACAGCTCACCATCTTAGGAACTTGTAATAAGGCCCTAACACTAATTCTTTTAAATATACAAAAAAAAAACAAAATCAACGCTAACAAAAACTAAACAAATAGATTAAAAAAATAGTAGGTAGCAGGAAAAAAATGGCTGCTAAATAAAACTTTAAAAAAGAGTATCCCCCCATACAAATGAAGGGGAAACATTGTAGCAATGTTGACTAAGTGAATGCATTTTTTTTCAATATGAAGCATGGGAAGCGCGTCAAATAATGTTGTGATAAAAAGTTATACATTTATAAAGTATACATTAAATAACTGTATAAAATATATGTAAATATTTAATATATATATATTTATAACATGTTAAAATGATGTAGGAAATATGTATATAAAACAACCTAAAAATGTTAAACTGTTGAGCAATGAAAATTGAAAGTTTAAAATATAGAACACACAATACTATGTAAATATAAGCTACATGCATACATTTTCATTTCTAAAAAATAAAAATAAATCTTTTATTTACTTACTTTTATAAAAAAATTGTTTTTCAGATAAAATATATATCATTACAAATGCCAAATTAAACAAAATAATCCCTTTGAAAACAGAAAAAAAGAGAAAAATGTGTGAAACATATTTATTATACATAACAGTGTAAGTAATATTAATATTGTTTACATGTGTACAACATTTTTTTCATTGTATTACAAATGAACAACAATACTAACAAAATAACAAACTATTTCTACTACATACAAATACAATTTAAATAAAAGAGTTATGAATAAAAATACAAAATTAAATGCTCACACTCCAAAGTAAATCATTTGTTCAACTTTATTTAACACTAAAAGGATCACATGTATTATTCCCTCTCCAATCTAAACCAATGTATGGACATATAGGACACTAACGGTATGACATTTGTATTCCCTTTCCAATTTAAACCAATTTTGGGAAGGCATAGCACACTTAAGGGGTAGCATTTACTATTCCCACTCCAATCTAAAACAGTTTGAGGAATGTATCGGACACTAAAGGGATGACATTTACTACTCCAACTCCAATCCAACCATATTGGAGGAAGGTGTTGGAAACTACAGGGTGACGTTTACTATTCTCACTCCAATTCGACCATATTGGAGGAAAGTGCTGGACACTAAATGTGTAGCATTTATGATCCCAACTCCAATCTATATGAATTTGAGGAAGGTGTTTTACACAGTAAAAGGGTGAAGTTGACTATTCCCACTGCAATTTAAACCAATTTGAGGATGGTGTTGGACACCAAAGGGTGACAATTAATATTCCCACTCCAATCTAAAACAATTTGGGGAAGATGTTGGACATTAAAGGGGTGACATTAACTATTCCCACTCTAATCTAAACTTTTTGGGGAAGGTGTTGGACACTAAGGGGTCGATTCCGATTCCGGAAAAACCGCTCCAAATAGCCATACGGAGCGTTTTTCCCATACGAATCGTACCCTGCAACGTCCCCCGTACGTACTACGAAGAACGATTCGTACCAGGAGAAAGACTCCGTACGAATCATCAAAGACCGTATGACTCGAATCTCCGCACGAATCTCCCTCAGAACCTGCTGTATGTGACATCTGTACGGTTCGCGGCTGCTTTTTCCGACCCGGCAAGTACGATTCGTGTCGGGTACGCACCGTACGACCCTTTTTCTACGGTAGCTGAAAACAGCCATAAAAGCAGAGTTTGCCCCGAAACAGGTACAGAACAGCACCGTACCCCTGCGATCATGGGGTGTACGCACCGTACCCTGCGATCTTGCGGTGTACGCACCCACCGTACCCCATGTTCGCTGGGTGTAGGGTGTGTACACCCCGCGATCGCGAGGTACGGTGCGTACACTCCATGATCGCAGGGGTACGGTGCGTACCCCTGCGATCATGGGGTGTACGCACCATACGGTGTGTAAGTGATTGTGTGCTTTTCCGTACGAAACGCCCTTACCTGACGTGGACCGTACGAATCGCGTACTCATACCCCGGTCCAGATCGTACTCGTCGGGTCGTACGGCATGTGTACGAGTCGTAGGGTTCACTGTTTCAGCCTTGCAATACGTACGGATCTCGACGATTCGGACGGATTGACGGAATACGGATCATACTACGCGACTCGGACGGACAGGTACGAATTGTATGGTGATGGCTCCAGATGAAAATCGGACAGACGTTTTTTTTCCAGGATCGGAATCGGCCCCTAAGAGGTGATATTCCCACTCCAATCTAAAATGATTTGGGGAAGGTGCTAGTCACTAAAGGGTTGACATTTACTATTCCCACCCAAATCTAAACTAATTTTGGGAATGTGTTGGACACTTAATGGGGTGAAATTTACTATTCATACTCAAATCTAAGTCACTTTGGGGAAGGTGTTAGGCACTAGCCTCTATGCTTAAGAGAGCATATCGGGAGAACCCATCTGCTTGGTCTGTTGGAATGATCTAACTCCCTACCTTGATAGTGTATGCCAGGAACCAAGGATCAGAACATCCACTGATGCACCTCCCAGTGTACAGGTATCTTCCTTCTCAGGATGAAGAATGGGGACAGCGGGTCTGCATCTTCCTGCAGCATTCCATGATGACTTCATCAGAAGTACACCTCTCTCTAACTTCAGCACAAACACAGTCTTTCTTATGATAAAATAGCAAGTTAATCAAAACTGTGTCAAAGGTGCAGAATAACATTTTATTTAGACTGAATCAAAAGAGTTGTCTCTTTGCAAGCACAGAAAAAATACAATACCTCATGTTCTGAATTGGTTCGACCCTGGAACCAACTTTGCAGACTACAGTGAGTCAATGCCTATCAGGAGGAAATATGTATAAGGGCCCTTCTTGCAATGAAGAGAAACATGTACAAAGCATGATTAGACATGAGGCAAAGTTAACACAAAAACAAAAAAGGAAGCTAAATGCAAACAGCATAACATCACTTCAATCTAACCAATTTGGTGAATATGTTGGTCACTAAAGGGATGAAATTTGCTATTTCTACTCCAATCCAACCATTTTAGAGGAAGATGATGAACACTATAAGCGTAACATTTAATCATCCCACTCCAATCTATTGGTATTTGAAAAAGGTGTTGAATGATAAAGATGTCAAAATTACAATATCCCCTTCAATATTATTTTTTTATAGAATGTATTAAATACAAAACAATTTAAAAACACAATCAATACTTCATAATCATACATATAAAAAAACAAAATCATTAAATATCATTTTATCTAAAAGTGCACTAACCTAAACTACAAAACAACATATACAAAACGAATTGTTAAAATATAAAACAATTTGATTAATATTAATAATTAAACTATTTCCTACAATCTTGTTTAAGATTCCTTAAAATATGAACCATAAAAATAACAAATAAACTATGATTTCAAATTTAACAATAATAAATATCAAACATTTCAAATATAAAATATATTTTGAAAATATATGTAAAATAAATATATTTCTATAATTTTGAAAAAAATAAAAAAAATTAAAAATTTGAATTTATTTATTTGACACATTTTGAATATTATGTTTATGAAAACTTTAATATTTTTTATATTTTTATTTTCCTATACCATTAATATGTATCTTAATTAAATATATTTCAAAAAACTTTTTTTTTAATTGAATTTATACATTTGCAAATTTTCAAATTGATTACCATTTTAATTTCTATTTTAAAATATACATATTTAAAACATCTCCCCACCTTTATACTGAAAACCCCAAAATCTAGCTCCTAAAAAATGACTTAACAATTCTTTATATTTATTAATACAACTAAATATAATATTTCAAAAATGTCATAATTAAATACACCAATCTAAAAAATAAAGGCACAGAATTACAGTTTTGGATTGGCAAAATACCATCCACGCCAGCTCGAAATGAGTAAATGCAACTCCTGACAGGCGTTTTGCTATCATTATAGCTCTTAAGAGAGGTATAGCTTTGTCCAGACACAAGGGAGCACCCATTATAAGTCACAACAATCCCCTTTGAGGCTTAGAGTCCTGCATAAATTATGCAAAAAAGAAGCAGAGAACTCAGGGTAGTCCAAAGTTTAGGTGCAGATCAGCTCCTATATTGAGCACGCTACAACACCAGCGACACTCTGAATCTGCTCACCTCAAATGTATTTTTCAAGCAAAGGTTTTCAGCATAGGATTAGCACAGTGACATCCATGACGAGCTGTAGAATGGCAAAAGCCTTTTACCACTCCATGCTAAGTATTACAGAATATACTAAATATGTATATATATCTCCTTTGTGAAAATATTTGTCGGGGATATTGTAGTTCCCCTCCCCCCTGCGAGCACCAGCTGCAAGAGCGCACCGTATTAAGATCTCTTTGTGTGGATATGAAATAACAGCGGATGCTCCCGCTGAGATTTAACAACTTCAAAGATTGAAAGTGGCAGAGGAGATACAATTCCCTTGCAGAGTGTGCTATACACGAAGACTGTTGCAGAAAGACTTCACATCAAAGGCGTCGAGTGGGACTTGCTTAGCGAAGACAGGGTTATTGAGGGTATGGTTAGTGTGTGCCCCATTACAGTTTCTCACCAATGTGACCGGTAACTGGTTGGAGAAGGGTCTGGAGTCCAGCAGTACGCTTTTATTTCAAGAATGCATATTTGAACGCTACCTTGTTGTTTGTAGTATGTTGGAAAACTGCTAAATAAGAGCATTAAGTTAAATAATCGAGAGCAGGCTTGGAGCTGTAATCGAGCACTACAAATCACAGAATGTCTTGGACTATATATTCAGGCATTACAATAAGAACTGGTAATGAGCATCACCACTTGAAAAAAATTTATGTCGAAACGAGTTGTGGTTTAAGATGCTGCTTCTTCAAAAAAGAATACTGCTAATTAGAGTCTCTGGATGTGCAGCGTTTTTCTCCTTTGTGAAAATAATTGTCAGGGGGATTGGGGTTCAGAAGCATGGCAACAAAATCCATTGGTCACAGCCCCACCTGCAACTTCTGAACTCATGATGAGTGGCTCCATATTGGTGAGGGTAGGGTCTTGCCTGTTACACAAGTGCATTAGAAGATACGGAGCACTCACAGGTTACCAGGTCAAGTCAAGTACAGCTTTGTTCGATTGCTATTTCATACAATCATAAAAGCACAACTAAAAACATATGTATAGTTACAAAAAATGAGTAACGTCATATATATACATTTCAAATTCAATTGATTATGCACTAAGTAAAAAATTGTTAAAAACTACATAAAATGTTAAAAGAAATAGCAATAAGAAACTGGGGTCATAAAGTGCTTAAATTCATCAGTGCTACAACAGTTCCTTTTGTTACCGTGTGACCCTTAGACTTGAATTACCATCCTTTTCCTGAGGTTAGTTACGTGCTTTAAAAACATTGCTATCTTCCAGGTAATATGTACATTATCTAAGAATTGCAAAGCAATTAAAGCTGGCCTACATTGTCTAATCCCAAAGCATTTTTTAATGGGAAGAATACACACCTTTCTCAGTTCTCTGTAGAATTTACAAAACAGTAACACATGTATGGTGGATTGCTCTGAAAAATTATCACCTGTACACAATTGCAATTGTCAGGTCAAGTCATTCATTGTTGGTAGACTCACAATTCTATGGAAGATTCCCAGTCTGAATCTGGTTAATAGAAAACAATCATAACACCAGGAACAACTTTCAAATATGGTTGAATGTTAAAAGTAATTCAAATCTGTTGATTCTGCTGAACGCGGGGTTTTAAAATCTCAGATGGCAATCTTATGGCTTCCAGATGTTGGAGACCCTCCTTTTTTAGATCCTTTCTCCTGACCTTATGTAAACTACTAGGGTTGGAAAAATACCCGGGATGTCCGAAATCCTCCATAAAATTGCAGACATTTCTTAGCCAGGGGATCTTTGAGGCCTCTTCCAGCTTCAAGCTATCCAGCAGTATGTCTCTACTTAGCTGGGCCTCTATTTTTGTTCACACGCTATGACACGAAAGGAAAGACTCCAGTTTAATAGGATCTGATATGTGAGGAAGGCCCAGTTCCGCATGACAGACATACAAGGATGTGCTAGATGGGACAAACAAAATGTATCTCAGGAACGTATTTTCTACTGTTTACAGCGGGTAGGAATTAGCAAGGCCCAATATCCCTGCTCCATACATTGCTGTGGAGATACTTGTAGCTTTATTATATCTTAATAAGCTCCACAGGGGGTCTAATACCCAGTTCCCTTGAGAAATGTACAAGGGCTGAAGTGGTTCCTGCAAAAGCAAGTTTTTTTTCTGATAAAGCTTGAGTCCATCAGTCTTTTTCGTCAAAGAGTATTCCAAGAGACGAGAATCTCTTTGTGGGCTCAATCTTTTGTCCATCCACAAACATGTCCTTGCACCTCTACCACGCCCACACCTCATACGAAGGTCTTAGAAATATTAACTCTAAGACCTTTCATAAAGTTGGAGAAATTGTCAAGCACCCTCTGGAAAGCCTACTTGCTTTCGGGACATTAAAACAGAATCATCCACATAAAGGAGGGCGGGAATAGGACCGTCCGGCTATCTGGGGGAAATCATAGATTTTCTTGATTAATGCTTGTTCTAAACCATTAATGTATAGATTAAAAAGATAGTGGGCCAGAACGCAACCTTGTCTGACCCCCCCTCTTAATGGGGAATGGGGAAGTAAGTTCTCCTTTCAGACTACATCTAATTCGGCCTTGAGGATTATTATATAGGGGCCTGAGAAAAAAAAATATATTATTGGAGCTTCCACCCCCATCACCTCCCGAATCTCCCAGAGCTTCTTGTGTTGCACCGAATCAAATGCAGCGGTGAGATCTACAAAGGCTAAAAACAGCCTGCCCCCTTTCCCCCGTGTATATTTCCCTATTAGGATGGCTAGATTTAAGCTCTGCTCAACTGTTCCCAGGCCCTCCCGAAAACCATATTGGATATCGGAAAGGACTTTGTTTACCTCTTGCCAAGTCTGTATTCGTTCTAAAATATTTCGACCCACCACTTTGACCAGAGAATCCAAAAGTGAAATGGGCCTATAACAACCCGGGTCCTGGTGATTAACTTTTTTTATAAAAATAGGCACAATCAGTGATTCAGTCCAGGTTGCCAAAAAGGGAGCAAAACAACAGGCGTTAATTACTTGGGTGACGATTGTGCCCCATAAAGACAAATTAGCTTTAAACAAGTCAACTGGGACCCCATCTGGGCCAGGTGCTTTACTCCCATGGACGGCCATCTGTTAGGTCCAGACAAGGTGCTTTAACCACTTTCCAAAAAGCCAAACTGTCTCCCAGTGACGAGTCTTTATGCAAAGGTTCCCAAGCTTCATTATGTAGTTACATTTTTCTCTTCTTGAGGGCTAATCTCTAATCCACTCTTGCCTGCCTCACGTCATTAGGATTTCTAGGGTTCTCATGTAGTACTTTTTTTAAAGTTCTTAGAAGCTTGAGTGCAATATATATCAAACCAATCCTGGGTTTTCCTTCTATTTGAGTTTTGTACGTATAAAGCCTCCCTCACTGCTGCTGAGATTAGCTAAAAGGAGGTCAAAATGTTAGCTGGAATGGCTAAGGCACATAAACAAGTCTCTGCAGCTATTTTACATTTCTGTATCACTTTTTTTGTAACCAAAAAAGAATCAACTAGTGACCAGCGCAAGGTATACACATTTGTCTTATCCAGTGTAATATCAGATAATGCCTGGTCAATGTTGTTATACCCCACCTTCTCATTTACTGACAGTGATATGAAAGAACATAAAGGAAAATGGTCAAAGTGAAATATCTCCAACAGAGAAACCTCGTAATTTAGAAGCATGATTATTTGTCAGAAGTACATAGTCTATGGTGCTGTATAAACCTATTCCATCGAAGATATAACCCATAGGCGCTGGTTGATCACAGATTTCATTTGCAAAACCTAAATCTAAAGTAAATATAATTTCATTAAACAAGTCCCCCAACACAGAGTGACAAAAATGAGTATTGCTAGTGCCCTCTTCATATATAAAACCACACTGCTTTCCATCGACATTAGAGCATAATGAACAATTAAAATTTCCTGACCTAATTACCATTGTATCTTTTACGCTTTTGCTGCATGTGGCCCTCACATCCAAAGTCAATTTTGTTACTATCAATCCCAAATCTCCAGTGGGAATATTGTTATAAAGATTAACCATTAACATGCATTGCTTTTTATCACAATCCACTGTAATTAACTGATAATAGGTCTCCTCAGAATAATTCTCTATCTTTTTTACATTTAAAGTGTTTGAAATGTAAGTACATAGGCCACCCTTCGCCCTCCACGTAAACCCTCCACTGCCGGAGTGTGAAAAGTTTTATAACCATTAATGTGGATTGGATCATTCAGCCAGGTTTCTTGAAGGGATAAGATATCATAACGTTTTATAAAATCACACCAAATGGGATTACTTATCTTAGATCGTAGGCCAGCAATATTCCACAAGGCAAAATTGCAGGTTGCCTTAACGCTCATCTCCCGTAATTAAGTTGGAGCTTCTGCAGATGGAATGTGACCAACTACACAAACCTCAATCTCGTCTAGGGTTAAGGAATTAAAATCTTTCTGGGGTTCTCCTAGGTGCATGTTTCTATGATCGCCAGAAACTTCCCCATGTCCCCATGAAGCTTGTAGAGTTGTTTGAATACCTACAGCTAAATGAGGTTTGATGGAGATGGAATAATATTTATAGGTGGTGTTCATTCGTAGTATCTTAGGGGTGAGGTCTAGCTTGGTTAAATATTCTCTTGAGTGGGCCATACTGTTGCCCAGTCAATCAACTCCTTCAAATGAATTAAGAATTCTGTAGCGATTACTAAGTGGAATTTCATTGCAGCCCTGTCTAACCCAGGCAAGTATTTGTCCCCCTCTCGACTGCCATGGTGCTTCAGTTGTGATCATCTCTCTACCCTGTCTAGCCCGTACGAACATCTGCCCCTCCCTCATTCGCCAATGATCTCTGGGTGGTTGATAAAAATATCCAAGTGGGAGAATATTAATTTCCTGGGCCATGATATTACTTTTCCCGGACCTATGCAGGATTACCTGCACCAAGTCTGGGGATTTAAAACTTATAACCACACAATCATCTAGTAAGGCCTTATGGGAATTTCTGATCCACCCCACTCTCCGCACCATTTTAAACTCTGAAAAGAGGATGCCTTTAAGGCCCGTCCTGGTCCCCAATAAATGCAGGCTTGTGTTCCCCAAGGTTGACCAATGTTCCTGGGCATTAGGTGCATTAGGTCCCTCGTTTATTCTATGCATCTTCTGTGTTGTCGGGTGACTCAAACCTTCCCCTACTTTAGACGTCCCATTGGTAGCTAATGGTCTTTGTACAGCTTTGGGGCAGTTGAACTAGATCGTGGACCTAGGCTTGAAGATGAAGGAGGTGTTAAAATTTGGTGTGAAGGATCAGTTAAGTCTACATTTATGAGTCTCTTGCTTAATGTAGTAGGTCATTGAAAATTGTGAGAAGCTATGTTACCAGTGGAAATGCCACTCTTATTACCCAATTCCTTCATAGGGGCTGTATCTGTACCAGTACCCCCACCTGTACAGGCACCAAAATGGAGAGTGGGAGTACTGATAATAGACTCTTCTAGCTTGGCAAGCCTAGCCTTAATATGAAGTAATTTATGAGACAAAGGGTCCAGCAAAGCTGACAGCATTACCTCCAACCTTTTCCATGATTCCTCCTCATTTTGCCCCTAAAAATGCCCGCTAACTGGTGTCTCTATCGATACACTTTTTCCCTGCCTGCTAACACTATCCGTAGAATTGGTTTTTCCCCTAGTTATCTTTGGAGACTTTATTTTTGAGTGCAAATCAGGCCTTACTTTTCTTGGGAGGTGGTTCAAGGCTTTTTCCTTGGCCTATTTTCGCCTTCTGACACTGGTATTGGCATTTGGCCTGGTTGAACTCTTTACTGCCTCTGAAGATCTAAATGGCTCTGAATCTATGTCTATATTCTGTGAATTTTCACAATGATCGCTATCAAGAACCAGTTCTTCGACCTCATCAACATCATCCTGCCGAGTAAGAAGCCCTATCTGTGTAAGTGCTAGTCTGAACATGTTGTGGTTCCAACGACAACCTTCTCTCTGTAAGCTCTATCTCGTGTATAGGAGCCAATTCTGCCCTCAGCAAAAAGGCATCAAGAGTCCCTACCACCCCAGCACCAGATTTACCTTTACTCATTGTTGCTATTTTACCTAATTACAATACGAATTACAATATCCACACAGTACCTGTCATGTATAACAATTGCCCAATCCTCTCATTCACAAAATGTTAATGGTGTGGCCCACCCCATCCTTTCAGTCTCTGACGGGCTTAGCCATGGCGCGGGTGGGAACCCTGTGTTCCCTTTGAGCGCCTTCGGGCGCTTGTAGCCGGCGTGGGCGACGTTCACGCCGCTAGGGCTGCTTGGTGTTGTGGTCCTATGCTGGCCTCCACCCACGAGGCCAGCATTTTCCCCCGGAAGGCTCTGGTGGCGGTGGTGGCAATGTACAGCAACAAAGAAGGCAAAAAATCCAAGGTGAGTAGAGCTCCTCAAAGTCTTTTTCTCTCTTTTCCTCCCCAAGAGTGTCCATTACTCAACCCGCTGCTCTTGCGACCATGTGGGAAAAACCTCAGTGTTCAACTCACCGGTAACATGCCAGAGTCAGGAAGTCTCAGTGTTCAGTCCGTGCACCGGAGTAAGTCCAGTGCATATGGTCCTGGGGGGGTCACCACTCAAAACCCGCTCTCAGCAGCACAGCTTCCTGGCGAGCCCCAGCGCCAGGAGCACGCTGCCTGAAGAGAAACACAACTTCCCAAGAAAAACCTCAAGGGGCAGGTTGCAGCAGAGTCACGATCAGCGGAAAGGCATCAGATAACGCTGATCAAAGGTCAGGCAATATCAATCAATCAATCAATCATCGAATTCGTATAGCGCGCTACTCACCCGTAAGGGTCTCAAGGGGCTGAGGGTAGGGGGGTCGCTACTGCTCGAACAGCCAGGTCTTGAGTTGTTTCCTGAAGGAGAGATGGTCCTGGGTCAGCCGAAGGTGAGTGGGGAGGGAGTTCCAATGTCTTGGCTGCCAGGTAGGAGAAGCATCTTCCTCCGATGGTGGATTCCTGAAATCGTGGGACGAAGGCGAAGGCGAGGCTGGCGGAGCGGAGTTGGCGGGTGGGTGTGTAGAATGTGAGGCGGCTGTTGAGGTACTTCAGGCCCGTGTCGTGGAGAGCCTTGTGTGCGTGGGTGAGGAGTCTGAACGTGATCCTCTTGTTGACGGGGAGCCAGTGAAGGTCTTTCAGGTGGGCAGAGATGTGGCTGTGGCGAGGGATGTCCAGGATGAGTCGTGCTGAGGTGTTCTGAATGCGCTGGATTCTTTTCTGGAATTTGGCTGTGGTTCCGGCGTAGAGGGTATTCCCGTAGTCCAGACAGCTGGTGACGAGGGCCTGGGTGACCGTCTTCCTGGTTTTGGTGGGGATCCATCGGAAGATCTTTCGGAGCATGCGTAGGGTGTTGAAGCAGGATGATGAGATGGCGTTCACTTGCTTGGTCATGGTGAGGGAAGAGTCCAGGATGAAGCCCAGGTTGCATGCGTGGTCCGTTGATTTGGGTGCGCTGCCCAGGGCAGGGGGCCACCAGGAGTCGTCCCAGGCGGAGGGAGAGGGTCCGAGGATGAGGACTTCCGTCTTGTCTGAGTTCAGTTTCAGACGGCTGATCTTCATCCATTCTGCGACGTCTCTCATTCCTTCCTGGAGGTTGGCTTTGGCGGTGGTGGGGTCGTTGGTGAGGGAGAGGATCAGCTGGGTGTCATCGGCATAGGAGATGATGTTGAGGTTGTGTTGGTTGGCGATGGCTGCGAGAGGGCTCATGTAGATGTTGAAGAGGGTGGGGCTGAGTGAGGATCCTTGCGGGACGCCGCAGATGACTTCGGTGGCCGCGGATTAGAACAGGGAGAGGTGGACTCTCTGGGTTCTTCCGGTGAGGAACGAGATGATCCACTCCAGGGCTGTTCCTTGGATTCCGTTGTTGTTGAGGCATTGTATTAGGGTGCGGTGGCATATGGTGTCGAATGCTGCTGAGGGGTCCAGGAGGATGAGGGCAGCAGTTTCCCCGTTGTCGAGCAGGGACCTGATGTCGTCCGTGGCTGCGATGAGTGCGGTCTCGGTGCTGTGGTTTGCTCGGAAGCCGGACTGTGAGGGATTGAGGGAGCCGTTGGTCTCGAGAAAGGCAGAGAGTTGTCTGTTGACGATCTTCTCGATGACTTTGGCTGGAAAGGGGAGGAGCGAGATGGGGCAGAAGTTCTTGAGGTCCGTGGGGTCCGCAGTGGGTTTTTTCAGGAGGGCGCTCAGCTCGGCGTGTTTCCAGCTCTCCGGGAAGGTGGCGGATGTGAAGGAGTTGTTGATGATGTTCCGGAGTTGGGGTGCGATGTAGGCTTTGTTGAAGATGTGGTGTGGGCAGGGGTCCATGGGGGAGCCGGAGTGGATGGTGTTCATCATGCGGGTGGTGTATTCGGTGCTGACAGGGGTCCAGGTGCGGAGGGTGGTGGTGGGGGGCGCTGGTTCGGTGGTTGGGTGCGTGGTTGGAGCGCAGAAGCTGTTGTGTATGTCGGCGATCTTGCGGTGGAAGAACGAGGCGAAAGAGTCGCAGAGGTCTTGCGAGGGGGTTATGTCGGTGTTGCAGGCGCTGGGGTTGGAGAGCTCTTTGACGATGTTGAAAAGGTCCTTGCTGTTGTGGGTGTTGTTGTCCACTCGTTCTTTGAAAGCTGTCTTCTTGGTGGTGCGGATCAGCTGGTGGTGTATGCGGGTGGCGTTCTTGAGGGCGGTCATGCGTTCTGCAGTCTGGTCGATGCGCCAGGCTTTCTCGAGGGTGCGGCAGGGTTTCTTGGAGTTTTTGAGGTCGTTGGTAAATCACGAGGCTTTCTTGCTGCCGGGTCTGCTGGGAGGGTTCTTCAGTGGTGTGAGTTCGTCAGCGCATTCGGTGAGCCACTGTGTGAGGTTGCGGGCTGCTTCGTCGGGGTCCGTTGTGTTGGTGGGTGGGTTCTGGCTGAGGGAGGTGGTGAGCTGGTCAGCGGTGATCTTGCTCCAACTTCTGCGGGGGATCTGTTGCGGGTGGTGGTGGGTCGTGGTTTTCCTGAAGGTGAAGTGGACGCAGCTGTGGTCTGTCCAGTGTAGTCCGGTGGAGTGGCTGAAGGAGATGTGCTTGCTGGAGGAGAAGACGGGGTCGAGCGTGTGGCCGGAGTAGTGGGTGGGGTGTTAACCAGTTGCTTGAGTACGAGGTTGGCAAGGTTGTCCAGCAGGGCAGCGGTGTTGCAGTCCTTGTTGTTCTCCAGGTGGAAGTTGAGGTCCCCTAGAAGGATGTAGTCTGTGGAGGTGAGGGCGTGTGGACTGACAAAGTCTGCGATGGCTTTGCTGAATTGTTTGCGCAGTCCCTGGGGTCTGTAGATGAGGGTGCCTCTGAGGGTTTTCTTGAGGTTGGTGTGTATCTGGAAGTGAAGGTGTTCGGCGGCGGTGAGGGTGTCGTCGGAGTTGGTGGTGATGCGGATGGTGTTTTTGTGGACGATGGCGATGCCACCACCGGTTTGGTTGACGCGGTCTCTCCGGCTGATCTTGTAGCCATCTGGGATGGCTATGGTGATGTAGGGGGCTGAGGAGGCGTTCATACAGGTTTCTGTGAGGAAGGCGACGTCTGGTGATGTTGAGTCGAGGAGGTTCCAGAGTTCGACGGCGTGCCCGTGGACGGAGCGGGTGTTGAGCAGGATGCACTTGAGGTGGTTGTCGCTGGGGCTCGGCTTGGTGGGTGCGGTGCAAGTTCGCAGGCAGGTGAATCGGCAGTCTCGGCAGGTGCAGGGTCCCTGGGTGCGTTTCGGGGTGGCTCGGTAGCAGGCGGGGATTCGGCCGGCATTGAGTGCGTGGAGGGTTGCTGCATCGTAAGTTCGTCGGGTGCGCTGGCATGGACGTGGACCAGGGGTTCTGGCGCTGGGCGTGGTCCCGGCGCGGACGGGCGCAGACGGGCTTGCCTTTGGTGCGCCTTTGGCGCACAATCGGCACACCTGCTGTGCACGTACGCTGCACGTACGCCGTGCGTCCTCCATATGAGGGGCTGAGGGAGGTAGGAGCAGCTGGGAGGTGAGAGCAGGTGGCAAATGGGAGCGGGGGGGGGACGGGGCCGCTGGGAGCAGTGGCGGGAAAACGAGGGCGAGGGGGGAGGCGGGAAGGCACAGAGGGCAGGGGGAGCGAGGGGAAAGCACAAATGACAAAAAAAACAATTAAACAAAGCTAAATGGAAGTGGAAGGCAAGGGGAGCTAGGCTAACAAATGGGACAATGCAGAGGGGTAAAAATGGCAAACACACAGCGGGGTGAAAAACGGCGAGCTCAGAGAGTGTAGCACACAGCACACAGCACAAGGAGGACTAAGTGGTGGCTAGGGGGGCGACCTGCCTGGTGACAGGGTCAATGGTCGCTCCCTTTACCACCATGCGTCCTCCATATGAGGGGCTGAGGGAGGGAGGGGCAGCTGGGAGGCGGGAGCGGGGTGGCGAATGGGAGCGGTGGGGGGGCGGGCCACAGGGAGCAGCGGCGGGAAAACGAGGACGAGGCGAAAGGCGCCAGGGCACAGAGGGCAAGGGGGAGCGAGGGGAAAGCACAAATTACAAAAAAACAATGAAACAAAGCTAAATGGAAGTGGAATGCAAGGGTAGCTAGAGGAAACTAATGGGACAGAGCAGAGAGGTAAAAACGGCGAACACACAGCGGGGTGAAAAACGGCGAGCTCAGAGAGCCTAGCACACAGCACACAGCACGAGGAGGACTACGCGGTGGCTAGGGGGGTGACCTGCCTGGTGACAGGGTCAATGGTCGCTCCCTTTACCACCGTGCGTCCTCCATATGAGGGGCTGAGGGAGGGAGGAGCAGCTGGGAAGCGGGAGCGGGGTGGCGAATGGGAGCGGCGGGGGGGGCGGGTAATTTTATATTAGCAATAGCAAACACGTTTCGCTGTAATTGCCTTCTTACATGCTATAGATGCTGACAAAATAGTACCAAGTCTATCGTTGGTTTAAAGCCTCTTACGCCTGCCCGCATTGGTCGGGTCTTAGCCAATGGGGGACTGGAAGGTTTTTGTATATATATATATGTATATATATATATATATATAGATTCCAGCCGGAGGTTGATGCGGCGCTTCCACAACAAACCCAGGACGCAGACACAGATGGATAAATCCACAGCCAGACTTTTTGAAGGTATTCTTTTTTCCTTTATTTCATATAACGTGCAGGAGGTGCAACACACTGCCAAACAGACGCGTTTCGGGCGTGAACGCCCTTGCTCACTGTCAGCGGGAAAGCGGTATAAACATAGTTTAAATACATTGGTTAATTGTACAAAACGCGCCAAAAAGGTCCCATTCAGTGACATTAAAACAAAGAACGGACTGAGGCTGCAACCTATATGCATTGTGTGAACATAATGGTTCGGCCATGACACAGTGGAGCCAAGATATTAGTTTCGGTGCCCGGACATTGATAATTATGCAATGAGGATTTAACCCTTAACTCTGGGAGTTGTGCTGGAATTTTTGACTATTTAAGCAGGGAATTATATACATAAAGTGCAAATTAATAGCTGCATTCATGTAAACATATTATTTGTGCAAATACGCAAAGATAATAAATGTGCAAATACGCCGCATATCAACTGTACAAATACAATAATTTACACAATAAGATAATAAATGCATATACAATATAAAGTGCAAATGCTTAGCAGCTTCATCAAATGTCAACATTGACCGTGCAAATACGCAAAGTTATAAAACTGTACAAATACACAATAAATTAGTTATGCATCTCATATATATACACATCAGAATAATATAATCAAATCCCTGCATTCAAACAATTCAAAGCACAAACTTTCCACAATAAATGGGAAAAATTAAATTAACGATTCTATTGCACGTCCACATTTTTGTGTGTAGCACATTCTTGGCACAGTTAACACTGTTACATTCATTAGTAAAAACTCCAGCGCGTATAATGTTAAACCCAATGATCGCAATGTATAGTTCTACCGCTTACAAAGATGTACAAAAAACTATAACAAAAAAGGTGAAGGAGTGCTCAGATGTCCTACATATATCACAGAGAGGACATTGGGGTGTGAAGGGAATAAAAAATTCCAAAACAAAACTGTTTCAGTGGGTTAAAATATGTAAATACATAATGATACCTCTTTGTCCACATGACAACCAAAGTGACAAATTCCATGGTGGTTCATCGTAAAGTTCAAGGTGACTGGGACCTGTCAGTAAATGTACCAGATACAGATAATACTGGTGGAGCAATAATCAGGGAATGTGGGTTGACAACAGAATTATCAGACTATGCAAGGAGTCCACAAGTTCTCAAATGGACTACCAAAAATTACGGAAAAGTGCTGAGATCTTCCCCCATGTTCAAACCTCCCGGAATCTTGGTGTTGAGGCGAACTATATATAGGGACTCCAACTGCCGTAATCTTTTTTCATAATCGCCTCCCTTCTTACTAGTCTTGACTGCATCAATAACAAAATAACTAAGATGGGAGCGGCGGGGGGGGCGGGTAATTTTATATTAGCAATAGCAAACACGTTTCGCTGTAATTGCCTTCTTACATGCTATAGATGCTGACAAAATAGTACCAAGTCTATCGTTGGTTTAAAGCCTCTTACGCCTGCCCGCATTGGTCGGGTCTTAGCCAATGGGGGACTGGAAGGTTTTCGTATATATATATATGTATATATATATATATATATATATATATATATATATATATATATATATATATATATATATATATATATATATATATATACGCTTCCAAAGTGTCCTGAGGCGAGAGAGCACTCTACTGCCAGCTTGTAGGTAAAAACGGGTTCTGTTGCGCCGATGCGTCTTCCAGCTCTGTCATCTCTCAATGCCTGACGCGTTTCAGTAAACCTTTCTTCAGAGGCTCAAGACGTGGAAATTAGGTGCACAGCTGACGTAAGTCCTTTTAGCCACATGACACGCCCTGAATGGGCTGCTTGGTTAAGTCGGTGCCTGCCGGGACTTGTAGTCAGTTTTGTGTGCAAATGTTACTGGTGACGGATAAAAGCCCTGAATGGGCCTCAGCACACTGTCGCCATCATAGATCCTATGGTCAGTCCGCAATAACAACCCAGGTGGATCCCAGATATGCGGTCCCCACATTACCGGGGTGGTGCTCTCTCAGCGGCCAGGCTGCCACCCAAAATGTATGCTTCCTAAGTGCCCTGAGGCGAGAGAGCACTCTACTGCCAGCTTGTAGGTAAATGAAAAACAGGTCTTCCTCTCACAAAGTTGAAAGTCAGAGTGAGAAAAAAGGTGGGGGCTTTCATCATTTTGGAAAAAAAAATGTTCTAAACCAATGAAAAGTGTTATTTTTAGGTCACATGACCTAGCCTTACATCATTAGGAAACCAAAAGTGAAATGAACCAATAAAAAGTTTTATTTTCAGGTCACATGACCTGTTACGCTTACGTTACGCGTCCCGCTACGCACCCGGAGCGCTTCCGGGGTGCTGCGCTTCGCGCCTCGGTTCGCGCTCCGTAGCACTTCCGGGTGCGCTAACGCTGCGCGTCATAAGACGCATTATGCGGCAACGCGATACGTCGCGCTTACGCGACGCGTCACGATGTTGTTTTCCAACGCGGCAGTTGCGCTAATGGAACGTTTCCCGGTTCGCGGACCGGGTTGCGGCACCAAATTGAGCTAACGGGAAGCTACCCGGTGCGCGGACCGGTAGCGAAACAAAAAAAAATAATAAAAAGAAAATATATACATAAAAAAATTATATTAAAAACATATAAAATATATTTTTCCATTAAAAGAAGAATACATTTTACAGCTTTTGATATTTGCTATTAAAAAACCATTGAAATTCACTGAAAAAACCATAGGTTATAGACCATATATAGTTAGGAATTAGCATTTACAAAACCTTGAAAATTCACTGAAAAAACCATAGGTTATAGACCATATATAGTTAGGAATTAGCATTTACAAAACCTTATTTTACTCACACAAAACCATTGAAATTCGCATATATAGTTAGGTGCACTAACTATATATCGCTCACCCGCAGTCCACTGCTGATGATGTCACATATTACATCATTCATGACATGGTCAGTGACATCACTGATGACAACTCAAATGACATCACTGACAACTTTACTGATGACATCATTCATGTGATAATACGATGAACCTCTTCAGACTCTAATATAACCTTAGATACACTCAGTATAAACAGACACTCACAGATTGTCACTCATCCATGGAGTTACTCATACACCTAGTCAGTCATGCAAAGAATCAATCACACCTCCATTTCCTCAACTATACAGTTATACACACCTTACTTATTCAAACATATTCTAACACATATTTACTCTCTTATACAATCACTGATACAAGTTTTCAATGATCCATGCAGCCACTCACACATTCACTGGCTCTTATACACTGTAATTTATATATGTCAACTCTCACATGTACTGTGTTTTACATATGTACTAACTTTGACATGTAGCACTGAGATATCCATTCACTCACAAATACACTCATGCACACAGTCAACCACCCATACAGCTGTTTCCACATGCAGTTTTGAACCCATACATCTAGTGAATCAACTGTTCACACATCTATGCACAGAGTCACACACCTCCCAGCCACCCACACACACACACTCACTCTCCCATACAAATACTTGGGCAACCAATCAATAATCCATAGTTACTCATATAGCTACTGATCAACACATGCAGCAGTTTACAGAACAACAGATATAATGATGCACAAATTAGGACAGTTTAGTCACTAACCCATGCACTCAGTGAGACACATTTAATCACTCTCTCATACAGTCAGTCATGCACCTACTAAATCCTTTATCCAGACACTTATACATCCACTCATTCTTAAATATGTAAGACATATTTTAACTTTACAGAAAAATACAGTCACTGGATGATGTCATCAGTGATGTCACTGACCATGTCATGAATGATGTAATATGTGACATCATCAGCAGTGGATTGCGGGTGCGCGATATATAGTTAGTGCAACTAACTATATATGCGAATTTCAATGGTTTTGTGTGAGTAAAATAAGGTTTTGTAAATGCTAATTCCTAACTATATATGGTCTATAACCTATGGTTTTTTCAGTGAACTTTCAAGGTTTTGTAAATGCTAATTCCTAACTATATATGGTCTATAACCTATGGTTTTTTCAGTGAATATATGTGATCAAGCCACTCCGGTGGTGAAACGCGTTATGGCGGACTTATGAAAAAATAAACGCTACTTGCTTTTTGCACATACCTTGGGCTCGTGTCTGCTTCCTTGGTGCTGGCTGGAAACTCGTTGCTGCACCCGATCTTTGCAAGCAGTCTTTTGGATATATATATATATATATATATATATATATATATATATATATATATAAATCAAATCTTGAAATGATTAATAATTTGCTTTTTTTCACTCATGAAAATGGCGCTCACCTTTTGACTGTAGTTTGTGAACAAGGTTGACTGTCTAGAGGAGTAATGGAAATGGTAAAAGGGCACACTCACTAAGTACATAAATAAGGTCTAGACATCAGGGACTCTACGGTCCAGTGGAAGGCTAGTGTAACCGAAACGCGTAGGCCGTCCTATTTTGCACGGGATTTTGCACATGGTGTGTAAAGAACAATAAAGAACTGTTAAAAGACTGACCTGCTGCTGTGCCGTGACTTCTGCCGGTGGGGAACCAGAGGGCTAGAAGATTCAAAGTAATATATATATATATATATATATATATATATATATATATCATTCGAATGCACCGCCTGCAAGCAAGCGCGGGTCTGCGAGGCTGTGGACTGTTACAGCCGGTCGGCAAGAGAGAGCGAAATTCGAGCCAGGCATGCTGTTCTGAAGCCCACTGGAGGGCTTGAAATATTATACAGACATTGGGAAATCAAAAGAAAATCGGCAAAATTACGGACCCTACCGGAAGGGCGGATTGGGAACTTCAAATCCCGGCATGCCACTAACTGGAGAGTGAATGCCTCTGAGGGACATTAAATTGAGGTTCCAGTTCCGGGTTTTGCCAAACTTTCCCCATCCCATGATTAAGGTGCAGGCTGCACCGAAACGCGTTGGGACTTCTTACTGTTTGGGGCTGCGCGCTGTGGCTCTGCATTAAAGATTTGTGAATCTTCTCCCTTGGAGTGGCGTCCTTGTGTTCTGGGGCATTCGAATGATGTAATACGCGGCAGGCTCCAAGCCGCGGAGGATGCACCGCCTGCAAGCAAACGCGGGTCTGCGAGGCTGTGGACTGTTACAGCCGGTCGGCAAGAGAGAGCGAAATACGAGCCAGGCATGCTGCTCTGAAGCCCACTGGAGGGCTTGAAATATTATACAGACATTGGGAAATCAAAAGAAAATCGGCAAAATTACGGACCCTACCGGAAGGGCGGATTGGGAACTTCAAATCCCGGCATGCCACTAACTGGAGAGTGAATGCCTCTGAGGGACATTAAATTGAGGTTCCAGTTCCGGGTTTTGCCAAACTTTCCCCATCCCATGATTAAGGTGCAGGCTGCACCGAAACGCGTTGGGACTTCTTACTGTTTGGGGCTGCGCGCTGTGGCTCTGCATTAAAGATTTGTGAATCTTCTCCCTTGGAGTGGCGTCCTTGTGTTCTGGGGCATTCGAATGATGTAATACGCGGCAGGCTCCAAGCCGCGGAGGATGCACCGCCTGCAAGCAAACGCGGGTCTGCGAGGCTGTGGACTGCTACAGCCGGTCGGCAAGAGAGAGCGAAATTCGAGCCAGGCATGCTGTTCTGAAGCCCACTGGAGGGTTTGAAATATTATACAGACATTGGGAAATCAAAAGAAAATCGGCAAAATTACGGACCCTACCGGAAGGGCGGATTGGGAACTTCAAATCCCGGCATGCCACTAACTGGAGAGTGAATGCCTCTGAGGGACATTAAATTGAGGTTCCAGTTCCGGGTTTTGCCAAACTTTCCCCATCCCATGATTAAGGTGCAGGCTGCACCGAAACGCGTTGGGACTTCTTACTGTTTGGGGCTGCGCGCTGTGGCTCTGCATTAAAGATTTGTGAATCTTCTCCCTTGGAGTGGCGTCCTTGTGTTCTGGGGCATTCGAATGATGTAATACGCGGCAGGCTCCAAGCCGCGGAGGATGCACCGCCTGCAAGCAAACGCGGGTCTGCGAGGCTGTGGACTGTTACAGCCGGTCGGCAAGAGAGAGCGAAATTCGAGCCAGGCATGCTGTTCTGAAGCCCACTGGAGGGCTTGAAATATTATACAGACATTGGGAAATCAAAAGAAAATCGGCAAAATTACGGACCCTACCGGAAGGGCGGATTGGGAACTTCAAATCCCGGCATGCCACTAACTGGAGAGTGAATGCCTCTGAGGGACATTAAATTGAGGTTCCAGTTCCGGGTTTTGCCAAACTTTCCCCATCCCATGATTAAGGTGCAGGCTGCACCGAAACGCGTTGGGACTTCTTACTGTTTGGGGCTGCGCGCTGTGGCTCTGCATTAAAGATTTGTGAATCTTCTCCCTTGGAGTGGCGTCCTTGTGTTCTGGAGCATTCGAATGATGTAATACGCGGCAGGCTCCAAGCCGCGGAGGATGCACCGCCTGCAAGCAAACGCGGGTCTGCGAGGCTGTGGACTGTTACAGCCGGTCGGCAAGAGAGAGCGAAATTCGAGCCAGGCATGCTGTTCTGAAGCCCACTGGAGGGCTTGAAATATTATACAGACATTGGGAAATCAAAAGAAAATCGGCAAAATTACGGACCCTACCGGAAGGGCGGATTGGGAACTTCAAATCCCGGCATGCCACTAACTGGAGAGTGAATGCCTCTGAGGGACATTAAATTGAGGTTCCAGTTCCGGGTTTTGCCAAACTTTCCCCATCCCATGATTAAGGTGCAGGCTGCACCGAAACGCGTTGGGACTTCTTACTGTTTGGGGCTGCGCGCTGTGGCTCTGCATTAAAGATTTGTGAATCTTCTCCCTTGGAGTGGCGTCCTTGTGTTCTGGGGCATTCGAATGATGTAATACGCGGCAGGCTCCAAGCCGCGGAGGATGCACCGCCTGCAAGCAAACGCGGGTCTGCGAGGCTGTGGACTGCTACAGCCGGTCGGCAAGAGAGAGCGAAATTCGAGCCAGGCATGCTGTTCTGAAGCCCACTGGAGGGTTTGAAATATTATACAGACATTGGGAAATCAAAAGAAAATCGGCAAAATTACGGACCCTACCGGAAGGGCGGATTGGGAACTTCAAATCCCGGCATGCCACTAACTGGAGAGTGAATGCCTCTGAGGGACATTAAATTGAGGTTCCAGTTCCGGGTTTTGCCAAACTTTCCCCATCCCATGATTAAGGTGCAGGCTGCACCGAAACGCGTTGGGACTTCTTACTGTTTGGGGCTGCGCGCTGTGGCTCTGCATTAAAGATTTGTGAATCTTCTCCCTTGGAGTGGCGTCCTTGTGTTCTGGGGCATTCGAATGATGTAATACGCGGCAGGCTCCAAGCCGCGGAGGATGCACCGCCTGCAAGCAAACGCGGGTCTGCGAGGCTGTGGACTGTTACAGCCGGTCGGCAAGAGAGAGCGAAATTCGAGCCAGGCATGCTGTTCTGAAGCCCACTGGAGGGCTTGAAATATTATACAGACATTGGGAAATCAAAAGAAAATCGGCAAAATTACGGACCCTACCGGAAGGGCGGATTGGGAACTTCAAATCCCGGCATGCCACTAACTGGAGAGTGAATGCCTCTGAGGGACATTAAATTGAGGTTCCAGTTCCGGGTTTTGCCAAACTTTCCCCATCCCATGATTAAGGTGCAGGCTGCACCGAAACGCGTTGGGACTTCTTACTGTTTGGGGCTGCGCGCTGTGGCTCTGCATTAAAGATTTGTGAATCTTCTCCCTTGGAGTGGCGTCCTTGTGTTCTGGAGCATTCGAATGATGTAATACGCGGCAGGCTCCAAGCCGCGGAGGATGCACCGCCTGCAAGCAAACGCGGGTCTGCGAGGCTGTGGACTGTTACAGCCGGTCGGCAAGAGAGAGCGAAATTCGAGCCAGGCATGCTGTTCTGAAGCCCACTGGAGGGCTTGAAATATTATACAGACATTGGGAAATCAAAAGAAAATCGGCAAAATTACGGACCCTACCGGAAGGGCGGATTGGGAACTTCAAATCCCGGCATGCCACTAACTGGAGAGTGAATGCCTCTGAGGGACATTAAATTGAGGTTCCAGTTCCGGGTTTTGCCAAACTTTCCCCATCCCATGATTAAGGTGCAGGCTGCACCGAAACGCGTTGGGACTTCTTACTGTTTGGGGCTGCGCGCTGTGGCTCTGCATTAAAGATTTGTGAATCTTCTCCCTTGGAGTGGCGTCCTTGTGTTCTGGGGCATTCGAATGATGTAATACGCGGCAGGCTCCAAGCCGCGGAGGATGCACCGCCTGCAAGCAAACGCGGGTCTGCGAGGCTGTGGACTGTTACAGCCGGTCGGCAAGAGAGAGCGAAATTCGAGCCAGGCATGCTGTTCTGAAGCCCACTGGAGGGCTTGAAATATTATACAGACATTGGGAAATCAAAAGAAAATCGGCAAAATTACGGACCCTACCGGAAGGGCGGATTGGGAACTTCAAATCCCGGCATGCCACTAACTGGAGAGTGAATGCCTCTGAGGGACATTAAATTGAGGTTCCAGTTCCGGGTTTTGCCAAACTTTCCCCATCCCATGATTAAGGTGCAGGCTGCACCGAAACGCGTTGGGACTTCTTACTGTTTGGGGCTGCGCGCTGTGGCTCTGCATTAAAGATTTGTGAATCTTCTCCCTTGGAGTGGTATCCTTGTGTTCTGGGGCATTCGAATGATGATATATATATATATATATATATATATATATATATATATATATATATATATATATATATATATACATATATATATATATATATATATATATATATATATATATATACATATACATACATATGTATATACATCTATATATATGTTTAAATCAGACTTTGTATGTGTGCATATATATTGAACCTTTATATATGTATATAGATATATACCCCCATGCATACTTATCAGATTTAAGATTTTTAAGTAAACAGCACTGCTTTGCAGTAAATGATATTTGGACCAATGAATGTCGTTGGCAAGTTGAAGAGTCTGTGTGTTTTTGTATGCCGCCTCCTTTAACATGAAAATCTGTGGTGGCGAGCCCTAACATGAGATCAAGCAGGACAAACATAGTTGAGGTTCCTGCACCAGTTAGCTCACCTTTAGAGATAGCCATGGATCTGATCCCCCAATTCTTTAAATGTCCCCTTCTTTGGAGTAGCCTTATAGACTTCAATTACCCCAATCAAGCTTTTCTGGGTGGAATAGATTAATTATTTGGGAGGTGGATAATCAATGAACTTAAAGTCAGAAATCTTTTCATATTCATCACTCGGATTGGTTTCCAACATGGCTTCATCTGAGGAAGTCACTGGTTTAAGGACGTTGTGGGCAATCACTTAAAAGTAACCCACCTCACTTTGCACGTTGTGGGTAAAACTTGTACACAGTGTCTCATGTTTTGAAACAGGGAATGACCAGGGAGGTTCTGTAGCAAGAAGCAATTTTGAGGGGGCGCTCATCTCACAGGTCTCAAGAACAAGCAACTCCTTGACAATGATTGCTGGTGCATCTATGTCACATCGCTTGCTGTGGAGTCAATAAAGTCCCCTAAGTATATTTGTCAGCGCTGGCCCCCAGGTTGGTCATTTTGGTAATGTTAATGTGTTTTAGAGGATTGAGGTGCTAACCATGAGACCTTGCCTTCTTTATTTGAGGCACCTAGTGCGCCACCTTCCATTGAGGTAATTTCTCAATTGGCCTCGTTGGTGGATTTGGACTGGAGGTTGATGTCAGCTTTAAAAAGGCTGGAGGATTGTTTAATGCTCTGTTCTGGGAGTGAGTATGCACCTTTTCCTTCTGTCTTTGCTCGCTGTCTTAAGCTCTCGTACCAGTTAAGATGTCCTTATGGGATAAATGCACCATGCTCTGTGGCACTACAATTTTCAGGTGATGGTTATCGTTGAGATGTTTGTGTCTAACCTTCTCTCTTTAATCGCACCATGCTGATAGCTGCTCAGGTGCTAAACATAGATGAGCATTTGGATCAAGGTCACAGGTGGTACAGGTAAAGCACCATAGCTGCTGCCAGTGAGCAGATTGGGCACGTGTGTCTGACAAGGCTGGAAAAGAAGATGGAGCTGGCACACCAAAGGCGCCCGTCCTAGAACTGACCAAACCAGGTTTGACAATATCACTTAGGGCACACCCCCTGATGAAGACAATCAAAAATATCATCTTAAGGGCTGCTGGCCATGCCCTTCTACAACATTTTTCATTTAACTATTCCATTGGTTATTGAATCATTTTGACATCATATTAAATCAATCGTTTTTAACCAGAAAATTAAGTTGTGTTTTCAGCTGTGCTCTAGTTTTTATTGACCAAGCCACACATTACATTAAGACGTGAACTTGAGTCCCATACTCTGCCAAACCTCGAAAGGTTTTTCCAACGAATGCGTCAGAAGCCCTGCAAATTCGTCTTGCCTTTTAAAAGTCTTTTCAGCACTGTCAGCCATGCAATTCTGACTTTATTAGTCTTCGCGTTCACTTTCTTGTGTGTCCTGGTCCACCCAGCGATTCCTGAAGGTAGAAAAACACAGCTAACCTGCCCCATTCATTATGTGGAAGCACAAAAAAGGCACCAGACCAAGCCGGTGCTCAAAGGACTGGTTATCACTACACCCTATGTGGTGTCAACATTGACACTGTAAACATTTTCACACACTTCTTACTCACAGATTGCCAGCACACCAGTAGGGTGAAATACAGTGATATTTTTCTTGTTCCATATTTTACAAGTAAATATTTGCACCAGACTAGGAATCTTTCACACGTTATACTTTGTTTGGTCTGTTTAACTTGTTTAATGAGTATTTATACATCTCAATGGTTCTTCTAATTGTTTCTGACCATTTTTCATTAAGCTAATAGTGTTTATTATTTCGGGTTATGAAACAAACTAGTTGGTGGTCTGTAGGATATAGGTGTGCATCATTAAGATTTTTTATTAATACTGTGGTGAGGAGGATGCACATGTTATAGCTATTAATATAATACATCTTATTGTTATTGCTTTTGCTAAGTAAATATTCCTTTGCCTTCTAAAATAATTTATAGTCTAATGAGCCACCCTTTTCTACCAAAAACGTTTAGCATTATTGTACTTGTTGAGTTTACGGTAAGCACTATTTTACCACCATAAGGTTTCACTGAGGATTTGGGCTATATTTCTATTCACATATACAGCACGCTTCCCTGCCACTTCATTTTTATAGAGAACAGGGACATAGAAGTTTATGCACAACCTTTAAACAAGTGGCTGTCCCGGTCGTAAATGCTCTATTTGGCCAGCATGTTCTGCTGCATTCAGAGCTTCCAAGGGCAGGACCCCTCAGAAACACTCAGTTGTTGGAGCCATCTCATTACCGCTGTCATCTACCTTCACATTCAGGCACACAGAAATCACTAACTAGATATTATCTTGTCTTCAGCTCAGACAGGACAGGATTGCTATTCTCGGGACTTGTTTTGATTGCAGCAAGAGATGACATACCCATTAAAGGTCATTATTTCAACAGACAATTCCGGGAACAGGAGCTTCTCCTGAATTACTTCTTCATCTGCAGCTATTACCTTCGATGTCTGCAGAAAACATTAGGACATCTTCACTAATGTCAGCGCGTCTAGATTCTCATCTTTAGACAAAAGGCCATAGCTGCCTGGTTGTGTTAAGGTAACATACACACTACTTGATGGAAAAGTAAAGCGGATATAAAAACACACATACATTCACGTTGTTTCATCTACTCTATTCATAATGTACAGATTTGGGCCCAGATTTACGCAACTTTGACACAACATAGCAAGGAAGTTGCTGCGCTGCATTGCAAAGAAGGGAGAGAACATAAATGCAGTTTATCTACTAAGATATGGCACAGTTCTGCTCTCTCCCAGTGCTGGTGCACTTCTGGCGGCCTAGCACCAATGCAGGCACTCTTTGTCATAACACAAGGGTTCCCTCTGTTGTAGATTTTGTGCAGGAGATTAAAACTTCCTGCACAAAAAACATTCTTCGAAGCGTATTCTTCATTGTATGTGTTCAGTAAAATGCAGCACACATGCAAATGGAAGTAGCAAAGAGAAATAAAGATATTTCTCCTTGTTACATTAGCTTCAAATAACCACACCATTTTGGTGCAAACCCATGTACACCGACTTTAGTAAATATGGATTTGCATCTAAATACATGGGCTAATGCACGGGAATGACAACTAACCACCCATGGCGCAAGGTAATGCAAGGAAGTACTACGCTGTGGTTAGAATTGTTTTTATAAAGCCACGCAAATCCCAAAATGGATATTGCATCTGCACTTTGCCATAAAAGTGACACAACCCTGACACAAAATCTTAGTAAATCAGGGATTTGATACAGTCATCTTTTTTGTGCAACAAGCCTGTCAACATGTAGTCAGCCATGTGCCCTCGTATACAGTACTCTAAGCCGGATGAAACATATTTTCCCAAACAGGGAAACAATACTTGGGGTCTAGGGACGTTTCCAACCATCCATTTATTCCTATGTATCTTTGATTTACAGTTTGCCTGTTTTGTTTGCTTGCTTGCTAGAGTATGGTTACACAATCCTTGCTGTCTTCAGAAAATATAAAAATCTAAAAATAAAAGTGCAGCCTAAGTCTTTCTTCAGTGTCTCTGGCTTCAAGATAGTTTGTGTGATGTGTGAAATAGTGAAGAGCCCCATGGTTGGGTGGGAAATTGAGAGGTCTAAGTGGGAATCTCCTGAACGTGTTCCACTTGTGCCTTACCAGGTTCCTTGACCGAATGGAAGAAGAAATTTCTGATTGGTGCTTTTAGGCTCCTAAGAATTTCCTCATTGCTCTAATTTCCCCTTTAAAATACAGGTTTAGTGGTCAAACTAATGGCTAGTTTCTAGTTGAATGATCCAATTGCTACATCTCTGCTAGAAAAAATGCTCTCTAACTCTGCTGCTCCTCTCAGGCCCCAGTTACAAATGATCTTAGATGGGTGACTGCTTTCTCTGTCTGTCTGGTCCTCAAGATTGGAAAAATCTCCCTTATACATTAAAAGCATTCACTTGTACCGAACTTTTAGAAGAACCTTAAAACCCATCTTTCCTATCAGACTTGTTTTGTTCCTTGGTTTAATAATCACTTGTTTGTTTCTTTTTGTTCCTTTGTGCCAAATCAGTGCTTTATAAAATAAATCAAGACAAATCAATCAAATCAAATTCCCAAAGAGTGAGGCAGGGGGCCATATTACAGATGGTACCCCGGGAGCACAGTGGGCATTTGCGCCCACTTTGCAAGACCCCCCCCCCCCCGGGCACTTTGGTATTATAGAAGGGGACGCAGATGCTTGTGCCTCCCCTTCTATAACACCGATAGCGCTAATGCATTTAAAGAGGCAGCACTCTCAACAGAGGGTGTTCCTTCATTCGCATAGGGCGTGCCCTATGCAAATGAGGGACTTCCTTTCACTCTGCACCCGTGCCATATTACAGACACGGGCACAGAGTAAAAGAAGCCCTCAGGAGGTGCACGGACAGGAGTAAAGGTGGTCCCATGGACCTCCCCAGACATCCCTTTGCAGGCAGTTGCAGTCAGTGACTGCACCCGCCTACAAGGGGATCTGTAATCCCCTTTGAAAGTGGGTGCCACCTGCACTGTGAAAACACTGAGAAGCTGCTCTGGGTTTTCACATGAATGCTCTGCCCTGGGGTGCATTATCACTGTTTGCGCCCGGCGCACCTTTTGCAAGGTGCGCTGGCCGCAATCATTGATAATGTGTAATCCAACCCAGGATTGTAAAAGGTGCAAATGCAGTGTACAACAGGGATCCCCACTATGACCCTCTCATTTCAAAATCTATATTAAACCCTGAATAAACTTGCTTCACTGATACTATTCCCAAATCCACTTCTGTGTGGACAGCAGTCAGATTTATTTTACATGAAATACAGCTATCAATTTTGAGCTGAATAGCCCCTTGATGAGTTGTGAACTTGCTGCCACAGCGTAGACAAGGGCCTTGAGTGTGGGAAGCTGTTCCTTTCCTCAGGCAGGATGATTATCTGGGGATGGTCCAGGAAATGTAATAACTTCAAAGAGGCCTTCCCTATTACAGACAAATGGTAGTTGATACCTGGTAGAACCCTTGTTTCCGTAAAAAAGCAGACCCTAGTCCCAGTGGGAGAGAAGCTGCCCCTAGACCTAGTTTGAAGTGACCTCAGAAGAGGGGTTGCTCATTTCCCTGGCCACATTTCTGGAAACGGCATAGGCATAAGCGCTCAGCACAAGGAAAGATGTGTTTCACCATCCTGAATTTGGGCAGTAGCAGGGGGCACTCTGGGGTTGCTTGCATTAGCGCACACAGGAACAGCTGCAAAAGTGGGCAGGTGACATTATATTCAAGGACTCTGTAATTTACTTTAAGCGATATGCAAGATGATGTGTAAGATAATGCTTAAGGATAGTAATGTGTATGGAAGAACATTTGGTAACAAATATGTACCCAAGAAAAACGTAAATCTACGAGGTGAGCAAAGGAGCGAAGGGCAAGCCTCATCACAATTCAAAGGGCTCTAAGAAGACCCTTCAAAAAGTGCAAATCCATGAACAAGAGCAAGCTAATCACTGGTAGAGTGCTGAGTACTAACTAGGGAGTCTACTGGGAAATTGCAAGATTTTAAGATGGTACATAAATAATAGGCCTATCCTTGTATTACAGGTTCAACAGCAACTTATGTGGAGAAACACGCTGAGCATCTCCAGAATCAAGACTTTCTTTCCAAGTCCTAATCAATCGTCCTTCCTGTTAAAGACCTCAAATGTACGAAAGGTTAGCCTTTTGGAATAGGGTTCCTATCGTCTCTGAGAAATCTTTTTGCGGGCTTCCTAAGGTAAGAGTCATGCTGATTGATCTGACAGTAGCATTACCCTTGATAACTTTTCCCCTATTGGTTGGATGGGGCATGTGTCACCCCCACCCACAGGCTAGTTTCAGCATAAATGTGGCATGCCTTGGTAACCCTCTTCAGAACAATGCTGAACCTGTAGAAGACAGAGGAAATTCTGCACTTGCTGTTGAGACCTGTAAGGAGACCTGAAAGGCTTGAACTGCTTCCATGTGTACCCAGGACAAAGAAGTGGTCTCCGAATGTCAGTTGTCTGACTTTCTGTTAAGCTGCATGACCACAACAAGCTGCTTAAAGCCCATTTCCTGATGAGCCCAGATGACTAGTTCTAACTAGACCCTCTCTGGACCCTCTTGGACACAGCCAATGGCTTCTGTGGGAGTGGGTCTTGACACCCAAGAAGTTCTTGTCCTGTATTCCTGGGACCCCTGGGTGTGTCAAAGTATACTGTTTATACCATCTTGAAAAACCTCAGACTTAAAAACTCTTTGGCTCAAAAGTCCATCATCGGACCAAAACAAACTTGCCAAGTAAATACGATGATGGTACATTTCTGCAGGCCACAGATGCTGGTTGCTGCTCAGCTCCTTGTAGCTTGGCACAGAGTAGTTAGATTTATCCCCAGAGGCAATGTGTAATGAGTTTGAGCAACACACTCACACTGAAACACAATGACTCCACCCCAAAAGAGAGAGGTAACACATAAGTACTCCAGAAGGTATGCAGAATTAAGGTATCACGCTAGATGTAGATCTATAAATTGAATAGGGATCACGTCAAACACATATGTCATTTTGGTAGTCCTTATGGTCCTATTAGTGGAATTGCAGGGAAAAGGATTAGGGTAAATGACACAAATTATGGTATATACATAGGGCACAGTGCACTCCTAATATAGGTTATATACGATAAATAAACACCAACCGCAGGGCACACCTACTACATGTATTATGGTAATCTCTGCACACAACGTAGGCGACAGAAGCAGCTGTGTGCTTACTACAATTAATATGGTACTTTCAGTGTGCTTCTACGAGGGAAGCCACCTTGGGCAGTTCAGTTACCACTAGGGGCACTATGCCGCTCTTGGAGTCCTCCCCCAAGGATTACCCCACAATGCTGGAAAAGATCCACGCCCTCCAAGTTAGGGTGAGTATGGAGCCCTTTGGGGCTGCTCAGATTAGTGACGTTTGGGGAAACAGAATCCTCACAGGACCACCCACACCAGGAGTATGTGACTGCTTTGCTATCACGAAAAGTGCATCCCTTTTAATAGTACCTGCTTGTACTCAGAGCGGTCCTGGCATCCCAGCGGACCAGCTTGCTCCTGACAAAAAAATCGACATTGGTGGGGGAAATGATGCCTGCAGGAATTCCGGTGGGCCTCAGTGAAAAGGCCCGCTTCCCACTATTACAACCTCACCTAGCTCGTCACACAAGTCGCGGCTTTGGGGCAGAGACATATTTCTAGGTGACCATAGGCTCTGCATGGCTCTTCTCCTTACAGCTGCAGTCCTCACTCCCCACCCGCTGCGGTAAAACCAGCCGTGTGGTGGAGGTCAGGGGAACTGCTGATTTTGTGCATGTCAATTTGGCTGCCCGTCTTGCGACAGCCTGCCTGCAATGCGCTCTTTAAAAATCTCCATCCCTAGCTGTCTTAGACAGCTAAATGGAGCAAGCACAGGCCTGAGTGCATAGGGGGCATCAAGTCAGCATGCTCCAACCAATTCTGACACTTCTCTTGGGCTGCTTAACATTATCAGCAGCATGAGAGCAACGCCTGGAGTGGTTGAGGGTGTTGGCTCTGAAACCACATACTCCCTGCAGGACTGAAGAACACCGAGGAGTGGAGGACAAAAGGAGGGAGCCAGTTGGTAAGCGCATATTTTAGTTTTAAATGTTATGACCTACTGACAGGCACTGTGATAAACAGCACTGCCTTCAGCCTCAACTCCAGAACGCTCAGTCGTGGTCCGTTATAATGACTATTTATAACAAGCCATGATTGAGAGCTCGAGTGTTGACACTAAAGGCATTCTCAATATCCCAGTGCCTGTCAGTTGGTCAAAATACCTGGGGCCTCATTTATGAAAAGTGACGCATCGCTGCGTGAAAACAGCGATGCGTCACTTTTCACTGCGCACTCCTTACGACATTCCTGATGCGTCATATTTAATGTATGACGCATCATGTCGCAAGGAGTTACAGATACGTCAGTATTTCTGACGTATCTGTAAGCGTAAAAGTGACGCATTGCTGGAGTGTGTCACAAAAGTGACGCAACTCCAGCAATGCGTCCTTTCACATTGGGAAAGCCCCATGTGAAAGGGCTTGCGTCAGTCTTACGCCTGCTGTAAGGCAGGCGCAAGATTTTGACGCAACAGCGTCCTAAAAGTGATGCAGTGAAATCTCATAGATTTCACTGCGTCGCTATTACGAGGCTTTTTGCGAGGGAATGCCCCCTCTGCATACATTATACCTGACGCAGGTATAATGTGGCGCAGGGGTTTAAAAAGTGACGCATCTACCTAGATGCGTCACTTTTTAAATATGGCGCAACGAGGTGCATTTTTTACACCGCTGGTGCGTCACAAAAAGTGACGCACCGGCGGCGCAAAACTGACGCAAGGCCTCATAAATAAGGGCCCTGATTTGTTTGCCTCACCACTAACGACTATCACCAGCTGCCACTTCTTTTGCTGCACTCTTGCAGCATTTCTTTTTGTTCCTGTGAATGTGTGCTGTCACCAATAGCAACTGCACACCTTTTCTCGAGTTGAGATTTACTAATCTCTCTTTCAAAGTTTCAAATCTCGATTAGCAGTTTCCAAACTTGCAGTTTACATTTGTGCGGGTTTATGATTGACATCGATTATATATTTTTTTTAACATTTCTTAACAATTTTCCTCTGTATTTTCAGTATATTGGTAGCAACTGTCCTGTTTTTACTAATTGTTAATTTTAGTATTCGCAATGCTGAACTTTGACCTCTTGATACAAATGACCTTCACTGTCTTAGGGAACAGGACTTACTTTGGTGGATTAAGGAAATGCATCAGATGCCCAGATACACGTCATGCTCTAGCAGTTATATTATATTCAGTATCATAAAATAAAGAGTACATCTTACTGAAGTATCTGTGCAAACACATTTTCGGAAGGATCATTACATTCCCGACTCAAAATAGAGCAATTTATATTGAATGGTGTTGCAATGACAGAGCGCAGGCCCCTTTTCCATTGGATCATTGCCTCTCAGTATCTTGTCCCTGTCGTAAATCAATTTGACTGAATTCACTTCTGATATATATTTGCATATCTAAGCCTTCATCACTCAGGAAAGCAGGGGATGCTATAAAAGTGCAATTAAATGGCCTAACTTTTTCACAATATATTATGTTCTCGGTAAGAATTTCATTATACGAACATTGGGGCATATTACCAACAACAAGTGATAATTATCGCTATGTTGGCTTAGCGGGAATATTCCTATCGCCGCCCTTCACCTGTTTTTATCACTGAGATACCTTGCTATTATCAAGGTTTGTCTCAGAAGCGATAAAAAACGGGTGAAATGTGTGAATATCGCTGTCAATACAGCGATATTCAGGCATTACCGTGACAATGCTCTTGGCCATGTTATCCACCTCTCATTGGATAACATGGATAAGAACTGGTCAGGGCAGGCATTAGCTTTTGGAGATATTCGCGCTTAGTGCGAATATTTCCAAAACGAAGCCATTGTTGGTAATAGGAGATAGCGATATTAGCGACTGTTTCCAGTCGCTAACATCTTGGCACGCCCACTTTGCATGTCATTAGCGATAATTATCGCTGACATGCAAATCGGGCCCCAAGATGATCGCTATCGCCTACTAGCTGTCGCTAACTGGTGATAGCGACAGCTTGGTAATTGGGCAATCAAATTATCGGCGCTTTAGCGGGAAAAAGACCAGCTAAAGCAGCGATAATGGCCCTTGGTAATATGCCCCATTGTTCGGCATCCACACAGCAACATTTTTTTTTACATTTATAGTTAAGTCATAACAATTTCATTCAAATAAGTAAAAGACATATTTCTAATGGGAAGCAACTTTTAATATTTGATAATTGCATTTCTCTGCTTGGCTCTTGATGAAGGAGGGGGGTTGCACATTTTTGCTGCCCTCGTTTTGTGATATTGTGCTAAATACTTTGGCTTATCTTAAGTGAGACGTGGGTCCAGATCAATCAATCAATCAGGGATTTGTAAAGTGCACAACTCACCTGTGAGGGTCTCTCGGAGCTAGGCAGAATTAGTATGAGATCACGCAACAAAGAGCAGCAAGCAAAGTTGCTGCACGGCATTGTGTGAAATGGAGAGGATAACTTTCTACAAAGAAATGACGCGGCTCTGGTCTCCCCATGTGCTGGCTCACTTTGTGCAGCTATGTGCAAACACAGGCACCCTTGCATCATAAAGCAGGAGTTTATTGTACATTTATGGTTACAAGTCTATTGATTTGCATCAAAATCCATGGGTGGATGTACAGGAATGACCATGCATCCATGAAAGGTCTCCTTGACGCAAAACAATGCAAGGCAGTGCATTGAGTTGCATTAGGTTGCTTTTCATTGTAAACCAACTCAAATTTCCATTTGTATTGGTTTGTAAATCGCAAACAGGATTTTGTGTCCATTCTGTATTAAAAAAGTAATGAACACCATATGTGAAAACCTTTGAAAATCTGGGCTGTGATTCATTGACTGCTCCGCTGTTGGTCCTGCCATAGGGAGTTGCCCAATTTTGTCTTGACCTGCGCCACTCTCTGTAAGAGAACACACTAATCAATTGTAAAGATGAACACAGGCATATGTTTTGAGTGGAAATCTAAGGAATTACGGGGTTGAATGGACAGCCGTTCTCTGAGACTGAGACAAAAATCAGGAAATAGACAGTTAAGTCTCAAACAGCAGCTGCTTACTCAACAGGAGCCTCACCTAGCCTCAAAGAGGTTCTGAGCAGCAGACCACAGTTAGACCCACAGAAACTACTGTAAGCCCACCTGCTCAGAAGGCTTTTATGAGGCCACATTGGTATCTCTCGATCTCTATAGCTGGCTAGCTGTTGGGTTGAGATTGAAATATTGGTTGTGTACAGAACACTCAGACGGTTCCTGTTGGCACTGGAATGTTAGGTACAGAATGCGCAGACCGTTCTGAGGTTGGCAGTTGCTGCCATACCGTCTGTGCAGCAAGAAGGATTAAACTTACCTGCACTTTGTGTGCGTCCCTGTCCAACTTTGATTTGTGGACACAAGCTGCCTCTGTGATCGCCATGCATCAAGTAATGTATCCTGGAAGGCACTCTGGCCAGCGTTTGCTCTGGAGCTGACTAGACATGGTTGACTGCGATGTATGTAGGCCATTTCATGAGCCCATACCTAAGTATTTTGAGTTTTTCACATCACCGATTTGTGGGCAGTGCAAGTCATAAGAATAGACAGTGCATGTCCAGCACAAGCGCCAATGCCATAGAAACACGTGTGTTGCATATGCATCACCATTGGTAGCCATCTTTGAAGGCTGGGATGGAATTTTTGCCCACCCAACACTAAAACCCATAGTCAGCACGTTCGCAGTAGCCATTTTACAAAGTTGGGGAGGCTACCTTAAGGTCTATCGTGGCACATGATTATCAATTAATCTGCACCAGTGTTGACTGGCACACCCTTTTTTCAGTATTTGACAGTGTGCTTTTGTTAGTGGATCTGACCCAGCAGGACTGGCACACCTTTGTCAGTACTGAACTATACAGATACGCTTGAATCAGGGAATACTTATCATTGTGAGATGGTTGATGACTATTCTTCTGTCATATGTACATTGAATAAAAAGTTCAGTCACAGGAAGAATGTGGTATTAGAATGGCCCAAATGTGTTCAACTTATACAAGCACTTCGGGAGCAAATTGATAACTTTGTAGCTGCATTACGTACATTGATAATTATCGGGATCTTAAAGATACAATAATACAGGATCAGTTAATTGAAACTGAAGACCCTAGCTTAGCGGCAGCACTTGCTATTGCAAGAACTATGGAACTTTAGAACATTCCAAGCATTGTATGAAAGAAATGAGTGGAGGTGTAACTACACACGAGGTGAATCAGTCAAACAGTCTGATAAAAGGAATTCTAACGGAAGGCATGATAAATCATGTACATCTAATGGCCATGGTCATGTCAAGGCGGCATCTGAAAGTATTGAAGTGTTGTGCTTTAAATGTGGGAGCAAATAACATGTGAGCATCGCAGAGAATTGCCTAGCATCAAGCATATCCTTACCTCCCTTTATCATCCCCGCAGCAACGGTCTGGTTGAGCGCCTGAACTGTGTTGTTAAGGATCAACTACAGTTGGCTTTTATCAATGGTTTGGACTGGAAAAAGGTTATCTCCGACATGCTGTGGGCATTGAGAACCACCCCCCATGCAAGCACAGGCATGTCTCCATTCACCTTGTTAAGGGGTAGGGTGGCTGATTCTAAGCTGAATAAGGACTGGATGTCAAGAAAGGAAGTTGATCTGCAAAAGCTGAGCAATGTGGCTGATGTCAGGGCCGCTGACCAGTCCAGGTATGCATTGGATGGTGTTAGAGTATCCCCGGTGTGCAGTGGCGACTTGGTGAGGTTGAAGAAACCTGTTCTTGTTCGCAAGGGATTCTCTCGGTTTTTTGTTCACAAAACGAGGACAGAGTTCCTATAACAGGGTGCAAAAGTCACCCGTGTAATAGGGTGCAAGCAGTGACCCATACATTTAAAACAGGAAAGAGTGGGGAAAAGTAATCCTAGGTAAAAAGTACCCTAATAAGAGAGGGAAAAACATTCTACATCCTCTGCTGCCCTCATACACCACGGAGGATGTCATGCTTCAGCATCGGGCGTTTTGCTCCTCATAGGGCCGGCACTGCAATTCCCTATGGGTCCCCCGAAGGGTCACTTTATCGGAGATCTTTTAGAGGATTAGCCGGATGTTGCATGCGGGTGTGAGGGGAAGGGTAAGGGAGGGTAAATCAATGACGTGCAAACATAATGGTGTAGTAAAATCAAGGGTATGGAAGCAGCGACAAGATTGTCAAGATAACTCTTGGCACTTGTTAGTACTGCTTAAAAATTGACTGACCCCACAAGGCCCACTATGCCTGGGTGTCACTAGTCGTGGTCAACATGTTTCGTGCCTCTATCGCCCGTAGGTCATTGGCGCTTCTTCAGGACCAAAAATAAAAACAGTAAAGTGCGCTGAACAAAAATACATAAAAATTAAAATGAGAACCCTCTTATCTCAGGCAGGGCGGGACAGAGGACATGTGTCCCCGCTATGTGGTTATAGCTGCTACACAGAAGCTGCTCCTGGATCATACCTAGAAAAAAAGAAAACAAGGTAAGCTTTCTGTGAGCATCAGTAACAACTTGATGCATCACAAAGTGCCACTTACGTGTACACAGTGCTTCAAATAGAAAGATTATGCAGGCACACAAGACTAGTCCATGGGAGATCGGGAGCTGCAAGTTAAAAGAGCCAATAGCTCCAGTACCGCATATGATGGTGTTTAAGGCAACTAAAATAGGCTGTATGGAGTTGATTAAACATATAACAACTATGCGAAGAGATCTGCCAATGTTAAAAAATGGTAACAGTACCAAACCGTGAAACAGGTGGTTCACATCAATATGCTTATCTATTACTAATTAAAAGCTCTCCTCCTTTGGTCAAGCGAATGGACGCCCGCGGAAAGTCGGGCTGTAAATACCAATAGACAAAGACCAGGAACATAACCGGGCGAAGCACCAGTGGAGTAAGATGGGCTTAATAACAATCATCAAGAGATTGAAATGTTACTTACTAATTTGTGTGGGTGCTGCTTCTAGTACACCTACCCCTGTCCAAACGCTCGCCGAGAGTGTATTACAAGTGGCGAAATGCAGAGTTTAAGTAGATCGGGCGGGGGGAGTGAGAGAGGCGGTAACACTTTATGGAGAAGCCTCACAAGGAAGTAATACAATGCGCATGTGCGGCACAGCGACGCAGTAGCGCATGCGTATCAGCCGGGCACACTGCTCCCTCGCTTATGCGCACTGGCTTCATAATCAAGGAAAGTAACAATGCCGGTAATGACTCAAAGTTCAAATCAATCTGCAAAATTGCTCCGGCTTTTGTTTCTCCTCACTTGTTCGGGCATACCCCCATGACACAGGTCCTATTATCAAGATTGGACCACACCTCGAAAAAAAGGGTTAAATCTATGTAAATGTTTGCGGAATGAACCCGGTTCTAATATCATGACTGGACCTCAACCCAAAGAATAGCTTAAGTCTATATAAATGTACCCAAAATTCACAACTATCAATACATAGTTGATGATTACGTCATAATAAGGGGGAGGGTTGGGGGGGGTTAGGGGGCGTTAGGAGGGTACAGCCAAGTAGCCTAACACAGAGGACTAACATGTAAGTCCTGGCGTATTTTATTGCAAAGATTTAGCGACCCAGAAGTATCCAAGGCTATCAATTCAAGGCATAACATAAAGTCAGCACCCAAATGCTAAGGACCCGCCTTGTGTGCCTGCTTGAGAAGGGAGGGAATAGGGTAGGTCCCACGGTCAACCAGCCGTGCATATCAATTCAACAAGAGAGAGGGGGGACCAAGGAGCCAATAAAGGTCCAGTGTCCATGCTCCTAAACCAAATCTGTTCACAAAAAGAGGACACAGTTCCTATAACAGGGTGCAAAAGTCACCCGTGTAGTAGGGTGCAAGCAGTCACCCATACATTAAAAGCAGGAAAGAGTGGGGAAAACTAATCCTAGGCAAAAAGTACCCTGATAAGAGAGGGAAAGACATTCTACATCCTCTGCTGCCCTCACACACCCCGGAGGATGTCATGCTTCATCATCGGGCGTTTTGCTCCTCGTAGGGCCGGCGCTGCAATTCTCTACGGGTCCCCCGAAGGGTCACTTTATCGGAGATCTTTTAGAAGATTAGCTGGATGTTGCATGCGGATGTGAGGGGAAGGGTAAGGGAGGGTAAATCAATGACGTGCAAACATAATGGTGTAGTAAAATCAAGGGTATGGAAGCAGCGACAAGATTGTCTAGATAACCCTTGGCAGTTGTTAGTACTGCTTAAAAATTGGCTGACCCCACAAGGCCCACTATGCCTGGGTGTCACTAGTCGTGGTCAACATGTTTCACGCCTCTATCGCCCGTAGGTCATTGGCGCTTCTTCAGGACCAAAAATAAGAACAGTGAAGTGCACGTGAACAAAATACATAAAAGTTATAATGAGAACCCTCTTATCTCAGCCAGGGCGGGACAGAGGACATGTGTCCCCGCTATGTGATTATAGCTGCCACATAGAAGCTGCTCCTGGATGATACCTAGGGTTTTCCTCTCCGGTTAGAGTGAGGAAGGTGAGAGACCATGTGTGTTGTGTCAGAGAATGGCAAGATCTGGAACAAATGGGGTCCATACACCTTGCACTGCTGTGCCTCCTGTGGGTGGTAATCAGAGTGTACCGGTTCATTCCAGGGAGATTATTCCCCGGGATGTTCCTCTAGAAGAAGGGTTGCTACCCCCAGATTTCAAGACTATGTTAGGTATTAAGTTCAGTAACCATGCTTTCTCAACCTGTTTACTTTGCAATTTGTATCTACCCCTATTGGTTTTCTTTTAATTTATGTTTAAGTATGCTGTGTTACTTCGTTATTTTTCCATTGTGAAGGAAGGGGGGGGGGGTGTTGGGATCGCGTGACCTGTCGTCATGTGCATTCCTCTCTGAGTGTTCCCCGCATGGAACCTGGAAGCTGGGCAACCGACCGTCATAAAGAAGACAGGGAAACCTACCTGGATTATTGTCTTCCTTTCAGATGTTATGTCTAATCATGAAGAGGGTGTGATATTAATGGTATCAGCGTCAGACTATGGTGTTGATGTCGTTCAAGTTGTATCCATCTGTGATGTTAGAAAAAGAAAGCCTCAGCTTTGAGATATCACTAATAAAGATGCAAAGATATAAGTGATGGCCTATTTGGGTTCACTCTTCAAGTTGATAAGTGAAACAGAGTTTGCCAGGTTGAATATTCCATTTCTTGATGATTCAAGCATTAACGTTTTTGCATATGGAGGTAAGAAGGTGGAAGTAATGGGTCAATTCAATGCTACACTTGGTTTTGAAAACAAGACCAACAAATGCCCTATTCAATGTAGCTATAGGTCATGAATATATTTTTGTTTGGATTATATATCAGCCTAAATTTAAACACACTATTCATCCAAAGAGCACTTTTAAACACAGCAAAACAGTCAGAAAGGAAATTCTAGGTTAGTATGTTCAGTTGTTAAGAGAAAATGTCCATAGTGCAGACAAACAAATGAAACATTCATTACATTCATTTACCTTCAAGTAATACGTTCATGCCTGAAATCAGTGCCTTCATCCTCAACACTGTCTTATTGCTGATGCATGTCACCAACACCTCCCTTGCATTCTCACTTGTAATTGTCATCAGGGGCCCCTCCAATCTTGTTCAGATACCCACACCTGGCCTTGAGGATCCAAAAAGCCCTCTCCACAGGCTTCTTGTTTGCATATCAACCTCTTTGAAGAAGACTTCCTCTGGCGTTGTTGTGTTTCTCAGAGTTGTTAACCCCTTCGATGCTGATGACGGAGCGGTTCCGTCATCAGCATCGGTTGGGCTGTGCTGATGACGGAACCGCTCCGTCATCAGTACAGCCCTCGGGGAGCGCTGTCGCTCCCCCCTGGAGGTCCGATCGTGGTTGTTTTAGCGGGGGTGGCAGCGGAAGACTTCGCGCTGCTCCCCCCGGCCCCCCCCGCACTTCCTGGTGACGTCAGCGCGCTGTCGCGCACGCCGACGTCATCAGGAAGTGCTGGACGCGCTGGAAGCCATTTCTTTCCAGCGCGTCCAGCTGTAAGGTATGTTTTTTGGTCTCCGGTGGGGCGGGGGGGCCATTTCTCGGTGCCTTGAGGCATCGGGGGGGGAGGAAACACTGTTTCCTCTCCCCTGATGTCCCAATGCAGGGCATTACTGGTTCAGGATCGCACACAGCGTCGCGATCCTGCACCAGTAATGCCCCCACTAGACACCAGGGATGTTTTTGTTTGGAAAGGAAGCGACCCCTTGGGCAAGGGTCGCTTCCAGGGGCACATTTTATGATTTCAGACTTTTCTGCCCCCCCTGGGTCGATATCGGTCGCTTTAGCGAGCGATCTCGACCCAGGGGGGGCAGAAAAGCCCACTAGACAACAGGGATTGTTTTTCTTTGAAAAGGAAGCGACCCCTTGGGCAAGGATCGCTTCCAGGGGCACATTGTTTATAATTCAGACTTTTCTGCCCCCCCCTGGGTCGACATCGCTCGTTTTAGCGAGCGATCTCGACCCAGGGGGGGCAGAAAAACCCACTAGACACCAGGGATTTATTTATAATTGTGAAGGAAGCGACCCCTTGGGGAAGGGTCGCTTCCTAGGACCATCATTTTTCAATACAGACTTTTCTGCCCCCCCTGGGTCGACATCGGTCGCTTTAGCGAGCGATCTCGACCCAGGGGGGGCAGAAAAGCCCACTAGACACCAGGGATTTTTGTATATTTATAAAGGAAGCGACCCCTTGGGCAAGGGTCGCTTCCAAGGGCACATTTTTTATAAATCAGACTTTTCTGCCCCCCCTGGGTCGACATCGCTCGTTTTAGCGAGCGATCTCGACCCAGGGGGGGCAGAAAAGCCCACTAGACACCAGGGATTTATTTATAATTGTAAAGGAAGCGACCCCTTGGGGAAGGGTTGCTTCCTAGTGGCCCATAATTCTTTTTAGACTTCTCTGCCCCCCCTGGGGGCAGATCACCCATTTTTTGGGCCACATCTGGACCCAGGGGGGGTAGAAAAGCCCACTAGACACCAGGGATTTTAGTATATTTATAAAGGAAGCGGCCCCTTGGGCAAGGGTCGCTTCCAGGGGGCATTTTAAATATTGTAGACTATTCTGCCCCCCCCCCCCCCCGGGGGCGGAGTGGCTGTTTTTTTTACAGTTTCTGGTCCCAGGGGGGGGATAGAAAAGCCCACTGTACTCCAGGTTTTTGTTTTTTATAGGGAGCGACCCCTTGGCCAAGGGTTGCTTCCTTGGGCCCATTTGTTTTCAGTATGTTCTGCCGTGTCTTTATTTGGCCTCTCTGCCCTCCGTACAGTTGCTTCCAGGGGGCCCATGTTTATAATGATTTATAATCTTCCCCCCTTGGGGACAGACACCCCATTTGTGACATTCCCATGTGACATAGCATGTTGTAATGTGTGTTGTTTTTGTTTCTTCTAATGTGTTTTTTTTTTTTCTCTTTAGATTGTTGCAGTGTGCGGTTCTGTTACTGGTGGTTCTGTTGTGCTGCTGTTTCTGTAGTTGCATGTGTTTGGTAAGAGACCTTTTTTTTGTTCAATTGTAATGTAATTGTTTATTTTGCAAAGTATGTAGTAATACGAGTATGTGTTGTTGCTGTTTGTTGTGATTGTAAAACATGTTTTGCATTTGTTTTTGATGTGTCCTTCTGTAGATGTAAGTTTTTTTTTTCTTCTTTCTAGTGGGATATCGTTGCCTATTTGCTGTGTCTTTGCAGAGTAGGTGCTGGTGAGTGTAGTTGTGTCTTGTAAGTGAATTGTAGATTTTTTCTAAATCTATTTTTTGGTGAAAAAGTCTTACATTTTTATCTTACTTTGCGCAGTATTGGGGTTGTTGAGTTGTTTGTGCAGACTCCTTTATTTGTAAGGATAATGGCTAGCCGCCGGATTACTGCTCAGCAAGTTGTTGGAATGCTTTTTGATTCTTCCTCTGATCATGGTCCAGAGTCTGACTCTGATTCTGAGCCAGAGGTGGGAGGTGAAGATTCTGGTAGTGAGTTTTCTCTACGCATGGCTTCATCTGATGATGAAGACACTTTGAGTGCTGATGAAGCTACTTTTGGTGTGGATGATGTGCCTGTGTTTGGGGAGGACATTGCTGTGTTTACGGTTTTGGAGGACATGCTTGTGCCTGTGGTTGCGGAGGACAGTGATGTGCCAATTGTGCGTCAAGAGACATCTGGGCTGCAGCCTGGGGCTGCTAGACTTCCAGTTGGTGTTGTGAGACAAGGGTTAGCTGGGCGGCGGCCTGCGGCTGCAAGACTTGACGATGAAAGTTCTGACCTCTGGGTTGCACCAGGCATGGTGCAGCCGGCATTGCCTGAATTTACTGGTGTTCCAGGGTGTAGGGTGAACACAGAAAACTTTTTGCCTATTGATTTTTTCAAGTTGTTTATGGATGATGTGTTTGTGGCAGAGATTGTAGAGCAGACTAATTTGTATGCTGAACATTTTTTGAGGGTGAACAGTGCCAGCCTTAAGCCCCACGCTAGAGCTACCCGGTGGACTCCCACAAATTTGGAGGAGATGAAAAAGTTTTTGGGTTTAACTTTTTTGATGGGCTTGCTTAGGAAACCATCAATGGCTTCATATTGGTCTACTAGTCCCTTGATGGCAACAGCTATATTTCCGGCAGTCATGAGTCGTGATCGGTATTTGCTTCTGCTTCGGATGATGCATTTTGTTGACAATAGTCTTGCTTTGCCACGAGATCACCCTGATTGTGACCGTCTTTTCAAGATTCGGCCTGTCATTGATCATTTCGTTGATCGATTTTCTGAGATCTTTTATCCTGGGAAAGAAATTGCAGTGGACGAGTCTTTGCTGTTGTTCAAAGGCCGCTTGGTATTTCGCAATACATTCCTAGTAAGAGGGCACGCTATGGAATCAAACTGTATATGCTGTGTGACAGTGAGACTGGATATGTCTCTAATTTCAGGGTGTACACTGGTAAGGAATCCAGGATTAACCCCCCTGGTTGTCCGTCGACTTTTGGAGTGACTGAGAAAATTGTGTGGGAACTTGGTCGTGGATTTTTTAACAAAGGCCATCATTTGTATGTCGATAACTTCTACACTGGTGTGCGGTTGTTCAGGGAATTGGGCAAAGTGGACACTGTTGCTTGTGGCACAATCCGCTCAAACCGTAAAGGTTTCCCAAAAGAACTTGTATGTCAGAAGCTTGCTCGGGGACAGTGTAGTGCATTGCGTTGTGAGGAGCTTCTAGCTGTGAAGTTTTCAGACAGGAGAGATGTCCACATGTTGACTACAATACATGACGAAAGCACTGAACCGGTGACTGTTTGGGGTCAGGTTGCAGAAGTGCGCAAACCTGTGTGCATATTGCACTACAATAAGTACATGGGTGGTGTTGACAGAGTAGATCAGAGGTTGGAACCGTATGCTGCTCTTCGTAAGGCTTACGTTTGGTACAAGAAGTTGGCTATCCATCTTTTCCACTTGGCAACCTTTAATGCTTTTGTTGTGTTCCAGAAATCTTGTCCCCAGTCAAAGATTACTTTTGAAAAGTTTCAGGAGTCTGTAATAGGCAGCCTTGTTTTAGTTGAACAGGCAAGTGTTCCTAGAGTTGGAGTGGTGGAGGATATTGCCAGATTGAAAGATCGCCATTTTCCTGGTCAAATTCCTCCTACAACCTCAAAAGACTTTCCCAGTCGGAGATGTAGAGTCTGTTGGCGAAGAGGTTTGCGGAAGGAGGTTCGTATGTACTGCCCTGACTGCCCTTCAAACCCCGGGCTGTGTGTACCTGCTTGTTATAGATTGTACCACACGCAAAATAATTTTTGGGAGTATCAATGAGTGGTAAAGTGAACTGGTTGGTCTTATTGTTCAGTTTCAAAGTTTGCATTTGTGTAGTCTTTTTAGTGTAGTTGTTGAGTTAGTAGATTTGTATCAATTTGCAATTTGTTTGTGTTTTTCTTTTCTTTTAAAAAAAAACTAAAGTATGATGTTGGTTTCCGTGTAGTGTCCATTGTCTGACGGTGTGCATGGTTTGGCGCTTGGCTGCCGGTGTCTGTGGACTGGTGCTTGTCTGGCGGTGTCTGTGGACTGGTGCTTGGCTGGCGGTGTCTGTGGACTGGTGCTTGGCTGGTGGTGTGTGTGGAGTGGTACTTGCCTGTCGGTGTGCGCTGAGTGGTGTTTGGCTGGCGGTGTGCATGGTCCGGTGCTTGGATGGTGGTGCGCGTGGAGTGTTGCTTGGCTGGTGGTGTGTGTGGAGTGGTACTTGGCTGTCGGTGTGCGCTGAGTGGTGTTTGGCTAGTGGTGTGCATGGTCTGGTGCTTGGGTGGTGGTGTCGGTGGACTGGCGCTCGGCTGGCGGTGTGTGAGTAGTTACTTTGGTCACTACACACACTGCTAGGTGAGTGACACTCCACGCAGTCCATCATTTTGTGTTGTTGAAATGTCAGAAATGTGGGCGTGTGAAAGTGATGGGCCCTTGAATGGCGCTGTCTGCTGGTGTGAGTGTTGAAATGTGATGGGTCCGCGGCTGGCGGTGTGAATGTTTTGTATGTGTCACACGTAAGAAAGGTGTATGAATGGCCTGTAAAGAGGTTGGTGCCTTGACGTGGCTTTACAGCTCACGAGCTGTGAGTCAGTGGTTCAGTTTATCATACTTTCAATTATACGCAGTGTATTTCATTTTTTTGAAATTACTTGCGAATACAATTGTATGTACAGAATCATCACTCACCCTCGTGCCAAATCCAACCAGAATGTGTGTGTGCTTGCGGATTTGATGGCTGTGCAGTAATGTTTGTCTTTTATGTCTTTCTGAAGTAGGGTGTACCTTGTCCCTTATTGTGATTGTTGTAATGTGTTGCTGTTCTTTCCGGATGGTGTCAATGGTCTGGTTTGTATCAGGTATGAAAGGCGCGTGAATGGCCTGTAAAACGGTTGGTGCCTTGTCGTGGCTTTACAGCTCACGAGTTGCGAGTCACTGGTTCGGTTTTTATGCATTTATTTATTGACAGAGCATTTCATTTTTTGAAATATCTTGTTAGTAAAATTTTATGTACTGCACCATCACTCGCTCTCGTGCCAAATCCAACCTGTATGTGTGTGTCTTTGAGGAATAGTTAGCCGTGCCATGAATGTTTGACTTTTGAGTAACTCTGTTACGGTGTACATTATAGCCATAAATAACTTACTAAATTTAGTTATTATTGTTAAACCATGGAAGTATATGGTCATGTCTTTCTGGTGAATTCTATTGTTGATTTTTATCCAGAATCTCCTGCAAACTTGAAATTGTCTGTCACAATTTCCTTGAATCACACGCTCTCAAATTGAAAACTTAATTCTCCACTGTACGATTTGGACCGTTTCCTGTTGCAGCCACTATGCCTACCCACGCAAGTGAGGTACCATTTTTATCGGGAGACCTGGGGGAACGCTGGGTGGAAGGAAATTTGTGTGAGCTCAGTGATGCCACGCTTTCCCATGCAAAAAAGTGTGAAAAAACTGATTTTTTTTAGCTCAAATTGAGGTTTGCAAGGGATTCTGGGTAAAGGAACGTTGGAGGATCCACGCAAGCCATACCTCCTTGGAAGCTCCCGGGTGTCTACTTTTCAGAAATGTGTGGGTTTGGTAGGTTTCCCTAGATGGCCGTCTAGCACGGGGCAAAAAACCCAGGTAACCCCTCTTGCAAAAGCTGGTGGTATTGAATGTCAATACCGCCAGCTTTTGCAAGAGGGGTTACCTGGGTATTTGGCCCCGTGCTAGACGGCCATCTAGGGAAACCTACCAAACCCATACATTTCTGAAAAGTAGACACCCGGGGGCTTCCAAGGAAGTATGGCTTGCGTGGACCCTCCAACGTTCCTTTACCCAGAATCCCTTGCAAACCTCAATTTTTGCTGGATAAATCAGTTTTTTCACACTTTTTATGCGTGGGAAAGCATGGCGTCACTGGGCTCACACCAATTTCCTCCCACCCAGCGTTCCCCCAGGTCTCCCGATAAAAATGGTACCTCACTTGCGTGGGTAGGCATAGTGGCTGCATCAGGAAACGGTCCAAATCGTACGGTGGAGAAATTACAATACCCAAATGCAAAACAACCTTGATTTTTGGGGGGGGGCACCTGAGTCTTTGGCCCGGGGCTCGGTGGTATTCTTTGGAAACTACCAAACCCAAACAGTTCTGAAAAGTAGACACCCGGGGGAGTCCAGGGAGGTATGGCATGCGTAAGTCCCCCAATGTTTTCCTACCCAGAACTCCTTGCAAACCTTAAAATTAGGTAAAAATATCACTTTTCCAAACTTTTTTGCGTGGGATCTCCGTGCCGGCAAAAATGTCCTACCACCCAGCGTTCCCCTTGTTCTCCCGAGTAAAAGGATACCTCACTTGTGTGGGTGGGCCAAAGGCCTGTGTCTAAGGCAGGGGGCATAATTTGTAAAGCTCAAATACTACTTTTTCAAAATTCATTTTCGGACTGTTCTGCTTTGGGGCACCCACACAAGTGAGGTATCCTTTTACTCGGGAGAACAAGGAAATGTTAGGGAAATGTGTTTTTTTTGTCAGAATCTTAGCTTTGCAAGGGATTCTGGGTAACAAAACTTGAGGGAAGGCAGAGGAGTCACCCCATCCTGAATTCCCCTGGGTGTCTACTTTTCAAAAATGTATAGGTTTGCTAGGTTTCCTTAAGTGCTGGCAGAGCTAGGGCGCAAAAACAAAAGGTAGTCTTTTTGTCCAAAAAGTGCAAAATTTTACTGGGAAATTGAGGTGCGACCATGTTGTGTTTTGCGCTGTTTCATGTCGCAGACACTATGCCTACCCACGCAAGTGAGGTACCATTTTTTTTGGGAGACCTGGGGGAACGCTGGGTGGGTGGAAATTTGTTGATCCACGCAGATTCCAGAACTTTCCACCACAGAAATGTTAGGAAAATGTGTTTTTTTGTTAAAATCTTAGCTTTGCAAGGGATTCTGGGTAACGAAACCTGAGGGTAGGCAGAGGAGTCACCCCATCATGAATTTCCCTGGGTGTCTACTTTTCAAAAAGGTATAGGTTTGCTAGGTTTCCTTAGGTGCTGGCAGAGCTAGGGCGCAAAAACAAAAGGTAGTCTTTTTGTCCAAAAAGTGCAAAATTTTACTGGGAAATTGAGGTGCGACCATGTTGCATTTTGCGCTGTTTCATGTCGCAGCCACTATGCCTACCCACGCAAGTGTGGTACCATTTTTTTTGGGAGACCTGGGGGAACGCTGGGTGGGTGGAAATTTGTTGATCCACGCAGATTCCAGAACTTTCCACCACAGAAATGTTAGGAAGTGTTTTTTTTGTCAAAATCTTAGCTTTGCAAGGGATTCTGGGTAACAAAACCTGGGGGTAGGCAGACGAGTCACCCCATCCTGAATTCCCCTGTGTGTCTAGTTTTAAAAAATGTATAGGTTTGCTAGGTGTCCCTAGGTGCTGGCAGAGGTAGGGCGCAAAAACAAAAGGTAGTTTTTTTGTCCAAAGAGCGCAAGATTTCACTGGGAAATTGAGGTGCAACCACGTTGCGTTTTGCGCTGTTTCGTGTCGCAGCCACTATGCCTACCCAGACAAGTGAGGTACCATTTTTTCGGGAGACCTGGGGAAACACTAGGTGGGTGGAAATTTGTTGATCCACGCAGATTCCAGAACTTTCCTCCACAGAAATGTGAGGAAAATGTGTTTTTTATGTCAAAATCTTAGCTTTGCAAGGGATTCTGGGTAACAAAACCTGGGGGTAGGCAGACGAGTCACCCCATCCTGAATTCCCCTGTGTGTCTAGTTTTCAAAAATGTATAGGTTTGCTAGGTTTCCCTAGGTGCGGGCAGAGCTAGGGCACAAAAACAAAAGGTAGTCTCTTTGTCCAAAGAGCGCAAGATTTCACTGGGAAATTGAGGTGCAACCACGTTGCGTTTTGCGCTGTTTCGTGTCGCAGCCACTATGCCTACCCAGGCAAGTGAGGTACCATTTTTTTCGGGAGACCTGGGGAAACACTGGGTGGGTGGAAATTTGTTGATCCACGCAGATTCCAGAACTTTCCTCCACAGAAATGTGAGGAAAATATGTTTTTTTGTGTCAAAATCTTAGCTTTGCAAGGGATTCTGGGTAACAAAACCTGGGGGTAGGCAGACGAGTCACCCCATCCTGAATTCCCCTGTGTGTCTAGTTTTCAAAAATGTATAGGTTTGCTAGGTTTCCCTAGGTGCTGGCAGAGCTAGGGCACAAAAACAAAAGGTAGTCTCTTTGTCCAAAGAGCGCCAGATTTCACTGGGAAATTGAGGTGCAACCACGTTGTGTTTTGCGCTGTTTCGTGTCGCAGCCACTATGCCTACCCAGGCAAGTGAGGTACCATTTTTTTTGGGAGACCTGGGGAAACACTGGGTGGGTGGAAATTTGTTGATCCACGCAGATTCCAGAACTTTCCTCCACAGAAATGTGAGGAAAATGTGTTTTGTTTGTCAAATTCTTAGCTTTGCCAGGGATTCTGGGTAACAAGACCTGGTGGTAGGCAGTCGAGTCACCCCATCCTGAATTCCCCTGGGTGTCTACTTTTCAAAAATGTATAGGTTTGCTAGGTTTCCCTAGGTGCCAGCAGAGCTAGGGTGCAAAAACTACAGGTAGGCACTTTGCTAAAAAAAGGTCAATTTGTAACTGCAAAATTTAGGTGTCCCCACGTTGCAGTTTGCGCCGTGTCCTGTCGCAGGCACAAGGCCGACCCACACAAGTGAGGTACCGTTTTTATTGGGAGACTTGGGGTAATTCAGATTTGTAAATCAACTGTTATTACCAATTGAGCTTTCGCGCATTTCTCCCTTTCAATGAAAGACATTGTGTAAAAAAAAAGAATTTGGAAAAATGACCAATAATTCTCATGCTAGTATGAGTATTCCCAATTTTGAAAATTAGCAATTATATACTGTTTCTGAACTCTATAATTTGTACCCAATTCAGAAATACATAGGTGTATTTCATACAGATTTTTCCATGTATACATTTTCCAAGACAAAGTGCTCTATACCCAGTAAATGAAAAAATACCATTGCAAGTTGCTGCTCAGTTTTTGGATCTGGGTTCGTCGGGTTCTTGGTAAAACTACAAGTCCTATATATCCCCACAACCAGGAAGGTCTAACAGATGTAACGGTATATTGCTTTCCAAGAGCTATCAAAATTAGAAAAAGTTATAGGTGAAAACGTTGAGACAAAAGGCTATTTTCTTCAACACATTTTCAATTATTCCAATATTTAACTGTTAGTTTCTATGAAGAAACCTTCATGGATTTAGACAAATGACCTCTTTCTGAATTCAGAATTTTGTCTTCTTTTCGAAAATGTACAGCTTTCTAGGATCCATTATTGCTTTCAAACTCATTTCTACCATTAACTGGAAGGAGGTGGAAAGCTCTAAAAATAGCAAAAATAGGCTATGTCCCAGAAAAATGCCAAAACTGTGTAAAAAATGTCGGTTCTCTGATAAAAGACTGTCATTTCCTAAAAGCTGGGAAAATGGAGATTTCAGCCCCACAAACCCTTTTTTGATAACATTTTCAGGGAAAAACCCAGAGGCTTTCATTTGCAGCCCGTTTTCCCCATTTTTCTGAAAAAAACAAAAAAAACACTATATTTTGGTTAATTTCCGGGACCCCTCCAAGGGAATCTACAAACCCTGGGCGCCTTTAGAATCCACATGATGTTGGAAGAAAAGGACGCAAATTTGGCGTGGATACCTTATGTGGTCAAAAAGTTACAAGGGCCTAAGCGCGCACTACCCCAAATCGCCAAAAAAGGGCTTAGCACAGGAGGGGAAAAGGCCTAGCAGCGAAGGGGTTAAAAGTCAGGTATAGCTGAAATACATAATCACAAAAGCAAATGTAAGTATTTATGTTATTGCATGGTATATCTATACCACAAACCTAGCCAAAAGGCAGCGGAACACTGTACATGGCGAAATACAAACATAACATCATAGTAGGAGAGGGAGCTGGGTTGTGAATGGCTAATGCAATGTTCTTTAAAGGAGTGATCCTTTAACTCTTTCCTAAACTGGAGCAGTTTGTATGTATACAGGGATGTTGTACCAGATCCTGGGCATATAAAAGTAAAAGGCATTATGTCTTGTTTTTTTTTCTCGTTTACACTTGTTACTTTGCAGTTTGATGAACTCCTGGCTGTGGGTGTGCCTAGATCCACTGAAGGTGCCATGGTTTTCTGTAAGATAAGGGTGCCTGCTGGTTGTGATAGTTTTTTAAATGATGCATTTGGTTTTGAAGATGGTACACGATGGCAAGGAGAGCAAATGGAGTTCCATTAGGATAGGGTGAAATGATCATATTTTTTAAGATCTGGATGAGGCGTGCTGAGTAATAAAGAATGCCCGCAAGGGGGGCCAGTGTGGAGTCTGGGAGGTCATAGAGTAGGGAACTGACATCATCCAGATACAAGAGGATGAGAGTTTGAACAGCGGTTCTGAAGCTGCTTTCTGGAAGATATGGTTTGACTTTCTGTCCTGCTTAGTGCAAGGCCTGCCATTTGATATGGCATGCAGTTGTTGTGCTTCATGTGGATGTAGAGGTCCAATATGCAAACCACCTGTAAAATGAAGGAGATGAAATAAGTTCTATTGCAGTACATTTTCTCCCAGTCATAAAGTTGCGCCAAGGCAGCATGCGATCCTTTTATGGCACCAACAACAAGCGGTATGCCTAGCAATCCATTGAACTCAGCTTTGATATTATTCAGTGAAGCACTATCCATATGAAATTTGATACTGTCATGCATGCATCTGAACATAAACATCAAGGATCTAGTTGAGCACAGCAGGAAAAGCTGGCTGAGATATTCCATTTGAGTCACCCACTATATACTAGAAACAGCAGTCAAACAGATATGTGACACTCCCATAATCTTGACATCAGGTGGGGTGTCAATCTAAATTATTATTTCAGGCAGAATTTCAAATTGCAATTGCTGATCCAATGCCTCTGTGGATTTATTCTTGGGATGTACTTCTTATTGATGTCTTTCCTTCAAACATGTTCATGACATTAACATCCTTCTCCATCTCGCAGGAGTGGATGATGGACATACCAGCAAAATATGCTTGAAATATCTGAATGATACAGACAGTCAAATATGACCTGCATACATTTATATATTTTTTTTTATTTGGCCACATGTGTAAATACAGAAACATATTACATGGCTACAATGTGAGTAATATTGGTGAACTTAGAGATGCACTCTGAAATATATGCAACATGTACAGAAATTTATATAGCGCAAATAACCGACCGGTTTCTAAGTGCTTGCTTAGGGAACCCGTCCTGGTATTCCCCTGTGAAATAACCCCAGCAGGGTATCCGCAAGGTGAAACCAGGCATCCCGCCGCGAGGGGCTGTTGTGGAGATTAAGCAAGCTATTGCCCAGAGTCGCAGAGTGTGAACCCGTGAATCAAGTAGGCAGCGGAGCGAGAATTGTCGAGCCCATGGACATTTTAGGTCTCAAGACCCCGCCGAGCTGGGAATTGAACCATGGTCCCGGGCTGACCTCTGCTTCCAGGTCTGCCTCCTCTAACAGTGAGCCACACTTCTCCACAAATATATAATAAAAAAAAGTAGTTCCTCCAAACTCACCACTGTAATGCACTTCTTTTTTAAGAAATAAAGGATTGTAGTGTAGTTCCTATTCTCCCTATAGGCCCTGCGCATTGGAATAACATAAACAGCAGTTTAGACGTAGGACTGAGGTCTTCTAGGTCTCTACTGACTATGTTAGACTTAATTTAGGTTTGCGCCAGCTAGCTCAGAGGTCACTGGAAACTTTCTTGACTGAATAGGAAGTGATCAGCTTCCCTGGCTCAGACAAGAAGGGATTCAGCTTCCGACAACCGCATAAACATGACAACTTTGCTCCCTCAGAATAAGAGTCAATCTCTAGAGTCGTGTGAAACAATAGACAGCTATTTCACTCAGTCAGTTGTGCATATTTAATTTTACCAGGGTGCAGAGAATAGAGAGACGGGCGTTTTCAATTAAAGGTATTATTTATTGAGCAGTCTTCCTTCTCATGCAAGAGAAATGAATTGCCACAATTGCAATACTTGTTATAAAGTAAAGTACGTACAGTAAAAGGAGTATTATGAAATAATACTGTAAAAGCATTGATATGGTTTCTTAGCCATAAGACACTTTAAAATGGATAAAATATATATACATATATACATAGGCTAACGTGCTCAACTGGTGCTTCTAAAATACGCCTACCCCGGTGTACCTGACCTAAGCCTAATACGTGGGAAGGAGTAAGTAAGTAGCAGTTTAAGTTAAGTAGGTTTGTTGCCAAGGATCTGTTCAAGAATTCTCTCTAAGGGTTTAGTCAGCACTGTACCTTGGGAATAGAATGTAGGAGGTCTGGTATCTCCCTCTCAGGACCCGATATCCTAGTCACCCGCAAGGGTAGGCTGCAAACGCCGGAGCTGGATTTTCTCGGCAGGAGAAAAGACATTGTCTTTCTCAGCGCGTCAAAAGAGGAGGGGCAGCGTCCGTGGGCTTCTCGCTTCTGCTGGGCTCTCGGAAAGTAGATTAGCTGCTCTGCTCCAGAATCACCACCGTGTCTTTGCTTAAGGCAACGTTGGTATATTTATACCTGAAAGGTGCCATGTTTGACGTAAGGTTTGGACATAAGACGTCAATAAAGATGTCACTAAGAACTGGCCGTTCTTACAGTGCTCGCAGGAGTTCTATTACAAATCAAAACAAAGCAAGCGGGGCTTTCCCAGGTTACTGGGGGTTTGGTGTGTCGAAAGAACTCGGTGTGCTCTCTAGGAATCTAAGGAAGTAGCTTCTGCCTTGTCTTGCAATACAGGGGCAATTTACTGAAATATGGCTCTGCTTATTATGCCATTTTAGGGATATTTATTGATTATAGCCGTATAGGGGCAAAAAGTCACAATATTGAATTGGGTTCCTAGATAAAACACATCACCCACTCCATGGTTTTATGTCCATCAATTACTAAAAACTAAGCAAAAAGATGCATGTGTATTCCAACCCACCCCAAAAATACATTTTGCATTCAAAATGGTGTATGCGAAATACACGGAACATTATAGGTACGGTACGTTTTTAAGCAGTGTAATCATTCAAAAATTGCATATATATTCAGTTGAACGATTTGTGAAAATTACACATGAAATGTCTCTTAATTTACAGAAAAGAAGGTCAAGACTATTTCATCACATATAAATGAAATTGCTTGTGAGTGTGCTAGAGGCTGTGGTAACATATTGTCTCTAGATTAGCTAAAAATAGAAGCTCTGTTCTTTATGAATAGTTTTACTGTAAGCAGAGTACACGTGCCAAAAAAAGTAAATATTTTGGAATTTTGGAAAAAAATAATTTCGTTACAGGTAAAAAATAGTTCCAAATGTTTTCAGTAGCTTTTGTTTTTCAATGCTGAAGGCCGAATTCAGAGTTCAGGGGAACGCTGTGTGCCGGTTGGCTTAAAAGGTATTATTTTGATTCAGGGGAGAACATGACTTCAGATAGATGTGCAAAAAAACAGTCTACAGCTTCATGTGAAATTTCGACCATGGTTGAAAAGGCTGTTACCGGGCAGTCATGAGAATGATTGCTATCATCGATTTCAGGATCAGCAATGCTCACAGAAGGTCGTACTTGGTTGATGTTGCTCTCATTCCTTGCTTCACTGCCACCACCTAATCGTAGTGCAGAAGTCTCAACGAATGCCGTCATCAGGATTGGTAACCGCTGGGGACAACACGATGCATGAGCCGTTACTGGACTTAGCAAAGTATAGACATCCATTGGTACTGCTGATTGTAGTGTAAGACAGGTGTCTAACACGCATTCTTCTCCGCATAGCATACATAGAAGCACAGGTAAGATGCAGTTCTGCCATATAGGTCTGAATGAAAGAAACCAGGTCATATTCAGATCTCTTAGCCGGGCTAATCCAAGGACTTTAGTTATGCGGTCCCGGTACCGTATGGCTAGGATCGTTTCTTCCATCCTTGCCGGAGTCATGTCTGCGTTTTGGCTTGCCATATCAGAGCAGAAGAGTCAAAAATAAGATTCCTGCTACGAGTCCCAAAAGTAGTGGTAGACCACCAAAAACCGAATGGACAAAATTGGGAAAGATGCCCAGGACTGCTTCGAAGGGTATTTACAGTCCCGAAAAAATTGTCTTAAATACATTCGAGATACCACTGGCATCTGACATATTTAGGATTTGGCTTAGCATTTCTGCAAAATGCACGGGGCAATTAGTTGATAAAAGTGTATGTATCTCTGCCGTTGTCCTTGAAACTTGAAGATCATACGTTTCTTTTGATGACGTGATGGGCACTGTTGTCTGTAAAAGCACAGACTTCATTCTGCTTAAAGTATCAATTCGTATAGAAGAGATATTCAACAGAGGCCAAATCGTCGCCTCTGAGTCTCCAGGGCCGTTAGGATGCAATGCTTGCATACAGCAAGTGACCATGGAACTAACGCTTACGAGATATGCTTTCCCTGGCACCATGCCACAACAGCTGTGGTCCGGTATTAGAACGTAACTCCTGCTAGAAAGTTGTCTAAAGAATGGCTCTATCTGTGTTGCAGGTGTGCTGTGCTGGTGTCATGAAAGGTTATTTGAAGTCCCCTCACAGGCCCCATGTAAATTAATACCTTGACACAGAAGTATACCGTTTAGTGATTGTTTGCAATTATTACCACTAAGAAATACATTCTTGTTTTTGTCACTATAACATTTGTGTGTATAAGGTCATTTCCATGATGACTTAATGTACCCTTTATCCAACCTTTCATACTGGCCTGCTGGTATATACTCTTGGCATTTTTTAAATTGGAAAGTTGTTATCGGAAATGTGATAATCCCGTGTATTATCCATTCAATGACAGGTCTTTCTGACATTGTCAATGGTAATCTCTCAAGTTTTTCAATGCTCAGAATCGTATAATCTGCTCCTTTCTGTGCCAAACTGATTTGTTTATCAGTAAGGTTAAAGATAGAGAACAATGAAGTTGTGTTGATTAAACGCCAAGGCACATAGCCTGAACGCAGGTTTTGCAACGTCCATACTAGCTGTACAATTGAACGTAATTAGGACTGACCATGTTGTGACATTAGCAAGTCTCCTGATTTATTATATCTATAGCAGATGATACAATACTGTCCAATGAATATATTCTGGAGGACAGAGTCATTAACCCATTGTCCACAACAGAAAGTGATTTTTCCAAATTAATACGATCAATTTCTCGTATTTTCTCTGCTGTCTCAATTTGTGTCACTTTCCATGCCTCGTTGTAAGCAGCGTATATACTGGCCGCTATGAAACGTTTTTGACGCTGTTTGCGTGGTCCCATTATGAAATCGTGCAAGTCAGCACCATCTTTAAGTAAAGACAAGTGTTGCTTAATTTGTGCCAGTGTGGATGTTTGTAGCCATTCAAGGCATAGTGTCCCTACACTGTATGTTGTTACTATCCCTGGATGTTGTCTCTGGGAGTATCTCGGGTCTGGTCTGGTCATTTTTAACCCCTGTATTTTGTTCAGGAATCTATCTTGACATTTATTTGTGTCTGTTGGCCAGATTAACCACTTTTTCCAATCAGGATGTGTTCTATTTTGATTTAAAATTTTGGGTACGTCTATCTCAACATCTGTGGTTGTGTTATCAGGTATTGGCTTTGGAATAGACGGTTTGTTTAAGTCTTTGATTTTGGCTAGGCCAAAACAGGTAGTTTGTTGAATGGTGTCATTCAAGAACATTATTTGTTCTGGTATCATGCAGGCTCGAAACAATGCTTCTGGCCCTTGTACCTGCCATTCTTTTGTACCCCAGATGGTTTTTGTTTCAATGTTGTTTTCCAGAAATCAAAACCAAATGTAATCATTTTTTCATAAAATGTTTCCGAATACATCAATTTAGTATTTGTCAGCATGGTTTTTGTCCCTGTTTGCTCTAACAGTTTATAATAAATTGTTTCTGCATCACTTGTGTTAAACCCTGAGAAGTAGTGGAATTTCTCATAGAATATTTTTGAACTGCTTTTAGGTGGAGTTGCACAATGTTCCCATTGATTATATTGAAAAACATTTCTAGGTTGAGCAGATTTATGCAAATAGTGGTCTGCATAATGGGTATAGCAATACATCTGTTCATAATTCGATGAACCTTGCAAATAATCATGTTCTGTAAATTTTGCTGACATAACTAAATATAACATCATATTATTTATGCTTTCAAAGTCCCAATCATCAGAGAATGTACTTGGTTTTACAAAGTCATTTAATGAAACCTTAAACTGATGAGGATATTCCAAGAGTTTGACCGGTCCATATATTTGGTAATCTGTTTTGTCCCAAACTACCCCGCCGGGTATTGGAATGGCTGTGACATTCACTGATGATAGTTCTCTTTTCTCGATGTGATATGACTTGTGTGGCTTCAGAACTAAGTTGATGTTCTGACTTGCTGTGTCCATTGTACTGTAATACATTTTCCTAAAATTAAAACTAAAATTATGCAGAGTAGGAGTATGAGTACCCCTGATACAATTCAATATTCAATCAACGGTGCATTTAGATATGCTTCTTTGAGTTGATGAAAGAGTACTATTGCGTTGTCTTTAAAAGTGTTTGTTGCTGGCGTTACTTCAGGCTCGCTTTGATCTTCAGAAAAGTTATCGAAATTGATGAAGTAGCCAGATGCAGTTCTGTCAATTGGTGGAATTGTTTTTCAATTTGCCTTTCAGTAGCACATTCTGATGCTACATCATTGTAGACTGGTGTTTCTTGACGAACTGTTTCAATTTGGGTTTCAAGAGGCACACGCTCCATGGCATTGTTGTTGCATAGTCCTTTTTTATTTACTGCAGGTTTATCGAATGTGATTAGTCTCTCAGTTTGAACCTCTTGGATTGTAGCAAATTTTGGTATTCTGCTATTTCTTGGGAGTCCACTGGGCCTACTACTTATTATTGGCCACATGATTGTGGTTTTACCAGATCGATGGATACAACTCGGTTCTCCTTTTTACCAGCAAGGGGCGGTAGTACAACTGATCTTGTTCCATTAATTGCTAAGACAGGTACTGCTTTTCTGTAAGAAGGCCCAAATTCCTTCTTCACCGCAATCTTCTCTCTGACCAGATCCCCAATCTTTGGAATCCAGACAGGTCTTGCTGGGACAGGTGGTGTGTCTTCAGTGGTTGTTGGCTGCTGTTTTAACTTTATGTTCCTCAGGGCTTTTCTTGTTTCAATTAATTCCTGTAAAAGACCCAAACGATCTTTGATGTCAAAGCATTTTTTCTTATCTTCTACCACTGAAGCAGGACTATCTAAGTCCTGAACATACATTCTAGTTCCGAACAATAGTTCGTATGGGCTGAAACCTTTTAGAGAATTTCTTGGCAGGTTATTAAGACTACGTTGGACACTTGTTAAATGCTGGACCCACCCATCACCCGAACCTAATACCTTTGCCGTTATAGATTGCTTTATGTCTCGGTTTTTTCTTTCCACAACCCCGTTTCCCTCAGGATGGAAGGGACAAGAGAACCGCAACCCAATGCCCATGCTGGTCATGGCCTCCTTATAAGCTCGAGAGCTAAAAGCAGGACCCTGGTCAGAATGAAGCATGGCAATTGCGTATGTGCCGATAAAGACTCGCAAATCTTTTATAACAGTTCTGGCGTCAGCCGAGCGCTGGGGCCACAAATTTTAAGTGATTTTAGTCTTAAAAGGAATTAATAGGACACTGGATTTTATGTATAGATAGCCTTATGCTAACTACAGAAATGGCCATGGCAATTCTCCGGTTGGCTCATTACTGTGGTCTCTGTTGCAGTCTGGACAGCTCTTCGCAAATTTATAATGTTGCAGGCTCATCCCCGGCCACCAGTATTCTGATTGTAATTCTGTCAGAGATTCCTTCATCTGTTTGTGCCTTGGACCTTCACCCATGTGTGCGTCTGCTATTAATAAGACTCTCCGGTTCGTGTTTGGAATTACCCTATCCCCCACTCTAGGGATTCGAGCAAAAGGAACGGAGTTTGCGTCAATTACGTATGTATAATTGAGTGGATAGTTCACGGGTAGTGCTGCACAGTTGCCTTTTGAAGACGTTTTTACCGCCAGCATGGTTTCCCCGTCTATGTATTTTTATGAACGCTTTTTCGTGGCTACGGAAGCCGGTTTAGTTGCTTCCTCTGTGGCTGTATCAGCCAATGAATTCCCTGCAACGTGAACGCCATCACGTTGATGACTCAGAGTGTGTATCACGTGAGTCTTTTGTAGTACTTTCTGTAAAAGAACTACCTGTTTCCAAAGCATTTTATGCTTGATTGTGGCACCTATGTCGTCTTTGTAATCATTTTGAACCCAGTTCTGCAACTCATTATTGTAAGATTTGACGCAAAAATGCGAATCGCACACTTTTAGTGTCGGGATATCACGTTCTGCATTTTCGAGCGCCATCTTTAAAGATCTTATTTCAGCTCGCTGAGCCGATCAGTTTCTCAATGATTCAGTTTTTGTTATTTTCGGTCTGAATTTACCGCAGAGCCAGCGACCTTTAACAGTCGCGCAGGCTGCATTGTAGGATTTATCATCTAAATTGTAATGCTGTACAAATCTGTCTGTATAGATTATACAAGAGTATTGTTGGAGAGGCAGAATTTCCATTGGCAGAGGATATTCTTCTTCATATTTTGAATCATTCAGTTTTTTCATGTTCGGGACAAAATAGTATGTTACGTCTTCTACAGCAAGAGAATTTTCCCACTGTATCCATATTGGATCTAGTGCCGCTGTTTTTAGATTTACTGGGCTGAATAGCGCCTCGAAGGCTGATTCTGCTGTGAAAACAGTTATTCTTTTGCCTTGGGCTAGGGCTTGCTCTCTTGCTACAGCAGTTTGAACTGCCTTTACAGTATTTTCTGAATGTTTTTTCTGCTTTTGTGTACAAATGTGATTTGTAAGCTATTGGTACCGTTTCTCCCTCATTAGAGGTCAGGCACGTGAATTCGCATCTTCCTGGGATGACTCGGATTACAAGGTTGCGTGTATTGTCACATGTTTCTAATTTTGTTTTAGCTAACATGTCTGTTTGCAGTGATCTCAAAATTTCTGTGTGTTTTTGACTCCAGTTGATTGGTTTAAAATGAGGTTTTATTAATTCATAGAGAGGTTTAACCCTCTCTGCATAATTTAGAATGTAAGTTCTTCCGAAATTCAGGAAGCCTAGTATCGATTGAAAGTTCTTCAGCGTTTTTGGTGCTTGGAGTACAGCGCACTTCTCTAAGAAGTTGTCTGCTAGGCTTTTGCCTTCACTTGATAATTCGTATCCTAAAAACAGGACCGTTAGATGGGTAATTTGTGACTTTTTAAAGTTGAATTTGTAACCCTCTGCTGCAAACCCAAGTATTATGGTGTTCACTCTTTTCAAGTGAGTATCCAAGTCGTCGTCTGTGAGATAGATGTCATCGACATAGGATAATGCCTCCTCATCATACATTTGTAGTAACTCTGTTACTCTGGCTGAGAATAATCCTGGGCTGTCCTTGAATCCCTGTGGGAGTCTACAGAAATTTTTCTGTGACCCCATTATTGAGAAAGCGGTCAAGTACCTGCTTTCCGGTGCAGTATTTTGACAAAAGAACTCATTAGAGATGTCTAATGTTGTTTTGTATTTTTTGTGAACTATGTTATTCATTAGTGCCGCACTGTGCAAATTTTGTACTGCAAATGTTTTGCAACATGAGTTAAGGTGTCTGTAGTCCAAGACTAGACTATATGAATCGTCTGGTTTGGAGACAGGAAACAAGGGATTGTTCATTTGAGAGGTGCATGTTTCAATCACCCCATGGTATTCAAGTTGATCTAAAATCTCCCTGACCTGTTTTTTAGCTTCTTGTTTAATCGGGTACTGCCTTTGTGCAGTAGGTTAACATTTTAACTGGATTTTGTGAGAAGGAGAGTCCTCATCCCATCCTACATGTTATAAAGGTATGTTATGTTATGTTATAAAGGTATTTATATATCTCGCACTGCTACTCGAGAGTGTCCTGGCGCGTAGGGGAAACAGTAAACATGAGAGGCAGGAAGGACTAAATGGACTGTTTAAACAGATGAGTTTTTAGCCTTTTTCTAAATGTGGACAGTTCCTTGATGTGCCGAAGATCATCAGGAAGCGCATTCCATAGAGTGGAGGCCTTGACCGTAAAGGACATCCCTCCCAGACGAGCTCTCCAAAATCTGGGGATCACCAGCCGTCTTTGCATGGCTGAACGCAAGGGACGATTGGGAATATAGAAGGAGAGCCTGGAACTGATATAGGCAGGGCCCTGACCATGAAGTGCCTTATGTGTCATAGTAAGTGCTTTAAAATGCACACGCTGGGCAACAGATAGCCAGTGCAGATTGCTCTGCTACTTGCGCACGCTAAGGCATCTGGGGATGTTAAATACAAGCCTAACAGCCGCGTTCTGGATAAACTGTAATTTTCCCAGACGGTACCCTGGAATGCCAAGGTAAAGGGCATTGGTATAATCCAGGCGTGCCAGTACTAGTGCCCTAACCACTGTCTCCATGGCAGCGCGGGGAAGCAAGGGAAAAATCTTCTCAGGGCTTTCAGTGTGCCGAAGCACACCCCTGACAGACGCATGATTTGTTCATGGAAGCCTAAGTCGCCCCCAAACCAAATTCCCAGGTTTTTTGCTACACCGCAATCTCCTGAGGGTCAAGGAAATCCGGGAGGCCAGAGAGACTCTCTAAAGGCAGGTGGAAAATGACCATAGAGAAGCACCTCCAATTTCTCTTCATTACATTTCAGGCTGGCCTGGGCCAGCCATGAAAAAAACGCTGACAGGCAGCGATGGGCCACCTCTGTTTGCAGATCATCCCCCTTCCAGGTGAAGAGAAGCTGGGTGTCGTCGGCATAAGCCATAGTTTTGGCACCCAGCTTCTCCGCCAAACCGATCAGGGGGTAAGGTAGACATTGAACAAAAGGGGGCTCAATGTAGACCCTTGAGGGACACCTGTGGCTACCATGGTATCTGATGAAGAGAAAGGGGGCATCCACACCTGTTGGGAGCGGTTATCCAAAAAGGATCTAACCCATTCCCAGGCCGTGCCATTAATACCGATGTCAGACAGGCGGGAGAGGAGCTGGAGGTGAGGTACCGTATCGAAGGCGGCAGAGAGGTCGAGTAAAATCAGAGCCGCCCTGCCGCCTGCCTCCAGACACTCCCTAATAGCCTCCGAAATTTCCACTAGAGCAGTTTCTGTGCTAAATGCTATTCTAAATCTGGATTGAGCCGGATGTAAAGCTCCTGTGGACTCCACAAATCTCTCCAGTTGTTTAAAAGCCACCTTCTCGCACACCTTAGTTAGGGCTGGAAGGAGGGAAATGGGGCGATAGTTAGAGAGAAGTGTGGGATCGGCAGAAGGTTTCTTAAGGAGGGGGAGGAGTTTTGCATGTTTCCATTGCATAGGCACCCTTCCAGATTGAAGTGAGTTATTCACCAACTTCACAACCTCTGGAGCGACTGTCTCTGCCACCCCACTCAGGACCCTAGCATGACAGGGGTCTGCTGGCGAGCCAGATTTTAATGATTTGAGTATGGCTAGGACATCTTACTCCTCGGCAATGGTAAAATTCGAAAATAATTGGTTGGGTACAGTAGAACAGGGAGCAGTCGGGACGGAGAGAGGAGAAGGCCCTAGTGGGATAGTCCTTAGGCTGTCTTGTATTTTTTGTATCTTGACTGTGAAAAAGTTAGATAGGTCCTCACACCTGTGGAGTGAATTCAGAGAGGGGGGGAGTTCCGCGGTGGGGGATAGAAAGCTGCGGACAATGGCGAAAATTTCCTTGCTGTTGTTGTTAGCTTTAGAAATTCTATCTGCAAAGAAACTGCCTTTGGCTTCTTTGATAGCAGCATAGTACTCCCTCTGAGCGGCACGCAGTGCCGCTTTCGCACGGGGACAATACTCCCGGCGCCAGCCCCGCTCCAGTTTTTTACATTCTATTTTCAAAACTTTGAGGGAGTCTTTGAACCAAGGCTGAGGGGGGGAGCACCGGGGGGGGGGGCCTTCGTAGCAACCTGAGGAAGCGAGTTAACTGCCTGGCTGATCCAGTTAGAAAAAGTTTCCACTGCTCTGTCAAGGTGAGTGACCTTATCTGGAGATGTGAAAGCCAAAGCTCTGGCAAGAGCTGGGATGTTGATCTTCTTAGGATACTGACCGACAGCCTTACCAGGCATCAAAATGGAACTACCTATGTTCCAATTGAAACAGACCAGAAAATGATCCGACCAGGTAACAGGCCTAGGTGCTGATATCTTCAGCTCAAAGTTGGAGCACACTGGGTCTAATAAATGCCCACATTTATGAGTGGCCGCCGGGACCTGTTGGGTCAAATGGGTCAGGTTACATAGATCCAACAGGTCCCTCGTCCCAGGGGCCTGCTGGTTCTCCAAATGTATATTCAAGTCACCTAAAAGTAGAAACCTGGAGAACCGGAGAGCCCGGGAGGCAATGATCTAATCGAGGGATTTGAGAAAGGTGCCTGGTGTGCCTGGCGACCGATAGACCAATACCCCACCTAGAGTAAATTGTGGAAACATGAGCAGTAAAAATTCCAGCACTTCACCCTCCGAGATCTCCCTTGTGCATTCCTTCTTGAGCGTCCATGTATCTCTGAACGCTATAGCAACACCACCCCCTCTGCCAGATTGACGGTCCACCCTAGCTATCTTATACCCCCTAGGAATAGCGAGCAGGAGTCATTCAGCCAGGTCTCGGTGACAAATAGGAGATCTAGTTGTTTGTCAACAATCAATTTGTGGACGTCCACAGCATGTTTTGCCATAGACCTTGCATTGATGAGTGCCGCTCGAATATTGGATTTCTGGCCTGAGAGAAGGGAGAGATCGGGTTGGCTCAAGGGGCAGTGGAACTGACAGGAAGGGAATATCCTCATCTTATCATTCAGGACATCCCAATCTCTTGAACCACAAGAAACATTACCTAAATTAAGCAATGTATCCCGGTTATAGGAGATCCTTACTGTTGCATCCTTGGCCATGAAGGGATCAGAGATCCTGGCCCTGTGCGCTGCCGAGGTGCGGACGAGCGCAGACGGTCTTACCTAAGGCGCACCTTCGGTGCGCCATCGTCGCGCCCGCTGCGCTCATCCGCTGCACGCACGAGGGCACATCGCATTTTATGGCGTGCACCCCCGAGCAGCTGGACCGCTAACTGTGGTCTAACCAGCCTTCAGGCTACACCCAAAATGGCGCCCGCCCTCCACACAATCGGCACGAGCAGCCGTGGTTTACCGGGGCTGGGGATGCCACCCAGGAAGGTAAGAAAGCACAGATTATAATGTGTTTTTAAAACAAAGCTTCAATGAGGAAAATCACAATGATTAAAAGAAAGGTCGGCGCCTGCATCTAAATCATGCAGGAGCACCGCTTGTCATCCAGTTAAAAATACAGTTGTAGTCAAATGCAGCCTCTCGCTGTCACAATGCCCCCAGTGAGGTACAGGAGCTGCCACCACCTGCTTAGCCCACAGCGAGCCCTGTGAGTACTGCCGCTTTATGGCGTGCACCCCCGAGCAGCTGGACCGCTAACTGCGGTCTAACCAGCCTTCAGGCTACACCCAAAATGTTGCCCGCCCTCCACACAATCGGCACGAGCAGCCGTGGTGGACCGGGGCTGGGGAGGCCACACAGGAAGGTAAGAAAGCACAAATTATAATGTGTTTTTAAAACGAAGCTTCAATGAGGAAAATCACAATGATTAAAAGAAAGTTCGGCGCCTGCATCTAAATCATGCAGGAGCACCGCTTGTCATCCAGTTAAAAATACAGTTGTAGTCAAATGCAGCCTCTCGCTGTCACAATGCCCCCAGTGATTTACAGGAGCTGCCACCACCTGCTTAGCCCACTTACATGATTCTTATATAATGCAGGTGCTGGGGCTACTGCCCATTTTTTTGCATATATAAATTTTCTGTGAATTGGAATATCATTTGAGAAGGCAGGAATAATCATTTCTTCGCCATGAGGGCACTCACTGACAAACTCTGGGGCCAATCTTTCTCAGCTAACAGGATGACAGGATGTCATAGCCTTTTGAGAGGTTATCCCAAAATAAACCCCATATTTTCCTAGTCTTATCTCCCTCTATACGCAATGTTATTTTGTATATTTTATGAGGTTTGCTAACTCTGGTATCTGCAGTTTCCACTTGAATGTATTCATTTGTGTCCACTGTCTTCAGATGATTCATCAGGATCTTGCGAGCTATGCTGCATTCTGCTGCGCTGTCTAGCATTGTCTGTGCCCACTCTCTGTTTTTCAGCTGTGTCCTCAGTATCCTCGGCATGTTTGATTACTTTAATACTGGCTACCTTCTATTTTGGAAATTGTAATTCTTTACTTTGAGCAGGTTCCTTGTCTTTGGACTTGGAGTGCTCTTCCATGTGTTCTCTCCGTCCTCTTCTTTCCGATATCTGCGAAAAAGATCGAGAGGGACGTGCATCAATATCTTGATATCTATCAGGCTTTTTCAAATTATCCCTATTTCTAAGGTTGCATCTTTTTTCAGAGGGCTCCCTTTGGGGAGACTGGTGTTCTCGATTCGGAGTTCTTTCTCTCTGCCGAGAAGACCTTCCTCTGGACTGGAAACCATTTTCTTTGGGAGTGGATTGTTTATTTCCATCCCAGCTCTATTTAGGAGTTTTTTGATTATTTGTAATAAATAATTTTTCAGGATTTTCAATTAGTTAGGGTTTTACCGGTTTCCCACCCAAACTATCTCTACCTAGTTCTTCATAGCATTTTTCTATGATTCTGGCAAGCTCAATTGGTTGATCTGTTATATCTGTTTCTTTCAATTTTTGGCGGATCGCCACAGATGCTGCTTCTCCTTTTATGTTGGCTAATAATATAGCCGAGACCTGCTTGAAGTCTTTCAGTAATTTCATACCAAGAGTTAAAGCAGGTTCTGGACCGTATTCATTCTGAATTTGTTTTAGCACATCTGGTATTACCGCCATGGACGGAACACCATGTGTTTTTGTGTAAATGGAAGCAAAGACTGTCCCCCAAGTGTCACAGTCCTCCACATGTGGTGCGACCCCCATTGGAAGGCAGATAGTCCAAATTCTGTGTTTCTCAATAGGGGTAGTATTCGGGAACACTGCCTCTATTTGAGTTATTTTTTGTGCCAGCCAGAATGGAATTTGTTCACGTTTTGCGGGTGTTTTTCCCAGACATGATTGTATGTTCTATGGTGTAATTTTATTTGTGTTCTCCTGATGAGGGGTCAGCTGTGAAATATTAACAGCTGGTTGGATTGTTGCAGTCCACATTACATATTGGACTAACTGTCTGTGAATTTTAATTAGTAATTTTAGCTGGGCTAAAAGTTCCTTGTCTGACATTTTATCAATATCAGGATGTGGTGTGTAGCTGGCTAGAACCGGCCACGTTGCTCCTGGTCTACCTAGTGGACCGAGCCTGGTGATGTGATCATTATGTTTTAGTGCGCCTTTAAACCAGAGCAGGTGCTCTTGGTAATTTAGTGGAATTTCCACATCCTCGAAAGGAGTGTATTCATCCGGAGGTTCCTCTATTTTGTAATAGTGGAACTCGTGTGTTGTAGCGTTTGCCACTGGAAAGTTTATCTATGAATAGAATACCTCTGTCTGCCAATATTCGTGTTCCTCTATCACGAAAATGACTGTACGACCTTGTGATGACAGTCCTTTTTCTATAAGTTTTAAAGTTATAGTTTTTCTTATGTTGACCGGAATGAGGATAGCATTCCAGTCATTCTGTAGGAGACTCGTGTCATCCTCTAGGAGTTGATTTGCTAATCTAGCTGCCTCCCTTTCGTCTTCACTGCCTGGCATTTTACTGTCAGAAAGGTTTTTTTCTGCAGATCAGGTTTCAAGGAAACAAAAGATTAGGTGCACAATATTTTGGAACACTGTATCCTTGAACGTTGACTAAACCAGAAACTCTACATAGGAATCTCTTCCTACTAAGATCCGGCGGATTTTAACCTTTCACCCACTCCAGACGTCTATTGGAGTATTTACGGGAGAAAGGTTCGGTGTGAAAAAGCACGACTGAGTTACTCTAACGTCTTGCGTTAGTTTTATCACCTTACCAAACGTTGGGCGCTATGTAGTGTAGTTCCTATTTTCCCTATAGGCCCTGCGCATTGGAATAACATAAACAGCAGTTTAGACGTAGGACTGAGGTCTTCTAGGTCTCTACTGACTATGTTAGACTTAATTTAGGTTTGCGCCAGCTAGCTCAGAGGTCACTGGAAACTTTCTTGACTCAATAGGAAGTGATCAGCTTCCCTGGCTCAGACAAGAAGGGATTCAGCTTCCGACAACCGCATAAACATGACAACTTTGCTCCCTCAGAATAAGAGTCAATCTCTAGAGTCGTGTGAGACAGCTATGTTACTCAGTCAGTTGTGCATATTTAATTTCACCAGGGTGCAGAGAATAGAGAGACCGGCGTTTTCAATAAAAGGTATTATTTATTGAGCAGTCTTCCTTCTCATGCAAGAGAAATGAATTGCCACAATTGCAATACTTGTTCAATAGAATCCTGACAGCTCCTGAGGCGGAAGCCGGGAGAGAAACCTTTAATTTTTAAAATTTGCATTTGTGTCACTAATTTCGCCGAAATACTCTGTACTTTTAACTGAACCTCACTCACCCGTTTTCCTCCTGAAGCGGGCTCTCAGTCACTAAAACAGCGACCCCCTCGCTGCAACGTTAAGCATCAAACAAACTTCCCTGCCGCCATTCTCGGCGAGGGAGAGAGGCCACGCCCACTTAGGCCACGCCCACCCGCCGCCCTCGGTACTTAAACGCTGCCTTCAGCGCAACTTGTTTAGAATCCTGACAGCTCCTGAGGCGGAAGCCGGGAGAGAAACCTTTAATTTTTAAAATTTGCATTTGTGTCACTAATTTCGCCGAAATACTCTGTACTTTTAACTGAACCTCACTCACCCGTTTTCCTCCTGAAGCGGGCTCTCAGTCACTAAAACAGCGACCCCCTCGCTGCAACGTTAAGCATCAAACAAACTTCCCTGCCGCCATTCTCGGCGAGGGAGAGAGGCCACGCCCACTTAGGCCACGCCCACCCGCCCCTTTTTTCTGCACATTTAAGATGTGCAACTACCGGACGCGCAGCGGACGGGCGCAGCGGGCGCGCCGTCAGCGCGCCGAAGGCGCGCCAAAGGCAAGCCCGTCTGGGCCCGTCCGGGCCAAGACGGCCTTAGGCCTAGCCACTATGCCCAATCGGCAAAATGGCATCTCATACCCCAGAGACTCACTGCTTGCCTGGAACCGGGGAAAACACCCCCAGTGCAAATATATCCACAAGGAGGACACACCCTATGTAGGATGCACCCTCTGTAATAACCTCGAGGAAACGGAATGCCACCCAGGTCTCCGGCTCGGTCTTCTGAATTGCAGATCCCTGGTAAAGCATGCCCATGAAATCAACATCCTTGTCCAGGACTCGCGGCTAGATCTGCTATTTTTGACAGAAACTTGGCTAACCCCGCACAACGACTTCGATGTGGCCAATGCAACTCCCCCCGGCTACCAAATATGCTGCCTAAATAGGCCAATCGGTAGAGGCGGAGGCCTAGCCATACTCTTCAAAGATCACCTCAAATGCAGAATCGAGACCGGATCTGTTAAAGACTGTGAGAACTGCTACTTCACAATCCAGATCTCTCCTTCCACCTCCCTTTCCGGAATACTTGTGTACCGACCCCCAGGATCCCTAGGGGAATTTACCAGCACTCTGATTGACCATATCTTACTCAAGTCCATCTCGGTCTCTAATTTCCTCCTCTTAGGGGACTTTAATATTCATTTCTTGGACCCCACGAATAATACCGCAGCAAACCTGCTTGCTGATCTTACCACAGCTGACCTCCTCCTGCAAAATCCTAAAGCCACCCACGAGAAGGGCCAACTCCTAGACCCCATTTTCTCTAACATTGCGAACCTGTACGCCCAGGACCCCACCCCCCTGCCCTGGACAGACCACATGCTGATTCCCATGCACTGGCCACTCGACACATCTCCAGGGCCTTCGTATAAAACCAGGGTACAAACCAGACGATGGCATAAATTAGTTCCAGAGGAATGGGAAGCCAAACTACGCAATACCATCCCCCCTTTGTCCACGGACCCTAATACCGCGGACAGAGAACTCATGGATTGGCTAGTCCAACCTCTAGACAGCTCCATTCCACTGACTAGCTCGCTAAAACACATGAAAAGAATTAGTCCCTCCCCCTGGTACACACCCGCCCTTGCCTCTCTCAAAAAGCATTGCAAAAAGACAGAACGCCTATGGAGAAAATACAAAACAGCTGAAGAGAAAAGCGTCTACCTCTGCTCCATGAAAGCTTACAAACAAGCCCTACATGACGCTAAAAGGACTTATTTCGAGGAAAAGATAAAAAACTCTGCCTGCTCATCCAAGGAGACCTTCTCCATTTTTAAAGAACTCCTCCGTGTCCCTGCCCCCCCCCCAGAAACCCATGGACCCCAAAGAAGCCGAGGAAAAATGCGCCATGTTGGCCTCCTTCTTTGATGAAAAAATAAAAAAAATACTCTCCTCCCTCCCACCTGCCAACTCCAACATCTCAGAAAGAGCCAAGGAGCAGACGCCTCCCGTAGACAAACCCTTTCTAGAGTCGCTCGGCCCGGTTTCGGAAGAAGAAGTAAGAATCACATTTGCCTCAACCAAGAGCGGAGCCCCTAGCGACCCGGTCCCCATACGTTTCGCAAAAATTATCATGCAGACTTTAGTCCCTCAACTGACTGCCCTGATCAATATCTCACTGGAACAAGGAGTGGTCCCTTCCACCTGGAAGGAAGCCGTAGTCAAAGCGCTTCTCAAGAAACCGTCGCTTGACCCCACTGACCTCTCCAACTACAGACCCATTTCACTTCTCCCCTGGATAGGCAAAGTCGCCGAAAAATTAGTTAACAAAAAGTTGTCGCAATATCTCGAGTCAAACCATCTTCTCAACGACTCGCAGACTGGCTTCAGACCTGGCCAAGGCACAGACACTGCACTCCTTGTGGCAGTGGAAAGAACCAGGGAAATCATCGACTCAGGAGGATCAGTGGCAGTGGTCCTCCTAGACCTAAGTGCGGCCTTTGATACGGTCAGCCACCAGGTTCTAATCCACCGCCTCGGGACTGTTGGAGTTAAGGGCAAAGCCCTGAAGTGGCTCTCGTCCTTTCTCTCCCGACGCTCTTATCAAGTATGGGAAGGCGAAAGCCGCTCCTCTTCCATCCCCCTCCAGTGCGGTGTGCCACAGGGCTCTTCCCTGAGCCCTACGTTATTCAACGTTTATATGGCCCCACTGGAGGAACTTGTCTCACCCTTCGGAGTCACCATCGTCAGCTACGCCGACGACACGCAACTGGTGGTCACTCTCTCCCACCCCAAACTCGAGCCCTCCAACCTCCACGACTGCCTTACCAGCGTATACCAGTGGATGAGCGACTCCGCCTTGAAGCTTAATGGCTCCAAGACAGAGATCCTGGTCCTTGGACAAAAAACTACTAACATCCCTTCCAACTTCTGGCCCGCCTGCATGGGCGAACCTCCCACTCCCAAAAAGGAGGTCAAGAGCCTTGGCGTGTGGCTGGAGACCGACCTTACCTTCCGGACCCAGGCCAGAAAGACGGCCGGAACCTGCTACGGGTTACTTAAATCCTGCAGGAAAGTAATCCCTCTCCTACCCTTCCAGTCGCGCCTTATGCTGATCCGGGGCTTAATCCTATCCAGGTTGGATTATAGCAACGCCATCTACCTGGGCGCCCCGGAATCCACCTTCCAAACTCTGCAAAAGGCTCAGAACACCGCCGCCAGACTCCTAACAAGCACCCCTGCCAGATCATCGGCCAAACCCGCTCTTAGGAAGCTACACTGGCTCCCGATCAAAGAAAGGGTCACTTTCAAGGCCCTCTGCCTGGCCCACAAGGCTCTCCATAACACCGGCCCCCCCATACTGAACAACTGGATCACCCCCTACAGACCCACGAGAGCGCTTCGCTCAGAGCACGGAAACCTTATCACGATCCCCATGGTGAAAAAGGCCCGGATAGGGGGCCGCCGCTTCTCGGTAAACACCGGACTCAAGTGGAACGCACTCCCTCTGAACCTCAGAACAGAGCCTGATCTACTTCGGTTCAGAAAAACCCTCAAAACTCTCCTCTTCCCCTAATTCCGGTCTCTTACCTATCCGCTCCCCCTCATGAGTAACAAGGTTCTAGCGCTGGGATACCCTCGTGGTGACTACGCGCTCTACAAAACTCTAAATAAATTTAAAAAAAAATAAAGTAAAGTACGTACAGTAAAAGGAGTATTATGAAATAATACTGTAAAAGCATTGATATGGTTTCTTAGCCATAAGACATTTTAAAATGGATAAAATATATATACATATATACATAGGCTAACGTGCTCAACTGGTGTTTCTAAAATACGCCTACCCCGGTGTACCTGACCTAAGCCTAATACGTGGGAAGGAGTAAGTAAGTAGCAGTTTGAGCTAAGTAGGTTTGTTGCCAAGGATCTGTTCAAGAATTCTCTCTAAGGGTTTAGTCAGCACTGTACCTTGGGAATAGAATGTAGGAGGTCTGGTATCTCCCTCTCAGGACCCGATATCCCAGTCACCCGCAAGGGTAGGCTGGAAACGCCGGAGCTGGATTTTCTCGGCAGGAGAAAAGACAGCGTCTTTCTCAGCGCGTCTGCTGGGCTCTCGGAAAGTAGATTAGCTGCTCTGCTCCAGAATCACCACAGTGTCTCTGCTTAAGGCAACGTTGGTATATTTATACCTGAAAGGTGCCGAGTTTGCGTAAGGTTTGGACATAAGACGTCAATAAAGATGTCACTAGAACTGGCCGTTCTTACAGTGCTCGCAGGAGTTCTATTACAAATCAAAACAAAGCAAGCGGGGCTTTCCCAGGTTGCTGGGGGTTTGGTGTGTTGAAAGAACTTGGTGTGCTCTCTAGGAGTCTAAGGAAGTAGCTTCTGCCTTGTCTTGGACTGTAGGGGCGATTTACTGAAATATGGCTCTGATTATTATGCCATTATAGGGATATTTATTGATTATAGCCGTATAGGGGCATAAAATCACAATATTGAATTGGGTTCCTAGATAAAACACATCAGGATCACATCTTAACATTTCAATATATAAATCTGTTTTTTAATTAGCTAAGTCTTTATTTGCACATATGCAATTTCATAATTTTCAATGTTTCCTTTATTTTTTTTTTAGAAATGTTCAAAGTTGACAGATATTACATTGTGAACGGTGTAAATCTATTGATTGTAATGAGAATCTTCTAGTAGTTATTGACAGAAGCAATGTAACAGATGACAGATGCTTCCATAGATGCTTCCATAGATGACACAGTACCGGTCCACCAAATTGTCAGGCGTATCCTATGCTGACAATGACAGTTTTTGAAGGTGGACCAAACATAGCGAATGCATAATGAATTCATCTTGGATGACTTTTGGAAAATGGCCATCTTTGAAGGGTCATGCCACACTTTTTGCCTTCCCCTTCTTCTTTTTCTGAACTTCTTTTTGATGGCTTTAGGACTCTGGGCACTTTATCACTGCTAACCAGTGCTAATGTGCATGTGGTCTCTCCTCTAAACATGGTATATTTGGTTTACATCTGCTTGGCACATTTGAGTTATTTGTAACTCCCTGTAAAGTGCCAAACCCCGGGCCTGTAATTTAAATTCTACAAGGGGGCCTGCAGCACTGATTGTCCCACCCACAGAAGTAACCTTTCAAACCTGTCTCAGACCTGCCACTGCAGGGTGTGTGTGTGCTGTTTACTGCCACTCTGAATTGACAGTTACAACTACTTGGCAGACCTTAAACTCTCCTTTTATTACATAGAAGTCGCCCCGAACGTAGACCCTAAGCAACGCTAATGACAGGGTGCGATGTAAGTAAAAGGTAGGACATGTACTTGCATGTTCTGGTAGTGACAAACATCCTATTTCATTTTTCACTACTGCGAGGACTATCCTGCTGATAGGCCAGCATTGGAAGTTCCTTAATAAACTTTGAAGCTATAATTTCTGATCAGAGAGGAGTAGCTTTTTCATATTTCATATGTTTGAAATGGTATTGATACATTCAAATTACTGGTGAAGTTGGATTTAACATTACTGTCTTAGAAATGCCACTTTTAGAAAGTGGACATTTCTCTGGTCTAAGCTCTTTTGTGCCTGACTTCCTGTCTCCAATACACACACGTCTGTGTTGGGTGAAAGCTACACTTTGAGAATTTACTCTATACAGCTACAAAAACAGGATGGTGAGGCTCATCTTCATTATGAAAACTCATGCATTCATCTGCATTCTGATGGGTCTTCCTGGACACAGAGGAATGGGAGGGGCTGATACAATTCAATAGATAGTGTCCTGAACACAAACAAAGCACTGATTTACCACCCGCAGATAGCCTGGTCGACAGCACTGGGTTGATCCTTGAGCTCCTCGGATAGCTGCTTTGAAGCTACCTCTACATCAAAGACCCATTTGAGTAGAAGTATAAGTACTGGGTCTCTAACCCCCTGAAGTCAGGCACTTCTGGATCTTAAAAACAGCCACTGTCAGAAGGACTGAATTGGACTTCTTTTCTGGAAGGACTGCTTTTCTGCTTGGTGCCCTGCTGCCTGCTGCTTACTACTTCCTGACTCTACTGAAGAAGAGCTGGAGTCTGCCTTCCCTAAAAGTGATCTCAAAGGGCTTGCCCGCTTGTCACCTGTTTTCTGAAGTCTCAGGGACACAAAAGACTTCCTGCAATTCTGATGGTGCTGCTGGACACTGCCTTCTGTGAGTCCTACTCTTGTTTGAGGTGCCCCCTCCATGTTCTGGGCCTCAGAATTGGGTGCTGCAGCTGTTTTGCTACAAAATCATCGCAGTGACGACTTTGAGGCAATCGGAACTGATGCATTGCCCTTCAACAAAGGAGCCGATCGATTAAATTGCCTTGACTGACTGTGCTGCTCAACATCAACGAACAGCATGGCTTGACATCGACACAGTGCCTACATCGCAAAGGGGTTCTGCACAGAAGCTTCCATTGATGGTGCGGATTGGTTCCAATGCTCGCATCCATCCACGGATAGATGACGCCACAGTGCCTTCATGACTCCTCATCTTGAGCCTTCATCATTGATACTTTGCTCCATCCAAGGTACTCTGTTAGTGGACCTGTCTAAGTCCTGTGGCAAGTCTGCTCTCAATTGCGGTTGATGTGAATAATATTCAAACAACTAATGACCAAAACAGAACTCGAAAAAATCAAGAACGGGATTAACTATTTAATAGTTTTTTATTTTAACAAATTTTAGAAAAGGCAGAAATTCTCAATTTTTCATTTGCAAAAGGACATATTTACAAAAGGACACATGAAACTAAGGGAAGTGTTAAGAGTTCATCAATCATACAATATTACATGCATATCACATACATTCGAAACACATTTGTACCACTCAGGGACAGGGAAAGTGTGGGACACAAATAACAATAAAATCTGTACACTAAGATATACTACAAAATAAACTAAGCAATAGGCCACTGTCTGCGGACACAATTTACAGAAAAAATGACAAAAACAATCACTGTATACTGTACAATCCTAATATGGTCTACAAACTAAACTTTTTAATAGTAGAGCTCGGTATTGTACTAGCGACTAAAGAAAACCTATAAACTCTTGTCGCTCTCACAAACACCCCAAGACTCCGGTGTTCTACGTATTACCTAAAATTCACAAAGATGATAACCATCCGCCAGGCAGACCCATCGTGGCAGGATGTGGTTCTCTGCTTGAGCCTATTTCAAAATACGTAGACTGTTTCTTGAAGGAATTTATGTGCAAGGTGATATCTTACTTGCAGGACACCACGGACTTTATTAACAAATTGTCCAAGATTGATTTTTGTGAACATCGGGATATCTTGGTCACCTTAGATGTGACATCCTTGTACACACAGATTCATCAGGACGAGGCAATTGCTGTATTGTCCCATTTTTTGGATTCAAGACCCCGCCCAACGCGAGTACCTACTAAATTCTTACTCGACCTCGCTACATTCGCCTTGAAGAAGAATTACTTCCGTTTCAATAAGGAGTTCTTCTTCCAAGTGAAAGGTGTAGCAATGGGCTGCCCCTTTGCGCCCGAATTAGCGGTGCTCTTTATGTCCCTGTATGAGGATACCTTTATACATAACAACAACCCATTCCATCAATACATCGGAACTTGGCTCCGATTTATTGACGATGTGTTCATGATATGGACAGGAGACAGTAACACCTTGTCCCTGTTCCATCAATGGCTAAACTCCAGGACAGCTGACATAAAATTCAGCCTAACTCAGTCCATGAGTAAAGTTTCTTTTCAGGACGTCGAGGTCTTTCCGAGAGAAGGTAAATGAGCTACCACGCTGTTTACCAAACCCACTGACCGCAATAAATCTTTGATGTTTAACAGCAACCATCCCCGTAGCCTCAAGGAAAATCTCCCCTACGGGCAGTTTCTGCGGGTCCGCCGAAACTGCACGTACAATGAGGATTTCCACCTACACTCAGAGAAATTAATATCTAAGCTTTGCGATAGAGGCTACCCTAAAAAGCTAGTAAAAAATTGCAAAAAGCGAGCCCAGTGGACCCCGCGTGAAACCCTTCTAGAACATAAAGAGAAACCCGACTTGAAACGACAGGTATGCGTGACAACTTTCTGCCCCAACGCCAATCAGCTCAAAAAAAATCATTAAGCAAAATTGGCATCTAGTGAACAACTTGGATGACAACCTTAAAGAGCTGCCACTGTTCGCATTCAAGAAGGAAAACAACATTGCCAACCACATCGTACGTGCGGCCTTGCCAACATCTAAACCGCCCACACTGCGACAAATGATGGGAATGCCCCCGGTGACGGGACACCACAAATATGGTAGTTGTCTGTGTTGTGAGTCCACATTGGAAGGCTCCCTTTTCCAACACAATGGAATATCGTGGAAACACAATTCATTCAGCAATTGTAAAAGCAAATATGTTGTATATGGCATAATATGTCCCTGTCTACTCTTGTATATAGGAAAAACCAGTCAAGAAGTGCGGCAACGCATTTCACAACATAAATCAAGACTGAGACATAAAATTGAGAACGCTCCATTGGTGCAACATTGGACACAAATGCAGCATAAGATTAACGACCTCAAATGGACGGTGATATCACGGATTGAAAAGGATCCCCGTGGGGGGGACATGAACTTACAACTGTCTAAAAGGGAGGCATACCTTATTGTTAAATTTGACACGACCACATCTGGTCTTAATGAACTGAGTGAAATTTTTAAACTGTGAGAACCTCATTATAACCATGGATATTTTTCTTGTTAAATCCGCAGTACTGTTCCTACTGCGATCCTCCCTGGTGTAGTAACTTCTTGATTACCTCACCAGGTGGGTCGTTGTAGATGTCGACGGCAGGTCACGCATTACTCCGAAATCCGGTCCGGGCTTTTCCATTTGCCGCGAAAGCGCGCCTCTCTACCCTATATAGGTCAGAGAGCAGTAACCTAGGATCTGCGACACGCATGCGCTAGAGATTAGTACCTTCCACAACGCCAGTTGACCGGCGGCTGCTGGCTAACTATACGAGTAAGTCCAAACTTCTCTTGCTCTTGATCCTTTGTCGTTTGTACTTTATATTTCTAAAACGCGGCTTGCTTCATTGCAGGTCAGACTTAAATTAAGTTCTCACCAGCGTGTTAATCCAATGCTTGCCGGAAGCGAGAATATATGTGCCAGGCGGTAAGCGCTTTTGCTTATAGTAAGTTCCAGGCTATGGTTAAACTGATGTGCCTGTATTTATACCACTTTACATTTACTTTCCCAGGCATAGGCAAAAGTAAACTTCGGACCTTTGACTATACCATACTTTGGCTACAGTTAGCGGTAAGCGGAATTAGGTGACGGTTACATTTTAGAAAGACTTTCAGCCTTATTCATGAAGGGGCCGTTTTGCGAGCCCCTAATAGCGAATCATAGCGATTCGCTATTAAGGACTCGCAAAACGGTAATCATGTAGGAATCGCATAATAAAATGCGATTCCTACTGATTCCTTATTTGCGATTAGCAAATTGCTAATCGCAAATAAGGAATAACTCGCCATTCATTCCTATGGGACAAAAGGCCCATAGGAATGAATGGGGAGTATTCCTTATTTGCGATTAGCAATTAGCTAATCGCAAATAAGATTGCGATTTGAAGGGTGCCAGGGGTGTCCACAGGACACCCTGTAGCACCCCTCAAATGAAATTTCACACAGGTGTTGCACACACACATGTCCAAAGGACATGTGTGTGTGTAACATGCAACTCAGAAAAATGCATTTAAATGCATTTTTCTGAGTTATCGCAATTTACCGCGAGGTCTGACCTCGCGGTAAATTGCGGCAAGAAATTGCGAATTCGCAAATTTAATTTGGATGTTGAATTGCATTTAAGGAATCTCTAATAGAGATTCCTTAAATTTAATTCCTCGCACATTTGCGACATCGCAATTAGCGATTTTTGCATTTGGGATGCTGAATCCCAAATGCAAAAATCGCACTCGCAAAGGGCCGGATTCTCAGAATCCGGCCCTTTGCGAGCCGATTTAGCCTTCATGAATAAGGCTGCTTGTCGTTTGATTTTTTAACCAACCGACCTTGTTATCGCTTCTTTTCCTTTAGATTGCTAACTCCCTGCATCTGTAAGGAATTGATAAACTGCTCTACGGTCCATCTACAGACCGGCTTAGGTAACAACGATTCAACAGCTGTTTTACACTAAAACACGACATTCAATGTGCCCCTATAATCGTCGTTTTCTCTACTTTATAGAACAACTATACAAACTATTGTACCCCGGTTTGAAGCTTGAAAACCAAGGCTACCTTGTGCCGATGGTAAGCTTGATTTTAAATGCAGACCAATTGCTGGGTTACAAATAGGAGCCGAATCTAAAAAGTATCATTTTTCCAACAGAAAGATTCCGAGTTCTGCTCCGGTTTTCAGCTTGCGTTTCCATTATCCTCAGTTCCTAGGACGAAGGCCTACAAAGCAAGGACACCAGGCAAGTAGGGCCGTAGATTGTGCTTTGACCCCGTTTTTTACTACTCTCGAGGAGGTTATTCTAAACATATGCCTTTGCACTTATAGATATAAAGACAACTGTATTGTGCCCCCACGTTCCATTCTAAGTTGGATTCGTCTCCACCGGTAAGACAATAGAGATATGGAACTTCACTTTGCCAGGTTCACTGATGTGTGGTCTCTTGATTACTTAAAAAACAACCTTTTCTATTTGTAATTTTTGTATTTTTGTCTTATGCTTTGTTCCTATTCAGATACTACATAAGGCCCTGAAGAGAATCCCAGGAAAGTCAGCGGGATTCGAAACGCGCAGGCCCCTGCCACACGGTATCTGCGAGAGCGACAAGAGTTCATAGGTTTTCTTTAGTCGCTAGTACAATACCGAGCTCTACTATTAAAAAGTTTAGTTTGTAGACCATATTAGGATTGTACAGTATACAGTGATTGTTTTTTGTCATTTTTTCTGTAAATTGTGTCCGCAGACAGTGGCCTATTGCTTAGTTTATTTTGTAGTATATCTTAGTGTACAGATTTTATTGTTATTTGTGTCCCACACTTTCCCTGTCCCTGAGTGGTACGAATGTGTTTCGAATGTATGTGATATGCATGTAATATTGTATGATTGATGAACTCTTAACACTTCCCTTAGTTTCATGTGTCCTTTTGTAAATATGTCCTTTTGTAAATGAAAAATTGAGAATTTCCGCCTTTTCTAAAATTTGTTAAAATAAAAAACTATTAAATAGTTAATCCCGTTCTTGATTTTTTCGAGTTCTGTTTTTGGTCATTAGTTGTTTGAATATTATTCACATCAGCACTGGCACCTTCTTTTGTTCATTGATATTCCGGCTCAGCCTTGCTGATTAGAGCCTCTCCGTAGTTGTTTTCCACTACTCAATTGCGGTTGGCCTGAACTTTGGATTTACTCTAGTCGGCATGCTCCCACATTTATTAAACTAGTCATTGGCCAAAAGAACCATTATCTGCCTTATAAGTATTTATGGACAGAAATCTGTCACATTAATATATACATTATATGTGCCCGGAGGTCATGTGACACCTTCCCACTATCTTAAGCAGATCTCCCACACTGTTGCTGCTCACTAACTTCTGGTACCCACTATGCCTGAAGGTACAGGTTACAGAGCACCCAACTTCACTTCAGAGTAAGACATTTTTGCTTCGGGGTCCCTGTCCAACTACAGCCAGTTATATGGTCCGGAAGAGAGTCAAGAAAGCAAACTAAATGCACTTTCTAAAATGTAATGATATGTTGGGCTAAATAATATTGCGACATGCAACGTAACATGGAGAACGTGATTAGTTCCCTAATTTGCTCCATACATGGTATTGGATTTTAATGCAAGAGTTGGGGTGCCCTGTAAAAGCCCTTGTGTTGAGGCGAAACGTGTTGGCTGCATCGTATGTGAATAATCAAGTGTGAAAAGAAAAAAAAAAGAACAATAAAATTACAATTTGTTCCTCAAAAATTAGATTTATGGACTAAATTGCACTTTACATGGAAATTGGATTGATACTTAAACAATGTTGGTTTGGAAGTGTGTTGCCTCTCATCCTTTTGGATTGTTTGTATTTGTAGATGTTTGATGATAATAAAATCTTTATATTCTTTGCCATAAGTGGTTGCGTATTCAGTATGTTGCTTATGTTAACTATTTAATTCAATTTCCAGGTCTTGCGATTTCCTACACGGTGCATTGTGTGAGATGTAGTTAGTTCCATTTCACTTTTGTGTTAAAGGAACTGGGATTAGTGATGTGAGGGGCTTGTGTGCGTGGCAGGCTGAGTAGGACAGAACATGACTACAATTAACATTATTCTTCCGGGGATAAATGCAGGTCTACACCTTAAGGTGTTGGAGTTTATATAAAGGAAATGTAATATAATATAGTGTGCATACACCTACCTTGCCTATATGAGCAGAATATATTACATGTTGGAGTGAATGCTGTTCTTAATATTATGTGCAAAATTTTAAAACGTTCCATAGCAGTGAGTGAGTTTTGTTAATACTCTACTTGGGATACATGTTTTAAATATATGAATATTGAACTTTGAGGTAAGTGGGTACACAGGGACCAAGGCTAGCCACATTATATCTCTGTATGTAAAACAAACCACTACTGTTTACAGTTATTAGTACTAAACATTACTCTATAGTAAAACATATATAAGAAGTTAGGTATAGTTTGCTAGCATTATATGTTTGTTGACCATGACCATCGGTCCTTTACTGAGTTGAGGTGAGGGGTAGTACATTTGTGTTAGGTGAGTATTTTTTATGGGGAATGTGGAGGGACAGACATACAGTAAGCTGTTGTTAAATATGCTTGGGTCTATTTTAACATACGTTTAATGTCACTGGTAGTCAACATAACACATTGATAATAGTATTAAAAGTTGTACTTACGTTCTTGTGGCATATTTCCAGGATATATTGCAACCAGAATGTCATTTTTAGTGACGCTCTGGTGGCAGTGGCCCCTTCTCCTTATTTACAAAACGGTGTTAAACCACTTAACATGATTTTATGCCACCTTGCAAGTAAGGCCCCTTTGCACATTTCACTTAGCGTGAAAAGGGCATGCAATGGTTGTTGCAGTGGACGTCCCGCCGCAACATGCATTGCTTTTTGATGCTGCCCCATATTAACAAGAATGGGGCAGAGCCAAAAACTAAGGCCAGGTAAAACCGGGTCTTAGGATGGTGATTCAAGGAGAAATCATTAATTTCTCCTTGTTTTTTGCTCTTTCTAAGTGTGGTACATTCTGCAGCACACATAGAAACAGCAAATCGCCTTTCAAGTGTGTTTATGTGCAGGTAGGTATCCCTTCCTGCACATAAACAAGTGCCCCTGCAATGCAGGCACCCTTGCCTCTTCTGGCGCTAGGCAGCTTTTTTTGCACCAGCGCTAGGCAAAACGTAAGGGTGCGCAGTATTTTTGTAAACAAGGCGCATCCCTGGGTTTAAAAAATGTCGGAGAGCTCAGTTACCAATTTTGGCGTAACACAATGCTACAACAATTTATTGTAAATATCCCGCCTAATTTGTAGTGCATTGTGTTGTTGTTCATCAACCAGGATCAGATAGAGTCTGAGTGCTTGGAGTAGCAGGGACATGGTGATTGACATGGTGATTGAGTTAGTTGTGTGGGTTGTGGGCAGGCTTTGGCTAATTATAATATTTTTCTCCAACACTGGTTTGGATTATGAACCCCCATATTTCCATTGGTGGAGATTATACTCAAACCGAGTATTGTCCTTCCTTCACTCAATCTGGCATGGTTAGGGTATATTGCTGCTAAGCAATTCAAAGGGCTTGGTACAGGTTAATGCAGCAAAAGGCGAAATGGTCACAGTCATACTCCATGACAACTGCCTGATACTCCAGTGTAGTTAATCAGCAGTGAACCTTTGATTAAGGTTGCCACCAGCAGATTAATGACCAGCAGCACGAATGGTCACGTGAGTTTCCATCTTTATTATTATGATCAGCCAAAATTGGATAACACAATTCTAGTATGACACCACATGCTTTTAAGACCATGCTTTGTAGCTCATGAGGTTTGGCAATTCAATCCTCAATAGAATTCTGAATGGTTCAGTTTCTTACCAACCCTGATTAAAGCAGATCTGGGTTGATGCTGTGATGCAATCGATACTTGCAACAAGAAAACAAGATTTTGATTAACAGGATTGTTAGACCTGGCACCATTGGCGTGGGTCTACCTTCCATTTTTGCTTTTGCCTCATGTGTTTTTGCTGGTGTTAGATGCTTTGGGCACTGTGCCACAGTGCAAGTGCTCCCTATCGTAAATTAATGTATGAATTTGTGATTCCATGATTGGCTGGTTTGGTTTACCTGTTAGACCCTAGTACAGTGCACCACGGGCGCCCAGGGCTTGTAAACCAAATGCTGCTGGTGGGCTTGCAGCAATGGTTGTGCCACCCACAGAAACAGCCTGTAAAAGTGTGTCTAAAGTCTGCCTTTGCAGAGCCTATGTGTAGTCTGGTACTGCCATGTTGACTGAGCACATGCGCCCACTTGCCAGTCCCTAAACCTTCCCTTTTCTTCATATCAGACACCCCTATGGTAGGCACAAGTGCAGGGTGTATTGTAAGTATAAGGTAGGACATGCACTGGTGTGTGTGGCATGTCCTAATAGTGAATTACAGCCATTTTCGTTTTTCACTATTGCAAGGCTATCTGTTCTCCATAGGCCAGAATGGGCAGTTAGATTACTACATCCTCTAATCCCAACTGACTCAGAGAACACTGTAGAAATTCGAGTTTAGTATGCCAGAACTCAGAATGATAAAATGCATCTTTTAGTGAAGTTGATTTTAACATTCTGTGTTTGAAAATATCACTTTTAGAAGGTAGGTATTTTCTTGTCTAACTATCCAAGCCTGCCTCTACTAGGTTGTGTATTCCTTGTCTGGAGTTTGAGTGACAGAGCTGGGGGATTCCAGGAGACAGATTGAGTCAGCCCAGTGGTGAATAGAGAGATCTGCAGCTAGATGGGAGGAGTTGCACCTGGGGCCTGAATAGGGCTGTGCCTTTCCTCCACAATGCTGGCTCCACCTCCTGTGGTGCGGCTGATATCTCTGCCCTACACTGTGAAAGAAGAGAAGGAATCATGTCAACAAAGTGCTCCAGGGCTGTGCTTTCCCTCCAAAATGCTGACTCCACCTCCTGATGGGCGTCTGATGTTTCTTCCCTGCACTGTGAAAGGAAAGAAGGAGTCATGTAAACAGAGTGCTCCAGAACTAGTTTGGACTGGGCAAAGGCCCCTCTGCCCTCAGAGGACAAAGGATTTTGGCCTATAATCATTGGGACCCTGATCCCAAGAATTTAGATCACTTTTGGACAAACAAGAAAAAACCTTTGCTGAGGAGAGGAACCTAAAGAAACTAAGGAGAGACTATCCCTAAGCTGAAGTGCTGCTTGGGGGATTGGCCTGCAGTTGTTGCCGGACTGCCTAAGAAAGGAGAGAGGAATTTTGTGTGTACTTTCATCAACTTGTGTAAGGATTTCCAAGGGCATGGAACAGAGCTTGCCTCCTGCTGAAGTCTCAAGGACAACAGACTTCACCCACCAGCTCCTCAGGAGTTCTCCTGAAGTGCTTGCAGCTGTGCTGGACTTTTTAGGGACTTGCATGCTGCAAGGAGCTGGAAGCGCGACTCAAGATTGAGAAGCATGTCGCAGAACTGCCCCTGCCGCTTCACAACACGAAGCACCTCGCATCGCCGGAGGAGAGGATCGAGGTAGCTGCAGACGCCGCCGCATCACCGGGAAGCCTGTCACAGGAGTAGAGGATTGACATCGCATCAGGCGCCGACACATCTCCGAGAAGCGTGTCGCAGGTCCTGTCGCAGCTCATTGCCAGAGAAGAGGATCGGCATCATCGCAGACGCAGCTGCATCACCGGAAAGAGTGCCGCAGGGCCTGTCGCAGCTCAAATCATTGTAGAAGCAACTTGCATCGCAAGGAGAGAGGATCAACGTCGCCGCAGATATTGCCGCATCCCTGGGAAGGGTTACGCAGGGCCTGTCGCGGCTCGCATCGTATCAAGCAACTCGCATCGCCGGGAGAGAGGATCGACGTCGCAGCAGACGCCGCTGCATCACCGAGAAGCATGTCGCATCAAGGAGAAAGCGCCATCTTTATTTCTGTGCACCGGATCTTTGCCGCATTTCCATCGTTGCAACACTTTCATTGCCCTGTGTGTCGCATCTTAAGGTACATGGACTCAAAATGCCGCATTTTAAGAACTAAAAAGAACGAAGCTAATTCTACCATTTTAAGTGCAGTATTGTGGATTTTTGACGTTTGTGGTCTTGTGATAAATCTATATAAAGAATACTTATTTTTAATATACCACTGTGTGGTGTCCATCTGTAGTGTTGTCACTGAATTACTGTATGTGGTCACAACTGCTTTACACACTGCCTGTGCGATAAGCCTGTCTCCTGGTGCCAAGCTACCAAGGGGGTGAGCAGGGGTTACTTTAGGAGTGTACCCCCTTACCCTGACTGGATGCAAGGGTTCCTATTTTGTCACAAGTACCTACCTGTGGCAACTAGAGACCCCCAAATCTAACAACGATATTCCTAAGAATGCAACCTCAAAGAACAAGAAGTGAATGCACTTGAAATATGCAGCTTTTTAGGTGGAATATTTTCAGCAATGAGATAAATAGATATAGTGACTCTGGCTGTGATGTTATTCACCTATCAATAGAAAATTTAATATGAAAGGTATGCATTCTTGACACACTGTTTTCCTTCATACAATTGGTACTTATGTACTTGATGTTTTAAGCATCTGCTTACCTAATTGGTAAATGCTGATTTGGAATTAGTAGGTACATACAGGCTAAAGTGTGCACTAGATAATGACAATGATTTATTAGGCTTTTTTTTGTTTGTTCTTGTCCTTACTTTGACCGAAGCAGGATTGTATACATTTTTCAAATTCTATTTCAAAAATACTGATCTCTAAATCTTGATCAATAGTGTGTAAGTGTGACAATATGCCAGCTAAAAAGGAGGGTCAGATCAAGTCCACATATTCAAAAACCTGGACATTATTGCTCAAATAAGTTCCAATCACAAATATATTTTAATTTGCATATATTCAGAATGCTCACACATTTGTGTATGGTAAGTTCAGAGATTTCTTCTTGAATTTATGAGTCCTAGCCATGTTTTTGGTCGAAGCAACACACATCAAATAATAATATAGGTGTTGATGCCATCCTATCGATATTTCTACTTTATTTTGCGCATTACTTATGCCAGAACCTCTGGCTCTGCCTCCTTCTTGGTTAAGAGCTTGGGTAGATTGCCATTCTGAAAAAAACCTAATGAGCTCATTCAAAGCATATCAGGGCGCAAAACCACCCATCGGAAATAACATTAAGGCTCAGTCACGATTTTTCCACGGGTGGGTGTCACTCTGTGATCTGAGTTTCCCTGGTTGGCATGGGCAATAGCATGCTTGATGAAAACCACGTGCAGTTTCTAACACATTTCCAGCATTCTAATCCCCTCCTTGAAGAACATGACCAGGGTTAAAACTACTGGTCTACGTCCAGTTTAGGTTTACTCAGAATCCAAAAATGTACAAGTCTACGTGAAGTTTTATTGTAATCTCACTTTAATGGATTTTTTGCATTTCACAACTACCATACATCAGGTAACCTACCCATATTACAGCACCACTTATTGTGTGGTAGCCCCTGAATTGAGATTCCAGATGCCAAATTAGCATTTCATCACATGCCTTATCTTTTGATGTGGTGCTATGGGTCCCATCCCTTTCCCAGCTCGATCAGACCAAAGAAAGAGCTGCCTCTGCCTCCAATATCCCTTGTAAGTCATTATAATTTTTTCCATGGTTATTTTAATTGTATCTGCACGTCCTAAGAGACTGAAATGTCCAACCAGATTACCCATACTGAAGGAAGAATGAATACAATTTTGAAAAGAGTTTAAACTCTTTATGACTCCGCTCAATATGTTTGACTTTTGTACTCTCCTCACCCTAACCGCCATAAGCCTAAGTCAGCCATGACGTTAGCTGGCCAGTGGGCATCAAGTGTTCACTGGGCCTTCCACTTATAAGGTTTTACAGCTGCCTTATGATATCAATGCGGATAAAATGATTATGTACATGAACACTTTGTGAGCCACCATATCCCTGTCATCTGTATAACCTCCTTTGTTTAACAACCCCACTAGAGCTCAGTGGAGATTTAACGGCAATTGCTCAACAACTTAGAGAGCCCCAGAAAATAAATGTAAACATTTGTTTAATAACATGAACTATCGGATTACAACAGAGGAAAGCCATTTTATATATGAATTTAGAGGGAGAAGGTTTGGAAAAACAAATTATCTCGGTGTCATACAGGCAATACATTCTGCTGTGGGCTACAATGTATCAAAATGGTTGGCTGTGTCAGGGTGGATTGCAGGTACACTGCATCATTAGTTTTTCTAATTAAGGATAACAATGCTTTTCAAATAAAACATTAAAAATAACCAACAAGAATAAATTCATTTTAGCCTTTCTCAGGAAATAGCGAAACTGATTGTAACCATAGGTTAACCAGCTAAACAGATAACATGAATTAATAAGGTGATTTTCGATCCATTGGACTACCTTAACCTCTGATCGGTGCAAGGTCATGGTGAATACAACTGTTGAAATGCAGCAAGATATAACGTATCTCATTGAGAGAAAAAAATAAAGTCCTAAAAACAAGGACATTTGAGAAATGATTCTCTCGTCTCTTTTCGTTTCACAAAGAATTATGAAACATATTTTGAACCTTTTCCACACATTACCGTCCTGATATTGCCCCCTTTCAAGTCAGAAGAATGTGAATGAGCCACAAAGGGGGGATGCTTAATAGTCCATGTTCAATATGTTTTATGAAAGAAAAGTGATTTGGAGTCTTCGAGTCAGTTTGTGTTTAGAGTGTGCAATAAAAAGAGCATCAGTGCAAGAATAATAATGGCGTTTTAATAGGTCAATTAGCTGAGGAAGTGGTGATATTTTCCATAAAAACTGTCACAGTCCTTTAGATCACTCCCATAGGCATTTGCGAACAACAGGAGACACTGTACAGGTTAGAAATTGCTTATGTAGCCACAGGGCTGTTGTCATCTTATAAGCTATACATGTTTTTAATATACCCATGCTGCAAAGTTAAAAATACATTAGCTTTTTGAAGCCTTTTTATATTACAGCAAGCTTTTTCTTTGAAAGTTTTAACATAAAGCACACAATTTACAGTCATGTTAGAGTTTTTGTGCTCTCCGGAAGCTTCAGCTGCCTGGCAATATACACTATACCTGAGATAGAAAAATCGTGCACGTAATTTTTGCTGTAATAGGCACTGGCTTTTGAGCAATTTAAATAAAGGCCGAATGCATGAGGGGGTTTATTTTCGTAGTTTTGATTTCAATTAGGTCCCTAATCTTTTTTTTCGCATCTCCCCTGCGCCGGTTGATTTCCTAGGGCTCTAACAAAATACAAGGGGCCTTACTTATGAAGGCCTTGCGCCGCCGGTGCGTTACTTTTAACATGGGAAAAAGTGACGCACCGGTGGCGCAAGGTTTTCATAAATGAGGCCCAAGCTGCGTGGCCTTGGTGTGCACAGAGTTCCTTTGGAATCCGTGTTCGACCTTCACAGGGGGCTGTTTCTCCTAATAATATAAAGGCCACCTGCAAAGAATCACTCGAACACACCTTCTTCTCGAGATACTCCCTTTCCACAGATACAGGTAATCAAATAACCAAAAGGCCTTGTGCAGCGCTTTCCAATGTCTTTTGGAAAAGGTATAACCGGCAGTAAACTCATGAGGCCTTCTGGGACACCAGTGCTGACTGTCTCAGCCACAAGAGCCTACTGTCCTGCCAAGGGAAGGCCTTCAATCAGCAACATTAGCCTTCAGTCAATAAAGAGCAGGTGGTCGTAAGCAATTAGTGAATGAGGAACAGTTAACAGAGAAAGAAGGGGTGATGAAATTTCACTAATTGAAGACTTGTCGCCTAGGGTTCGAGTCACAGAACTAACTTAAGACAAAATCCAAAACTTACTACCATTTTGGTATTCACAGAAGGCACTTACTCCTTTTGGTATTCACAGAAGGCACTTACTCATTGATGAGTAAGGGCCATATGTATCAAGGCCAAATGGGTCCGCAAAAGCCGAAATTCGCAGAATTCAGGCGTTTGCGAACCCATTTTCGCTAAATGGTATGTATCAAACAATTTGGGTGCAAAATAAGGAATCGCTAAATTTGCCATTCCTTATTTTGCGATTGCATTTAAGGAATCACAAATTTTGCGATTCCTTAAATGCAATGTATCAAGGAATTTTTTTTTCCAAAATGCCTTTAAGGAATTGCAAATTACCACCAACTTCTAGTTGGTGGTAAGTTGCGAATTATTTTAAAAAAGCATTTTTTTTAAAATCAATGGTGCCATGTGACGCTCATACATGCCCTTAAGGCATGTATGTGCGCCATATGCGCACACATGTCATTTTCAGGGGTGCAGCAGGGTGTTTTTGGGACACCCCTGCATCCTTGAAATTTTTCTCAATTTGCGATTTAGCAAATTGCGATTAACAAATTTCCCATTCCTTCCTATGGGCCTCCTGGCCCATAGAAATGAATGGGAAAGTATTCCTTAATTGCGAATTCGCAATTTGTGAATTCGCAATTAAGGAATATTAGGAAATCGCTAAAACAATGTGATTTTCTTTATACATACCAATTTGCGATTCTGAAATAGCGATTTCTTAAAAATCGCTATTACAGAATCGCAAATTGATACCTTGATACATATGGCCCCTCAGTGCCTTCTGTGAATACCAAAATGAGTAAGTGCACTTACTCATTTTTGTATTCACAGAAAGCACTTACTCATCAATGAGTAAGTGACTTCTGTGAATACCAAAATGAGTAAGTGCCTTCTGTGAATACCCGTAGTCCATCTATTTTTAGAAATTGCATGTCTATGGTTTTTCAAGTGATACTATTCTTGCTGAAAAAAGTTCAGGTTCTAAGATTGTTGATCATAAATGTGTTGATACTAATGCTTCTTCTTTTTTGACACAAACTTCTATTCACAGCTTGGATTTGCCTGCTTCTCTTTCCTAGAGAACCCTTACTACAATACCAAAAGGAGTAAATGGTAGTAAGTTTAGGATTTTGTCTTGTTAGTTCTGTGAATTGGGCCCAAAGTCAACAATGGGTTTTCCATGAAGCAAAATGACCTGTTACTCCAAAGTCTGGCAGGTTTTGTTCTAACCCATCTGCAACCATCATTCACACACTAAAAGGTAAAGCTGCCAAAAGATACGGTAGGTTCCCAAAATAAATGTGTGCGTTCATCACAGCCTGTTTCAAAGTACACAGTCATCACTATATATTCAATGGTCTTTGCTGATATAAGCCAAATATTCCAGCTTATGCCAATGCATGAGTTAACTTGAGCGACAGCTTAACCTGCCCATCAATAGAGGACATAGCGGGTGCATGGCTTTATCAAATAAAGTGCAAAAACAAGTGACATTAGTGAATAGTGAACTTGTGATCAACAGCCGGTCTCGAGAGCCAAAAAAGTAGATTACCTAGACCTTCTACCGCGATTAACTCCATGACTAAAGAACAATCTCTACTTCCATGTGACTAATTCACCTGGTCGATAGGACTGTTGTGCCGCGCATATTATTGTCTTGATAAAGACCCGCTGCGACTGAAAACATTTCTGTTACCAGGGGGGTTTTGTCCAATTGATGTGGCCGGGTAGGACAATTATAATTATAAAGAAGAAGAAGACCCGGTCACTCGTTTATTAGTTCTGCTCAATTTTTATTTAGGGCAGAATCATGCACTCAGGTATTTAATCCTTATGTGCAACCTGTATATTTTTTAGAAAATTCAGAAAAAGTAAATGCAATGATTTTTACAAATACTATAACTGTCCGAAGAATTACTTGCTGTCCTGCACTAGGACACATATATTTCCAAACTCAAATTACACATCACTTAGAAAAACACAAAAAAGAATTACACATTTAGATAATTTACACAAAACAAACATTTGAGAAAAAATGACTCATTAAGGTTGAAAGTACCCTGTCCACATACTTTCTATCAGGCCACCAAAACTGAGTATTTTTTTTCTTTTTCTTTTGGCCTGATAGCGCAAGAGGCCACTAGTGCAATCAATGTTCAATGTATTTATCAAAACACAAGAGCCTTATGCGCTAAAAAAAACATTCGGACTTAAGACGAATGAGGGTCAAGAGCCTGTAAGCCGACGCGTTTCTGAGCCTGTCTGTGTGCTTGGCAGGCTCGTCTTCAGGGCTTCGGGGCTGGGTACCTACATGAATACAAGTATAGGGCATGATAAGTTTTTAACCCTCTTTTATGCGTCACCAAAAGCTGTTCAGCTGACGTTATTGTTACCTTTTTGTTGTGCAGTCTCTATTGTCTGATCATCAGATCGATTTCTTTTAGGGGACTCCTTAGATTCTGTAATGGAAACAGTAACGTGGTATGTTTCCCAAAGTTCTTATCTTTACATTAATTGTTGGTTCTCACTATGTTTTGCACTCACGTGTTTTAACAGCCGAGACGTTTTCGAGCAGGTTGTCGATCTCCGTTGTGAGCGGTAATTGACGTTGGCGCTATAAAGTCAACAGGAACTTTTTTAGCAATATGACATTATCCTGTTTGTCGGTACAAACATCTTAACGCTATAACACTGACAGCGGGTCATTCGGCACTTACTTTTTGTGAGTTCAGTGGGCGCGGAGCGCCGTATTTCTTTGTGTTGGGACGCCACCTCTTGTTAGTTTGTAACCCTCGGCGCTGTAAGTTTAAGCGGATGGGGTATTTTAGTGACTTTTAGTGTAAAATTTTCACTATTATAAACGTTCAGTTTCCACAAAACAAAGATAAGGCACCTACTTGCACGATGTAGACGTCGAGCCTATGTTGGAGGGGGCGTTGCTCGATTTCAGGTTTGTTTACGATGAATGCGGTTAGCGCTGCAATCAATTAATAAAGCAGAGGTTTAGGATTACGATTTTAACAAATGTTGAAACATTTATTATTTAGCGCCTGTGCTCGTTTACCTGTGGATGAGTCGCTAGACACGGCTGTTTACTCCAGAGTTCCTCAGATGAGAGAAAGGCTGAAAAAACGCGAGGGTTTGGTGTTTTTTTATATCACACAGTGCTTCTGGGACATGTAGTCCCAGAATTTCAGGATTAATTATTGTGAGGTGGTCTTTATCAAATAAAGTGCAAAAACAAGTGACATTAGTGAATAGTGAACTTGTGATCAACAGCCGGTCTCGAGAGCCAAAAAAGTAGATTACCTAGACCTTCTACCGCGATTAACTCCATGACTAAAGAACAATCTCTACTTCCATGTGACTAATTCACCTGGTCGATAGGACTGTTGTGCCGCGCATATTATTGTCTTGATAAAGACCCGCTGCGACTGAAAACATTGGCACTTTAAGGGTCGAAACGTCGACATCTACTCACAGGCCACATAAACTCGGAGCCCCCAACGAACTTGAAAGAAATTATATGGTTCCTAGATTGTATTAGTTGATGGCCTTATGAAATAATATTTTGTACATACGTGTATAGTTTTTCTACATGAAATTTAGATATATTTTGTTGATCACAAGTTCACTATTCACTAATGTCACTTGTTTTTGCACTTTATTTGATATATTGACAGTTATTGTATATAATGTACAGAAATGATTTTTTGACTCAGAAAATGATATAAAGAACCTATAAAGTAATATTTAGTTTTATCCTTCTTTATTTATTATAAGGATGTGTTACAGTATTTCAGAGGTGTTCTGTTGGTTCTATTAGGAGCATTGTATAAAAAACTGTTTGGATAAATCATCTGTTGTTTGAACCCGACAGAACCGATATTTTCTAAATTACACATTACCCAGTTTCTGAGGGACACAGGGTAAACCCCGTTGTTTTTACGCAAATCATGTGGAGTGGTGTGGCTCACTGGTTAGAGGCGGCAGACCCGGAAGCAGGGAACGGCCCGGGACCAGGGTTCAATTCCCGACGCGGCAGGGTCGTAGACCAGGGTCAGCGGACTCGATAATTCTCGCCTCGGTGCCTACTCTAACCAGTGATCACACTCGGCAACTCTGGGCATTAGCTTGCCTCATCTCTACAACGGCCCCCCACATTTGCCGGGGATGCCTGGTTTCACCTTGGAGATACCCAGTAGGGACCATCTCACAGGGATAGCCAGGACTGGGTTCCCAGCGGTCTACAGCGCCCGGACGCCTCAGGGCAGCAGTGCGCTTTACAAGACACATTACATTACATTACATTACATCTGTGGCATTCCCCACACTGGGGCGGGGTCCTGACGTGACTCCTAGAGCAGAGCGAGGCACAAAGCGGTGTGGCCCCTGACGGTGCAAGAGACAATGGCTGGGCCCACGCTCTGGAGAGCGAGGGAAGCTGCGAAGGGGACATGAGCCCTTCATGAAACACAGCAGCTGGAAAGCAGCGGGTGAGTGCAGCCCCCTGCTAGTTCATTATCTGCCTTGATAACCAGCCGTGTTGCGAAGGGAGAGGCTGCGGTGGGATATCGGCTCAAATACTGGGAATAAAGCGGCGACTACAGAGAGCGGCTGCAGTGTTTCCTGCGCGGCCACCGCCGAGGTAATCACCGACCATCCTCCATACACCCTGAAGGGAGTATGCGCACTTGCACACAGTCAGCCCCCATAGTGCTGGTGGAGAGACGGGGAGCTAGAGAGTGTGACCACTGGGACATGACCGGGAGCTGGAGCGACCAGCTGATTAAGGGGGCTCCCTCTGCTCCTTTTGCCTAACAAACACTGTCTCGCTACTCCCTTCCAGTCCGGTGAAAAGCCCTTGGGTCATAGTGAGGCGGACCTTGTGGATTGGGGGGCCTTTTTAGTGGCACCTGGAGGCATCGATATATACGGGTGTCTACTCTCCACCCACAGAGAGGTTACTTACAGGGGCAAGCCCTCAATATTTCTCCTCCCCACCTACCCCGGGACATATACTTTTGGTGCCCACCCTGAGGATTGTGCGCAGTGGCTACTGGTGCTGACCACATGCCCAGGTGAAGATAGGGTGGCAGCTACCCTCTAGTGGATTACATGTCGGGCATAAACGGTACAAAGATAAAGTAGCAGAATAAACAGGAATGCTACACACTCCCCAAAGCATCCCTCCAGGAGCAAAAAAACGGCGATAAGTCGCTGGGGGAGCAGATGGAGATGACTCTGAACTTACCCTCAAAGACATCATGACAGCGATCTCCGGGATCAGAACCTCGCTGTAACAGAGAATGGACACCATCACGTCGGAGGTGTCCTTATTAGGGCAGATCTCGTCAAAATGAGCGGGAAGATCAAACAGGGATGAAATTACAACGGCTAGCCTCATCAACGACACCTCCCAGCTACAACGCAAAGGGCAAGAACTGAAATCATTGAGGACATTTCCAGAGGATAAACTGGACGACTACGAAGGACGCACCAGGCGCAATAACGTTTGCATTCTTGGTGTACTGGAGAAGGTGGAGAGGCAAGCAACTGATCTCTTTGTGGAGGATTTTATCATGAAAGAGTCCCCGGAGTCAGACCAAAGCCAGGAGCCCTACTGCGCCTGATACTGACCAGGTTATTGAACTTCAGAGACTGATATGTAATATTGCAAACCGCCAGGATGTCCTCACCTGTCTGATATGAAAATGCAGAAATCCTCTTCTTTCCAGACTTCACCCAGGTGGTACAGAAGCAGAGACGCTCCTTCCTTGCCGTCAAGAAGAAACTTAAGAATAGAAAAATAAAGTACTCAATGTTGTTTCAGGCACGTCTCAGGGTGGAGTTAGGTGGGAAAGCCTACTTTTTGAGAACTCTGAAGCAGCAACAGATTGGCTGGAGGGCTGGAGAGAGGCAAGAAAAACACAATGTCCGCTGATAACCTGAACTGGCTGGGGCGATGGACGGTGTTTCATTCCCAAACTTAGGAAGCAACAATTTAATGGTCATCACAGTATGTTTGTCAGCCGGTGATTGCCATTGCAGATAGGGTTTCATGGTAATCGCCAGCTCGGTGGAATGATTTCATTATATATGTGTTAAATACTAGTGGCGGCGCGCTCTAGTAGGGTCGTAGCACTAGTCCGAAGTAGTGTTGGGGGGCAGGGTGGAGGAGCACTTCACCCCTTTGTTTCTAGAGTCAATGCCTAGTTTGGTCGATAGGCACTCTGCAGCATTATATGTATGGCCAGTTTTAGGTCCAAAGTGCAGGGCAGCAGGGAGGGGGGGAGTTGGGAGGGGGATTGTGGGTTTGTGTATGTTCGAGTTACTTCGACAATGTCGGTCCATATGAATCGAGAGAAATATAGGAACCAATGCGGTCTACATGGGTACACACTGGGATAAAAGCCTGAAATTGTTGAGTTGGAACATCAATGGTCTGGGGGACAAAATTCAAAGATGCATCGTTTTGCAGCATATCAAAAGACACTTTCAGGATATAGTGCTCCTCCAGGAAACCCACTTAATGGACCACTCTTGTAGAGCACTGAACAGATTGGGGTACAAACTAGTGGCACACTCTGGCTTCACAACTGTTTCTAAGGGAGTGGGTGTCAGGCTCAAAAACTCTTTCCCCTACTCCATACAATCAATATGGTTGGATGATAGGGGTAAGTCCACCGTAGTCATGGGTCAATGAGAAGGGAATGCACTAACACTGATGTCTGTTTATGCACCACCCGGCCCGCAGAACATTACATTTAAGGACATAGGCTCAGGTTTGCTTTCCCTCTCGGAGGGTCTCCTACTAGTTGGAGGGGACTTTAATTTAGAAGTCTTGGATGTATTAAAATCCTCCCCAAGATATAGACACCTCCCTTTGCTGGCTTCCGGACTTTCAAGATGCCCTAGAACTCTCGGACATGTGGCGGGAGTACCACCCAGAGGAATATACCTTCCACTCAGGGGCACACAATAGTCTGTCCCATATAGACTTCTTTCTCATGCCTGCGTCCCAAAGATGATTCAGAAAAGGGGGTGGTGATGAACAGAGTGTCTGAATTAAGCAGACCCCTCTTACCCAGTCCAAAGATCAGGGCTTGATCCATCACCGTTTTTTACTTCACTGCACCATCCCAGCTCAGAACTTGGCTATATGCAAATTAGTCTGACCCTGGCCCAGTGCATCATGGGAACAGGGCAGACCAAACTACCAAGCCAATTCTTATACTGGGAAGGAAACAAGCTACCGGGGACCGGTTTCTGGCATTTCAGCCGTCTTCGTCCCGGCTTGCTTGAATCCTGATGGTGCAATGAGCTAGGGACTCACATCTGAGTATACCCTTCCACGCTTATGGTGGATAAAAATGATTCAGAAAAGGGGTGGTGATGAACAGAGTGTCTGAATTAAGCAGACCCCTCTTACCCAGTCCAAAGATCAGGGCTTGATCCATCACCGTTTTTTAGCTCACTGCACCATCCCAGCTCAGAACTTGGCTATATGCAAATTAGTCTGACCCTGGCCCAGTGCATCATGGGAACAGGGCAGACCAAACTACCAAGCCAATTCTTATACTGGGAAGGAAACAAGCTACCGGGGACCGGTTTCTGGCATTTCAGCCGTCTTCGGCCCGGCTTGCTTGAATCCTGATGGTGCAATGAGCTAGGGACTCACATCTGAGTATACCCTTCCACGCTTATGGTGGACAAAAATGATTCAGAAAAGGGGGTGGTGATGAACAGAGTGTCTGAATTAAGCAGACCCCTCTTACCCAGTCCAAAGATCAGGGCTGGATCCATCACCGATTTTTAGCTCACTGCACCATCCCAGCTCAGAACTTGGCTATATGCAAATTAGTCTGACCCTGGCCCAGTGCATCATGGGAACAGGGCAGACCAAACTACCAAGCCAGTTCTTATACTGGGAAGGAAACAAGCTACCGGGGACCGGTTTCTGGCATTTCTGCCGTCTTCGGCCCGGCTTGCTTGAATCCTGATGGTGCAATGAGCTAGGGACTCACATCTGAGTATACTCTTCCACGCTTATGGTGGACAAAAATGATTCAGAAAAGGGGGTGGCGATGAACAGAGTGTCTGAATTAAGCAAACCCCTCTTACCCAGTCCAAAGATCAGGGCTTGATCCATCACCGTTTTTTAGCTCACTGCACCATCCCAGCTCAGAACTTGGCTATATGCAAATTAGTCTGACCCTGGCCCAGTGCATCATGGGAACAGGGCAGACCAAACTACCAAGCCAATTCTTATACTGGGAAGGAAACAAGCTACCGGGGACCGGTTTCTGGCATTTCAGCCGTCTTCGGCCCGGCTTGCTTGAATCCTGATGGTGCAATGAGCTCGGGACTCACATCTGAGTATACCCTTCCACGCTTATGGTGGACAAAAATGATTCAGAAAAGGGGGTGGTGATGAACAGAGTGTCTGAATTAAGCAGACCCCTCTTACCCAGTCCAAAGATCAGGGCTTGATCCATCACCGTTTTTTAGCTCACTGCACCATCCCAGCTCAGTTTAGTCTGCCCTGTTCCCATGATGCACTGGGCCAGGGACAGACTGATTTGCATATAGCCAGGTTCTGAGCTGGGATGGGGCAGTGAGATAAATAACGGTGATGGATCAAGCCCTGATCTTTGGACTGGGTAAGAGTGGTCTGCTTAATTCAGACACTCTGTTCATCACCACCCCCTTTTCTGAATCGTTTTTGGCCACTATAGGTGTGGCAGGGTATACTCAGACATGAGTCCCTTTCTCACTGCTCCATCAGGATTCAAGCAAGCCGGGCCGAAGACGGCTGAAATGCCAGAAACCGGTCCCCGGTAGCTTGTCTCCTTTCTGGTGAAGAATTGGCTTGGTAGTTTAGTCTGCCCTGTTCCCATGATGCACTGGGCCAGGGACAGACTGATTTGCATATAGCCAGGTTCTGAGCTGGGATGGGGCAGTGAGATAAATAACGGTGATGGATCAAGCCCTGATCTTTGGACTGGGTAAGAGTGGTCTGCTTAATTCAGACACTCTGTTCATCACCACCCCCTTTTCTGAATCACTTTTCTGAATCGTTTTTAGCCACTATAGGTGTGGCAGGGTATACTCAGACATGAGTCCCTTTCTCACTGCTCCATCAGGATTCAAGCAAGCCGGGCCGAAGACGGCTGAAATGCCAGAAACCGGTCCCCGGTAGCTTGTCTCCTTTCTGGTGAAGAATCGGCTTGGTAGTTTAGTCTGCCCTGTTCCCATGATGCACTGGGCCAGGGACAGACTGATTTGCATATAGCCAGGTTCTGAGCTGGGATGGGGCAGTGAGATAAATAACGGTGATGGATCAAGCCCTGATCTTTGGACTGGGTAAGAGTGGTCTGCTTAATTCAGACACTCTGTTCATCACCACCCCCTTTTCTGAATCGTTTTTGGCCACTATAGGTGTGGCAGGGTATACTCAGACATGAGTCCCTTTCTCACTGCTCCATCAGGATTCAAGCAAGCCGGGCCGAAGACGGCTGAAATGCCAGAAACCGGTCCCCGGTAGCTTGTCTCATTTCTGGTGAAGAATTGGCTTGGTAGTTTAGTCTGCCCTGTTCCCATGATGCACTGGGCCAGGGACAGACTGATTTGCATATAGCCAGGTTCTGAGCTGGGATGGGGCAGTGAGATAAATAACGGTGATGGATCAAGCCCTGATCTTTGGACTGGGTAAGAGTGGTCTGCTTAATTCAGACACTCTGTTCATCACCACCCCCTTTTCTGAATCGTTTTTGGCGACTATAGGTGTGGCAGGGTATACTCAGACTTGAGTCCCTTTCTCACTGCTCCATCAGGATTCAAGCAAGCCGGGCCGAAGACGGCTGAAATGCCAGAAACCGGTCCCCGGTAGCTTGTCTCCTTTCTGGTGAGGAATTGGCTTGGTAGTTTAGTCTGCCTTGTTCCCATGATGCACTGGGCCAGGGACAGACTGATTTGCATATAGCCAGGTTCTGAGCTGGGATGGGGCAGTGAGATAAATAACGGTGATGGATCAAGCCCTGATCTTCGGACTGGGTAAGAGTGGCCTGCTTAATTCAGACACTCTGTTCATCACCACCCCCTTTTCTGAATGCGCCCCAAAGAGCTAACATCCGAGAAATCAAGCACATGGCATGTGGCTTCTCAGATCACTCCCCAGTCTGGACTCATCTGGACCTAGGGGCTACAAGGGTGGGACGGATCGCCCATAAACCCATGGTACCTCTATAACCCAGTAGTTAAAAAAGCACTGCTCCAGACCGCAGAAAATTATTTCCTAGAAAACGAGGGGTCAGTGGATTCCCCCCTAACATTATGGGAATCTTTTAAAACAGTCATTAGGGACAAGCACTTTCTCTGATAGCGGGGGTACCTAAGGAGAACCAGAAAGAATTGGTTGAAGTTGAGAACGAGGTCCTCTGGCTGGAGGAAGAAATTGGGTAGGAGGTCACCCAGGAGAAATTCCATGCCCTACATTTGAAAAGAGATGATTAAAAGGCCATAGCCACCAATAGAGCAAGGGCATTGAGGAGGGAGAAAGATGGGAGAGTGTACGATCTCGGGGACAAACCTGGTAAACTTTTTAAACTTTTAGCCTGGCTTGACAAAAAAGAAATGGCGAATAGGCTGGTGCCAGTGTTAGTAGACGATGGGGGTACGACAATCACCGACCCACAGGATATTGCAAATGAATTTGTGGCTCATTATAGTACGTTGTACCATCCAATCAAGCACCTCCATGCTTGAGAGTGCCTCTCAAGACCTGCTCAGAGACATATGGCTCCCTGCCATATCGGCTGAGGAAGCAGCAGCGCTAGATAGTGATTTTACCATTGACAAAATAGAGCACTCAATTACAAATCTCCAGGCCGGGAAAGCCCTTGGCCCTAACAGCCTACCCATCAAGCTCTACAAGCTAAGGCCAGACAGAATAGCCCCGTACCTACGAGCCATGCTTAAAGAAAATAAAAGGGTGGGTTTGAGTCCTGCCCAATCAGAGGATAGCAACGCTAGTTACCATCCAAAGAGAGGGCAAACCAAGTTGTAAATGTTCCTCCTATAGACCAATCTCTCTGCTTAAAGCAGAACCCAAAATATTGGCAAAACGTTTGGTGAACCGACTCACTCAAGTCATTAACGGGTTGGTGCACTCCGATCAATCGTACTTTATGCCTCATCGCAACACTGCGCTAAACCTAGGTAGAGTGCATGAAGTGCTGGGAAGGGCGGCCACCATCCGGGAGGAGGCAGTAATCTTTTTATTGGACGCCACCATGGCATTCGATACCATTGAATGGCCCTACCTGTTCACAGTACTCGCAAAAATGGGATTCGGACCTGGCTTTCTAGGATGGGTCAAGTTCCTTTACTTGGAGCCTCTTGCGCAGGTGGGTGTCAACAATAAGAAATCTGAACCCTTTAGGCTTGGTCGTGGGACCCGTCAGGGTTGTCCACTATCCCCCCTACTTTTTGCCCTCTCGCTGGAGCCATTGGCAGAATGGTTCTTGAAAGATCAAGTTGTGCAAGGGCTGTGCTGGTCAGAAGGCTGGGCGGACCGCATCTCGCTGTATGCAACATCCTCCTATACTTAGCTTCCCCCTGAAAGTCACTCATCGGAGTGCTGGATATACTTACAATCTTTGGCAAATTCTCAGGGTACTCTAACAACTGGGTTAAATCCCCGCTGTATGTCCTCAGTGGGGATCCTCCCCTCTTCCCCAAGGATTTCCCAATCCAAATAATGAAGATAGGTTTTAAATACCTGGGGATATTCGTTACCACAGATCCCAAACTCCGTTACGACTGCAACCTGTTCCCCCCACTACAGAGACTAAGGCGCGATTTTGCCAGTTGGAAGGGGCTCCACTCTCTGTGTTGGGGTGGGAATCCCTCTTTAAGATGATGGGGTTGCCAATTTTCCTCTATGTTCTGCAGAACTCCCCCAACATGGTCCCAACCAGATACTTTAAGGAGCTTGAGGGACTGCAGCGACAACTACTGTGGGATGGGAGTCCCCGCATAGCATTGAACAAACTGGTTTTAACCTGGTACGATGGAAGTATTGGACTCCCGGACCTTATAAAATATTATTGGGCTGCTCATCTAGCTGCCATAAACCAATTCACCTATCATAGACCTGATGATCCAGGATATACCATGAATAGATGGCTATTACCTGGGGGAAACTCTAATAAGGCCCTATACCCTAATCCCAAGAAATTCCACCTCACATGGCAGACAAGACACTCAGTTCAAGTCTGGAGCGCAGTGACTAGAAGTCTGGGGTGGGAAAAGAAACTTACACTGGCAACTCCACTGTGGGACTCTGAGCAGTTGGGAACTCTAAGGACCTCAAAGGGGTTCAACAACTGGGACCTGATTGGGATCTCGAGGATCGGAGACCTCTGGGTAAAGGTGATATGTTAACGTTTGGGGCACTGCAACAGGAGTACAAACTGACAGACGCTGAGTACTTCAGGTACCTGCAGATTCCACACACGCTGATGATGCATTTGGAGAAGGACACCTCTGCCCCTGAAGCCTCACCCTTAGAATTCAGGATGTTAGACGGATACCTGTATAAGAAAGCGATCTCCCTGACTTGTAAGAAGTTGATAAACAACACCTTACACCCCCTGACGCATACTAGGGAGAATTGGATGAGAGATGAGCTAGAGTTGGATGATGAAGAATGGCAGGAGGCGGTGACCTCTCCAAGGGAGGTGGCAATTTCGGCTATACTGCATCTACTCCAGCTCAAAATACTTCATAGAGTATATATTACAGGGCCCCATTTAGTTCGCATGGGAAGGACGGAGGGGGGAGAGTGCAGAAGGAATTGTAACCAAATGGGCACCTTCATGCATATAACATGGGAGTGTGAGCATGTCCAGAGGTACTGACAGAAAGTACACGATATCATGAGTGAAGTGCTTGCAGTGACTATCTCGCCTGAAGCTAAAAGAAGCCTCCTGAACGTATGGGAACCAACTAACTTAACTAGTAAGGAAAAACTATGGTCTACCTCATCGTAGCAAAACAAAATATTGCGCAGTTGTGGTGGCGGCGTCTCCGCCCAAAATAGTGAAATGGAAAACAGACCAGGACTAGTGCATGTTTAGGGAAAAAACTGTATACACAGCACAGGGTTGCCTCCAAAAATAGTCAGCTGTTTGGAATATTTACAGAGGTAGTATTTGCATCCCCCTTATTGCTCCCTCAACCGAAGATACTCTCATATCCTAAATGTGTTGTCTCCTTATGCTAGACCTATTACCAATTGTCATGTCCAGAAATGTGAATGCGGTTTTGTCTTGGTTCCTCTCGATTGCCTCTGTATTGTCGACTTTCAAATGTTTAATAAAAAGAAACATTGAAAAAATAGAGGACTTAGCTGAGACACCATCTCCATTCAGAGGAAGCTTTCTCATGAGAACCAGTAATTTAGGGTGTCCATCAACAAGCGCTACTGATCACAAAACCAGAGCACTATTACTGGAAGTTGACACAGGTGGACCAGCTCACAGACGTGGAAGTTGTCACATGCAGCGGCATAGCCTTTAATTGACAGCACCCGGGGCAGTCAAGTATCCCTCCACTTTTGTTTTAACATTTTGCACCCCTAAGAATGCCCATAAAATGTTTCACCCCCGGGGCAACCTCCCTTCTGCCCCTCCCACACTATGCCACTGGTCTCATGAACTACCCTTTATCATGCAACTGCAATAACAAGAGTTTTTTGTCTCAGCAACACTCCGCTTTCAGTAGAAGACATAACATAGGCAGGGGTACTATTCAGCAGAAACGGTATATGATGTATGTTGTGCTAGAGTTGCACATCCTGTCGGGCACTTCTTAGGTGCTTTGGTTAGTGTTACAATGGTGACAATATTAGACCCATTGAATGACAGATTCCTGTTGTAATGCAATTGGACTGTTTTTAGAAATGAGTGTCGAGGTTGTGATTATCAATTCTGTCAAGTCTTCATTTCACCTCCTGCCTCTTTCATCCACCTACCTACTTTCCCTGTATCCTATCTCACTCTTGCAGATTTTTTTCACCCCTGCTATCTTCCTTTTTCACTGATTTTCCAGTATTTCTCGTCCTACTTGCAAAAAATTGTGTTATTGGTTGAGGAGGGTTGGAAGGCTCACTCATGCAACAACGACACTACTTGTCTCACTAAACGTTTTTAAACAAGCCTGTGCTTAACCCTTTGGAAGTGATGGAGCATAATTATTTGAGAATAATCTTGCTTGATCAAGTCTGCTCATAAGTGTGTTTTAAGAAACATAACTAACAGTGTGGAAAGTTATTAACATGGAGATTCGTGAAAGTGCAACATGAAAATGTGCAAGAAAAGACACAACACATTTAGTATTCAAAAGCTGCAATGATAAACATGCAGAAAGCACGGGAAACATGTGGTAATTAAATATAAAACTAATATAGAATTGACATTTCTAATATAGAATTGACATTTCTAACATACTTTGTGTATTGACCATTCATATGTTGATGATTTATATAAAAGTAACTTGATAAGTATACAGAGTTTGTCTTTATTGATGAGATTATATAACATGATATACATTTTTACTGTTATTTTTAGTTAGGCAGTTTCTTCGTTATATCTTCCCCATGAAGGAAACAGCATCTGTCTCTTTTTATCTGAGTCCCTATTAGCTCTTCCAAAGATCTATCAGAGGGCCTCATGTTTGTAAGCGGGGTTTAGAGTTTCTATTGGCCCAAACTCTTAGTTATAATAAAGTTTCTCATTCAAGACAAATTGAAGATATTGTGAATGATTAGAACATTTTATACCACTTCCACTGGGTCAGTAGCTTGGCACCAAAGCAGTCAGGCTTAACTTAGAGGCAATGTGTACAGTATTTATGCAGCGCATAAAGAGTAATAAAGTGAAAACACAACACAAGAAAAATCCCAAATCAATTTAGAAACAGAGTAAATTGATACCAGAACAACAAAAATCCAATCAGTTGAATTAGAGATATGCAGTTTTAAGGTTAAAAAAGTATATAAAAACACAAAACGCAACTCGTGGTCATCTGGTCGCGCTGGACTAGGGGAAAAAGAATACTTTCAAGCTGACCACAATGGTACATGGGTTGGATACAGGGACCAACTAAGTCCCACTGAAGAGTTACCGTCTCAAGTCTGGAGGGGGCGGTGAGGAGGAGACTGAGAGTCGTGGACGTTCATCGATTTAGTGCGAAGAGTGCATCGGCCTCCCTGGACAGTCGCTGTAGCGCAAAGAGTATTTAAAAATTCATAACTCCGGTTCGACTTATTGGATTTTTGTCATTTTGGTCTTCTTTTGTTCATTAAATTGAGCTCTAATTTTGTAACCAAGTGTGGTATCTTTTTGTGTGGTGCTTTCACTGTTTTACTATTTGAAGTGCTTCACAAGTACTTTACGCATTACCTCCTAAGTTAAGCCTGACTGCTCTGTGCCAAGTTACCATAGGGAGAGCACGTGTTAATTTAGGGTGTGTATGTGACTTACCCAGATTAGGATTGTGGGTCCTGCTTGAACAGGGTGCATACCTCTGCCAACCATAAACCCAATTTCTAACAATAATAAAAACAACAATATAATAATCATCATTATCATCATGATAATGTATGCTGCTGCAGCTTTTTTCATTTCCAGACATCATAAAGACAATTTATTGCTTCCCTATAAACCTGTATTCAATTAAATGACTGTGATGGGATGAAAGGCTAAATTTACCTTTGTGGGTTTCAAACCTCTGACCAATAGATCATACACAGATGTAAGCAGTGAATGATTAACTCACTGAGCTATCTGGAAGGTAACATACTAACCCAGTAGATGAAAGTGATAAGTGAAGAAACAAAGCCTACAAATTAGCTGAAAAATTGATAAAGCCAATTAGTATCAGTTTGAGGTGGCTTGGTGGGCAAAATAAGAAGGGATTAGAATTCTACCCAGAGTGAAACCAAGCAAATTCATCATGGTGCTTCAGATTCTTGAAGAACTTTGGTATCTGTAACGTGGCCAAGAGGTAGGTGGGCACATCATTGGTAGCCCATCAATGCTTGGCTGTATTAAGGCTAAAACGGGTCCATCAGGAAACAACAAAGAATGCAATATCAAATCAAGACAAGCAGTGAGAGCACCAATCCTTACTAACGCAATAACAAAGGAAAGAAGAGATGTCAACTTATCTAGCTATACAGTTGCATACAACTGCCAATCAGCTCCACTTTTTACCATGATGGCTCGCCACTGCTTTTGACACTATTTTACTTCCGACAGATTCCTTGGATCAATAGCAAGGAGCTAAAATCCTTTGGAGTCAGCCACCAGAACCCTCTTGCAGTAGTGGAAGACCTAAAGGATATTTCTGTTTCATCCAGATGCAAAATATGCTTAACCCATCTCAATGTGCTGTGAATCCCTGTCATAGGTGCATTGTGGTCTTTGTTTAATTGTATAACATTCTTGTAAAGACCTCAGGTGTTAATGGCATTTAATATTGCTTGTTGTTTTGGCAAGATTTTCACCAAGCAGATTGTAAAACACATCAAGAACTGGGCATGTGAAAACTGCATAATCAGGTGAATTCTGCTCAGGCTTCCTGATGGTAAGCCATTTTATGAAAACAAATATTTTAGGCAAGACATATGTAAGAATTAGTCAGAACGATTTAAAAGTGTTATTCTAAGAGCTGGCTGAGTTCTTATATTCTGTCAGATGGGGAGTGACTTGTGTCAAGCTTGATTTTATGTAGAGTCCTCCATGCTTCTTATCATTAGGTGTGCCTTTAGCCAAGACCTTTTGATTTTACTAAAGCATGGTATCTATCTTAAAAAAAAGTTCTCCCAAATTAAAGAATCAATTGCCCAGCTAGACACCTTACCTCCCAAGGCATAACACTTGCATGCAGACGTCTAATACTTCTAGGTCTCTCTTTCCATCTGGACTTACAGCAAAGAGAAGAGATATGTGCTACTTTGACCACCTTGAAAGTCTCCAAGCCATGGGCCTCAGGATGGCCAGTAAAGGTTCAAGAGGCATGATACATCAAACTAACTTGCTCAGTGAAGAGAGATCTGTAATTTTTATGATTAACTAGCTTACCTGTCGCGCGTTACTGCGATCTCAGAAGAAAGGACATTTAAGGAAACTTGTTATAATAACATTCAATTTACATTGTGTCATTTTTTTTCAAGCTTATTCATTTTAATATGGAAAACATTTTAAAGTGTTGTTTTAATTCTGTTTATTTATTCAAGTGCTTGTGGATACACAGTATTTTTTATTCTTCCTTCTCGTGCGTACACGAATAAATCTGAAGGTTTTCCGACGCGTGAGCTGGCCACATACAGTTGTCCACACTTGCAGCGATTGTCCTTGTGCTTTGTTGATGGTCATTGCAAAAGCGAGTTGCACTGGAAACTGTAAATGTTCAGTATTGGAAAGATTATGAGGGCCCTAGGGGTCCGGGGGGGCGATATTTAATTTTTTATTTATTTTTTTTTTTGCCAGAAACCTTCGTGGGAGTGTACTCAACAACGTTTCACAATTGTTTTTTTAAAAGAAAAAAATCTCTTTATTTTTTGCCAGAAACCTTCGCAGGAGTGTACTCAACAACTTTCTAAAGTTTCATGCCGATCAGATGAATGGTGTAGTAATGCATAAAGGACAAACAGACAGACATACATTCGTTTTTATATATATAGATGTACCCAAACTGACGTCCGGCAAAAATAAGAATATGGACTTGCTTATATATAAATTAACCCATTGAATCTGCTCCACACGACACTGTTGGGCTGTAACTCAAGAACACTTTATCGCAACCTTGTGAGTTGAGGGGAAAAATTCAAACTTGGATAATATAAGGTTACCCTCAAGGAACAAGGCCCTGGTTGAGGGATTGATAAACATAGAGGCAAGGTCTATATTACCAGTCCCGTCAAACATCCAGTTCAAGACTAAGATGCCAGTAATGGGGAGTCTGACCATGAGGTCCAATGAAGAAGCAGGCATAGAAGCAAAGGGTCTGCCTACACTCCAACTGTTTTCTCTACTTCATCCAGAGTAGCCTGACTCACCCATGATTTGCATCTTGGCAGTGAAAATATCTCACTCCTAATGAATAACCATACCCCTGCCCTTACCAAAGATACAACATCTGTACTGTCCATTCTATCTTGAAACATGGCAGGGCTTAAGGGAATAGTACATGACCCTGAATAACTTGAGTACTTAAATTGCTTCGATATTGTTATGTTACAGGAGGCCTGGTCCTTAGCCACAGTGATATTAAATGGCTACATGAATCAGTGTTGAAGCAATTCCATCGAAGGAGGGAAGACCAAAGGAGGTAATGCTAATCTGGGTGCGAGTGGTCAGGAATTTGATTGTGAAGATAATTCATGTGGACTGCCTTGATATTCTGGGATTGATTGCTAAAGGCCCTAAAGGCTTCTGTATTTGTTTGTTTAAACCTTTGGATGCATGTGAAATTCAGACGGATCCTGGCCGTCCGACGCACTTGCCACCCATAGCGTTGGACAGCCGGGAGCCGTCCGATGGATCCAAAGGGTTGATGTATATAATAGACCGGGGAACGTATAGAGGGAGGGTGTTCTACTAATTTGTAAACCTGATTTCCATGATATGCAATGTTTGGGGCCAGATGGGTAATTATTTTTTCTGCCGGTGATTCGTCCTTTCACACTTAATGAGATTTACTTGCAGGGGCCACTCTTTGTTTTTGATTCTTCAGAGACAGATACCAGACCAACCACTTTTGTATGCCAAAATATTGACTTCCTAACTCCAAACATAAGTACAAAAAATTGAATCAAAAATATCGATGTAAAAAATATAGTTAGTCAATATATCGAATTTTTCTTAATGCTTTAAAGTAAATAAAAATTAATGAAATAATAAATATATTTAACTTTAACATACTTAAAATACTTAAATAACTTTAAAATTAATAAATAATTAATGTAAGTTAAAGAAAAACATACAAATGTATTTTTTAATACATATATATATATATACTAGCAGCCCGGGGCAGAAGGGGGCTGGGGGCAGCATTTCAGGCTTGCGTGCACTCCCGCCTTGGCCCCCGCCCGCCACGACATTGTCTGTGTCCCGGACAATGTCGTGGTGGGCGGGGGCCGGGGCGGGAGTACACGCAAGCCTGAAATGCTGCCCCAAGAGCCTGAGCCTTACCTCAGCCGCATTTGTTCAGGGCCAAACTCCCGCACCGGCTCCCTCCCGTGTCCCAGAGTCTTACCTGAGCCGCCGCTCCTCCCCGCGCTCCTCACTTCACCGCTGCTCCTCCTCGTCATGACGCACCTGAGCTGCCGCTCCTCCCCGCGCTCCTCACTTCACCGCCGCTCCTTCTCGTCATCACGCACGTTGCGGCCAGCGCTACGTCGTAGCCAGCGCAGCGTCGCGGCCGGCGCTACTTTCAGGGCACTACTTTTTTTTTAAGTTATATTTTTAAATTTAAGCTTTTTTAAAATTTTCTATAGCCTATGTCCATCTGCACACCCTGAGGATTACAACAATTTATTGGGTGTGTGGATTGGCGCTGTGTTTCCCGAGTTTACCTTGCCAAAAGGTTTGTGTTCTCTCTTTATAATAGTAGTATAGATATATGAACATAATATTAATAAAAAATATAAAAGATTTTTACCGTAGGATAGCGGAAAGGGTGAAATGTACTATTACCACTCCAGTGAGTGCAACAGTAGAGAAAGCGTTGGATAGATTAGGGGTAAAAACTATTATTCACACTCCAGTGAGTGCAACAGGAGGGAAAGCGTTGGATAGTGGGAGGGTAAAAATTACTATTCCCACTCCAGTGAGTGCAACAGTAGGGAAAGCGTTGTATAGCGTAGGGGTAAACATTACTATTCCCACTCCAGAGAGTGCAACAGTAGGGAAAGCGTTGGATAGCGTAGGGGTCAAAATTACTATTCCCACTCCAGAGAGTGCAACAATAGATAAAGCACGGGATAGCGTAGGGGTGAAAATTACTATTCCCACTCCAGAGAGTGCAACAGTAGTGAAAGCATTGGAGAGCGAGAGGGTAAAAATTACTATTCCCACTCCAGAGAGTGAAACAGTAGGGAAAGCATTGGATAGCGTAGGGGTAAAAATTACTATTCCCACTCCATAGAGTGCAACAGTAGGAAAGGCGTTGGATAGCGGGAGGGTGAAAATTACTATTCCCACTCCAGAGAGTGCAACAGTAGGGAAAGCGTTGGATAGCGTAGCGGTAAAAATTACTATTCCCACTCCAGAGAGTGCAACAATAGGGAAAGCGTTGGATAGTGTAGAGGTCAAAAATACTATTCCCACTCCATAGAGTGCAACAGTAGGAAAGGCGTTGGATAGCGGGAGGGTAAGAATTACTATTCCCACTCCAGTGAGTGCAACAGTAGGGAAAGCGTTGGATTGCGGGAGGGTAAAAATTTACTATTCCCACTCCAGAGAGTGCAACAGTAGGGAAAGCGTTGGATAGCGTAGGGGTAAAAATTACTATTCCCACTCCATAGAGTGCAACAGTAGGAAAGGCGTTGGATAGCGGGAGGGTAAATATTACTATTCCCACTCCAGTGAGTGCAACAGTAAGGAAAGTAAATACTTCATATATTAATTCAAAAAATATATATATTAATACCAATTATAAATTAATTCAAAATAATGACCAATTTAATATAATATAATAGTTAATCAATTAAAAATAGAAATAAAAAATATTTATTAAAAATCATTGCCTATTAATACAAATTAATTACCAATTTACAATTAATTATTAACAATTGAAAAATAATTAACAATTAATTAAAAATACATACCAATAAATAAATTAAAACATTTAATCAATTATAATTAAATTACTTCCCACCCTATTCCCCTATAAACCCACAACCCACCACAGAAAATACATTAATAAAATTAACATAAGTATCAATTAATCAATTAATTTAAATTAATTACCAATTATATTTTAATTAATTACCAATTAAAAATTAAATAATTAATTCAAAATAAATACCAATAAATAAATGTCAAAATTTGAATAATTATAATTAAATTACTTCACACCCTATTCCCCTATAAACCCACAACTCGCTACAGAAAATAAATTAATAAAATTAACATAATTATCAATTATTTGAAATTAATTGCAAATTATATTTTGATTAATGAACAATTAATTAACAAATAATTCTAAATAAATACCAATAAATAAATTAACATATTTAATTAATTATAATTAAATTACTTCCCACCCTATTCCCCTATAAACCCACAACCCGCTACAGAATTATATTACGCAAAAATTCAATACCATAAAATTAATTCATTAAAATAAATTATAAAATAAATATACACTTTTCTGACATATACTAACATGAAAACAACTTTAAAAAATTTTATATTATTAAAAAATTGATTTAACTTACTTACCTCAAATTCTATACTTTTGTTGTCTATATTCTGTCCATTCTCTTTTTTGTTGTCTATATTCTGTCCATTCTATATTTTTGTTGTCTATATTCTGTCCATTCAATATTTTGTCCATTCTATATTTGTTATTCGATATTAATGCAAATTGATATTTAAAACTTAATATTTTGAGTGTATACCTGGAGAGAGTTTTGTTGGTTTGGGAAATGATGCTGAATGTGTGTGCTCAAATTGGAAATACCTCTTATGTGGTTGTATTAATAGGAGGCCTGTTGCGTGTGAGACAGACTTGTGTTGTGATGCCACATCATTATCACTATATGATGCACGTGCTGGACTAATTGTTATGAGGACAGTTGTGAGATTATTCAGCCCAGTACAAGCAGCTATGTGCCTGTGGTTGGATACAAATTGCTCTCACTTCTCAGTTAATCGATCTACCATGCGTGAGAAAATTATAGCAGTCTATGCTCTTCCTATGCCACTGAGGCTTGATAGTTGGTACACAATCCTCATGAAGCTTACCTTTTGTCCTTCTCCTTGACTCTGCAATATTGTTTCTGATTTACAATCCACAGGCCGCTTCTTCCCCCTGCATGAAAGGCGAAAGCTCCATAACACTCCTGCTTACCTTAACATTTCAGAACATTTCAATATATTAATAACTTGTGTCTCTGGGACTGAAGGTCTGTTTGCAAAGCAATTTACTGAATTGTCTATCTTATATTTCATTACTTTCCATAACAGATTGTTGATAATGTGATGCTTGTCACCCTGCTTTCCTCAAATCCCTTTTGCATTCCTTCATCAAACCCCTAACCTTCTTCCCCTGGTCTGTGTGATTTATTGAGGTGTGAATTAATTTACACCATAAATGAATCACACACTTGGTGGGGTGGATGTGGTGAAAGTAACAGCAACTTACTGAGGGATCTTCTAGTACCTGAGCAATTTCAATTAATTTGCCAGTGATGGATAGTCCTTCTGACTAAAACTACAGTTGGAGCTCACTAGGTGGGAGTGGGACCTCGTTTGTTGTGATTCCTTTCCTGTTAGTGCAATAGCCTTCTACCACTACCATCATCATTAGGAAGGCACATTGGGAAACTATAGATACAAAACACAGAAAGAGGAGACCAGGTCAAAAAGTAGTGTGCTGTCCTAAATGGAGAACAGGTATCACAAGGATACGTGTGTGGAAAAGTGTGTTGGGTCACACTGGGCTAGAAAAATCCCATCAGACCGCCCTCGTGGCGGCATATCATCATGTGGGAGTGGGCAGTCGCTCCATATACCACCCGTGTGGCGGTGCGGAAATGGAAAACGGCGTATTTTGCCACAGTTGTGCCCAAAGTATAATACAGAAAGAGTGCAGTGCTATGAAAAAGGTGCTTATCAAAAATGACTACTTAGACTGAAGAAATTGCTTATCGAGATAAGTGTAGGTGCCAAGATTAAAAACACGCCTGGTAGTGGGTAAATAAAACTACATTATGGTGCTGTGCAGGATGGTCAACTAGTTTCAGCGAGATGGAGTGTTACTCCAGCTTTCATCAGGACCATGGAGATGGTAGGCTACTGCAACACGGTGTGAAGGGTGTATAAATATGAAAGAACATAGGTTACATCAAAATTGTGCAGTGTATTTTAAGGAAGACAAATATCACCCCGAGACTTGGAACCTCTATGTCCACTGAAGACAGGAAAGGAATCTTCTACCTGTCAAGAAAACAAAAAATACCATGTATTCATTTACACACAGGAGTCCACATAACCCCACATACACCATCAAGACAGAACACACCTGCGAGAACAATTTACGTTCCGCATTACAAATAAGCATATTAGCTTCATCACAAAGAGGTATTTCCTCACAGTGATACTCACCCAGCTTTATGTGGGTGAAGACCTCACCTCGCCCGGCAACCGCTCGGGAAATTGAGGCCCCGCTCTGATGTGTAGAGAAAGGACATTGTTAGCGCACAATTCATATGTGTCCAGCCCAATCGCTATACACGTAACACTCCATCTAGCTGAAACTAGTTGACCATCCTGCACAGCGCCATAATGTAGTTTTATTTACCCACTACCAGGCGTGTTTTTAATCTTGGCACCTACACTTATCTCGATAAGCAATTTCTTCAGTCTAAGTAGTCATTTTTGATAAGCACCTTTTTCATAGCACTGCACTCTTTCTGTATTATACTTTGGGCACAACTGTGGCAAAATACGCCTTTTTCCATTTCCGCACCGCCACACGGGCGGTATATGGAGCGACTGCCCACTCCCACATGATGATATGCCGCAACGAGGGTGGTCTGATGGGATTTTTCTAGCCCAGTGTGACCCAACACACTTTTCCACACACGTATCCTTGTGATTCCTGTTCTTCATTTAGGACAGCACACTACTATTTGACCTGGTCTCCTCTTTCTGTGTTTTGTATCTATAGTATAGGGGCACGAGTTGACAAGTCGTTAAATTATTTCCCCTTTTGACCCTCTGCACACCTTTTTTCTACATTGGGAAACTATTCAGGTAAGTGAACCATGGGATGGAGTGAACTAATTTAGTTTGTATGCAACTAAATTCTACTGCAGATAGTACTAATTTAACATTCCTTGTTCATTTAGGTTGTTGTAGCAATATAAGCAATGGCAGCATAACATACTCACCTACTGTCCATTCAATAATATAGTTACAGAGGGTAATAGGGCATGGGTATTATTAACTATAAATAATGGTTGTACTGTACACATACACTTTGAAAATCGCTGTAAGAAAAGACAGCAGTGCAAAGTAAAAGTGAAACACAAAAACCCTACTTCAGGCATAAAAATATTTTTTCATGTAATATTTCAACAATAAAAAAAGTAATTCCGCCCTCTCTACCCACAACAGGCTCACCCTTCTCCCCAAGCAAATCTGTCTGTCCCCAACAAATGTCCAAATCATAACTGTCCAACAAAATGCCCATAGAAACAGTCCCAATCCCAACTCTAATTCCAATTCCCAACCTCTCCACACAAAAATCCATCTCACCAAAATAAATACTTAAAAAGTTCTAAAGAAGAGGGCAATACACTGGGGGTCAGAAGCTTCTCAAGCTGTCCTTCAATGCATAATGTATGATGTTCTAGCCTTGCCAGTCTCTGCAGGATGTGGCACTGGAAAAAGTGGTCTGAGCAGTGGGGTGGGGGCAGCACTGGTGGTGTGACTGTGATATGTGGCTGCTGGCTGCACTGGCCTTCCTCTTGCTGGGAGACTGGAGATGCTGGCAGCTGGCTGGGGACTGGACAGCAGCAGTTGCCTCCTCCATCTCGACCAGCTGCTGAAAATCACCCTGTATGGTCTCCAGCCTCTGCTGCCTCAGCTGAGCTACTATCTCGGGCCGCGTAGCTGATCAACCAGCAGGAGTAGCTGCATGAAGAAAGTAAATTGAAAACAATGCTCTGTGCAAAGCACTTCGTTTAAAATTATATAGTTGCACAGTAGCAGTACATTGCTGGTCTCCTGGGGCCATTCAAATTCGATGGGATTAGAGTCAAGGACATTTTATTACCCACCCATGCCTCACATTAAATACAATTGCACTGATTGCCTGAAACGAATAGGAAGAATAAATAGCACAGCAGTTTTAAACAAAAATTTTTTTTTCTTTTAAAGGATTTCAGTTAAACACTATACAAACACTTTTGTGGGAAAATTTTTTATTAATTAGAAAGGCATTATGCAGTAGGGAGTACAAGTATTCTTGTTGTGCTAAATTATTGAAGGCATGCTAGCTAGGGCGTTGGTAGTCCATACTTTGCTATTTTCTGCAATAGGGGCAGCTGTAATGGACAATCATCTTACTTCAATTCCAATGGTCATGCTCTTTTACAAAATGCCTTTCAATTTTACCCTGACTCTGAAGAGATAGATAAATATTAATGATACAACGTCACACAGGTCATGTATAAAATGCAGATATCTTGTCTGCCGTAAGTAGATGGTAGTAAAAGCGATGCACTGCAGTACTGAGAAAGGATTAAGGAACGGGATAGATAGATTGTACTTGGCACGTTCATCACAGGCTATCGCATCCACAAAACCCATGGCTCTTAGTCCCACTTTTCTCGCTGGCCTCGCCCTCCATCACAATTTATGATTATTTCCAGCAACTGCATGTGCTTGGCAGTAAGGAAAGGAAACTTTACTTACTCTACCACAGGATAAGTTAGAGGGATTTGGCTCGGTAAGAAGAGGTTTTGGTTCAGAATAGTGGGGTGTCACTGATCATCATCATGGGCCTGAGCTTTGGCTTACTCAGTCACTGTAGTTGATGAATGTTGAAAGGGACAGTTCTGAACAAGCTAGTAAAGAGCTTAGGAAAGTATAAAGGTGTGAACTACTAGGAGATTACTGAGTGTGCACTGGAAGGAAGAGAAACAAACACACCTTATTTTTGCTTTGCCAGGCATTGAAAACGTTGTAAATGCCACAATAACTGAAGTAGATTCACAATGCACAGCTAATACTGTAGTGCTGAATTGAACCATGCAGCCAATAGTTCATGAGTGGCACTGGCAAAATAGCATGGGCAGGGAGGTGATGATTTATGATGGGTGGGATACATATTTGCCTCACTTAACAAATTGTTAGGCTGAAAGCGTACAGACTCAGGCTGTGAGAGTACAGATTCTGGGTATGAGCAACAGAAAAGACATGGGCTAGCCAGTACAGCAATATGTGCAGCAGTAACTTTCTATGTGTATCTTTGACAGGAGTACATGGCAGGACTATAGGAGGAATGCAGTGCAACTCATCACAGTGCCTGAACTCCTATTATGCAACATTATGTTTTAGCATGCGCTGCAAATAAGATGTTTTGCATGTACTGGTTGTTCCGGGAGATTCATGGAAACCTGCACGAGGATGACCTGTGCGCACTTGTAAGGGCAATGTTCCCAAGTAACTTATTTTTCTTTGCTCTAGATGTTGCTTTGGTCAAATCCTGCAAGACACTGTCAAAGACGTGCTAAAGTATAAAAGGGAACCGCCTCCTGTACCAAGCGCTCACGATTAGCTTTTGTACTGCATCAGAACTCCAGCCCGCAACTTCAAAATCCCTGTAAGGTAACTTCATTTTTTATTCTATTTCATCGATCTTGATTTACAAGAGTGGGATGCAAAGCCAATGCAAGTATGCGCTTGACAAATATGCCTGAATGATGTCTCATTTGTAGAAAGAGAGTATTTAATTTGTATACATCACAAGGAACAATCATATTGACATTTCAGTGTGGACGAACTTTGGAGAACCCCGTCCACTAATCAAAGGATATAACAGGCATTACCACAAATGCCTAGAAGTTGGAAAACACTGGTACAGTTCATAGCTTAAATTCCTTACAGGAAAGATCAGTGCCAATGCATGTCTCTCATTGCTATTGAAAGTATATAAGGTGCAGCTAATCTCAAACATCAACATAACCAGGCTTCTTAGTTGTTCCAGTTCTCTCTCCCCACTGTACCCTTCCCAAAACTCTTTCCCCATCTGGCCACTCCAATCCTCTGGTGTATTCTATTCACAGAGTCAGTGCTGCCAGAAGGTGGACATTGGAGGGTACTTCTCCTGAGGAACTCAGCTCTGACACAATCATTAGCCCAATGGAAGTAAGTTCCTCCCTAGCAGTATTATCATAATGTCTTCAATCGAGGAAATATGCAAAATACCAGTCTCTGTCCAGAAAGAACTCACCGCAGCTCATTTAGAAACTGCATCGTTGGCTAGCCAAGTTGCTCAGCTGCAAGCTCAACTCGGGGCTAACTCCGTTCGTGCCACCATGACTTGTCTTGTTCCCCCTCCGCCTGTAGTATCAGTCACAGTCCCCTCACCTGTTCCATTGGCTCCCCCAGAACACTTCACTGGAAATCCCATGAAGGTTCAGACATTTCTCACTCAGGTACAACTACATTTTATGGTAAGACCTGCTTCTTTTCCTGATGCGCAGTTGAGAATAGTTTTCCTTATCTTGCATTATCTAGGTGGAGATGATGTCCAGTGGGTGGTTCGCCTAGTGAACACAGACAGTACACTTTTGTATAATTGGAGAACGTTCATAGCAGAATTCAAACAAATGTTTGATCAGCAAACTATTACCGGGTCAGCAGATTGGGAATTATTAGAATTAAAACAGGGAAACAAAGACCTTGTCACATATCTAACACAGTTTAATTGTTTGATTTTTTAGGCAAATTGTCCTGAGGAAAAAAGGGCAGCAATATGCCATCAGGGCCTAAAAGAATAATTAAAAGATCTCATAGCTCAGTTGGATCCTCAACCATGAACCTATGACGAACTCATAGCATTGACCCTTTGACTAGGCCATAGACTGTCTGATCGTAAAGGTAGGTAAAAAAAGACCAGATTTTCGTACCTATATAAGATCCAGTGATAAAGAAAAAACTGTTGGTCATGACTCAAGTGAGCCTATGGATATAGGTGGAATAAAGAAATCCCTTACCCTGGAGGGAAAGGAAGCAAGACGTAAATGAGGTCTCTGACTTTATTGCGTGTAAAAAGGACATTTATTTGGGAATGTCCAATCGTCCAAATACCTCCAACAATCGTATCTCAAGTCTTCACATCCTAACGAAGCAATCGGGAAACAAATAAACTCAGGAAATGTAAATAAGGTATTTCGAAGCTGTAAAGAAAAACCTCCTATAACAAAGGAAACTTTACTAACTGATGAGTCAGTTGCCACTACAATAAAGTCATTAGTTCCACACTTAACCCTAAATGCTCAAATAATTCTAGAAAACCCATAAAAGAGGTAGAAAGGCGTTGTTAGATTCAGGGGCAACAGGTAATTTTATAACATGGACTATTGTATCAAACTAAAGATACCCATTGAGCAAAAAGAAAAACCAGAAAAAGTCAGAGCAGTAGATGGAACATTGCTCACTTCAGGTTTTGTCACCCATCATACCTGCCTAGTACTCCTAAAGTGTGTTGTAGGTACTGTCACACACCAAGAACACATCATATTCGATTTGATAGCAGCACCCCAATTTGGAATGATTATACCAATGCACTGGCTTATTCTTCAAAATCGTAACTTAAACTGGGGAAAAAGAACCATTGCTTTATGAATCAGAATGGTGTCATCAAACATGTCTTTCCTACGACTCTTTCTGTGACCAAACTTTAACTCCTAGCGATTGCATAGCTGGTGCTAAAACTGAGCTCTTCGTAGAACTATATACAAAGATAATTGCCAATTCAGCAGACCAAGACACCCAGCTACCTCTATAACTTAAATACAAAGACGTCATAGATGTATTAAATGTCACCAGTGTGGAAACACTTCCACCACACTTCAATTACAATTGCCAAATTGATCTTGTGTTGGTTTAAAAAATTCCATGTAGTAGAATGTTTGCCCTTTTAGAACAAGAAAATCCATACCTGTGCGAAAACTAGGACAAATACTTACAGAATTGTTTCATTAGGCCTTCAAAATCTCTAGCTGCTCCACCTCTTTTCTTAGTACCAGAAGTGAATTGTGAATTAAGGCCTTGCATCGATTATAGGGCATTGAATAAGATCACGATAAAGAGCAAATATTCACTCCCACTCATCCCAGTCCTCACTGATCAGGTACGAACAGCTAACATCTAAACTAAGCTGGACCTCCATGGTGTGTACCACTTGGTACGTGTCAGGCCAGCTGATTAGTGGAAAACCACATTTAGAACAAGATATGGCCTATTTTATTACTGCATCATTCCTTTTGATCCTTTGCAACAGCCTGCTGCATTTCAATTTTTTATAAATGAAGTATTACAAGCCTATTTGGATAGATTTGTGATGGCATACATAGATGATATACTGATCTATTCCTCCTCCTATGAAAAACATGTGGGCATGCTGGAACTGTTCTAACTACCTGACGCCAGCAAGACTTGTTCTGCAAGCCCTCAAAATGTGAATTTCATGTTACAATAGTGAAATTTCGCTAGTTCATTTTGACCCCAAAAGGCGTTAACATGGCAGAAAGGAAAGTACAAGCAAAAATAAAATGGCTGCAACCTCGGAATGTAAAAGACATTGAAGATTTATAGGATTTGTGATTTTTTTTTCATAGATTCATAGAGCACTTTGCTTCAAAATCTGCTCCTTTACCAAATTACTGCACATGAGAATTTCCTTCCATTGGACAATAGAAACTGAATCTGCTTTTCAATCACTAAAGGAAGCCTTTGTAACAGCCCCTGTCTTACATCACCCAGATACCACACAACTTTTTCTTCTAGAAACAATTTGCGCTTGACAAATATGCCTGAATTATGTTTCATTTGTAGAAAGAGAGCATTTAATTTGTATACATCACAAGGAACAATCATATCGACATGTCAATGTGTGATGAACTTTGGAGATACCCTGTCCACTAATCAAAGGATATAACCGGCATTACCACAAATGCCTAGGAGTTGGAAAACACTGGTACAGTTCATAGCTGAAATGTGTTACAGGAAAGATCAGTGCCAATGCATGTCTCTTATTGCTATTGAAAGTATATAAGGTGCAGCTAACCTCAAACATCCACATGAACAGACTTCTTAGTTGTTCCAGTTCTCCCTCCCCACAGTATCCTTCCCATAACCCTTCCCCATCCGGCAACTCCAATCCCCTGGTGTATTCTATTCACAGATTCGGTGCTGCCAGACAGTTGTCATTGGAGGGTACTCCTCCTGAGGAACTCAGCTCTGACACAATCATTAGCCCCACAGAAATAAGTTTCTCCCAAGCAGTATCATCACAATGTCTTCCTTTGAGGATGTATGTAAATTACCAGCCTCTGTCCAGAAGGAGCTCACCGCAGCTCATTTAAAGACTTCAGCATTGGCTAGCCAAGTTACTCAGCTAAAAGCTCAACTAGGGGCTAACTCAGTTCATACCACCATGACTCGTCTTGTTCCCCCTCCGCCTGTTGTATCAGTCACGGTCCCCTCACCTGTTTCATTGGCTCCCTCAGAACACTTCACTGGAAATACCGTGAAGGTTCAGACATTCCTCTCTCAGGTACAACTACATTGTATGGTAAGACCTGCTTATTTTCCTGATGCGCAGTTAAGAATAGCTTTCCTTATCTCGTATTATCTAAGTGGAGATGCTGGCCAGTAGGTAGTTCGCCTAGTGAACACAGACAGTACTCTTTTGTATAACTAGAGAACAATCATAGCAGAATTTGAACGAATGTTTCATCATCAAACTATTACCGGGTCAGCAGATTGGGAATTATTAGAATTAAGACAGGGAAACAAAGACCTTGTCACATCTTACACAGTTTAATCGTTTCATTTTTTAGACAAATTGTCCTGAGGAAAAAAGGGCAGCAATATACCATCAGGGCCTAAGAGAATCATTAAAAGATCTCATAGCTCAGTTGGATCCTCAACCATGAACCTGTGAAGAACTCATAGCATTGACCCTTTGAGTAGGCCATAGATTGTCTGATCGTAAAGGTAGGTAAAAAAAGACCAGCTTTTTGTACCTATGTAAGATCCAGTGATAAAAAAAACAGTTGGTCATGACTCAAGAGTGCCTATAGATATAGGTAGAATAAAGAAATCCCTTACTCTGGAGGGAAAGGAAGCAAGATGTAAATGAGGTCTCTGTCTTTATTGCGGGGAAAAAAGGACATTTCATTTGGGAATGTCTAATCGTCCAAATACCTCCAACAATTGTATCCCAACTCTACACATCCCGACGAAGGAATCGGGAAACAAATAAACTCGGGCAATGTTAATGAGGTATCTCGGAGCTGTAAAGAAAAACCTCCTATAACAAAGGAAACTTTACTATCTGATGAATCAGTTGCCACTACATTAAAGTAATCAGTTCCACACTGAACCCTAAATGCTCAAGTACTTTTAGATAACCCATAAAAGAGGTAGAACGGCGTTGTCTTAATGTTAGATTCAGGGGCAACAGACAATTTTATAGACATGGACCATTGTACCATGCTAAAGATACCCATTGAGCACAAAGAAAAACAAGAAACAGTCAGAGCAGTAGATGGAACATTGCTCACTTCAGGTTTTGTCACCCATCATACCTGCCTAGTACTCCTAAAGTGTGTAATAGGTACTGTCACACACCAAAAACACATCAGATTCGATTTGATAACAGCACCCCAAATTGGAATGATTCTAGCAATGCCCTAGCTTATTCTTCATAATCCTAACATAAACTGGGGGCAAAGATCCATAGCTTTATGTATCAGCATGGTGTCATCAAACATGTCTTTCCTACGACTCCTTCTGTGACCAAACTTTAACTCCTAGCTATTGCATAGCTGGTGCTAAAACTGAGCTCTTTGTAAAACTATATAGAAAGATAATTGCCAATTCAGCAGACCAAGACACCCAGCTACCTCTATAACTTAAATACAAAGACCTCATAGATGTTTTAATGTCACCAGTGTGGAAACACTTCCACCACACTGCAATTACAATTGCCAAATCGATATTTTGTTGGGTTAAAAAATTCCATGTAGTAGAATGTATGACCCCACAGAACAAGAAAATCCATACCTGTGCGAACACTTGGACAAATACTTACAGAATGGTTTCATTAGGCCTTCAAAATCTCTAACTGTTTCACATCTTTTCTTTGTACCCGAAGTGAATAGTGAATTAAGGCCTTGCATCGAAAATAGGGCATTGAATAACATCACCATAAAGAACAAATCTAAGCTGGACCTCCATGGTGTGTAACACTTGGTACGTGTCAGGCCAGCTGATGAGTGGAAAACCGCATTTAGAACAAGATATGGCCTATTTTAATACTGGATTATACCTTTTGATCTTTGCAAAACCCCTGTTGCATTTCCATTTTTTATAAATGATGTGTTACAAGCCTATTTGGATAGATTTGTGATCGCATACATAGATGATATTCTGATCTATTCCTCCTCCTAGGAAAAACATTTGGGCATGCTCAAACTGTTCTAACTACCTCACGCCAGCAAGGCTTGTTCTGCAAGCTCTCAAAATATGAATTTCATGTTACACAAGTGAAATTTTGCTGCTCATTTTGACCCCAAAAGACATTAACATGGCAGAACAGAAAGTTCCAGCAATAAAAAGATGGCTGCAACCTCGGAATGTAAAAGACACTGAAGATTTAAAGGATTTGTGATTTTTTTCGTAGATTCATAGAGAACTTCTCTTCAAAATCTGGTCCTTTACCAAATTACTGCGTAAGTGAATTTCCACCAGTGGACAACAGAAACTGAATCTGCTTTCCAATCACTAAAGGATGCCTTGGTAATAGACCCTGTCTTACATCACCCAGATACCACACAAACATTTAATGTAGAAACATGCGCTTCGGATACTGCTACAGGTGCCATCCTGTCGCAACGAGATGTAGACAAAGGTCAACTCCACCCAGTGGCCGATCTTTTAAAAAAATTAGTCCTCCAGCAGTAAATTATACGATTGCGGAAAAAGAACTACTCGCAATATGTTTATCTTTTAAGGAATTTGATATTGTCATAACCTTTCGCCCAGGAAGCCAATATACCAAGGCAGATGCTCTGTCACTACAAGATCCATCAACAGCAAACACAGATTTAAAGCCAGCAGCCATGATACATCCTAGCCAAATCATAGGAGCACCTACAACAGAAACGTTTTTAGCTGAAGCATGAAAATCAATCACTGCCACTAGAATGAAACACTGACAACAATGTAACCAAGCAAGACACATTCAAGAAGGATTACCCTCTCAAGAATCAGATCTGTATGTTCCTTGGAAAAAACTGGTAACAAAAAGTATTACAATAGTGTGATAATGATGTCATAGCAGGACTTCTGGGTCAAACCCACACACTTGAGTTAATTCACAGATATTTTTGTTGACCAAGTTGGAGAAAATACACCATGCAATATGTATTCAATTTCTAGATTGCTACATTTGCAACAGAGCCAAAGCTGACACACACAAAAAAAGTGGTTTGTTGCATCCACTCCCTTCTCCCCAGCAAGTATGGGAAGACATATCACTTGATCTCATCACAGCTCTTCCTGTAGATCAAGGAAAAGTTTCTATCTTGGTGATAGTAGATCACTTATCAAAAATGGCAGACTTTGTAGCATGTTCTGGTGTTCCAACAGCATCCAACACAGTTAATCTTCTCCTAATACATGTGGTTCGACTTCATGGTCCGATAGAGACAGGCAGTTTACATCCAAATACTAGAAGGCCTGGTGTGCTGTATTACAAATTCAGAACCATTTATCAACAAACTTCCATCAAAAGACCAATAGACAAACCAAAAGAGTTATCCAAGATATAAACAACACTTTACGCTGTTATTTTTCAGACTCACTAGGATCATGCCTCTATGGGCAGCGGCATTTGTGTACTATAATCTGCAACATTCGTCCATTCATATGTCACCATTCTTTGCTAACTATGGTCATCATCCTCGCTATTTACCATTTCTATTACCTCAAAGACATAAAAACCTACCAATACCATCTCAAACCTTACAAAAACTGCAGACTCTAGCAAACACATTACGATTTAATGAATAGAATGAAGCCAAACAACATAAGAGTTTTGCAGATTGAAAAAGACAACCTGCTCCTGTTTTCCATCCTGGAGACAAAGTATGGCTTTCAACTAAACATGTAAGACTTAAATATCATAATTGCTTTCAACCCAAATATATTTGACCTTTTCCAGCCAAAAAAGTATCAATTAAGTATGGGCGAATTTTGCGAATCTTGCGTTCGCGAATTTTGCGGATTTGCGAATTCGCAATCCGCAAAATCCGCAAATTCTCGCGAATTTGCTGATTTTTTTTTTGTGTTCGCAAGTGTTTCTGCCAGTTCGCGAGGATTTGGTACTAGTTCGCAATTGCGAACTTACTTGTCGGCTCGCAACGGTCGCGACTAGGTTGTTTCTACGTCTGGTTCATCATCACAGCCTCCCAGCACCCTCTGTTTCACCACTGGCACCCTCTCTTTGACCCATGCCACCCTCTGTTACATCAATGCCACCCTCTGGTTCATCATCACATCACTGTAGAAGATGGGGGGGGGAAAGCAAGCCCACCTGCCCTGCTTGAACTGACATGAATTAATTTGGGGTTAGTTTATTAACAACACCTGCCCTGCCCCAACTGACAATAATGAATTAGGGGCTAATTAATGTGTCACTGAATTTGAAGTTCCAGCCTGGCACCTGCTTGTCTGCTCCCTTAGCTGTAAATCAGGACCTTTGTGGCATACAGTTAAGGTCAGAGCAGGGTCACACAATAGTTGCAAGCAGGCAACCGAATTCTGGAGGGCCCCCTCAGGAAGCACTACAGGGAATCGTTACAAATCATGAGGTTGACCTTTTGCACCTGCTCATTGCTTTTGCTTTTGCAAAAATCGTTTTTCGTTTTTTTCGCGCTATTCGCGGGGCGCGGCGTCGTGCGAAACCGACCGCGGAAGCCGCCAATTCGTGCGAATGAGCTTTTTATTTTTTTGCGGCTTGTTGTTTCGTGAGTTTTTTTGCAGTATTCGCGAGCCGCTTGCAGCGCAACACGTGAATTTACCCCAAGGTCGAGTACAGGCACGGCCATTTTGTTTGCGTGACGTATTTCCGTTTCCGCCCGCTATGTATAATCTCGCGCATTAAGCGCATTGCGAGTAGAAGTTCGCACGAGATCGCGAGGAAAATCTCGCGCGAACTTACTTTCGCGCTCGTGAACGGGCGCCGGCCATCTTGTTTTTCATTCATTTCCTGTGTCTGGGCATGGTGTTTAATCCTCTTGCTATCTTCGCCATCCTTTGCTTGTTTTCAGTTTTTTTTTAACGATTTTGCTTCTTATCTATCCCTCTCTTTTCCTAGCTGTATATTTTTGTCTTTTCTGCTATTTTTCTTTACTTTTAAACAACTTTTTTAAACTCTTTTCTTTTCTTCTTCCCTATCCTATTCCTTCTTAATTTTCTACTTCCTACCTTACCTGCCCAGACCATGGTGAAGCCAGGCGCCGTGAAGCTGCCCAGGCACTTGAGGGCGGCAGCGGCGGCGGGGAGGTGGAGTCCTGGACCCCGTGCCAGGACACCATGCGGTCGATTGAGGGGGGAGCAGGTGATGCGACGGGAGATCTTCAGCCCGGAGGAAGTGGGCGCGCTGGTCTACTTCGTCCAGCGCCGCCTGCCCAGGACCATCGCGGGAGGCGGCAGGATCGCGGCCGGCGGCTACAACATGCGGGAGCGCCGGAAGCGGTGGGAGAAGGTGTGCTGGGCCATATCCCACCTCTACGGGGTCCAGCGCACCTACAGCCAGGTCACCCATCGCTGGACGGACCTCCTGGACCGGGAGCGCGACCTGCTGGACCAGCTCGGCTTGGAGATCCCCGGGCTTGGTGAGTAGTAGTAGCCATTTCATCACTCACTACTATGAAGTTTTCTCCTGCTCTGTGTTGTTGTATTGCAAATATTTTTTTTTACATGGAGCAAGCCAATATTGCCGCTGATGACGATTACATTGTAGTTAAATTATATTTCAAAATCTTCTGTGCATTTCAGGTGCACTGCTCTCCTTCTCAGTGGCGTTGCTACTATGCTTAATTGTTTTCTATTTTGTGGTCTCATTGGCCTGAGTAACTATTATTTATGAGTGTACTTTACAGAACTGCGTAATGCTAGACACTAGGGGGCAGATTACATTTACAAGCCCCTTGCGCCACGTTTACGTTGCCTTGCGTGACGCAACAGCGGCGTAAACGTGCCGCATCCCTGCGAGTCATTTACAGCATGACGCATCTAGGGAGATGCGTCACGTTATAAAGCCATGGGCTTGCACCACAATGGGTGCGTTCCTAGTACGCAGGGTGGGCGGTCCGGCAGCTGTGCGCCTCGCAAAATTGCCTGCGTGAAATCTACAAGATTTAACGCAGGCACTTCTGCGACGCTGCTACGTCAATTAAATTCCTTATGCCTGCTTGAAGCAGGCGAAAGGACTGACACAGCATGTTAAGTATTGGGTGGCCCTGAGCATTACTGGAGTTGCATTGCGTTGGCGACGTGACTCCAGCGATGCGCCGCTCTTAAGTGACGAGATGCGTCACGCAAGTGCCTACCCTTGTGCCAGGGCGCGCCGCATTGTAAATGAGGCGCATCTGATAGTCGCAAGGGTAGTTTTGCGTGACGCATTTGATCTGGCGCATCTCTGGAGATGCGCCAGAACGCGTAAGTAAGTATGCCCCTAAGGGGCAGAATTGCAATTAACGTCGCATCCCTGCAAAGTAGCAGGGATGCGCCATTAATTGTGCGGCCCGCTACCACCACCAAACATGGTGCGCCGTATTTGCAATGCGGCGCACCATGGGCCCAAAACGTCACCGAAGCTTTACTGCTGGAGTTGCGTCGCAACGATGGCGCAGCTCCAGCAATGCTCTGGGGTACCCTATCTCCCCAATGCTGGGTCAAGCCGTACGTCTGCTTCAAGCAGGTGCAGGGTTTGTGTGACGCATCATTGTCCTAAAGGTGACTGATTGAAATTTTGTAGATTTCCCTCAGCCACTTTTAGGATGTGTTCCAGCGCAGGAATGCCCTCCCTTGCGCCGGAACGCCCCCTGATGGCGCAGGGCTTTATAACGGGATGCATCTCCCAAATGCGTGACGTTGTTATAATATTATACGCCGCACCATGGCGCCTCTTTTGTTTAGCTGCTGCATCACAAAAGTCACGCAAGAACGGAGCAAAAGAGCCGCAAAGGGCTTAAATCTGCCCCTTCCTTTGTACCCCTGACAATAAGAAAAATAGTGGCGGTGGATTGATAGCTTGACTATTGAAATGACTGGTTATGTAGCAGGCAACTGTTAGTGTTGTCACTGATCTGACTGAAATCACAATGGAGTTTGTCTGTCACTTTGCGTCTTGCCTGCGGACTGCTGCCTGCCAGTCCTAGGTGAACCTTTCAGTACTTTGTTTAGTGAGTTACGTGACTTTAGAAGTCGCAGGTCCGCAAATCAATGAAAACTAACCCTAATCAATGTAATTTCGCGGAAATATTTTGTTATTGTTGTTTTGAAATGTTTGATTTGGTTGACATTGACAAGCAACAATCATCCATGTATTCTGTTCTTTCTTTCATGTTGTACGTCAGCTCCCCCCAGGGGCGAGGGGAGGACACAGGAGCAGCAGGCGGCGGATGCTGTTGAACAGGGCCAGGATCGGGCAGGCGAGGGCTCCTTTGCTGGCCCCAGTAAGTTTTCATTTTAGACTAGTACCTATTTTTCCTAGCGTTCCTCATTTGATTTTTTCAAAATTGTCTTTGATCTACTTGTAGACTGTATCTAAATTCTTATCCTGCCTCTACTATGACTCCCTGTGGTATTACTAGATTATTCTTATTAGTCTGTCTGTGTAGCTAACTAAGATTGCACGGTTGGCGAAACTCCCATTCTAGTCAGCAATAGCTCTATCAACTTAGTGCAGTCCTCTGGGATTGTCCATAATGTCTTTTGAAGTGTTCTATCTGGACTCATGCTTGCAAAAATTGCAAAACCTTTCGCTCAGTCACTCTAGTCTGGACAAAAAAACACTGAGTCTATTTAAGTTTAAAAGCTTTATTAAAAGTAAACACATTTATTAAAATTAAGTCATAATAAAACTAAACGTTTAACTGATAATGGAAAAGTGGTTAGTGCTGACGATTCATTGAAGACATTTCTTGTGGTCGAGCCGAGCTCTCACCTGGTTTCAACTTGATCTTGTTGTTAGAAGTCCATCTTCTGTCTGTGTGGAGAAAAATGGTGCGTGTTAAAAAACCAGCCTTCATCAGTTGTGCCAAAAAGTGCAGCAAGACAACCTTCCCTGGAAAAAGGGACATTTTTTTTAACTTTAAAGTAGACAGTCACAAATTACATTGTTTTCACATGTCTTCATTCCTAGACCAAATACTAGTGAGTGCTTTATTCTAACATTCTTACATGTACTTTGTAGGTGGAACATCTGGTGGCGGGGCCAGCGTGGAGGTGGTGGTGCTCGACACGGAGGAGGAGGGCAATTCTTCAGGGGAGGAGGCGGCGGCTGTGAGAGTTGAGACGGTGGTGGTGGCGGCCAGAGGTAAGCTCTTATATATTCCTTACTTATTGAGATTGAAGACGTGGCTGGGAAGGCAAGAATATGAGATGCATGGCTGGGTGAATGATGAAGCAATGATGGGTGGAAGGACAACAGCCTGGGTGGGTGACACAGAAACTGTATGTGTCCATATACCTGGATCATGCTACTATCTGACTCTTAGATAGCATATGTGTATCTAGAGCAGGGGTACTCATAGTACGGCCCGCGTGCCGGTGGTGGCCCGGCAAGCCTTCCTTGGCGGTGGCCAGACCTTGCAGACAATCACTGCTCCCCTGGCCCCCACAGAGCAGAGGCTTTGTTGTATTTCACCTGTTAGCGCCCCTGCATCTCCACTCTGACAATCACTGCTCCCCCGGCCCCCACAGAGCAGAGTGGAGATTCAGGGCCACAAAGAGATGAAATAGAACAAAGCCTCTGCTCTGTGGGGCCGGGCAAGCAGTGATTGTCAGGGTGGAGATGCAGGGGCGCTACAACAAACAAAGCCTCAATAATATGTTAATGGTCTTTTAAAGACATGTTAAGTACTTTGGTGTGGTTGTCTATGTGTGCGCGTTGAGGAAGCGGTCTCAGCCCGGGCTGAAGGCTGACACAGACAGACACACACACAGTGAGATGACAGAGGGGGAGGGAGAGGGAGGGCAGGAGGGAGAGCAGGAGGGAGAGAGATGTATGTAAATGCTGGGTCTGGTGGCTCAGTGGATGAAGGCATCTGCTGCAGGGACCTGTGTGCAACCTCATGGTCACAAGTTTTCGTTTTGCCTTAGCCCCGCCCCCTCTGACTCCGCCCCCACCAGTGCGGCCCTCGGCCACAAACTACACTGTAAATTTAGCCCCTGAGAGAAAGTTTGTGAGTACCCATGATCTAGAGAGAGTAGACGGTCAGTGGATGAACTAAGTGTAACTTTGAAGAGCATGTAACACTGCACCCGCACGTCCGTTCCAGTGTAGGAAAGGCAAGGAAAAGAAGTTTTAATTTTGTCCAAATACAACCATCAATAGTAGCAGTAGTTTGTATTGCAAGCACAGCATAGATCTGCTTATTACGGTGGCCACTCCCTACCTCTCTTAATAAGTTTAGTAGTACTTAGTCATTCATGTGTGGATGTATCACTGGTCACTCACTAAAAAGCAAAGCACCTAAAGTCATCCCATATATAAGCAAAAACATCCCATGTGAAGTGATAGATAATCAGATTATTTATCTTCTTCAATTTTCCATTTCTAGTACTCATTTGCACTGTAGGGTGAAAGTTAAAATAATTAAGCAGTAGCCCTTGTAACAGAGTATTCTCAGTGCCACCCGTAATAGAAAAGTAAGAGCTTCACCACCTGCATGTACTGGACGGGTACAGTAACGCAACGCAAGTCTAGGTCACTCATCATGGCGTGCGTCTCTTTTTCTCGGGTGCAAGTTCACTGCGCTGGCATTATGCCGGCTTGCAGAAGATAACTTATCAATTTTCCTAAACAAGAGACAAGAAGAAGAATAAGACTGGTGTACTTTCATAGTCGACTCCAATGGAAGTCCATAGTGCTCGTAGAATTTGTTCCTTAAACTCCCACTAATGTTAGAGCAAGGATGAAGAAGTGGGAGGTTAGATAGATACTGGCCTCAATAGTTTTGTAATGCGCTTGCAAGTTGCTAGTTGTACTGCAACACAAATTTCTGCTGAATTATTGAGTTAATCTTAAAGAGCATTGGTTACAGACTATGTCTTTCTTTCTTCATATAGATGCTCCTTCCAAACGAACAAGGAGGAAGGAGCTGGCTAGAGCGGCCCGGCAACGGAGGATCGAGGCCACTGTTGCGGAATATCGGCGGTTGGTGGCCCTGGAGGACGAAGAAAGTGTGCAATCGACCACAACAACAACGTCGTCTGCATCGGCCTCCGTGGCCCCACGGGCTGCCACCCAGCACAGTGGTCCACCCAGACTGAGCCGGGCTGCCAAAGGCAAACACCACCGCCGAGCAGCAAGGGCAACAGCTGCCTCTCACAGGCATTGCACCTGCAAGGCAGTGAAGGCACGCCTGCGCCGCAGTACCCTGATGGTGTCCCGCCTTCAGCAGGAGCTCGCCTTTCTCCGCGAGGAGCATGATGCCCTGGCCCAAAAAGTAAACAGCATCCACCCATAGTGTCCCTTGCCCCTTTTTTAGAGACTTTTGGGGGGTGGGAATTGGGAGTTGGGTTTTTGGGGACTTTTGAAGGACAATCGTTGGGGTTAGGGAGGGTCTTGCGGGAGAGTATTTCGTTAGGGATATAAATATACTTTTTCAAACTTTATCTGAGCATACCTGTTTTTTACTGCTTGCCTGGTGGGTGGGGGTTTAACAGTGACTTTGTTTTCCTGAAAGTTTAGTTCCATTTTCTTCCTTTAAGTGTAAATGCCCAAATGTTTTCAACACTAAGTGCCTCTCACACAGTAAGTGAAGTGAATTCAAGAGTCCTAGGACTTTAGTAGTACTACCGTCAGTCTCTCGTCTCTCCTAATACTCCATTATACTCCCAAACCACCAAACGCTTATCTTACCTGTAATTTGTGTTTGAAAGTAGGGCTAGACCCAGGGCTGGCTCCACGGGAAACAGCGAATAAGGTTGGCAATCCTGGGCGGATAAAATTTCCTCATAGCGGTGGTACTAGTGGTGTGACACAGTGGCAGTTACATGCCTATGAAAAAAAAGAAAATTAAATCTGGTTTGTCCTCCTGAGCAATTCAACGGTACAATATAGATTATAGCAGGTGACAGAAGTACACTAGAACAGTGCCACATTGTAGCCTAACAAATGGTAAAGTATAACTACTAATTCGGTTGAAGTTCTTTGACATTAGCCATGGGTCTTTGTCAAGCAGAGTAAGAATATATCCTCGGATTTCTTCACCAGCCTGTTGCTATCACCTTATCCTCCCCAGCAAGTGTGTGGATTTATTGCTGTAATTTAGTCACACATCAATCAAAACCACACAGCCCGGGGGAAGAGGGTTAGGGTTTGAAAAATGGATGGGTACGGGGGTTTTTGGGAAAGGTTTTGGGAGACAAGAAAAAATAGCACAGCATGGACAAACAATTGTGAACATAAACAAATCTTTGGGTACAAACCTACCCATGAATCTTTGAAAGTGCATGCACTACTGCATGCATGTCAGTGAAAAGTAAGTAGTACTTTCGACAACTGTGGAAGAAAGAATGCGACAGTACGGGGCGTGTGTGGAATTATTGATAACTATGTTCAACACAAGGTCTCTGTTGCCAGATACCTGAGAGCCTTGCTGGTCACTATAAATCCATTCACCACACTCAATGGGGTTGGTCTGGAAGGTATAGTAGATAGAAAAGGAGAAATTGCTCTTTTTCTAGGTGTCCCCTCACTCACCAGGGTTGCCCCTTAGTGACATGCTTCATCATTGGGGCCATCCCAGTCCTCTATCGGGCTGGGGCGTGCTGCGACTTGCAAATTACGTAGGAGCACTTACAAATGACTATGTGTGGTGCAGATGTGATTGTGGAGTGGACTAAGTGATGTGTTAAGGGATCAATTTAGAAGCAGAGAGAGATCCAAGAAATGCAGTCACAGTCAGAGAAAAACACAATGGATACTGTATCTCTATGTTGTTGTAGTTGTCCTGTTGAAAGTGGTAAGTAAGTTGCCTGCAGAAAAAAAATCCTCTTATTAGCGGCACTCCTCCATTTCAGCTGACGCTTCGTCCATCGATGTTGGTCACCAGAAGACACCCTGTAAAAAAAGCACAGCATGGACAAACAATTGAACATAAACAAATCTTTGGGTACAAACCTATCCATCAATATTTGAAAGTGCATGCACTACTGGATGCATGTCAGTGAAAAGTAAGTAGTACTTTCGACAACTGTGGAAGAAAGAATGCGACAGTACAGGGCGTGTGTGGAATTATTGATAACTATATTCAACATAAGGTCTCCGTTGCCAGATACCTGAGAGCCTTGCTGGTCACTATAAATCCATTCACAACACTCAATGGGGTTGGTCTGGAAGGTATAGTAGATAGAAAAGGAGAAATTGCTCTTTTTCTAGGTGTCCCCTCACTCACCAGGGTTGCCCCTTGGTGACATGCTTCATCATTGGGGCCATCCCAGTCCTCTACGGGCTGGGGCGTGCTGCGACTTGCGGATTACGTAGGAGCACTTACAAATGACTATGTGTGGTGCAGATGTGATAGTGGAGTGGACTAAGTGATGTGTTAAGGGATCAATTTAGAAGCAGAGAGATCCAAGAAATGCAGTCACAGTCAGAGAAAAACACAATGGATACTGTATCTCTATGTTGTTGTAGTTGTCCTGTTGAAAGTGGTAAGTAAGTTGCCTGCAGAAAAAAAATCCTCTTATTAGCGGCACTCCTCCATTTCAGCTGACGCTTCGTCCATCGATGTTGGTCACCAGAAGACACCCTGTAAAAAAAGCACAGCATGGACAAACAATTGAACATAAACAAATCTTTGGGTACAAACCTATCCATCAATCTTTGAAAGTGCATGCACTACTGGATGCATGTCAGTGAAAAGTAAGTAGTACTTTCGACAACTGTGGAAGAAAGAATGCGACAGTACAGGGCGTGTGTGGAATTATTGATAACTATATTCAACATAAGGTCTCTGTTGCCAGATACCTGAGAGCCTTGCTGGTCACTATAAATCCATTCACAACACTCAATGGGGTTGGTCTGGAAGGTATAGTAGATAGAAAAGGAGAAATTGCTCTTTTTCTAGGTGTCCCCTCACTCACCAGGGTTGCCCCTTGGTGACATGCTTCATCATTGGGGCCATCCCAGTCCTCTACGGGCTGGGGCGTGCTGCGACTTGCGGATTACGTAGGAGCACTCATAAATGACTATGTGTGGTGCAGATGTGATAGTGGAGTGGACTAAGTGATGTGTTAAGGGATCAATTTAGAAGCAGAGAGAGATCCAAGAAAAGCAGTCACAGTCCGAGAAAAAGACAAAGGATACTGTATCTCTATGTTGTTGTAGTTGTCCTGTTGAATTTGGTAAGTAAGGTGCCTGCAGAAAAAAAATCCTCTTATTAGCGGCACTCCTCCATTGCAGCTGACGCTTCGTCCATCGATGTTGGTCACCAGAAGACACCCTGTCCACTGCCTGGCTGATGCAGAATTGTGGCTCGCTAATGTGAAGCCTGACTCCATCCTTTTTTCCCCATTGCACAGACTGAAACCCGGCCTGTAATTATTCAACGAAAAACAGGAAGTGATATAATATTACAACACCACTGATAAATAAATATAAGGTATGTAGGCTGTGGAGTGCAAAAAGTCACACTTTGATTTTCCTAGTAGACAGTACAATATTTTTGAAAGTGCGTACTCTGTCAGAGTCACCTTTTAAAGGATAAATAAGTATGGGCAAATTAATGTAGCGGATCTTTCCCCTCAAGCTAGGTGTCCTGTAAACTGTGTTTTAGAACAAAATTAGATCTTCCCAGCAGTGCTCAACCACCCAGACCCTTACTAAAGCCAGTCGCAAAAATGTAGAAGACCCCCAATCAAATCTCAAAAAACTAGGCCTAGCAGAAAACTGGTGACAAAACGTACTTTGAAAGTAAAAGTAGGCCCAAGTACCCCCTTACCCACCGTGGATTGCATTCAAACCACCTGCAAGCAACCAAGCAAAAGTATCCATAGCCAGCATCGCTCCAAGACTCGAAAACTCCCCCACCCAAACACATGCAATAAAAATACTGCTAACCCTAACGAACCCTAACTTAAGAATAGTGGCAAAGGCTTTCTTTAACTATGCCAAATCCCCCCTTTCCCACCATGGATTTTCTTCAAATGACTTGCAACCAAAATTACACATTCTCACGAGTGCTCTAAGACCCCAGAACTCAGTTGCAAAAATCTAGAACACTCCGAAAGACATGCAATCCTGCTGCTAGGGCTAACCCTAACGAACCCTAAGTTACAAAAAGTGCCAAAAGGCTTTTCGGCGTGGATTTTGTCCCAACCACTTCTACCCGGCATTAGACCTTCCCAGGAATGCCCCAAGACCCGCCAACCCACCCGCCAAGAAGCATAACACCCCCAAACAGGCCAAAAGCAAAATCTTATACTTGCAATATTTCTCGGCCTTCGGTCTAAACGCGCTGCGTAGCTAGGCCATAAGTCGGGGTTGCCACCACGGATTTCCTGAAAAGCAAATGCAATCAAGATTAGAGTGTCCCAGCAGTGCTCCCAGACCCCGAAACTCACCCACAAACACCAGGAAGCCCCACAAACAGGCCCCCGAAAACGCTACATTGAGCAAAATGTCAGAAATAGCAAAAAAAAAATCGGCCTGGATTTTGTCCCAACCACTTCTACCAGGTATTAGACCTTCCCAGGAATGGCCCCAGAGCCGTCAACCCAGGAGAAAACTAGTAAAAGACCCCCAAACAGCCAAAAAGCAAAAGTACAAAAATGGGGACTTAGTCATTTTCTTTCCAATTTCCCAAAACACTCCGCGCGCGCTCTGCAGCTAGGCCCTAACTCCCCTCTGCCACCATGGATTTGCTTCAAACCTCTTGCAAAGTAAAGTATCCATAGCCAGCAGTGCTCCCAGACCCCGAAACCCACCCACAAACACCAGGAAGCCCCACAAGCAGGCCCCCGAAAACGCTACATTGTGCAAAATGTCAGAAATAGCAAAAAAACAAATCGGCCTGGATTTTGTCCCAACCACTTCTACCCGGTATTAGACCTTCCCAGGAATGCCCCAAGACCCGCCAACACACCCGCCAAGAAGCATAACACCCCCAAACAGGCCAAAAGCAAAATCTCATACTTGCAATATTTCTCGGCCTTCGGTCCAAACACGCTGCGTAGCTAGGCCATAAGTCGGGGTTGCCACCACGGATTTCCTGAAAAGCAAATGCAATCAAGATTAGAGTGTCCCAGCAGTGCTCCCAGACCCCGAAACTCACCCACAAACACCAGGAAGCACCACAAACAGGCCCCCGAAAACGCTACATTGAGCAAAATGTCAGAAATAGCAAAAATAAATCGGCCTGGATTTTGTCCCAACCACTTCTACCCGGTATTAGACCTTCCCAGGAATGGCCCCAGAGCCGTCAACCCAGGAGAAAACTAGTAATAGACCCCCAAACAGCCAAAAAGCAAAAGTACAAAAATGGGGACTTAGTCATTTTCTTTCCAATTTCCCAAAACACTCCGCGCGCGCTCTGCAGCTAGGCCCCAACTCCCCTCTGCCACCATGGATTTGCTTCAAACCTCTTGCAGAGTAAATTATCCATAGCCAGCAGTGCTCCCAGACCCCGAAACCCACCCACAAACACCAGGAAGCCCCACAAACAGGCCCCCGAAAACGCTACATTGAGCAAAATGTCAGAAATAGCAAAGAAAAAATCGGCCTGGATTTTGTCCCAACCACTTCTACCCGGTATTAGACCTTCCCAGGAATGCCCCAAGACCCGCCAACCCACCCGCCAAGAAGCATAACACCCCCAAACAGGCCAAAAGCGAAATCTCATACTTGCAATATTTCTCGGCCTTCGGTCGAAACACGCTGCGTAGCTAGGCCATAAGTCGGGGTTGCCACCACGGATTTCCTGAAAAGCAAATGCAATCAAGATTAGAGTGTCCCAGCAGTGCTCCCAGACCCCGAAACTCACCCACAAACACCAGGAAGCCCCACAAACAGGCCCCCGAAAACGCTACATTGAGCAAAATGTCAGAAATAGCAAAAAAAAAATCGGCCTGGATTTTGTCCCAACCACTTCTACCCGGTATTAGACCTTCCCAGGAATGCCCCAAGACCCGCCAACCCACCCGCCAAGAAGCATAACACCCCCAAACAGGCCAAAAGCAAAATCTCATACTTGCAATATTTCTCGGCCTTCGGTCCAAACGCGCTGCGTAGCTAGGCCATAAGTCGGGGTTGCCACCACGGATTTCCTGAAAAGCAAATGCAATCAAGATTAGAGTGTCCCAGCAGTGCTCCCAGACCCCGAAACTCACCCACAAACACCAGGAAGCCCCACAAACAGGCCCCCGAAAACGCTACATTGAGCAAAATGTCAGAAATAGCACAAAAAAAATCGGCCTGGATTTTGTCCCAACCACTTCTACCCGGTATTAGACCTTCCCAGGAATGCCCCAAGACCCGCCAACCCACCCGCCAAGAAGCATAACACCCCCAAACAGGCCAAAAGCAAAATCTCATACTTGCAATATTTCTCGGCCTTCGGTCCAAACGCGCTGCGTAGCTAGGCCATAAGGCGGGGTTGCCACCACGGATTTCCTGAAAAGCAAATGCAATCAAGATTAGAGTGTCCCAGCAGTGCTCCCAGACCACGAAACTCACCCACAAACAGACGGAACCCCCCCTAAGAGCACCTAAAAGGCAAGCAAGTCATCAAAAACACAAACAAATTTCCGCCTGGGATTTGGTCCAAACCACTTTTATCCGGTATTAGAGCTTCCCAACAATGGTCCCAGAGCCGTCAACTCACCTGCAAAGAGGTACAACAACACCCCCACAAGTGCTGAGTCTTTCTTCATTGGGTGTAAACCAGCCCTCTGGTTTGATGGAAATAGGAGTCTGGAGGAGGAGGATAGAGGAGCATGTTCTTCTGAACTTGTGAACCTGAGGAATGCAGACTGCGGCAACTTCAAATCAATTAGCAAACCAGTGAAGACAGTTCTGCTGATGGGCTTGATTTTGTGATTATCTGATTAAAGGTTGAAATATATTAACTGTGCACAACAAAGAAAGACAGACACACAGGAATAAAAGTGAATAAGGACGAAAAAGAAAGTTATTGATTCGTTGTCTCATTTTCAGGGCTCGGTATCACGGTCCAGGAATAAGAATAAGGCTTCGTCATCATACTCGAATTCAGGCAGGGTGAGCTCAGTGTCACCTGACAGAGTAGAAATTCCCTCATCTATGTTGCTGGCCACCTCCTCTTCATCCGGCACGCTTTCTCGTACTCTGAAATCTGGTGGTATGAGGTGCTGATTCATCTTGATCATTGTTAACCTCTCCACATTTTTGGGCGAGAGGCGGCTCCTTTTGGGAGTTACAATGCCACCAGCAGCACTGAAAACCCGTTCAGAAGACACGCTTGCAAGTGGGCAAGACAAGTAGTTTAAAGCCAGGTTGGTGAGCTGTGGCCACAATTCATTTTTCCCATGCCAATACGCCAATGGGTCAGAATTAACATAGACCTCTGTTGAGTCATTCAGATAGTCCTTCACCATCGACTCAAGTTCCTCATCCAAGGTTCCTCCACTTTGCTCAGCTCTTGCTGTGCCTCTGACCTTTTAAGAACCAAACCCACGCAGAGCTAGCCAATCCTCTTCAGCCTCCAATGTTTCTGTTGTGTCTCGTGCAGATGATCCGGTTGCAGGTGTCTTTAACGGCTGAGAGGTCACTTGTGCCACAGCCACAGGTGCAGAAGTGGATTGTTTTGACTGGGGATGGCCTGCTGATGTACTGCCATTTCCTTCAATTTTCAGCCGTTCTCTTTCAAACCTCTTGGCTGACAAGGCTAGCCAATGTTTGTACTTTGGAACATGTTCATCATCAAAAGGAAAGAATGCTTGGCCTGCCAGCGCCTTTTTGTAGCGTGGATCCAGAATAGTAGCACAAATGTAATGCTCTTCTGAGTGGATCTTTTTAAGACGTTCATCACCTTGTAGGAGCTCTAATAATTTCTCAGCCAGAAGCAAAGAGTCTTGTTTTTTTTCATCTTTTTCAAACACAGAACACACCTCCTTCAGTTGGTTCTCCAGCATGTACAACAATGGGATAGCTTTTCCCAAATTAGAGTCCTCCTTGCTGACTGCACGCGTGAAGAACTCAAAAGGACGAAGCATGCGTGTCAGGCTTTGAACTATGTTCCATTGCGCCGCACCCATCCTCAGCTCCTCTGTACCCTCTGTAAGGAAATATTGATCGAGTTCTGTATACTGCTCATACAGACGCTCAAGCATGTAGAAGGTTGAGTTCCAACGTGTTACCACCTCCTGGATGAGTGCTTTCACTGGCATTTGACGTTGATATAGCAGGCTCCTCAGCTGCTTCCGGGCCTTAAAAGAATGGCTGAAATGCTTGCACATTTTTCGGCAGGTGTCCAATACACTGTACGCTGCACTGCCTTTATTACCCAAGAATTTTTGGACAACCAGGTTTATACAGTGCGCCAAACACGGCACTCTGAAATAGTGACCGTCCCTCATGGCCTTAACTATATTGGAGCCATTGTCCGTGGAAACATAACCAACCTGGTGTTTTAGTGGGGACAGCCAGTTAAGGACCTTTGTGTTAAAGACATCCAAAATGTTTTCTGCTGTGTGACGTTTCTCCAAACCAAACATGGCTAGTGTTGCATGTTTCCGAGCAGCTTTAAAAACAATGTCCGTGTCAACACCTGTGTTTAGCTTTGCTTTAGCCCCTGAAAAAGAGACCCAGTGTGCAGTGATGCACATGTAATCAGCGCCTGCGCCATTGGTCCACATGTCTGTTGTCATATGTATAGTGTGAACAGCACTCTTCTGCAAAGCTGCCCCAATCACCTTCAGAACATCTTCATGTAGTGCTGGAACCGCAACTCGGGCAAAATAGAACCGGCTAGGAACCTTCCATTTAGGGCAGAGCGCTGCCACTAATTCTAGAAAACCAACCCCTTCTACAAAAGAAAAAGGGAGAAGGTCCAGAGCTAGCATTTTAGCCAGCTTAGTGTTATACAGACGCGTCAGTGGGTGGTTGCGTTCATATTGCGCTTCTGTAAACAACATCTTTTTAATGTTGCCCTGGACCAAGGATTTACGGGATGATGATGATATCTTCGACCCAGTTACGCTCCCTGATTAACTTTTCCGCATTGATGTCTCACTCTCTCCCACACTCTTAGTGTGCCTCACATGGGGTGTGCTGCTGACAGGGGTACTGGGTGTAAGTGAAGTGTTTGAATCGTCTTCTTCCTCCTCGTCATCATCAGATGAAAAATCAACGTTTTCATTACGTGCAATTCCGGCTTCCTTGACCGCCTCTAGGTGCGGAAACCATTGGACAGGGTGCGCTCTCCTAAGATGACCTCTCTGGCCTCCGGTACCATAGTTAGAACCAAGCTTACCACGACTAACTCGAAGCTTACAAATGCTACAAATGGTTACGTTATCCATTTTTGGGCAAACACTAAAGAAGTCCCAAACTGGAGACTTGAAATGTCTTTGGGGGCCGGAGGAGGCGGCGATACTGGTGGTGGTGGTCCTGCTGCTAATGCCAGATGAAGTGGAGGATGTGGATTGCCGAACTTCAGTACGTTTTGCACTTTCACCACCACGAATTGAGGTCGAGGTGGGTACCTTCTTGCGAGGAAGAAATATGGAAGCGGTAGGTGTTGGTGTACTACTTAACTCCAATCTAATGATTGTTGTGTTTCCATTTCCATTGCCTCCTCGTCAACATCATCATCACGCTCAGCAGCTTCTCGGGATAGGGTCAAAATGTCTCTTTGCTGCATGCCCGGTGGGGCTGCAGTGACCTTTGTGATGACTGGCTCGTCATCATCGTGAGAGGCTTCATCACCAGCAGTATCTGTCACTTCTTGTTGAGCCTCATCACACTCCATAGGTATGAGTTTTTCGACGACCTTCCTTTTACGCTTAGGTACCTTTGTCAGATCATGGTGTGCCTCACTCTCAGACCGCAGTGGTGGTTTCCAAGCTGGATCCGTATCATCAGAAGGAGGTGGGCTTGAAGAAGATGTAGACACCCCCCTTGATCTTTTCCTTGCTAGGGATGTGGAAGACAATGAATGATCATCAGGAGGAGTGGCTTCCAATGAAACCTCGGCTTCATTGTCGATTTCCTGATGTGCCCCTACTTCGGGAGGAACAACTATTGTGGGCACTTGTGACCCTCCACGCACCTCTGCTTGCGCATCTCCTTTTGCTGCCTCTCCTTCCACATGTACTTGGGCGTGTACTTGCACATGGTGTTGTTGTTGCGGCTGTGGTTGTTCAACACTTGTCAGATGAGTTACAACAACCTGTGTTGATTCAGGGACATTGCTGCTACTTTCTTGCGATGAGCCAACATCACTGGTCGATGGTGATTGGAGAAGTGCACTGACTGCCTCTGAAGCACTCAAGGGCTTTGACTTAAGTTGGCGTGGTGGTGGAGGCACTGAACCCAATGGAGCAGGGGTGCTGCTCCCAGCTTGGTCCCCAGCAGATCCTGCTGCTGCTGCAGGCGTACTTTTTTTTGTTGCTCCCAAAAAACGTGGCGGTTGGCACACCAGCCTCCTTGGTAACTTGCTTCTTCTGCTCCTTACTAGCAACTTTCTTGCTAGAGGAGCTACGGAGAACTTTTTTTGGGGCCATCTTCTTCAGAGCAGGTCAGACAGCAGGCCGCAGTTGCACGAATTGTAGAGTTGTCTGAGGCCAGACGTGACGTCGCGTGACGTTATGCTGCACACACACACCGCTGCAGGACTTCTTCCTGGCACTGGTGGTTCTCTTGAGTCTTGTGCACCTAAAAACAATGGAAGACAGAGGAACATCAGTTCAGTTATACACCACAAAAAAAATCGGGAAAAAAACAGAAAAATCAGCACAATCCCATTCCATCCATGCCCTCCATGATGTTTAAGTTCAAGACAGCCCACAGAAAGACTAGGCCCATGCTAGACTCAAATACCCCTGGTGAAAAGGCCACAAGTACAGCCCCAAAAAACGAAAATCACTGGAAAATCAGCACAATCCCAATCCATCCATGCCCTCCATGATGTTTAAATTCAAGACAACCCACAGAAAGACTAGGCCCATGCTAGACTCAAATACCCCTGGTGAAAAGGCCACAAGTACAGCCCCAAAAAACGAAAATCACTGAAAAATCAGCACAATCCCAATCCATCCATGCCCTCCATGATGTTTAAATTCAAGACAACCCAGAGAAAGACTAAGCCCATGCAAGACTCACTACCCCTGGGCATAAAGGTTGAAAAGTAGGCAAAATGGTTGCAGGCCTAACAACAAAGCCTGCATTCAAAATGGCCACTTGCCTCCCAGCACATGGCCAGTGCCTGTAGCAGCACTCAAAATGGCCACCAGCCACATGGCCTTTCCCTCCCCATGAACACCCCCAAAAATCGAAAAACACTGCAAAATCAGCACAATCCCATTCCATCCATGCCCTCCATGATGTTTAAGTTCAAGACAGCCCACAGAAAGACTAGGCCCATGCTAGACTCAAATACCCCTGGTGAAAAGGCCACAAGTACAGCCCCAAAAAACGAAAATCACTGAAAAATCAGCACAATCCCATTCCATCCATGGCCTCCATGATGTTTAAGTTCAAGACAGCCCACAGAAAGACTAGGCCCATGCTAGACTCAAATACCCCTGGTGAAAAGGCCACAAGTACAGCCCCAAAAAACGAAAATCACTGAAAAATCAGCACAATCCCAATCCATCCATGCCCTCCATGATGTTTAAGTTCAAGACAACCCACAGAAAGACTCAGTCCACCCACCACTGAGTACCCCTGGGCAAAAGGCCCCAAAACAGCCCAAAAATCGAAAATTCCAAAATTTTAGTTGCAGCAACTGTAATGCCCCAAACAAACTTACTTGTAAAATTTCTAATCCAACAGTGATCCAAAGAAAGTCAAAAAGGCCTCAAATCCAAAGATCCAGCAGCATCCACAAAAAGTAATCCTTCCAGCTCCAGATCCAAATGAAAAGTGACCAGGAGATGGACAAAGCACTGGGAGGAGCCTGCTGAACAGGAACAGGAAGTTGAAGACTGTGGGGCACTTCCTTCCTCCCACCCCCCTCCCCCCCTCCCCAAAATGGACTCCTCGCTAAAAAAGTGCAGGCAAATGTCAACCTTATGAGTTATTCAGATAAAAATCATCATTTCAAGAAGGTTTATGCTGCTTGCTGGTGGATTTCTTGTGTAGAATTGCAAATTTTATATTTTCGCTTGTGCGAGATTCTTGCTGCTCGCCGCATCTCAAATCTCGCAATTGCGAAGTACCGCGAGACGTGATCTCGCCGTACTCGCGTTGACAAACTATCGCTGGCAAGCCGCGATGACGTAATCGCGCTCGCCAATTCCCGCGGGATCACACAGCAAGATCCAAAATGGCGCAGCACTCGCAAACTATCGAGAAAAACAACTCGGCAAACGATGATAAACGCCGCGCGCCGCAAAAATTGTGTCACCAACGCCGCGCGCCGCAAAAAAAATCCGCTGCGTGCGAATTTGCGGATTTTGCGGGAAATTCGCAAATCTCGCCGATTGCGAATTTCCCGAAAATCTGCAAAATCCGCGAGCGTAACGGATTTTCCGCCCATGCTTAGTATCAATCCAGTTGCCATAAAATTATTACATTGTACTATGAAAATACACCCAAGTGTTTTGTTCCTCACTGTTGAAGCTTGCATCCAACAAAGCCTGTTTCCAACTTCCACCGGTAATGGTTGGCGACCAACCAGAATATGAGGTACGACAATCAATGCCGCAAAGGTAAATAGTGGTACCTCATTTCATGGAAAGGTTATGGTCCTGAGGAGCCATTTTCAGGGCTACATGCTTTGCTTAGTGTAGAGCAAGAATATCAATGGCAAAATATCGACATTCATAAATATCGAGGTAAGAATATCGTTGGTGTTAAATATTGATGTAATTACTATCTATGTAAAAAATATCGATTTGTTAGTTGTGTAAAAATATTGAGAGTGTTAAATATCGATGTTAAAAACATATATGGAAAAATATTGATGTCTGTAATATCGATGTGATGCTTATGATGCAACTTTTTATTTAGTTGTTCAATAGTTATTTTATGTTATTTTTTCAAATTTCTAATGTTCGTACGGAAAGAATAAATGTGAAATATTTTAATGTTTCTAATTTTCATAATAATTTTAGGAGCGGGATGTTGGGGTTATAGGGGATAAGGGTGGGTAGTAATATAAAAATTGTATTTTAAACTTATTACATTCAATAAATCTGTATATATTTTAGGAGTGGGATGTTGGGTTTATAGGGGATAAGGTTGGGTAGTAATTTAAAACGTTGTATTAAAAATATTAAATATTTTAAATTTGTATATATTTTAGGAGTGGGATGTTGGGTTTATAGTGGATCAGGGTTAGGTAGTAATTTAAAAATGTAGCACAATTTTAATATTAACAATTTACATTTAGAAAAAAATGTAATTTTAAATTTAAAATGTATCATTTAAAATTAGAATTGATACATTTTGCAAAATTACGTTTTTAAATTAAAAATGATAATTTGTGATTATAAATACATCAAATCTATACATTGTGTTTAATAAATATAAATATGTATTTTTTTTAAACTATCAAATATTGAAAATTCTCTAAATTAATTAATTGTATATTTGAATGTTACACATGTATTTATAAAATATATGAAAATAATATATTTTTTTAGATGTTAAAATATATTATTTACATTTTAAAGATAATTTGTTAAAAATCCTAATGTAAATGTAGATAAATATATATTTATAATATTTAAATTATATTTGGAAATGTTTTGTAATTATTATAATTTTATAATATTTATCTAATTAATAATGAAATAGTATAATGTAAAAAAAGAATTTATTGATATTTCACATTTGTAAAAATACTAATAATAAGAAAGAATTTTGGAATTTTTTATCAATTAAGTTTTTTTATTTTGAAATGTAGAAAGAAAATTTCTAGTAGTGTGTTATATATAGTTTTACAGATACATATTTATTTATACTGTAAATGAAAGGGTGGATATCAAATACTTATAGTTTATAGTTGATATGTAGGGGCTGATTACAATGGCGGGCAGATCGCCCCCTCCGGGCCGGCGGGGGCGATCTGCCCACCATCGAGAGAACAAAGACCCCTGCCATATTATGATGGCTGGGGGGTCCCCAGTGGACGGAAAGACCGTCCGCCGCTTTTCTGCCGGTTGACTCGTGATTCCTGCCATTAGCAACACATATATTTACCAATGAATAAACACCTAGGGGATCCTTAGGATGGTGGGCGGACTTTGTCTGCCCGCCACCCTATCGGGTAACAGGACCGCCCGACATAAGGGCGGGGGTCCTGTGAGGGCAATTAGGATGCATCTGTCACAGTGGCGGGCACATCCTGCATTCCTGTCATTGTGGCGGGCGGTTGTCCACTTCCATGCCCAACATGGCAGGCACCGTGCGGTGCCTGCCATGTTGTGCATGGAACTGCTGGGGGGTACCATAGGTACCCCCATGTGCACCCTCCACCCCCAGAGTCCCTGGTGGCCCGCAACGGGTCTCCAATGTCAAACACCGCATGCCAGAGAAAGGCATGTCCCCGCCTGCATAGTAATATCGAAGGCGGTGTCTAACAGGCACCGCTACCATATTAAACCCTTTTCTGCCTGTCAACTCGTTGACCAGGCAGAAAAGTGGCGGACGGTCTTTCTGTCCGCACCCGTCGCCCCCGACAGGGCGGGGGGGAATTGGGTGGCGGGTGGGGTCAGATCACGAATCCAATGATGAATAAAGCACCAACTTTTTTTCTTGATTTTTTAATACTTCTCTGAAAGACCAATTGCATTCTAATGGTCACTTGTGGCAACAGTTCTCTAAACTAGAAAGATAAGAATTTAGGCCCTATCTCCTGTATTCAGCAAAATTGTAACACGATTTCTTAGCAAGGGCATCTTGGAACACAAGGAAAGTTACACCCAATGAACAAAGATGGCCATGGGCATCTCCAAAATTGGTTCAAAGATGCTTTACATTTTGCCAGTAGCAAATGGTGGGACTAGTTAGTGTTTTTTGAACAGCGCATGACCATATGTCCTTCAGACCTATTCAATGACACAGAGTTCCGGGTCAAACGCAGGCCTGTCAGACGGAGCAAAAGGGGCTCAACCACACTAAGCCCACTCTGTTAAGAGAAAAAAAAATGTCGGGTTCCAATAACGAGTCTTCTTTGCAATAAAGAACAGCGCAACTTCTTTGCAATAAAGAAAGGCCTTTTATTTACCTTACTCCCTACCACTCTGTGTGTCACCTTTAAGGTTATCTTATGACTCAGATATACACGTTTACCAAAAATATACTCCTGTTGGTGATGTCATTTTGTCCTTCGTCTTAACTCGATCCCTTTGCCGGAAATATCTTGTTCCCAAAGATCACTCAAAACAGAACATCCTTCTGTTGATTTTTCCCGTTCTATTAATCAGAATGTTTTCTCAAACTTCCTTGCCCTCTATTGAAGGGTCATGTTGACCTAGGTCATACCGCTGAGCTGTCATTTGCGCATTTCGGAACCTCATCCTTGTGTAAAAGCAAAAAAACACAAGCTATTTTAGATCACTTTCAACGTGTGCTTTCATTTGTGTACAGCAGTGCAAAAGAGAGATAAGTCAATTCAATTTAAACATAACCTTTAGAACAAGCATTACGTATGAATGGCGACTATTTGCACTTATTCGTATCTTGGAGCAGCACTCGTTTCACGATCATATGTTACCACATGAAACGCCCATCTGCTGAATTCTCCTATTGTAAAGATCAGAACTGTAGCATACTGGTGGCTGAACGCCTCATTTTAATTTCCTAGCAACCTATTTTTCTTGAGTTCATGAACTCCAGCTAACCTATTAGATTGATGCAGGAGTGTTTGAAAGCACAGTACATCTTGGTTTCCTCACATGGCTTCCTTAGCATGTTGCTCATTAACTGGTTCTCCACAGTGACGCAAATAGAATACTCAATTATGTGCATATATGGCAATTAAATGTAGCTCAACCGACAATTTACTTATTTAATTAAATGGACAGTTTGTGTCTGGGGGTCAGAAGCTTCTCAAGCTGTCCTTCAATGCATAATGTATGACGTTCTAGCCTTGCCAGTCTCTGCAGGATGTGGCACTGGAAAAAGTGGTCTGAGCAGTGGGGTGGGGGCAGCAGTGGTGGTGTGACTGTGATATGTGGCTGCCGGCAGCACTGGCCTTCATCTTGCTGGGAGACTGGAGATGCTGGCAGCTGGCTGGGGACTGGACAGCAGCAGTTGTCTCCTCCATCTCGACCAGCTGCTGAAAATCACCCTGTATGGTCTCCAGCCTCTGCTGCCTCAGCTGAGCTACTATCTCGGGCCGCGTAGCTGATCAACCAGCAGGAGTAGCTGCATGAAGAAAGTAAATTGAAAACAATGCTCTGTGCAAAGCACTTCGTTTAAAATTATATAGTTGCACAGTAGCAGTACATTGCTGGTCTCCTGGGGCCATTCAAATTCGATGGGATTAGAGTCAAGGACATTTTATTACCCACCCATGCCTCACATTAAATACAAATGCACTGATCGCCTGAAACGAATAGGAAGAATAAATAGCACAGCAGTTTTAAAAAAAACACTATACAAACACTTTTGTGGGAAAAATTAAATTACCTCTTATTAATGAGAAAGGCATTATGCAGTAGGGAGTACAAGTATTCTTGTTGTGCTAAATTATTGAAGGCATGCTAGCTAGGGCGTTGTTAGTCCATACTTTGCTATTTTCTGCAATAGGGGCAGCTGTAATGGACAATCATCTTACTTCAATTCCAACGGTCGTGCTCTTTTACAAAATGCCTTTCAATTTTACCCTGACTCCGAAGAGATAGATAAATATTAATGATACAACGTCACACAGGTCATGTATAAAATGCAGATATCTTGTCTGCCGTAAGTAGATGGTAGTAAAAGCGATGCACTGCAGTACTGAGAAAGGATTAATGAACGGGATAGATAGATTGTACTTGGCACGTTCATCACAGGCTATCGCATCCACAAAACCCATGGCTCTTAGTCCCACTTTTCTCGCTGGCCTCGCCCTCCATCACAATTTATGATTATTTCCAGCAACTGCATGTGCTTGGCAGTAAGGAAAGGAAACTTTACTTACTCTACCACAGGATAAGTTAGAGGGATTTGGCTCGGTAAGAAGAGGTTTTGGTTCAGAATAGTGGGGTGTCACTGATCATCATCATGGGCCTGAGCTTTGGCTTACTCAGTCACTGTAGTTGATGAATGATGAAAGGGACAATTCTGAACAAGCTAGTAAAGAGCTTAGGAAAGTATAAAGGTGTGAACTACTAGGAGATTACTGAGTGTGCACTGGAAGGAAGAGAAACAAACACACCTTATTTTTGCTTTGCCAGGCATTGAAAACGTTGTAAATGCCACAATAACTGAAGTAGATTCACAATGCACAGCTAATACTGTAGTGCTGAATTGAACCATGCAGCCAATAGTTCATGAGTGGCACTGGCAAAATAGCATGGGCAGGGAGGTGATGATTTATGATGGGTGGGATACATATTTGCCTCACTTAACAAATTGTTAGGCTGAAAGCGTACAGACTCAGGCTGTGAGAGTACAGATTCTGGGTCTGAGCAACAGAAAAGACATGGGCTAGCCAGTACAGCAATATGTGCAGCAGTAACTTTCTATGTGTATCTTTGACAGGAGTACATGGCAGGACTATAGGAGGAATGCAGTGCAACTCATCACAGTGCCTGAACTCCTATTATGCAACATTATGTTTTAGCATGCGCTGCAAATAAGATATTTTGCATGTACTGGTTGTTCCGGGAGATTCATGGAAACCTGCACGAGGATGACCTGTGCGCACTTGTAAGGGCAATGTTCCCAAGTAACTTATTTTTCTTTGCTCTAGATGTTGCTTTGGTCAAATCCTGCAAGACACTGTCAAAGACGTGCTAAAGTATAAAAGGGAACCGCCTCCTGTACCAAGCGCTCGTGATTAGCTTTTGCACTGCATCAGAACTCCAGCCCGCAACTTCAAAATCCCTGTAAGGCAGAGGTCTTCAAACTTTTTGATGCCGAGACCCCCTTGTAAAACCTTTTTAGGCGTAAGGACCCCCTTACGACAAAAGATTCTAAAAACTGGTACTCCTCATCATCAACAACTATCGACAACCATAAATGCGCCTGTTAGACCTCATCACATCCATCCATCCATCATTCATCCACCCACACTTTCACACATCCATCCACCCTTTCATCCTTCCATCCATACGTCCATCCTTTACCTATCCACCCATCTATTCATCCACCCACCTTTTCACACATCCATCCACCCTTTCATCCTTCCATCCATACGTCCATCCTTTACCTATCCACCCATCTATTCATCCACCCACCTTTTCACACATCCATCCATCCATCATTCATCCATGCAACCTTTTACCCATCCATCCATACATCCATCCTTCATCCATCCACCCTTTCATCCTTCCATCCATACATCCACCATTTCACCTATCCATCCTTCATCCATCCACCCTTTCATTATTCCATCCATACATCCATCCACCCTTTCATCCATACATCCATCCTTCATCCACCCACCCTTTCATCCATCCATCCACCCATCATTCATCCCCCCACCTTTTCACACATCCATCCATGCATCCATCATTCATCCATGCAACCTTTTATCCACCCATACATCCATCCTTCATCCATCTACCTTTTTGTCCTTCCATCCATACATACATCCTTCATCCATCCACCCTTTCATCCATCCATCCTTCATCCATCCACCTACCCTTTCATCCATCCATCCATCCATCCACCCATCATTCATCCCCCACCTTTTCACACATCCATCCATACATACATCCTTCATCATCCACCCTTTCATCCATCCATCCACCCACCTTTTCACACATCCATCCATCCTTCATCCATCCATCCACCCTTTCATCTTTACATCCATCCACTCATCATTCATCCACCCACCCTTTCATCCATCCATCCACCCACCTTTTCACACATCCATCCATCCTTCATCCATCCACCCTTTCATCCATCCATCCTTCATCCATCCACCTACCCTTTCATCCATCCATCCATCCATCCACCCATCATTCATCCCCCACCTTTTCACACATCCATCCATACATACATCCTTCATCATCCACCCTTTCATCCATCCATCCACCCACCTTTTCACACATCCATCCATCCTTCATCCATCCATCCACCCTTTCATCTTTACATCCATCCACTCATCATTCATCCACCCACCTTTTCACACATCCATCCATTCATCCTTCATCCATCCATCTACCCTTTCATCTTTACATCCATCCACTCATCATTCACCCACCCACCTTTTCACACATCCATCTATTCATCCTTACATCCACCCATCCATCCTTCATCCTTCCTTCCATCCATCCATCCACCCACCCTTCATCCTTCCATCCACCCATACATCCATCCTTCATCCATCTACCTTTTTGTCCTTCCATCCATACATACATCCTTCATCCATCCACCCTTTCATCCATCCATCCTTCATCCATCCACCTACCCTTTCATCCATCCATCCATCCACCCCCATCCACCCATCATTCATCCCCCACCTTTTCACACATCCATCCATACATACATCCTTCATCCATCCACCCTTTCATCCATCCATCCACCCACCTTTTCACACATCCATCCATCCTTCATCCATCCATCCACCCACCCTTTCATCTTTAGATCCATCCACTCATCATTCATCCACCCACCCTTTCATCCATCCATCCACCTACCTTTTCACACATCCATCCATCCTTCATCCATCCATCCACTCTTTCATCTTTACATCCATCCACTCATCATTCACCCACCCACCCTTTCATCCATCCATCCACCCACCTTTTCACACATCCATCCATCCTTCATCCATCCATCCACCCTTTCATCTTTACATCCATCCACTCATCATTCATCCACCCACCTTTTCACACATCCATCCATTCATCCTTCATCCATCCATCTACCCTTTCATCTTTACATCCATCCACTCATCATTCATCCACCCACCTTTTCACACATCCATCTATTCATCCTTACATTCACCCATCCATCCTTCCTTCCATCCATCCATCCATCCACCCACCCTTCATCCTTCCATCCACACATACATTCATCCTTCATCCACCCACCTTTTCTGTGCCTCTCTCATGGTGGTGGGGGTCAGTATCTCTCTGTGTCTTCTTCCTTCTTCCTCTCTCATGGGAGGGCATCTCTGTACTTCCCTGCTTGGGGAGGGGGGGGGGGGCAGACAGGCTGTATAAACACCTCACGGTGAAGAACAGTTTCAGGCACATTTCTCCTGCACAGGCGCCAGGTATGTGGGACTTGAACCAATGACTGTAATGTCCTTCTGCTGTTTGCTATGTGTGTTTGTAAAGCGCTCTGATACCTACGGGTTAAGCTAGCGCTATATAAAACGTTAAAAATAAAAATAAACCCCACAGCTAAGTCCATTGATTGAACTCAAAGGGCTACAGCCTCCCCCCCCAGACACCCCCCCCCCCACTCCCCAGCACGTGTAAGTGAGCCCGGCTGAAACAGCTTCGGGACACACAGAAAGGCACACCGAGTACTTCACAGGTCTTCAGAAGACCTTTACTTGTTAATGAGGCGTGAATTAGGCCTCCACCGTGATCACCCGGCCTCAATCAGCCTGACGCCAGGAACTGCTGCACGCTCCAACAGAATCTGCGACCCCCTTCCCAGGACTCCACGACCCCCCTGGGGGTCGCGCCCCACAGATTGAAGACCTCTGCTGTAAGGTAACTTCATTTTTTATTCTATTTCATCGATCTTGATTTACAAGAGTGGGATGCAAAGCCAATGCAAGTATGCGCTTGACAAATATGCCTGAATGATGTCTCATTTGTAGAAAGAGAGTATTTAATTTGTATACATCACAAGGAACAATCATATTGACATTTCAGTGTGTGACGAACTTTGGAGAACCCCGTCCACTAATCAAAGGATATAACAGGCATTACCACAAATGCCTAGGAGTTGGAAAACACTGGTACAGTTCATAGCTTAAATGCCTTACAGGAAAGATCAGTGCCAATGCATGTCTCTCATTGCTATTGAAAGTATATAAGGTGCAGCTAACCTCAAACATCAACATAACCAGACTTCTTAGTTGTTCCAGTTCTCCCTCCCCACTGTACCCTTCCCAAAACTCTTTCCCCATCTGGCCACTCCAATCCTCTGGTGTATTCTATTCACAGAGTCAGTGCTGCCAGAAGGTGGACATTGGAGGGTACTTCTCCTGAGGAACTCAGCTCTGACACAATCATTAGCCCAATGGAAGTAAGTTCCTCCCTAGCAGTATTATCATAATGTCTTTAATCGAGGAAATATGCAAAATACCAGTCTCTGCCCAGAAAGAACTCACCGCAGCTCATTTAGAAACTGCATCGTTGGCTAGCCAAGTTGCTCAGCTGCAAGCTCAACTCAGGGCTAACTCCGTTCGTGCCACCATGACTTGTCTTGTTCCCCCTCCGCCTGTAGTATCAGTCACAGTCCCCTCACCTGTTCAATTGGCTCCCCCAGAACACTTCACTGGAAATCCCATGAAGGTTCAGACATTTCTCACTCAGGTACAACTACATTTTATGGTAAGACCTGCTTCTTTTCCTGATGCGCAGTTGAGAATAGTTTTCCTTATCTTGCATTATCTAGGTGGAGATGATGTCCAGTGGGTGGTTCGCCTAGTGAACACAGACAGTACACTTTTGTATAATTGGAGAACGTTCATAGCAGAATTCAAACAAATGTTTGATCAGCAAACTATTACCGGGTCAGCAGATTGGGAATTATTAGAATTAAAACAGGGAAACAAAGACCTTGTCACATATCTAACACAGTTTAATTGTTTGATTTTTTAGGCAAATTGTCCTGAGGAAAAAAGGGCACCAATATGCCATCAGGGCCTAAAAGAATAATTAAAAGATCTCATAGCTCAGTTGGATCCTCAACCATGAACCTATGACGAACTCATAGCATTGACCCTTTGACTAGGCCATAGACTGTCTGATCGTAAAGGTAGGTAAAAAAAGATCAGATTTTCGTACCTATGTAAGATCCAGTGATAAAGAAAAAACTGTTGGTCATGACTCAAGTGAGCCTATGGATATAGGTGGAATAAAGAAATCCCTTACCCTGGAGGGAAAGGAAGCAAGACGTAAATGAGGTCTCTGACTTTATTGCGTGTAAAAAGGACATTTCATTTGGGAATGTCCAATCGTCCAAATACCTCCAACAATCGTATCTCAAGTCTTCACATCCTAACGAAGCAATCGGGAAACAAATAAACTCAGGAAATGTAAATAAGGTATCTCGAAGCTGTAAAGAAAAACCTCCTATAACAAAGGAAACTTTACTAACTGATGAGTCAGTTGCCACTACAATAAAGTCATTAGTTCCACACTTAACCCTAAATGCTCAAATAATTCTAGAAAACCCATAAAAGAGGTAGAAAGGCGTTGTTAGATTCAGGGGCAACAGGTAATTTTATAACATGGACTATTGTATCAAACTAAAGATACCCATTGAGCAAAAAGAAAAACCAGAAAAAGTCAGAGCAGTAGATGGAACATTGCTCACTTCAGGTTTTGTCACCCATCATACCTGCCTAGTACTCCTAAAGTGTGTTGTAGGTACTGTCACACACCAAGAACACATCATATTCGATTTGATAGCAGCACCCCAATTTGGAATGATTATACCAATGCACTGGCTTATTCTTCAAAATCGTAACTTAAACTGGGGAAAACAAACCATTGCTTTATGAATCAGAATGGTGTCATCAAACATGTCTTTCCTACGACTCTTTCTGTGACCAAACTTTAACTCCTAGCGATTGCATAGCTGGTGCTAAAACTGAGCTCTTCGTAGAACTATATACAAAGATAATTGCCAATTCAGCAGACCAAGACACCCAGCTACCTCTATAACCTAAATACAAAGACGTCATAGATGTATTAAATGTCACCAGTGTGGAAACACTTCCACCACACTTCAATTACAATTGCCAAATTGATCTTGTGTTGGTTTAAAAAATTCCATGTAGTAGAATGTTTGCCCTTTTAGAACAAGAAAATCCATACCTGTGCGAAAACTAGGACAAATACTTACAGAATGGTTTCATTAGGCCTTCAAAATCTCTAGCTGCTCCACCTCTTTTCTTAGTACCAGAAGTGAATTGTGAATTAAGGCCTTGCATCGATTATAGGGCATTGAATAAGATCACGATAAAGAGCAAATATTCACTCCCACTCATCCCAGTCCTCACTGATCAGGTACGAACAGCTAACATCTAAACTAAGCTGGACCTCCATGGTGTGTACCACTTGGTACGTGTCAGGCCAGCTGATTAGTGGAAAACCACATTTAGAACAAGATATGGACTATTTTATTACTGCATCATTCCTTTTGATCTTTTGCAACAGCCTGCTGCGTTTCAATTTTTTATAAATGAAGTATTACAAGCCTATTTGGATAGATTTGTGATGGCATACATAGATGATATACTGATCTATTCCTCCTCCTATGAAAACATTTGGGCATGCTGGAACTGTTCTAACTACCTGACGCCAGCAAGACTTGTTCTGCAAGCCCTCAAAATGTGAATTTCATGTTACAATAGTGAAATTTCGCTAGTTCATTTTGACCCCAAAAGGCGTTAACATGGCAGAAAGGAAAGTACAAGCAAAAATAAAATGGCTGCAACCTCGGAATGTAAAAGACATTGAAGATTTATAGGATTTGTGATTTTTTTTTCATAGATTCATAGAGCACTTTGCTTCAAAATCTGCTCGTTTACCAAATTACTGCACAAGAGAATTTCCTTCCATTGGACAATAGAAACTGAATCTGCTTTTCAATCACTAAAGGAAGCCTTTGTAACAGCCCCTGTCTTACATCACCCAGATACCACACAACTTTTTCTTCTAGAAACAATTTGCGCTTGACAAATATGCCTGAATTATGTTTCATTTGTAGAAAGAGAACATTTAATTTGTATACATCACAAGGAACAATCATATCGACATGTCAATGTGTGATGAACTTTGGAGATACCCTGTCCACTAATCAAAGGATATAACCGGCATTACCACAAATGCCTAGGAGTTGGAAAACACTGGTACAGTTCATAGCTGAAATGTGTTACAGGAAAGATCAGTGCCAATGCATGTCTCTTATTGCTATTGAAAGTATATAAGGTGCAGCTAACCTCAAACATCAACATAAACAGACTTCTTAGTTGTTCCAGTTCTCCCTCCCCACAGTATCCTTCCCAAAACCCTTCCCCATCCGGCAACTCCAATCCCCTGGTGTATTCTATTCACATAGTCGGTGCTGCCAGAAGGTTGTCATTGGAGGGTACTCCTCCTGAGGAACTCAGCTCTGACACAATCATTAGCCCCACAGAAATAAGTTTCTCCCAAGCAGTATCATCACAATGTCTTCCATTGAGGATGTATGTAAAATACCAGCCTCTGTCCAGAAGGAGCTCACCGCAGCTCATTTAAAGACTTCAGCATTGGCTAGCCAAGTTACTCAGCTACAAGCTCAACTAGGGGCTAACTCAGTTCATACCACCATGACTCGTCTTGTTCCCCCTCCGCCTGTTGTATCAGTCACGGTCCCCTCACCTGTTTCATTGGCTCCCTCAGAACACTTCACTGGAAATCCCGTGAAGGTTCAGACATTCCTCTCTCAGGTACAACTACATTGTATGGTAAGACCTGCTTATTTTCCTGATGCGCAGTTAAGAATAGCTTTCCTTATCTCGTATTATCTAAGTGGAGATGCTGGCCAGTGGGTAGTTCGCCTAGTGAACACAGACAGTACTCTTTTGTATAACTAGAGAACAATCATAGCAGAATTTGAACAAATGTTTCATCATCAAACTATTACCGGGTCAGCAGATTGGGAATTATTAGAATTAAGACAGGGAAACAAAGACCTTGTCACATCTTACACAGTTTAATCGTTTCATTTTTTAGACAAATTGTCCTGAGGAAAAAAGGGCAGCAATATACCATCAGGGCCTAAGAGAATCATTAAAAGATCTCATAGCTCAGTTGGATCCTCAACCATGAACCTGTGAAGAACTCATAGCATTGACCCTTTGAGTAGGCCATAGATTGTCTGATCGTAAAGGTAGGTAAAAAAAGACCAGCTTTTTGTACCTATGTAAGATCCAGTGATAAAAAAAAACAGTTGGTCATGACTCAAGAGTGCCTATAGATATAGGTAGAATAAAGAAATCCCTTACTCTGGAGGGAAAGGAAGCAAGATGTAAATGAGGTCTCTGTCTTTATTGCGGGGAAAAAAGGACATTTCATTTGGGAATGTCCAATCGTCCAAATACCTCCAACAATTGTATCCCAACTCTACACATCCCGACGAAGGAATCGGGAAACAAATAAACTCGGGCAATGTTAACGAGGTATCTCGGAGCTGTAAAGAAAAACCTCCTATAACAAAGGAAACTTTACTATCTGATGAGACAGTTGCCACTACATTAAAGTAATCAGTTCCACACTGAACCCTAAATGCTCAAGTACTTTTAGATAACCCATAAAAGAGGTAGAACGGCGTTGTCTTAATGTTATATTCAGGGGCAACAGACAATTTTATAGACATGGACTATTGTACCATACTAAAGATACCCATTGAGCACAAAGAAAAACAAGAAACAGTCAGAGCAGTAGATGGAACATTGCTCACTTCAGGTTTTGTCACCCATCATACCTGCCTAGTACTCCTTAAGTGTGTTATAGGTACTGTCACACACCAAAAACACATCAGATTCGATTTGATAACAGCACCCCAAATTGGAATGATTCTAGCAATGCCCTAGCTTATTCTTCATAATCCTAACATAAACTGGGGGCAAAGATCCATAGCTTTATGTATCAGCATGGTGTCATCAAACATGTCTTTCCTACGACTCCTTCTGTGACCAAACTTTAACTCCTAGCTATTGCATAGCTGGTGCTAAAACTGAGCTCTTTGTAAAACTATATAGAAAGATAATTGCCAATTCAGCAGACCAAGACACCCAGCTACCTCTATAACTTAAATACAAAGACCTCATAGATGTTTTAATGTCACCAGTGTGGAAACACTTCCACCACACTGCAATTACAATTGCCAAATCGATATTTTGTTGGGTTAAAAAATTCCATGTAGTAGAATGTATGACCCCACAGAACAAGAAAATCCATACCTGTGCGAACACTTGGACAAATACTTACAGAATGGTTTCATTAGGCCTTCAAAATCTCTAACTGTTTCACATCTTTTCTTTGTACCAGAAGTGAATAGTGAATTAAGGCCTTGCATCGAAAATAGGGCATTGAATAACATCACCATAAAGAACAAATCTAAGCTGGACCTCCATGGTGTGTAACACTTGGTACGTGTCAGGCCAGCTGATGAGTGGAAAACCGCATTTAGAACAAGATATGGCCTATTTTAATACTGGATTATACCTTTTGATCTTTGCAAAACCCCTGCTGCATTTCCATTTTTTATAAATGATGTGTTACAAGCCTATTTGGATAGATTTGTGATCGCATACATAGATGATATTCTGATCTATTCCTCCTCCTAGGAAAAACATTTGGGCATGCTCAAACTGTTCTAACTACCTTACGCCAGCAAGGCTTGTTCTGCAAGCTCTCAAAATATGAATTTCATGTTACACAAGTGAAATTTTGCTGCTCATTTTGACCCCAAAAGACATTAACATGGCAGAACAGAAAGTTCCAGCAATAAAAAGATGGCTGCAACCTCGGAATGTAAAAGACACTAAAGATTTAAAGGATTTGTGATTTTTTTCGTAGATTCATAGAGAACTTCTCTTCAAAATCTGGTCCTTTACCAAATTACTGCGTAAGAGAATTTCCACCAGTGGACAACAGAAACTGAATCTGCTTTCCAATCACTAAAGGATGCCTTGGTAATAGACCCTGTCTTACATCACCCAGATACCACACAAACATTTAATGTAGAAACATACACTTCGGATACTGCTACAGGTGCCATCCTGTCGCAAAGAGATGTAGACAAAGGTCAACTCCACCCAGTGGCCGATCTTTTAAAAAAATTAGTCCTCCAGCAGTAAATTATACGATTGCGGAAAAAGAACTACTCACAATATGTTTATCTTTTAAGGAATTTGATATTGTCATAACCTTTCGCCCAGGAAGCCAATATACCAAGGCAGATGCTCTGTCACTACAAGATCCATCAACAGCAAACACAGATTTAAAGCCAGCAGCCATGATACATCCTAGCCAAATCATAGGAGCACCTACAACAGAAACGTTTTTAGCTGAAGCATGAAAATCAATCACTGCCACTAGAATGAAACACTGACAACAATGTAACCAAGCAAGACACATTCAAGAAGGATTACCCTTTCAAGAATCAGATCTGTATGTTCCTTGGAAAAAACTGGTAACAAAAAGTATTACAATAGTGTGATAATGATGTCAAAGCAGGACTTCTGGGTCAAACCCACACACTTGAGTTAATTCACAGATATTTTTGTTGACCAAGTTGGAGAAAATACACCATGCAATATGTATTCAATTTCTAGATTGCTACATTTGCAACAGAGCCAAAGCTGACACACACAAAAAAAGTGGTTTGTTGCATCCACTCCCTTCTCCCCAGCAAGTATGGGAAGACATATCACTTGATCTCATCACAGCTCTTCCTGTAGATCAAGGAAAAGTTTCTATCTTGGTGATAGTAGATCACTTATCAAAAATGGCAGACTTTGTAGCATGTTCTGGTGTTCCAACAGCATCCAACACAGTTAATCTTCTCCTAATACATGTGGTTCGACTTCATGGTCCGATAGAGACACGCAGTTTACATCCAAATACTAGAAGGCCTGGTGTGCTGTATTACAAATTCAGAACCATTTATCAACAAACTTCCATCAAAAGACCAATAGACAAACCAAAAGAGTTATCCAAGATATAAACAACACTTTACGCTGTTATTTTTCAGACTCACTAGGATCATGCCTCTATGGGCAGCGGCATTTGTGTACTATAATCTGCAACATTCGTCCATTCATATGTCACCATTCTTTGCTAACTATGGTCATCATCCTCGCTATTTACCATTTCTATTACCTCAAAGACATAAAAACCTACCAATACCATCTCAAACCTTACAAAAACTGCCGACTCTAGCAAACACATTACGATTTAATGAATAGAATGAAGCCAAACAACATAAGAGTTTTGCAGATTGAAAAAGACAACCTGCTCCTGTTTTCCATCCTGGAGACAAAGTATGGCTTTCAACTAAACATGTAAGACTTAAATATCATAATTGCGTTGAACCCAAATATATTTGACCTTTTCCAGCCAAAAAAAGTATCAATCCAGTTGCCATAAAATTATTACATTGTACTATGAAAATACACCCAAATGTTTTGTTCCTCACTGTTGAAGCTTGCATCCAACAAAGCCTGTTTCCAACTTCCACCGGTAATGGTTGGCGACCAACCAGAATATGAGGTACGACAATCAATGCCGCAAAGGTAAATAGTGGTACCTCATTTCATGGAAAGGTTATGGTCCTGAGGAGCCATTTTCAGGGCTACATGCTTTGCTTAGTGTAGAGCAAGAATATCAATGGCAAAATATCGACATTCATAAATATCGAGGTAAGAATATCGTTGGTGTTAAATATTGATGTAATTACTATCTATGTAAAAAATATCGATTTGTTAGTTGTGTAAAAATATTGAGAGTGTTAAATATCGATGTTAAAAACATATATGGAAAAATATTGATGTCTGTAATATCGATGTGATGCTTATGATGCAACTTTTTATTTAGTTGTTCAATAGTTATTTTATGTTATTTTTTCAAATTTCTAATGTTCGTACGGAAAGAATAAATGTGAAATATTTTAATGTTTCTAATTTTCATAATAATTTTAGGAGCGGGATGTTGGGGTTATAGGGGATAAGGGTGGGTAGTAATATAAAAATTGTATTTTAAACTTATTACATTCAATAAATCTGTATATATTTTAGGAGTGGGATGTTGGGTTTATAGGGGATAAGGGTGGGTAGTAATTGAAAACTTTGTATTAAAAATATTAAATATTTTAAATTTGTATATATTTTAGGAGTGGAATGTTGGGTTTATAGTGGATCAGGGTTAGGTAGTAATTTAAAAGTGTAGCACAATTTTAATATTAACAATTTACATTTAGAAAAAAATTTAATTTTAAATTTAACATGTATCATTTAAAATTAGAATTGATACATTTTGCAAAATTACGTTTTTAAATTAAAAATGATAATTTGTGATTATAAATACATCAAATCTATACATTGTGTTTAATAAATATAAATATGTATTTTTTTTTAAACTATCAAATATTGAAAATTCTCTAAATTAATTAATTGTATATTTGAATGTTACACATGTATTTATAAAATATATGAAAATAATATATTTTTTAGATGTTAAAATATATTATTTACATTTTAAAGATAATTTGTTAAAAATCCTAATGTAAATGTAGATAAATATATATTTATAATATTTAAATTATATTTGGAAATGTTTTGTAATTATTATAATTTTATAATATTTATCTAATTAATAATGAAATAGTATAATGTAAAAAAAGAATTTATTGATATTTCACATTTGTAAAAATACTAATAATAAGAAAGAATTTTGGAATTTTTTATCAATTAAGTTTTTTTATTTTGAAATGTAGAAAGAAAATTTCTAGTAGTGTGTTATATATAGTTTTACAGATACATATTTATTTATACTGTAAATGAAAGGGTGGATATCAAATACTTATAGTTTATAGTTGATATGTAGGGGCTGATTACAATGGCGGGCAGATCGCCCCCGCCGGGCCGGCGGGGGCGATCTGCCCGCCATCCAGATAACAAAGACCCCTGCCATATTATGATGGCTGGGGGGCCCCAGTGGACGGAAAGACTGTCCGCCGCTTTTCTGCCGGTTGACTCGTGATTCCTGCCATTAGCAACACATATATTTACCAATGAATAAACACCTAGGGGATCCTTAGGATGGCGGGCGGACTTTGTCTGCCCGCCACCCTATCGGGTAACAGGCCGCCCGCCATAAGGGCGGGGGTCCTGTGAGGGCAATTAGGATGCATCTGTCACAGTGGGGGGCACATCCTGCATTCCTGTCATTGTGGCGGGCGGTTGTCCACTTCCATGCACAACATGGCAGGCACCGTGCGGTGCCTGCCATGTTGTGCATGGAACTGCTGGGGGGTACCATAGGTACCCCCATGTGCACCCTCCACCCCCAGAGTCCCTGGTGGCCCGCAACGGGTGTCCAATGTCAAACACCGCATGCCACAGAAAGGCATGTCCCCGCCTGCATAGTAATATGGAAGGCAGTGTCTAACAGGCACCGCTACCATATTAAACCCTTTTCTGCCTGTCAACTCGTTGACCAGGCAGAAAAGTGGCGGACGGTCTTTCTGTCCGCACCCGTCGCCACCGACATGGCGGGGGGGAATTGGGTGGCGGGTGGGGTCAGATCACGAATCCAATGATGAATAAAGCACCAACTTTTTTTCTTGATTTTTTAATACTTCTCTGAAAGACCAATTGCATTCTAATGGTCACTTGTGGCAACAGTTCTCTAAACTAGAAAGATAAGAATTTAGGCCCTATCTCCTGTATTCAGCAAAATTGTAACACGATTGCTTAGCAAGGGCATCTTGGAACACAAGGAAAGTTACACCCAATGAACCAAGATGGCCATGGGCATCTCCAAAATTGGTTCAAAGATGCTTTACATTTTGCCAGTAGCAAATGGTGGGACTAGTTAGTGTTTTTTGAACAGCGCATGACCATATGTCCTTCAGACCTATTCAATGACACAGAGTTCCGGGTCAAACGCAGGCCTGTCAGACGGAGCAAAAGGGGCTCAACCACACTAAGCCCACTCTGTTAAGAGAAAAAAAAAATGTCGGGTTCCAATAACGAGTCTTCTTTGCAATAAAGAACAGCGCAACTTCTTTGCAATAAAGAAAGGCCTTTTATTTACCTTACTCCCTACCACTCTGTGTGTCACATTTAAGGTTATCTTATGACTCAGATATACACGTTTACCAAAAATATACTCCTGTTGGTGATGTCATTTTGTCCTTCGTCTTAACTCGATCCCTTTGCCGGAAATATCTTGTTCCCAAAGATCACTCAAAACAGAACATCCTTCTGTTGATTTTTCCCGTTCTATTAATCAGAATGTTTTCTCAAACTTCCTTGCCCTCTATTGAAGGGTCATGTTGACCTAGGTCATACCGCTGAGCTGTCATTTGCGCATTTCGGAACCTCATCCTTGTGTAAAAGCAAAAAAACACAAGCTATTTTAGATAACTTTCAACGTGTGCTTTCATTTGTGTACAGCAGTGCAAAAGAGAGATAAGTCAATTCAATTTAAACATAACCTTTAGAACAAGCATTACGTATGAATGGCGACTATTTGCACTTATTCGTATCTTGGAGCAGCACTCGTTTCACGATCATATGTTACCACATGAAACGCCCATCTGCTGAATTCTCCTATTGTAAAGATCAGAACTGTAGCATACTGGTGGCTGAACGCCTCATTTTAATTTCCTAGCAACCTATTTTTCTTGAGTTCATGAACTCCAGCTAACCTATTAGATTGATGCAGGAGTGTTTGAAAGCACAGTACATCTTGGTTTCCTCACATGGCTTCCTTAGCATGTTGCTCATTAACTGGTTCTCCACAGTGACGCAAATAGAATACTCAATTATGTGCATATATGGCAATTAAATGTAGCTCAACCGACAATTTACTTATTTAATTAAATGGACAGTTTTAATGCTGCAATTTTTGACGTACTTGTCCCAAATACAAATGTCACAATGTACACACATATTACATGTTTAGATAATTTTATTGAAAAAATGCAGAGGTTTAAAACGCAATATTTCGTAGTTGCCTGTGAAATATGGGTTTTAATGTCGTAATACCTGCCCCTAAGGCTCTCTGCTGAGCTTTACATTATCAGGTTTCTTAAGATTATGTGGCAAGATAATCTTATTAGGCATCAATGTTATCTAAATTATGTGGCAAAAGGGACAAAGTATGTGGCACTCTCGCTGAAAGTATTATTTACATCCATTTGAGCTGGAAACAACTTTTTATGTGAAATCTCCAAATTAAATGGTACATTACGTGGCAAATATGGTAAATCCATAATTGTTTGACCAATGCTTCACCACAGAATTGCAAAAAGCAACTGGCTTTCATCATTGTTCACTGTTTTATTAACAATTTATTCATGAGGGTAAACCTAAACATTCTAATTGCAATAAATGCCCATTGTTAGCTAAACTTGAATACAAAAATGTATATAACTAATTACCCCCAAATATTCATGTAACTTAAGAAAGTACGAGGAAACAGGTAATATGGGCCTTCAGCCTTGTGCTTTAGGAAGTCGGCAGAACCCCTCAATGGACCATATTTATTTATCTATCTATCTATCTATCTATCTATCTATCTATCTATCTATCTATCTATCTATCTATCTATCTGTCTGTCTGTCTATCTATCTATCTATCTATCTATCTATCTATCTATCTATCTATCTATCTATCTATCTATCTATCTATCTATCTATCTGTCTGTCTGTCTGTCTATCTATCTATCTATCTATCTATCTATCTATCTATCTATCTATCTATCTATCTATCTATCTATCTATCTATCTATCTATCTATCTGTCTGTCTATCTATCTATCTATCTATCTATCTATCTATCTATCTATCTATCTATCTATCTATCTATCTATCATAGTGACTTGCCATACATATATTGTAAAGTGAATAACTATCAGTTACTAAAATATTATGGTAAAAAATATGGTGCAAAATATTTACATTGTATTGGTATGTATATTCATTCAATTCTAGGTAACAATATTTTAAAATGGAGATAAAAGGTACATTATTTGTAAATAAACAATTCATTATATAAACCTCCGATTTGCCTCTAGAGAGCCCGACCTTCACGGGGCAGCCAGTACATCAGGACGAGGCATCCTGAATACAGCCAACTACTCTCCTTATATGTTCAGAATATATATAAATGGATAGTCCAAAATGACGATTTTTTTAAAAAAGGGTCCTGATAGGAGAAAAATGACTAGACCCACTACAGGGTATTTCGCGCATAGCTCCAAGATTTTACCCACTTAAAAATGGGTATCATAATAGACCCTCTAGAGGTTGTTATGTAGAGAGTTCCAAAATGTTACCCAATTAATAATATTTCATAATAATGTGTGAACACATGTATTATAAATTGAACAATCTGGTATCAGATATTAATGGATATACTCAAATCCAAAATGAGAAATGTTCTTATGAACTTCAATTTATTACGTTATAACTTTAACCCACTAGAGGGTGTTAACTGCAAGGTTTATTATGTAATCTTTTCAATGCACATGATTTTATGATTTTATTTACTAATAAATCCACTGTAATTTGTGTTTACATTTCTACAAGGGCTGGCTGAGTCCTGATGAGTAGCACCATTCTCGGCGTATGCGCACACATGAGAAGGTTGAAAAACCTGAACTATTCAAATCCTTCAGCACTGCACCCCACGATAATTACAGCTTGCAGTTATCTATTCCGAACCTACTTAAGGTGATAATGTTGCTAATGAAGAATAGACACTGAGCTTACTAAAAGTTGTTATTGTGCCTCTTATTTTAGACCTCAAGTCCCACAATGCAGAGCACAAGCAAGGTACGTCGTGATGGCAAGCTGCGTAATAAAAAGGTGTGGCAACAATGAAACAGGAGACTTCAGTGCTGTTCTGTGAAGCCCAGGAAGAAGAGGCGCCATAGCCACGAAGCGCGTCGGCTCTTTCACATGAATGTGGAGCAGTTTTTGCAAGCTACGAGGTGACAGCTCGGATGGGGTGCAGCTGAGTGACCTCATCAAAGCGTGAAGGCGCAATTTGTATTTACATATATATATATACATATATATATATTACCTACTGGCGGTCGCCAGTAGGTAGTTATAGTTAGGATTGTTTGCCATAGGAAATCCGCAACATTCTATTGGGAATAACTTTGGCGCCGGTTGAGGAATCTGCCTGTTTTTGTCCTTAAATTTGCCTCGCTGCGCTCCGCTCCTTCCCTGAAAGTTTGGGGGGGATTTGTCAAGCAGGGGCTGAGATAAAAGGGGGGTCTCAAATGTGTTTTCCCCATGTTAATTTCCATAGGGCGGTTGGACTCACTTTTAGCCCGAACGGCTGAATGGATTTCCACAAAACTTGGCAAAATTGTAGGGACTGGTAGCCCGATGTGCCTTTGCTATGTCTCAAGATATGTGCGCTAGTGGATTTTGAGTAATTTAGGTTAAAAAAAATATATATCTCTATAAGTGCTCCCCGGTACGCGCACCGGGGCGCGCTCCAGCGTGCTACGCGAGTTCGCGAGCGGAAAGCAGATTGGCTCTCGGGTGTCTATCAACATTCCAAACAGTCTGGAGCGGCCGCCATCTTGTGTCTCGGTAGGATCGAGACACAAGAGGTGGCAAAAACAAAGGGGGAAATGACCAAAAGGGGGCAGGGTAGACCTCCCTGACCCCCTAGGTTTGATGTGGGGGCCATAAAAGGGCCCCGCGGGGCATACATTTTTTTTTATTTTTTTCGATTTGCGCGGAGGAGCGCCCGATACGCGCACCGCGGAGCGTACCGGGGAGCGTACCATGGGGAAAAAGAATGACAGAGTTTTTAAAAAATGTAGCATTTTTTTATAAATTGGAGGTAGTTCTAAAAAGAACTGTTGTTTTATTCTTTTTGTTATTTTATATTTTCTTTATTGTTTTTTGGAACATTTTTTACTTTTTTTGGCTTTTATGAACAATTTTAAAAAAAAAATTGTAATTTTTATGGGACAAACAAAAAAACAGGGAATTGTAAACGGCTCAACTGGAACAAAAAAAACAGGAAAAAATTAAGGTTTGTTTTTGCACTTATGGTTGTCTCCAGCACGGTTAATCAGTTTAATACTTTGCTCTCCATAGCAAATTGTAGTCCCGCAAAATTTACAAACTATTTTAAAATCTCCAAACTCGGGTTGGATATTTGGGACCATCTCCCTTGTCTCTGGACCCGATGGAGTGGGTTGTTTACTTTGGGAGGTGCTGGGAGAAGATTGGGGAGGGTTTCTGGTCAGTTCTCTGACCTCTGCCGCAGCATAGTTGTTTGGGCGCCGGCGTTGCATGTGGCGAATCATAGTATTGTTGCCAAAAGAATACTTTTTGGCAGGTTCCCCCTGGAAAGTACAGTGCCACAGATCAGACATGTAACTTTTGGAGCATTAACTTTCTTTAGGCCCCTTGGGATTTTAAAAAACTCCCAGACAATGTGTTCCTTTGGCTTATAGGGGGTATTATCTTCAGGCAGGAACCACCTCTTCTCCTCCTCCTCCTCTTCTTCTTCTCCACCACTGTGGTGATGTGGTGGTCCTTGTGGTGGTGGTGGTGGTGGTGGTTGAGATGCTCCTGCTACTGTAGCCATTTCTCAGTACAAATAGAAAAAAACATAGGTTTCACACCAGTTATAGTTAGGAATTAGCATTTAAAAAACCTATTAAATTCACTGAAAAAACCATAAGTTTGACACCAGTTATAGTTAGCTGGAAATTTTACTGACATAAAACCATTGAAATTCCCACGTTATAGTTAGGTGGACTCACTATAACTTGCGCGCCTGCAAAGCACTGCTGATGATGTCACATATTACATCACTCATGACATGGTCAGTGACATCACTCATGACATCACTGATGACACCATCCTTGTGACAGAGTGGCAGACCTTCTTTCAGTGTAATGTAACCCTTAAAACACATATTCAAAAATAGAAAATAAAATGTTCAAAGAAATTGAGATACCCATATAAGTTACAACAACCAATTCAGTAATATCACCATCTCTATACACATCCACTCATTCACCAACAGTTCTATATACTCACTCATACATATATTCACTCATCATATGTAGTGAAACACCTATACATCCTGTTACACACCGACAGTCTTCCAAAAGTTACTCACACACATAATCACACAGGCAAATAAACTATTGAACATCCATTTATTTGCATATACAGCTCTACACACACTACTACCTTACGTCTAAGGAAACTTACACATACTTACTCTCTTAAACAATCACTTATAGAAACACATACTTATTTAAACAAGAACTCTTTCAATCTCTCACTCTCTCATATACTCACTTATATACATCAATACTCACATATACTAGATTAAAACATATGTAGTTACGGATAAAGACACTAGTGAGACAGTCATTCACTCACTAACACAAACATATACACACTCATCCACCCATACAGTTCTGCACATATGCTGTCTTCAAAACACATACAAACATTGAGTCAGTCATTGATGCATCTATGTGCTAAGTAACACCCCCACCAAACCATACAGACACTCATACTGATACTAAAAAAATCTAATAACCCATATACACACACATGTAACTACTCACCAACCCATGCAGCCACTTATACACAAAGTGAAACACTGATACAAACATTTAAATATTTAAACAATACTCGCTAATATATGTATTCACTAAGATACACTTAATAAGCCAGTTAACCAATCAATTTTTTTTAAAAAAACATCCATTAAGACACTTATTTAAACATTTATTCTTCCATCGACCTTTACATATACATGTATAAAACATATTTATTTTTCAGAAAGACACACATTCACTGGATGGTGTCATCAGTGATGTCATGAGTAATGTCACTGACCATGTCATGAGTGATGTAATATGTGACGTCATCAGCAGTGCATTGCAGGCGCGCAAGTTATAGTGAGTCCAACTAACTATAACGCGGGAATTTCAATGGTTTTATGTCAGTAAAATTTCCAGATAACTATAACTGGTGTCAAACCTATGGTTTTTTCAGTGAATATATATATATATATATATATGCACCAACGATCTTCACCACCTCCGAAAAATGGCGAAATGAAGACACGGACCCCAGTCTGTCGGCAAGGTAGATTTTATTGTTGACCTTTCAACGGGCGACGCGTTCCGAGCAACAAGTGCTCTTGTTCACACACTGGGGTCCCCACAGTCCTGGGGCTCGCTGGGGTCCCCGCAGTACCGGGGGTTTACTCATATTTCGAGGGGTGTTGCGCAGCCCCTCCCCTGGAGCCCTCCATGTGCTTATAACTTTGGCGTCGTTTGAGTAATGTTTATGACATTTTCCAAAAAGTTTCTCTATTTTGATCAGCTCCTATCTTGAAAGTTTAGGGGTGATTGCTGAAGTGGAGGTTTAGGAAAAAGGGGGCGTTCCAAAACGTGTTTTCCCAATGCATTTTCCATATGAAACTTTAGACAAGGCTACAGGTGAAACTGCTGAATGGAATTATGCCAATTTTGGCAGAGAGAAATCCCTTGGTCCAGAAAGAGCGCTTTTGTAGAAATGGTGTAAATCCGTTCAGTAGTGTTTTGAGATATTAAAGGAAAAAAATATATATATATCTGGATGGTTCCTAACTGCCGAGCACAAGTTTACCTCTGATTGGCTGCTAACACTGCAAACCAGGAAGTTTTAGCAGCCATCTTGCTCCTCGCATCCAGTGGAAATATAAAAGAAAGGTTCCAGGGGCAATTTAGTATAGCGTAGCTCTGTGTAATGATAATTTTGACGCAGTAAAGGTTTAAGATTTATGAACAGTAAAGGAAAAACAGGTAAGCGCCAGGCAGCATGACTTCCACTCTAGGACACCAGTTGGAAGATAACCCTTTCACGCTCCCTGTGCCCAACATCACCACTTTGCAGCTATGCCTTTAGAAGCCAGTCCGTGGACGCGCAGCTCTCTACCTTTGCGAACTAGTACGTTGCTGTACCTCTACCTCTGCGAGCTACTACGCTGCTGTTCCATTGGGAGCAGACGGCTCATAGTTCTGCTTCTGTGAGTCGAGCTCACAGGCCGCACTTGTCCCTCTGCCAGCCTTGGTGCGAACTGTTCATAAGTCACACTATATGAGCATTGAAAAGCCATTTTGTGATTCAGTCCATCAGCTGGCATCTGTCCGAGGCATTTCTAAAAACATACTGGACCTCTTTCTGTGAGAGATACCCCTTTCATGCTGTGCTTCACCACATTAGCAGGTAACCCACCCTCTTCCCACATCACCAGCATACCCCCAACAACCTTCTTGAGCCCAGAAGTGTCCCTCTGCCAACCATTAATAAGAAGAGGTTGGACAAATAAGAATCTTAGTCATGTATAGATTTACATATTAAAAAAATTATTTTACACAAAACAACAACAAATAAAACTATGTACAGCCGTGGCGTTTCGCTGCTGGTCCATATGTGAATCACAGCCTGCAAGACAAAAAAAAAGATAAGATGGTGCGTCATGTGTCCAGCAAAGGAGATAGACA